>NC_081292.1:189257759-190700259 GCF_030435805.1 Mustela lutreola
GAATTAAACAGAGAGGAATGTGTTAGTCCTCCCTGCCTACGTCTTAGACTAAGTCTGAGCCTTTACGGAGTCAGGAGCTGAAGTCAGGGAATAAGGTTTTGTGGGGGCTGAGACCAGGGTCTCGAGAATAGCAGTTAACATGGCCAGGGGCAAATTAGGGCACAGAGTTCAGAAGCACCTAGAACTCTTCACTAAGCAGTGAGGAAGATCGCAGGGCCCTTGCAGGCTGAGGAGATTGGAAGGGCAGGTTCACTGTTGAGAATTATCATGCGCTGCAACTTCTCCAGCACCGAGAGATAGCCACTAGAAAGACAGCAGCATTTCCACAGAGGCTCCAGAGGCTTAAACAATGCAGATTATCAGTGCATAGCCCTGAGAAAAAGAACCCAGAAAGTATTCAGGAACGTCAGTGAGGCTCACTGGGGAAACCCCAGAAATATCTGCAAACAGTTTCTAAGGAGCAAATAGCTACAGGTGCTCTGCGGACCAGTTTGGCCAAGAGACAGTGAGATTTGTGTTGTTACTGTGACACCATATGTATCCCCAAACTATGAAAACTACAAAAACTCAGATGACAACTTCTTGCCAGTTTAAGAACCGATAAGCCATTCTGCTTTTATTGTTTGGTGATATCTGATATTTTTATGGTGATGTGGGGCTAGAAAATGACCCAAGGCATAAATCAGGAATCTTTTTCTCCTGTTTCCTTGCACAGAGACTTGAGACAAAGTCTTAGCATCCTGTCAAAGGGAGAGGGCAAATTTGAAACAAAGAAAATGCGTCAAAATGGGCTTCGGAATCAACTGGAAGAAACTGAAATGAAAACTGAAAACTGTGGTTCCCATCCTTCTGAGAATTTTAAGGAGGAAGGAACCTGAGCCAGAGAAGCCTGGGTGGAGAGCGGGCGGATGGAAAGTAGCTTGGTGACTTCAGGAGGGGGCTACGCGGCTACGGCTCTTGTAGGCTTTACATGTTATGCTGAGCAAGCGTTTGCAGAGAATGGGCCAGGTCCATAGCATCTGAATAAGACAGAGGCAGAACTGAATCGAATGATACATTATATGTGGGCAGAAAATTGTCTCAAATCACATGAGAGCTTTTAGTGTTTTAGGGATTTCACTTTTTTCAAGGGAAGATACTTATTCTAAAATACTCAGGAGTTATAAATAAACTCAACTGCCTGGACTTACAAATGGGTAAACTGCACTTAAAAAAATAGTCACTGAAAATTTTTAGCCCTGTATGATGATGATTTGCTTTGTAATAAGTGTACCTCCCAAAATTGATATAATTGTCTTAAGAAAGAGAATTTCATGCACACATTCCCACCCACTGAACTTCATGGTTTTCAGTCAATAGCATGCAACCCTGTGGAACGAGAGAATATTAGGAATGATTTGTTTCTGCTCAATTATCACAAAGGCGTCAGACGTTCAACCTCCTCCCCATAGTGTCTGAATGTGTTTGCACAGTATGTATGTGCTCAGAGAAAGGCTCAGCTTTTATCTGTAAATCTAGTGGTTGCTGTATTAATAGTTTGCACACTTCATTGATTTTTAATTAATTTCTGAAGAGACACAGAGGATAACTACTACAGCTCACAGACATCTCTATTCTTGTTGCAATCCACATCTTTATTGATCAGCTGCCTAAGGAGCAGAAGTAATCTATTTTAAGTATACTTTTCTGAGAGCGCATGGACACTATACGATTCACTCCTTTCCTTGTGATCGTATTGGCAAGAGGTCAGTGAGAAGGAAAAACGATAGCATGTTTAGTATTCTCTTGATCCAGGCAGGTTAGCTTTTTTGCCCATTATTTATTGGGTAGGAAAGCAGTGACTTCTCACCCAAGATCCTTAACTTATTTTGTTTCTTTATTTCTTTCTTATTATTATTTTGTTACTTTAAGAGACTTTTGAGTCCCAAGCAGGCTGTCCTGCAAATTCTTGTGGTGCAAATTTCCAAAAGCTCGTGAAGGACGGGAAATGAAACTTCTGAAGAAACAGCTGAAGAAAATGTAGAGAACCAGGAGTTTAAAAAAAAAAAAATGTTTTCGTAGCCAGCCTCAGGAATCTGTAAAGGCTGTCATCTATGGGGGGATGGACTTTATAACTGCATTCAGCCAGTTGCTAAATGTGTGTTGACTCTGAGAAGGCAAAAACCCCCAGCAAAGCAGCACTTGGGTTGGAGGTATCAAAGCATCCAAAGTGATGCAGCTGGGAGCTACCAGCAGCCAACACTCCCCATGAGTCTGTTGGTCCTGAAGAAGTTTCTGAGCAATATACCACAACACCTACTATATGCTTGCATGCCTGTGACACACACACACACACACATTTACTGACACTCGAATATTCTATTGGGACTTTGTGAAATATACATTTCAAATAACAAGCTGTTGTTTTTATTAACCATTGCTAAGCTGATATAAATTTAGCCCTCAACATTTCAAAATCTCCTTATGAACTACATACTATCTAATGAAATTTCTTGAAGATCATAGGTACAATCAGAAGATATAAGAATGAACCATGAGTATTAACTCTAAGCTAGTTTAGGACAGCAATGTGAATCTGCTTTTTTTCCCCTCTGAAAAAAATAATAGGAGAATATTCAGGGACAAATGAGCAAGAAACAGAAATTACTTCACCTAATTGTGTTGAGTAGCCAGTAGGTATTTCATTTAGCTATCTTTTCTTTCTCTTACATTAGTCAAATTGTGTTTTTAATAAGATGGCTGAATTTGAGGTTATTTATTTAGAAAATACATGATATCTTAGAATACTGAATGCTCTAGATGTTTTATAAACATGAAGGCATTGAGTCCTCAAGACAATCTTCAGGGTAAATACTATCATTATGCCTTTAATGGATGAGGAAATTGAAACACAGATAAATCGACCAAAGATACAAAGCTACTAAGAGCTGGGGTTTATTTCTAAAGTCTGTCATCTTAAACATTGGATGCATGAAACTGACTTTTACTAAAACATATTCATGGCTCTCACTAAATATTTGAAGGGAGGCATCTACTCTATGTCTTTCTTTACTGTTCTCTGTGTCTTTTATTGGCCTATGACTTAGTATTTTATATAGGTCTGTTGTACAGTTCCATCTATCATGGAATAAAAATTTAAAGCTAGAGGACACTTCAGAGATCATTTAGGCCAGTTTGTCACTTTTATAGGAGAGGTGAAATGAGTATCTGAGGTCAAAAGCCTAGTGAACAGCATTTCCTGGACTTCTAACTCCAACATTCAGTTCTGTGTTCTTTCTCTGCTGCCCTGAACCAGCCTTCTCTGGCTGAAAAGACTTCTCAGTTGATTTAATTATGAACCCCTTAGTTTCCCTTCATGCACTATTTGGATAAATTCAGTTACTTCATCCAAAAAGGCCCCTTTCTCTCATTGAACATGCTCATATCTTTAGCCTTAACGGTAGAGAGCATTATAGTTGCTTTTTTTTTTTCCTCAGGCATAGAATTCTTTTAAAAGGAAAAGTAGAAAAGAGGAGTGATTTTCATTTGAAACTAGCTTTCCTGAAGCTTCCTGTGTTATTAAAAAAGCTTCAGGTTATTAGAATGAAAACAGGGGGGGGGGGAAACAAGAAAAGAAAACTGTACTCTTGCTAACTTCAGAGATTAATGCCTGTGAGAGCTGACTACAGCTTGAAATTTTTAGCTCCACACATGTGTTTGATGAAATTGTCATATGGCCTATATATGGGAAGCAAATATTTATTGTCAAAAATAGTCTGGTCTCTCTTGACTTGCGTTAGCTTCCTGCAGCTGGGCAGAATACATTTTTACATTGGGTTAAAACATAATAATAATGCATTTTTGCCTGACAGTTGTGATTCAAATATCACAAGATTGAAAAGAAGGTCATTGCTAGGGGTTCATCAATACCAATATTTTGATATATTTCTATAGAGCAATTTAGATGAGTCAATTTTAACCAGAGATTAAAACTTTAAACTCAATTGTAATAAAATTATCTTTGGTTTTGCTATTAAAGTGCATTTCTGGAAGTCAGAGTTAAGTTTGACTTTCCCTAGCTAGATTGTATTCATTTAAAGCACCTCTTAAGAGGTATAAGCAAAGCAGAAAATAAGTACTCTTTGAAAACTCATTACAGTCTATAGAGCAAGTATGAAAAATGGTAAAATACTGAATGGCTTGGACAATGGTAAATTCTGAATAGCTTGTGTAAAATCAGACTTATAGCTCTTGGGTCTAGAAGTAGACAAAATGCTCCTAAAATATGTCTATGAAAAACTTTCAGTGCTGATAAAAAACAACATATTTCAGTAGAGCAAATCTACTATTTTATTCACCCTTTCTGCAGCACTGAAAACTTGCAACCTAAAGGCCATTATTCATGACCTTTTTCCTCACTAAAATTGTGACTCTGTGATGTATTTATGAAGGGCACCAAGTCTTTTAGTAGACTCCCCAATTTTTCCTTCTTTTTATATAACAGCATCCTCAGGTGAATCATTACTAAAATAATACTTTGAACAGTAATTCTTTGGAATTTGTACCTACACATTAATCATGATGGATTGGTTATGGGTATACGTATCACCATTTGTAAACATTTATTGAACGCCTACTGTGATATATTAGTTGAGGTTCACAGATTTTCTCAAATAAGCAATTCAAGTTAATGAGGGTAAGTTATTCTTGTTCACGCTAGGGCTGTTGATATCTGTGGAAAAATAATGAAAGCTTGCATGTTCTGCACTTACGATGTGGCAGTTACTATTTGAGTGCTTTACATATATTAACATGTTTTATCTTTACAACAATCTGTGGTATAGGTGCTTTTATTGCCATTTTAGAGACAAAGATGAGTGCCAGATTAACTAACTTGTCAGAGTCATACAGCTAGAACATGGCAGAGCTGGGTTCGATCCAGGCAATTGACCTCAGAATCTGCACTCAAACCAACTCCACCATCCTGCATATCCTGGGGCTGATGCAAGAATTAAGTTTCTAATTTATGTAATTCAAATCCCTGCCAAATCATAAAAGTTCTATAGTTAAGCTGAATTTTAAATATAAATATAAACAAGTCAGTCACTTGCATATACCCTCAGTTCACAGAAACATCTTATAATATTTTTGCTCCAAAAGAACAAGGATCTTTTAAAGCTATGTGGCTATACTGTGTACATTAATTTCTACATGTCCACATGACCCCGTGACCCATCAAGGGGGTCGGGGGTAGGCTTAAATGTGTAGAGCTTAGAGCCCCACAGCAAGGGATCAGATCCCAGTTCTATCACTCATTAGATAACCTGGAGCAAGTAACAACATCTCTGGGACTTGGTCTTCTAATATTTAAAACGGGATGAAAACAGTATGCATCTCATAGAATTAAGTTAACCTATTGTGGTAGAAGCATTTAGTTTAATACCTGCCATGTTCTGAGTTCTCAGTCAATGTTAGCAGTGGTTATTGTCTATGTTAGTATTCCTATAATGTACTCATAGTTGCAAAGCAACCATACAAATATATTTTGATGATTTGGTAATAATACAGATGCTCCTATTTTTATTTCTTTTAATCATGGTCAGGTGGGTAGAGGAAACTATATGGAAATTATCATCTGGTTTCCTGAATTGAGTTCTCATTATTTGGAAGAAAACCTTTTTTATAGACAAATGGAATTGAGATTCAAGGTGGCCTATCACCTGGCATGGCTTTGTGTATATAATATCATAGAACATTTGGAGTTTTTATAGTTCTACTCATAACATAGAATGTGTCTTTAGGGTCTTAAGTTTCTTGGTGAATATTAGTCCTCTATTGGTATGGTATATATCACTATTATTTGCATTAGGATAATACTTAGTTAAAGGAATTATTATTATCAACCTAAATTATCAAAGTCAGGAAACACAACCATTCATAATTTACTCTCTTTTTCATTATTCGATTACCAAGGATGGTTGTTTTATTATATAAGTGTATCTTGGAATTGTCCTCTCCCTGATATTTCTTCTGGCCTAGTTTAGTCAAAGATTCAGACGCTCATGCATTGAAGCTAGATGAGTATTGTAAATGAACTTGTAGGTAGTAATAGTGAGTGGTGGGATCTTGGCAAGCTGAAGGTGACCTCAATGGCGTACAGCCAGTCATCAGCTAAAAAGGATGTTTGAAAGTTTCCCACTGTGGGGATCAAAAAATATGTGTGGAAAATGGATATAGCCCATGGACTGCCAATTTGTAACCTTTATTATTTTCAATCTCATCACTTTTCTTCTGTATTGTAGCATGGGCTTCCAACTTCAGCTGTATTTGTATCTAATCCTTTGTCTATGTACCAGGTGATTTTTTTCAAAACTCCAGTGATATTGTGTTGCTCTCCTTTTTAAAACAACTTCTGCATCACCAGATCAAATACTGCCTAAGATGCAAAGCTCAGATTCTCTACCATGACACATAAGAGGCCCTTGTTGAATTGAGCATCTTCTTATTTTGTCAGACTCACCATTCACTCCTCTCCTGCCTTTATATGTAATGACTCTGAAATACTGAATCACATACCTTTGTCCAAGTACACCATGGTATTGATGCCCCTATGTGTGTTCTCTCTAACTGCAATTTTCCCCTCACCTTGCCCAACTGGTGGACATCTTTCAAACCTTACTTGGGCCTTGGAATCTCTCTGAATGCTCCCATCTCATGCATACTTGCTAGGCTCCACTACAGATGATCATCAAAACAACTCTCCTTAAATGCCTTTATGTGTATCAAAGCAATTCACTCAGGTCTATATTCCATGTCTGCCCATTTCGTTAATAGCTCTGTGCTCCTTCAGTGAACAGATCTTCTCTCTTTTGTTTCCCTGATGTCTAGCACAATGCCTGGGACATAGTGTTGCTCCGTCATTGTGTGTGGATCTGAATATTAACTCGTTGCCAACACATTTTCTGTATTCTGATATGAAGGTGGTAAGAAAGGAAAGATGAATGTTTTGTGGACATTCCTTCAATGGGCAAATAATTGAAAAAATCTCACCTCCAAGGCAATAAGTCTGTTTTTTGATCCCTTAAATCATATAAAGGCTGTATGTTTTTAGATTCACTTTATTCTAGGAGTTTCTAAGTTTGCATACTCAAAC
The DNA here is from genome assembly GCF_030435805.1 of Mustela lutreola. Taxonomy (NCBI): domain Eukaryota; kingdom Metazoa; phylum Chordata; class Mammalia; order Carnivora; family Mustelidae; genus Mustela; species Mustela lutreola. The sequence continues at coordinate 189,264,892 of NC_081292.1, forward strand.
AGAAAGCAGTGTTTAGGAAAGAAGACCTCAGTTGTGGGCTGATTTCAGAAAACACTAATAAAAATGGTGTCACCCAACAGCTGACCAGGTGGACCATATCAGCCAGTATCTCCACTGTTGTGTTTAATGGGCATTTATAGTATAGTGTTTGGCCCATTATGCTGTTTGAAGTAATCTTCTCTTTACACTACACTGGGTGTACCTTTCATATTTTTTCTTTCTTTTTTACCTGTGTGATTTATGTGTCTGTTTTCCACAGCTTTTGTTTTTATATCAGCAACCATTAATCTTTAAAGTCCTGCAATTCTAATGTTAACTATCAACAGCTTAGATTTGCGATTGGCATGAGAGTATGCTCTAACCATATTCTAGTGATTATGAATTTGTTTTTGAATGACAATATTTTTTACCTCTGAAATCCTCAAATACAGAATTCCTCTAACACTTCAGTAAGAATATGTTCACTCTAATCTGAGTCTCTGTCTTTACTTCCTTGCTTTTACATCAACCTTTAGTTAAGGCTAATGTTTAATGATTCTTAGTTTCTCTACTGGTAAAGTCATTTGATATTTGTTGCTTCTATGGATTATGAATGTATATATATGAATATATATGAACATACCTGGATATATGTGGATATATGCAAATGTTGGCAATCAGCAATACATTTTATTTTTAATTACTGTATATATTTAATGAAGAAAACATATTAAAGGCTCATTTCAGGGTCATTATAAACAACATAATTTCACTTGTGGGTTCTTACAATGACTACTAATGTTGTTGAAGTCATTTAAAAAAATTACAGGCTGTGCCTTTAAGGTATAGTTCATTTTTGCATAATTAATAATATCTTCAGTCTGGATAGAATCTATGATGGTGATTTTAGCACCATTAAACCTTTGTGTGAAATATTTTTTTAAAAATTATGAATGGGTGTCTTTATTGGGAGCAGGTATGGTACAGGGAGGATGACATGAAGCAGGAATTATTGAGAAAAAACAACTAGAAATATGGGGGTCAGTCCAAGTGTGTGTGAGCTTACCTACTGAGACACGTGTATGCCTCACTAGTGCAAGTGTTTGCAAAAGAGTATAACAACTCCGAGGGGAAAAAGTGACCTAACATTTAGCTCATGTACAGGTAATTCATTCTTTATAGGACTCTAGGAGAAAAGGGCCAAAAGTTATTTGTGGTTTGCTTTTTACCCCAGATTTTTCCTAATTTTTAAAATACTTCAGGATTCTGGCTTTGCTTAAAGAAATCAAGCGCTTGCAACTGAAGGCTAAGAAACTGCTTTTTAGACAAACAGAAAAGCCTAGGCATTGACTGACTCTCTTTCTGGAACTTGGTGTTTTTCAGGGAATGATGTACTTGGAAGAAAGACGGCTTGTTCATCGGGATTTAGCAGCCCGAAATGTCTTAGTGAAATCTCCAAACCATGTGAAAATCACAGATTTTGGACTAGCCAGACTCTTAGAAGGAGATGAAAAAGAATATAATGCTGATGGAGGAAAGGTGGGTGTTTTTTAGAGCACTATGGCTTGAAAATATGATATTTTATCTTCTTACATGATAGAGGAAGAGGCCACTAAATCTGAGTTTAGGAAAGTGTAAAATCTTAATTCCACCATTTGCCTTCTCTCCCATCCAGGGTCAAGTATATTATATATACCAATATCAATTTCCCGAAAGTAGCCAAAATAAGGCAGTTCATCTCTAGTGCTCCTTATGTCACTTCACGTCCAGTATTGGGAAGTGGATGGATCCTTAAGTGAACTGGAAATTACACTTTAATCCAGGACCATAGAAATTGTTTCACTGATCCTAAGAACACAGGACTGACCGCTACAGAGAGACACAACTGTTCTTTCATCGATTAGGGAGAAGCCCGGCTACTACCAAGAACCATAACTCATGAGAACTTTCGTTCATCCTGTTTAGTTTCTAATCCTCTTACACCAGATAAAACAGATTTCTCTTTTCTGCCTCTATTTTTTTAAGCTTTACTGTAGTATGTGATTGACTAATTTGCTTTATTTAACCTGATGCTCTCCACCAAAATGTAGGCTACTATATCCCGGGGATCTTAACAGTACTGTTGCCTCTTCTACTTTTCTGACTGTCCAGTCTCTGGCCTCACCTGACAACTGTACTCCTGCCATATGGTCTCAGCCCAGACTTAGTTCCAGCTCTTGTTTTTCATCATCAACCCGCTGTTGAGATCACCATTCTTGGCTAAACTGTGAGGATATCTCCTCTCCATCTGGAGGTCCCTCTAGCTTAATGTGGGAAAACTTAGATCAGGAGAGGCCAAATGAAATAAGCAAATGCATCCTTAACCTATGGTGATGTGTAAACACATGCTAACAAACAAACAAAAAAAGTGATTGATATGTCATTTAAATATGTTTATCATGTGCTTTATTTATCATGAGCCACCCAAATATAGATTATAAATATTTTGCAATGATAGGCTTCCAAATGTTTAACATTGATTTTTGAATGTCATGTAGTATATGATTTTTACATTACTTCATATGATCTCTTATGTAACTATATATGTAATCAAATCCTATCACAAAAGAAAAATTAAAAAATAACTTTAATTTTATAGTATTTCCCAATCTTTCCGTGATTTTATTAGGCTGTTCTGCCAGTTTACTACCAAATTGCAGCAGTTTGAGACCACAGCTTTGAAATTCACTGCAAGATTGCACAGTAGAAGTCTATAAATCACATAACTTCACTTGTCTTAAGAAAATACAGCTGTAGGATTTGTCTAAAGCAAGATTCATTATAGCTCTAAATGCCTGGTAACCATTAAGTCTTTATCAAGCCACCTGTGATTTAAACTTACTTCTTTAACACAACGTCCGTAGTCCATAAAGTCGGCTAACTCCTTGCCCATAGGGAAATCACTTTCAGAGTGTCTTCTGTTCCTTTTCACTGAATACCGTGATTCTGTCATACAGTTGCCTTGGTGTCACCTTGGTGAGCAGCAAACCTCATGATTTCAAAGGCCTGTTTAGTTTTAAGCTTTCATCTGCAGAGTAGAAGTGTTTATCTTTATTCCATAGAATCTTATTATATTTCCAACTATATAATGCTGCCCTCCCTAGTTGAAACTTAACTCTGCTGACTCCTTATCAGCGGGGTATGTGAGTTGAGTTGTTTTTCTTGTAGTGATGATAGATTGGTACTGACCCTCTCACATTCTTTTATATAATTCTTGGTCTGAGAATGGTACATGTTTTCAATACTGGCTAACCAAGACAAGGGAGATCATCTGTGGCTGGGGAACAAAGCAAGCCTAACTTTGGAATTCATTATTTTAGGTGTTTCAAGTGACCAAATTATATGAATGGAGAAAGTGGGGGCAAGTATAGAAATAGACCATCTTACTGGTAGCCAGAAATTTTCTGAGGGTAAAAAGAATAAGTGAAAGTGTAAGGAATCTTATTTTGGGGGGGAAATGTAGTAGATCATATTTTTAGAAGCATATGTCTTAAATGTTTGGAATCAATATTGTGAGTCATAATATTAACCAGTAACTGAATTAATTACTGAAAATTAATTAAGAATTATAGAAAGTGATACTATTTTACTTTTCATTGTTTATGAAGCTTTTAAAAACAAATATATCTTTAGGTTAATTCACTTTATGAATTTTATAAATTTTAATTCATTTTTCTCTGTACTAAAAAAATGTTTATTATTATTATATCTGTATTTTCTATACATACAAAAAATACACAATCAAAAAATATAATTGAGGCAAGCCCAGAGACTCATATTTTGGGAAATGAATATAAGAATGTCTTTTTATATAATTATAAGACTTTCACTGTTTATTTCTCTTTTTGTTTTTCAGATGCCAATTAAATGGATGGCTCTGGAGTGTATACATTACAGAAAATTTACCCATCAGAGTGATGTTTGGAGCTATGGTAAATAAGTCTTCCTTGTGAATTAAGGGATTTAAGGCAAAAATAAATATATTAGGCTCATGTAAAATATTTAAGCCAGTTTATTTTATTTTGTTGGAAATACCTACTTACAAACCTTGTTTCCAAAAGGAATTAACTCTTTGCTCTTCTACTTAAAAACAAAACAAACAAACAAACAAAAATAACCCTCTAAACTATATCATTTATCTGTCTTTTTTTTTTTTTTTTTAGATATTTCTTGGTTCTCTAAAATGTAATATATTAAAATCTCAGTTGTCTACCATAACCTTTGGTTTGGTAGCAACTTTTCTGATAATTTTGATGGAAAAAAAATAACCAATTTTAGTTTAGGAACAATATCATAGAGCATCATAGCCTTGATTTTTCAAAAAACTCTTTGAAAACATATAATAAAAATAAAAGAATGTCTTTTCTATAATAAGAAAGAGGCTGTTGTAATAAAGAACAATTACTGAAAGCAGTAAGGTGAGAGCAAATGTGAGGGGAGAAATAGAAGAGAATATTGTTAATTGCAGTTTTAATTTTAACTTACAAACTACTTTGGAATAAACAGATACATTAGAGAACGAATAATATGAACCCAGAAAGAGTGATTTTAAACTTAGAATATTCATTTAATTGCATTTAACTCAATTGTTGAGATGAGATAATCAGATCTATCTGGCTATTTACAACTGAAGTCCATCCAGGTAGTAGTAAGAATGAATCAAGACCTTTTCTAAGTTTAAATATGTTGCAAAGAACCAGTATTTCTTACAAATTGAAAGCATGATGCCCTTTAAGCAAAAGGCAAAAGGTGTGACTTGAAAGTATGTTACAATTAAGGTTACCAAATTTAAGTCTAGCTTTATCTTTGTTCTTTATTTTTAGAAAAAGACTTAATCCATTCAATCATAGAGAATTTATACCTCTTACCTAGAGAAGCACAAATTATCTTAAAAAAAAAAAAAAAGTTAAGACATTTCTGTAAAGTGTTTTTTACCTCCACACACCTATGCTATTTATTTAAAATTTCCGAAAAGGTCCTGTGTATTCTACGCACATATTGCATGGAGCACTGGGTGTAGTACATAAACGATGAATTTTGGAACACTGAAAAAATAAAAAATTTTAAAAAAAGCTTTGAAGTAGAAAGTATGCTGTGCTTGAGATTAGACAAATATAGGGAAACTACTGAAAAATTTAAGTTGTTGAACTGTGAAGGTTACACAGAACACAAATCTAACATATATATTACATGAAACAAATTAGATTTTATATTTTAATATTTGAAATTTATATTTTAATATATGATATATATATCACTTTTCTTTTCCTTTTTTTTCTATGAATGTTTCCCTCAATTAAATGCAGCAATCTGCTGCAAGCAATTTTAAATAACCTCTAATATAAGTACATAGATAGATAGATAGATGGATAGATAGATTAGTACCCTGCTTTGAAACATAGCCCAGGTTATCAACCCATATCCTAAGGTATTTTAAGATTTTTATGATATATCATAGTTGATTGCAAAAGGCATATAAGGCAGAGAGAAAAATAATGTTGTTTACAATGTACCTTTGTGGAAAATTGCCACCAGATGTGTATTTATTTTTATAAATTAATATAAAAATTAATTTTATAAAAATAAATATGCATTGGCTGTGGTTTATGTTCAAATGATAGGATTATAAGTTTTGAGAGTGTTTCTGATTCAGTTTTCCTGGGACTGTCTTTCTATATCCATCTCTGTTTAACCCTATCTTGTGGTCACTCCTGCAAAGATATAATTGGATTATTATTGGCAGAGGTGGGGGTTTTGATGTTCCTTCTTTTGTTTTTATATTTATTATAGTTTATATACTCTTTATTATAGTTTCTATTATTTTGATTTGTAATTGCTTTGCGATTTTTTATATTAGAAGTTCCTTTTTTTAGAAGTTCTGATAGAGAAGTGAAAGCATTTATAACTGCATATATAAGTTAACAAAATGCCCTCATTAAACACATATTCTATAAATAAGTATTTATATTGACTGAATGAATAGAAATGGACAGCCATCCTCTTCTTAACTTGTTCCAGCCTGCCTCATGGACACTCAGTCTTAATTACTGGTTCTATAGAGCCATTCTTCAATATGCAAAATTAAGTAGGATTTTAATCAAGATCAAACAGTTAAATTGTGTTACTAGTTACATTTTTATTTTATTCCTAAGAATCATAAGATGAAAATATTAACAAGAAAAATCAGGTAATTGTTAATGATATTATGATAAAGGATAATTTGAAGTTCACATGTACTTTTATATCTTAAGCTTTGTATTTTTATTATCAGCCAGTAATAACTGTTATAAGCTAAAAAGACCTCAGTTTGAATAAATAATTCATTCCAGTAGGAAAGAAAGCATAGTCCTAATTAAAACATATGTTGTGTATTATACATAATAAACGAACCCATAAAAATTCACTAGGTAAGAATCTTATGCAGAGATTGCTATGTATGAACTTAAAATCCTTATCCTTAAGAAATGATAACTTTTTAATTGTATATTTATGAGATCATAAAGAGACCTATAGCATATACACTATTGTTCCAACCAGAAACATTATTATTATCAGAATTAGCTATTTGCAGGCTGGTGTTTAGGGTATTTGCTTTTACAGAATCACTGTTTCAATGGTTCAAGAAAGTGATTTCTTATCTAAGGAATCGACTATTATTGATTCCCTTTAATCTTGTAATACCTATTTCACAGGTATTATGTTATATTTGGATCCCTCAGGCTCTCACAGGTGTTAAAGATAGGAATGTGTTTCATTCCATCTGTTCTCTTTGTGTGAGTCAAAAAGAGAGCCACAATGATTTACCATAACATAAGGTAATCATTCTGGCATCCAGCTTAGCCTATAGGACTTGAAATGGTCATCTCAAAATTCATCAACATCAGATTTTATCTGCAATCATAATTACTTGATACTGAGCACACATGTATATAATAAATTGTTTGATAGGCTCTATTGCTGTGTAGTGAAAATTAACTTGGACCAGCAAACATTAATATTACCTAAAAGTAGAAATGGGGAATAGACTCTGTATTCTGACATTCGCTCGGAATTGTCTCTGCTACTCATTAAAAAATTTCAAGACAATGGTAAGATAATTGAATTTCCCACAAAGATTTTGTCACTGGGCTTCTCCTAATGGATATAGAAATCTGAAGAGCCTTTCTTTAGACTACTTTTTTAAAAGATTTATTTATGTACTTTAGAGTGGTGGTGGTGGTGATGGGGGCAGTGGGGGGGTGGATGAAGAGAGTCTTAAGCAGACCAGGCGCTGAGCGTAGAGTCTGAGGTGGGGCTCGATCTCATGATCCTGAGAGGACCACCTGAGCCAAAACCAAGAGTCTGGATGCTTAACCAGCTGTGCCACCCAGGCACCCCTCTTTAGACTTTTTTTTTTTTTTTTTTTTTTTTTTTTTTTGCCTTCCAGGGAGTTTTCTTTTGTCACTGGCATTCTGCTGGTTTCTTCAAATTATGTTGTTAACATGCTTATGTAAATGTTTGATCTCTAATTTAGGAGTCACTATATGGGAACTGATGACCTTTGGAGGAAAACCATATGATGGAATTCCAACCCGAGAAATCCCAGATTTATTAGAGAAAGGAGAACGTTTGCCCCAGCCTCCGATCTGCACTATTGACGTTTACATGGTCATGGTCAAATGTAAGATTGCAAAATAATTTTATCATCACCATCATCACGCTTAGTAAAATAATAGTATGGATTAATCTACCTGCCTTATGTTTTTATATATTAAAAAATGTGAAAGCTCAAAAGTAATTACGAAAAATCTTGTAAACACCTGTGTTTTTGGCTTGTTAATAGGAAGCAATATGCATCAGTATGCATGCTTCCACATTATAAAGTTGAAATTCTATGACTCTTACTCTTCTGATTCATTTCACTTTGATTCTTGTCATTTCCGTGACAATCAAATTGTCTTTCACAAAGAGATGTAATTAGCCACAATAATGTTAGTAATCTTTATAGGAAAATAGCGGTCTAAACAAATGATCTAAATATAAAGAAAGAAAGCTTGAAACCGATAGTTTAAAAAGATGAATTAAATGGAAATAGGTTTACCAGTTTTAGTCAACAGGAAATTAGCAGGGCAGAATGGGAAGTGAGAAGACATGTATTTCTGCAGTGAAATAAAAAGATTACGAATGTTTGGTGTTTTTTTTTTTTTAATTTGATCATTTGTTTACATCAAACGCTCTTACTTTTCTTTCTTCTTTCTATGCCCCAGACACATATGTATTATAAATGTGTTTTGGCAGCCTAGGCTCTTAATTTAAATAGAATTAGGGAAGTCTCTGGAGTTTCCTGCTTAATTTAAGTGAGATTAACATTCAGCAATCTTTCTTGTGTAATCTGGGGTTCTCCCCTTTTGATTTAAACAGGGTTAGCAGAGAAACAAACTGGTGAAGGTGAATAAGCATCTTATTAATACGAGACTTTGGACCTAGGTCTACTCAGATTTATATTCATGACATGCGTGATACATTCTGTCAGTGAGGGAAGAAATAAAAATGTGCTTTCCAGTTCAGGTCAGCTTGCCCTTTTCTCTAAGCATAGTTCTATTTACTCAATATTTAGTTAGAAAGAAACTGATACCTCCCGGCGAAGTTAACCTTTTTTGATTCCAGTAGTTCCAGAAACACCTATTTCCTCATTAGCATCTTGGTATCAACAGCATTTTTTTTTCCTAAGTGGATGCAAATAGTTGAGCTTTGTTAAGAGAGAAAAAAATTCAGCTAATATTAATGATACATGAAATGACACCCAAAGACTTCCCAGAACAAGAATAAAAATTGGACTCCCGGAAAAAGGAAATAAACCTTATAGCTTTATTGGAACAAACATCATTCAGTAGTCATCTATGGAAGGAACTTTAAAGAACATGCATGCATTATATGATTTGATCTCATAACTAGCATCAGAAGTGATTTACATACTTCATTTAGCTCCTCTGATGAAACAATGAAAAATCAGGAAAATATTTTGCCTAATAGGGAGTTTTACCTTGCTTTTATGAGTTTTAATACCTAGGAAGAGGGTCATTTGGCAAGAAAATAAGGAAAAGCTAGGTGCTTTTATTCTTGTGATCTCATCAGCTAAACAGAGCCTGGGGAGATAAGACCCACTTTATCTAGACTCCCAGCTAAATAATAATACATACCTTGAAAATTGCTGATAGTATTTTTATGCTGCAAAGGCTAGTACTTAGATAAGCTAATGGCTATTGCTAAACAAACATTACCAATCATTTTGCACTAGTTTTTCCCCACCAGGAAAAGAGTAGCATGAGAAAGTTGCTTTCATTTCCCTTCTCCCCCACTATGCTGGCGTACTGCATTGTAACCAAAGCTCCATGTCACTCCTGACATAAAATAATAAATTATATATCCCTATCACCTCTTCTATTACCATCAAAAAAAGGTTAAAAAAAAAAAAAGGCATTCTCTCCATACTTAAGGAAATAAAAAAGAAATCAGAGCTTCTGTAAGTTCCCATAGTCAGCTTAGGTTATGTTTTCTAAGAAGAAAAATTAATTTTAAATTAGATCAATAAAATAAAAATTTTGGTTATTCTTTTTTCTTTTTTAAAGATTTTATTTATTTCTTTGACAGACAGAGATCACAAGTAGGCAGAGAGGAAGGCAGAGAGAGAGGAGGAAGCAGGCTCCCTGCTGAGCAGAGAGCCCAATGCGATGCGGGGCTCCATCCCAGGACCCTGGGATCTGTGCAGCATTGGTGATATAGTGGTGAGCATAGCTGCCTTCCAGGACCCTGGGATTGTGACCTGAGCTGAAAGGCAGATGCTTTAACCCATTGACTCACCAAGGCGCCCTTAAAAATTTCTGTTATTCTATCATATATTTCATTTACTTCTGAATATCAACAAACTGATTGAGATAGAAGCTCACCTATTGGATTGTTTCTTTCTTTAGCTTTCTTTGTGTTTTTTTTTTAGATCATTATTATTATTAAAACAACATTTTTCAAACCTAGCCTATGTTTTCATAAAATTAACATCCTACTTCTTCATAATTATGGATAGAATGACTTTTGTGTTGTGTGTGAATTTTTAGGTTGGATGATTGATGCTGACAGTAGACCTAAATTTAAGGAACTGGCTGCTGAATTTTCGAGGATGGCTCGAGACCCTCAAAGATACCTAGTTATTCAGGTTGGTACAGATCTGGTCTTTAGAACTGTGGAAATCACTGCTCATAAGTCGATTAAGCAGAATATCATGTGAAATGACTTACAAACAAGAACCTTCCACTTGATGTCACAACTACTTCTAAGAATCTTCCCTTAGTATTTAAGGACCCCAGTACCAAACAGGCAGATAATTATGATTATCCATATACATAAGAAGTCCTTATCCCCAGACAAGTCTTCGAGCACTCTGCTTTTTATTAACATGCATTAAATCACGTCCATTATTATAATTTTTCCTTTTCAGAATAAAAGAAAGATAGATTTTTGTTTTAATCTTGGCCATGGTTGAAGACAGTGAATTAAAAGTTTCAATATATTGACATTTAATTTCCTAAAAAAATATTTATTAATGTGTCTTGTTTGGGAAGATATACAGTATCCAAGCAATAATTCAGATTCAAGTGAATTAATGTACATATGAATCAAATGATAGCCGCAAAGAACATTTTATATTAAACAGTAGAAAAAATGGATTAGATAATTTAAAAATTGTAGTATTTATCTATGATTATTTTTACCTAAATCATAACCAAACACACCCTGAGTTACTTTTTCCTCAGGAATTAATTTTCCTCAGGAAAGCAAGGTAGCATTTATCCTCCTATCAATAGTCTGACATCACGATAAAAGCCAGGTTTTAGAATAGTTTCCAGTTAACTTTTTCCCAAATTAATTTGCACAAACAATGGTCTACAACAATATCTATAATTTTGAGAAATGAAAAAATCATATTGAAGAAATAGTTGAAGGAATAAAGAGTAGGATTTTGGTGTCTCTCCCACTGTCATTTATATGATTTGCCCCTTGTGCTGTGATTTGGAAAGCTAGCACGTTAGCAGTGTTATGTTATAGGACAAATCATGGAGCCTGTGTGTCCTGAGAATACTACAATGTCAAATCAACTCAATAAAGTAAAGTAAAGGTTGATAAATCTATTGCCCTTTATTATTTATTCTTAAAGTCACAGCTCAAACATCTGGCAATGAAGCCTACCGTTATTCTCAGATCTGAAATAGATGATGTCTCCCTCAAAACAGCCAGAGTATCCTGCTCTACTCATCTCTGATGGCATTTATCACAATCTGTTAAATGTATTTATCCTACCCTGTCACATCTAAGTGTGTTACAGGCTTCTTCATGACTGGTACTTGTGCTAAAGAATTATGTTTTTAAACGAGTGCATGGATTTTCAACCACTTGTTTTGATATTTCGTAAATTTGCTGCAAAGTCCGCATGTTTCAGAAGAAAGGAAGAATTATCTTTTCTTTGTCTGGTGGGCAAACTTTTAGGGTGATGATCGCATGAAGCTTCCCAGTCCAAACGACAGCAAGTTCTTTCAGAATCTCTTGGATGAAGAGGATTTGGAAGACATGATGGATGCTGAGGAGTACCTGGTCCCTCAGGCTTTCAACATCCAACCTCCCATCTACACTTCCAGAGCAAGAATTGACTCAAATAGGGTAAGAAATAATCATCTACCACCTCCCATATTGTTTCTGAGGAATTAAATCATGCAGGGGCTCCTGGGTGACTCAGTCATTAAGTGTCTGCCTTTGGCTCAGGTCATGATCCCTGGGTCCTGGGATCAAGTCCTGCATTAGGCACCCTGCTCATCAAAGAACATGTTTCTCCCTCTCCCACACCCCCTGCTTGTGTTCCCTCTCTCTGTCAAATAAATAAATAAAATCTTTTTAAAAATTAATATAAATAAATAAATAATAAAAAATAAAGTCGTGCAAATATATTTTAAGCCCTAGAATTACAAAATAATTATGCAACTCATTTCAACAGGATTCCTAGATTAAAAACATACTCTATCAATGAAAGATAGGCCATGTATTGTTAATTTTGCAACACAAGCACGGGAAATATGATAAGTACTCTGAAATATCTTTAGGATTTCAAGATGAGAAATGTTTTCTTTGTCTTCTGTTAGTTAAACCTTAGTTTTTAAAAATCTACCAATTCAATTAACAAAAAAATCAACCCATTCAAACTAATAAAACTGTGTCTTTGTAAATAAATGAAAATTCTTAACGAGGTAGGCTCTCTTAAAAAGATGGTGTGATCGTAGTCAAGAGGTGATACAAGTACAACTCTCTTTCACTTAAGAGACTATTCTCTGTCAATTTGAAGTATAAACAGAAAACTTTCATACTTTGGACTTTAACAATCATTTTGGGAAGACTGCTGAATCATTTCTAAGAGGTAGATTGAAACTTCAAAGGAAACTTCTGAAAAGAATTTGCATTTAATATTAAATATTTAGCCCACTCTCTATGAATACCATTCTTTTTCTGAAAATTGTCAATCCACATGTTTGGTTATTTTTAAAAATTCATTCATTATTCACTCAACATGTATTGGGTATGTCTGTATGCGAGACATAATCAGTTACTTGAGGTTCAAAGAATTTTGACAAAACTCCACCTTCAAGAAGTGTCCAGGCTCCTGCATTTAAGGACATTATCACAGCCAGTGAAGCAAACTATTCATCTTGCCCATAAGCATGAGAAAACTGTCCACCTGCTGCTTATTTTCCAAAATGAAGTTGTTTGCTTTGTTTCAGATTCACAGCAATAATAAAGTAACACTCACCTGGTGCTTACTCTGAACCAACACATGTATACTAAGTCTCCGAATCCTTACAGCAATTTCTTTGGATTCTCTCCATCTGACAAATGAAGAAAACTTGTCACAGTTGAGGTATTTGACTGGTGTCAGACAGTTAGCCAGTGGAATGGTAGGATTCTAATGCAGGCAGTCTGTCTCTACTACACATACTATTGCTTCAAAGTTATTGGACCATGTTATCTTCACGATACAATGTTTTTCTTGACATCTACCTCCCTGTTTGAGGTAACTGTTTCTTGGAAAATCCTCCAGGTGATTTTCTTATGAAATGCATTCCTCAGCCTACTCCATACCTTTTGTTCATTTGCCCCATTCGGAAGGGCTGATGTAGAAAGAGGCAAACAAAACAAAACAAAACACCTCAGTTTTTCTTTCCTATGAAAAATATTCCATCCCAATGGGGAGAAGATAACTAAAAGATTTAAATATTAAATCAATTGATAGTCTGTGAACATCAGAACTGTTTATAGGAAGAAACAAAGTCTTTCAGGTGTATAAAGGAATAAGTTTTTTTCCCCATTTTATGCTTAGCAAAGTGGCCAACTTGTAACTCTGGTATTTAAAACTTTATGTGACATATTAGTTACTTTTATTAAAACAGAGACATTTCAGGGGCACCTGGGTGGCTCAGTTGCTTAAATATCTGCCTTCAGCTCAGGTTACCATCCCAGGGTCCTAGGATCAAGTCCCCCACTGGGCTCCTTGCTTAGCAGGGAGCCTGCTTCTCCCCCTGCTTGTTTGTGGGCTCTCTCTCTCTCTCTCACTCTCACAAATAAAAAACAAACAAAAAAAGAGAGACATCTCAGAAAGTCGTTTTCTTTCCTTAATATGAAATGCTATAAAGGCCAACAGCTGGAATCTTTTGCTTTTATAAGCCTTCTCTGATTCCAACTCTGTTCATTTTAATTTAGGCGCAATGCAAGGAATTCTTAATAAAGGTTTGAATTAACTAAATGAAATTAGTGAGACAAAGTACAAGCCACTTGAGAAATTATTTGACCTTTAGTCATCATTTCTTATTCCACATTATTATTTAAACAATGTTATCCGTAGATATCTTTTTAGTTTTTCAGGTCTTTGTTAAGGGAATTGTTCTTAAATACCATTTTATTTTCAGACATTAAAAGGCCTTATTAATCACCTGTATTTCCTGTTCTTTAAAAAAAAATCTAGTTTTTATGTAGCTTCTATGGTAATTTCTAATTTTTGCAAATGCTGTTTTCCCTGTATAAAGCTAAGTTATATTATTTTATAGTTAGAAAATAAATTACTTCAACTTTAGGTTCTGTGCCAACCTAGGTGATAAGGGAATATCTTAGAGTGAATTTTAATCGAATGTTTCTTGAGCATATCTGTTGAACCTTGAAACCAAAAATTATTTCAGTTTTTGAATATAGACTATTTTGCTAACTAACTGATAAGTTTTAGGTAATGTTCATAAATGTCTTCCCAAGTTGTTTCTTCATTTATAAAATAAATACAATGGTAGTCAACTTATGTGATTGTTAACTAATTATCTTTTAAAAAGTGCCAGGCAACTTCTTACTCTTTTCCAAAATCACTCAAATTTCATTTTTAGTTATTTCCTTGTCAATATCATAAATAACTACATTTTCTTATAAAGTTTTCTTTCTTTTTTTTTTTTTTTAAGATTTTATTTATTTATTTGAGATAGACTGTACAAGCCTGTGTGTGAGCACAAGTGGGGGCAGGGGCAGTGGGAGAGGGAGAAGCCAGTTCTTCACTGAGCAGGGAGCCAGACCTCCGGCTTGATCCCAGACCCAGAGATCATGACCTGAGCTAAGGCAGATGCTTAACCAAGTGAGCCATCCAGCTGCCCCTCTTATAAGGTTTTCTACACATTATCTATGAAAAACAAAAAAACAAAAAAACAAAAAACAGAAAAACAAAGAACCAAAAAAACAAAACAAAACAAAACAAAAACTGTTCCTTCAGTCTCTACTTGACAAGCAAATTATTTCTGCTGATGTACTTTTATAGCCAATAAGATATGGAAGTCATTTCTTCTATAGTGCTTTTAGTTAGTTCAAATTCTGTATGTATTTTGATTCATTATAACTTTAAAGCAATGAGTCAGTTAAAAATACAAGGTTGACATTTATCCAGCAAATTGATAGATACAAATGCAAGTAATGCTAAAAAAAAAAAAGAAGAAGAACCAACTAATTTATAGTTGTTGTGTTATTATTTTTATTGTTAGTGCCCTTTTAATTTTATCTTAAATACCTTTATCACAATAATATACCAAAAACTATTACTCTAGCATGACGTGAATGGGAAAGCTTGAGAAATTGCCGAACTTCTACAAACTTCAGTTCTGCACATCTGTGAAATGGGATTAAAAAAAATAGTATCAAATTATTGTGAAGATTAACTTTTTAGGATATCAAAATGTGTTCCTAAATTGATGGATAGTAGTAGATACTCAGTAGTGTGCAAATAAATCAAGACCCACTAAAAGAGAAAGGCGAAGACTCTTTATTCAGAGCTTGCTATATAACAAGGGAGTTAACCACTGCTACTTGTAATGTGCAGAGACTTAAAGGCAGGCAAAACAGTGGGAAAGCTTTATAGTGGAGAAAAGGGACGGCTTCAAGTGTGCCTTGGTTCCAGGCTTTTCGTGTGGGGAAGCTGTAAGGGGGGTAATTAGAAGTGAGGCATTCAATGTGATTAGTTAAAGGTGCGTATTTGTCTTACTCTGGTTTCTCCTAAATTGAAAGTGGTGACACAGTTTAGTGAAACTGTTAGTTAATCAAGTCTTGACTGCTTTGGTTCAGTTATTATAGATGTTATTGTTTAGCTTCCTGGATTGCAGCTGGAGGTAACAATGTGACTTCCTGCAAGTCTGATGTAGAGCAGGTTGAGTTTCTAGGCTGTTTATTGTAGATATGATTTCGTAGTCAAGTTGCCGTAAGCTGTAGACTTCTACTTTTATGTATGATCTGGCCTCTGTCCATTTGTGTATTCAGTTTGTAATAGGTTTTAGGTTCTACTGCTGCCTTCTTTCTCTCTTGATATATTTATTTAAGTATATAATGGCTGATACTTTCAATTAAATGCCTGCAATGTTTTTGAACTTTTATATAGATATTTTTCTATTAAAAAATGTTTGTCTCTTTTTTTTTTTAATTACCCAGATTTGTATTTCTTTGGCATAGTGAGTTGTACACCAAATACAGCAGCAATTAAGAAAAGTAGCTAATAATTTGATGTGGCTAAAGATACATTAGCTTTAGTGATATCAGAAATTTTTATTTAATTTAAAAGCTTCAGTGCACTTTTGTAGACAAGGTTTCAGTTGTTGCAGGATCATTCAGTCATTGGTGATGAATAGTTTTAGAGATGCAGTGTTCCACGTCTTTGAAAACATATTAGCTAATTCTTAGTTATCCAGACCAGGTGAAGACAAAGGAATTATATCTGCTGCCCATTGGTATAGCAGGCGACCCACAATGGATCTCTCCTTGCAATTTAAACCTTTCTCCACTTCTTTCACGTCTTCTAAGAAATAACTATATTAACAGATCCGTTTTTTTCCTTCTTTTTTTGTCCTTTCTTTCCTAGAATAGGTTATATAAGTGAGTTGAAAAACAGGAAATGTAGGCAGAATAAATAAAGGATGAAGAAAAATAAAGGATCTTAGTATCTCAAAAATGAGACCATTTTCTAAATAATTAATTATAGGCTGAATATTTGGCTGCTCATAAAATGGGATTTCATATATTTTATTTTGTGCTACTACCACATTTCCCTCAGATTAAATTTTGTAACTTTGATAAAAGTATCCTAGGAAGGTTACTACACACATGGTAATTCCCTTTAAGATTTTTACCAATTCACCACACAAAATTAAAAACACAAGAATACTTTGGTCTTCTCTATCAGATTTAGGATAGTGTGCTAAATGTGCTTCCTAATGATATATATAAACTAGAAAAAATTCAAGCAATTAGATAATGTAGGAACAGTGATGTCATTTTTAATAATGATTTTTTTTTTAAGATTTTTATTTCTTTATTTGACAGATCACAAGTAGGCAGAGAGGCAGGCACAGAGAGAAAGAGGAAGCAGGCTCCCCACTGAGCAGAGAGCCCGATGTGGGGCTCGATCCCAGCAGTGGCTTAACCCACTGAGCCACCCAGGCGCCCATAATAATGACTTTTTAAAATAGAATTTTCAAATGTGTTTGTCTTTGCTGCTCAAAAAATCAAAGCCATGATTTCTTATTTTTTGAAATAATGAAACTAATAATAGTAATATCAGCTTAAACTTATTGAGTGCTTTCTTCACTATGCTAAGTGTTTTAAATTAACGATTTCACTTTTATTTCACTAAGTCCTATGAGGTAGACATTAATGTTTGTCTCATTTTAAAAGTTAAGAAAATTGAATATGGAGAGTTTAGAGAACACAAATAACAAGAAGCAAAGCTAGAAATTGAGTCCAGCTTTCCACAATCTCACATGGAGGCCATACCTAAAATAACAGTGGGCTGGGGGAAAGTTCCTCAAGTTGCTATTAAACGTCTTACTATGTATGAAACTAACACTTTTCATACATTTAATGGTAATTGGATAAAAGAAAGTAGGTTGGATATCTGGAGTCTCACACCCTAGAACAAACTCTTTGGCATTACCGCCTTAACCCTATCATTTAACCAAATTCAGTTTCTTCACATCAGTGATGAGAAAATTGAACTAGATCACTGATAAGTTCCTTATAATTTTAAAAATTACCTTATTATTGAATGATGTTTTTGAACTAGTTATTATATTTTATACATTTATATATCTTCTAGAGAATATTTAACTGGAAAATGACCAAAAACATTTTGGGTTACCTCTACATACTTTCGTTCTTACGTGATTTAATACAGAAGAGAAAAACTTAAAGACACAAGTGAAGGAAGCATCTCATAGCTAAATGATGTAGTGGGAGAATTTTGTGATGATATAACAAGGTTACTCTGGTAGCAATTTACCAAGGATCAATATCAATTCTAACAACAGCTGCTTCTTGATGATAAATGATTGTAGTCTCAGGATATTGGTTTTACATTTCTTCCAAAATATGTCAAGGATTCCTGCATGATATCCTTGATGTGATGCTTGGGATATATATATTTTTTTAATCTATTAAGCCTAAAGAAGGAGATCTTCCTACTATGACATTTCATATCACTAGATACTTTTTGTTTCAATGTTTTCCCCATCTACATAGTAATTTTTAAATTGTTCAAGTTATTATGGTGAAGGAATAAATGAATTAATACAGGAGCTAGGCACTGTGTTGGACAATGAGGGTATAAGAGTAGCAAATCAAAAGTCCTGCCTGAAAAGAGTTTGTATTCTAGTTGAGGAGATGATTTTTTGCAAACCATATGCCAGGTATTATAGGAAAAGGCAAAGGAAACAAATCAGCTTAAGTGTCTACAGAATGAGCTGTAGTTGAGCTGTAGCATTATTAGAGAATGAGGGTGTAGCTTGCAATAGGAGTTTTGGTAGTGCAGGTTTGAAATGAGTCAGAAGGAAAGCTAAACAATAAAACCAACCAACCAACCAACCAACCAACCAAAACCCACATGAACAAGGGCAAGGAGATGTCTTTTTGAGAATACTTTTATAAAATCTGTGTTTTTGTAATATTTCCATTATGTACATGTTGAGAACTCTTTTATGTTATCAGAGGAGGTGGGGTGGGCTTCCTCCCAAATTTCCTATTTATCATTGTTAGGAAGGCTTGAAATATGATTTTGAAATCTCTTGATTCTCATTAAAATCATCCAATTCAAAACAAAATCCTTTTTTGGCCTTCCTCGAAACAGCTCTCAAATGTCTCTTTCCTCTTTCTTTTGTCATGATTACAATACAGGCCCTCATAACTTTACAGAAATTACTAAGATGTCTCCCTAACAAACATCTGCATTTCTTTAAATGGGCTTTATTTCTAAATATAGTGTTTACATTGTCCCAATAAAAGACAATATTACTGAATATTTGAGCCCTAATTCTTTTCATTTCTTTTGTTTTCATCGATTTAGATTATACCTATCACTTTTATCAATGAGATAAATCTGAATGATATATGTTATATAAGAACTCTCTTTATATGATATATAATCCTATTGTCAACAATGGTTGAAGGATTTTTGAACATTAATCCTGGGAAATTCCGTTGGTCATTCCAGTTGACCAGTCTCTGAAATTTATTTTTTACTACCCTCTAGTTCACACACACAAAATTGCCCAGAGCTCTAAGCATTTTCCCACTGTTGATCTCTTTCAAAATACAGATCATGTTGGGGCTTTCTGTTTTAGTTTGGAGGTGTGAGTAGGTAGTTAATTTGTTTTAACAAAGAGGTCTCTTTCCTAATGCATTACAGATTTGTCTCTTTTTTTACTAAATGAGAATATAATGTCGAATTGCCTTTGCTTTTTCTTCAAAGTTCTTAGCAATGACAGGGATCTTAAAAATGGTTCTAAGATCTCTGATTTACCACTAATTTGAGAATATTCATTCCTCACCCTCTCAAATGATAGTTTTTATACAGTAAAATATTAAGTGACCTTTTTGTGCAGTGTTTTCTCTACCAGTGACTTCCTTAAAATCTGGATATATTATTTTATTACACTATTCTTTGTAAACTTTTCTTCTCTTTTTCTTTTCCCCATTGCTAACATTCTTCTATTTCTCACTGACTTCCTATGGGTTTTCATTGAATTTAGATCATGACATCCTGTTAAACATTATGTGAAACCCTTTATAGTACCTGCTCTAGATTCTTTATTTAAACTTATGTTAGAAATTACAAACAAAATCAAAGTATCTTTTAATTTCTCAAGTAAAAATTTTTAGACCTCCTTCTCTAATTCTATCTTCAGGTATCATAGAAATCACTTCTAGTAGATTTGGACTTTGGGAAGAACCTCTTTGTTGTAGCGCATTATGATTTCCTCTACCGTTGTTTCTTTATTCTTTAGAGAATCTGCTTTTTCTGTTAGTGAATGATTGTATAACCTCCAACATTTTTTCTTATAATAAATCTTAGTATTATTCCTTTTCTCTCCAATCTATGAACAAAGTCCAGTACTACATGTGTGTAAAACTCAGTACCAATGCCTATAAATGTGTGCTTACAGATTTGATTGAGTGGAATAAGTGGAATATTTCCTATGTCCTCGTAAATTGGAGTGATTTCTCCACTCCTGCCACAGGCTAAAGTAGCAGCAAGATATTTAGAACTTCCCAGCTCCAATCTTGATGAAGGAAAAGAGGTTGGCAGTACATACATACATACATAGCAATACATTATTTCGTGTACATTAAAGTCTGTGCTCCCACATACACAGAGACAGGAGCTCTCCTTATCAAATCAACAAAATAATCTTCTTCCCTTTCATTTACCACTGCCTTTTCCTTCCTTTCTCCTAGCTTATCTCCTTCTCTGGACACTTGTTTCAATGAGATTTTCCCTAGTTCAAATATAACCAGTAGAATAGAAATATAACCTGTGTAGTTTGCCCTTGACCCACGTATATAGATCAAATAAATATAGTAATTTGCAACGCTCACATGTCCCGTTGTAGTATGAGATGGATGCGTAAGTAACTATAAACTCATGGAGTATCAGAGTGGAAGGGGTCTTACAGCTCTTCTAGCACAAACTCTCTCATTTTATAGATGTATAAACTATATGGAAACAGATAAAACCTATAACTCAGCATTCCTTACTTTCAGGGGAGCCATGGAAAGCCCTGTTCTAATCTCTCAAGTCTAAGTCTAACATTCAGTCCTCTGTTGGCTCTGTCTGGTTTTTTACTGGTCAAAACCATGCAAATCTTCATTTTGACTTGAAGTCTAATGAGAGTTCCCATCAATTGGTTTAAAAGGCTCCTGCTGGGAATGCAATGAGAAGCCAGAGACCCTGCTGCTGTTTGCCTCTTCTGTTTATTCTTCTGTGAGACTCCCCATAATCAAGAGTTAATGGTTTAGGAGGGTCGAATGGAACTGACAGAGCCAAGAACAAATTAAAGGAATTAAAAAAAGAAAAAGAAAAAGAAACAGGGAGAACAATGTTTGCATGGAGACTTAGTAATTACGGGCTTGAAAATAAAATGATCTTTATAAGTTTCACAAATGTTTCAAAATTTTCACATGCAGACCTAAAGATAGCTACCACTTATTGACCACATATTTATGTGTCAGGTTCTACTCTGAGCTCTTTACGCTTATATCCTTAATCTTCACAACAAAGGTAGGTAGAGATTACTACTGCTCACATTTTATGACAATAGAAACTGGATGTGAGGTTGCAGTGTCTTTTTGTTGAGACTTCCAGCTTGAATGATCAAAAGTGAGATTTGAACCCAGATCTCTTTGGTCTACACTCGATGCTTTTAACTTCCAACCTTCATTTGGGGAAAGAACACATGACATCAACATATCCAATAAATAATAAACAAATTATGTTATAAGCCCAATAATTATTCAACATAAGATTGTTAAAAAATGGTACAGATTTCTAGTTTCTGTCATTATATATATATATATATGGGGCCATCTTTATGAAAACTTTTTTACTCTAGCTTACTAAATAGTATTACAAAAGTCCTCTCACCCCTCCTTGAATTTTCTGGGGACTCAAAGTCCATTATAAGCAGAATAATTATAAAAGCAGGGAGTCACTTCCGTTCTTGAAACATTCTCAAAAATAAGTGATAGCTGAAAAGGCTTTGAAGTTTACAAAGTGGAGATATGTAGCATTTTATTTTCACACCAGAATCCCCATTTTTGGAGTAAACAAAATTCCTGACCTAGTAAAATGACTTGGTGACTCCCTTAAAAGCTTGGTTACTCAAGAACCAAACTAGCATCAGGTCTTAAGAATCCAAAGTGAGTGACCTATCTATTAAATAATGATTTTTTTTTTCCTGAGAGGACTTGTATCACTGTTTGTAGCTTTTTTCTGGTACAGGAGTTGGATACTGGCAACCAGGTTACTACAACACCGAGACACCAGGGACCAGGGAAATGCTGTTTGTTTAAGGAGAGTCTGGCGTCGAAGAACATTTCAGTGATCTTTATGAAATTATTTTACACTTGAGCAATTGTCAGCTGGCGTAAGAAACCTTTGTGAACAATCAGAAGAGGCATTTTTCCTTCTTTGTTCAAATGTACTAAAGAAGAAAATCAGAGCTAGGAAAGAAACAAAGAGGAGGGAGAGGCAACTAGAAATGATACTTCGCTTTGGAATGTTAATGAATGTTTTATCTAAATCATTTAGATGGTTATTTTTTAGTATTATTACCACAAGATTCCTAGCTCTGCTCTGCATTATTCGAAACATCTCATCAAGAAGCCTATTCTTTACTGTACTAGACCTGGAGAGCTCAATTGTGAGTTTCTTTACCCTTCATACAATAGAATTGGGAGATTATCATCAACTTTCTATTCATATTTTGTGGAGGTTACTTAATTTATGTATATCTGTATTTATTTATTTATTTATTTTTACAAATCCATCTTTGTCTGCCGGAGCTCCCTGTTCAGGCCAGCCTGTTAACGATGATTGCTCCTGCAAAGGCTTGAGAGAGAGAGGTTCTATTTCATTCTCAATATAAGATTGATGGCATTTTGAGAGGTTCAGAATATCCTTTGATTACTCCGGGAAGCGGAATGGAGAAGATGGTTGTGGATGGTGGGGGGCGGGTCTGCTCATCAGCTTCCCTTTGTGCACTTCCTGCCATTGAACATACCCTCATCACAAGCATCTTGTGTTTCAGCCCCTTCCCTCGCTCACCTGCCCAGATGAAGAATTCCCCTTTCCCGTTGAGATTCTGACAGACCCCAGTGTTCTAAAGCAAGGCCGGTTGGTGCTCTGTAGTTTTCACTCAGACGCTGTCAATGAAAGGCTGCGGACTAGCCTCTCGTTACCCCTGAGCAAAAGCTGAATCGAGAGATGGGTAGACACCGTGGGAAAAATTCCAGGGGTGATGGCGGCCCTTCTTACTGCAAAACGTTTTCTCCACTGGGATGACAAAACTATTGCAAGTCAGAGAGGGAAAGAGATGGGAAGTTTAATTCACAACTAATTCCACCAATAATCATACATTGTGGTTAGTAACATCCGTGCTTGCTTTCTGTCCCTGGAAGAAAGTAATAATGTTTGAAAGTCTTAGTGTATTGGATTATGTAAAACATACATAATTCAGATTCATTTGGAATCTGGTATATTCTCTTTTTAGTTAAAGCCAGTAGTAACTATGGTGGCTGTGGTTGGGCTGGATTGGATATTCTGGGTTGAAATGAACAGATTCATTCTTTTATTCCTAGTAATCCCATATATTTATAAGACTGTGAGATGATTTAAAAAAAATGATAAGAGATGTTGCCCATTATTATGTGCCAGGTATCCTGTTGTTTAATATTTATTAGTTCATTAAATCTCATGAAGACTCTGGGAGGTATTTACTATTATTACTGCCTATTTTGTACATGAGGAAACTGAGGCATGGCTATTAAATGACAAAACCAGGCAGCCTGAGGGAGGTAGGTGGGAGTCTGGGATAAGTGCGTGGTGGGCACCAAGGAGGACACTTGATACAATGAGCCCTGGGTGTGACATGCAACTGATAAATCAGTAAATTCTGTCTCTGAAACTAATAATACGTTATGTGTAAATTAAATTGAATTTAACTAAGGAATTTAAAAATAAATAATTTTTTTTAATTAAAACCCAGGCTTAAAAAATTATAAAAAAAAAAAAAAATTAAAACCCAGGCAGCCTGGCTGTAGCACCTGGAGAGTCTGAGCTCTTTACCACCATGATGCATCTCCTCTCACTCTGCTTCTGACTTTTTTTTTTTTTTCTGTTTTATTATTGCTCTAAGTTCCGTACTCAGTACTTTAAAGATGAGATGAGTACATGAGTAAAGAATTTTGACTTTTTAAATTTTTTTGATCCTCAAATTCCTTATAAAGGTTAATGTTGATCTTTAAGGGGTTATCTGAATAGTCTTCGCGTAGTGCTTCCACAAATTCAGACAGACATTTTCATTCATCTCTGCCAAATATGAGATTATTTCCAGCAAGTAGCAAAGACCAGCTGCTCATTCAATCATTTATTCTTTGATGGAACATGAGTGACTTATCTACTATGTATCCTAACCCTCCTGATTACCTCCTATGGACACATCCAGCCCTGTCCTCAAAAAACTTACAGATAAGTAACTAGCCAATAAAATGTAATGAGAAAAAATGTTACAGTAGAAACAGAGAGTGCATAAGGAGCCATTTGAACAAACTGGTGTTTTTAAATGGGGAAAGTAACAAGGTCAGATTGACTCCTAGTGAGAAATTCTGGCAGCTTTTGAAATGTGAACTAAAACAGATGGATTATCTGCTGAGGCAAAGGAAATAGCATGTAAAGTTTCATGTGGGTGACTTTGTTGTTGTTGTTGTTTTTGTTTCTGTTTTTATTTTGTTTAGTTAGTTTGTGTAAGTGATGGTTTTGGAATAGAATCAACAGGATTTGGGTATCAGTTGGATATTACAGAATGAGATAGAGAAATCAAGGTGACACCATGTTTTCTAATTGGAAAACTGAGAAGATGTTAACATCATTATTAGTGATTTAGAACACAGGATGTAGAATAAAGACATACAATTAATATCTTGGAATATAAATAGATAATGCTCTAAATCAAATGAAATTACGTCTTCATTTGGAAGCCACCATTATTCATGATTCATGACATATCGTTATTCTTTTTATATTTTAAGATTTATTTGAGAGAGAGAGAGAGAACTCATGAGCTGACAGAGGGGCAGAGGAAGAGGCAAAGAGAATCCTCAAGCAAATTCCCCACTAAGTATGGAGCCTATTGTAGGGCTCAATCCCAGGACCCTGAGATCATGACCTGAGCTGAAACCAGTAGTTGGCCATCTAACCAACTGAAGCACCCAGGCACCCCAATATTGTTATTCTTTTAGAGAGGAGTTTCAGTAGTGTGGAGAGCAGAATACAATTATCTGAAGAGTAAAGGCAGGAAGTGGGAATGTCTTTGAAAAAGTCTTCCATATGAAGGGAAGAAAGGAGACAGAATGTGAGCTTAGAGAGAAAGTGGTCTTTTCAGTAGGAGCAAGTCCTTTCAGACTTCACTTTAGTCCCTTCTTTCTTTTTCCTAACAACAAAAATAATTCTTGCCAGGACTTTGTGAATTTGGTGGATTTGACTGAAGACAGAACCAGTGGGTAAGACTGAAGAAGGATCACATCTAGAGAAAAATCTTCTAACTTACCCTTTTCTCTCCTCTTTGCCTTTCTCAGCTCTGTTTTCTCTCAGGTTAACCTGGGCCTCTAAAATTTTCTTTTTGTGTTGTATAGTATAATCTCTCTCTTATCTGAAAGGTTTGAATGCAGCTTTTGGTTGATTTACCTCCTACTTCAAACATTTCACGAAGTTTTTTTGGCAATTTTTCACAAAGTTAGTTAGTTGTCTCCCAAAAGATATTCAGACCAGTCATAATAACAAATAGCAAATTTTCCACTTCATTTAATTTTGAGAGTAAACTGACTCACATAGAGCCATTTAGATTTTACTCTCCCTATTATATAGAGAGAGTTATATTATAACTCGGTTATATTTTAACCGAGATGTGTTAGGGAGTTTAAAAAGATTGGCTAAGTCCTGAAGGAAATGTAGTGGTAAGGCATGTGAACAAAGACTAAGGAGGGACCAATAAATCTGAGGACTCTCAGAGGTAGAAAACATGGCTTTTTAGAAGCACCATTCTACGTGGTTGAATGTTTGTTCAGTCTTACCAAGAGATGAGCAATGGAGAGAAAAACATGTTTGAAAAATCAAGAATTCAGAATTGGTGCGTAGCTACACCAAAATAATATGGAAACTGAAGGCACTAAAGGTTATACTGAGGGTAAATGAAGTAATTAACCATTGGTACAAGTTCTTTAAAACAAGCAAACAAAAAAGATCTATCAGGGCACCTGAGTGGCTCAGTCAGTTAAGTCGCTGCCTTCAGCTCAGGTCATGATCCCAGAATCCCGGAATCTAGCCCTGCATCGGGCTCCCTGCTCAGCAGAGAGTCTGCTTCTCCCTCTGCCCCTCATTCTTCTGTTGTGCTCTCTTTCACTCTCTCTCTCTCTCAAATAAATAAATAAAATCCTAAAAAATTAAAATAAAAAAATAAATAAAAATAAATTTATCATCTATTATCTACTGGATTGTGGATAATTGTATACTTAATGTGAACCAAATGTTATATAGTTTCTTCCTTTACATACATTCGTATTTAAAAAAAAAAAGAACACTAAGAAGAGAAGGGGCATTCTTTCCCCCATTTTAGGCCAAGGAAACTCAGAGAGGTTGAGTAGCTTGTGACAGAGCTAGTAAGTACACAGGATTCAAACCATTATCTACTTTACTGCAAAGCTCATGCTGGTAAAATAAAATGTCGGGTAATTAACTGAAAAGCACACAAAAAAGCAGAAGATCTGACTGAATCGAGAAAGGGAATCACCAAAGTGAATGAATAGAAGGCTATGGTCAGAAAAAAGGATACTTTTACAAATTCTGTGTTGGGAGTTTTTCCAGTTGTTATGAAATATCCAGGTGGTAAACTGAGGTAGAAGCATAGGCAAAGAGGAAGCTCAGAAAATTAGATAAACAGTGGCCTTCAGGTGGAAAGGGATTAAGTATGAGTCACATATCACAGAGTAATTGGAATATACCCATGAACATCTGGGTGTTAGAAAGTGCCTGCAAAGACTATAGATAATTACGAGGATAAGGACCTGTGGAATAATCATCTGGTATGAACCTCAAAAAGAGAAGGAGTTTGAAGGAATTTTGACCTATGACCTAGAAGCTTACAGCATAGCAACCTGGGCTCTGATGCCTGACTTGAATCATGAAAGGAAGATACTTTACTAGGAAAGGATATTCCAAGGAAGCCTTCTGGCTGAGCAGGATGACTGCTCATGAATGCCAGATTTCTTTTCTTTTTCTTTTTCTTTTTTTTTTTTTTTTAAGATTTTATTTATTTAGTTAGTTAGTTATTTAAGGGAAAGAAAGAGCACAAGTGTGCATGTGTACACGTGAGAATGGGGTGGAGAATGGGCAGTAAGGAAGAGGGAGAGACGTCCAAGCAGACTCCATGCTGTGCATGGAGCTCAATTCAGGGATTGATCTGATTGGTCACTGTGAGTCGTGACGTGAGCTGAAATCACAAGTTGGATGCTTTACAGACTGAGCCACCCAGGCACCACATGAATGCCAGGTTTCTGATAAAATATAAACTTTGGAAACATTCTCAGGAAAGTGAGGGTAAAACTTGGCTGGATCAAGGTTATGTGGAGCCAGACACATCATTGAAAGTAGGGGTAAAGGGGCGCCTGGGTGGCTCAGTGGGTTAAGCCACTGCCTTCGGTTCAGGTCATGATCTCAGGGTCCTGGGATCGAGTCCCACATTGGATTCTCTGTTCAGCAGGGAGCCTGCTTCTCTCTCTCTCTCTCTCTCTGCCTGCCTCTCTGTCTACTTGTGATCTCTCTCTGTCAAATTAATTAAAAAAAAAAAAAAAAAAAAGGAAAGAAAGTAGGGGTAAAGCCTCTTTTAGAAAAAGAATACAAAAATAAAAATCTTACTTTTGCAAGATTTACCAAATTCCAAAACCATGAGAACCTATGATGGGTTCTTTCCCAGCCTTTCCCAGGCTATACAATTGAAGATCCTGAAGCTCTCAGCTTTATCGGTTTAATGTAAATTCATTCTGGGCAGGGAAGGTGAGGAAATATGCAAGAGTAAGGGCTGCCAGGAATGAATGTATTGTTGGCTTAAACAGCGTATTAGTGAAATCTTCCTTTGGGGCTTCTGGTATTTAGAAACTCAAGATGGATGTTGCTGGCTCCAAAAATGTAATATAAAAACAAAGAACCCTTTATTTATTGTGCTTCTTTCCTCCTTTCTGGAGGAGGATGGTCCAGCATTTTTAAAAATTTTATTTGTGGGCTGATAAACATTTTATGAATGTTCATCTGACCATATGCTTAGGATGTGCTTGTTACTTGTTTTTGCTTTTCTCTTGACCAGAATTTATAAGCAGGAGAATATGAAGGTATTTCAAAGCAAATAATTCACAACCTGGGCTTGTGTCAAGCTCTCTTGGAAATATCTTCTCCTCCTGCATAATTGACATCCAATATGCTTTTGTATGGTAACAGGCTGGATGAAAATCCTGGAAGTTCTCTCAGATTCCTAATATTACTTTGAATTTCTCTTGCCTGAGCTTTTGGTTACCTACCTCTCAATAATGATTTGAGAGATCAGTCCTAGGAGTGATCGGAATGTCCTCTTCTCACTTACTGTTTCTGGCAAAATCTAAGGTTTTACTAGCTATCTTTTTAATACTCAGATGAGTAAATTTGGAACAAATACGAGAGGAGGTGAGATATTAACACAACTGGTTGCTCATATATTTCAGGAGCTTGTCACCCTAAAAGATGATGCAGATGAATTAAAACAGCTTCTAAAACTCTTAGATGTGTTTGTAAGTAATAAAAATAGTAAAGATTCTTGAGAGAGCCTGGGGTGACTTACCACGTAAGATTTATAGCAAGAAAGGCAGTCTTCCTCTCCTTTGTGATTGTATTTGTAAGATGGAGCATTAATATTTTCTTTTGTCAAAACATAGCTGCACATTGCCTGAATATCTTCCTTTCGAAATGATGAATAATAATTACTCTGGCATAATAATACTCTGTAATAAAGGACAAAGGGGCCTGGGAAAAATACTAGGGACTTTTCTTATCTGTCTAGTACTTTTTTGGTTTGTTTGGTAGTCCTTGGGAGAAAGCCCAGGGTATGTAATATGTGCGAGAGTCCAATCTATTTTATTTTTCCCAACTCCCAAGTCATTTATCAAATTATTTCAGGGTCGTAAATCTAAGCACTTTTCTGTAACTCAGCTACTTTCTTTCCGAGACGTATCTTTCTTGAAGAAGTTTAGTGTGCTTTTAAAATCTATAAAATGCTTAATGTGTTAAAGAGGTGACACACAGGAATTCCTTCTCCGCCGGAGTCTGAGAGTTCAAACATTTCTTGCATTACCACGTGCTGCCCTTAATGTGGCAGCTTTCCCTGAAAAGATTCACAATCACAGGGAAGAAAAAAAAATCAATCTAAGCACGCGTTCAGCACTGAGGACTTCTCCTTGGCCTGTTGACAATGCCCCAGCATGAATTCTGAGACATATCTTATTAGGAGTCTGTCTGGATGCGTTCAAGTGTTCACTAGCAGTGATTCAGGAAAATCAAGGCCAACACATACTCGGCAGAGATGTGAATTTCTAATGTTTGTGTTTCATTGACTTTCTCACCCCCATCATCTAAAGAAAACAAAAGTAATGAAGATTTTATTTTAGTTTATCATAATCTCTACTATTAGGTCACTCAGTTAATTTATTTTAGTTGCATTAAAGAATTTATCTTTGGACGTAGAATATGCACCTTTCTGTGACTAAGGGGTGGAAGAGAGTCCTGTGGGGTCTTGTTTTGATTTACCGTGGTACCAAGAAAAACACCGTGATTTTTAATTGTCAAAGGACTATTTTACAATGGCTTTGAATGGTGTAATAACCAATATGCATTCAAGGGAAACCTGTTGATTATCACCCTCTATTTTACTTACATCAATAACTTCAATCATTTTTGGGGGTGCCTGAGTGGCTCAGTGGGTTAAGCGTCTGCCTTCGGCTCAGGTCATGGTCTCAGGGTCCTGGGATCGAGCCCCGCATCAGCTTCCCCCTCTGCCTCTGCCTGCCTCTCTGCCTACTTGTGATCTCTCTCTCTGTCAAACAAATAAATAAAATCTTAAAAAAAAAAATAAATAACACCAATCATTTTTGACAGTGGTTTCCAATGAAATATGTGTTCCCAAATTTGCAAAATAGCCTCTTGGCACATAGAGCAATATTTAGCTGTATGAGGGCTCTTATGCTGCTAAGAAACATGTGCTTATTTGATTTGCAGCAGTTAGTGTGGTCTTGCGTGAGTGATACTTGGACAAGTCAGGATTCAGCTGTATTTTCTTTAACTAGAAAAAAAATACCATGTCACATACGTGTATTTTACATTACTTTATTCAAAGACATTTAACATGAAAACAAACTTGTAAAATTCGTAAAGCAGGCAGGAACAAAATGTTCCCATTTTACAGAGGAGGACACTAAGCGCTGAAGAAAACTGACCCGCGGGGGCAGCACGCTAGACCGCGGTGTTTCCTCTTCCGGGGCTCCCCTCCTTCCGCTTCTTCCCTTCTTGAGAAACCCACTCTGTAACTTTTAGAATTTCATTTATTTATTACTTAGATTTTCGATTTTCGATACTATTCAGCCATAATTACTCTAAAACTGCTTTTTGAAAAACTTAAAGTGATCCTTCCCCGCCAGGGTCTGTTTTGCACCACAGTGTAGAAATCCAGGTGGGTGGTGTGTACCACTTAAACAGATACTAATCGGGATTTGTGTTTGACCTGATGGGCCAAAACTGCGTTTTCCATCTGCCCCATGGCACTTTATCCTTATGTCTGTGTTTCGTAGTGTTCTTAGTTAACAATTTATATCTTCAGGGTGAAAGCCAAAGCCTGAGTTTGCTAGACCGCCAAAGCATTAGGAAATACAAAGATGTCTCAAGAGGTCGTTATCATACTAGTGATAGAATCTTGAAGTTTTATAACTACATGGGAAATATGTGCTGCATTTGGAACTACTCACTTTAAGAAGATTTTTTTCTTTTTCTTTTTCTATTTTTTTTTTTTTTTTGCCCCAAGAATTAAGATTTCAAGCAATGCCTCCGGAAAGAGTAATCACTGGTAAGAAGAGTAAGTGTACTAGATGAGAGATAATATTCAGATTACTGTATGAGGGTTCAATTTCAATTTAAGACTCATCCTCAGTATCTATAGGCTATGATGTGTATAATATATAATTCCAGGGATGATAAAATCATATCCAGTAAAGCATAACTTGCCGGCTGGCTAGGGGGAGTCCCCAAGATTCTCATTAATAAAGCCACTCCTTGGGTTTCATATACTTTCCTAACTATCCATCCACCCTTTGGTCCAATATACTTTTGCTGAAAATTTCACCATGTCCATGTCTCTAGTTTGTGTTAGGCATTGAGGCTATCGTGACAATTAGCATAAGTCCTCTTGTGAATCCGCTCACGGTATATGGAAGAAAGTATACTAACGGAGTAAATAAACAACTACAATACAGCGATAAATCATTCACACAGGGAACATAATAAGTTAATAATTTCCTTGAATCAATAAACATAATACAGGGTGTGAGTTCAGTAACTCAGAATGGTACACCTTCTTTGCAAGGAGGCTATAAGATATAGTCGCTTTTCCAGTAGAACCAGGGCTGGAATCAGTGGGCTCTGTAGCCTGTTCGTGGAAAGTAAATAAAACTAGGCGGGAAACTAAGAAGTCAAGCTTGGTGAGGAAACACTGAGATCAGGTCTCACCTTCTTAACAGTTTTACTATGTTGCCCCTGACTTAGATATTCCAAGAACATCAAGTAGATTTTTTTTTTCCCCATTATAAACCATAATGTTTTATGTCTATTGACTTTGGCTTGTTAGTAACTAGCTGTGTGACCTTGTGAAAATAGGGTATTTTTGAAAATGGTGCAACTACTTAGACTATAGCCAACAAGTAACTCTTGGGAAGAACTTTTTTCTCTTGGGGTGCTACCTTCAATCTGATATTCATTTTGGCTCAGATCAGTTGTAAATACCATCCTGTTTCTGTGAAATGTAACTGGTGTTTGCTCTGGGCTGGTGGGACAGCCACGTGCTGTTTGCTCTGTCAGTAGCTGTACCCAAGTATCCACAGTACATTATTCAGATCAGCTCTCATGAACCAGCTGTCCTAATTCCAGGTGGACCATGAGAAATCTCTCTCCTTACAGCAACAGCTGTGCCACCTGGTAGCTTAAAGAGTAGTGGTTGGATGAATCAGCCATTGTTACAAATTCACTTTTTATCTGGTAAACACTTTGCATAAACTAGCATAACTGAACATATTTCCAACCTGGTCCAGGACTGAAATGAAGTGAACACTGAAAGCCTTATCTGTATTATGTTAAATTGTTTGCTTATTGTCAATACCTATCATTAAGACACTGAATAAAATCGACATGCCAAAATTAGATTTATAAAATTTACAATTCTGTTTCTCATCATACTGCTTTCAAACTCTCATGATTTAACTAGGTCCTTCCTATTTACATTCTCACACAGAGATTACTCTAAATACTGTTATTGCTATTTTAAATATATAATAAAATTTCCCCATGCTTGGATTTTTGCTAAGGAAGAAGTTGAACTATTCAATATTTTACGATTGCCTTATTATTAACAAGTAAATAAAAATAACTCCAAACAACCACTAAAGAGATAATTACTAAATAGAACTGTTATACCTAGTGTCTTAGGGAACAAGATTTATTTAGTTGATAAACAATATCCACAGGTGAAAAACAGAAAAAAAAAAAAAAAAACAAAAACAAGCCACAAATGATCTGACAGTCTGTTAAAAAGAAAAAAAAAAGTTGTCAATTTGAGTGGGTTCAATAAGCCTGTTGTTTTGTTTTAAGCTATTAATTTTCTTAGTATGTGTATGAATGCATAGATACATGTACACACAAAAACCTAAAATTGTGATTTTAAGTCTTCATTAATAACACAAAAGGAAGCATATTATACCTAGGGCAGGGTATAGCATTTCAAATTCTTGAGTAATGTCATTAGGCAGAATATTCATCTTATGTACAAATAACTTGATGGTTAAAAGTGATTTTTCCCATTGCCTGTTCCATAGTCTGACTTCTGTTTTCAAAGATAAGTAAATTGAGGGTCCAATAGATTAAGGGATTTGTTAAAGATCCCATGGATTAGTGGCAAAATATTTAAGAAAACAACCCTATAGGCAGAAGGACTATAGGTGACTGCTGGTTACAGATCTGTGGAGTTGCTGTCTTCAGAATTTCCTGGCCTCAATGCATTGCTCATGTACTAAGACGTCTTCATTGAATATTCTTCATGATGTTGGGTTAAAAAACTTTCAAACAGAGAGGCAATTTTAGGCATCACTTAAAGATTTAGATTTCCCAAGAATTTGGACATCATAAAGACTTACTGATTTCATTTTTACTCTTAAACAAAGATGCTGCAATTGAAACAAATGTTCTTAAAGACAGGTTAAAAAATTTAAGAAAAACTAAAATGTTTTTTCTTACTGAAATGAACTAGTAAAAGGTCTTTAAGAAACCTAGAAGTTTTCCTCTTTAAATTTCTAACAGCATGTGTTAACTAAAAGCTGGGTGATAACTACAAAAAAGTTTCAAATACCACAACACATTTCTGAAGAGAAATATAAACATATACAAGAAAATTGCCAGAAACCAACTAACCACAAAAGATATTTAGAATATGTACCAGGATGAAGGACTATAAATTAATTTTTCACAAGAAAAAAATTGTGAGAATTCATTTAAGAGAAGAGTTAAGGCACTATGTCACGGCAGAGAGAGGGTACAGATAAGATATACTAAAGATATACTAAAGTCAAAATCTACATGTGGCATGCATGATAAAGGGTAACAGAGTCAGATAGCCACTAAGGGCTGTGTGTACACAGAGGAACTTCCCTGGTCCTCCTTTTCCTCATCTGTAAAATGCAAGTCATGATTTTTAGTGATGATATGTACCTTGAAAGGTTATAAGAATAAATAAAACCTAAGATAGTCTTTGACATATGGTAGGTACAGGACACATGTGAGTCTTGCTTCCTATTTCTCAATTTGCCTAAGAGCCGTCATATAGACGGTTATATATACTAGCCATCATATAGATGGCTAATAGATATATAATGTCTATTCTGTGAAGCAGAATTATAATACATTTCTGTGAAACAGAATAGACATTATAATTAATTGGACTTCAAGAACTGAGTTAGGAAAGTAGAGTTATTAGTGTTTATAAAAAGCATCCTCTACAATTTGTAAATTTTGGATTGACTCCCATTCATATTGACTGATACCATTCATAGCTTCCCTTCATTAGACATTCTGTTTTAGTAATAGAGTAGAGGAGACATATGAGAGAGGTAAGATGTCCTAGGGTTAATGAAAAAGGAACAAAGGATGAGAGCCCAAGTTAGTATTCCTTCAACTGAATCACAGGCCTATTATTAACTATTTGTTGATGTATTTAAAATACTATTATATAATTCTGTGTATTTTTATTTATTGTTATATCCTTATTTATTTATTTTGTGTATGATCGAGTAAAAACTTAAAGTTTCTTTATTTTTCTATTTTTTAATTGTTTTTCAGTGTGATTCTTTTTTGCTGCTGCTTCTTCTCTAAAGAGTCTGAATCATCCTATATTTAATTTTGCTTTATGTTTGATTTTTAAATTTGGAATGTAGTTTTATATTTCTCCTTGTGTTCCCGATTGTTTTTTTTTATTGATTATCAAAGAAACATATGCCTTTTTTTTTTATAATATCTATAACAATATCCATATTTTTGTTGAGGTATAATTGACATACAATACATATTATTTTTAGGTATACAGTATAAAGATTCAACATTTGTATACATTGCAAAATGATCACCACAATAAGTGTAGTTACTCTCTGCACTTACAAAGTTAAGACAGTGTGATCGACTCTATTCTCCATGCTGTACATTATATCCCCGTGACTTTATTTTATAACTGGAAGTTTGTACTTCTTGAACCAAAAAGCAGCATTCCACATAATCAAACTAAGTAGATGGATGAGTACATTAATAAAAATAACCACATACATAAATAAACAAAAGGTGTTTTGTGGAATTTGTATATACATATGTGTATGTGTGTGTGTGTGCGCATGAATGTATTAGCCAGCTGCCTACCTAGATTCAGTAGGGTTTCTCCCATTCTTGCTGATTTTTTCATACATGGACACACTTTGCTTTCTTTTGCCTGCTTTATGAAAAATGAAGTTTCTAAATCTAGGTGCCTCAAGCATTGATATGTTGAACTCGATTGTGAAAAAATACATAAGTTATAACCAGGCACCAGGACTTGGACGTAATGCAAAAAACATTTTATCTGTCTGCTACCTGACCTGTAACAATGTGAAAAGGCCCATCGCAGTGTTAAGAATACATGCCAGGGAAGATAAAATGTTGAGAACCCTTAATAGTGACATGTGTTTAGGTAATAAATGAGTGCTGATGGATTAGTAACATCTTACAGAGATACGTTCTGTTTTAGTTAAAAGGATTTAGAGTGTTTCTTGACCCTAGAAACTTTAATCCTATAGTTAATATTGATAGGAACAATTATCTAAAGATAAAAAATAAAACCCTCTCTGGTTAAATAAAACCCTCTCTGGTTAAGTGCATGTTTAATTTAGATAGAGGTTAGGCATTAAGTATGTATTTTTGTTTCCTAAGAACATGGATTTGTATGATATTTTAAAAAAATATTAAAAGACAAAACCCATCTGGTTAACAATTTAAAATTCCCCAGGAGCAATATTAAACAATATAATGCTCTAATTAAAACAATAAATATGAGAAATACAGCGCCTGTTATAAGACAGTTTCATATTTTTATCATTCAAACTGAAATGCAAATTTCAGAACATGATGTATGCAAAGTGCATTTAACACCACATTTGATACTTTGGCTGATATTTGCCTTCTCTATAACCTCTGGCGTCTGAGTCCAAGTTAATCATACAATGTCCGGGTGATAGGGCCACAAAATTAAACTTGACTCTCTCCATCACCCTTACAAATCCCCCCCACACCAGAAACAAACTTCCT
This sequence comes from Mustela lutreola, assembly GCF_030435805.1. Classification (NCBI taxonomy): domain Eukaryota; kingdom Metazoa; phylum Chordata; class Mammalia; order Carnivora; family Mustelidae; genus Mustela; species Mustela lutreola. The sequence continues at coordinate 189,300,698 of NC_081292.1, forward strand.
ACACCTGCCAGTTGATAGCCCACCTCTTTCTAGCTCTGTGGTGCTGACAGTAAATCCCCTTACCAGCTAATTGAACAGATGCACTCTGTACTTCCTGAAGATCCACAAAGCTGGGCTTTGATGGACAGCAGAAAATGGCACGATGAAAAAAAACAAAAGCCTTTTAACTGAGAGCACTGCTTTGTTCTGCTCAGAACTTTAAGGTCACTCCAGCGTGTTCTGACTGTGGGGATCTTAATTTTTACTCAACCAATTTACTTGCAGCTGTCATTCTTTCCCATATTAAAAGTTTAGCTCTTCCAGTGTAGGGAATTGGAAGGGAGTGGGGCGGGGAATGAGAAGAGCTTGTTACAAACTAAAAACAGCAAAAACAAGTAAAATCTGGCTTGGCTCTTAAGTACAAAAAGTTATTTTCAAAGCCTATAAATTATGACATAGTGATTAACATGTAATTTAAATATATTTAAACAACAATTATATCACATTTCCAGCCCGGCTAATTGGCCTCACAGATGTTCCCTTGTAGCTGCATTGCCCTTCCAGGGGGAAAATGAATGAGGTGCTTTTTATCATGGAAAACAGAAAAAAAAAAAGCAAATGAAAAAAAATGGAAACAGAAAAATTAAAAAAAAGCCAGTAGCCCTAAAATCAATGAATGCTAAAGGGATTTTGCTTAGCATTCCCCCCCCCCCCCAATTTTAATGTAGAAAACTAGAAAGAGCATGAAGACACTCCTGTTACTGTGATGGTATCTGGCAGCGTGTCCAGATCCAGATTTGGCAGGAGGCTGATGGAAAGACTTGTCAAAGCAGGGACAGCGCCTGCATTCTAATACAGCATGGCCTCTTTTCAAGAGGTCGTTATGTTTTTTATTTTTTTTTTAAAGATTTTGTTTATTCATTCATGAGAGTCAGAGAGAGGGAGAGAGAGAGAGAGTGGCAGAGGGAGAAGCCGACTCCCCACTGAGCAGAGAGCCCGATGTAGGACTCGATCCCAGGACCCGGGAGTCATGACCTGAGCTGAAGGCAGATGCCCAAACATCTGAGCCACCCAGGTGCCCCAAGAGGTCCAGTTATTTTTAACACAACCTTTTTACAATCGAAGGCAGTCTAGCCATGAATATATATAATAAAGCATTTCCTGATAAAGTATAATTTACGGGTTTTTCCTTTCATCACTTATCCCTCAAGTTTTATAAAAATCAAACTGGATAGGGACGCCTGGGTGGCTCAGTTGGTTAGGCAGCTGCCTTCGGCTCAGGTCATGATCCCAGTGTCCTGGGATCGAGTCCCACATCGGGCTCCTTGCTTGGCAGGGAGCCTGCTTCTCCCTCTGCCTCTGCCTGCCTCTCTGTCTGCCTATGCTCGCTCGCTCTCTCTCCCTCTATCCCTGACAAATAAATAAATAAAATCTTAAAAAAAAAAAAAAATCAAACTGGATAGCCATAGCCGTCGGTGCCGTTTCCTGAGCTGTGATTCTAGTCCAACGCTACCCAGTACGGGAACTATTGTAATGTAAGAGGTGAAAGGAATGGCAGTAATTACTCATATTTTGGAATAGCTGTCTTCTAATATGCAATCGTAGAATTCAAATAAATTCACCGCAGCTTCGTCTTACTCTTGCCTTTCTTCTGATAATCTCCAGTAATATTTGATCGTTCAGTATAAATTGCAAAAGGCCAGTGGTTCTATCTCTGTCTCTCCTAGTGTCTCATGGTATCTCCAGCATCTACCATAGTTCCTGTGCTTTCACGGTAGAGGTTTAATAAATATTTGTCAAATGCTTGCTCAATAATTGGGTTTTAATGATAGGGTAAAGGCCAAGGTCTATAATATGATAAAGTTCCTCCAGGCACTAGTCGTATTTCCCATACCATCTCTCTATTTTCCATATTACTGGATTATATGGCAAATTTCCCCTCAAATTTTATGAAAAAGTGTATTTAATTTTATATCTTTCTAAAAGATAACAAAATATACCTATACTGAAAATGATGTGGAAAACAGGGAAGCATTTTTTTTAATTTAAAAAAAATTTTTTAAAGATTTTATTTATTTATTTGAGAGAGAGAGAGAGAGAGAGCATGAGCAGAGGGAGAGGCAGAGAGAGAGAAGCTGACAGGGAGCCCAGGGCAGGGTTCGACCCCAGGACCTTGAGATCATGACCTGTGAAGGCAGATGCGTAACAGACTGAGCCACCCAGGTGCCCTAGGAAGCATTTTTAAATGCCTCTTGATCAGTAGCTTTGGCATTTTGATTGCTTGACTTTAAAAATCTGATTTAGCAGATGTGAATGCTTAAATTTTTATCTATCCTCTATGTTTTTATAGTAGTACACAGCTTACCAAGTTCATTTCTATACACCTTCTTACTTTGTCTTCATTAAGATACAAGGAGTGAGAGGCCAAGGATAAAAATGAGATCTGAGGTGCTTCACGACTGACCACATCACTTGTAACTGGAACTGGGGCTAGAGATCTGACAAATCATAAAACAATGTGTCTCCTGGACAATACTACCTCCTATGCTTAGCATATTAAATATGTCTCTAAATATATCTTTAAGACGTTCTTAGTTATTAGAGAAGGAAAGAGATCAATAGTTTCTATCCCATCATGTAAATGACTGAAGTTTTGAAGAAAGTTAAAATGTAAACTTAATGTAAGATTTCAGACCTTGGTCCTTGATTAGTCCAGGAGACTACATTAATTATAAGAAATTGTGTTATCTGGTTGCTATTAATTTACATTAAACAGTTAATCTCCATGGAACCATATTTTTCTTGGAGTTTGTTTTATGAATATCTAAAGTGAAAAACACTGGCCTGGAATAATACTTAGCCGAGTTTCATACATGTATGCAGAGAATGCAAACTTCCTAAAAGCAACGATTTTTATCTGCATTATTCATTATCTCCGTTGTCCAGGAAAGTGCCTGGCACATAGATAGTAGATTCTCAAGAAATGTATGTAAAATATGTATATTATTAAGAAATGGTGCTGATATTCACATCACCCCTCTACTTACCCTAAGGAATATTATCCTTAATATTTTATCATATTTTTATATCTACTTTTATTTAGCCCATAGGATGGAGTATTAAGTTATAAGAATACAGATGCCCTTTTTTAAAAACTGAAATCTAATTTTAACTGATTCTAAATACATGAAAGTAATGTATGCAAAGCATAGTTCCAGGAAGATAATTAATTTTCCAAGATTTTCTTGTTTCTTAACTTACAAAAAATCAGACTGAGGAGAAAATAGTATGTATTTTTTTTTTAAAGGAAAGGGTAAGAAATTGACCCTTTGCTGCAATAGTGAAAATAAATGTAACTTGGTAATAAAAATTATTCAAGGAAAATTGAAACCCACTTCCATCTCCTTGTGGATAAGTTCCTTTTTATAAGAGAGAATCAGTGCTGTGGTATATGGCCATTTTAGCCATACAACATGTAAGGAAGGAAATGGTTCTTTATTTAAAACTGTAGTTAATTATTTACCATTTTTGTCTTTCTTCTAGGGTTAATCAGAAAAATATTCATTATCAACTTAATTTTTAATCTATTTAAAATTTTACTTTATTTCTATATTATTTTTCTTTTCAGGGATTGAATTAAAATATTTAATATTCTCAAAACATAAAAATTAACTCATTTGTAGCCAGAGTGCATAAAATTTTACCATTTAGCAAACTTCACTGTTGTGCATGTTTTCCCCTTTGGTTCATACAATTCATGTGGCTTTTCTTTTCTTTTTTCTTTTTTTTTCTTTTCATTCATATTACCTCTTATTATATCCATCATTCCATTTTTCTTTCCTATTAGAGTGAAATTGGACACAGCCCTCCTCCTGCCTACACCCCCATGTCAGGAGTAAGTATTTCATGATCAACCTTCATCTTTTAGTATTTTTGGTCTTTGCTTATCATGTTTCTTCTCTCTTGTCTCCCTATAGTTTCCTCATTTTGCTTTTGCCAACAGTGAGTTAAGAATTTGCTATAGATGGTAGAGCTGGCTTTGTGGATATGTTTTATCTCTGTAGATAATCCAAAACTGAGAGGCCAAGCATCAAAAGTAGCTTTCAATTTTTTCTTGAAGGGTTTACCTGGACTCAGAAATTATGCTTCTAGTTGAGGAATTTATCATTATTTCCATGATTATAGGTTGTGTGCTAAAAAGTCAGAGTCTCTGTAATGAGGACTCAAAGTCATAGCAACCGCAGAAGAGATGGCAGGAAGAAAATATCACCATCCAAATCTCTGTTCTTAATGTCAACTGTCTACAGTTAATAATGCTTTCATTTGTCATGAAATTTGAATTATATATCAAAAATAGGTGACTGTGGAAAATAACATGAAATAGTTTATATGAGATCATGTGCTAGGTGGTCAGTGACATTTAAATATGTATTTCCAAATTCTTTCCCCAGGTTTACTTTTAAAGAAAAATTGGAATTTTAGGTGGTTGTAACTCAAACTTGTTAGCTATTCAGGGGAAACAATTAAGAAACTCTGGCTTTTGTCTGAAAGACAAGTTTTACTATCCTTTTGGCTATTTCTTTTTTACTGTTGTTTCTAATAACTTCTGTCTAAATGTGTCTCTCTATTGACAGAACCAGTTTGTATACCGAGATGGGGGGTTTGCTGCCGAGCAAGGAGTGCCTGTGCCCTACAGAGCCACAACCAGCACGATCCCAGAAGCACCACTTGCTCAGGGGGCTACAGCCGAGATTTTTGATGACTCCTGTTGTAACGGCACCCTACGCAAGCCAGCGGCACCCCATGTCCAGGAGGATAGCAGCACCCAGAGGTACAGCGCTGACCCCACAGTGTTTGCCCCGGAACGGAGCCCACGAGGAGAGCTGGATGAAGAGGGTTACATGACCCCTATGCGAGATAAACCTAAACAAGGTACAAACAAAATGTGCAGAAATGATTGTCATTCTGCATTTCACTTTCATCAAAATGAGCAATATAATATAGAAGGGAAATTGCCAAACCACTGGACATCGTAACATTTGTGACCCAGAAAAGACCTGGGCTGTTGCTCTTTGTAGCATACTGTCCAAATCCACAACATTTACACCATCTGAATCTCAGGTACCACCTGATTAGGAATATGATTTTTAACAAGATCCCCATGTAACTCTTATGTGAAATCAAGCCTGAGAAGCACTGATCTAAACTTACCTTCATAGGAATATCTCTATTGAATATTTGAGTTAGGTAGCACATCGCAAGATTTTAGAGCCATGGCTTTATTGAACTTACTGTTGAGTTCATAAAGACTGGTATTTTGATGGTACCAATAAAATATTTGTAAAGAGTTCTTTACAATCTTGCATCATTTGGGTGATGTTGGTCATTATAGGAGATTATGATTCCTTATATGATATGTTTCAAAAATTAAAGTTCTGACACTACATTTACTTATAGGTATACCATCATGTCTTGAAAATAATTCAGTTTGTGGTTCTACAAAGCTCAGCGATGACTGTACAAATTTACTAGCAGAAATATTAGACATACAAATCAAATGGCTTTTTCAGCTTTGAAAAATCCACTTTCCTTCCATATAACAGCATCACATGAAGGAGAAGATGGATAATTGTTATTAAAAATTAATGATTATGTCTCAGAGTCTTCAAAGTCAAGTAAACTTTAAGACTCCATATGAGGGCCCATTATGCTTTTGAATATATGATTATGTTTAATTTTATAAAATGCAATTAAGGGATCCCTAAGTACACATTATAAATAACTTATTAAAGAATATCTATGTAGAGGCATAGATAGGTATTACAATACTGAAGAATTAGATGCTTTGGAAGAATTGGATTGCAGACCACTACTGACACAAATGTAAGTTTTGAGAAGGTTTGGCAGATCACCCTAAAAGTACAATACTCTCTGGGAAGAGTTTCACCTCAACCATAGAGTTGTTGCTCCAAGTAGATAGATAAGTAGATTGGATTGATCAAAGGTACTATGAACCTTCTAGGAGAAAACACAAAACTTCTGAGTCTAAAGACTCACTCTAGAGCATCCCTTGATTTTGTCCCTGAGTATAAACTTCTATAGAAGATTATTGTACACCAGCCTACTTCTCAGAGAGCAGAGAATGTTAGTACAGACATTCTTACACTTTCAGTTAAGAGGTTTCAGAAAACTGGTAAGGAAAATCAAATTCTGCTTCCCTTAGAAGCTGTTGTTTTTTGGGGTGTTTTTCCACACATTTTTCTTAAAATGACCATTGCTTTGAAAACCGTTCAAATTCCAACATGCTATGAAGTGAAAAGTACTCCCTACTCCTTTAGGGACAATAATGAAAATAGTACAGTAGAACAAGAAGGCTGCTCAAGGGATTTTCGATCTGAATTCTAATTCAGTACTAGTTGTATCCTTCATACATCATTTAATCTAGGCTTTCTGTTTATAAAGCTGAAAAAAATATGGCTTCCACTTCCTTCCCTACAGGGTTGTTGTGAGCATGACTTAAGTTCCTGTCATTCCAATATATGATGGTGGGATAGTCATTACTATCTTTTAACTTGCCCATCATGCTAAATACTGAAGTATATCAAGCAGGCCTATATCCAGGGGCAAATCACCCTGACTTGATGAGATTATTTTTCTCTACTTGTCAAGCTAAGTATAGGGGATAGAAAAGAAAGTTTGTTTCAGAATGGTGGCATCTCAACAGTTGTGCTCTTTCCCTGCCCCAACACCAAAATAGGAATAGCTAAAGTATCATATCTGTGTCTACATTAAAAGAGAGGGCAAGACTGTCTACTGTATATGGGAATATAGGCCTATATATACTGTATACATAGAGGTGGAATTAAATTTAAGAAGAGCAGCATTGATTAACACCTTTTTAAAAAATTCCAGGTCAATATTCTGTAGTAATTTATTAGATCGAATCATGCAAAACAGCCACTACTATGAATGGTTTCAACCTACAAAACAATTACTTCATATGATCAAACTAACAGCTTGTTAGTTTGTGATTATGGTTAGCTAGTGGAAGTGAATGTTCTAATTACACTTTATTCTTAGGCATATGTATTGTCACACAAGTCAATTTAGCAGCATGTTAGATATCAATCAGATTTTATTAGTTGAGTCTTTTCTTTAGATATTTCCTTTCCTATGTGTAAAGCTTTCTGGGGAACATCTGTAATCAAATCCATTTTACCTATATGGACATTATAGCAAAACACACAGACTGAAAAATGTCATTCCTTCACTTCATCCATTCATCTTGGCATGGACTTAAGCTATAGACATTTTGATTTTCCAGTACCCTTTTTAGGAATTCTAATTTCTCCACATTTCAAAGCTCTTTAATCTGGATAGATTGTCCTATTTTTCAACAACAACAAAAAATACTGACTTTTAGAAAATGGAAGCATTTAAACAAGTAGCCTCTTTTGTAGGAGAAACAAATGCAATTAGGAGGAAAGAGGAACAATCTAGAAGACAGGAAGTCTGCTTCCCGACTCTTTAGTCATTAAGAGTTTTGGCCCACCTACTCTTTCTTACTCTTTTGTCATATGACAAAAGTAATCAATGAAGTAATCAACGAAATGGTTTTGTGAAAACTCATGAAAACAAATCCATGGCTTAATTGGTCTGGAAAAAGAAGATAACCATCCTGTACAACCTTGGTCTGATTAACACATTCCAGAAAGTAGATATTGACTAATATTTGTGTATTCCCCCAGAATACCTGAACCCTGTGGAGGAGAACCCTTTTGTTTCTCGGAGGAAAAACGGAGACCTTCAAGCTTTGGATAATCCCGAATATCACAACGCTTCCAATGGTCCACCCAAGGCAGAGGATGAGTATGTGAATGAGCCACTGTACCTCAACACCTTTGCCAACGCATTGGGGAATGCCGAGTACCTGAAGAACAATGTACTGTCTGTGCCAGAGAAGGCCAAGAAAGCATTCGACAACCCTGACTACTGGAACCACAGCCTGCCACCTCGCAGCACCCTTCAACACCCAGACTACCTGCAGGAGTACAGCACAAAATATTTTTATAAACAAAATGGACGGATCCGGCCTATTGTGGCAGAGAATCCTGAATACCTCTCTGAGTTCTCGCTGAAGCCCGGCACTGTGCTGCCTCCTCCACCCTACAGACACCGAAATACTGTGGTGTAAGCTCAACAGTGGCTTTAAGATAGAGACACACCCGCTCCAATTTCCCTGCCGCCTCTCTTTCTCTTAAGGTCTTCCTTCTATTCCCAAGGCCAGTAGTTTTGACACTTCCCAGTGGAAGATATAGAGATGCAATGATAGTCATGTGCTTATCTAACTTGAACATTAGACGGAAGAACTGAAAGAGAAAGATAGGAGGAACCACACTGTTTCTTCATTTCTCTGCATGGGTTGGTCAGGAGATTGAAACAGCTAGAGAAGGACCAGCAAATAATAAGGCAATACTGCCTGCTGTCAAGCTAGTTCTCAATGTTTTCTCTTTTTCTCTTTCTTTCTTTTTCTTTTTCTTTTCTTTTTCTTTTTTTTTTTTTTTTAAAGCAGATGACTGAAAGACCCATGCTCTCTGTTCCTACCTGTAGGAACTGATCTGTATATTTTCAGTACCCTTGGAAATCGTAATAAATTTTCCATTAGAACAAAAGGATAACCTTTTCTATAACATATGATAGTAACTGAGATAGAAAATCCAGGTTCTTTTCCCAACGGTTTCTATCCTGATAAGCAAGAACGGACAACTCAGCTTTCATAATTTCTTAACTTTCTCAAAGTTATAATAAGTAATTATGTTTGGAGGGATATTTTTGGTCTTTTTGTTTCATTTTGTTTTGCTTTGGTCGGTCCCTTTATATTACTTTTACCCCCATACATTTTGACTTTAATTTCTGATTGGAAATATTTTTACATCAGAGCTTCTTATGTATTGTTATAAATTGACAGAACTGTAAAAAAAATTTTAATATGGTGCAGTGACCATTATTTTAAATATATAGCCTTCAAATTTAGAAGGGGAGGCCAAGACACTAGTCAAGTGTAACATCAAATCTAACTGTTGTGCTTTACACTATTGAATATGTATCCCCACTTTCTTTACATTCTTCAACATTTTCTTCTCCATAAATGACAGTAACAAAGGCAGTTGATAATGTAAAAAGTAAAAGGGAAACTAAGAGACAGTTCCGTGTGGTTCATGAAAACTACTGACACTTTCAGGGGTAGTCCAATGGGGAATCCATTGAACTGGAAGAGACACTGGATTGGGTATGTCTAACTGGCAGATACTCAGAAATGTAGTTTGCACTTAAGCTATAATTTTATTTGTTCTCTTTCTGAACTCCATTTTGGATTTTGAATGAAGCAATATGGAAGCAACCAGCAAAATAATTAATTTAAGTACATTTTTTAAAAAAGAGCTAAGATAAAGAAAGACTGTGGAAATGCCAAACCAAGCAAATTAGGACTTTGGAACAGTATCCAGAGATTATGGTGAGAGGGCCAGCACATTATCTACAAATGATATCACATTTGCTACACAAGGAAAGTTATCCAGTTTGTATACTCCACGTGAAGGAATGTAAGTAAAGATTGGCTTGATTCCATGGAATTTCTAGTATGAGACTCTATTTATATTAAGTAGAAGGTAACTCTTTGCACATAAATTGATATAATAAAAAATACACAAACATTCACAGTTTATAGGTAGGTTCTTGGGTCAAAGGTTGTAAATAAACATGAAAAAATTCTCATGTAATTATTTTAATATCCAACATACTAATCTTTTGATACTTTGTATAATAATACTTTCTTCAAATATATCATCCTAATTCTAGAACCATCTTTTTATGTATAATTTTTAAAGAATACCTACTAAGATGAGCAATGGGAACAAATGTTAGGAATGAGTCTCCTGGAACAAGAAAATCAGGTAGTCTCTCTTTTCTAAGAAAATCTGCTTGGACAGTCATATGAATTAATTTTTTTTTTAATATTAAAATTTTGGCATCAAATTCAAGTCTACTGCCAAAAAAAAAACATCAATGAGATTAAAAATCTTTGTTGGTAAAGCAGAGAGTTTACAGAGAGGGAAAAAAATGCAAAGAGCTCTAGGTTTCTTCCTGTTTTGAAAAAATAAGTCAATCCATCCATTCAACTCCCTTATTTTTTCAACTGATAATTATTTAGAGTCTACTAAAAGCACTGTGTAAGTGGGGAATATCAACATAAATGCAATATTATCCCTAACTTAATGATTTGAAGTCAATTTATTTAGAATAACATTTGAATTTCCCCCATAAATTCAAGGAATAAGATTTTATGGACTACTTTGTGAGCAGTCATCATAAAATCCATTGTTTGTTAGAAAACCTAGTGTGAACTCATTTGGAACACAAATTAAACAACCTACAATTTACCAGAGTTAACAAATAAGATAGTTTCATCCAAACAGGAATTGGTGGAAGGATATTGCCTCACTGGCTAATTGACCTATCTGGATTCTACTTTGACCATTAAGTCAACAGTAGGTGTTGTTCTCTGGCAAAGAACATTGGAGGCATCAGGACTGGTTTCTTACTAAGTTATGAGGAAAAAGGTAAGCTAAAAGAGTGAAGTGGAGAAAGGGAGAGGTTTGTAAGACCCCTTCTAATGAGGTTCAACATGAACTTTTCTGAGTTGAAGACACAGAATGACTTAGGGGCTACAGCCCAACAGCTTCAAATTCTCCCACCTATTCAGAAGAGTCTCCAGAGAAAGGGGACCTCACATAATTTCTTGTAAGAATTTGGATATAAGCCTCCCTTTCCAAATAAATCTGTACCAACTTACCACTGACAGCACCCTTTTTGGCTACTAGAACTTTTTTTTTTCCTTCTGATTTACAATAGTCATGGTTTCTTCTGGGATATGGAAAACAGAATCACTTATTTTGAGAAGGAAAGAAAAATAATTTTCTTACTGTTAAGGTAATAGAATGTATTCAGTGAATGTAGTTTCCTTCATTCTAAGAACACAAAACCCTTATACATCAGGTAATCTACCACTAACAACTAGAGATAGATGCAAGTGTAATCCGAAAAGACCCAAAATGCTTCACAAAAACCTTGAATGATTTCTATAGTACATTTTTTTATTTTAGTTGTTTTTGTCAACTGGAAAAATATATTTCGATGTGTATGAAAGGAAGAAAAGAATTGTTTTACCTGTTCCAAAAAATAACTTACTCAACCCAGCAAAGTGAAATTTTAAAATGCCATTTGAAGCCTGCAAAGTGCATCAGAATATCAAATCTCAGAGGCCAGTTGTAGCAATTCGAACATGCAGAACCAATTAAGTAAATCTGAGGAAAATTAGCAGTAAAGTTACACAGACTATATTTTTTAAGTCACCAAATAGCCGATCTTGGGGAATCCCATCTACAGATAAGGAAACACTGTATAACTAAATGGATGTTTGAAGAGCCATTCTTTGGTTCTTACATGAAAAAAGATGTTCTCTAAATCGGAGTAGACCCAGAACCACAAAGCATCCTGCACCATAAAGAGGTGCTTGGACTACTGAGTAACATTTGGTTTTCCAAATTTTTGTGTCAGAGGTTAGGGTGAGAGTTCTTTCTCAAGTAATATTCTTGAAATTGAATTAAAAACAGTGCAAACTCATATTTTATTAAAATATTCAAACTAAAAATATGAGCTTCTCTTTTAGTAGATCAGAAAGAATGATTATTTGTATATTGAGATACAGAAAAGAAGAGAAGTGCTCTAAATGTTATGAGGTATGTGTTAATACCTTCTAAAAGTGGGACATGACATGAAGATCATGCATATTCCCAAAGCTGAGGACAAATCAGTAGTAGAAGGTCTGTGAGGTTCTGCTGCTAGATGAAGTCCAAAGGGCTATCAAATGCTTTTTGAAGTGTCAAGGTGAAAGGAAAAATAAAATTGCTTCAGCCTGACAGGGAAGGATGTAAATACATGTTTTCTAGAGCTAACTAATCTTTGTTTCAAAACCTGAATTATTCATCCATCTATAAATGTTGATTATTTAACTAGTATGTAGTTCATAAGGTAATAGAAAAGATGATCATGAGAGCATGTATATAGCTGGGCAAAACCATGATAATGCTGTAAGATGTAGATTTAGTTAGTTATCAGATATTAAATGATTTTAATATTATTAAATAAATCAAACTAGAAAATTAACCATAAACTACTATGTAACAAAATAAAATGCAGGTTATGAACACGTAGGATGGATTTTGCATAGTAAAAAATAAGTTTGCCATTTAAAATTGTTATTTGTTAGGTTTAGCAGAAAGTAGGCATATAAAGAGCTGGTTCCACTTGTGAAAATTTGTTTTAAAGCATTGCAATTAAATTTTTTTCATTCACTTATTATTTTGCCATCTTTAATTGCATTAACTATGAAGAGAATGTTTTTTAAAATTTAATTTGCAAACACCACCTTGCAGAGTTTAACAGACAAATATGTTATATGACTTTAAGTAAGAGGTCTTCAAAACGAAGTAAAGGAAATGTAAATGTTCTATTACCTTATGCAGAGAAAAAGACTGAGTGGTGCCCTTTATTTAGTAAACAAACAAAATGCATTTAATTTGTGAAATATCCCTTTTTTCCCATGCTACCTTCCCATTTCCAAAAACAAAAAGAAGCAATTAGTTAACAATATTCTGATAAATAGTACAAGCATTTCAAACTGCTGTTATTTCCATTATTTTGGACTCTAGTTATTAGACTGATGGTTTTTAATATTGCAAATGAGGAGTCCAGGTGTATAAACTTCTAGTCATTAGAAAGCCAGATATACTAACTTCTGTATATGCCAAAGGCAAGAAAATTCTGCTGTGCCTCTTTTTGTGTATATGGACTTTGAAGGGCAGCCTTGTACCCATGTAGACACATGAAGGCAGACTCATGTCTCCTGATTGCCATTTGCATAAGAATGAATGACATTATACAGATGTAGATTAGATGTGATTTTAAAATAAAAGTCCTCAGTGGAGACCTTGATTTTACTAATATTACAATGGGGCCAGCTTTTATACTTCTGGGTAGAATGAATACAACTTTTCTAATCCCAGAGATGCCTTTGCAAGAATAGTTCTCTCCATACTTAACAGCATGAAGCTAATGTGGGCACCACGTTGGGTCAGGAACTCTTGAGTTTGTATGGACAAATGGCTTTTAACATCGTGGACTGCTTCATTCTTTTCATTAAAAGGCAAGTTTTTATAAAATAGTAGAAATCTCAGACACTGTTCAGGTGCCACTGTTTTTGTAGAGGTACAAAAATGTAGGCTGTGTCACTTTTGCAGACTCCTGCCTCACCTCTTTCCTGCCAGGTGATATGTTGGGCAGAAGAAAATGCTTCTCTTTCAGTTATGAGCTGAAAACACTCTAAGCCCCAGCTTCCTGGGGGTTAGACCCATGCTTCTCTTGGAAATTACCCCTTGACGGTCAACTTTGTGAGTAAGTGTTTATCTTATTAGGAGTTACAGAAAATTAATTTCTCTCGAGATTTAAAGAAAAATACCACCCTTGCTTCTTTCCCCATTGACACAATCACCTCTCTTCTCTTTACTGTCTACCATCCTCTTCAAAGTGGCCCTCTTGAGGCTGTACCTCTCTGAAGCCATAGTGGATCTCTGAGATCCCATACATTGCTTTGTGGAAACACTGACTTAGCCTCTGTCCTCAAATGCCTGACTTTTCTATAAATGATTCTAACAATGTGGACATTGTTAAAAATACTTCTCAAAGAAATTACTGCACAGAGTATTCTTTATGATATAAAAATTACGTTATTCCATAAAGATCGATTCTCTTACAATATCCTTCTCTGCAGGAATTTGAGTCGAGTCAGCCCTGTGATGAATCTTGAAACTCACATATGTGCACGTACCCGTGGTAGGACTTAGATTTAATCTTTTCATTAGAAACTTAGATAGAATCAGAAGTTAGTTTTGCCAACAAATTAACTTATTTACTTTATATATTTATTTTATTCCTGATCGCAAATATTTCACAGCTGCTGTACTTTTTTTTCATAAATGAAGAGTCTTATTATCAGAAAGGTAAAGGCTATTCAGCTTTGAGACCCACCTGTAATTCTTTATTGGACCATTCATCTATCTGACCAATACATAATGAGGGCAGTTTCACTGCAACAAAAATCTATGTTATCTAGTAAGTTGCCACCTTTTCTCTATTTTTGATTTTTAAGGACATTTTTATTTCAATGCTCTAACAAATTTTACCCATATCATCTGAAGTGGTTTTATTTATACAAATATACAAATATAAGGAAACCAAGTTTCGTACCTGTAGACAATAGTCTGACTTGTCCAAACCACTTTGCCTTTACTGCTATTTTTATCCCTAATGTGTAGATGTTTCCCCCCAGCCTGCAGCTCTTTGGAAATAAATCAAATCATACCTCCTACATATTGACATAACCTGGTTCTTGAGTATCATTTCCAGATTCTTCAGTTAATGGGGGTTGTACATTGTCCCTAATGTGAGAGTCATTTTCCTGTATATTTCTGGATCTCTCAGGGGCTGGGAGGGGGGGGGGAGTGAGGGGACTACACCATAGCACTCCAAGAACCCTTTTGGGCTTACTCCAGTAATCAAGTATGGAAGTTATTTTCTAAGTGTAGATATGTAAGCTGTTCTTTTAAAGTAAGGTACTTTGAAAAATGTAGCATAAATTGGTACTGCTGTTAAATGGGTCGATTATAAAACTGAGCAGCTGTGTGAGGGCAGCTAACTTTGAATGCACACCTCACTGGCTGGTGTGTCTACATCTCCCCATTGTGACCACCAGGGACTTGCATTGCTGCATGTTGGAACTGCATCATTACATGGTATGACTAGTTCATCTCTTTTTTAGGCACCATTATAGCAAGATCAAATGAAAATGAGAACTGTCTGTCAGACAATTCATAGCACAAAAAAACAAAGTCATGTTAAATCGTCTCTCAAACACTCATCTCATACGTGCATCCAAGTAGTTGACTAAGATCAGTTCAGGTGATAAAGGGAGACATTTTACCGAAAAGGCAGAGGCTTATATACATTTGTATTCATTTCCTTATGTTCTTAACTTGTAAAAAGAAAACAAGCCCTCTCTCTTGTGAAGTATCTTCAAAGGGCAGGGGTGCAAAAATTCCTAGCTGGTAAGCCATCAATGTTTCATTTAAATCCCAGTGTTCAAAGTTAGCTGCCTTTTTGAAATAAACAAAAAATACTACTGTATGTTTGAAAATGTGAATAGTATTTTTATAGCTTGTTAAAGACATGGCTAGTTGCATTTGTAAATAAGGATAATGTTGCTTTGATTTTCTTTTGTGGACATCTTTATTTGGGACATAATGTCTTTAGGATTGATTTGTATATAAGTAATTGGCTTGTGATTGTTTCCTTTTGGTTGGAAGTTATCATTTTGACATTACTTGTGATTCTGTGTTCAGCACTATTGTGACGTGTTCAACCTCTGCACTCGCTTACACAATAGGATATGCCAATTGTGTGTGGTGTAATGTTATTTTGATTTTTTTCTATTTTATCTATGAAGGATTATGCACTTAACACATACTAACTTTTTTAATGTTAGGTCTATTTTTAGTATAATTTCCCTTATTCTTTCTTCTCTGCCAACCCTTCACCCCATTCTACTTTCCTTCCCCCAATTTCTGTTGTTATTTGAGAATGAGGGACAAACAGTATTTTAAATTTCTGTAATTAGGCTTTTCAGTTAGTTCTCAAGGATCCTCTCTTGGCTCTTGGGAAAGAATTGTACCTGTATAAGGCAATTATAGAATGCGACCTGCTTTGCCTCATTCCGTACTGATCATCCCAGCTGAACAATTTGAAAACTGTTCTGCCTTTTTGTTACATGAATCTGTCAGAAATATATTTTTAATTTAATATAAATGAAATTCAATAAAATATGAAACAAATGTTCTCTTCTGTGTCAGAAATTTGTCATATGAAAAACCAATTAGGAAAGAGGAAGATTTGTTCTAGATTTAATAATTTTAAGATGTGAACATGAGCTTATTTTTGTCCACATTTATGAATGCCATTAATTATTCCTTGGAGCTCTTTGGTTGTTTGGAATGTGATACCTCCCATATGTTTTTACCATCTAACACATATGCCTATTGATGTGTACAGACTTACTCCTCCGTGCAGACTGCTTTATTAAGTTTTGTTTCTTTGAGAATTTTATATATATATGTGTGTGTGTGTGTGTGTGTGTGTGTGTGTGTATAAAATATTTGGTAGGTGATACCCAAAAGAAGTAATATTTTCTTACAAATTTTTTTCTTTTTGCCCTCTTGGCAATTTACACAAATGGTTCTGGCAAATCTTTTGTTAAAAAGAATATCAAATGTTAGTACCATGCTTAAAGAGCAGGAGAGGGAATGGGTCCATAAATAGTCAATGAACTGACTGCTGATTTTAGATGAGCCTGTAGAAATGTGTGAGAGTAATTTTAGAGACACTGATGATGTGAAAATGTTCCTCTCTCAAGTTTCTTATTCTAACTTCTATTTCAAATACTGTTTTTTACTCCTTCATGCCTCCCAAGTGTAAGAATTTTAAGATTCCAGTAACTTTTCATTCAAGATTCTATTACCCTTTCAAGCTACTAGGGTATTTGTTTACATATGATCTCAAATGAGTCAGTGGACAGAAAGTGTATTTTTCAACATAATAATTGGAGCAAGTTCTCTCAAATCTGTTCAGATATGGGTCTTTAAAGATCCTGTTGATTGCATCTCCTACTATTTGCATGGACATACACAAACATATTCTCTTCCTTAGATGTTTAGACCCATTTATTTGAGATCACTGTCATTTTGTTGTGCTCAGGGTGAGATATGTCAAGGCACCCTGCATTTTAAGCCATTGATAGACTGAAGAAGAGGGAGAAACAACTTAGGTTTCTAATGCTTTACAGTACAGTTGACATTTCCAGTGGTACCATATTAGTTGCAAGCATAAGTTACATAGTGCTTTACAATGCATATACTTATTCCACATACTTTGATTCATTTGGCTCCTGACACCCTTTTGAGATAAATGTTATTGAAATACTTCTGGTCATCGGATAAGGAAAATAAGACTAAAATAACAAATTTAGAGTCATGTGAGCATTACTACTAAGTGATTGTAGTCACCCCTAAAGCTGCATCTTCTGACTTAAATATCTTTCTTCTGCTACTTAATCACTTCTCTTTCCTCCTCTGCAAAGGGAAATCCTGTTCTGATCACAGCATACTTCTTCTGACACATTGACTCAATTTAAGATCACCAGTGGTCTTCATCTGTCCCTTGACAACTGATCTGATAAAACTGAAAACTTCCTTCTGCTTTCTCAAACCACACAAGAGCCACTCATCCATGATGGAGAGTCAGGTTCCTTTCATTCAAGACAGATAAATACACCATAATCATGAATAAACAGATTTTTAAAAAATGACCATAGGGAGAAACTCTTGATTGTCTCCCTTTCTCAGAGTCTTACAAATCTGCCTATTAAAATCACCACTTGTTCCCTACATATATCAAAGAATATAGCATATAACTACTCTTATCTCTAGCAATTTTATTACATAATATTAATAGAAGGGAAATCTCACAGGAAAAACCCAATTTACAAATAACTTGGTAAATTTCTTAGATTTACTACCTGCTAAACAGTCACTGAAAATCTTTTCTGAAAAACAGCATAGCATCTGATCCTGACCCCATGACAAAACTTCAGTTAAAATGATGGTAAGAGGAAAAAAATTATGGAAAAGCTGTGAAGTATATAAGGGAGTAGAAGATTAGAATCCAAAATACTTTTTGAGAAAATAGAAAGGCACAATTCAGATTTGAATTCACAATTGTTTAATTGTATAAGCCTGTGGAAAGATAGATATCTCTGTATACAGATCTTCCTTGACTTATGATGGAGTTTTGTCCTGATAAACCCATTGTAAGTTGAAAATATTATAAACCAAAAATGTGTTTAATACACTTAAACTACTAAACATCATAGTGTAGCCTCGTCTATCTTAAATGTGCTCAAATCACATATATTAGCCGACAGTTGGGCAAAATCACCTACTCCAAAGCCTTTTTTATAGTAAATTGTTGAGGAGTGCTTGGGTGGCTCAGTTAAGTGTGTACCTTTGGCTCAGGTCATGATCCTAGAGTTCAGGGATTAAGCCCTGCTTTGGGTGGCCTGCTCAACTCCTCTCCACCACTTGTGCTCTCTCTGTCCAAAAAAATAAAAAAATAAATAAAAAATCTTAAAAAAATAATAAAATGTTGAATCTTCATGTAATTTATTAAATACTACACAGAAAGTGAGAACCAGAATGATTGTATGGCTCCAGAATGGTTGTAAGTGTATCTGTTGTTAACCCTGGTGATCACATGGCTGACTGGGAGCTGTAGCTCACTGTTGCAGCCCAGCATCATGAGTATTTATTACCTATTACTAGCCCTGGAGAAAAATCAAAATTCAAAATTCAAAATATGCTTTCTACTGAATGTGTATCATTTTCTTACCATTGTAAAGTTTAAAAATTCAAAGTCAAACCCTTGTACGCCAGGGACTGTTTGCCTAGACATACACATAAATATCAAGAGAGAGACTCTACAGAGACAATATATTACATAACATATTTAGGTATTTTTATATATTACAGAATTTCATACAGAATCTCTGTTTTCAAATGATTTCACTATAAGCCCCAAGATGTATATCATACTACAGCTTACCCTCATAAAATTGTAAACTGAACAGGTGCATAGTTAGCTAATTGTATTTCCCTCCACAGTATCATCAAGCTGCATGATAAACCATGGGGAGCAAAGCCACTAGACAACCATCTTAAGATTAGAAACAGAAGACTGTCACCTAGATAGCAATTTTAAAGCTATAAACAGAACAATTCACCACAAGATAGCAATCAGGAGACTGTAAACCAAATGGTACACATGAGACATGCAAATAGTGAAATACCTGCTCTTGCAAGTTACCCGCAGATTTTTAAAAGAAATACATTTATCTCACAAACCTGTTTCTACCTATTTATACTTCCATGAGAAGTAGCGTGTTGTACGAGCTGATACAATCCAAGTTTTTTGCCTCTTTTTAGGAACAAAGAAGAACAAAGATTTCAAGCTATAAAGACATATTCTGTTACCTGTCCATTGATTTCTATAGAAGGCATATGTGTACCATAAAATATCCTGAAGATAAAATCTTAATATCTCATGTATTACAGGGATTCGTTGATTCATCTTGCCTTTACTCAGGGCAAAGCTATTGTATTTGTGTGGATTTTCAACCACTACAACATTAAAATAATAAACATTGATTGACTATTTCTCTTATGACTGGCACTCTATTAAGAACTCTATTTCATTGTTTCATTTGATGTTCACCACAACCCTATAAGTTGGGTGCTATTCTTTTCTTCTTTTCAGAGAAAGTAAAATTCTAGAAACATTCAAAAGCTTATGCAAGGCACATAAAAAGTGGCATAGCTGGATCATGTATCTACTCAACATCAAAATACTCTACCCCTAAAACTATATTGTATTTGTTTTATAATACTAATCACAAGGGAGCAGGTATGGTTTTTCCTCAAACACTTAAACTCAGTACAATAAATGTAAGTTTATTTTTTCCATAACAAAATATAATGTCTTTCCCAAATCTCCAGTTTATCTAGAAGGAGCAAATACAAACTAACCAATTAAGGAGTTTTCAAAATTAATTCAAAATACATTCAGCCAATTTAAGGTTTTCTTCTATCACTTTATCTCAGGAGAGACATCTAAATTCTAGGGCCTATAAAGAGTTGCAAGATTCAGTAGCGATGACAGATTAATCCTAAAACATCATGAACTTATCATTTAAAGCTTATTTCTGATACGAGGTCTGACACCTTTCTTCCAAATGGTCCTTTAGGAGATCAATCATATTAGCTTCATCCGTGGCTCATATATGTCAACATGTTACCTCCACGATTATTGCAACAGAGAAAAGGATGTCTGGGGTTAGCAGGGGGGTTCACTACCACAATCCAGAAGTCACATATCACTTCCACTCACAATCTCTTGGTTAAAACTAGTCACCTGGTCCCACCCAAGTTCAAGGTAGCTGTGGGAACATGTGGATATAGATAATGAGTGAACATAAATTCTTCTGACACATGGCTGATGTAGCATTACGTCAATGAAGGGAAATGTCTAGTCCTTGGCCAATATATGATGATGATATCTGTTAGGGT
Source organism: Mustela lutreola (assembly GCF_030435805.1). Classification (NCBI taxonomy): domain Eukaryota; kingdom Metazoa; phylum Chordata; class Mammalia; order Carnivora; family Mustelidae; genus Mustela; species Mustela lutreola. The sequence continues at coordinate 189,321,022 of NC_081292.1, forward strand.
ATATAACATTGCCCCGATTGTTGGTAATGATCCCTCTTCTTGCTCTTACACTGAAATGTCTACATTCCTATCAGGTGTCCAGCTATTTGGTCTAATCCATATTCTACTATCATACACCCTCAATGGGACCATAGTTCTTGGATTCTCCTATAAACCTTTCTAGAGGTTACAGTAAAATGTGCTTGCTTACACCACTTTAAGGATGTAGGATGGAACCGAAGGACGCAGCTTTTATGTGGCAAGCCAGATGGAGTTAGAGAGGTTGCTCAGGCTTTCTGTAGATTGTTTTGAATAATTCTGCAGGCCTAAGGAAGAAGGGGGTTTGGCATCTGGAATCTCTGGCAGCTGGGTGTGTGTGTGTGTGTGTGTGTGTGTGTGTGTGTGTGTGTGTGTTGTAACCAAGGAGTGCTAGATTCTAATAAGGGAAGGGATTGGAGTGGAGGCATAACAAACTCCCCACAAAGAAGTGTTGAGAGTTTTATAGCCATGACCTCAAAACCAAGTCAAGACAGCACTTTCTGAAATATTACACTACAAGCTGTCATGGTTCCTCTTCAGTCAAAGTAACTGAAGTATAGAAATGTTAAGTCACTTAGCCAAAGTCACACAGATGGATTCTTTGTTGTACTGGCAATAGGAATGTAATTGCTTAACATTCTACAGAAAATGATCAACTTCACTCTTGTTACATGCTATACTCCCCCTAACTCTCTCTGAATGACAGATAAAGTAATCATCCTGAAAGTATGTAATACTCCAATGGTCAGATGGGTTAACTTTACTATTTGTGTGACAAATTAAAATTTCTCTTCCAATGATATTTAATTGTCCAAGCTAATTCAAAGACTGCATAAGTTGAAGAATTAGATGATGAAAAATATTGATACCTTTCTTCTAGAATAGAAGGAACATTGCTGAAAAGATTTGAACACCGATCCGGACTGAATTGGAATTCTCATTAAATACAGTAACAGTTTTATCATTGTTTTCAAAGAACAGATAACAAAACACAAATTGGATGTTCTGCTATTTTCCTGCCTACTCAAATACTCAGCCTGAATTTTAAGGTGAAGAAAGAAGAGAAACTGTTGAAAAACATTCTGGTAATATCAACCAGAGGAACAAAATAGAGACAATTAATCAAATAAATTGGATCTAAATGAAATAACCTGCTTGAATATATTTTTTCAAACATGAGTATTTGCTTTTCTTTTTTTCTTAAATTTTATTTTTATGAGAAAGTTTTAAATTTATCTAAGAATAATGACCAAATTCACCATTTTGATGGCTCATTATTATGATCTGATCCATAGTTTTCACATTCCAAATGCCCCCAAAGCAAAACTATATTGTCTAGTCACCCACTCTGATTATCCCATTTCAGGAAACTCTCAGAAATCTAAACGCTAGGGAAAAATTCTATTCACCCAACTGTAGATATGGTCCCAGATAGGCTATATAGGAAAAGCTTGTGTGCAAAGGAGAAACATATATAAATGGAAGTTGTTGATTTTCCAGTGGATCTATAGCAATAGCTAAAATGTTATGTTACCAAAGTAGCTTTATACATGAAGCATAGTATATAAAATTTCAAAACATCTCAGAGATTTCAATAAATGATTAATGATTTAAAACTGTTTCCTAGAAGAAAAAGCTGAAGGAACAAAATATAGAGAGCAAGGGACAAATGTCCAAGGAAGGAATCAATAAAGCTTCAGGACAAAAAACCAACAGATGAACGACAGAGCATCAGTGATTTATCTCCTAAATAATCTCCCCAAATCTACTGACACCAAAGAACCAAAAGAACCAAAGCAGCTGCTGGGGTCCTAAGCACTTAGCTTCTTCCTGTTCTCTGTGGTCACTATGACCGGTCTTCTGCCTGGGCCCTTCTCCGGCCTTCTATCTTCTATCATGAAGATCTCACTCCTGCTTATACTGCTCTCTAGTTCACATTAACATTTTTATTCTCAAGTGTCTCAGTAAAGTCCCCAGTCAAAGGTGTAGAAGTGTAATGTTCTCCTCACATGACAAAAAAGAGAAGGCCCTTGAGATGAGCCTCTTAGATTCAGTTGCTCATTAAGACTGTTAAACAGATGATTTCTAGACAAATATTGAATACATTCTTGGTAGGGAACAGAAATGGCAATGCAAACTATATGGCTAGGGAATTCTGGGTGGAGTGGGGAGGTTATGTCGTGGGGGTCTGACTACAACCCTGAAGCTTTCTAATTCACTACAAGGACTCACGAAACTCCCTAGCAGGCTATGTTCACAGCCAGAAGCAGAAGTAGCAAAAGGAAAAGAAAAAAAGGTATGCATTGGGAGGAGTCCAGAGAATTTAAGCATAAGCTTCTGAATCCTTTTCTTTGATCATATAAGATACATTTTCCCCTTTAGCTGGGAACTGTGGAGATGCATGCAAATTGTCTCTGTCCAGGGAAGCCTTCTCAAGTCTCAGGATCCAAGGTGTTTATGGAGAGCTGATCACGTAGGCACACCATGCTATGTAACCAACCATGATAACTGAAGTTCAGAATCCCAACAGTGAAACCAGGAACATCACCAATCTTCATGTTTGCATAAATCAATGCTGACAAGTTCTGACAGGCTGGTAGAGCATGGCCCATCCCTCCAGGCTTACGTACAACATCATCAATTAGTAACATAAAAAAGATTCTGAGAGCCACATTTCCAGAAGTTAGTCAAGTGTCAGTAATGGTTCCAGGCCCCCCCGGAAATATGCAAGGATTAAGCAACCCAGACTTGATACGCTAACTCTCTCCCCACATTTGTGTTTGGGAGGAGAATGGAAGTGTGGCCCAATGATTACATTCCCCTGCCTGCTTCCTTACCCAACCCACAGCTTTAGAGAGACATTGGTGAGTATCATTCTTTGATGTTATTAAATACGGCAGGTTTGACATCTAGGAAAATTTTCTCCTGCTACTTGGGGAGAGTAAACTAGAAGGGGCTATAGTAATCTGCTATGTATTTTTTCCCCCAATGAATAGATAAACCTAAGAGGCCAACTTTGTATTGAAGTCCTTAAGTAAGGAGGACTAGCTAAATTGTTCACTCCAGTTATGGTGGAAATGACCCTAGAAAGTCAGCAGATAGAGCACAGACTCAGTATTTTAACTATTTTGAGCAATTTTTTTTTAAAGTTACTTTAGTATTTGGCTTACAAATAATTCATATTTATTGGATAAAAAGAAAATACAGATACAGAGAATAAAAATTTAAAATAGTCATATGCCATCATATCATATACATATCTTTAAATCCACAGAGTATTTTGTAAATGTGAAATTTCTTGCTATATATGTTTCATTAACTTTTTTTCTCCCTCAACATATCATAATCATTTTCCAGGCAGGTCCATAAATACTCTTTCAAAAGTTTGTTTATAACAGGTACCTATTCTTGTATTGCTTGGAAATATATTTTTAACCAAATTCTTTATTGATGACAACTACATTGCTCTGGCCTTTCATGTCCATCATACATTATTTGCTTAGGACAAATTCTTAGAAGGAGAATTTTGGAATCAATCACCATGCACATTTTTTAAGAGACTGTGAAAGAATGATTTAATATGCCACAATTTACAATTTACATGTCTGGCTTTAGGGGATCTTTGTGGACAAACTTAAAAACATTTCGATGAGGGAACAGAAGGCAAGCTGAGGACAAAGCAGAAGCTGACACCCCCAACTCCCTCCTCCATATGTGTCATATATATGACATTCCTCAGACTCCTGGCTGTCCTAAAGCAAAGGAAAATAAAGGAAAAACAAATAGTTAACTTACAGAAATCACAATCTTGCAAGACACAAGACTCCCTCAGTTTATTGTTTTAGCAATCTACAGGAGCAAAGCATTTCTATCAATGGGATAGTTTCCAGGGGGAAATGTAGATAATTATAACCTGCAGCCCATTGACAGATACTTGAAGCAGTCAGGGCAGAGTGTAACGTTCTGCCAGGAAGCTCCCATGGATCTTGGTTAATGCCTTGCCTTGCCAGAGGGAAAAACAGTGTTAACTTGACTATGGCAAGGCCTCTGGTATCCTGAGTCTTTTTCCTTACCTCTCCCAACCCCATAGTCTATAACCAGCCACCCTTCACAGCCCCATGCTGCAGCTCCTTCTGCCCATGGGTCCTGTCCCTGGGCTTTAATAAAACCACCACTTTGCACCAAAGATGTCCCAAGAACTCTTTCTTGGTTGGCAGCTCCAGGCCTCACCCTACTTAACCCCCCCCCCCCCCATATACCCACACACTGTCAATGTAAAACAAAATAAAAACTCACAGAAGGCGAATTTTGCCAGCTCATTTCTGGAGCTTGTTGCATTGCTAAGAATGCTGACTTAGAGCTCCCCTCTCACAGAGACAATTTTTTTGTTTTGTTTTTTAAATGATTTTATTTATTTGACAGAGATCACAAGTAGAAAGAGAGAGGAAGGAGCAGGATCCCTGGCAAGCAGAGAGCCCACAGTGGGACTCGATCCCAGGACCCTGGGATCATGACCTGAGCTAAAGGCAAATGCTTAACCCACTGAGCCACCCAGGCAGCCCATAACCTTTTGATGTAAGATGGGACCTACCTTCTCTATTGCAGGGGACTTCCTTAATCTTCACCGGCAACCCTTTACCTTAGAGATCTGGATTTTGATGGGTTTTTGGTTTTGTTTGTTTTGTTGTTATTCTTTTTCGGTATGAGAGACATGAGCAAGGGATGGGTTAAAAAGGCAAGAGAAAATTGATCTGAGATCTGAGATCAAGATGCTTTTCTTTATAAAGTTGTCTTTAACACAAGACCGAGTGAGCAGAGACACGGATTTTTGAAGCCATAGAAATGTCTTTTCCTCATTTGAATTCCTTTTCCCTCAACCACAAATAGTAGCTCCTGGAGTTGCATTAGCTTTGTGTTAGGGCCCTGTGATTCTCCCTTGGGGTTTATGACACATATTCCTTCAGCATTCTCTTGCTACTTAGCAAATATGCCAGTGGGCATTGATGCTACTTTGTGCTGGGTGCATTCTTTTATTTTCAATTTTTACCCCAATCCTCCACTCCTTCCCCCCAGCCACCCACCACAACTGAAGACACTATTACCCCTGCAGCAAATCAGAAAAGATAACAGATTTTACTTAATTTTCTATTTTAAAAAAATAGGGATTTTAGAGCTGCACTTTGAAGAACAGGCTCTGGGATGCCTGGGTGGCTCAGTGGATTAAGTCTCTGCCTTCAGCTCAGGTCATGATCTCAGGTTATGCAAATATCTTTACTTTCCTTCTAATAGTCTCAATTGCCTAGAGCTCTTTGAGGAATAACATCGCTCATTCCCTACAGAAAGTCAAGTCCCCCCCCATGAACAATTATAATGTATATTCAAAATATCAATGAGACCATGCTATCCATCTGGAAGGAGTTGGAATTGAACTCGGCAGCCTTTTAAACTGCTGCCAAGACTCCTTCCATTCCATTCCATACTCTTCCGATAGTAGTCCCTGCTACTATTTTTATATTATATCATTGCTCACATTGATAATTGTGCTTTGCACGCAGTAAGAGAAGCATCAGTTGAAGAATTTGCAATGAAAAACATTCAAACGATCTAAATAGGTGGGCATTTGCATTATTGCCACTACCAATGGGATTCTGAAACAAAACCCAGGGGAAAGCAATACCTCGGATAATAGAAAAACTACTCAAACTCTACCAGGGCCCTTTTCTAAGAGGGCAAGAGAAAAGTCTGCATTTTATGATAATTTTAAAAGAAATTTAAACTTTATTTTTCCTATTTATTAAGCAAGTGCTATTCATCTTTAGCATATCAATGAGGAATAATAATTTTCTGACATTGAAGAGTAAATGCTTGACAAAAATCCATGACCCTACAATAGAGGTATTAGAGAGGCACCTCTAATTAATAACTTGATGATCAAAATATGGTGTTAACAAGATAGAAACATTGCGATAGCGCCTATGCCCAATATAGCTCCCTAATTCTTGGCCAAATTAGAGAAAAGGGGAAGCTACATCCTATAACTGCAAAGTTGTTTGCCACACGAAGGTGGTGAGTGCTTTGTGTTTTATCTAAGTGTATTAGATCATAGTGAATTTCCATTTGTTTTTCTCCTGGGGCACTAGCTGTACAGATAAAAATTTTTCCAGGCAAAATCCTCTTTATTTTCAATATTATGAGTTTTGGTACGTTAAATGCCCTAAGTCTAAATGCTTGAACACCTCAAATCTAACTTTCCCGATAAATGTGTAATCTGGACGCAGGTGAGCATTTTATATTTAGTGAGAAAAAGTAAAGGTCATTTAGCTCTTCAAGGCACATTTTTAAATATTCCAATTTCCCTAGGTGCCAACTATTTGTTTCTTGAATGCCCTCGATATTTTATATTCACCAGCCTGGAAAGGTCATTTCCTAGAAATGTAATTCTCTTAACTGGAAATGTCCATGTTTCTCATTGTTTATTTGGAATATAAAATATGTTAACTTGCATGTAACATGCCAGAAATAGATGTGTGTGCTAATTTACACAAAGTCTACAGCCCCAAGTTGTGTGTGGGATGAAAATCATGCTGATTTTTCCATATCTTTACCATTCTCTCCTCTTGAACACTGGTTTTCCAACTTTGTTTTTCTCTGCATTAAATATTGAAATGTTAAGTTGATGCACAAGACAAAAGCTCTATTAATTCCACATACTCATATTTGATGCACATGATACAAATGCACCAAAACACAAAACAAAACAAAAAATGCTTCAGCATAAAATTTAACTTCTCAAAGCACTTACACTAAGTTTTTTAAAAATATACTTAAAAAATGGGATGAGATGGGGAAAAACATGCCTTCGTGTAGCTATTAAAACTTATATTTACAAAACAGTTGAGAAAAATATTCTTTTGGAGGGAAAATGGAGGAACAGGGAGTGTGGATAATCCTGAAAAGTGTGATGTGAGTTGCATGTGGCCTCTTCGAAGCCCTCCTACTTCTTCAGAAGCTGGTTTCTCCTTCGGTTTTGTGACTATTTTCTTGCACATCTACCTGATTAAGTTTTTGGTTAGCCACTGCTGCCTCTTTTCTTTTTGCCTCCTCTTTCTCTTTAGTTTGCACATTTTTGTCTGAAAATTTGCCTTTTTCTGTTGCCTTTTTGGTCTATCTCCTCTTGGTTTCTCCTTTTATTGTCCCTTTATCTGACTTGACCTTCCTCCCAGGCCCGCTGGCAGGGGCTGTGAAAGGGGAGAGTATGGTTATAGCCTCTGAGAGTCCAGGCTACCCCAGGGCACTGCCTCTGCCCTTGTTTCTTTTAGTAATACCACTCTTCGCTTCACCTGTCCAGAGAGCAATCTTTGTAATTAAGCAGTTATTAATATTGAATCTCTTCCGTTTGAGGGAGAAATAGAACACTGAGTCCACACTAGGATCTACAGCTTTGGAGTATGATTCATCTCAAGATGGTTGAAGCCTATTGAATTTTTTTTTTTTTCCTCTTCCAAATAATGATATGATTTGGGTGGGTATCTTTTTCTAAGAAAATTCTTTTTTTTTTTTTTTTTTTTTAAGATTTTATTTATTTATTTATTTGACAGAGAGAGAGAGAGATCACAAGTAAGCAGAGAGGCAGGCAGAGAGAGAGAGAGGAGGAAGCAGGCTCCCTGCCGAGCAGAGAGCCCGATGCGGGACTCGATCCCAGGACCCTGAGATCATGACCTGAGCCGAAGGCAGCGGCTTAGCCCACTGAGCCACCCAGGCGCCCCTTTTTCTAAGAAAATTCTTAAATGTGACTTTTTAAATTCATTTCTGATCTACGTGTCTGCCTGAAGACCTGTACAGAGTTTATATTCTAATAAATTCTATCAAGTTTCTCTTATCCATCTCTCCTTTCCATTCCTGTTTCTGTTATTCTCAGTAACTCTGGCCTGAAGAGTTGATCCAGAGTGTCTGCAAATTTGTTTCCTTGACTTTGACGTAGAAAAGCAATAAGACGTCCTGGTTCTAATCCCTGCTTAATCTCTGTGTGGTATTTTTCAACTCATTTAACCCTACTGGGGCTCAGTCGCTTCATGAAGGTAGCAGTATGTGCCACACAAAAATATCACTTTGGGAGTGTAAGACGTGCCATTCCGAAAGATGGCACCTTGGTATATTGAGTATTTTAAGCTGTAGGCACTTGAAAAACAACTAAAGGTGAGAGACACTTTCTCTGAACTCCTCTTATCTGCCTAGAGACAGACCCTCCAAAAGGAAATCAATTGTCATAAACCACTTCACCAGGAGTTTTATCAACTAAGGAAGACTGAGCCTTACCATGAGATTAGATGTCCACACCATACCCAGATAAACTGTCACAAACTATCACACCACCAATCTATTCTTCTAAGGTCTCGTTCATCTTTCCTGAAAACCAGTCACTTTCCTCTAGGAAGCCTACCCCTTCTACATGAAGATGGTAGGCAAGCCTGAAATCTAAGTCATATTTGAGAGTTATTCATTTTTCCCTCATTATTTCCCAAGTACATCTGAGGTATACATGCTAATAAACTTTTTATTTTTCTCTTGTTAGTCTTTTATTGCACAGGTCTCAGCTGAGAACTTAGAATTGTAGAGGGAAAATCATCTTTGCTCCCCTACACTCATTTATAAAACCTTAGATGTTTATTAAATCACTACTTCTCAACCTATTGTCCCCACTAGTCCCAACTGAGCTGTCGGTGTGGACAAGACTGTCATTTCTCAAGCATTAATGTGTGTGAGCATGGCCTAGTGATCTGTTACAATACAAAAGCATCCTGCCACTGCTTTGGCCCACAGACTGCCCTTCAGCTTTAGACTGTCTACTTGCTCATTGTCAAACATACGCTCAGGGCTTCATTCCAGAAGACCTTCTCTTACTCTCTATCAAGCTGCTCCTTCGCCTTTAATTTCCAGTTCAATGCCATCATCTTCAAGGGCTTTGCTAGTCACTCTCTTGATTATCCAAACAGCACACCAAATTACCTTATACTGAATTCTTATGAAGCCGTAGGGTTACTAACATGGCAATTTCCAGCCTTCACTTTGTTTTTGTTGTTGTTTGTTTTTGTTTTTGGTAAGCTTGTCTTATTTTTCTGTTTGATTTTAAACTCCATGGAGGTTGTTACCCATCCAACCCACTGTTAGTCACTCTTCCTCTTTATGTCTGGAACTGCAGTTCTCAGACTTCAGGAGCACCAGAATCAACTGGAGGGTAAATGGAACACAATCTGAGGGGCTTTACTCTCAATGGTTCTCATTGGTCAAATGCGGTCAAGAAATTTACATTTCTGCAATCTAACAGTGCTGAACATACTGGTGGGTTAGGCCGTTATACTTTCTGAGACCCCCTGTGTAGTAAAACTTCTGGCTTTGGAGTCAGAAATGTTTGGACATGAATCCCCATTTTTTTAATGTTACACTGGGATGTGCCTAAATACTTCTCCTTTCCATTCTTATTTCTTCACCAATAAAATAAAGATTTTCATATCTCCTAGGAACTGGGAGTGCAAGAAATTAAAGTATACATGAAGGTCCTTTTTGTTATCCATTAGTGTTTTTCCTTTATGCAAAATCAAACTTCAGTTGTTTTTGTGATCATCCCTAGATAAGACTAGGTCTCTTGCAGTGGGCTCCATGGTTCCTAGGATTTCCCTCATTATACCATTTTTTACACACTTTCTGGTAATTGCTACCTTAATTACCTATCTTCTTTATCTTTTTGATAAACTGTAAGATATCTAAGAGCAAGGACTGCTAGGACCCTACAGTATTTGTTTGAAATCTTAATTGAGTGCACACTGTAGAGAAGGAGCGCAATAAATAGTGATTGAATAAAAAGGGAAAGAGAAAGGGTGCCTGGTGGCTCAGTGGGTTAAGCACCTGACTCTTGATATCAGCTCAGGTCATGATCTCAGGGTTGTGAGATGTACCCCCATGTCAGGCTCTGTGGTAGGCGTGGAGCCTGCTTGGCATTCTCTTTCTCTCTCTCTGCCTTTCCATACCCCCATATCCCTCCCTCTCTTAAAAAATAAATTAATAAATAAAGGGAGGGAGAGAATATTGCCTCCAATGAAATGGGAATAACAGTACTTACCATACAGCATTATTTTCAAGAAAAATAAAATCTATCATACTTAAGGCATGTTAAATGCATCTAATGAATATTAGTTTCTTTCCACGGTAATAATGTATGAATATGATGTTCATCCTTCTGAGACTTTCCAGAAGAGCTATATTTTACTCTTTTAAACAAAATCAATTTATTTATATGTGTAATATAATTGTATATAATATATGTGATAATGTAATATAGTTTGTATTATTATTATGTCACAAATAAGTAAATTCATGCATCACAATCTTGGATTTAAATATTGGTAAAGACAGGACATAGCGTAGTGAGTGGTTAAAACAGTTATCTCTGGAGCCACATTACTCTGGTTTAATCTCGGCCTAGTGACTGACATAGGAAAGTCACTTAATTTCTCTTAACTTCAGTTTGCTCCTTTCTTAAAAGACAGTCACCTACAATGCCTACCTTGTTAGTATGTTATGGTGATCAGATAAATTATGCAGTTAAAGTTCTTCAAATAGTGCCTGGTATATACTATAAACCCAAGAAACACTGGTCCCCTCTAATAATGGTCATAGCTGGTATTAAATAAGTAAGTATTTGCTGGCTCAATTAAGGAACACAAAATGTATATCCCCTTGATCAGAAACTTGGTTAAATGGTCATGGTGAGTATGAAAGGGGGAAATCCTTGTTTATTAAGAACTACCATGTGTCAGTTATCATGGCAGATTATATTTCTCAAATTAGCCCCAACAGTATTTCCCATCCTATGTACTCTTCTGACAATGTGACTTTGGCATTCCTTCCACTGAGTGGTGGGGCCTTATATTCATGCCCTTGCATCTAAATGGGTTTGTTACCAGAACAGAATAAAGCTATGTGACTTCCTAGGAATGAAATGATGACACTTTTTCCATCTGGTTCTCTTGGGACATTCATCTTTGGAGCCCTGAATAGTCATGTAAGAAATCTGAGACCCCTGTGCTCTGAGAAAACCTGGGCCATAGGGAGGGGCTACATGAGTCTTCTGCTGAACAGTCCCAGCTAAAGTCCCCGCCTAAAGTCAGATCAACTGTCAGGCATAAGATATTGACATATGTGACTCACGTGAAGATACTTCCTGATCATTCCTGCCTCCAGCTGACAGGTTACCCCATCTTTGATTCCTCCCAGCTAAGGCTCCAGACAATGGAGCAGATACAAGCTATCCTGGCTGCACCCTTCCAAATCTCTCTGACTCACAGTTACTTTAAGTCCGTAAATTTTGGGATTGTTTATTACACAATTATAGAAAACCCTAATAGTTAATATAAATTTAATTAGCTTATTAAATGTCCCCCACCATATTATGAGGCTATGATTACTATACCCAATTCACTGGTCACGATACTGTCAGCAGTAAAAACACATTTTTACAAAGGCAACAACATGTGAATGGTAAAGCTAGGATTTTAACCCAGATCTTTTTAATTTCAAGGTGCATAGACTTTTTATTATTGGGGGAGAAGGAGATTTCTTATGTCCTTCAGAGATTATTTTATTTTATTTTATTATCTACTTATTTTAGAGGAAGGGGATGGCAGTGGGAGAGAGAAAAAATATCTTAAGCAGGCTCCATACTGAGGACAGATGGAGCCAGAACAGAGTCCTGACACGGGGCTGGGTATCATGCCCTGAGATCATGACTTGAGCTAAAATCAAGACTCCAGCGCTTAACGGACTGAGCCAGTCAGTCACCCCAGCACATCATTTTAAAAAGTAAAAATCTTTATAAGGACCTGCTCATTATGTTAGGCTATGCCTGATTTCTTTTAGGTTCAGAAGATGGTAATTTTCACAATCAACCAGAACTATCAATGACAACTGCCTTTCTCAATTCAAGGATTAAATTATCAAGTTTAAAGTTGTCACATGATTTTCTGGGTATGTCCATCAGTGCCTGAATTAGAGAGGGGAGACCTAAGCATTTACCTATGGTGAGCTGAAGTGATTGCATTTTAAATCATGTAGATTTAAAAAAAAAAAAAAAAAAGGCTCAACTGATTTTTAGACTTCATGCTGGGAAATATGTGTGGTATGTACAGTGAGCATTTGCGGTATCTGGTGTGTATGTGAAAGAGAAAGAAGAAATGAATGTTCACTCATGATTAATAACACCATGCAGGCAGACAAAGGAATCCATGGCATTTAAGGTCTGACAGTGGTTTCAAAGAAGGGAGGAGGCTACAAGGTACTCTGTTTATGGGCTCAGTACAGGCTACTGCCTATAGAATAAAGCCTAAACCCCTCAGTATGGGCAAAGCCTGCACCATCATCTCTAGCTCCATGATTCCATGGCCTCCTCTACATCCTATTCAACACTTGAAACAAGTATTCTTTCCTCTGAAATTACTTCTTTACATTTCTATCTCTTTGTACTGTGGTATACTTAAAACCAAGGACTATTCATTCTGTTCATCTTCAATTCTCAACATATAACTCAATGCCTAATAAAGAGGTCACAAAGAAATGGTATTAAATTAATAAGTCAGTTGAGAATCCATGTCATTAATGACAAATAGTAAGAATAAATTTCCCTTCCCTTCCTGTCTGTCCCCCATAGGTAAAGAAATGCTCCTTTGGAAGGAAAGTATGAAAAGATTATAAATTACTCGACATGGAGGACAAAGTCATATTTTAGAATGGCTGTAGGTCTCTACTAGATAGAGGAAGAGAGTTAATTTGAGATTCCTTCTGGAATGGTCTTCCTCTACTTTGGGTAAAGGGAGTACACAACAGGGTTGCATTTTTTTTTTTTTATGGGAAGACTGCTGTGTTTTGCAAAACCAGTAGGGTCAGAGCAGATTTCAGAAAAGAGGAAGCAAAAATCAGGTTGCTTAAGGCTGCCTTTATTAATATGATAGTAGTTAATAATAATCTACTGATAACATGCACATGTATATCACACACTGAGATAAGTGGTTTATATGAATTATCAGAGTTGATGCTCCCAAAATCTAATAAAATAGGTCACATTGTTATATCTTCTTTATATATGGGATTATACCTACATTACAGAGGTATCATGAGCAGTCGAGACTCAATCGGTCAACACTGAGATATGAGGTAGACCTTGTGTGGAGATAGTTGTCTATAAAAGCTTCTGACTTTAAGACCTGCAAATCCATAAACCCTTACCCACATTTCCAAAGTCTCCCAAATTCCCTAAACCTCCAAAACTTGGAAAATCAGACACATTTTTACACGTAAAAAGCCATACATCTTGCTACAGACATATGAAGTGTTTGATTGGAGAGTCATTTTTCTTCTGATCCTGCTGCATAATATATAGTGTATTTACCCACTATAACCTACCTAAATTCCAAATGAAGTATGATATCCAGAATACATCTGGCACCAAGGGTTTCAGATCAGGAATTGTGGATGTTATTTTTTTTTTACCTTTTGTCTACCTCTTTTTCTGTGTGGATGGTACCTATTGGATGCAACCAAATCTTGCTTTCCTTATTGCGCAGCTCCTCTCCAGTCTCCTTGTTTCTACACACTATTTCTTCACGATACTTCCCTTTATTCTTCTGCAAATATTTCTCCTTCAAGATTCATGCATTCTAACCAAGACACCCTCCATCTATCTTGTCAAATGCTGGATTACTTTCCACTGAAGATTCTAGGATCAGCTCACAGTTTTTCTCTCTGTTTCTATGTCCTTTCTCACAGTAGCTTAATTTACGTTTGTGCAGTATTCCTTATAACAACTCAGCCTTAGTATTTTCATCTCAGCTCTTTATCCTCAGTCTCTGCCTTTTATAAACCACATCCCCAAACTTGGCATCATCTGGAACTGTTTCTGCATCTAAAAAATTATGCTTCAAGATTTCTCATCAAAGCCCCAACACTCCAGCTCTCCCTTTCCATTTTGCCCAATAAATTTGTTCTCCGATATCAGACAGCACCATGAGAACTCAATACTCTTATTTTCTCCCAATAGATCAATGCAGTGCCTTCTCATTTCCTTCCTTGTTTATTCCAAAGTCTGTCTTTCTAACCTCTTTCTTGACTATATTCTCTGCATCATTGTTGCTACTCTCCCTTTTTCAAATTTCCAGAACTTTCTGAACTTACTGTGATCTTACTACCACCAAACTCTTTCTGTTTGTTGTGCTGAATCACTTCCTGTTTCCTCAAGGTACTTTGCTTTCTTTTGTCTCTTTGATAATCTGTGTACTGTCTCTGCTTCGGAAGCCTCTCTCCTCTTCCTTATTGTGTCTGTCAGGATGTAGTTAGGTGTTACTGTCTCTAGGAAGCCTCTTCTAACCTCTCCCTGGCTTCCACCTATAGCTTCAGAAAATACCAGCTTTATGTTGTGTATTCTCCCCTGGTTACTTTCTTGCCTGACTCTCTAGGGTACTTTGGGAATGGACTCTGTCTTTTGTTTTTGAATCTTCAAATTTAATACTTAATAATGCAGTGTACATAAACGGGAAGAATGATTATCAGAAAAGTTTCTGTAAAAGTAATAAAAACTGTCAATTTGTGTAAAATTTATGTTTTATCTCTCAACAAAATGAATCTGGATAAGTATAGTTTGAATGCAAATCATGTGGTTTTTGTTCAATTCTACCTACCCACGTCTCAACTAATTCTCAACAAGTGTTTAAAAAAAAAAAAAAAAAAAAAAAAAAAGGAATGAACTGCTTTAGGTAACCAAAGTAATCATGAGTTAGTCAGTCTTTTATAGCATTGGAATATAGCAATTATGCTGGGCAGGGCTTCAGAGCCACATCACCCCATAACTCACTTTCTGTTCTAATACCGTGATCCTGCACCCCTGCCAGAGTTGGCTCAGCCAGAAACCCGAGCCCGCACCGGACAGAGAAGACGGCCCTCCGGAAGCTGGCCACCGGAAGTGATGTCACCTGACATGGCTGCTCAGATTAACAGGCCTGCTCTACCTCACACAATGCTCTCCTGGGAGTTTGGGGAATTATTCAGAGACTTAGAAAGTCAGAGCAGAGGGGTAACTACACCAAATCCTCAAAATCTCAAAACCACTCGTTTGTGGGATCCCACCTCAGAGTACTAGATTCTCAAGGGTCCCGGCCTTGGCCTTGTTGCTGCAAACTGCACACTCAAGAAGCCTGGCCGTGCAGCTGTGTGGCCTGCTTCCTCACTGGCATTTTTTTTACCCTCTATGTTTCCTCCTATTGTTTCATTTCTTTTCCTTTGGTGCCCGCAATTCTTGGCCACCCAGCTTCGAAGACTGCAGAGATAGACCAAACAGAGCAGTGGGCAGCAAAGCAAAGTTTATTGAGCAACAGTACACAGCTCCCGAAGTGGGAGGGGACGGAGAGGATTGCCACTGGGGAATTTCTAAGTCTAAGAGTTTTTATGCGCTTGTTGATGGGCTGTTTTGATCTGATTAACCCTCCTGGAAAAGGGTGTGGGGCTCTTTCCAGGGTTAGAATTCTTTTAAGGGTGGTTTCTTCTTAGCGCAGGGGCCCCTTGTCCGTGCTGACCTTTCTTCTGACAATAACTCCTTCATTTCTATCCATTGAGATAACCAACCCCAGCGTTCTTCCTCACACTCTAAAAATATCTAACAAAGAGTTGAATACAAAATCCATGAAGGTACTAGGCTTTATTTCTCTCATTTATAGCCCAGCTCCAGTGCCTAGATCGGTGCCAACTACTAGAAATCTGGTTTTGGGACCTTATAGTTTTCCAAATAAATAGATAACTAACACATTAATGTGGCCAATTTTCTATAATTTGAGAAACTGCATCTCATTAGGTTGAGCTTTCATGTCTAACTGCCTATGTTCAAATAGGAAATCCTCCTTTTACTAGACAGGAGACCTGACTCCTTGCCTCTGGGGTTTAGCTCAGTTTAGTTTAACATATAGAAACAGAACACTAATGTTATTTATCTCATAGAATTGTCTTTCAAATGTGATGAGAAAATCCAGACAGTGCTGTGCCTGTCATATAATAAAAACTCAGTAAATATTATTATAATAATATTAGCATTCACTGCTAGTTTTTCTTCAGGTGTAATTACCCCAGATAAGGTCATATTTACAGCGATAATACAAGCTCATAAGGTAAAAGGAAGAATAAAGGCTAGAAGACAGAAATCCTGGGTTCAAATCTTTTTCTCATGGCCAGGAGATATGTTTTTGGTTCAGTTGTTCATACTTCTGGAAAAGGATGTTCGAGTTACTCTCAAAGTGTTGAAGGATAGTTGGAAGAAAGGCAGGCAGGGAGAAGGGGCTCTACCTTCAGAGGAAACCATCCTTAAAAGAATTTTACACCCCCTTGGCAGGAGCGTGCCACCCTTTCCCATGTGATAGATGACTAAAACCTGACTGGGTGACAGGCACCTAGAGAATTAATCAGATCAAAACAGCCCACTGACAAGCCCATAAAAACCCCTAGACTTAGAACTCCAGTGGCAACCCTGTTGGGTCCCCTCCCTCTTAAGAAGCTTTGTACTAACACTGCCATCACTTAATAAACCTTGCTTTGCTGCCCACAGTTATCTGGACTACTTCTTCATTTTTTGAAGGGGTGTGACCAATAACCTGGCAGTAAAGGAAAAGAAATCCTGTCACAAACGATCACTTTGAGCTTTAAAATATAATTTTACATGAAAATAGATGATTACATATTGTTAATTATTAGTAACTGTAATTAAAATATTGTTGGGGAAATGATTCATTCATGCATGGTTTTGAGATTTGCTTTATTTGGGAATGTTAGGCCCACAGACTAACAACTATTTATATTATGTTAATTCAATTACCATGTAATAATTAAATTATTCCCATGTCCCATGCTATGTTCATGGAGGATGTTCAATTAATATTAACTGACTGGTGTGATGTCTTAAATAGATGTGATTGACCGATTAATAATAATTAAATCCTAAATCTGCTGAAGCAGTCAAATTGAGTGTTCCTTAGTTTTGGCAGGAAAGAAGAGGTGTATTTGCCAATTCAATTGACTTTCTTTTTATTATTTAATTTGGTTTTTAAGACACCTTATAATTCACGTGTCAAGAATGAGCACATTTTGTAAAATGAACCTAATTTTCACAGAAGGACTGATTATGTTGGTGAAGAAGACAACTGAGACCAATTGGAGGTGACCCTTCTTGGAAGAATGGACTGATTTCGGGGGCCCCTGGGGAGCCCCCTTTGGTTGTTATGAATAGCCCATACCTTATTGACAGCTGATTTATTGGTCTAGTTCACAAGGCTCTGCAACTTTTGCATAAACTTGAGGAAAGCTGGAGAGCCAGGCAACCTGTTTCTTACCTGAGTTCTTTCCAGTTCTCAATGTGATGCCAGGATCAAAGTGTCTGCTTTTCATTTTCCCCACCCCCAGATCCCTGGCCTCTTGCTGTTCTCCAGTAATCCCTTAGAACTAATCTAATGACTTCCTCAGAGGTAGTAGCCCTACCTCAGAGGCAGTAGCTCTTCTGATAATTCTGAAGATAATTTCACATAATCCTTCCAGTGAGTTTAAGTTTTGAAAAATAAAACCAGGAAGTAAAATTGAAGGCTACACCTACTTTTTACACTATTACAACCCTCCCCTGGGGCAAGTGCGTGCCTAGCGCCGCATCTGACTAAGTGGGAGAAGGAAAGTACTGGAAGACAAACAAAGAATTATCTCAAATGATTTTACCACGCAAGGTACGTATCCACTGAGTCAGCTTCACAGAAACCCGTGGTAACATTTATTCAAGGTTCTCCTTAAAATTGTCTTTTCTGGCTTTATCTTTTCAGGATCATTTTGGCTAATAAATTTTCAAATGCCTGGGGCCAGATGTTTTTACTTGAATACCAGGATTAGGTCTTTTATTTGCACCCTACTTTACCAAACATTTCTATACTGTATCTCTGTTGGTCTCTGTGATCACCCTGTACTACCTGGAATGCAAACATTATTAACAGACCACTAATACTATTTGTAGTAAGATGAAAGTAACCAAGAGATGTTAAATGACTGAACACTCTCAAAGTTATTAAGGCACAGAAAGAGTAAATTCTGAGTTCAACCCCCTCCCCTGCTTCTGTTGCCTGTCTTGCCACTAGGGGCCATTAGCTCACTTGCATGAGAAATTGAATGAACTAAGATGTCAGGACATAAGCAATTAAATTTTACTTGACTGGAGCTAGAGAAGAAACACTATTTCTTAGACACTGAGAGACATAAAGCATACAGGAATGAAACAACGATGATCAGCTGATGGATTAGCTTGCGAAGTTCCTCTTCCAAATATCCTTTGTCATCTTCACACTCCCCACAGGAATTAGCTGGGTGGAAGCTATTATTTTTAACACCTTGGAGGTTCAACCTGTTAAAGAATGGTATAAGGAAAGCTTCATAAACAAGTAAGCTGGCCTTTAATTTAAAGCTTAAAGCATAAGCACCAAAATCTTAAACTCATACTGCTGTATCCCCAGGTTAAAGTATTGTGTACACACTTGTGGATCTTGATTCATACCTGAAGCCTCCCATAGGAAATATATCATGTTTGTCTTATTTCTGTCAGAAAATGCTTGTTTGGTTTCTGACAGGAACTAAAAGTTTTAAAGACTCTAAGTATTAAATGCATTTTCCAACATAAAGCACATCTCCAAACCATTAAAAAATATACAATTTGTATAATGTCTTCATTCCTTAAAACAAGGTACTTAACATTTGATTGATTCTGTTCTGACACCAGGACAGACATTTGTTTAGTCCTATGGATAAAGTTTACTCTTTGTTTCCTCACCTCCAGTTTCCAGACCTGCTGCCATATTCTACCCAGCTTGCCTTGGAATTACCATTATTTGAAGATGGTGTATATCATTTTTTCCTAGATCCTGGAAATCACTCTACCCTAATCAAGTAGAAAAGTACATACATTATACTTAACTAAGTAAATGACCCGACCAGGAATCCAATTATATGACTTTTTTCCCCATCCATCTGCCTCCTTCACAGTGGATGAAGAGAGAGGATGGTAATTCAGTAACCCCCTTGAAATAGTTGAGTATCCAAGGTGGCAGAAAAATGTATGCAGATGATAATTTATATTTTGTTTTCTCTGCTGGGAAAGAACCATAGCTATTTGTACTTTGTTCTCTGTATTTTCTTCTCTGCCATTCCAAAAAGTATTGCCTTATTTTCTCCTCTCAAGGACCATACACAATTACCTTCCTAGCATTTGTGAAAAGCTAAATCAATTGAAGTCTTTCTTCTTTCTTTCTTTCAACATATAATATATTACTTGTTTCAGGGGTACAGGTCTGTGATTCATCAGTCTTACACACTTCACAGTACTCACCACTCATACCCTCACCAGCACATACCCTCCCCAATGTCCATCACCCAGCCACCCTGTCTCTCCCATCCACCTCCCTCCAGCAACACTGAGTTTGTTTCCTGAGATTAAGAGTCTCTTATGGTTTGTCTCCCTCCCCAGTCCCATCTTGTTTCATTTTCCCTCCCTTCCCCCATCACCCTCTTCCCTTCCTCTCAAATTCCTCCTATCAGTGAGATCATATGATAATTGTCTTTCTCTGATTGATTTATTTCCCTTAGCATAATACCCTCTACTTCCATCCACATCATTGCAAATGGCAAAATTTTGTGGGTTTTTTTGATGGCTGCACAGTATTCCATTGTATATATGTACCACATCTTCTTTATCCATTCATCTGTTGATGGACATCTCGGCTCTTTCCATAGTTTGGCTATTGTGGACATTGCTTCTATAAACATTTGGGTGCACGTGCCCCTTTGGATCACTAATTGAAGGGTTTCTTATAAGAAAACAGAGGAATTCCTCCCATAGTAGTACACTCAGAGCAAGACAATGGGGAGAATGTTTGAGGCTAGGAAAGGGGCAGTGTTTGGAGACCACAGGTATCCTCATAGGGTCTTGAAACAATGGCACAATTTCTCAGGAGAATGGATATCCAAGACACTCAAGGATGCTGACCTTTGGCCAATGGCCTTGACAGTGTTCCTTTTCCTAAAAACAGCAGAGAATTAGAAGAGTCAATGGACAACACAGAACCATGTGAGTTTCAGTAATGAGATCACTGGGGTCATCTGTGTGAATTGAAACTGGAGTGGTTGTTCATGAATGTTTTGTTCTGCATAAGCTACATAGGTCAATGGAAATCTTTAGAAAGTCTGATCTAAAATTTAACTTCTGGGTGTCATGAAGCAGAGATCAGACTAACTGATTTAGTCTGATTTAAAGAAATAAAGCACCATAAGCTTCTCACATATCTGTAGTTGCAAATTCATATGTACCAAACCACACTACACCCCAAAGGCTGGCAAGGGACTCAACTTTCTATTCCCTTCAAAGTGTTTGCCTGACACTCCATCATCTGAATGTCTAGTTCATAAAGTTCCTAAAGCTGGCACTGACATTCTTATGACCTCTAGAGGAGAGAAAAATTCATGACACTTAACGTTAAAATTATTTTTTTCTCCACACCAAACTTTTTCATCTTTGTCTTTCATCTCTTCATAGAACAAAAAAGAAGACTTGGTATGTGGACAACAAAACAAGGCCAGACTCACACTGTGGCTAGCAAGTTCAATTACCATTCAGTGATCATCACATTTGGGGTTCTTTAATCCAAAATGCAACTAAACCTATTGCAATGATTCTAAATTACAACTCCATTTGGTGCAATTATTTCTGAATAAATTCTGTGGGTAATTTTTTTCATCAAACAAACAATCCCTTTAACATGGAGGCAGGGAAGCACATTGCTATGTTTATATTAACAGTTTTTCAGGAAGATATACCATTGCATAATAAAACTTTGGATTATCATACCAAAAAGAAAGCAATACTAATGATGTGTTTATTGGAGTGATAACATCCAAGGTGAACCCGGGTCCATCAGTTTCTCAATATTACTTCTCATGAAAAGTAGCTGAACCCTAGGAAAGAGCAGCAGGTGTTATCCTAAAATGTTGAGAAAAGGTGGAGAGTGCTTGGCAGGCTCTTCTTTGATATTCTTCTCTTTACTCAGACCAAAGCTCACACCCGTAGGGGGTGGAAGGCGCTAAAGCAGGGTCCTTTAACAACTGAGGCTTAAGAAGAGATTGCAAGGTCGGTGGGGAAGCCAAAACCTGCTTTCATTAATAAAATCTCAGGTGTCCTTTGAAAATCTTCTCATCTCCTGTTTACAGTCCAATGACCCAACATGATCCATCTCTAGACTCTTTCCTATGCCACTATATTAGATTCATTTGCTGAACAAATAAATTAGTGAACAAAGGCATACTAAAACAATCTAATATTTTCCTACTGTTAAGAATGTAAGAAAAAAAAAAAAGAAAAAATAAGAAATTCCTAATACAAACAGTCACCTTGACTGCTTCTGGGAGAATTAACAATGTTGCAGTTATGAACAATGTGTCATATAGAAATTTTAGATAAACAAGACAACATTTTCATTTTTGCTTGGCTTGAGTGGGCCCTAACAATGTTGAGCTTTACCTGAGCCCTGTATTCTTAGAAAACAGTGACATGTAAGAAAGTCTCCATCTTTTCAGGGTTTTTGTTTTGTTTTGAAAATGCCTTACTGCCAAGAACCACCCTTCACAGATGACTTAGCAAAGACTTGAGAGTGAGCCCTCATTACCTATGACAAGGCCAGTTGCAAACTCTGCAAATTGCCTTTGTCTCATGAAATGATGAACTTCATTGTTTGGTTCCTACTGTTCAATCTTAAGAATATATCCTCAGATTTAACCCTAGTTTAATCAGGCTTCTCCTTCCCTGGGGACCCCTGAACTTTGGTTCAGTCTTAAGCTTATGCAAGGATTGCAGAACAACCCCTTAATGAAAATGAGCTGACCAAAAAAAAAAAAAAAAAAAAAAAAAATCCTGCTCAGCTGTCTGATCCTACCACCTGATCATCCTGCACACCCACCCCTGGTTCTTTCTAGCCTTATTTACTGCTCCCAATACAGAAAAAGCCCTTTCTCCCTGACTTTTGAGAAAATTCTAGATCTTATCACTGGAGTGTTCTTTCTATGGTAATAGTCTCTTTCCTTCTATTAAACTAGTTTCTCTCCTTATATACAAAATCCTCCTTCCCCCACTGCCATAGTCCCCCTTCCTTTATTACCATAATTCACCTTACAAGTTGCAATAGTTTTTGAATCCTCCTCTCCTTACCTAAGTCCAGATTAGCATTTTATTTGACAGCCCTCATGGGTCATCTAAAACTCAAGCTTAATCATTGGACTGAAACTCTCAGTGAGGCAAATTTAAACCATGTTTAGTAATTCTATGAACTTTAGCAAACATTTAGGAAAATTAAATTTACATTGATTGTTATTTTCCCTCAAGCACCCACAGGGAAAAAGAAAAAAAAAAATCTGCACCATTTAAGGGTGCCATAAAAATCTAATCAAACCATCTGCTTCCACCTGGACGTTGAATTATTATAGAAATAGGGAACAAGTGATATATTTTAACACCTAATTTAATTACCATTTCCTCTCCCACTTTATTCTTTGACTCTCACTAATTGGTTTTACCTTTATCTGTGAAATCTCACCCCCCCACCCCAAATGACCTAAGGGTATCAGTTGTTCCCCAGAACATGTAATAGTAATTACTATTAAAAAAAATATTTGAGGAGGAGGGGCAAGATGGCAGAGAAGTAGGAAACCCTGTTTCAGTGGGTCCCCTAAAGTGAGCTAATTATCTACCAGAACACTCTGAACACCCATGAAATCAGCCTGAAATGTAGGATTATACACTTCTGGATTTCTACAGGGGCAGACAACACCAGTGGAAAGGTAAAGTGGAGTGAGAATGATCGGACTGATATCAGAGGATAAACAGAAGGGGGAGGGATCCACCAGAACCGACCCACTGGAAAGTAATACCCCAATAGGAAAACGTCCTGTGATTGGGGACCAGCATTAACTTGGAGTCTGGTTAAAAACACACAGAAATAACAAAAGATCTTAAGGGGTAATTGGAATCGGGTGGTCACAGGCATGGGCCTAAGCCCATGAAACCAGGACAGCCACCGCCAGTGACCACCCTTGCCAGAAAGAGTGCAGCGAAGCCTCCAGGCCATGGTCCCTGCACCCCCAGCTTTCTGCTGCTTGCACCACCACTAGGTGCATTCCCACTGATGCCCACTGTCAGCCTTTCACAATCTGCATGCACTGAGCAACTGGGGTCTGAACTGCGCTGCCCACAGGTGCTTGAGAGAGTTCTGTGAGGGCACTAGCCAACAGTCTCTAGGATGGGCCAAGAGTCTGAACACATCCAGCCCAGGCTTGAAAAACTCAGCATGCTATCTCTGGTTGGGCTCTCAGGTGGACAGTGATCTGTGAAACCCTGAGGTCTGGACCCCAGACCGCAGTCCCCACAAAGGCAGCCACTGGAAGCAGGCTCCCTGGAACACTATTGCTCATGGTTTTAGTGGCACAGGGGTGGTGAGGAGGTTGCAGAGACTAGTGGGTGCTTTTGGAGATCCCTGAGATGCTGGCTAGGGATGTGTTCTGCCTGTGGGAGGTTGCACAGCTCACCAGAGTTTGCAGAGGGGGAATCTATGTGTTCTGGACCACCCAGAGGGGAACAGACTGAGGCTTCTTTCTGAGACAGAGGTCTGGGTGCAGTTTGCTTTCCACCAAACCTCTGAAAAGCCAAAAAAAAGCTGCCAAAGAACAAAAACCTCCAGAGAACAAAAGCCTGAAATACCAGTTTTCACAGAGCCCAGCCCCATGATAGGGAGCAGGAGGACTCAACCCAAGCAAGACTGACTGAAAAACAATGTGGTAGGCCCTTCCCCCAGAAAGCAAGCCAAAAGAACCAGAGGACAACCACTACATGGTCCCCATAAAACTGTAAAGCCCCAATATCAGGGGAAGACAAGATATTAAACTCCTGGTATTACCCTAAAACCTATATATTTCATAGATACAACTTTTATTTTTAATTCATTCTCACTAGTTTTGTTCTTTTAAAAATTTTTTTTAACCTACTAACCATTACAATGAGAGTTTCAATAAAACATATTCCATAGGGGCACCTGGGTGGCTCAGTGGGTTGAGGCCTCTGCCTTTGGCTCGGGTCATGATCTCAGGGTCCTGGGATTGAGCCCTGCATTGGGCTCCCTGGGGAGCCTGCTTCCTCCTCTCTCTGCCTCTCTGCCTACCTGTGATCTCTGTCTGTCAAATAAATTAAAAAACAAAAACAAACATATTCCATAATAAACTTTTAACTCAAACTTTTTTCATACATATAACTGTGTTTTCTTTTGCTTTTCTATTTTTTAATATACATATAGATGTAAATTTCAAGGCAATACTCTTTCCTAATCAATACTACCCCTATATATAAACCAGTTTTAATCTCCCTTTATCTCTGGAGAGTTGAATCCTTTAACAAAGATATCAAGATACACCCAGGAAGAATCAAAATAGCCTTACTCGTGACCCCACCCACATCAAAGATTTATGACCAGCCTCCCATCTTTTTCTTCTGTGTTTCTGTGTATTTGTTTTTGTTCTGGTATTATATAAATCTTATTCTTAGGGTTCATTTTGGGTGGATTCTTTTTTTTTCCCCTGTCATTTACTTTGTCAGTCTTTTTGTTTGTCTTGTTTTGTTTGCATACCTTATAAATCTTACCTTTGGGCCCCATTCTGATTGGGTCTTCTCTCTCTCTCTCTCTCTTTTTTTTCTCTCTCTTTCTCTCTCTCTCTTTTTTCTCTCTCTCTTTCTCTCTCTCTCTTTTTATCTTTTTTTTTTCTTTCTTTTTAGTGGTGACTTCCGTTTGCTCAGAAGCGTTCCAGGGGGCACCTTGCCTGGATTGTGGTTGATTTATTCAGCTACACGTCCTCTCAATCACCTCTCACCAAAATGACTAGGAGGAGGAATACCCAAAAGAGGAAAAATTCAGAGACTCTGCCCTCTCCATCAGAACTATTGGATGTGGACATAAACGTATGTCAGAAAGGGAATTTAGGGTAACAATTATCCAGGCAATGGCTAGGTCAGAAAAAACCATTAGTGAGAACATGGAATCTCTAAGGGCAGAAGTGAAAGCTGCCAGGGGAAGAAGTTTAAAATGCTATCAGTGAGATCCAATCTAATCTAAATACTCTAACAGCTAGGGTAACCGGGAGGCAGAAGATAGAATTAGTGATGCAGATGATAAACTGATAGAGAAAAAAGATCAGGAGGAGGCATGGAAGAAACAGCTTAGAAACCATGAAAACAGAATTAGGGAAATAAATGACGCTATGAAACTTTCCAACATCAGAATTATTGGGATCCCTGAGGGGGAGGAGAAAGAAAGGAGACTAGAAGATATAGTTGAACAAATTCTCCATGAAAGTTTTCCCAATCTGGGAATGGAACCAGTGTTCATGTCCTAGAGGCAGAAAGATCACCCTCAAGATCAATGAGTCTAAAAGACCTTGACACACTGGTTTGTGAGACTGATGAATCATAATGAATCAAGGGCTCCTAAAGGCAGCTAGGTGGAAGAGATTCCATATGTTTAGAGGAAGACCCATCAGAAAAATTCAGACCTGTCCACAGAAACCTGAAGAAAATGCCAGGACCTGTTGATATGCTGTCCAGAAGAGACCTATTTAGGACCCAAAGGTACATCCAAACTGAAAGTGAAGGGATGGAGACATATCTTTCATGCCAATGGGCCTCAAAAAAACCCTGGAATAATGATTCTTATATCAGATAAATTGGATTTTAAACTAAAGACTATAGTCAGAGAAAAAGAAGGACACTACATCATTTTTAAAGGGTCTATCCACCAAGAAGATCTAACAATTGTAAATATTTATGCCCCCAATATGGGAGCAGCCAACTACATAAGCCAACTATTAATCAAGATAGAGAGTCATATTGATATGAATACATTAATAGTAGGGGATCTTAACATGCCACTCTTAGTAATAGACAGATCACCCAAGCAGAAAATCAATAAAGAAACAAGAGCATTGATATCACATTGGACCAATTGGACCTCACAGATATATACAGAACATTCCACCCTAAAACAAGAGAATACTCATTCTTCTCAAGCACACATGGAACTTTCTCCAGGATAGACCACATACTTGGTCGCAAGTCAGGGCTCAACTGATACCAAAAGATTGATATTATTCTCTGCATATTCTCAGACCACAATGCTTTGAAACTGGCACTCAACCACAAGAAAAAGTATGGAAGGAATTCAAACACTTGGGAGCTAAAGACCACTCTGCTTAAGAATGTTGGATCAATCAGGAAATCAAAGAAGAACTTAAACAATTCATGGAAACCAATGAGAATGAAGTCACATCTGTCCAAAACCTATGGGATATGGCAAAGGCAGTCCTAAGGAGAAAATACATAGTCATCCAAGCCTCACTCGAAAAATATTGAAAAATCCAGAATACACCAGCTCTTTTTACACCTTAAAGAACTAGAAAATCAGCAAGAAATTAAGCCAACCTCACACACAAGAAGGGAAATAATCAAGATTAGAGCAGAGATCAATTAGATAGAAACTAGAGATGCAGTAGAACACATCAACAAAACTAGAAACTGGTTGTTTGAATGAATCAATAAGATTGATAAATCACTGGCCAAATTAATCCAAAAGAAAAGAGAGAGGATCAAAATTAATAAAATTATGAATGAAAAGGGAGAGATCACAACTAACACTAAGGAAATAGAAACAGTCATCAGAAATTATTATCAACAGTTATATGCCAATAAGTTAAGCAACCTAGATGAAATGGATGCATCCCAGGAAACCTATAAATTTCCAACACTGAATCAGGAAGAAATTGACAACCTGAATAAACTAATATCTAGTAACGAGATTGAAGCAGTGATCAAAACCTCCCCCCCCAAAAAAGACCAGGATCTGATGGATTCCCTGGAGAATTCTATTGAACATTCAAAGAAGAAATAATACCTATTCTCCTAAAGCTGTTTCAAAAAATAGAAAAAGAGGGAAAACTTCCAAACTCTTTTTAATATAAAGCCAGAAGAAATAATACCTATTCTCCTAAAGCTGTTTCAAAAAATAGAAAAAGAGGGAAAACTTCCAAACTCTTTTTAATATAAAGCCAGCAGTACCCTGATTCCCAAACCAGGCAAAGACCCCACCAAAAAGGTCAGACCAATATCCCTGATGAATGTGGATGCCAAGATTCTCAACAAGACCCTAGCTAATAAGATCTAACAGTACATTAAAAATATTATCCACCATGATTAGGTGGGATTTATCACTGGGATGCAAGGGTGGTTCAACATTTACAAATCAGTCAATGTGATGGAAAAAATCAATAAGAGAAGAGAGAAGAACCACGTGGTCCTCTCAATTGATGCAGAAAAGCATTTGACAAGATACAGCATCTTTTCCTGATTAAAATTCTTCAAAGTATAGGGATAGAGGGAAAATTCCTCAACCTCATAAAATCTATCAATGAAAAACCCAGAGAGAATATCATCCTCAATGGGGAAAAGCTCTCAGCCTTCCTGTTGAGATCAGGAACACAACAAGGATGCCCACTCTCACCACTGTTGTTCACACAGTACTAGAAGTCCTAGCAACAGCAATCAGACCATAAAAAGAAATAAACGGTATTCATATTGGCAAAGAAGGAGTCAAACTCCCTCTCTTTGCAGATGATATGATACGTTATGTGGAAAACCCAAAAGACTACAGCCCATACTACTAGAACTCATGCAGCAATTCAGTAATGTGGCAGGATACAAAATCAATATACAGAAATCAGTTGCTTTCTTATACACTAAAAATGAAAATAGAAAGGGAAATTAGAAAATTGACTCCATTTACTACAGCACCAAGAACCATAAGGTACCTGGGAATAAACCTCACCAAAGAGGTAAAGTTTCTGTACTCAAGGAACTACAGAACACTCATGAAAGAAATGGAAGAAGACACAAAAAGATGGAAGAGCATTCCATGCTCATGGATCAGAAGAATAAACATTGTTAAAATGTCTATACTGCTAGAGCAATCTATATGCTCAGTGCCCTCCCAATCAAAATTCCGCCGGTATTTTTCAAGAGCTGGAACAAACAATCCGATATTTTGTATGGAACCAGAAAAGACCCCAAATTGCCAAAAATGTTGAAAAACAGAGCAAAACAAAACAAAACTGGGGGCATCATGTTGCCTGATTTCAAGCTTTACTACAAAGCTCTGATCACCAAGACAGAATGGTACTGGCACAAAAACAGACCCATAGACCAGTGGAATAGAGGAGAGAGCCCAGATATGAACCCTCAACTCTATGGTCAAATAATCTTCGACAAAGCAGGAAAAATATACAGTGGGAAAAAGACAGTCTCTTCGATAAATGGTGCTGGAAAAATTGGACAGCTACATATAGAAGAATGAAACTCTACCATTCTCTTATACCATACAGAAAGATAAACTTGAAATGGATAAAAGACCTCAACATGAGGCAGGAATATGACAGAATCATAGAAGAGAACATAGTAACCTCTTCGACATCAGCCACAGCAACTTCTTTCAAGAAATGTCCCCAAAGGCAAAGGAAACAAGAATGAAAATGAACTTTTGGGACTTCATCAAGATCAAAAGCTTCCACACAGCAAAGAAAACAGTCAATAAAACAAAGAGGCCACCCACAGAATGGGAGAAGATATTTGCAAATGGCACTACAGACAAAGGGCTGATATCCAAGATCTATAAAGAACTCCTCAAACTCAACACACACAAAATGGATAACCACATCAAAAAATGGGCCAAAGGCATGAACAGACACTTCTCCAAAGAAGACATACAAATGGGTAACAGACACATGAAAAAAAATGTTCATCATCACTAGCCATCAGAGAGATTCAAATCAAAACCACATTGAGATACCACCTTACACAAGTTAGAATGGCCAAAGTCAATAAGACAGGAAACAACAAGTGTTGGAGAGGATGTAGAGAAAGGGGAACCCTCTTACACTTTTGGTGGGAATGCAAGTTGGTGCAGCCACTTTGGAAAACAGCATGGAGATTCCTTAAGAAATTAAAAATAGAGCTACCCTATGACCCTGCAATTGCAGTACTGGGTATTTACCCCAAAGATACAGATGTAGTGAGAAGAAGGGCCATCTGTACCCCAATGTTCATAGTAGCAATGGCCACAGTCACCAAAGTGACTTCAACAGATGAATGAATAAAGAAGATATGGTCCATATATACAATTGAGTATTATGCCTCCATCAGAAAGGATGAATACCCAACATTTGTATCACATGGATGGGACTGGAGGAGATTATGCTGAGCAAAATAAGTCAAGCAGAGACTCAATTATCATATGGTTTCACTTACTTGTGGATCATAAGGAATAACACAGAGGACATTGGGAGATGGAGAGGAGAAGTGAGTTGGAGAAAATTAGAAGGGGAAATGAATCATGAGAGAGTATGGACTCTGAGAAACAAACTGAGGGTTTTGGAGGGGAGTGGGAGGGGCGTTGGGTGAACCTGGTGGTGGGTATTAAGAAGGGTACGTATTGCATGGAGCACTGGGTGTGGTGCATAAACAATGAATTTTGGAATACACTCACAAAATTAAATTAAATAAAATTTAAAAAATTGTACCTGGCACAATTTTTGAGAACTTATGCTTTGATGATTTGAAGTTAGTGACACTGAGAAAAGAGGGAAAATGTCATATTTGAACAAGCTTTGGTTGATTTTGGTAATCATCATTAATATTTTTATATCAATTAATGAAAAGAAAGTCCTAAGTAAAGTGGTTCTGGAAAGAGGACATATCCATGAATTCACTGAAAAAACGTCCAGTTGTGGCAAAAGCATTTGTGTGGGAAAACTCTTGTCATTTATGAGGAAGAGAGGGGGGAAAGAAAAGAATATGAGTAAAGGTATAGAACCAGAGTATTAAAGGGCCCACAAATATGAAAATGGAGATATATTCAGACTTTCACATATATCACATATAGGTGATATATATATATATACATACATATCTATATAGATATATATATCTCTCACACACTTCAGAATTCCTCTGTATATATATTATATTTAATATATTATACATTATATATTTAATTATTATATAATATATTTATATATTTTAAGGTGTCTTCCTTTCAGCTTATTTTAAAGGTATTATCTTTCATTATTTCCAGATAATTCTTCCAGTTCACATTTTAAATAAACTAAGTAAAACAACCACATTCTGTACTGCTTAGTAAAACACAAATTATAATTAATTTTAACAGTAAATTTTGTCTTTGATTTGTTATTGTAAATAAAGATATCTGCTTTTTTCAGTAATTACATATAGAATAAATCTACTAGATTTGAGGATAAAGAGCATTTTAAAAGGATTTTAAAGAACTAACTTTCTTTCAACTTCATCCTCACATTTTTTATTTATATTTCAAATATTATATGATAGTGAACTGAAGAAATGGAGTACATTTCATCTCTACAGCCTCCAGAGTTGAGAGGACTGCGGTTGAGAGGTTGATGAGAGGTGATACCAGGTCACCAAGTTATCCTCCAAAGTCAGTTTCTTTGTTCTTAATGTATTCTGTATGAATTTCTGATTTCACTGAGAATTAGGAACAAAAATCTCTATGCCCTCATCCAGAAGCCTCACATAGAAAAGGACCCCCAAGGAAATGGTAATGTGGAAGACACTGTGCTCAATCTCAGGAATAAAGGCTCCAGGAAAAGAAGGTTGGCCCCAACTAGTCAAAGACAATTTAAATTAGTAGTGAGATAAGGCAGTTGTGCAGGCTCTGAACCACAGGCAAGGTAAATGTCTCATCCAATCAGCACCTGCAAGTACAGGCAACAGCACCCAAACAGAAGGTGACTTACACGGATGAGCCATTATGCTTCCCACTCACATGACAGCAGAGAGGGTCTTCCTGTCAAGATAACACTGTTCTGGCCACATGCAGAGCAGTGAGAGAAGGAGTCTTCGTACATGAAAAAAATAAAAATAATAAAAATTTTTTTAAAAAGACTACTATTAGCTGATGCTGTCTCTGCAGAGCAGAAGCACTCTAATCTTATCTGCCTACTGTTCGTGCCATGGGAAGGGAATCTACTGACTCTAAAGGACATCCTTTGTTTGAAGCTTGAAATTTGGATTCTAAAAATGAGAAAGTGTTAAAACTAAAATAGCCATAACATTGGGTTGCATAGATAAGTGCACAACTTTGATGCTTGTTTTTACCATTTTATCTCTTCCTTACTTTGATATGTAATTCACAAGCAATAAAATATAGTCATGTACTGTACACTTTGATAATTTTGATAATTGTATAAAGCTTTGTACTCACCACCAAAATTAAGATATAGAAAAATCCCCAGCATTCTAAAAATGTTCCTTGTAACTCTTCATTGTAGATTTCCTCCCCCATTTCTCATCAATAGGCAATAGTGATCTTCCATCACTACAGTTTTTTATTTTTTAGAATTTTATATAATTAAAACAATGTGGAATATAATATTTCATATTTTATTTTTTTCACTTAGCATGTGTTTTCTTTTTTTCAAATTCATCTATGTTGCTGCATGTCTTAAAATTTTGCTCCTTTTTACTGTTAAGGAATGCATTGTAATATTAATGGTCACAAGATTACTAATTGATGGACATTACATTGTTTCCAGTTCTCTGCTCTTAGGAAGCATGCTATATTGAACATTTGTATACAAGCACTAGTGTTTTCATTTTTATTGGATAAGTACTTAGGAATGAGATTGCTGGGTTGTATCATTCATGTGTGCTTAATTTTATAAGAAATTGCCTTACTATTTTTTAAAGTTGTTGTACCATTTTGCATTTCCACTAGCAATGTATGAGGGTTTCTTGCCAATAATTGGTATTGTCAGTCTTTTGACCTTTGGTCATTCTCATGGATCTAAAGAGTATCTCATTGTGGTTTTACTTTCCATTTCCTTGATATCTAATGTTACAGATTGAATTGTGTTTCCTCAAAGAAATATTGAAATCTTAAGCTCCATTACCTCATAAACTGACCTGATTTGGAAATAAGGTCGTTAAGGGTCTACTTAGTTAAGACGAGGTCATACTGGAGTAGGGTGGGCATCTAATCCAGCATGACTTGTGTCTTTATAAGAAAACAGCCGTGTGAAGACAGAGGCACACTTCAATAAGTAATATCTTCTTAGCTGCCTATATGTTGCCGGAAATTGTCTCACTAAGGACTTCAATAAAATGACATTTTTAATTACATATAACAAAAATTCATTGGAGGACTTATGTGCTGAGTACTAAACTAGAGTTTTAGTGCTGCACAAAGACATGCTCATTGCCCTCAGAAATGTCTAGCACAGTTAAATTGAGCAGAGTATAACTAAGTAAAAATGGGTATACATAATTGAATATTAAACAGAATAAAATAAACTCTGAGGAAGGAACTTAATGTACAGAGCTCCCAAGGAGGAATTATAGCTTCTAGTATTGGAAATAAGAAAATATTCATGCAGATAGTATTTGAGGTAAATTTTGTAAGATGAGCAAAATTTCAGAAGACCATGAGGATGGGAAGAAGGCATTCTTACTGCACATTTCCATCTGGAGGCACATCCTCATGCCTCTGAAACAGAACATGTACAAATCTGGACATAGCTCCTTCTTCCGCTTGTGCTCTGTATTGTGGTTAATGACATCAGTGTTGGGGTCTAAGATTACAAATTAGAGATTTGTGTTTACTCCTCTTTCTCATCTTTCTGCATTCAAATTGTTCTTTTGATTTGTCTCAGAAATTTTGTCTCCTAATTATCATTTTATGCTTAAAAGAGTCTAGGAGCTTGATCTCTCTCACATCAGTCTCTTATGGTGTGACCAGCCTTTAGGATGGTTCCCAGTAATGCTCATCTCCTCTTATTGGTAATCTTACATAGTGCCCTCCCACAGTGGAACAGAGTTGGCAGACAGCATGATATATTCCTTCTGAGATTAGGTAATAAAAGACAATCTAATATCTGTCTTCATTACACTGTTCCCCCCCTCTTTTTCTTTCTTCAGTCACTCACTCTAGGGAAGCTAATATGTCACAGAGCACTTATGGAGAAGCCTATGTGTCAACTGAGATCTCTTGTCAACAGCCATGTTGGAAGTGAATCCTCCAGCCCCATTCAAGCCTTCAGAGAACTGCAGCCATAGCCAACTTCTCAACTAAAACATCATAGCAGACCCAGAGGCAAAGCCATTCAGCTAAGGCTCTCTTGCTTTCCTGACACTCAGAATTCTGTCAGATAATAAATGTTTATTGTTGCAGGCTGCAAGTTTTGAGATAATCTGCTATGCAGAAAAAGAAACTAATATACCCTTGATGGCACTTAATTTTCCATACTAATACTAGTTACCTTCTAATTAAAAAAAAAATCTACCCATTCCCCAATATTCTATGATTTAGTACTTCTCGTATTGTTTTGTCATTAAGATATGCCTGCATTTACTATAGAACTTGATTGATAATAACTCTTCAAAATGTTGGGATTCAGAGCAAAAAGCATAAAGGAAAGGCTGTATGGGCTATCTCTGTTAAGTTCTTTGACTGCAATCTAGAGGAGTAATTGGGATTGTCTTAGATTAATTCTCAGATATCTTGTAGAGGTTATTGGCTATAAGATGGGAGGAATTTTTAACAATATTTGGTTAAAGTGAAAGCCAGGAATTTGTATTAGCCATGCCATCCAGTGGGGAAGAGGAATCCGAGGAAATATGTCAAAGTACTAGTAGCTTGGAAAGAAAATGTAAGCTAGGGAAGGCAAGGTTATACACACACATCAGGGTCCAAAGGGTGTGTGCATATGTGTGTATGTATGTGTGTGTTCACGTGTGTTGTGGGCATGGTATGGGAACAGAAGGTGTAAAGGAAAGGCAACCTAGAGAAGAAGTGGAAATTGCGGAGGGATGTTTTAAAAAAAATGGAGGGAAGCCAGAGATTAATTCGTCTTTCTTTTCAGGTCTGATTAGCCGACAGGAGAAGCACGACAGAAAATGCTGTGGCATCGGAATCCAACAGGTTTGAATCCCAGTTTGGCACTAGAGAAGTTAATAATATCCCTGAGTTACAGTTGTATATTTTAAACTTGGAGAATAACACTTTCTGTCCGGGATAAATATATTAAAATTAGGAAATGCAAAGAGCCTTGCATGGTACTGGGCACATAAGCATTCACACCAGCGAAGTCCAATAAAAGCCTTCCAGCATTCACCATATAAGCCTATATGTGATTCTGGAATTCTGATTTATATTCTAGACTTACCAAAAAAAATGCACAGAATTGTTTAAATGAATGTATCTTCTTCTCTGCATAAACTTTGCTACAAAAAAAAAAAAAAAAAAAAAAAAAAAACCTCCCCAAGGAATATAACAATACTCATTCTGAAATGTTAGTGCAGCCCATATTTTTTTTTTTAAGATTCTATTTATTTATTTGAGAGAGAGAGTGAGAGAGTGCTTGAACAGGGGGGAGGTCAGAAGAAGAGGGAAAAGCAAGGTGCCCCACTGAACCAAGAGTCCTATGTGGGGCTCAATCCAAGAGCCCTGTGATTATGACCTGAGCTGAAGGCAGACATTTAACCACCCATTTAACATTGAGTCACCCAGGTGCCCTGCACCTCAGATTTTTTATATCAATGCTCATTATTAGTAGCTCAATCTCTAGATCGTACAGCTGGTAATTCCACTATCCCTTGCATTCACGGTGCTTGTCAATCTTTTGTTTTTTGATTGCTTTCCACTTGATCCCTGCTGTCCATGAGATCAGAAATGGCATCTCTGAGAATTTTAATGTACTAATAGAAAGGAGGCTAGAAGACCTCCCCTTCCAATCATCAGTCGAGTCCTGGGGCAATGGTGTTTTTTTTCTTTAGGACCTTATTACTCTAAGGGTTTTGAATTAAATGGCAATGTTATTTATTTAGTAGACAATACTTTTAGGAGTTAGCATTTCTTATGAAACATAAAACCTGTCCATTATTTACTGTATGCATACAAAGAATTTGATTTCTCCCTATCTACATACTTTTCAGGACACTATTTGTCAAATTGGAATTTGAAAACGCTAAGGCTATATATTCAGATTGACCTAGATCACCAAAGAACCATAGTAAAAACAATACATGAGCTGTAATTCTTTGCAAAGGAGCAGCAATTTAACACCTCATATTCCAGCTGCCTGCCTGCAAAGATATGATTTTAAAAAATTGTGCAACCTGATGTTTTATTATGATCTGGATACGTGAAAGCAAAAGCACTGGTCTTTCCTTTTTCAGTGACTAATGAGTGTAATTCGTTAGGGATCATCATGTGTACCTTTCAGCAAAGAAAAGGTTAACGTCCTCTCTTGCTTGCCTCTGTCTCCAGGAGAAATGGAGTTGCTCCCCCCCCTTTTTTTTTTACCAAACAGAGTCCTTAAACCTTGGAATTTCTTCATGCTTTTCCATGACACAAATTGGATTTTTATATATTATTTTTTTCAAATTCTGTCTATAGATTTATATTAAAAAAAAAGAAAGAAAGAAACAAATGGGAGTGGTGTGGGATGGAAGCTGGATTTTTCTTCTGGCTTTTGCTTTTATTAGCCACCATAAAGTTTTCTTTTTTTTTTATTATTATTTTTTTTAAATCCACAATTCATAACCAGGAGCAATAACATAAAAATCAATAAGCAAGAAGTTAGGGTCTTGCCAGCCATCCCAAAGAATTTAAACCCTTTTTCACATCTAGTTTAGAAGATGCCAGTTGAAAGCTAAATCAATGCCTAGATGTGTGACTTTTTTTGCACTCTATGCTGAGGGAAAAGACAGAATTGTGCTTCTTTTTGTCGGTACCTTCTGTCAGGACAAGGGTGGAAAAATCCAAAATCAGGCAAATGTCTCCTCACGTTAAAGGGCTGACATTGTTATTCCTCTGTTAGCTGTAAATGTAATCTGGATAAAGCATCGGCTGATAACACATCCAGAGATGATCCCTCCCTGGGATGTTTGTAAAGTCTTCCAGAACCTAAGGAACTGGGGTGGTGTGGGGCTGGAGCTGTGGGAGACAGAACAGTGAACAGTTAAGGAAACAGGCTCTGCCAACAGAAGGCTCTATCCCTAGCACTAACCAGAGTGATAAGATCTTAGTTACTCAATGTTCTCAGGTATAAAGGTTCTTTTTATTTCTGCCTTACAGAATTTTTGTGAAAATTAAACAAGATTATTCATCAAAAATACCCAAATCTTGTATCATCAGGGGAATTACTTTTCCCTCCCAATGGCTACTCTTGGTAGGGCTTTCTTTCTCCCTTGCCTCTCAAGCTTTTCAAGCCAGTCAATTTGTGTTTCCATCACTTGGGACCAAATGTGGACTCACTAACACATATTTTGCGAGGAAAAGCGTGCACGCGCACACACACACACACACACACACACACACACGGAATACCCAAAGGGTGCAAAGATTCTAATAGCAGCACAGAAAGCTTTTTAACTATCAAATTTACAAGTCTATACTGTCAAGCAAACAGAGATTTGGTTACGTTTAAATGGAATCATATCAGTCATTTATTAAGTTGTTTCAACTGCTATTTATGTCTATTGTGCTATTATACTGTTATAGTGGTTCTTTTTTTTCCCCACTAAATAATAAGTACTTTTTATCCTCAATAAAATAACTACAATTTTTATATATGCAGAGAGTCATTTGGAATATGAACATATTTCTTGGTAAATTTTTTGTCAACCAAACCTCACTAGATAAAGAGCTGGTAATGGTGGAAATTAAAATACTTTGCCATTCCTTCACATTCTTCTTTCCTTATCTCTCTCTGACCTTCGAATTCCTGTTTCTAACCTCCTGGCAAGCAGATGTTTCAGTTCTGGTATTCCATTTAAATCTGCCCCAGGCTCATAATGTTCCATGTATTTTCCTTTTCACTCTTCCTTTCTTATTATAAATACTATTATTTTATTTATAAGATTATACCTAGCTTCCAGAAGAAAAGACTGCCCATCCCGAAAGTAAGTCATCTTAAGGTGTTAGTGACAGTGCAGACATTCCCAGGTTGCTGTTATTAAAAAGATAATATTTTAGGTGAATTACTTTATTAGGACATAAGAGATGGGAAGTTAGTTTTTTCTGGGCTGTTTTAGAAATTCAGAGTTAATTAAGTTGATTGGGCTGAAGGATATTTAGTGATTTTTGCCATTCTCATATCTTGTGATTTATTTATTCCTAGTTCTTGAATTCTATAAGCCAGTTACTGTTTCACTGTAAAAGCCAGGCCAGCGTAAATTTTAGTGGAGAGAATTAATCATCAGTGTTTTTAAAATACTACAAATGGATAAAGAGTTTCCTTTGCATCATATTCTTTCCCTACTTATTTTAAATTAGAAATGAGAAAGCGTGTACATTTCTTATACGTTTGGCAGTTCTCAAACTTCACTATGCATAGGATCACCTTAATAGCTCGATAAAAATTTACCCTCTCCCCAATCTCCTTCAGTATTACTTTTTTCATCTTTTTCATAATGACTTTTTCCTCTACTTCACTGTGTTCCCCTTCTTTGGCCTGCTTCTCATCCCCCATTGTTCCCAAGGAAACTGCATTTTTTTTACCAGCATCCCAGGTGATACAGAAGTCAGAGATTCCTTGGAGCACCTGCGTGGCTCAGTGGGTTAAGCATCTGCCTTTGGTTCGGGTCATGATTCCAGCATCCTGGGATCTAGGTAGTGGGAAACAGCCTTGTATTGGACTCCCTGCTCAGTGGGGAGTCTCCTTCTCCCTCTCCCTCTCCCTCTGCCTCCTCTCCCACCCCACTGGGCTCTTTCTCTCTCACTCATATAAATAAATTCTTGAAGAAGAAGAAGAAGAAGGAGGAGGAGGAGGAGGAGGAGGAGTATTTGACGATCCTCAAATCATTCTTGGAAAGACTAGATCGTTCAAGCCCTTGTTTACTTAGTAGGGAAAATGCCCAGAGAAGTTGCTACCTATTGGAGTAATAGCTGATTTTAAAATTGGAAATGTTTAAAGAAATGTACACATATAGGTAAAGATCTACAGTGTTAGAAAACAGTAAAAGGCTTACTATTAGCCATTTTCCTCTCGTGCTTATTTGCTCTTGTTTAGATTTCCACCTTTTGACTCCTGTTCAATTTAACCTTTAACACAATTAGCCCAACTGCAGCTTAGTGAACTTCTCCATACCTCAGAGTAATTGCCTGAAAATGAACCTCAGCCTCCAGGAGCTGCGCTCTCCACTGAGACCTAACCTAGCCCATCCTTACTTTTAAGGCTTGACCCAAATCATCCATTTCCAGCCCAAGCTCATGCCAACCCACCCTCTTCTTCATGTTTGTCCTTCCCCTGGACCCAAAGCCTTTCCCCTTAGAAAATACAAGTTTGATTAAAAATTCTAGACAATGCAACAAAAAATAGAGAGGCTAAACATCCTTTTCCAGCTGCTTGATATTTTCTTTGTAAGCAAGTTTCTAAGAAAGTGTGAACATAATGTTGTTGTTTTGTTTTATTTATTTATTTATTTATTTTTTTGAAGAGGAGATGTGACCAAGATGTCCTGAGCATTTCCTTCAACTTGACCAAATTTCTTCCTGACTTTAGACCCCCTAACCACCTTTTCTTTACAGCATTTCCTTTGGAAAACGTGTTACTGCAAATTCTTTTTCTTCCCCTTTGACATATGAATCTTTTTAAAGCGTCTTGCCAGTTGTATAACTCTGGACTGCCTTTTTCAAAGATCTGGGAACCAACTTGTTGAAATACCATCTGTAGGGTAACAATAAATCTGTCTTCCAGCCTCTCTCCCCTGGTCTCAGTATGGGGGTAGGAGCCTGATTTCAGTGGACCCTCCCTTGTTCTGAGTCATAAAATTACCTCTTACCATAAAAATAAGAGAAAATTTGCTTTTCCTTCAGGTAAAGCCAATTAGTGATCATACATGCCCTCCTTTCTCTCCACCTCCACCTTCACCCCATCATCTAAAAATGCTTGGTGTTTTAGTTTCATTTACTTGAGCTTAAACTGAGTTCTGTCCTTCTTCCCCTAGTGCAATAGTCTTGAATAACTTTCCTTGCCTATTTAAGCTTGATGCAATTTTTCCTGTGGCACGTGTTAATAAACATTTTGAGATGGGACAGGAACGTGGTGGTATGTGTCTTTCAAGTGAATCTCTTCAAGTGGGACTATTTCTTTACTTAAAAGGGCATGTATTTATGTCACACACACAAAACAAACAAACAAACAAACAAATAAACAAAAACCATACTGGCATACTTCCAGCAACTGTCATCATGTTCACATTAACATACTTTTAGAAAAGGAAAAAAAAAGAAAAGGATCTATGTTTTAAATCTTAAACTCAGATGCTTTAATTCCTTCTGGAGATGTTTCTAATAGGTAAAAACAAACAAACAAAAAACTTTATAATTGTGGCGTAAGAGGCAGCATTATCCCATGATAATCAAGGGATTATCATGATTAACCTCTGATTTTAACCTCTAAAATTGGTGAATTCCATTAACCTTTGATGGTATTTTTTTCATCATCCAAAATGGACAGATTGTAGTTTTATCTTTGTTAGCCCTGTTGAGATAATTGTGTTTATATTTTATAGAACTGAAAGCTCAGATGTTTGATGTTTTGCTGTTGTTTTTAACTCTTGTCACTGATTCATGGTTGGATTTTATAGAAATCAGTTGATGACTTTATTGTTACTGATTTTTTCCCCCAAGATGCACAGAAAATCAGAAACTACCTGGAAACTGTTCTCTGTCAGTAATAATCAAGAGTGAAACTTCTGACTAACCTCTATTTAATGATGAAAAACTTGTAAATAATACCAGGTTTTAGTGTATGAGCCAAAAAAATACTGCTTGGTTAATGCTCAACACATACCACATCAGATCTTTGGAAGCTACTAGTTGGTGTTCTAGTGAACACTAGTTTTACACTATTATTCAACTAGGTTAAATACAAATAAATAATTAAAAAATAAATATTTCTATGTCATATATATATAAATATACATATATCAATATCACACGGTAATTGTTCTTGGATTGTATTTCTTTTGAGTGATAAGAAAAAATATAGAATGCATAACAACAATCCTGTGCACCACATATATCACTGACAAATTTTGGCATAATCTTGACTCCATTGCTTAAATGTAAGGTAACCAACAATGCCAGATTTGAATTATAATTTTACTGTCTTTGTAGGGGTAGATATCCCAAAAGAAG
This sequence comes from Mustela lutreola, assembly GCF_030435805.1. Lineage (NCBI taxonomy): Eukaryota > Metazoa > Chordata > Mammalia > Carnivora > Mustelidae > Mustela > Mustela lutreola. Next base: position 189,361,461 of record NC_081292.1, read on the forward strand.
TCTTAGATGTAGCTGCACAAAACACAAGAAACAAACAATCAAATCATCCAAACAATAATAGAAGCAATGAAAGGCTTGAATTACCTTGTGAAATATCATATCAAGATTAAACTAGTGAGGGGCGCCTGCCTGGCTCAGTGGGTTAAAGCCTCTGCCTTTGGCTCAGGTCATGGTCTCAGGCTTCTGGGATTGAGCTCTGCATCGCATTGGGCTCTCTGCTCAGCAGGGAGCCTTCTTCCTCCTCTCTCTCTGCGTGCCTCTCTGCCTACTTGTGATCTCTGTCTGCCAAATAAATACATAAAATCTTTTTTTTAAATTTTTATTTATTTATTGACAGAGAGAGAGATCACAAGTAGGTAGAGAGGCAAACGGGGGGTGGGGGGGGAGAAGCAGGCTCCATGATGAGCAGAGAGCCCAATGTGGGACTCAATCCCAGGACCCTGAGATCATGACCTGAGCCGAAGGCAGTGGCTTAACCCACTGAGCCACCCAGGTGCCCCAATAAAATCTTAAAAAAAAAAAAAAAAAAAAGATTTAACTAGTGAAAATACTTTATGACTAATTAATATTCAGCCACATGTTATACCTGACAATTCAAAAATCAGTCCCCAAATTTAGCAGATTGTAATAACTTGGATTGGTAGGTTCCTTCCCTAGACTTTTAAAAGATTAAGACTTTTAAAAGATTAAAGTCTTACTTTTGTCTGTTATATGTAATCATAATTTGCTAAAAAAGCAAATAAAAACTTATCTTGCTAGCACTTTGTAACATGTTCTTTTCTTCTTGGGAAGATGAATATCTGAACTGTTATGTACCTTCAGAGGAAACGAATATGTGGTGCATTCTGTAACAAAGATTTCCAACAGCCTATTGTGTATGGATTGGACATTCTTAATAGTGTATGAATAGCTTTGTGAAAACTAATTTTCAATATGCCTTCTGTTGAACTCGACTCCAAAGTAGTCATGGATGGCTTATGCTATAGCCTATGTATTCCTAGGTGACTGGGGGCAAAGGGATTGGTCATTAACACCAAGACCTCTTTTCATTTTGTTGTCCTGTTGTTTAAACATTTTTTACATATGAATATGGAAATAATTAAGTATTTTTGCTTGTGCTTAGAAGAATTTCAAGCCATGTTTTATTAATAGAATTCCCTGGAAAAAAAAATCACATTTTCCAAAGTCCAGAATATTTGAAGTGGGAGTTCAAAGTTCAGTTAAATGCAATGAATTCCTAGCATATATTTATAAATCATAGAGTTGTGGGTAAATAAAATAGGTAGTAGATGTCCTGATTAGGGAGGGAAAAGCTCTGTTGGTTCTTTGAAAATACAATAATATTTTAAAAAACAAAGAAAATCATTGATTTGAAAGAGAAGTAGTTTAGAACAGATCAGCAAAAGCAAGTGTGCTTATATACATACACACTTGAGATTTTTTCCCAATGAATTTTGCTTTATAAAAATTATTATACAGAAACAATAATTCAAATACAATTCATTATGAGGATCCTTTTCCTTGTATCCATATTTTTAACCACAGGAGATTCCAAATGCAGAATAAGTTATATATTTGGGGGAGTTCCAATAAAAAACTTCTGCAGTCAACAGTTTGTGAAAGATTGGGCTTAATTTGCATTTTCTATCACTGTAAGAATGGAAGTTAGGTATCAGTTGACATCAATGTTGGATCCAAATTAATGAAGATAAAGTGGTGGGGTTGCTTGAGGAGGTGGCAGGGGGACAATGGCTACTCTGATGAAGGTGGATAGGAAAATTGAATGGTTTAAAAATGTGATTTCTCTCTGAGATCAATTTAATAAGCAAGATTTCTCTATTTCTCTTAATAACCAATGTTCCTCTAGCAAGAAACATTACAGAAATGTTAACTCTTATAGGAAGGCTGATCTCTACATGTTCACCAGAAGATAGGGTGTGGGTTTAAAACTTGTCAGAATGATAGATACTCTACTTTTCAGAGGCCCTTCTGTAAATTTCCATAATATGCTTTGGTCTAGAAAAAGAAAAATTAAAAACTAAAAACTCAAGCTCCATCCCTTATAATAAAATAGATAAGTAATAAAAAAAATAAACAGTTTCTTATTTTAGTTAAATCAAGTCAACTTCAGTAAGCATTATTGCATCTTGTTGATTCTGAATTTCAGCACCTTAATTGCCTTCTTTAAGAACTAATGTCCCTAAAATTTATATAAAGACTAGAGGATAACCCTTTACCATTTCTCAAAATGTTTTTTTTTTTTTTTTCTTCTAAAAAACAATGAAAAGAAAACTGAAGTTAAAGGGGAGGAAAGGAAGGCTGTTTATAGAAATTGTAAGCCTGGTGACTTCCTGATCTTTCAGATTCATCCTTGATTAAAAAACAAAAACAAACAGGAAAAATACCAGTTCAAGTGTAAAATTCTAGTCACAGCCAATTAAGAATGCAAAATTAAAAAAGGAAGTTTTTTTCTCAATGACTCCTGATTTCTTGCAAATGATCTTTAGTTACTTGACAAATAAGGAAATAAGTTTCTGTCTTCCACAACTGTTCTTTTTTTTTTTTTTTTTTAAAGATTTTATTTATTTATTTGACAGACAGAGACCACAAGTAGGCAGAGAGGCAGACAGAGAGAGAGGAGGAAGCAGGCTCCCCGCAGAGCAGAGAGCCCGATGTGGGGCTCGATCCCAGGACCCTGGGATCATGACCTGACCTGAAGGCAGAGGCTTTAACCCACTGAGCCACCCAGGCGCCCCTCCACAACTGTTCTTAAAGAAACCGTGCTCTAGATAATAAAAATCAAAAGTCTATAAAAGGTAATTTTTCTAGTGTTATGTAATTAGAGTGTATTTATGGAGTTAGGAGCCCCTGTCCTGGTGAGGAGAAGTATATCGCACAGAGAGAAGCTCTCATGAGGCTTCTTAAGTCTCAACTACAGTTTTTGATCATCTTGATTGAGACTCCTCTAGACCCTTAAGGCCCTATGTGATTTACTAGTTCTGGGCAACTTGTAAATCCTGTGTGCGTATATGTGTATGTGTGTGTGTACATATGAGTGTGTGTCTATCTATCTAATACTCAGCAGTCAATTCCAATGTATGGATGTTTTTTCCTATACTATGAAGCACTTTTTGGAAACCAGCTCGGTGTCCTACATTCAACTCAACTCACTATCTACCTGGACATAGCATCCAATACCATAGGTTGAGGACTCATTCCTACAAGACTGCCTCCCTCCCTGCCCCTTCAGACACGAGCTGCAAGGCTAATGCCTCTGTGTTTCTGACTGGGCCACTCTAGATTAGAGGTTTCAATGATCCTCATCCTTGGGTACCATTAATTTGTTAGAATGGCTCACAGAACACAAACATTTTACTTATGAAGTTACTGGTTTGTTGTAAAGGAATATAACTCAGAAATGGTCACATGAAAGACATGCACAGGACAAGGTATGTGGAAAAGGTGCTCAGCTTCCGTGTTCTCTGAGAACACTATCGTGCCCCAATCTCTATGTGTACACCGACCTTGAAGCATTCCAATCCTTATCTTCTGGGTTTCTATGGAGGCTTTATTACTTAGGCATGGTTGATTAAATCATTGGCCATTGGTGATTGATTCAACCTCTTCCCCACCCCCACCTTTATCCCCTTAGGTTAGGGAGGTGGGCTGAAAGTTCTAACACTCCAAGCACTTGATTGATTCCCCTAGCAACCAGCCCTATCCTTAGGTGCTTTACAAAAGTCATCTCATTATAAACTCACATGTGGTTGCAAGGGATCTTTCATGAATATCAATCAAGATACTTTTATAGCTCTTATCACTTAGGAAACTTCAAGGTATCTAGAAACTCTGTGCCAGAAACATGGATAAAGACCAAAGGTATGTATTTTTATTGTAAATCAAAATATCACACCATCATTTATATTTATCTTTCTATCTTATCTATGTATTGCATGCAATAAATTAAAAACTAGATGTTTTTAATAATGTGTTTTATTTGAGGTTTCAGGCATCAGAGTCTATAATTGAGATACTATTTGAGATAGGACAGAGATGTCCATGTCCCAACCCCCAGAATCTGAATATTTTGCTTTACAAGGTAAAAGAGACATTGAAGATGTGATTAAAAGTTATAGTAATAAAACCTTTATATTACCCTTAGTTCTATCCTGATTTGAAGTATAGGCTTCTTAATTTACAAATATCACAGGGAGTACCTTAACCAGTAGGAAGCAAATGTCCTAGACTGAGAAGTAGAAGTGTCCTCAGGTGCTTCTCTGCCTTAGTCTCTAGAATCTACTGAACTTGATTGTGACATAGTGATTCATGACCTAGGAGCACATTCACTGGTCCACTTGGTAGTCTCATGTTATGGAGCTGATGGTAGAGGCCCAACTCTCAGGGCTGGTAGCATCCTATCAAATTCAATGAGTCCTCCAAATCTTCTATTTTTAGGATCACATGAGGATTTTTACAAAAACATGTTGCCTGTGCTTTATCACTTTATCTCATTCTGATTCAACAATTTTTTGGTAATTGACCCCGGGAATATGGATTTCTTTAATAATCATAACTGTCCATAGCCCAACCTTAGTTCAGTAAGCACAGTTATATTATACTTCAATATTTTTGACCATCTGTCATGTTTAAGTCCCTATTCTAGGTGCTATGTGGTGATACAGAAAGGAGCAAGACTTGGCACCTGCTTTAAAGAGGAAGGTAAGTCATAAATAATTCACCACAATAAAAGTGAGAAATAAGAAGTGCTAAACAAAAGCACTAGCTCATGGGATCAGATTGATGATTAAACATGCACTGATTTTCGTGGGTAAAGCTGGAGGCAGTTCCCAAGAGAAGGTGAGTTATATTAGGTCTGTGGGATTGAGAGAGAATATGGCCTCAGGCTCAGGAATCAGACAAGTTTGGATTTGAATTTACAACTCCACCTTGATGTCTTCCCTTTGATGAGATTCAATTTCTCCTAAGAAAAATGGGACAAATGAGATAATGCATTGATTAATGCGTGTAAAGTCCTTAGGTTAATGCCTGGCGCATTGCAAACATTCAGTGAATGTAAGTGGATGGTGATGATGACAATGATAAGGAAAAAAAGAGAAAAATCACTTATTATGGCTTCAACTCATAAAGATTAATTCTTATTCCATCTTTGCCTTTAGTTTCAACAATTTCTTCTCCATCTGCAAACACGCACATACACACAAATACACACACACAGACATACACACACCTTATGGATATGCTAACTAAACAGTATGTTAGAGACTAGTTGTAATTATTTGAATAAATAGGGCAAGAAAGAGCACATAAATGAAAGAAAGCAGAAAATATAAAGGGTCAAGCCAAGGGGTTCTTGGCAGAAAGAGGATAGATGATAGGCCAATAAGAAGAAAGAAGAGAGAAACTTGAGATGATGCTGGAAAATAAAGCTCAGACCATGCAGTCCGTCAGAGATCAGATTAAGGATTTTGATCTTTCTCCTAAGAACAATGGTAAATTGCTGAAGTGTTTATGCAGATTACTTCCATGATCAGATTTACATTTGGGTAGTTTCTACAACCAACATGGGGCTTGAACTCACAACCCTCAGATCAAGAGTTGCATGCTTTACCGACTGAGCCAGTCAGGTGCCCCAGATTTGCATTTGGAATCTAATACTCTATCTGCATGAAGTGAGAACAGTTTAAAGGGTGCCAGAGTAGAGGCTTGACTGGGTACGAGACTATTTTCAGGGGTCCATTTGAGAGACGGTGGCAGCTTAAACTAGAGTGGGAATGATGGTGTAAGGAAGTGAAGATGATAGAGATACAGATACAGATATATTCTTATAAATAGATTTGGTGATTAAAAAAAGTGTTAAGGAAGATTCCCAAATTTATGATTATTGTAACTGGATAGATGGTGCTGCCTTTGTCTGAATTAGGAAAAAAAAAAAAAAAAAAAAAAAAAAAACGCTTTATTGCTTGACACAGGTAACTATAGGTTCAGTTTCATAGACGACCATTGAAACACTGTCCTAGGCAGTTCAATATGCCAGTTCAGTGCTAGGAAGATAAGTCTGAGTAGGAGATACAAATTTAAGGACAATCTATGTTCAGGTAGCAGTTCAAGTGATAGCCAGGAATGGAATCCCTGATGAGAAGTTAAGAATGACAGAGGTAGGAGACCCAAGAATGAGCCCAGTGGAAATCCCAGCACAGGTAGTGGATAATGAATTGATGGTGGAAATCACTCTGACCTGGAATCATTCTGACTGTTAGGAGTAACAGCTATTCAAGTGTAAGTCTGCAGAAAAAGGATCACTGGATCCACTGAAAGATGTGTTTTTTTCAGATAAGCTGAAAAAATAACCCATAAAATAATATGAGTTTATAATAATGATAAAAAGTGTTATAGAAATGATAACCATGTAATGTAATAGGAATAAGGCAAAGATGTGCTTTTGAGAGGAAAAGTTGATGTGCCAATGAAGACATGGCTGTTCTTTAATCCATACTCAGGGCCTTGAATATCTTATACATATTCAGAAATATAGCACTTGACTGGGTATTAACTCTGCCTATGATCAGAGGATAACTCAGTAAAGGAAAGAATTTTAAAGGTCAGTTTGGGCGGAATGTAGGAGAATTCTGAGCTAACTCTGGTAAATGGTTTTGACATCTTAACACTGAGGCATGAAAACATTGACTAGCTAGCACATAAAAGCCAGTCTGTATCTTCAATGTCATTCCTAAAGAAAAATTCTATATCTTTCTTTTCTTAGCTTTTCAGAAAATTTTGGGTAACATGAAGGCTAGAGATCATGACTAGAGCAGTTTATTAAAAAATATAATCATTTCAATTTACTGAAGTAAGCTGTCTGGAAGTAATAAATGGATATAGAAAATGCGAACAGCCCATGGCAGCAAATGAAAAATTCAGAAATAATATTATAATGGAGACTGCCTCTGTGAACACTGCAAAGATGGTTTTAAAGTGCGGTCATGAATTTATTTTTCAGATTTAAGAAACATTAGTCAGAAATACTAACATGTCAGATTTTATTTTAAAGATATCTCACCCATCTGGTGGGTATATACATGAGAAATCAAGAAGGTTTTTAACTTCTTTTTCTGTGTTTAACTTCAGTTATAAGATTTTTATTATAAATTGGACTCATTTCAATAATATCTACCAAGGGATCAATGAACTATAAATCTCAGGATAGGTTAGCATAACACAACCAAGAGTATAAAAAAAATCAAAGAGAAGGAGCCTTGATATGGAATTAAACAAACCAACCAGTCTTGCCATGTGAGTTCAAACTCTCAAAGTTACGTCAATGCACCCTACGGGGAAATTTTACCCAGCCTTTGGAAATTCCATTCTCTGTACTAATTAGCTAGGAGGGCATATTCAATACTAGATTATACTTTTCCTTTTTTGCGATCTACTTGGCCAATGGACAATTACTTTCCCCTGAAATTGCTTAATGTTTTGCTTGTTTATTTTTAGATATGGAATCTTATTTTCCTCTACTCTGGTCTTCGTTTGTTTATTTAAAGTAACATTAGCTCTACGTTATATAAAAGCCATAATTATTCCCTCTGGCTTATTTATTTTAAAACAGAACTACTTACTCTTCAAATGGTAGGTCAAAAAGTTTTTTCTTTGTACTAGAATATGCTGTTTGCAACAATTATACAATTATAAGATGATAATAAATAAGTTATTTGCAAATAATTGTACCATGTAGACACGGACACTTGGAAATTGTTACACAGTCCTTCTAGACCCTGTGAGTAACAGAAATTCAGTACTTAATTGTTCATTATCATGAACTTTTATTTTAACTCATTGTTATCAAAAGAAATTATTCTAAAATTTAAAAAAAGCATTAATAAGCAATTAAGTAAAGAGGTATAAATTTATATCCTACAATAAAAAGTCCGCTACAGCAAGAACATTTAAACCACTTTCAGTACACTTGAAAGGACCGCTCAGCATCTGTTTCCCACATATATTCCATCTACATGTAAATTAATTTCCCAGGTTTCTCACTGACTGGTGGTTGAATAGCTCCATATGCTTCCAGGTTTAAGGGGTGTAACAAGAAGCCAGGAGAGGGAGCAGCTCTAAGTACTTCCACCATCACCACCTTAGACTGGATTGGATCAGATATTCTCAGCTGCTGGTGTCAAGGGATGCTTCTGAGTGAGCATCTTGCGTCCTGTCTTGGAAGAAGGGTGTTATGTCTAGGCTGGAACATGTTAGGCAAAGTGAGATGGGCTAGTGCTGGTTACTTTTCATGTTTAATCAAGTGTTAAAATGCAAAGTCTGTTAATTAAAAATTAATTACATACACTATTCGTGAGTTTTTTTGTGTGTAATATTATTTTTTTACTTTTTAGAAAGAGCTTACAAAACTATGAATAAAATAAGGTCAATTTGCTTTTTAGCTTTTTTGCCTTTTTTTTTTTTTGAGAAAGAGAGAGAGAGAATGAGTACAAATAGGGGGAGGGGCAGAGGAAGAGAAAGAATCTGAAGCAGACTCCATGGGCAGCATGGAGCCCAAGGCAAAGCTAATCTCACAACCCTGAGATTCAAGACCTGAGCAGAAATCAAGAGTCAGAGGCTTAACTGACTAGGCCACACAGTCACCCCAAATTTACTCTTTAATAAGTAGTTTAGAAATCTATATATTTTAAAAGATTTTTTTTTTTTTTTTTTTTTTTTTTTTGAACTACGTAAGAGGCTTTATTGGGGGAGAGCCAGGATTACAATGGACTTAAGAGTTGGCATTGGGGCCCTTCTTCTTGCCAAAAGTGGGCACAACGTTGACAAAGCGCCGGTTGTACTGCATCCGCCGCTTGGCTCGGCCTGTCTTCTTCTTCTTTTTCTCCTGTTTGGCCACCTTGGGAGTCTGCCCTCTTACTTTCCCAGCACGGGCCAGAGAACCGTGGACTTTACCTCCAAGCATGCGGCCGGCTACTTCCAGGGTGGTCAGTGCCTCCACTCCACACTGACCTAGGGTAGCCTCATCCTCCAGGGGCGTGCCCGCCAGGAGCACGACTTGATCTTCAGGAGCGATGCCCTCCAGCGAGGCTACATGAGCCTTGATCTGGGCGACCGTCTCCTGGCCGGTCACCTCGAGGGTGTGTAGCTCCTGGGCGCGGACGAAGAGCTGCATGTCGGCGACTGAACCGCGGGCACCGCCGCCGCTCCTGCGAAGATGGAGTCGAGAAAGAGCTTAAAAGATTTTTATTACCCCACTTTACTGTCTAAAGGTCCAAGATTGGATGGTAAATTACACAGTTGCCTCTTCCTTCCTCATCTTAGCCACATTAATCTAGAATTTTCCCATGTCGTGGACTTTATACATGCTGCTCCCTGAACCTGAAAAACCATCCCTCCAAAATCCATTACTTTGGAGCACATTGTTCCTTTAGGGAAACTTCTCTGAATTTCTAGACTATGTTAGGTCTTAAAGGAGAGAGCTTCTTTTTATAGCACTGGATTTTTTCTTCTTTAAAACTTTGGTCACAGCTTAAATTGGATATCAATTAGTGTTTTTATTTTATTTTCTATCTTACTCATTAGTGTAAATCCAGAGCCTAGCACAATGCCATCACATATTAAATAAATGAATTTACTTAACTAAATAAAATAAAATAAAATAAATGGTGAAAAAGTGCCTGGATAGAAGATGCAAAATGGGGGTTAAGAAAGTGTTTTAAGATCAAGTATGCATGTATTTAAATATATATATATATAGCCAGTAGAGAGGAAAAGATTGAAGACACAAGGAAGAGCAGAGCTCCTGATAAACCAAAAGTTTGGGTTGACACTAGCAATGCAACACATTTTCCATTAGAAACAAGAGAGGAGAAGAAAAATTAAATTGCATGTGTAAGAATCTTGCTACGTTATGGCAGGAATTTGTAAGAGTATTTAATAATAAATTCTATAAATTTTTTTTTTCTGGAAAAAAAAAAAAAGGAAGGAAGGGAGAGAAGATGAAGGAGCGTGGAGAAGATTTGAGGTAGCTCTGGTAGGGATTGGAGAAGAACTCTGATTGTAAAAATGAGAATGAATGATGGGGAGCATCCCAGAACTCAACTGAATAGAAGACTGAATTGGTTGTGGAAGACTTACCTCCTTGGTCATTAGATATTTTCCAGTACCTCTCGGTAGCTTAGGGCAGGAATAGAGACGAACGATTGGCTGACCCCAAGGTTGAAGTTTTACTACATTGACAGGGAATTGCACATGCTGACAATCATACAAGATCTGTCATCTTTTACAACACTTTTTTCAAAACCATTGCATTTGCTTACTCTCTTACTCCACGGGAATCTCTTCTCAACTGTCATTTTATCGGAGTTCTTCCCTGATGATTCCATTCAAAATATTACTTCAGTTTTTATTTTTATATATTTAATGTATTTTGTTTTCCTTTTAGTTCTTGCCATTATGTGGTTTAATATTATATAATTTATTCCTTCCTTCTTTCCTTACTTTTTTGTATTTCTCTCTCCTCTTCAAAATTTTACTATATGAGAGTAGGAACATTTAAAAATTGTTAGACCCCAGCTCTAACTATACCCAGAATATAATAGGAACTTACTCAATATTCAAATTCATTCATAATTTAAATAATTATGTCAAAGACTGAGCACAAAGAACTTTATAGAGAGAAATTGGGGGGGAGGTAAGATAAGGATATAAAAAGTGTTAAGTTGGGGCACCTGAAAGGCTCAGTCACTTAAGCATCTGCCTTCAGCTCAGGTCATGATCCCAGGGTACCGGGTTTGAGCCCCACATCAGTCATCCTCCTCACAGGAAACCTGCTTCTTGATCTCTTCCCTGCTTGAACTCTTGCTATTGTTCTTTCTCAAATAAATAAATAAATAAAATGTTTAAAAAGTGATGTTTATTTTCAACTTTTTGAGGAACCTCCATGCTGTTTTCCAGAGTGGCTGCACCAGCTTGCATTCCCACCAATGGTGTAGGAGGGTTTCCCTTTATCCACCTCCACGCCAGCATCTGTCCTTTCCTGACTTGTTAATTTTAGCCACTGTGACTGGCATGAGGTGGTATCTCGTGGTTTTGATCTGTATTTCCCTGATGCCAAGTGATATTGGAGCACTTTTTCATGTGTCTGTTGACCATCTGGTGTCTGTTGATCATCTGGATCTCTTCTTTGCAGAAATGTCTGTTCATGTCTTCTGCCCATTTCTTGATTGGATTCTTTGTTCTTTGGGTGTTGAGTTTGATAAGTTCTTTACAGATTTTGGATACCAACCCTTTATCTGATATGTTGTTTGCAAATATCTTTTCCCATTCTGTCAGTTGTCTTTTGGTTTTATTGACTGTGTCCTTTGCTGTGCAAAAGCTTTTGATCTTGATGAAGTCCCAATAGTTTAGTTTTGCCTTTGCTTCCCTTGCCTTTGTTGATGTTTCTAGAAGAAGTTGCTGTGGCTGAGGTCGAAGAGGTTGCTGCCTATGTTCTCCTTGAGGATTTTGATGGATTCCTTTCTCACATTGAGGTCTTTCATCCATTTGGAGTCTATTTTTGTGTGTGGTGTAAGAAAGTGGTCCAGTTTCATTTTTCTGCATGTGGCTGTCCAATTTTCCCAAAACCATTTGTTGAAGAGACTGTCTTTTATCCATTGGACATTTTTTCCTGTCTTGTCAAAAATTAGTTGACCATAGAGTTGAGGGTCCATTTCTGGGCTCTCTATTCTGTTCTACTGATCTATGTGTCTGCTTTTGTGCCAGTACCATACTGATGATGACAGCTTTGTAATACAGCTTGAAGTTTGGAATTGTGATGTCACCAACTTTGGCTTTTTTTTTTCAACATTCCTCTGGCTATATGATGTCTTTTCTGGTTCCATATAAATTTTAGGATTATTTGTTCTATTTCTTTGAAAAAATGGATGGTATTTTTATAGGGATTGCATTAAACATGTAGATTGCTTCAGCTAACATAGACATTTTCACAATATTTGTTCTTCAAATCCATGAGCATGGGATGTTTTTCCATTTTTTTTTTGTTTTCCTCAATTTCTTTCATGAGCACTTTATAGTTTTCTGAGTACAGATTCTTTGGCTCTTTGGTTAGGTTTATTCCTAGGTATCTTATGGTTTTGGATGCAATTGTAAATGGGATTGACTCCTTAATTTCTCTTTCTTCTCTCTTGTTGTTGGTGTATAGAAATGCAAATAATTTCTGTGCATTGATTTTATATCTTGATACTTTACTGAATTCCTGTACAAGTTCTAGCAGTTTTGGAGTGGAGTCTTGGATTTTCCACATAAAGTATCATATCATCTGCAAAGAGTGATAGTTTGACTTCTTCACCGATTTGGATACCTTTAATTTCTTTTTGTTGTCTGATTGCCGAAGCTAGGACTTCTAGTACTTTATTGAATAGCAGTGGTGATAATAGACATCCCTGCCATGTTCCTGACCTTAGTGGAAAAGCTCTCAGATTTTTTTCCATTGAGAATGATATTTGCTGTGTGTTTTTCATAGATGGCTTTGATGATATTGAGGTATGTACCCTCTATCCCTACCCTTTGAAAAGTTTTGATCAAGAAAGGATGCTGTAGGGGCGCCTGAGTGGCTCAGTGGATTAAGCCGCTGCCTTCGGCTCAGGTCATGATCTCAGGGTCCTGGGATCGAGTCCCGCATCAGGCTTTCTGCTCAGCAGGGAGCCTGCTTCCCTCTCTCTCTCTCTCTGGCTGCCTCTCTGTCTACTTGTGATTTCTCTCTGTCAAATAAATAAATCTTAAAAAAAAAAAAAAGAAAGAAAGAAAGAAAGGATGCTGTACTTTGTCAAATGCTTTTTCAGTATGTATTGAAAATATTATATGGTTCTTGTTCTTTCTTTTATTAATGTATTATATCATTGATTGATTTGTGGATATTGAGCCAACCTTGCAGCCTTGGGATAAATCCCAATTCGTCATAGTGAATAATCCTTTTAAAGTCCTGTTGGATCCTATTGGCTGTATGTTGGTGAGAATTTTTGCATTTGTTTTCATCAAGGATATTGGTCGGTAATTCTCCTTGTTGATGGGGTCTTTGGTTTGTACTTAAGGTAATGCTGGCCTCATAAAATGAGTTTGGAAGTTTTCTTTCCATTTCTATTTTTTGGAACAGTTTCCGGAGAATAGGAATTAATTCTTCTTTAAATGCTTAGTAGAATTCTCCTCGGAAGCCATCTGGCCCTGGCTCTTGTTTCTTGGGAGATTTTTGAAGACAGCTTCAATCTCCTTACTGGTGATGGGTCTGTTCAGGTTTTCTATTTCATCCTGGTTCAGTTGTGGTAGTTTATATGTCTCTAGGAATGCATCCATTTCTTAGAGATTGTCAAATGTGTTGGTGTATAGTTGCTCATAATATGTTCTTATAATTGTTTGTATGTCTTTGGTGTTGGTTGTGATCTCTCCTCTGTCATTCATGATTTTATTTATTTGGGTCCTTTCTCTTTTCTTTTTGATAAGTCTGGCCAGGTGTTTGTCAATCTTATTAATTCTTTCAAAGACCCAGCTCCTAGTTTCATTGATTTGTTCTATTTTTGTTTTGTTTTGTTTTTTGTTTTTTGTTTGTTTCTATTTCATTGATTTTTGCTCTAATCTTTATGATTTCTATTCTCCTGCTGGGTTTAGACTTTTTTTGTTCTTTCTCCAGCTCCTTTAGGTGTAGGTTTAGGTTGTGTATTTCAGACCTTTCTTTTTTCTTGAGAAAGGCTTGTATCGCTATATATTTTCCTCTCAGGACTGCCTTTCCTGTGTCCCACAGATTTTGAATAGTTGTGTTTTCATTATCATTTGTTTCCATGAATTTTTTCAATTCTTCTTTAATTTCCTGGTTAACCCATTCTTTCTTTAGTAGGATGCTCTGTAGTCTCCATGTATTTGAGTTCTTTCCAAGTTGTCTGTTGTGATTGAGTTCTAGCTTCAGAGAATTGTGGCCTGAAAACATGCAGGGAATGATCCCAATATTTTGGTACAAGTTGAGACCTGATTTGTGACCCAGGATATGATCTATTCTGAAGAATGTTCCATGTGCACTAGAGAAGAATGTGTATTTTGTTGCTTCAGGATGGAATGTTCTGAATATATCTATGATGTCCATCTGGTTCAGTGTGTCATTTAAGGCCTTCATTTCCTTACTGAACTTTTACTTGGATGTTCTGTCCATTCCAGTGAGGAGGGTGTTAAAGTCCCCTACTATTATTGTATTATTTTCAATGTGTTTCTTTGATTTTTTTATTAATTAGTTTATGTAGTTGGCCGCTCCCATGTTAGGGGCATAAATATTAAAAAAAATTGTTAGATCTTATTTTTTAGTATGACATAGTGTTCTTCTTCATCTCTTAGTCTAGTCTTTGACTTAAAATCTAATTTATCTGATAAAGGACTGCCACCCCAGCTTTCTTTTGATGTCCATTAGCATGGTAAATTGTTTTCCACCCTCTCACTTTAAATCTGGAGGTGTCTTTTGGTCTAAAATGAGTTTCTTATAGATAGCATATTGATGGGTTTTGGTTTTTTATCCATTCTGATACCCTGTATCTTTTGATTGGGGCATTTAGCCCATTAACATTCAGGGTAACTATTGAGAGATATGAATTTAGTGTCATTGTGTTGCCTGTAAGGTGACTATTACTGTATATTATCTCTGTTCCTTTTCAGTCTACTACTTTTAGACTCTCTCTTTGCTTAGAGGACCCCTTTCAATATTTCCTGTAGAGCTGGTTTGGTGTTTACAAGTTCTTTGAGTTTTTGTTTGTCCTAGAAGCTTTTTATCTTTTCTTCTATTTTCAGTGATAACCTAGCTGATTATAGTATTCTTGGCTGCATGTTTTTCTCATTTAGTGTTCTGAATATATTATGCCAGTTCTTTCTGTCCTGCCAGGTCTCTGTGGATAAGTCTGCTGCCAGTTTAATATTTTTACCATTGTATGTTACAGACTTCTTGTTTCGGGCTGCTTTCAGGATTTTCTCTTTGTCACTAAGACTTGTAAGTTTTACTATTAGATGATAGGGTGTGGACCTATTCTTATTGATGTTGAGGGAGATTCTCTGCACCTCCTGGATTTTGAAGCTTGTTCCCTTTCCATATTAGGGAAATTCTCTATAATAATTTGCTCCAATATACCTTCTGCCCCACTCTCTCTTTCTTCTTCTTCTGGAATCCCAATTATTCTAATGTTGTTTCATCTTATGGTATCACTTATCTCTTGAATTCTCCCCTTGTGGTCCAGTAGTTGTTTGTCTCTCTTTTGCTTGGTCTTTATGCTCCTTCATTTGGTCTTCTATATCACTAATTTTCTCTTCTGCTTCATTTATCCTAGCAGTAAGAGCCTCCATTTTTTATTGAACCTCATTAATAGCTTTTTTTATTTCAGCTTGGTTAGATTTTAGTTTTTTTATTTCTCCAGAAAGGGCTTTTATTTCTCCAGACAGGGTTTCTCTAATATTTCCCATGCCTTTTTTGAACCCAGCTAGCACCTTGAGAATCATCATTCTGAACTCTGGATCTGACATATTACCAACATCCATATTGATTAGGTCCCTAGCCTTCGGTACTGCCTCTTGTTCCTTTTTTTTTTTTGTTTTGTTTTTTGTTTTGTTTTTTTTTTTTTTGGTGGTGAGTTTTTCCACCTAGTCATTTTATGTAGATAAGAATATATGAACAAGAGAATAAAATACTTTCAGAAAGTGGTCGATTTTCTGTTTCTAGAATTGCTGCTCTTCTTCTCTTCGATCTCCTGTTGGATTTGTAGGCATTTGGAATGTTTTGATAACTATCTAGCTGAACTCCTACTGCCTGATGTCATCTCAGCCTGCTATTCCTCTGCCACCTTGACTCCTCTTTCCTCAAATAACATTTTAAAATTTCTTCCATAAAGACCAATTTGAAAGGATTCATACAGTAATAGAGACATTGTGGAAGCTGTTTTTAGTTAGTGGTTCATTATATTCATGGTTTTGTAAACCAGGTAATCATAACTCTAGATAGACTACTATTCCTTTTGGGGACATGGAATCAAGAGTTAGGGACAGCTCTCAAATGTTAGGGATAAATGAAAGCCACAAGTGTTACACTCAAAAAAAAGGGGGGAAAGTTCAGAAATGTAGATATGTAGATATGTATTCTCCATAAGAATAAGTCAACTAAAATCTAGGGATGCCTTCTGTTGGAAAGTAATAAACATGGAGATCCATTGGACAAAACCAGGAGTCCAGAGACACAATGTGCATCAGGTACCAGTACTTCATTCTTTTTAGGGCTGAATAATATTCTATTTTACAGATATACCACATTTGTTTATCCATCTTTCAGCTGATAGACATTTGAGTTGTTTTCATTTCTGGCTATTATGAATAATTGTTATGAACATTCATTTATACATTTTTGTGTGTTCTTAGAATTTTATTTCTCTTTCATAATGATTCATTATATTTTCCAAGTAATTTCTGCATTTTAAAGTATTGCAAAGCAGAAGCAAGGAACTACATTTCCCAAAATCTCTCTTCATTTGATTCCTAGTTAGAATATGCCCATGAGAGACTCCTTAGTGATATTTGAAAGGTCAAAGAGAAGGAAAGGTCATTATTTTACAGAGGCAGTTGACACCAGACACCTGAGGTAAATGTATTTTTGAGCCAGCTGGATCTTCATTTCCTTCAGCTCAAAATAATCCACAGGTCAAAGTGGCATATTCTGTTCCCTCTTGATATAAACCCATACATGCCTAAAAGAGGTCCAAGGAAAACAATACCATATAGAAAGGAAGCTATGACTCCATTTCCATTTTTAGTTATATCATAAAGCTTTTAAAAAAATTGAAAAAGGAATGAAAAGTAATGGAAATTAAATCCAAATTCACATTCAAAATCACTCCAGCTGCATAATGAGTGATAATCAATAATCATGTTCTCCCACTGTGTTTATCCATTTCACCACAACTTGCTAATCGAGAGGGATTGCACTCTGTTAAAAATATTTGGGTCTTGATATTCAGTCAGACATGAGAATCTTCTCACTACAGGAAAAAAAAAAAAAAGTAATGGAGACTCTGGGGCATATTGGGAAATAAAAGGAAGCTATTAAGTTGGTAATTTTATGCAGGAAGAAATCAAAGCACCAGAAGAGAAAGAATAAGAAAAGGGTAAGTCTTTCAGGAAGTGCCAAGCTGTCTCCTGTGATCTTTTTACATAACAAATACAACTTTTTTACTTAATCAACAATGTAGAGAGTAAGTATTAGGATGACTCTACATGAGCTGAACATAGTAGAAAATATTGTTGGAGAGAAAATGAGAGAACTTGCTGATAATACAGTACTTGCAAAACAAGCTTGTGCTATTTCCCTCTTGACACTGTGTCTGTTGTCTACCAGGGCAATCATATCCAACAGTAATTGTCTAACAATTGTTCCGTACTGAGAAAATACTTCTGATTACAGACATTAACACGTTTAGGCATTAAACCTCCTCACTGTAATTACCCTTGAGCTTATTTTCACAAATGAATTAATATGCTGATCACTTGGACTAATACAACCAGCAAAAGGGTGATGAATTGCTTCCAAATCAGATAAAATGAAGCATGACATCATTTAATTAATTTCATGGAAGTGGGGGGTTGAGGCAGAAAGAAAACATTTCCACTGGGGCTATTTTGCCAGAATGGGGTGTGAAGTCTGGGCAGGAAGAAGGGAAAAATAGGTGAGACGTGGTATTACTGAAAGCTTCTTTGTTTTTGAGTAAGTGGGTTTGCATACTCCCTCTTACCACTTGACACAGTGATACTTTTGTAGCCAAGTGCCCAGAGCAGGGCAATTGAGTGCCCCAGTGGAACGACTTAGAAGGCAAAATGTGTGTGTTTCTCCATTCTAATGCTGAAGATAATTTGCCTTCCTGAGTGAGTAGCTTGAACTAAAAGGATACAAATATCAAAAACTTGATTTTTGATAAAAAATAAATAACATAAAAAATAAAAAATAAATAAAAATAAAACAAGCAAACAGAAAGCAAAGACAGATGGGGGACACCTGGGTGACTCAGTTAGTTAAGTGTCTGCCTTCACCTCAGGTCATGATCTCAGGGTCCTGGGATTAAGACCCCGTGTCAGGTTTCCTGCCCAGCGGGGAGTCTGCTTCTCCCTCTCTCTTTGATCCTACTCGTCCTGCCTGTGCTCTCTCTATGTTGGTCTCAAATAAATTGATAAAATCTTTATCTGAAAAAAAAAAAAAAAGCAGCAAAGACACGTAGAAAAAGATGTGCTAACAGTTGTGATTAGGGCATAAAATAAATTCTCCTTCCTCATAACCAACAAGTAAGGAATAGTGGGAAGGAACAATGTGGCCGGGTGAACAGGTAGTGAATGTTCCTGATGTGGGTCCAGAGGTGACTCACTTGCATGACTGTGAGGATAGTAATCCATCTTCCTGACTATATCCATGTTGTTCAGTCACAAAAAAAAAAAAAAAAAAAAAAAAAAAGCTTTAGAAAAGCTACTGGCAAATCAATAGTCCTTTATTTAGATCATGGTTTGATTTCTTCCACTATCTCCTACCCATTCCTGTCTTTGAAGAAGCTAGAATCACCTCGCTAGGGATTTTTAAAGAAAACATGTTTGATTTAAGGTGGTTTCCTTCAAACTTTATGTGAAGCTATTTTTGAGATGCAGAACTGGGGTATACCTATTAAAAATTCCATTGATAATAAGACAAATTAAAAACTTGAGATGTTTGAGTTACCACTTTACATTCTTTTTATAGAAAAAATCATAGTTATGTTTTAAATCACATAATAGTAAATAAAGGCTTAAGGTTTTTTTAGTCATTGGTTTTCCATTTTTGAGTAACAGTGCATAACTTTGCAAACAACGGGCTCTAAGCAATGCTTGTTAATTAAATTTATATATATGAGAATACAAACTCAGTAATCCTACAATCTGATTTGGATCTCAGTTACGTACTGTGTGACTTTAGGCAAACTGTTTCAAGTCTGCATTTTCTTAACTATGAAATGAGCTCAATCGCACATATAGGCTTGGATAAAGATTTGATGTAGGAAACATATAAAGTAGCTTGCATTCAATAACTATTGATTTTTTTTCTTTTCATCAATTGTTGAAATTGCCAACATTTATTGTTAGCATGATTCTATTAATTCAACATGTTGATCTCACATCCATTCAAAGCACAGCCACACCTATACCAAATATACTTCCCTCCTTAACATCTCTATGTTGCTCCTATTCTTACCCATCTTCAAACGTTTTTTTATAAACAGTGAGGACAATCATCTTAAAATATAAATTGGGTTTGTCGTATTCTGTACTTTAATGCCCTTCAGTTACCTGAATTTATACTTCAAATGAAACCCAAACTTCTTTCCATTCCTATGTTCTTTGACTCCTACTTTCCCAGTTCATCCCTATTGCTCTGTAGCTAAGTCCTTCTATTTAAATATTAAAGAAAACATAAACATCAAGAGTCTAAATAATGAGCACAGAGTGGGAAAGTTTTAGTGTCCAATAAGGAGCCCAATTTAGCAGAGTCTTAGCTCTGGAAGAGGAGGTTGGAGAAAGAGTAGATTTTGTAAAGCCAAAAAGAAAAACAAAAGAGGGAACTGTTCAAGACTAAGTGAGAAGCCTCTGGAAATACAGGATGGACTGTTGGTGTAGCCTTGCTTGTCTGCTGAATGCTGTGGGCTGTGTAGTTTATGCTAAGCATGTGGACAGTCTGCCTGGATGGTGGGGTCCAGCTGCTTCCACTATGATTTCACCATGTCAGAGTCAGGATGATGGTATCTAGGCAAGTCCACTCCATATCTCCCAGGCCGGGCGGCCAGGTCTGCATTGGTCCCAGCCATACTGGTCTTCTTTCATTTCTGGAATACACATGCCTGGCTTGAGGTTTTTGAAGATGCTCTTCCTTCTTCTTGAAACATTCTTCTACACTTCATCTATCTCTCTACTTCTCTTCCTTTGGAGCTCACCTAAAATTCTACCTCCTCCAAGAGATCTTTCCTGACCACCACTTTATCTCCTCATATCATTCTTTACCTCAGCTCATTTTTCTTCATTGCACTTAGAATAATGTGGAACCATTCTACTTCTTTACTTATGTATATATGTGCCACTCGTGCATGCAGGCATACATCTATGCCTCTATTTGTCTATCTATTTATTTGCTAGTCTCTATCCTATTAGGCTTTAAACTGCATTTGCAGAGCAAGCTACAGAAGAGAAATAGGATTGTTTTTCACCTCATTTTCTTTAATTCAACAGGCAAAAGGGAAGCTATGATGACTGAATGAGTGTCAAAAAATCTAGTTATAGTTAATTCATAGGTATTACATAGAGATACCACTCACATTCTTTGGGTTATTAACAGTGGATCAAAATGAATATTCCTTTAGTAAAAAGCCTAAAACTTCATTTCTGTATGTGTAGTGTTAATATTCATATATTTGTATGCAGTCAGCCTTTGGAGCAAGCAAATGTCCTCTAACTGCAATTTCAGACTGGTCAAGGTAACAGACCTTTTTCATTAAGTACTTCCAAATTTCTAATCTATCCATGAACGTGAAAAATCTGTGCTAATTAAAGCCTGTCATATAGGCCAATAGTGCAGAGAGGACCTGGGAGGTTCCTAAAATTTAAAGGAGCAGCTTCTGTATTAAACATAACTAGGATTTTCTGCACCATAATGCAAGATGTGGTTTCATTCTGGTTTTGTTACCTGATTTATGAGCCACTGTTAAAATGCTCAGTGGGATTTTCACCTTGTAAAATGTTGATCAATTTTTGTAGCTAGAAAAAGGAAAACTGCTCAATGTAGAGAACATTTGCTAGAACAAATTTAGTGGGTAAAATTCCCACTTCTTTTACATCATCCTGTCATGTGTCCCAAGGATTTCAAACTCAAATGTCTTCAGAGGTTTGGCAGAGTGATTTTATTTCTTATTGGCAGCTGGGCTGTACAAAATGGAGACTTCTCAGCTAGCTAGGGGTAGTCACTGTCAGTTCCAGAAAATTCTTGCTATGCAAAAACAAATCCATGAATGCAGTTTTGCCCAATTTTTTAATTTTTCAAGAGAAGTTAGATATCAAAATTTTTCAAAAATTATGTATATAATAGAAAACATACAAATTTTGTTTATTTATTTATTTATTTATTATATAATGAGAGCAATTAATGGAAAAGTTCTGAAACATGACATGAACCAACAACAGAGGTCTGTGGGTTAAGCATTCTCTTCCAATTTGTGGCTTCTGTACTAAATCATGCTTTTATTCTTCAGAGCAACACTATTCATTAGAAATGTAACATAGAGCCACGTATGTAATTTTAAGTTTTCTAGTAGCCACGTTAAAAGGAATAAAATGAATCAGGTAAATGTAATGTAAACAATGTATTTTACTTAACTTAATATATCTGAAGTATTGTACTTTGACTACATATTCGATATAAAAATTATAGATAGTATATTTTACATTCCTTTTACTATACTATATCCTTGAAATGTGGAGTGCACTTTACACTCACAGTGCATCTCAATGTGTAACAATCAACAAAGTCATTCAACAAGTTATGCTGTGCTCACCGTAAGTGTTGCTACCATATCTGTTTCATTTTTAATGGCCACATAATATTCATGACATTCACAAACCATAAGTTATTTATCCAGTTCTTGAATGTTAGACATTTAGGTTGTTCCTATTTTTCATTAAAATGAACCATATCATGATTAATATTCTTATACAGAGTTTTTCTGAAGAAAATTTCCAGAAATTTAATTTCTGAGTTGAAGTGGCCAAAACAATAAATAAATAAATAAATAAATAAATGAAAGGTCAAAGTTTGTGCCAGTGCCAATGTACATCCTGATTTATATTTTATGTGAAAATCCCTTTCCTTAATCTGACCATAACTTTTTTTAGCATTACTGATCTCATAGGGAAAAAAATGATGCCTCATCATTTTAATTTTTATTTACTTTGCTATACTGTTTGAATATTTTCATGTTTATTAGCCAAATGATTTTTTTCTTGTCAAGATGGCATCATTATTTTCATTTTGATGCATTTCTTTTAAAAACAGCAATACTACATAAAATAGAGCTGGAAACACAAGAAGTGGATAGGTTAAATGCAAATTTATGAAGTTAAATATGATTGAAAAATGTCCTTTTGCTCATTTTTAAATCTTGTATTGATCTTTACACTGTTGTTTTGTCAGAAATATTTGCATATTAAATTATAAAACTTTAACTTACCATATATATTGCAAATCATAATTTCCAGTTTAATTTTTTTATCTCTTTTTTTCACTGCATGAAAGTTTTCTTTTTTTTTTTTTCACGTTATTGGATCACTTTACTCAGTCATTTTTATTATAGTTTCCTTGTCTGGTTTATGGATAGAATTTATGCAAGATTATTTAAAAGCAAGATTATTTAAATTTATTTTTTAAAATAAATATTTTAGTAGTGCCTGGGTGGCTCAATCAGTTGACCAACTGACTGTTGATTTAGGCTCAGGTCATGATCTCAAGGTTGTCAGATCAGCCCTGCATTGGGTCCTGTGCTGGGCAAGGGGCCAGCTTCGGATTGTTTCCTTCTGACCCTCCCCCCACACTTGAGCTCACTCTTGCTCAAATAAATAGATAAATAAAATCTTTAAAAAATAAAAATTTCATTTATATAAAATCATTTATGTCTCTAGTTGATTATTAATGTATCATCATTAGCCACTAGTAATGTTTAGGGATTGCAAAGTTGGTTTTCATTTGCAGACAACAACTAAGATTCATAGAGCTTTTTGATATCAGAGTCAATGGTCAGCATTTTTCTAAAAACAACTTCACTGCACTGTTTTCTAGGTTAGCATAGTAGGTCAAAATTTAAGAAAAATATTAAGAAAAAGTTTCCATTTCAATGATGGGTCCTACATAGCATCTGTATCTCTTTCACCTTCTCTTGGAAATTACCCACTTTTCAAAAATAATGAAAAGTCGAAACACAAATTTCATCTTTGTTGGAGTTAGGGGAAACCAATAGGTGGAAATTGTATTATAACAGTTGAAAATTAAGTAGTGAGCAAAAACAGAGAGGAGATAGCCATGAATGCAAACACCTTTTCAAATCTTAGAATTGCAATTCTCTAAAGTAAAATGCATATACCAAAGTGAAAAGTAGAAAATTCTATTTGGAGAAGGAACTAGATGTATGGGGGTGATTTATGGAACTTCTTTATTATCAGTTTGGTTCTGAAAAGCAGAAAAAAATGAGTTGAACAAAGGGGTGTTTTGTTTTGTTTTGTTTTGTTTTGTTTTTAAAGGCTAAAGTTTCAGGCAATAACCAAGCTTATATTAGAAGTTGGGGAAGTAGGGAAGGTGTTTTAGTGAAGTTGGAAAGGTGTTTGCTTTTCACTACTGCTAATGAGAAGAAAAAATGAAGCTAACTCATAAAAATTTCTTGTTAGCCAAAAACACAGTTCTAGGTTGTTCACTACAGTAGCCTTCTGCAAATAGCTGGTCCAGGAAAATTCACCTTACTGAAAGATGAGTTGGAGGGATCAATGTAGGGTCAATACAAACATGCTGTCAAAAAAGCTATCAAATTACTCAGAAGAAAAGTTTGCCATAAGTCAGATGAAACATATTGCATTTTCTCATGAATTAAAAACTTAAGTAATTACCTCTGTAAAACAAGAGTGTAAAGTATATATACAAAGATTCAAACAATAGATGGTGAGAAAACAGAAGGAACTAAAATATAGGGTAGCAGAAATCAAGACATGAAGAAATAAATGAAAACTTTACACACACAAACATCACAGCAAACTGGAAAAATTACGAGACTATAGAAAGCATAGTAAGGGACATAGAGGAAAAGAATGATTAATTAAAAATGAACAGAGATAATTTTAAAGAACTAGACAGAAAAATATAGATATGGAGTAAAACAAATGAGATCCAATATATGTATAGAATTTCCAAAGTACGAAACTGGCTGCATAGAATAAGGAATAAAATTAAAAAATGAGAAATGTTTACAGAAATAAAAGTAATACATTTTAAATGTGCAGATTAAAAAGGCATATTATGCCTCAGGAAATTAAAAATAATTTTCAACATCTAAGATAAATAAAGAATTGGTTTCTATAGTCAAGGTGAAAGATCAATTCATTTATTTATGAAAAATAAATCAAGCTGAGCTTAGACTTTTCCACAGCATTCAAAGTTGGAAAGCAGTAGAATAAAACTTTTGATACCACAAGAAAAAGTAAAAAATAAAAAAACTATGCTAGAATATTATGTTAAGTCAAATATCATTCAAACATGGAAGGAACATCAGCACTTTTAAAACTGTAAGAGTTCAGGAATATCTTGTCCATGAGGTTTTTGGTAAAATGACTAAAAGATCATTCAAAATCAATTGTAAAAGTAAGCAGTAACAAAGTAAGTATAACAAAGTAAAAAAGCAAGTGTAACAAAGTAAGCACTAGTAGACCAAAAAAAAAAAAAAAAAAGATTTTTTTTTAAAATTTTATTTTATTTCTTTGCTGAAGAGAGGTTGTCCCAGAATACAGGAGCCAGGCTGAAAGTGTTCCCAAATATTGAGCAATATGACCATGAAAAGAAATAAAAACAGTAATGAGTTATAATAATCTGAATAAAATAAGAATCCACGAGCCCATTCTGATAGTAAATACTATGTAAATAATAGGAAACTATTCCTTATAGTGCAATGCTTACCACGCTTAATCCATGATAAATCTAGTAGAGAAAAATACAACTAACAACATATGACCTAAGTAAAATAAGGTGTATCTAATGGATACTCCTTAGTTACCAATGTTTATCTGATGGATGTACATCATACTTTAAATGCTAAAAAGAGAGACTACATTTTATTCCCATGAGTCCCCAAACTGACTGTATGTTACTACCCCAAAACTTCTATGTATTCTCCAAATGTAGAAATTGTATATTACCAGATTTCAAAGCTATGAAATGAAAAATTAGTAAAAATTCCGATAACAAAAGACTATATTGCAGAGGTCAGAAGGTAATGAGTTAAACTAAAAAGCAAAAATGCTAGAAAAGAATAATTATAATAATAATAAATACACGTGGGGATACACTCATTGTAATGCTCAAAACAAATTTACTTATATTTAGAAATACTTAATGTGCTTATATTAACAGATGAGAATAAATATTAATAAAGAAGTTAAATTGCCCAATCAAAAAGTTTGGGACAAAACCAAGAAGATAAAAGAGAAAATGAGAGTGAAGATATAAAAAGATGCTTAGTATTACACATAGTGACATTCATTTAGATTAAAATAACGCTGTTATACAACTTCTAGCTAACCAAATTAGACATGCCTGGAAGTTTAATAACTGTGTTGGCAAGGTATTCAGAGACTGGCACTCTCTTACTTGCTGGTGATGGTATAAATGAGTATGAACTTATGGGAATGTGCCTTGACTGATGCCAGCACACATTATTAACCCATCTCCTTTTATAGAGCAATTCCACCCCTAGGTGTTTGTCTCAGGAGTACACTGCATGGTTGAGAAAGACTCCTAAGAGGTTGTTTGTTGAAGTATTGTTTGTGATGTAAAACAGCAGAAACAACCTCAAGGTCTATCAATAAAGAACTGGCTAAGCAAAATATGTGGGATCTGTCTATGCAGTGGACTACTACACAACCAACTAAATGAACAAGAAAGCTCTTTTTGTAGTGATATGGACCAATACCCACTTTCTGTATTGTGGACTATAAAAAACAGTATGTAGAATGGAGGTAAACAAAATCTACCTTTTGCTAAAAAATTTAAAAAGTTTATATTTTTGTTTTATCGACATAAAGAATATTTCTAACGTTAAAGAATATTTCTAATGTTAATGATTGTGGTCTCCATGGAGAGGATTTCTGTAAATATATGGTGCATATTCTTTTATAGTCATTTAATTTGTACTGAATAAAAATAAATAAGATCATGGTTATATTTAAAAGAATGGAAAACAACAAAAGTGTTGAAGAAAATATATTGGTTTATTGTATCTTATGTGAAGGCAGTAGAATGTTTTCTCTAGCACCTGGGAAATGCACTAAAAGCAATAGAGTTAATTAAAGTGCCCTCTATATGTTAAAAAAGTGAGTAAACAAGCCTGGTGGGCCCATTTTCCTTTAAAACTCCATTATTATGCACTTGAATAAATGTTAATTAATCCCTTAGAATAGGGTTAATCCCTCAAATGTCACCACCTATATGTTACCACTACCAGTTTATACAGTATTTTAGTGTGTTAATTAAAAGTATATTTTATGATGCACTAATGGCTTCTTTTCTAGTTGAAATGCATTTTCATCACTGCTCATCATATTTGGTATGAATTGTTCTTCTTAATTCATAGATGTGTGTATATGTGCATATTTGTTTTTAATATGTCTGCCCATTCGATGTAAATAGATGACTTTGACTTTCTATAACAGGTAAGGCTGGGTTCTGTGCAAGCTCCCCACTTTTCAGAGACTTTAGAGTTTAGTAGTAACTATAGTATGAGCCAAAACAAAATCAATACTGAAAAAAAGTACTGGAAATATGAGTATTAGAATTGAGAAGGCTATGAAAGGCAGGATTCACTCATATTTATGGCTGAAAAATCTCTCTGACCCCATCAATTCTTAGAAGAAGTAGATTTGAGTTTAATAGAGATGGGAGTACTCCAAAGCAAGTGCAGTTTCCATTGTAATTAATATAAAGCCTGTTTTAATTCTTATACTTTTGATTAGGTATAGTTTTGATTAAGACTTTCGGTTTTTAAGTAGTTCACAAGAATCCAGCATTTTACACAATAGTTAAGAGCACAGCCTCCAAGATTTAAGTAACCTGGACTTCCAATCCTGGATTCAGCCACTTAATATCTGTGTAGCTTTGGGTCAAATGAGTTGAGTTATGGGAAACTCAGTTTCCTAATCTGTAAATTCTTTATAACAACACCTATTTCCTGAGATTGTAAAGATTAGGTAAGAAAAATTACATTAATGCTCAAGTATTACTCAAAAATGATAGCTATTAGTAAAATAAAATGAACTTATTTTGAATTAATTCATTCTATTTTATTTTCATATTTAGACATGCTTAAGTATGCCCAGGCACTCAATAAGTCTGTGGTCATGTAATTAGATTTTTGATGGCATACCAATTAATAAAAACAGCTTAATTCCTCCCTGCTTTCCTTCCTTCTCTTTTGTTTCTTTTTGTCTTTCTTTCTTTCTTTCAATTCTTTTTCTCTTTCTCTCTCTTTTTATTGGTTTTGTTAAATGATGAATCTTACTCCACATCCTTTGAGAATTTTTTTTTTTTTCTATTTAGGCCAAAGATAAGAAACCTCTATCGGTTCTTCACCTTGATCTTTAATTCTTAGACATGGCAGCTTCTGAATATACCTCAAATTGATATTGGTGTAGGGGGTACAGAATGGCAGAACACTTTAGATGGGCCATAGGATGATTTTAATTACTTAGCATCTTCAGTTCTGGTAAATACCTGTCTTACCTGACTTATTTTTTTTTATAAGAATTTTGATTTAATTTCCCTAAGGTGGTGTTCCAATGGAGAGAAAAAATACCCTCCAAATATTAATATAAACATGTTTAATTACTGCTTGACAATTGACTAGTAGCAGTGTGCAAGGAAAAGTGCATTGGGGAAAATAATAAATCCAGAAG
The DNA here is from genome assembly GCF_030435805.1 of Mustela lutreola. Taxonomy (NCBI): domain Eukaryota; kingdom Metazoa; phylum Chordata; class Mammalia; order Carnivora; family Mustelidae; genus Mustela; species Mustela lutreola. Next base: position 189,389,244 of record NC_081292.1, read on the forward strand.
TGAGTTGGATTTAAAGTACAGAAACTCAGTAAGTCAATAATGGTACAGATTTTTTCCATGCAGACTCCTAAGGAGTAGAAGATGCAAGTCCAAACGTGGGATCCTTAAAATAGCATTGCCAAATTAGGTGGATCATACCAGTATCCAAAGCAGTCCATGATGAGTAAGAATCCAGTAATGTTGCTGGGTCACTTGTAATATACTTATTATGAAAAATTCCCCAGGTTTTCAACCTTCCATATAGGCACATAAATTTCAAGAAGATATGTAATTCATCCAGGAAAAGGTAGCATCTATTTTCCTACTCGTTGGTCTGGGCCAACTTGTTTTTCTAAGAAGAATGTGTTATATTAAATGTGTTAAAAAGAAGTGATGGTGTAGCAGTACTGTCTAGCCCTCAAAAGGCCTTGATCTTCTCTTACCTCCCTTGAATTTCTGCCTCTTCCATTAGAACAAACCCTGGGTAACCTGCTGGAGGAGAATTTAGGTATACCCACTCCAGAACCCTGTTTGCAGCAGATTGTAGACATTTGACTAGCTGAGAACTAAATCACTTCCTGGCTGAGCCCATCCTAAACTGCTTAATCCCAGAATTGTGAACTAAATAAATGTGTTGTGTTGTTCAGCTACTATATTTTAGAGTTAGTGACAGTGAGCTGATAACATTTCAATAGCTATGGTTAAGCAAGGGGTTTCTTAGCAACGCAGATAGTCCATCTGATTTAGAGCTACACCTTAGAAAATATTAGGGTACAGAGTGGAATCTTGCTGTAGTAGTAGAAAATTTTTCCTACCTTAAGCCAGAAGACTAAGGGTAAGGACCAGGGTGAGGTTTCAAGCTCAGCAAGGAACTGGAGTAAAATCAGTAACCTACAGTTTAGACCTGGTTACCCAGATTGGAAAAAAAATTATTCCTATTGGAGCTCAGTAGAAAATAGGGTGTCTAGAGTTTCAAACATTTGTCAGGTTGACCAATTCCAGACATTGTGAGGCTGACAGTAGCCTTACTAAGAACTGGGCAGACCTGAGCTTGCAGGGGACAGACTTCAGCCATGAAAACTGAGAGATCTGTCCAAGACAGGAATGAGACAGGGAAATAATGAGACAATAAGGAGAAGCAGAAAGTAGGAAGGAAGTACAGTGGTGCGCAGAGGTGATAGCAAGCTACTGCGGGAGCATGTATCTTCCATCTCCCAAGCGCCCTCATCACCACTTCCCTCCTCATTCCTCCCCACATGGAGCAAATTTTATCTTACTATATTATCAAAAATGTAGAGATAATTTAAAAGGCAGGGTATGATCATCAGGTAAGTTGGTGTATAGCTATTGTGTTATTTATAAAACAGGTGTAAAAGGAGACAAGAATAATACACAACAACCCAGAGTTATATAAACATATGGCAATTTTGCCTTAAAGACTAAAAGCAGAATGAACTCTTTAAAATGTTTCTGGGGACGCCTGGGTGGCTCAGTTGGTTGGGCAGCTGCCTTCGGCTCGGGTCGTGATCCCGGCGTCCTGGGATCGAGTCCCATATCGGGCTCCTTGCTCCGCGGGGAGCCTGCTTCTCCGTCTAACTCTGCCTTCCACTCTGTCTGCCTGTGCTCGCTCTCGCTCGCTCTCTCTGACAAATAAATGAAATCTTAAAAAAAAAAAAAAGATTAAAATGTTTCTGAATCGATGAGAGGGCCCAAGAATTTGAACAGATAGCATCAAGTTAATGGATATTGAAGAGAACGCTTCATCTGGGCTCTGATTCATCCTCATCTGGAGTAATTATGTTGAGTTCTGAACAATAGGTTTTTATTTTAATTTAATTTATTTTTAAAGATTTTATTTATTTATCTGTCAGAGAGAAAGAAAGAGCATATACAAGCAGGGAGAGCAGCAGGCGGAGGGAGAAGCAGGCCCCCTGCTGTGTAGGGAGCCCAATGCGGGACTCCATCCGAGGAGCCTGGGACCACGACCTGAGCTGAGGGCAGATGTTAACCAACTGAGCCACCTAGGCATCCCATTTGTATTTTATTTTGATAAAATATTTATTTATTTGACAGAGAGAATACAAACAGGGGGAGCAGCAGGCAACGGGAGGGGGAGAAGCAGACTCCCCACTGAGCGGGGACCTCCCCCACCCTCCCCACCCCCCACCCTCCCCAACCCTCTGGCGATGTGGTGCTCCATCCCAGGATCCTGAGATCATGACCTGAGTCAAAGGCAGACACTTAACTGACTGAGCCACCCAGGTGCCTCTGGACATAGGTTTTTATTTTTATTTTATCTTTATTTATTTATTTTGGACAATAGGTTTTTAAGAAGATCACCCACACTTAGAACAAATGAGGCAAAGGGTACCTGATACTTAAATGGTCGGGCAGGAAATAATCACAGGGGCTTAGAATTTTCAATATGAAAAATAGAAGGCTGGTACTCCTGGGTGGCTCAATCAATTAGGCATCTGCCTTTGGCTCAGGTCATGGTCCTAGGATCGTGGGATAGAGTCCTACACTGGGCTCCTTGCTCAATAGGGAGCTACCTCTGCCTGCCTCTCCCCCTGCTTGTTCTCTCTCTCTCCCTGACAAATAAATAAATAAAATCTAAAAAAAGAAAACTAGAAGACAAAAAAGAAATGGCCATTGTCTCTGATTATATAAAGACCAATAGTGTGGCTAGAGATTTATCCCGAGTTTCTCTGTGACAAATAAACTGGACACAGAAGAATTCAGATTGCAAGGGACACAGGCTACGGAAGGGAGAGAAACTGAAATTTTAAAACAAAATTGAAGTTCCACTGGATCAGATTTGAGATTGGAAACTCATTTGTTGAGACTAAAGTTTCATTACTTAGGTATAGCCAGGAAACACCAACCTACACAGTAGATTAAGGAGACAATGAGAGGGAAAAATAATAATGCTTTCTGACTGTTTTATGAAATACTTGTTAAGTGTACTAACGTAACAAGAAACGTGTGTTTTCTAAAATCGTGCTTTGTTCTCCTGTGCTTATTGTATCTTGAATTTGGTTGATCAAATAAATGGCAAAGCAAGAGATGACATCTTCCATGTAGCAGATTCTAAACACTTTCAGTTTTGAGCGGCCAGCAGATGTTGACGGCATAAAGTTCTAAACAAGTTAAATATTCATTCAACTCATATATGTTAAATCAATTGTTTTACCGAGACACCATAATCACCTGAAAAAAATCATTAAACCTCATTTTCTATCATTTTTATATCATCCCATGATATTCTGGGATTTTTCTTCAAATTCTTTGGGCATTATTTAGAATAAATTGAAATATAATAGTTTCTTATCATTAACAAGGTAAGGGCCCCACATGCAGAAGAAACACAGATTCAAGTGAGGTACTAAGGTCATTTGGTTACATTCTAGAAAAAAATTTAAGGATAAATATACCACCACCATGTGTTGATCCTGATTGAAAGAGGTTAGGGACTGCTGAGGTTGAATTTTGAGTGTAAAGAAACAGAAACTGTATAGTTTCTATTTATACCCAGCTGTACTGCTGGTCCAAGCCAAGAAATAAAGCAGTCCATTATCTAGTTTTAAAAAATAATAAAAGACATTTCAAAAGAACTTTCTTTTCCAGTTATTTCTTAAGCATACTTGACGTCCCTTCTCCGGGCAGGAGAGTGACTGGTAGTATTTGAAACTTATCTCTCTTTTTGTCATAGTGTTTTGGTGAGTATTTTTTATAGTCGATGAGCAATTTGATTTATTTTATTTGAGGAGAATCATCTTCACCAGAGGGAAAAAAAAAAACAGCTTATGTTGGGAAATTAATTTACCTATCTAAAAAGCAATCATATTCTGTGAAAAGTTGGAAGAAATTATTGTGACTCCACTGAGGAATAAAAAGCCCTCAATCTTGAGTGTAATATACCCATTGCTCTCCCAGGATTTACCTATTTTCAATGCTAATCAAGGTTATAAAACTTTATGTTTTAGTTGCTTAGGAGATCCAAGGAGTGAAAACAAGCTGTACGTCTTCTTTTTTCTACTTGAGCCCACTTCAGGAATCAGTTTCCAGCACAGGAGGAAACTTACTTTCTCTATATTTTCAAAGTCTTAGGTAGCTTTTTGGGAGGTGCAAGACCAACATTTCAGCTCTAAGAGATAAAAGGAAAAAAAAATACTCAAACTATCACCTTTTCATTCCTTGGAAAGCCAATTTATCACATGCTCTCATTTAATATTTAAAGCTTCCAGGGGTGCCTGGATGGCTCAGTGGGTTAAAACCTCTGCCTTTGGCTCAGGTCATGATCCCAGGGTCCTGGGGAGCCAGCTTCTTCCTCTTTCTCTCTCTGCCTGCCTCTCTGCCTACTGGTGCTCTCTGGCTGTCAATTAAATAAATAAAAATCTTAAAAAAGAATTAAACTTTCCAAATTACTGTCAAGGAATTTGCAAGTTACCCATATTTTTCAGGGAAAGCATCAATTTTCTCCTAAAATTAGGAAAATATATTTCTAAAATTTTATTGGAACCATCCACAATCCTGGGTAATATTTGGAAAAATATCAAATATCCGTTGGGAAGTCAGATGCTAGTTCCTTTAGAAATTTTGTAGTTAGCATTAAAATAAACATAAGAGAACACAGCTACATGTACACACAAATGTGAAAACTGCTTTCAGTTGGATTACACAAAAATAAACAGAAAATTAATTCTTCTTAAAATCAGATGTCCAGAGTCTCACCCAGCTTATGTCTCCCTGCAAAATGTAATTATCTTAAGAACAGATTTTCAAATCTAGATTTTTTTTCTCAGTAGGTCAAAGTTTCCCTTAGTTTTATATTTAACAGTTAGAACTCAGATATTTTCTGTAAGATTTTATTCCTCTTATTATTGCTGTGCTTTTTCAAATATACTTTTGAGGGGCGCAAAAGTAAATCTTAAAATAAAATAAAATAAAATATACTTTTGACTTGAAATTTGTGTTTCTTTTTCTCTACCTCATTTCCTCCTTCCCTTGCTTCTTCACTTTTTTTTTTTTTTTCTGTAAACAGGTCTTTCCTGCAAGTGAATTCAGAGGATTCTTCCTAATTCTTATCATGGTCTATGACTCAGAAATTGTTAGACCCCCCAATGTCAATCTGACCTCCCTTTTAAAAGTCTAAATAATTTCTCTTACTGAGTCATTTTTACTTTTATAAAACAGTCAGGGATGCATTTCATTTCCAGAAGGAAAAGCAGAGGATTTAAAAGAGTAAAGTGTAAGGTGATTATCTCAAAAGTGATGATCCAAATCATCAAGTGACATTTTTCATTACAGTAAACTAAATTTTTGTTAACTCTGTGTAACCACAAATTACAGTGATTTGCCATAGGTAATCTGTTTGCTGTAATAAATCATAATTTCCTTTAGATTTTGAATTTGGCATCAGGTCTCTTCATATATCCATTATTACAAAGATAGAGTTTACAATCTCATTTAATCCTTTTTTTTTTTTTTTTTTTTTTTATTTTTTTTATTTTTTATTTTTTATAAACATATATTTTTTATATACATATATTTTTATCCCCAGGTCTGTGAATCACCAGGTTTACACACTTCACAGCACTCACCAAATCACAATCTCATTTAAAAATATAGTGGACACACTGTATATTTGTTATTTTTTCCTTAAAAAAATTTTGGTGCAGAAAGTAGAGATAATCATACTTTCTTGACTAGTTAGTTGATTAGCTCCCTTCTAACCCTATTCCCTCCTTAATCCCATTTCTGTCCTCCTCACCAAAAGCAACTCATTGTTTTAGGTATGCAAAATTATAGAATATGTAAGGCTGTTCTGTAACATATATGAAGCTATAGGCTTGTTCCTTTCTTGTTATATTCACTCAGCGCTGTGGTTATAATACACGTGCCTATGGATCTCTGCGTATGCATCGTCCCTTGTTCCTAAAAGTTACAAATATTCCATAGTGTCGCAGATTATACAAGAACACTGATTTTAAAAGATGCCAGTATGAGTTTCTACTGCTCCTGTAATAAGTAGGTATAAATGTAGTGACTTCAAACAACACAAATATATTATCATACAGTTCTACAGTCCAGAAGTCCAAAATAAGTTGGTAGAGCTGTGGTCCTTCTGGAGTTTCTGTTTCTCTGCCTCCTCTAACTTTAAGAGGTCAACAGCATTCCTTGGCTTGTACTGCTCTCCTCTAAATCAGCAGCGTAGCATTTTCAAATCTTTCTCTCCCTCTTGGACCTCTGCTTCTATTGTCACATTGCTTCATTAAGCTCTGACACTCCTGTCTCCCTCTTTTAATGACTTTAGTGATTATATTGGGTCCATCTAGAGAATCTAGGATCGTTTCCCCATTTCAAGAGCCCCAATTTGATCACATCTGCAGTCTCTTTTGCCTCTTAAGAATACATATTTACAGAAACTTGAGTTAAAAATGTGGGCATCATTGTAGGGTTAATACTTTGCCTGCCACAATGCCAGAAAAAAATGGAGATGGGCCTCGTTGGGGTCCTTGGTTATCATCGTCTTTACTGTTGTTCCTTAGGGCAGGTTATGGTACTCTGTGTGGCACAGATACCACAGGGTTGTCTTCTCCACAAACTGAAAACTTAGCCATAAGCCCCCTGGAAGTGTTGTGAAGGCCTCAACATGGGCTTAGCAAGAGTCCTTCCTGCTATCATTCCTCTACAAATAATGCTATGGGTGAGAAGATCACAGTTTCCTGACGTGTCAACTCCCCAAACTTCATCATCCTCCCTTTTCACAAAGCTGATCGGTTTCGTCTGGTCTTGCCACTCCTGGCTTTTCCTAGCCTTCATTTCCCTCCTGCTCGTCTGTTACCAAACTCTCTTGCTGAAATGAGCCAGATTTTTCCTGAACAAAAAAATTGGTATTACATGGAAAAAATCTACTTGGGGCACTATCAAAAAAAAGAAAAAAAAAGATGCATAAAAATTCTGTATTTAGGAATCCAAGGATTGAGTTACCTTCTTAGGATGGGCAAGCATACTCTTACAACAGAGAGAAGGCAGCAATCATACCCATTACCAAATTAAATTTGCCCCCAAGTTAGCTAAAGTACTTACTCTTTAAGTTTAAGAGTTTGGTTCAGTGTCTTGGTTATATTAGCTTTGTGAGATCATGAACAATAACCAATGAGGATGCTAAAATCATGGCTGGACACACGAAAATCCTGCCAGTTCAGATTTTCATGTGTAATCTTTATTGACAGGCTTAGATGTACAGGTTGATTATCAGCTTTTTCCGCACATTGTACTGGTTAGCCCGCTTTTTATTCTTTTTCGTACTCCAGTGGAATGCAACTGATTCTAATGCATTTTCTTTCAAGCAATTTTTTTACTTCAACTCTGATTGGCTTGTGGCTCCTGCTGATTGACAGGCAAGTTCACAGCTGTGGGTTCTCTTTTGAAGCTTTTTTATCTTTTCTCTTTGACTTTCTTTTAATTTGATTGGATTCACTCTTGGAGCACCCTGTGGAAAGAACCCTGATTACTCTCTTTTCTGCTGCTAGTTGGTAGATGGCACAGCACACTCAGAGGTCTTATCCCTTCTTTGTGAGGACCGGCTGCCCGTGGAAGCCCTGGGAGTGCTTATCCTGGCTGGCAGATAACTGCTCCCAGGTTTAAACTTCAAAGGCAAAACCCAGGCAGCCCCAAAGAAAGAAACTTCAGTCAGCTTCAAGGGGTGAGTGAGCAAGTCCTGTGGCTACTTTTGGAAAGATGAAAGGAAGGCACACTGAAAAATCAGGCTAGTCTCAAGATCTTGGGGTCACTTTTTCACATTTGGACAGTAATTGCAGGGTCTTGGAAAAAGGCCAGCTCCATAGTTCTGTGGGCAAGGACAGTGAGACTCGGCAGGAGGGCTGTCATTGAGAGAGTGTCCTGGCCTCACAGCTAGACACCTCCGGGAGTGGTACGGTGCAGTGAGAGGGTAATTCCCCACAAAACTGCAGTCCATTACTTGAAGTCCAATCAAGAGTTTTGTGCCACAACAGGAGTGATTTGGGTCTGAAATTGACAAATCACATGCATTCAGTAACTATTAATCAAGGTTTCATGGGAAAAACTCACAAATGTGTCCCTCCCACCACTGCCCTCAAATATTTGTTAATGTCTACAACCTGTTTTTCTAAACCTGAAGTTAGAATGGCTGGAATGTCAAAGAAAAAATACTCTCATTGTTTTTTCCAAAGATAATAAAATGACAATCCATTTTCTATTCTCTCTTCCTTTCCTTTTCACACACATGTGCACTCTTTTAAACTGGACTCATTCATGGAGTACACAGTAGAAAGAATACCAGTTATTCCTTTTTTGTTGCTACTCTCTACATATGAAAAAAAGAGAGAAAATAATTTTTAGAGCCAACCGTAGCTTCTTTAGCTTTTTAATGTTCTCAGTCTCTGCTTACTTGGTAGTAGGCTTCATCTTCAGTCAGTTTGTGACCTCTCTAAACATTATTTCTTCCACCCAAAAGTAAATAAATAAATAAATGAAATCTAACTTCATAGTGGTAAGAACCTTATATAGTTACTGAGAGTAGCTAATGAAACAGTAAACATTCAATAGATCGAAATGGCTCTTACTTATTGTTGTTGTACCCTTCCTAACCGTCCCCTTGAGTCTCTCTGGCACAGTGTGTGTTTGTGTGTGTGGGAGTTGAGGCTGGAAAAGGATAAGGAGATTAATCCTGTTCCCACACTCATAGTTGCTGCCCATGCCTGTGATCACCGTGCCCTGTAGTTCTTTTCTGTCACTTTCCTTTTGATTCTTTGAGCTTTGGTCACCTAGTTGGTTGCTTTTTTCTCCATTGTTAACCTCCAAACCATAGATCTTCACGAAGCTGTGGGGTGGCTGTCACCATTGTTGCTGATTCTGCCAAACCTGTCTGTGATGTTTCTCTTGTTTAGCTAGCAAGGAAATGCCTTTTGTGACCAGCTCTTTCAGAGCTCTTTCTACTACCAGAAGCTTTAGACTTCAAACAACATCCCTCTTCTTTCTGAGAATCATTATAGGTGGAGAGAGAGTAGAACAGAAGACCAGGTTGTTGGATGGTCAGACAGAAACAGCCTCACATGAAAGCCGGAGTCATTGCTTTCTTTTATATATGGGCTATGCTTGACCTGTTAGTCCACTCTAGTAGACTCCTAAATGAATAATAAATTTCTTTAAAGGGCTTATTTTATGTCTTACTAGCTATTCTATCCATGGGAAAGGTCATTATACATCTGAATCCCAACTGTGGCTCAAGTTCACAATTTCTCACAGGGCTCCTGACACTAACATCTGTGTTACTATCAAAACATCTTCAGAGATGATGCCAAACCATACTGAGCAACCTACCTACTCCTGATGGTTTGCTCAAAGAGATGCCAATACTTGTGTAAGTGCATTGCAGTCCTAATTTAGTGCCTGGTGGACAAGAGACACTCAATAGATCTTGACATTCCCATTGTGAGAATACTTTGCAATATGGTTTTTAATTTCTATTGTAGAAATGGTGGTAGCCATTTGGAAATCATAAAAGAACTAAGAGTACCTATGAGTTTAATTCAGTGTATCTGAGGTCTAATAAAATAATAATTAAATAATTAGATTAAATAAATTAATTATTAAAATTGAATGAATAATTATTAATTAAATAAAACATTAGAAAAGAGAAGTCTATAATTCCTTTCATGTGTAGCGTTCTAAAGGATCATGTATGCGGAATGACCAAACATCTCTGCATATTTGTGTGTTTGGAAAGTATTTGGAGGAAATGCCATTTACACTAAGATCTAAAAGGTAAGGAGGAATTAGTCAATATAAGAGGGAAGCATATGGCTGATTGGGTTAAAGCCTCTGCCTTCGGCTCAGGTCATGATCCCGGGGTCCTGGGATGGAGCCCTGCATCGGGCTCTCTGCTCAGTGGGGAGCCTGCTTCCTCCTCTTTCTCTGACTACTTGTGATCTCTGTCTGTCAAATAAATAAATACAATCTTAAAAAAAATCTTTAAAAAATAGTAAATAAAAAAAGAGGGAAGCATGTCCTAGGCAAAAGACATAATATGTGAAGACAAGAGATTGTGGCTCATTCAGGGAGCTGGAAGTCATTCCATAGGATGGAAAGGAGTAATCAGAAAGAAAATTGGGAACTTGAATAAGGTCAAATACATGCAATCTTGGAATTTATGTTAAAGAATTTGGATATTATTCTAAATAATAATTTAGGAGGGTAGGAGGATAATGTGTCAGATCATCCTGATTGCAGAATGGATGGAAACAGGAATAGAACAGAAGCATGGAGACATTTCAAGCTAGGGCTGATAGTGGCCAGAACCATGACTGTAGGCAGCAGGGTAGAACAATCAGTTCCTAATGGTGTCCACCTGGAACTCGAGACTGTGTTGTATGCCTGGCAGAGGAAATTACAGTTGTGGATGGAATTAAAGTTGCTATCAGCTGACTTTAAAATGAAGAGATTATTTTGGGTTACCTAAGTGAGCTCAATGTCATCACAGGGAACTTTTTAATGTGGAAAGGAGATGGAGGACGAGGTTGGAGTCAGAGAATTAAAAAATGCTGCATTACTGGCTTTAAAGATGGAAAAAAGCAGCGATGAACTGAGGAATATAGGAAGCCTTAAGAAGCTACAAAATGCAAGGGAATAAATTCTACCCTAGAGACTCCAAAGGAATGCACCTGAGCTGATACCTTGATTTTGGTCCAATGAGACCTATTTTGAACTTTTGACCTTCAGAACTGTAAAAGAATAATTACATGTTGTTCTAAGGTGCTAATTTTATGGTAATTTGCTACAGCAACAATAGGAAACTGATTTGGTAGAGATGGAAAGAAGTAGGGAAGTTTGGGAGATATTTAAGTAGTAGGAATGAGAAGGTATAGCATTCAATTTAACATGCAAGAAGAAAGCATGCTAGAAGGAGTTGTTTTGGTGGGGGGAGAAAGAGTTTTTTATGAGTTACAACTGCAGAAGTTCTTGTACTAATAAGACCTATAACAATAAATTTAACTAGCATATTTGACTCAATATAGTGCATAATATTAAAGACAGAGATGGATAAATTTCATACAAATGACTAATAACTTATTTCTCTGGGTATTTTAATATCAATACCTCTGCATTAGATTGATGCAGGATTCACATAGTTCACATGTTGATATTCAACCAAATGCCATGCATAAGTAAATAAAATTAAGTGTTGAATTTCAGGACATATCATATAAATAATAGTTACCACAAGTATTGCTGTGAGATTTTACATGTTCTCTACAGTCCTGTGGCTCTCAAGCATTCTGAACATCATTCAGCTACATACATACATAAATAAATAAATAAATAAATAAATAAATAAATAAAATTATTTGGGAACTAAAGGAGACTTATTTTTAGTTAAAAATACATGCAAAACATGTGATTTAGGAAACAATGATTAATATTACTTTAGAATCCAGTAAACATGGCTGACAGCTACTCAACACCATTGCATTCATGAGATCAGAGGTCAACTATTTCTTAAGTTTTTCAAGTTCATCCTCTCTCTCTTCTTCTTCTAGAATTATTCTTTTTCTTCTCTGTGGCTCCATGGCATGTCAACTATATTTTATCACATTTCACCTTCTTCACTAGATTACAACTATTACTACATTTATCTTTCCTTTCTATAATATTTTCAAGTACTCGAAGGCAGGAAATGTTCATCCTCCTATTCATCATGTTTGCTATCCTAGAGCTTCATATAAAGAAACTAGTGAGTGGTGGAAAAGATGAATTCAGTAACAAGACCCAGGCCGAGGTTCAATTTCAGCTTCACTAATTACTTGATATAAACTTGGAGAAAATCATGTCATACCTTGGTGCTTAATTTTCTATTGGAAAACTTCATGATTCAAAACAAGGTGTTGTGATTAAAATGAACAAGTATGTTTGGGTAAACTGAGACCTGTTATGTGTGCTTCAAGTATAACATATAGTCACTAATTCGCAAATTAAGGAGGTGATGTGCTACGTTGGCTGCACAACTGAATTGCTGAATAGATTTTTATAGCTGGTAGGAAGAGAAGAAAAAAGAGAAAAAGAAAATTAGAAAGAGACACAGAGAAAAACAAGATGTCAGAGGGAAGAGGAACATTTGGAGGAAAATGGAGATGCCCAAAGGAATTGGGCATCTTATTGTGGCTGGGCTATGTAAATTGTCTCTCTGTCTTCCCATGAATGTAAAGATGATTTTTCTCCTAATGGTTTCTGAAGTTGGATCTATTTTTACAAAACCTCAAAGCTCTGAGTATGGCTTCAATATAGGCATTGGGCAAGAGTAGAGGGCAGTGTGGGAAACCATGTACACAAGTTATTATCTGAATTAACCAATAACCTGACAATTACTGCACTTTTTAAGAATACAGTTTTATATTATGCTCCATTTATCTTTTGATGCTAGTCAAGACGTAAGACTGCTGAGCACTATTTCAGGTAAACTAGAAATATCAGGGGCATTTTTACTGCCTCACAGTTCCTATGGTGTTTTGTCCCATGAATTTTGTATTTGCTGGTGATAGTGAGGCAATGAGGATTTTGCTACCATTTTTGGCCTGTACTCAGTCCTGGCCATCGGTTACACTAATTAAGAATCCTATGAGAAGTTTATGAGAGGGGCGCCTGGGTGGCTCAGTGGGTTGGGCCTCTGCCTTTGCTTCAGGTCATGATCTCAGGGTCCTGGGATCGAGCCCCATGTCAGGCTCTCTGCTCAGCAGGAAGCCTGCTTCCTCCTCTCTCTCTGCCTGCTTCTCTGCCTACTTGTGGTCTCAGTTTGTCAAATAAATAAATAAAATCTTTTTTAAAAAAAAAGAAGACATTTGTGAGAATTCCAGTTTGTTTTCCTGCTTTCTTAATTTCTATTCTTTCCTCTTTTATTTTCTTCCTCCTATTTTTGGAGGATTTAATTTGCTATTCTCCCACTCCTTGAGAAAATTTTTTCTTAAGATTTTATTTATTCATTTGACAGAGAAAGGCACAGTATGAGAGAGAACATAAGCATGGGGCGTGGGAGAGGGAAAAGCAGGCTTCCTGCTGAGTAGGGAGCCGGATTCAGGGACTCGATCCCAGGACCTCTAGGATCATGACCTAGGCCAAAGGCAGATGCTTAATGACTAAGCCACCCAGACACCCCAAGACAAATATTTTTAATAATGATTTTTTTAAAGATTTATTTACTTATTTATTTGACAAAGAGAGAGAGAGAGAGATCAAAAGCAGGCAGGTAGGCAGGCAGAGAGAGGAGGAAGCAGGCTCTCCACAGAGCAGAGAGCCCGATGCGGGGCTCGATCCCAGGACGCTGGGATCATGACCTGAGCCGAAGGCAGAGGCTTTAACCCACTGAAGCCACCCAGGCGCCCCTTAATAATGATTTTAACCTTTTTTTTCTTTCCCTTTTTTTTACTTATTTATTTTTTAATATTTATTTGTTCATTTTTATTTTTTTATTAACATATAATGTATTATTTGTTTCAGGAGTATAGGTCTGTGATTCATCAGTCCTACACAATTCACAGTACTCACTATAGCACCTAACCTCCCCAATGTCCACCACCCAGCTACCCCATCCCTCCCACTCTCCTCCCTTCCAGCTTGTTTGTTTGTTTCTGTTTGTTTCCTGAGATTGAAAGTCTGTTATGGTTTGTCTCCCTCTCTGGTTTCATCTTATTTCACTTCATCTTTGTTTCATTCATTTTTAGTGTCTTTCTCTGATTGACTTATATATGCTAAGTCTTTTTTTTTATACATTAAGGCTATGTATTTCTTTAAAATTTTGGCTTTATTCAATTCCACAATTAAATACATTTTTCCTTTTCCATGGTGAATTCTCATTTGGTTAATGAGTTATTTGGAGGCACATTGGTAAATTTCAAAATTAAAGGGAGTTAGCTTTTTGTTATTCACAGCTAGTTTATCTTTTCTGTGGACAAAGACCAAATTTTATTATTTCAATTCTTTAATCTTTGTCTAGACTTTCTTTCTTTTTTTTTGAAGCAAGCCTCTCATTATTTAATTATTGAATAATTTACATTTTTAAAAATTTAATTACTTTTTTTTGATGTATAATGTATTATTTGCTCCAGGGATACAGGACTGTGAATCATCAGGCTTACACCTTTCACAGCACTCACCATAGCACATACCCTCCTCAATGTCCATACCCAACCACCCTATCCCTATCTCCCACAGCCCCCAGCAACCCTCAGTTTGTTTTGTAAGATTAAGTAAGAGTCTCTGATGGCTTGTCTACCTCCTGATCCCATCTTGTTTCATTTTTTCCTTCCCTATTCCCCAAAGCCCCCTCCCTACCTCTCAAATTCTTATCAAAGAGATCATATGATAATTGTCTTTCTCTGATTGATTTATTTTGCTTAACATAACCCTCTAGTTACGTCCATGTTGTTGCAAATGGCAAGATTTCATTCCTTTTGATGACTACATAGTATATATATATAGTATATATATACAACACATCTTATTTATCCATTCATCTGTTGATTGGCATCTAGGTTCTTTCCATAGTTTGGCTATTAGGGACATTGGTACTATAAACATTTGGGTGCATGTGCATCTTTGGATCACTACATTTGTATCTTTGGGGTAAATTCCCAGTAGCATGATTGCTGGGTTGTAGGGTAGCTCTATTTTAAGCTTTTTGGGGAACGCCCATACTGTTTTCCAGAGTGGCTGCACCAGCTTGCATTCCCACCAACAGTGGGAATGAAAGAGGTTTCCTCTTTCTCCGCATCTTCTCCAACATCTGTCATTTCCTGACTTGTTAATTTTGGCCATTTGACTAGTGTGAGGTGGTATCTCATTGTGGTTTTGATTTCTATTTCCCTGATGCTGAGTGATGTTGAGTACTTTTTCATGTGTCTGTTGGCCATCTGTATGTCTTCTTTGCAGAAATGTCTGTTCATGTCCTCTGCCCATTTCTTGATTGGATTATTTGTTTTTTTGGGTGTTGAGTTTGATAAGTTCTTTATAGAATGTGGATACTAGCCCTTTATCTGATACGTCATTTGCTAATATCTTCTCCCATTCTGACTGTCTTTTGGTTTTGTTGACTGTTTCCTTTGCTGTGCAAAAGCTTTTGATCTTGATGAAGTCCGAATAGTTCATTTTTGCCCTTGCTTCCCTTGCCTTTTGCTGCCTAGACTTTCTAGAAGACCCAGCACATAAAATTTTGGCAAATACTGCATAGATATATTTTTATTTTTTTGAAAGATTTTATTATTTATTTGACAGAGATCACAAGCAGGCAGAGAGGCAGACAGAGAAAGAGGGGGAAGTAGGCTACCCGCTGAGCAGGGAACCCGATGCAGGACTCGATCTCAGGACCCTGGGATCATGACCAGAGCCGAGGGCAAAGGCTTTAACCCACTGAGCCACCCAGGCACCCCTCGCATAGACATATCTTGTATTATGCACTTGTTGGAGGGTAATTTTCTATATTTATCAATTAGATTAAATTAATTAATCATATTTTTCTAATATTCTATATGCTTACTGATTTTTATCTAATCATGTTTTCCTATGTTACTGAGACATATTTAAAAATTTATTCTAATAGTGGATATTACTTCTTAGTTCTGTTTATTTTTGCTTTATATATTTTAGTCTGTATTCTTAGCTGTACAAAAATTTAGAATTAGTACATTTCTATCAAGTTACCTTTTATAATCATGAGAAGGTCTTCTGTATCTTTAATATGATTCTTGCCTTCAATGATATTTATCTGTAAGTAGAATAGTTTTTCCTGGTATGCCTTTTTTATTATTTTACTTTCAGCCTTTAGGTTTACTTGTCTCATATTCTATCTTATAAAAACATATAGTTGGGTATTGTTTTTATTTTTTATTTTTTTAAAGATTTTATTTATTAATTTGACAGAGATCACAAATAGGCAGAGTGGCAGGCAGAGAGAGAGGGAAGCAGGCTCCCCGCTGAGCAGAGAGCCTGATGTGGGACTCGATCCCAGGACCCTGAGATCACGACCTTAGCCTAAGGCAGAGGCTTAGGTATTGTTTTTATTATCAATCTTTTAATTAGGGTCCTTAGTCCATTTAATGTAATATGGACTTGTTTAAGTCTAACTATAAAATCTTATCTGTTTTCAATTTGTCTCATATACTTCTTTTTTGCTCCCTTTTAAATTGATCAAGTGTTTTATTATTATGACTATTTTCCTCTTATGAGATCTTTGTTAAAATTACTCTGTTTTCCTATTAATAATTACCCTAGATTATATTATTTGTGTCCCTAATTTATAATCTCTCTGAAATTAATACTTTTATCACTCAGTTATGTAGAAATTTATAACAGTTTAGTTCCTTTAATCCCTCTTTAGCTTTGTGCTCTTGTCTTATTTTTATTACTACACATTATAAATCCTTTAAGATATTTTTATTACTGTTATTGTTTGAACAGTCATTAATTGTTCATAGTCAATGACCATATTTACCATTTCTGATGTTCTTATTCCTTCTTGAGGCTCTGTGCTTCCATCTGGGATCATATTCCTACGGATTTTACTGTTTATGGAAGGACAGGTCTTTTGATGATAAATTCTCTCTTTCATTTTCTCTGAAAACATCTTTATTTGCTCTTTGTGTGTGGAGGACATGTTGCTGGATATAGTATTATTCCTCTTCCTTTCCTAGGGAAGTCTGTCAGTCCCATTGTGGCTCTCAATGTCATTTATCAGAGTCTTTGTTGTCTTTGATGAAGCAGGACCAGGAAATAAATAGAAAAAAAACCCAAATTTATTATCTCAAAAACATGACAATATCACGTTTGTGAACAAGATATGTGAAGTTCGGGAATATCATACAAAATAGCCTGAAAATTTCCTTGTGAAGTAAGAGGCAGGTTACCAGCTTGAAAATGAAAAACATTTTAAAAAAAGAATAATTTAAAAATGAGGAATATAGTTGTGAATTAGAAGCATAAAGTTATTAGTTTTGTTTAGAAATGGCATATAGGAGAAATTGGAGAGAGAACAGAACCAAGGACTTGAAAAAGAATTGCTGAGCTCTGCTAAAAACCCATCTGGAGACCAAATCGTTGGCACTAATTCACACAATGGTTTATTTTCTCTAACAGTATTCAGAAGTCTGGGAACAGCAAATAACAAGATGGATGGTTGCACACATGCAAGATAGATGATCTAAAAATTTTCATGATTGTGAAGTGAAGGAATGGGAGTGTTAGGATGCTAGCGTATAAGTTGATGAAACAAACTACCAAGGTGTCAAGCAAAGAGATACAGTGATGTGGTGACAGGCTGTGAGAAAGCAGAGGGAAAGAGAAGCCATATTTCTTCATGAATAAGAGCAGGCACGAGAAACCGAAAAGGGCAGGAGATTTGGTAAGATGATGACATTTTGCATTTTAAGATTTTTTGAAAGAGTTTGAGAGATGAGGTCCACAGTATTGTTGTGATGGTGGAATTGAGAGTGGAATTGGGGTAGGGATGCTGATATCAAAGTTAAGATACGTTGAAGCTATTCGTTGGAAAGACTACCTACATGTAGAAATTGAATAATTGATGATGGTTGATTTTACTGTGAAGGGAAGAAGTCTGAGAGCTAGGTTCCAAAGCCCACAGAGAATGAATAATGTTGTCAAGATGGCAAAGGATGACGTCAATAATGAGAGGTACATGATGGCATATATATCATGATCCTTAAAGAAAGAGTGGTTTTTGCTTTATGATAAAAAAAATATATTTGGGAGTTAGGAAATTATCAGTACTAACACTAGGCAATCATGTTTCCTGAGCTTGAAAGAATAAAAGCATTTCACTCAGTTGGGAACAAGGGGAGAAGTATTTTCAGGGGAGATCCAGGTTCCAAATCAATATTCAGGTAGCAAATTTTTCTGTGAAGAGATTAAGGCCTACATAGCAGTCAGGTAAGAGCATGTGAGTTCCAGCAGCCACTGTTAAAAGAGAGAAATGAACTGTGCTTGAATTTAAGTTAGTGGAAAACTATGAGAGGGAAGAGAGGCATAATTGAAGTAATTATCTTCAAAGTTATTGCTCTGATAAGAATAGTAGACAGCAGTCCTTGCTGAGTATTCAAAAAAAATTGATACTGGATTTATGTTTCAAGAAAATTCTCCCTGGAAGGAAGAAGAACTATAGCAACAATTTAATACAGAAATATTCCTAAAGAGGTACTGTCAGGTTTATGAAACGGCTCTCCAACAGAGCTATCTCCAAGATCTCAAGGAAGAATATATTTTATATCTTAAGAAGCTCATACTCTGAGTGTGAGACACATTATTTCTAATCAGTCTACTTTTTTTGGATTCACTTGAAGCCTATTGGTGAAGGGTGGTAGACAGTCTTTGAGTCTAGTATTATACCAGCAACATGGAGGAGTGAATGTAATGCGACCTCCAAATTAATACACTCTACTTAATGAAGTCATATGATTTAAGTTGACTGGAAATCTTTTAGGGTCATTGCAATGGATTGAGGGGCTTGTAAATATCTACTCAAACTATACTGGAAGGAGAGAAGCCTAGGGAATAATCTTCTCCCTGCAGAAACTGTTCAGCACCCTTCATGAGCCATGCCCAGTATATATTTCCTTGGTAGAAGGGAAGAATGATATGTTTTGCATCATTTTACTAATTTTTATAATGTGAACTGATATTATGCTAAAATTTAGAGGCAAAACAAAGTTCTTACCCTCCTAATCCTTTTTATTGGCATTATTATCTAGCCAAATTTTTTCAAAGCAAAAGAAAGACAGCACGGTATAAATGTAATTATTTCCCAATATGACTTTTTCATCAAACCCAGAATCAAGTCAAATCAATAAAGAACACTATACCTTAAAACAAGAATGTATCTTACCTAATTTTTGAATAATCAGACAATTCCACCAAAATTGAGGCATTCAATATGGTACAAAGGAATATTATTAGAATGTATTAATGAAAATAAAAGTAGATCTCAGATATACATTCTACTGATAACTATAAAGCCCATATCTGATACTGCATTAAAAGCCAAGAAAGAAAAAATCCTTTGAAACTGTTTTTGGATATTAGTAACGTTTTGGCAGATTAAGAATCATTATTTTTCTTTCACATTGCTTACATATGTTCATCAATCTGCATCTTTAATTATTTGCTTTATTTTCTTAGACCGATGAAACCATGTTTAGTATTTTCGACTGGAAAGATAATTTTTAAATAATATAAGGAAAATGAAAATACAATCAGATTAGCAATGACAGTTGAGCATGGGGGCTATGATTAAATATACCATGGGTTGTTTAAATCATGTCTTGTATGGAACATGTATAACTAACTGATTTTTACCTTATGTAAAAGGGAGACACATGTAAACAATATTTGTTATTTAAACAAAACCAAATAACCTTCTTTATTTTTCCCCCCTCAGTTGGCAAAACAAAGAGTTGTATTTATCTCAAAGCCTTTCTTAGAATTCAAAGTAAAGGACAGAAGAGGAGCCACATGTATTATGCCCAAGAAATAATCTGATCACTAAGGGAGAAACAAAACGGTTGGGAAGAGGAAGAGACTCCAGAATAAAACAGAACATCAGAAAGAGATCATGAGTGGTGACTATTTAATTTATAGTTAAGTGAAATCCTATGGCATTGCAAAGAATTTCCAATAATTATTAGGATATACTATAGGCATATGAAAATTACTATTTTAGAATTATGACTAGACCTATGAAGATACATTATAAAGAATAAATAACATATTTTCCTCTTTAGAGACTTCTTTTTCATTATATATTTAGAGAAGAGTGTGGGCAACAATATTAAAGGAGTAATATACTATAAAAACAGCAAGTAAGTACAGAGTAAAGCAAGTGGCTTTAAATAAGATATATATGAATTGAAGCTTAACATTGCAATGTCTTTAAGAAATCACTTTCTTTCTACTTAATTAAGTATCTAGGTTATTAAATATTTCTCTGCTAATGCATAGTTTTGTCACCTTTTAAAAAAATTAACTCACAACACAGGCCAATGGAATAGGAAGAATGCCTCATGCTACTTATGAACTGAGAAATAAAAACAAGGCATGGTATTGAGGATGTGGACAGGAAAAAGACTGCACAGATACTTAATTTCTAACAATTAATTTCATCTTTCTAAGTCACATTTACGTATAAAATGGGGAGAATAATACTGACCTTACAGGGTGAAATGAGATAACATTGGCAAATCACCTTACTTAATGTCTGACAGTGTGCTAACTTTCAATACTAAGCCTTGCCTTTCTGCGAGCCAATCCCCACCTTCCTTTAGGAAAATAACATAAAAGAAAGAGGTATCTTCTCCAAAAAACCTGCAGAGCATCAGTTGAAGACCATGAATAGATTCACAAAAGTGAGAAAGAGACAAAAGACAGCATTAACCACGAAGCAACTCAGGGTTTAGTACAAATTAGTTTGTAAGTCATCATAGAAGATCCAACCAAGGACAAAAGGAGAACTTGCTGAAAGATCAACAGAAGTAGGCAGGGGTATGGGAATACTATTCCAGAAAGCTGGAGACCAGGCTAAAGAGAATCCAAGCCCAAATGGATGTTTCCTTATTGCAATAAGAGTGTGTCTTGCCAGACTTGGACAAACACTTAAAGAAGATAATTCATGCCATACTTGATACAGATCTTCTTCCATTTATGATTAGTTAAGTCCTGATAAACATGATGTAAGTTGAAAATATCCATCAAACAAAACCTATTTCAATATTCTTAAGCTTCATCATCACTTAACCTACACCACTTTAAACATGCTTAGAACACTTACATTAGCTTATAGTTGGGGAAAATCATTTGACACAAGGCCTATTTTGTAATAAAGTGTTGAATATCTCATGCAATTTATTGAATACTGTCCTAAAGTTGAAACATGGAATGGTTGTATGGATTTTATGGTTACAGAACAGTTTTAAGTGTATTAGTTGTTTGCCCCGGTGACTGCATGGCTGACTGGGAGCCGTGGCTTGCTGCCATTGCTCAGCATTGCAAGAGAGTATTGTGGAGCATATCACTGGGCTGGGAAAAGATCCAAATTCAAAATTCCAAGTACAATTTCTACTGAATGCATATTGCTTTTGCACCATCGTGAAGTTGAAAAAACATGAGGTAACCAGAAATCACTTGCACCAAGGTCTCTCTAGTTCAAGATGACAATGGAATCTTAAAAGACCCCACCTGAGTTAAAGGGTCACTCGGCTGACACCAATGGACAGAGGCATGACTCACTCCTATCACATCTCAAGGGAGATGACAATGATTCTAGGTCCAGCTTGGACCATTTCAAGCAGCTCACTTTCAACAACGTTCAAATGCCATTAAAAATCTTTTTATTTTTTTAAGACTGTGGAAATTTTCAGTAAAATGGAAACAAATTGCTATAAGTAAACCATTTGTCACAGTCTGATTACTTTGCAGCCACTCTGGGAACACCAATTTGTCATGCTAGATCAAGATAACCACAGCCTGACTAGAGGAAATGGCTTTTTGCCTACTAGTTGTGATTTTTTTTTAAACGTTCACGCAGAGAGACGTGCTCCACAGAGTCTTCAGGTTCCACTCCAGCTGTGCTACCAAAGAGGACAGCAAAGGCCTTAGGAACAAATGGCACCATCTAAAAGAGATTAAAAGGCAAAATAATTAACTATTGTTAAATGTAAAACTCAGAATTGGAAGTAAATATACATTTAGAGTATAATACTCCATTGCACATATTGAAGTTATCTAAATGAAAAAAAGTTTAAAAAAAACTTTTCTCATTTGGAAAAAGAAGGATGGACAATAATCAAATAAATGTTTTCAGCTACATTAATTTCTCAGCATAAAGTAGGCAGTTAAGAGATGTTCGGTGATTTTTTAGTCGCTTGCTATGAAATAGACCACCAATTTGTCCATATATTTTTCACTGGATTTTGAAGTTGTGATTTTAAAAAAACAGATTTGTTTAATCACCTGATCTTAAACAGTTTAAGTATAATTTGGGCTCAAAGAGAAGACAATTATTCAATATTCTTTTCATTTTTTTCTTATATAAACACTCAGAATATAATAAAAATAACATTAAGTGAGTGAGACCTACAACTTGCTGAGTTAGCAAAGGTCAGGAGCTCTTATTAAATCAGGTCCCTACAGTGAGTTTTGTAAACTAAGAATGCTTTTGGATGCCTTTTTGCATCTCTAATAACCCTCACCATGACAACGATCACTTTTTCTCAAGAGTGATGCTAGTTCACCAATTGTGTTATTGATCAGTTAAGTCTAGAAGAGTAAATGCACTCATTGCCTTACTAAGCTCATAAGATGAAACTGTCAGTAAAGATAGTCATGTATTTTTGCAAAACGCCATTTGTCAAATAGGATTTCCAGTAGGATACCACTACTGCATTTTGACCGCAAGTGCACCTTTCAACATATATTTTGAAAGCAATTTTTTAATAGTCACAAACTGAATGGGTGGTTCTTAAAGTAAGTATTAATATTTTGAGTCCATCTATTCTCTTCACAAGGCTTTCCTTCCATTTTCATGCAGGCACATGCCTGTTTGACTTAAGGCATTATTTTCAAATTGTTTGATCTTGTAATATTAAGCAAACTCAGATATTATCATATTCTAAGCAAATATACATCTTATTCCAGAAAATCTTAGTGATAAATCTTTCTGAGGCTCATTGCAGAAGTTAATTTTGGAACCTAAATGTCTTCTAAACATTATCAGTTTATTTACCTCTTGGTATTGGGTTTGGGACTCCATAGGACTCCAGTGGATGGATGATAATGGAAAGAGATAAAGAAATTCTTTCACATGATTAATTTCTTATTTAGCAGCTATTAGCTTTGCAAATTCTCATCTCTATTGTCTACTGCATCATTCTACATATCATATAAATATTGTCCTTTATGGAAACATTTTTCATAGCCAGAAGTTCTTTGTTGTCATGACTATTGCCTAAAAACACCTATCATTTGATAAAATTTATATGGTTGTCTACCTTCAATAACTGTAGTATCAAGCTATGCAATATCTATGTGTATGTATACTAATCCATCATTCTTTCATCTATATGTTTTCAATTGCAAATATTTTTAAGACTATCATCAGAAAAATGGGGATATAAATGAACTTAACCCATAGGTTTTTTTTTTTAGTGAGTTTACTTCAAAAAAATTAAGGAAATTTTAGGTTCAAAACAAAATTGAAAGTATCCCCTCTCCCACCACACATGCACGCTTTCTTCATTATCAACATCTCTCATCAGAATAGTACATGTGTTACCATGGACAAATCTACATAGACACATCATAACCACCCCAAATCCATAGCTTATATTATGGTTCACTCTTGGTGTGTGTTCTGTGCATCTGAAAAATGTGTGATGACTTATATCCATCATTATAATATGATTTAGAGTATTTTCACTGCTCCAAAAATCCTCTGTGCTCTGCCTATTGGTTCTCCCACCCAAACGTTTTTTCACCATGTCCATAGTTTTGCCTTTTCAAGAATGTCATACAGTTAGGATATATATAGAATGTAGCCTTTTCAGATTGGCTTCTTTCACTGAGTAATGTGCATTTAAGTTTCTTCCATGTCTCTCCATGGCTTGATACTCATTTCTTTTTAGTGCTGAATAACATTCTATTCTTTGGAGGTACCACAGTTTTTTTATCCATTCACCTACTGAAAGGCATTTCTGTTGCTTCCAAGTTTTGACAATTATGAGTGGAATTGATATAAACATCAATGGCAGATTTTTGTGTGGACCACAAGTTTTCAATCCCTTTGGATAAATGCCAAGAGTGTACTGGGAGGCACGGTAAAATTACATTTAGTTTTGTAAGAAACTAAATTGTCTAACTGAGTAAGCTAACTAAACTACCTGCCAAATTGTCTAACTAAATGAACTAACAAAACTAAGTAAGCTATCTAACTAAATTAAACTAAGTAAGCTAACTAACTGAACTAACTGCCCAACTGTCTTCCTGCCAGCTACATGTGCAACTTCTTGTTATTCCGCATCTTCACCAGCATCTGATATCAGTGCTCTGAATTTTGGCCATTCTAATGGGTATGAATTGCTTTAATTTGATTTTCCTTTATAATATATAATGAGGAGCATATTTTTGTATGCTTGTTTGCTTCCTGAGTGAGGGGTTTATTAAGATTTTTGGCTGACTTTTAAAAGATTGAGTTGTCTGTTTACTTATTGTGAAGTTTTAAGAGGTATGTACATGTGTAGATAATAGTCCTTCATCTAATGTTCCTTTTGCAAACACTTGTTCCCAGTCTGGGTCTTATCCTCTAATTCTCTTGATATTATTTTTTATAGAGCAGAAGTTTATAATTTTAATAAAGTCTAACATCAATTATTTGTTTTCTGAACTGTATTTTTGGTGTTGTATCTAAAAACCATCACCATACCCAAGGTCATCTAGGTTTCCTCCTATGTTATCATATGTGTTTTAAAGTTTGCATTTTATATTTATATCTTTATTTTTAGTTAATTTTTTGGAAGAGGGTAAATTCTGTGTCTAGTTTTTATATTTTTGCATGTGAATATCTAGTTGTTCCAGCATTGTTTGTTAAAAAGACTATTTTGATTTCATCGTATGCCTTTGTTCCTTGTCAAAGATCAGTCGACTTTGTTCATGAGTTTCTGTTTCTGGCTTATTTTGTTTCATTGATCTTTTTTTTTCTGTTCTTTCACCAATACCACACTGTATTTTTTTTTCTTTTCTTTTCAGTGTTCCAGAATTCATCCAGAATTCATTTTTATGCACCACACCCAGTGCTCCATGCAATACATGCCCACCATAATACCCACCACCAGGCTCACCCAACCTCCCATTCCTCCCATCAAAAACCCTTGGTTTGTTTCTCAGAGTCCACAGTCCCTTATGGTTCATCTCCCCCTCCAATTTCCCCCAATTCACTTCTCCTCTCCATCTCCCCATGTCCTCTGCATTATTCCTTATGCTCCACTGTCTTGATTACTGAAACTTTATATACCATGTCTTGAAGTCAGGATGTTTCAGTTCTTCAACTTCAAACTGTGTTGATTATTCTGGATCTTTTGCTTCTCCATATATACTTTATTTTTTTCTTTAAGGTTTTAAGTACTCTCTGCACACAAGTGGGACTCGAACTCACCACCCCAAAGTCAAGAGTCACATGTTCTACTAAGTGAGCCAGCAAGGACCTTTACATACATACTTCAAAATCAGTTTGTTGATATCCATAAAATAATTGCTGGGATTTAATTTGAATAGCATTGAATTTAGAGATCAAACTGGGAAGAACAAAAATCTTGACAATTACTGAGTGTTTCTATTCATGAACACAAAGTATTTATTCAATTAATTCTTTGATTTCATTCATTGAAGTTTTGTAGTTTTCCTTATATAGACCTTATAAATATTTTGTTAGATTTATATCTAAATATTTCATTTTTGAGAGTGCTGATGGTATTGTGTTTTTAAAGTCTAATTCCACTTGTTCATGTTCGTGTATCATAAAGTGATTGACATTTATGTAATGATCTTTTATCCTTGTAAACTGCAATCTTAATAGAACTACTTATTAGTTCCTGGAGTTTTTGGTTGATTCTTTTGACATTCCACATAAACAATCATGTGATTGGCCAGTTCTATATCTTCCTACCCAGTCTGCATACTTTTTATTCATTTTCTTGCCTTATTGCATTAAAAAAGACTTTCTGTAAGATGTTGAAAAGAGTGACAAGAAGGACTATCCTTCTTCTGAACCTGATTTAGTAGAAAAGCTTATAATTACCCATTACTGAGTATGATGTTAACTGGAGGTTTTTGGTAGATCATCTTATAAAAGGTAATGAATGTAGACTTCTAAGGATTCTGTACTTAGTAGTTAATAAATTCTCAACAAATTATTAGCTATGATGATTATGATGATGATGATGATATAGTAACCAACAATGTAATAGACACTTTAGATATAAATTCATACAGTTTATTAAACCTTCAGTAAAGAACTTTACCATATCAACAGAAATAGATTTTAGATGTATTCTTCACTTGGTCTTTCCAGTAATCAGTGACCAACAGGTTCTCATAGATTTTTGGTGAATTCTCTAGAAGCTCTTGGACATATTCTTTCTATATACAAGACATCTTTCCAGAAAATGTGCTCAATAAACTGCTTGCTGTTACTTCTTTTTACCTTAACAGGGAGTTGACAAGAAGGCTAAATTTATCTTTCTTCTGGGAACTTCTCCAACATACTTGTACTTGTTAATACTTACTGATCAGTGAAGCTTAATATCTAGAGCA
Organism: Mustela lutreola; assembly: GCF_030435805.1. Taxonomy (NCBI): domain Eukaryota; kingdom Metazoa; phylum Chordata; class Mammalia; order Carnivora; family Mustelidae; genus Mustela; species Mustela lutreola. The sequence goes on from NC_081292.1 coordinate 189,415,623, forward strand.
CAGACTAGGGAGATTAGCAAAATTCTAGGTATTAATTTTAGGGGCAGACCTTCTAGATCATCCCAATACAGTAGAACCTGATTGGTGTACAGGAGGCTCTTTAGGTAAGCTCTTTAAGCATGAACTTTTCTTTCTCTCCCAACCTCAATAAACAAAAACAGAACCAAAAAAGTGTGTCTTCTAAGTACATACCATAGAAGGAAACCAAGGTCAGCTCTTTACTGTTTTGGGCACAGAGGGATGTACCAGAGGCTTTGTTAATGAAGATACTTGATTTTTTAGAAGCAAAAGAAGAAAATACATGGAAATTGCTGTCAGCCGGAATATGTGGAATAATAACAACAACAACAATAACTACTACTACTACTACTACTACTACTACTACTACTACTAGAGTGTCTGTGAGTTTAGAGAGTATTTTTGGAGGATAGTCATAATGATTCACTTAGAATACTATGGGCATTTTAAAGTGAATTTTTAACATTAGGAAAATGGTTAACATTTTAACATTTAATTTAACATTAGAAAACATCTAATTTAACATTATTAGAAAAATATTTATTATTAGGAAACTGTGAATTTTTAACATTAGGAAAAACCAAACTCCAAATTCTTTGATACTTTCTACAATCTGAATGCAAGTCTGGATGGAAAATGGAACTCATTCAGAATGGCATTTTTTTATTCTTATGCTATTTAAAATATTTTGTTCTCTTTAATATCCTATCCTAACATTGTGGATTTTTTAGCAATCTAGAAGGTTGGTATTTCTTATTAGAATAACAAGTTAAATTTGGATAAAACACCTAAATAAAAGTAAAGCACAGAAACGTACTTATATTTTTAAAATAGTATTACTTTAATTCTTTGAAAATTAAATCACGCCTTATTTTCCTTGATGGAGAAAACATATTGGATCTTCCAAATTAATGAGGTGCCTAAATAGGTAGGAACATCCAAAAAGACAAGATATATGTAAAAAAAGAAGAAGAAGAAGAAGAAGAAATTTCTCAGACTTTATATTTCTACCTGACATTAACCATTCTCCTATAAAATCTCCATGATAGATTTTTAATCTCCCAAAATTACTGACATTTATTCAATGTTTTGAAAGTCTTTTTATCTTAAAGTAAATATCGAGTTAAAAAAATCCTTTCTGTTGAAAGTCAAATAGAAACTCATAATGGAGAAAAAAAAAAGTTAATGGTGAGACAAATGTAATTAAAATTGTAATGTAAAAAAGCTGAATTGTATCCCACACAGTATATGCTGGCTTTTATTGTTGTGATAAAATACAGCAGCTAGATAAGGTCTGTACTTTTCATTCTAGGAATAGATCTATTTGATCTCAAGCATGATGCATTTTAACTACCAATGGCTTAGCAAATGTAGTTTAAGTACTGTGTTCAAAATGCCAATGATTAATCTACAAAGTTTACTATAAAAAGGTTTTTAATTGGGACTGTTTTAATGCATCACAATGTGATCATTCCTTTAAAACCAACAAAAAGCATAAAATCATCTAACCCCTGATTTAATTTCTACCATCCTGAAAATAAAGAAATAACTACACCTGAGAAGAAATAACTGAGAAGGTAGATAACTACTTTTGTCTTCTATGATGCCAAATTTGGAATAAATTTTCCAGACTTTTCACTTTTTTCTGGAATTCACAATGATACTCAAAGCCCAAGAACTTTGCTACATCTGAGATCATATGAACCATTTCCCATTTTGAGCACTGCACAGGCTGGCAAAAATGATGAACTATTCTGAAATCGTATTTGACTGAGAGTCTACTACATTTAGTTCTGCACAATATTGATCAGCGTACTTGCTGGGTTTGCAACAAAACCTAGCATCATTATTCAGCACTATTTAAATGTAGCCAAAGGACCTCACTTTATTTCTTTTCCTGTTTTCTCTTTTCTCTCCTGATGAATTGCACTGCACTCCTTTTAAATTAGGCAGGATGGGGGTGGGGGACATTGGGGAACATCCATCTGCATTTTTGAACAGCATCTCTTGGATCACAGGTGCCTTATGGAAAGAAAATGAACAGTGAATGTGATTCTCTCACTTTACCTGTTGAAAGTTGAATTTGCAGAATATAACTGTGAGATTTTCTCTTCATAGTTACAGTCTTCTATCTCACTCCAAGCACTCCTGATATTAATTTGATAGATTCAGCCTCTGAATGCTCTTGGTTTAAGATAAGATCTGCTCTGTTCACCTGAAGTCTGATTGCCAACCATGCAAAAATAATTACTATTAAGCCTATTCAAATCTTTCCTGTAAAACAATATCTTCTCTAATATTTACCTTAATTAACTTAATACCACCACTACTCTCTGCTTCTTCCAAAACCAAAATAATTGCAATTTAAGAATGCGCCTCCAGCAAAAGGTAATCTGCCAATCTCTTTTGCAAAGGCTATTTTAGACTGAACAAGAAGAAAAAAACGTTCTATCTCAAGGAAAAGTTTTTTTAAAATTTAAAATTTGAAAGTACCTATTGATATTTTGGACTTTGACCAAAATCAATCATCACATTTTTTATAATTTGCAATTTGTCTGTAAACTCAATTTTCAAAATCCTGTATTTGTGTTGAATACCTCTTGTGTGCTGCCTCACTCCCCTCAGTTAACCTTTTATACCTGTGACATTATACCTGACATTGCTGTGTTTACCCACTTGGTATAGGTGTAAATAGAGGATTTTTCTTTTCAATTGTACAAAGACCCTCAAGCCTCCTACCTAGGTCTAGGAACTTGCCCAGAACTCACACAGATACCATGTGGGAGTGGGATGGAATTAACCATCCTTCACTTATGGGAGAGGAGCCCATAGTTTGATCCCTTCTATGGACAATCCAATAATGGACATGGGAAGATCCCGGCAGGATTGAGCTGGTGGCCAACTTGATAATGCACATTTGCTTTGACTTTTCCCCTTTCTCCACTCCATCCCTTTGTTCCTTGGAAGGACTTCTTAAATAAACCGCCAGGATGGAAGATATTACTTTAGATTCTACTTTTGTAGAAACCCAAACTAACAGAGTATCCTCATTTCATTTTAGAAGATACAGCCTTAAATTTGGAATTTGAGACTATGTTCCTGGTTGTCACCAAAATATTAATAAAGGATTATTGAATCAGCATAAGGAAAGTCACTAAGAGAATCTCCTTGAACCCAACAATTACACTGGGTTAAAAAAAAAAAAAAAGTTCATTTTCCAAAGAACTTTAATATCAGACAAGAAAGATGCCAGGTCTAACAAAATACAATTTAGAATCTTGCTTTGAGAGTTTCAGGGGATCTCCGAGGTCCCACCAGTCTGAGGGTTTTATATTAAGGACCACAAACCAAAGTAATGGCAATAGAACAAGTACTCACTCAAGAACCCAACAGTGGACATGCAGGACTCTCAGCCTCTTCTAGGCATCATCCACTATGGGCATAGTCCTGAAGTGGCTTAAGAGGAAGCTCTGCAGAAGTTGTCCACAGCTGTTAACATAGATCTCTGCCCTGTGCTGCTAGAGCCTCCTGTCATGACTATGACCATCTTCTCAGTAGTGGCCAGTGTAACTGGAGCTATGGTTACTCTACTAAGTTTCTCTAAGTTCAATGCTAAACTGTGCACACGGCCTTTTCGACCCACGAGAGTCTCTAGCTCATAGACAGCCCATGTGCTTGCTGCCTCAAGGTTAATACAAAGCAAAATACAGACAAGCTTGGGGTTAAGGTGCTGCTCAGAATCGCACAAAGGCTGTTGTTTGAGGGTTCCTTCCCAGTGGCTTTTACATGTATTTCTTTTTAAAAAGTAGTGTACCAGATATTGTTAAATTTGAGTAGGTAGTTCATGTATATTATATATTTTTTATTAAATTTAGCATACATTTAAAGAATTTTATATTTAATTATTTTAGAAAATATTAAACTTTATAAAATACTTGACAAAATATCAGAGGAATAATGTTACAATTTTTTTAATTCACTTTCACTATTGGACCTCACAATTACTCTTACCACAGTTACCATTAGAAAACTATCAAGTGAGATACGTCATACAGCATCAAAAAACTGCTTCTCCAATTTTGTTCTTTATCCCATTTGCTTCTCATTTTTACTTTGGTGGAATGGAAATCCAGTTCACAGTAGCTTCCATAGTAACAATCCACTATGATCCATAGTTTCTCCTCTTATTTTCCAAATACTTAACCATATTCAAGCTCTCTAGATCTCAAAAAGTAGTCATAGTATTCTAATAAGAATCTGGCCAGCCCCATGGAAGAAAATTCCCTTTATCTCGTCTTCTTCTTTCTTATTTATTTTCCAATGCAGCCTGTATTTTCAAAGTTGCCTTGGTAGGTTGTTTGCTTGTGTTCATCTGGACATGTGTGTGGCCCTGGACTTAAGGCCGTTTATCTTCTCTTTAATATGATTTATTTGTTGACTTTCACTATCTTACCAAATAATAATAAGATTCTCTTTAACCTTTTCCTTTCAGATTTTTTATCCAAGTCATAATGTTAAGTCCCCATTCACTTTCTTCTACATTTTTTCAATGTCGCCAACCTTTAAGAAAACATTCTAAATTCTATATTGTGTTTGTAAAATTTGTTATTTGTATTTGGCCTTTTTAAAAAACATATTAGTCAATCATACAAAGTAACAATTGTGTTATACTCTAATAAGGAAGAAATAAAGAAGTACAGGTTTGTTTCGACAGAAGTGTTTGCTAGCTAGTAGGGTCCACTGGCTGCTTTCATTGAGATGGAAGTCAGCTCCTAAGTTTCTGAAGTAAAGCATCTGATTCAGCAAGAGGCTTACCCAGAGGATGTTTACTTTACACAGCATCTTAGGAAAAAGTTGGAGGATACACAAAATATCCACACTGAGGAAAAGATCAGGGAGCCATATTTTTAAAGAAATACTTTGTGTTTGCCTACTTATACATGTTGTGTACACACATGTGTGCATGCATGTATGTACAACTCCATTTTCTATTACATGAAAGATGAAGTTGAGACGTTTTTAAATTTTTATTTTTTATTCAATTTATTTTTTGTTTATTTTATTATTTTATTTATATTATTTATTTACTTTATTATATATAATATATAATAATTTATTATTAATAATGCATTTTATTATTTTATTAATTTATTTAAAATTACTATTTTTTATTTTATTTTTATTTATTTATTTGACACAAGAGAGAGATCACATGTAGGCAGAGAGGCAGGCAGAGAGAGAGGGAAAAGCAGGCTCCCTGCTGAGCAGAGAGCCCAACACAGGGCTCAATCCCAGGACCCTGAGATCATGACCTGAGCTGAAGGCAGGCTTAACCCACTGAACCACCCAGATGCCCCGAAGTTGAGACATTTTTTAAAAGCATTTTTAAACAAATTATTACTGTGCATTCAGAGAAGTATCACCAAATTTGATAGGTAATCTTTGATGCTAAATTTTATTAAATGACATCATATGTATTAGATTAGAGCAAGGGTTGCTCATACAGCCAAGGTTAAAGGAAGTGCATCCCCATGTGGAACAAACAACAAGTATTGGTCTGATCATTTTGGTGTATAGGGAATTCAACCTGGTGTGAAATAACAAAAAATTGAAATACCCCTTTTGAGCTTTGGCATAAAACAATACTTGAAGCAATAGTGCCAAAAATGATAACAAGTCTGAACTTTATGTAAGTTCAGGTACACAGTTAATTGTACAATGACATCCACTGTACTGAAGTGGTACTTATTTTTTTTTTTTAACTTTTAACAATACCATAGAACTTGAAAACATAATTTTTACTGAAAACCCTAGGATTTACTCTATGTGATGTGTGTGTGTGTGTGTGTGTGTGTGTTTTGAGTATAAGGCAAGAAATGAGTGTGACAGACAGGAAAAGGAAATAGTTTGACAAACATTGTCAGCACTTTAAAACAGTTTTGCGGAGAAAGACAACTATCATATGATCTCCCTGATATGAGGAAGTGGTGATGCAACATGGGGGCTTAAGTGGGTACGAGAAGAATAAATGAAAGAAGATGGGATTGGGAGGGAGACAAACCATAAGTGACTCTTAATCTCACAAAACAAACTGAGGGTTGCTGGGGGGAGGGGGTTTGGCAGAAGGGGGTGGGATTATGGACATTGGGGAGGGTATGTGTTTTGGTGAGTGCTGTGAAGTGTGTAAACCTGGTGATTCACAGACCTGTACCCCTGGGGATAAAAATATATGTTTATAAAAAATAAAAAATTATATTAAAAAAAATAATAATTAAAAAAATAAAACCCAGGAGGGAAAAAAAAAATAAAACAGTTTTGTGGTTTTTTTTTTTTTTTTTTTTTAAGATTTTATTTGTTTATTTGACAGAGACAGCAAGAGAGAGAATACAAGCAGGGGAAGAAGGAGAGGAAGAAGCAGGCCTCCCACTGAGCACGGAGCCTGGTGAGGTGCTTGATCCCAAGACCCTAAGATCATGACCTGAGCCAAAGGCAGACGCTTAATGACTGAGCCACCCAGGTACCCCTAAAACAATTTTTAAATTAAAAAACACACATACAGCGGTGCCCAGGTGCCTCAATGGGCTAAGTCTCTGCCTTCGGGTCAGGTCATGATCTCATGGTCCTGGGATCGAGGGACACAGTGGGGAGCCTGCTTCCCCTCCCCTATTCCCCACCTGCTTACTTGTGATTTCTCTCTCTCTGTCAAATAAATACATAAAATCTTTAAAACATACACACACAGACACACACACATACGCACGCACACAAAACTAACTAATTGTGTGCCCTTGGGTAAATTTCCTAGGTTCTCTGCACTTCATTTTGCTCATCTATAAAATAAAAATAAAAATGACATTTACTTCACAAGGTTGTGAAAGTGATGCCAACTGCTGTTAGCAAGACAGTCATGGCAGTTGTCAACATACCTGAGGAGTGGGGACCTTGAGAAGATGAAGAGGTTGCAGCACTGGGGTGGGGATAGTTTGGAAAGGGGGAATACAAAAATCAAGAAAGTCTTCTCTGAGGACAATAAAATGAAAAAATAAACAAGATAAATATAAAGAATCAAACTACAGTTAATTTTCAAAACACTGGAGTCTGCTCCTCAGAGTCCCAAAGAAAAGAATTTTACTGATCTTCAACTTTTTAAAAATTCTACCAAATTACATATGTTTCAAAGTCAAATTACAGTTGGCTGAGGTGTGGTTTTCCTGGCTTCACCACTTACTAGCTAAACAAATGTGCATACGTTATTTAAGCTTTCTGTGTCACTATTTTCTTTTCTCAAAGATAACAGTAATAATTAAAACCCGTTGCCTAGGGTTAAATGAAATAATTTATGTAGAGTTATTCATGGTCCCTGCCACTTACTAAGTACTTAGCAAATTTTAGCTGTAATGATTACCTTTCTATCTTGTCAATACCAAGACAGATTTTAATTCCTAAAATTTTTCCATTTATACAGTCCTGAGATCCCCTCTCATAGCTCTTAGCTAAGAAACAGAAATAGACATTTCCCAAATTGACATGGAATTAACTCTAAACTTAACAAATGGCAGAAAATCTTATTTGTTTCCTTGAAAAGAATAAATGGTGGGATTTTAAATTGTTAAGTGGATAATTAGGAATGTTAATTGGCCAAAAATACCGCTTGAGCCCCTATTATAATAACCTTACCTATTGTGGCATAATAGGAAACTCTTAATTCCTGAAAATTGCCACCTTCTCTGCCCTACCTCATTTGCACAGAGGGGGCTCTTACAGAAACAATTTACCATGTGATCACCACCTTTAGTCACCAATGATCAGTGATCAGATAGAGGCCACCTAGTCCATTCTGGGCCTATGAAATTCTCCCTCCCAACAAAGTGGAATGAAATATAGAAGTTGTTTTCCTTTCTTTTCTTTTTGGTGTCATTAAGTAACCCACCTTCTTCTTTTTTAAAAAATTCAATTCAATTAATTAACATATAATGTATTATTGGTTTCAGAGGTACAGGTCTGTGATTCATCAATCTTAAATACTATCCAGTGCTTATTATGTCACATCACCCAGTTACCGCACCCTCCGACCCACCTCCCCTCCAGGTCCCCTTATCTTGTTTCCTACTGTTAAGAGTCTGTATAGATTAGTCTTCCTGTCTTGTTTCATCTCATTTTTTTTTTCCTGTTTCTGGTTAAGTTGGTCTGTGCTATTTTCTGTAATTTCCATTTAAAATGTTCCAATTAACATCCATATATATTATACATTTTATTTCAAGTTCAACCTGACTATGTCAACAAATTGATGGATAATGAAGATTCTATTAAAATTACCTTAAAAATATCAAAAAATATCAACATTTACACTATAATATGATTATCTAAACACAAAGCAGTGAACAATTAACAATAATCATCTTTAGGATAGGGAAATAAAGATATCAAATTTCTTCAAAATCAGGTATATGATTTTCCCACTGGACCTTGTCTGACAGTTATAGACATCATTGCCAGTTCACATCCATGGAGAGCATAAGGCATTCATTTTTATTGGTGATCACACATATATAGTCCGCATATATATTGTAGAACAAAACTCATGAAAATAGGTGAGAACAAAGCAATCTGGTAGACATGCCTAGCAAAATGAGTATGACATTTATAAAAAACTAAGTTTAAAGTCTTGGGCAGAATAAATACATAATTCCGGGCTATCTAACGCTTTTCTCAGACCTGACCTTTTGTTAAGATAGAGAACTACTATTATGATTGCTTAAAGGCCTTACATTTCACTGAGTGTTGCTAAAATGTTAAATCTTACTACTGGCATACAAAAAAAAGAGGAGGAAGTGAACTGTAGAAGGTGTTTCACTAGCTATAGTAGTTTTGATATTAATCTGATGGGGGGAAAAAAAAACATGGGAAGGGAAATCAACCCTATAACATACACAAAATGGAGAATTAGAAATAACAAAGTTAGTAGAACTAACTGAACTTACTTGATCTTACAAATTTGGTTTTCTTACGTTGAAAGTACTTATATTTGTAAATTAGTAAAAACAACTTTCATCATAGATCATTATCAGCTAAGTGCATGTAGAACTTACACCCAAATCTTATTTATTTATTGCAACATCTTTTTTTTCTTCCACAGTTGGTTGAAGTTATTGAAATTCATTTTCACTAACCCAGAGGAGAGCAATATTAATATTAATTTTCATTCTGAATACTGTATAAAAAGATTTTTCTCATTATTAAAAAAGAAAAAACTGCTTAGCATATCTAAATGAAGAATATACAGTTTGTAACAAAGTACAATAGCAATCATAGAAAGCTACAAAATACTATTATTCTCTTAAGACTTCCATCAAATCAGCCATAGAAAGTGAAATATGAAATCTAAGCAAAAGCGTTCAGACAGCCATGCATAGATGCATATTGTAAATACCTCTATTCAGCTTATTAGAGGCTTCCATGTTGTCTCTCTGTAATTTGTGGTTGTTTCATCAGCAGAGACTATTGTCTTTAAGCATAGCGAGCATCGCTTTTAAGAGTTAAATGGAACGGAGAGCATGAAAAAGCTATGAAAGCAAGCTGACTAATTTGTGATAATATCGAATTGAATAAAGGCCTGATTTCATCAAAAGCAGATGGAAGGATATTTCTGGTTTTTCAAATGTTAATGAATAAATACCATTTAATTTCATAAATTTTCAAAGTATTCTGAAGATAATTATTTCATAAAAATTTCCCATTTCCACTACATGCGCGCAGCTGCACTGAAGACCACGGGAGATGTGTGTGTGTGTGCAATTCTGGGCGGGCGGTAAGAAGTCATTATCATAATTCACAGGTGACTTCTACATACGATGAAAGTTAATGCAGAAGAAGGCTTACTGACGAGTGCATTTCTCTGAAATCCATGTCCATGGATACTGAACAAGAGAATGTATGCTGGTGAAACTTGGCCTGTTTTGTCAAAGGAATCTGTCCCCCCTGAAGCAACACCCCTAACTTTCCCTGTTCTAGAATTAAACAATTTGGAGTTATGCATCCTGAGTCATGACATCCCTCTCATGTAAACTGCTGTCTCCTAAATATAGAGACAACTGGTGAAAGAGTATCAGAGGATCAAGAACATGTAAGAGCTTGTAAGAAGCAGCTGCAGAATTCTCTTACTAATGATTCAAATGCTGCATTTCACCTCAGCTAATGAAAAAGAAAGCGTCCTTCTTTTTGGTCTCTTTCTCATTTAGCTCCTAATTCTCTCCTTGGTCTTGCATTATTTTTATTCTACTGTGTGTATGTGAAAGCTTTCCTTCTGCATTCAGTGTATGTTGCATGACTAGCTACTCACACATTCACTATTTATTCAGAATAAATAGAGCTGGAATGGACACTGGAAAATCAGTCAGGTGGGAGACTAAGCACCAAACAAGCCAAATGACTTCTTCAGTGTCACATGGCTAATTTGTGATGGAGGCCAGATAAAAACACACGTCTGAATTCTTTAGATTACATTTGTTCTTATAGAGGGAGATCCAGGGCTACGTGAATTAGAATATACTGAAGTGATACTGAAAATATGAATTCATAGGTTCCTTCTTATAACTAATGAATTGAAATCTCTGGGGGTGGGTACAGCCTAAAATGTGTACTATTAAAAAGTTCCTGGGGCACCTGGGTGGCTCGGCGGTTTAAGCCTCTGCCTTCAGCTCAGGTCATGATCTCAGTGTCCTGGGATCGAGCCCCCCTCCACCCGCATTGGGCTCTCTGCTCAGCGGGAAGCCTGCCTCCCCCCTCTCTCTCTGCCTGCCTCTCTGCCTACTTCTGATCTCTGTCTGTCAAATAAATAAAATCTTAAAGAAAAAAGTTCCCAGTGATTCTCATGAATGTTAATATCCTTGAGTAACTATAATGCACCATAGTAACCCTCTTAGATTGCTTGGGATACTGTTAAATTTTGGGGAGGGGAATCTTGGAATATCATAGTTCTAGTTTCTGTCAGTGAAGTTTGCCATGAACAGATAAATAAAGTAATAAAAAATGAGACAGGGTAAATTCAAGGAACAGATATGTGAGTAACAAAAGAAAACAACACATGTGCCTACAGGATATAAATGTAATGATGATAATGTCTTTGGTGGGGCATCACACATTTCAGAAGAAAAATGAATTACTTTCTTTATTAGAAGTATGGAGTTTAAAAAAAGAAGTATAAAATTTCAATTAAGAGGATAGAGGAGGGCGCCTGGGTGGCTCAGTGGGTTAAGCCGCTGCCTTCGGCTCAGGTCATGATCTCACGGTCCTGGGATCGAGTCCCGCATCGGGCTCTCTGCTCGGCAGGGAGCCTGCTTCCTCCTCTCTCTCTCTCTCTGCCTGCCTCTCTGCCTACTTGTGATCTCTCTCTGTCAAATAAATAAATAAAATCTTTAAAAAAAAAAAAAGAGGATAGAGGATTTCACAGGTAGGAGAGCTGCTGTTGATGATATTTTGATAATGATAAGGATTTTGATATCTATCATGAAATGAAGGAGCTAGAAAGAAGAGGCTAGGACGGAACCAGAGGAGTTAGGTTACAACAATTGACCCTGATACATGTTGAATCTAATCAGAAGGACAGAGTTGAGTGTGATCATGTTGAGCTTCTCTTGACCGTGGAGGATGTTGGTAATTGAAATGTATTATCGTCATGAGTCCTTCACAGATATACCATGACATCATAAGCTCTTGTTAGCCTCTGGAATGGGTGTCTGCTGAGCTAAGAATTACTTGCATCTTTATTATTTTTGTCCCTTTGTGTCAAAGTTTTTATTTTTATTTTTTTATTGTGCATGTTAGTTTTTGAGGCAGTGTTCCAAGAGCCATTGTTTATGTACAACACCCAGTATGTCAAAGTTTTAATACAAAAGTTAGCTTCCAAGACTCAAGCTTCGATTAAAACATCTTCAGGTACTGAAGGTACAAGCCTCTATTCACTTCCCAGAGGAAGGGAACATCTACAGTCTCTTGTATTTGAGATAGCAACAGAGCATCAACTGTGAGCTGCTTAAAATGACAGAATCTCAGCCCTCGCTAGATCTTACAGAGTCAAAAATTTGCATTTTTAACAACATTCTAAGATGATTCATAGGTATGTTAAAATTGGAGAAGCTGTTAATCTGGGGTAGACGAAGATGGACCTTGACTGTAATCTTGCCTTTTCCAGTTTATACTACTCAAGGGTCCCAGATTAATTTTTTTTTTAATTTTAAAACACCTTTTATGTCATCTCTCTAATTTTTTAAAAAAAGAGAACGTCAAAGGTGTTCTATTAATAAGTCTTTTGTTTTTTAAGGCATTTGAAGTCCTCACAATCTAACTTCATCTAACTTATTTTGTGTTTTCCTACCCATTTTTTCTCTTTACCAAAGCTTCAATAAAATGATACAGATTGTTGTTACTCAGATATATTGATACTTCCTGGTTTCCTCTGCCATTCCAGATGCTATCTAAGATGTAAAGGTTCATGTTCCTTCTCTGCCCATATTAATGTAACTTGCAGTATCTAATTTATCAGCCACATTCTCTATGACATCTTCCTTACTTACTATTGTCATGTGTATCTTTTAATAACCTCACATCTTCTTGTTCATACCTCTTTAATGATTTGTACCATGTGCTTTAAAAAAAAAAAAAAAGATTTTATTTATTTACATAACAGAGAGAGAGATCACAAGTAGGAAGAGAGGCAGGCAGAGAGAGAGGGAGAAGCAGGCTTCCTGCTGAGCAGAGAGCCCAATGTGGGGCTCGATTCCAGGACCCTGGGATCATGACCTAAGCCAAAGGCAGAGGCTTTAACCCACTGAGCCACCCAGGCGCCCCCCATGTGCTTTTTAATACATTTATTAATAACTTGATATTTAGATGAAACATATCACCTCTCTGGACCTCTCTTTACTCATTTGGGAAAGAGAGATTCTCACATAACTATTTATTTTAGCAAGCTTACTATGAAATAATATATAGAAAATCTCTAAAAATATGAAGCATTATTCAAGTGTAAAATGCTCACAGTTTCCAGTGTCTTCTCTGAAACATAAGACCCTTGAAGACAGGGATCATGGTTGTGCTCTTCTCTATTCTCCATATATTATGTATAATAAATTTCAAATGAATAAATGCATATTTCAGTGTAACTCCATTTTGAATAAGTTTCCATTTTGACTAAGTTTTATATGTGTGAAAAACTACATATAGTTCTATTTAGTTTCTTTCCAAGGACCTATGTGTTCCTGCATTTTCTTAGAAGCTTCAATTTTTATGTCTTGTTTTTTTTTTATTTCCTTAAGCATTGTCTTTGCAAATACAATCCCAACCACCTAAATTAGTTAGCTTCAATGGTGTGTTTGTAATTCCTACTACATTTCTACTAAGATTTCCTCAATTTTGGAAGACCTATCTGGCTCCAGGATTCCCAGCTTTTCAGCTAGAAATTGTGGTTAGAAATGCAGACTCTTGATTCTGACTGCATTAGGTTGGACTCTCAGTTATACCATGCAGGAGATTATTCCTTCTGTACCTCAGATTCCTTATCTTAAAAAGAGGGTTAAGAATAGAACTCAACATATGACATTGTTGAGATCTTAAATGTTTTAATATATAATATATTTATAATCTGCATAGAACAATGATAGTCACAAATTAAGTTCAACTAATGTTAGCTTGGTTATTCTGTGAAAAAGTTTTGCGATCTAGAAAGAACTGCACCAATTTTAGGAATTTTTATTATTGTTTAACCCAGAATAGATCTCTTTTATAGGTAAGTGAAGAAATTCCTCATGATTTATTTATGAGTTGAACTTTAAAGAAATTTAAATTCCTTTCGACTAATAAATATCATACAAATTTTGTGTATTTTTATATTATACCAACACATAAAGTTAATCATTCTAATTTCAGGAGAGAAAATATTTTCATGGGCCCTGAAAGTCAATTTGTCAAATAATTATCAATTGGATGATGCTGTTATCAATGTAGAGGTTTCTGATGGCTTCTACTGATGAAAGTGGAGAATTGATTATGATTCTGGTTGATTTGTGTATTCATAAGGGAAAGTAATGAAGAAAATACAAGAGAAATCATTTTCTTCTCAAATTACATCAATATTTCCAAATAAATCTGTTTATTAGTATAAGATTATATTTAGTGTTTATAATAAACTGGCACAGAAACATTAGAATTAGATATATTTATCAAGAATTTGTATTTTTTTCAAAACCAAAACATATTATACATAGCACTGTGGTTTTGTTATGCAGGCACTGTAATCTTCCTATGTGAACGCATTGAGAGAAATAATTTGGATTAAATGAGAAAAAAGAAATATAAGGCAGAAGTGTGACCTCTAAGGTTCAGGCAAATTAAGGTATATAACAAATGAAATTTTTATCAACCTACTTATAATGTTTACTTACAAAAATTCTAGCAAAAAAAGGTAGCTGCTGTTTGAAATAAGATTTCTGAATTCTGAGAGGTGAGTCCTGAGAGAGGTGTAACTATTTGGAGACAATGAAATGAAATCTCTAAGAAAAAAAACATAAAGCCAGTGAGCAGGCCCCAAACATAACTTCATTCTGGGGCAACTAGACAAATGAAGAAGTTATTCTGGCTTTGCATCTACACATCCAGCATTTGAAAGCTTTGCTGCCTTAGCAAAGCCATAGTTTTGTTTCTTTTTTTTTGTTGTTGTCTTTTTTCTCCACATATTTTGCTCAAGTGCTGCTGTAAAAATTTTTTTTTTAAAAAAGAAAAAGAAAAACTAGGCATTCAACTGCTATCTTCTGAGGAGGTTCATGGTATAATGTGAGAAAATCAAGAATAATTAAAGGAGGAAATAGTTTTGTACATCTCCCAGAACTCAAAGTTGATCTTTTTTATAAATATGTCCCACCAGACTTTCCAGAAATATTACATTTGCAGCATTGCATGATAGCATTCAACTTCCACTTCTTAGTGACAAAAAACTTGAAGTAATTATCTTGGCTTGAGTTCTTAGTAAAGTATAGAGGTTTTCTGTGAAGTCAGAGTGCTGGAATTGCTTTTGCTACCTCCCTTCAAGAACGATATTAGAGTTCAAGGAACAAACTTCCACTTAAGATGGAATTAAATAAAAAGCAATCACTGTAGTCAACACAAAGCAACTACTAATAATTTTAGGGCTCAATTTCCTTAAAAGATGAAATAATTTTAGGTTAATATACAAAAGTTCTCCTGTAATGATTTCACTTGCAATGTCTCTATGGGGAAGCATTCATCAGCTCCAAATGGTTTCCCAACAGAGAAATGTGCTAGAAAAACAGAAAAGTGACATATTATGCCAAAGCAGGAGGCAGTACACTTTAACAATAGAGAAAGGTAATGCATATCTGGGACCCCACCTATTTACTGTTACAACTGTTTTAGTTTGAGTTTCTTAGAAGGCAGAATGCATGTGAACACCGACAGGTACAATATAATAGCATACACCATGTTAATATATAAATCTGAATATTTAAATTTTAATCCTTTTTATAAAATGCAATATGGGGTATATTGTATTTTTTTAATTTTTAAAAAAGATTTTATTTATTTATTTGACAGACAGATCACAAGCAGGCAGAGAGGCAGGCAGAGAGAGAGGTAGAAGCAGGCTCCCTGCTGAGCAGAAAGCCTGATGCAGGGCGTGATCCCAGGACCCCAGGATCATGACCCGAGCCAAAGGCAGGGGCTTTAACCCACTGAGCCACCCAGGCACCCCGGGTATATTTTAAAATAGCTTTGACTTCCTGGGTACATACAGCTGTAATTCATAAATATCCTTATTTATTTTATATTTTTCTTGTAAGGATAATAGCCAATGTTATTTACAATATTTATAATGGCTTTTAAATATTAAGATTGCCTTATGGATAACAACTAAGGATTGCACTCAAGAGATTAGCATTTCAGAAGTATCTTTAGCTTTTGACTTTCAATATACAAAATCTTTTCAGTGGGCTCAAAGTGAAATGTTCCCTTTGCACTTATGTGGAAGCAACCATTAGCGCACACTGCCAGATTGCATATTTTTTTATCATTCCCTGTGTGATTGAGAATTACTTATGCACACTACCTTTTTCCCTTCTTTGCTCTGTCTTTTCCTTTTCTCTTCCCTGAGTCAACCTGAGCAAGTCATCTTAAATGTATGGACTATAAGATATCCTAGATTGTTCCATTGGAAGTTTACTCTATACGTTTTCCTGCATCTTGCCTGGAAATGTACCTGCACCTGCGAAAATGACACATCCCATCCACCCAGCCACATTCCTTGCCTATGCAGACAGCTTTCAACTTAGCCACTGCATGCCTGAGAGGAAAGACCAAGACGACATAAGGGCAATGATCCTTTTGCAAGAGAGGGGAAATCAAGTCAGGATTGAGCAAGGACATTTCAAGCTTTTGAAAGAAAAGGAAAAAAAGGTAGCTAAATAAATACAGGGACCTGAGGAAGAATAGAAAATCCAGGATGCTGAGTATTGTAAAGTTGAAAGTCTGAGAAAAGTGAGCTCAAAATGTTTGTTTATTCAGCAAAAAGCTGGAGGGCAGGAAGTGGGTTTTGTTCCAGGACCTATTTGTTGATTGAATAATGGATGAATAAATGAATGAATATATTATTTCAGTCTGGATGGAATAAGAGAAAAGTATCATTCTTAAATGCTAATTCAGATGAATACTATTGCTATTACTATGAATTATGGTAACAATGATACACTATCATCTTAACTGTATAGAAGAGGAAGCTAAGTGTGGCAGTAAGCTAAGTAGCTTACTCAAGTCTTAATCTTGTTGGTGACAAAGCCCCAGACTCATTTAGACTGTCTCTATTTGAACCCATCATGGTTTGTCACATGGACATCATCTGCCACGATGTTTGAATGAGAGAAGCAATTGCCACTATTCACACTTCATACTACATTGTATTGCAATGGATGGGTTAAATAACCGGTGACACTCTTGGTAACTAGATTCTAGTTGGGCAGATGGGCAGATGTTGCCAACACAAAAAGATAAGAGGAGACCCTCCAGGACCATTCTCCACATTGTGAGGGATCAAAGAGCACATTAACAGAGTCTTGGGTTGGTCTTTCTTATTCATGCCCCCTGCTGTTTGTCATGGGATGTTCTTGTTACACTGTTAGGTGAAGAGAGAATAGAACTGCCCTATGACCCAGCAATTGCACTACTGGGTATTTACCCTAAAGATACAAATGTAATCCGAAGGGGCATGTGCACCCGAATGTTTATAGCAGCAATGTCCACAATAGCCAAACTATGGAAAGAACCTAGATGTCCATCAACAAGATGAATGGATCAAGAAGATGTGGTATATATACACAATGGAATACTATGCAGCCATCTAAAGAAATGAAATCTTTCCATTTGCGACAACATGGATGGAACTAGAGTGTATCATGCTTAGCGAAATAAGTCAAGCAGAGAAAGACAACTATCATATGATCTCCCTGATATGAGGAAGTGGTGATGCAACATGGGGGCTTAAGTGGGTAGAAGAAGAATCAATGAAATAAGGTGACTCTTAATCTCACAAAACAAACTGAGGGTTGCTGGGGGGAGGGAGGTTGACAGAAGGGGGGTGGGTTTATGGACATTGGGGAGGGTATGTGCTTTGGTGAGTGCTGATTCCCAGACCTGTACCCCTGGGTACAGGGGTATAAAAATACATGTTTGTAAAAAATAAAAAATTAAAAAAATATATGGCATATAACAATAAACTGCCATTGGGTAAACTATGTTATTTCAACTCTTTGAGTCTTTTTAAACATAAAATGAAGTTGTTGGACTACACAATTTCTATATTAAGTTTTACATTTTAGATATTAAACATGTCATGTTATTATCTCATCATACTACAAATGTTTAAACCATATATTTCACTTTATGCCCTTAGAAGGATCCCAAGATATTTACAGAATACTTACTAATTGCTAGGCAGTTTGCCAAATAATTTTACCAATATTATTTACTGAATATTCATATCTTAGTGAAGTACATCTTTCAACTGTGTCTTACAGGTGAAAAAATGAGGCTCGAAGACATTGAATCCCTTGCCAAGGTCACAGACCTAAGAGGCATCACGTATCAGTTTACCTGACGCCACACTAGCATTCTATCAATATCTGATGGACAGATTCCAAGTCAAGTAAAACAGAGTAAACTGGCATTCTTAACAAGAAAATGTCCCTATCCCTGTTCAGCTACTCTAATACAATTTTAGAATAAACTAGGATACCTTTCTGAAGCCCTATTTCAGAAAAGAGATGTTAGTAGACTATTATATGCTAATATAATAATATAGTTATAGATAATATAATATTATATTATATGTACTATCATATATATGTGCTAATGTCATATTATATCTAATATGGCTAGACGACTATTAGAATAAAGTAGGTTTTCATGAAATTCCTTTAATACGATATTTCTTAATCCCCTCAAGCAACAGAGTCTCTCAGAACTGTGATATCTTGGGATACACCCCCTAATATTCTAGCTATAAGGTGTCTCTAATAACTGAACTCCTAGAAAAGGATAGTCAAATGTGTTCATTCACCTAGTCAGACACTGGATCTATAATGAATTCAAACACAGTCCTCAGCTTGAAGGAAGAGCAAGTTTATATGAAGTAGGAACAGGAGAGCAATTCATGTGGTCTATCAAGTGAAAGCAGCTTCAGAGAGCAGTAAATCAGCCGCCATCACCAACAAAAGGCTTTAGCTGGGAATAGTAAAAGATCAAAATCGGATATAGATTTTCACCAGATTATAGATGACCTTGAGTGCCAGCCTGAGGAGTTTGGCCAATTTCCGCAAAAAGATGAATGTGCAAATCACCCTTAGTCTTATTTCTAAATTCAATTCAAAATGAGAAAAATCAATGGTGATTAGCATAATCAAGCATCAATCCTTTAGTGCTATTTTTGAAAGAAGTTAGATAATTCCACTTTGTCAATTTCCACTTTTGAAAATGAAATTTGCCATCCTCTCTCCCTTCACATACTCAGCATGATTAGGCAGTCAGTCTGTTGATTTACCCTAGATAATTAGATCCAACATAGATTGAGAATTAAGTCAGCAACGTTTTAATACTTTCTCTGTCACTGCCCCCTACGGCTCTTTTGCAACTGCTCCAGCCTCCTGGTGTCATCTCCACAGGAACACTTTCCATAGGGATCTATGTCATGACATTGGTGATAAGAAAGAGCAAACGTCGTCATTCATATAGAAAGTTGTTATTGGAGATGAGGGAGATTTGAGGCTTTCATGAGTCAGAATCCAAAGCTGATTGTGGAGTTTTGCATTTTCAAAGAATGCAGGACACTACCTAGCAGAGCTGACATACCAAATAAAAAATTGAAACTCCAGCAACACACCCTTTATCTACACCTTCATATTCCCAGTTCATCTCTGTACTATGAGACCCTTCCGTCTCTTTGATTTTATAGTTAATTTACAGGCTCAGTATTATAAATTATGAGCTCTCAATCTGGAAAACAATGAAAGCAGGTTAGAAACAACAGATTCTTAAGAGTTTTCCTCCTTGTAGATAATAAGAGAGGTTCACTCTTTTAAATGTAAGTTTATTTCTGATAACTCTAAGCCATCTGACTTTCTACTAAGAAGAAGAAACTCTGTTTCCATCTCTACTTGGCAAAAAGTGGAATATCACCTCTAAATGTGAATGAACAATTTAGAATAACTTAATGGAGCTGGGAGGGCTTTCCTAATAAATATAAATGACTTGGATCATACTCTATAATATAAGGGAGTTGGTCTACCTTACACATTTTAGTACAGTTTATTTGTTATTTATTTGTTAATCCATTCATTCATTCATTAAGTAGTATGAATTTTGGATTGTATAAACCCATGTGGAAATTATAGCTTTGTCACTTAGAAAAAATGAATTTATTGGCTTAATCAACACAAGAATAACAAGAGATAGGCCTGTAAAATATTCAATAGTTTATCTTGTAAGTTCTTCTAAACTGGATGCATTTGGAGAAACAAGTTGAAAATATAAAATTGTAATACAATGAGGTAATTACTTTAAACATAATGGGAGTGCATAAGGTGGATACCTAACCATACTAGGGTAAAAAAAAAAAGATATCTTGGGCTGTAAATTCTAACATAAATCCTTAAGGATAAGAAGCAATTAGTCAGGTGAAGGCAACAAAGGGAGGCGGTGTTGGATGGAGAAAGTATATCCCATCCAAACCAAAAGAACAGGAAGGAGAGAGAGGAAAGATGGCACACAAGGCACTAATATCGCTACATCTGGCAGAAACTTAGAATGCAAGGGGGCATGCCATGGTGATCCCAATGGCTGTTTTCAGAACAGCTCTAAAGCTTTTAATTTTCATAATAGAATTAACAAGGACAGAGTGCTCTCACAGAAAAAGCTTATATATCATTGTTCATAGTAGCTTTTTGTGATCCTTTTCATTCATGGTATCTATTGTAATGTCTTCTCTTTCATTTATAATTTTATCTGACTCATCTCTCTTTTTTAATTTGTAACCTAGCTAAAAATTTGTGAATTTTGTTTATGTTTAAAAAAAAAAAAAAACACAACTCTTGATTTCACTGATATTTTTGCCATTGTCTTTCTGGTCTCTATTTCATTTATTTCTGCTCTAATTTCTATGATTTCCTTCTTTCTGCTAACATTTAATTTATTGTTTCTTTCCTCTAATTTCTTGAAGTATGAAGTTACACTATATATTTGAGATCTTTCCTTTTTCTTAATGTAGTCATCTATCATTATAAACATTTTAGAACAACTTTTGCTACATACCATAAGTTTTGTATATTGTGTTTCCTTTCTATTTCTCTTAAGATACTTTCTGATTTCTCTTTCAATTTCTTCTTTGACACATTAATTGTTCAGCAGTGTGTTGTCTAAGTTTCTAAGTGTAACTTAGTTTCTAAGTGTAACTTTTATAGTTTCCTTCTGTCATTTATTTTTCATTCATACCATTTTCATACAATTCATATAATTCTCTTTCATACTATTAGAATCTGAAAAAAAAATACTTGATACAATTTTAATCTTAAATTTGTCAAGACTTTTTTTGTGGCCCAATATATGATCTACCCTAGAGAAAGTTCCATGTGTACTTGAGAAGAATGTGTATTCTGGTGCTGCTGAATGGGATGTCTTCTGTCTGCTAGGTCAAAGAGGTTACTGTGAACAATTAGTAATGGGATAATCTAGAAGTAATAAATTCTTACAAATGCACAGTCTCTAAAGATTAGATTTGAAGGAATAAAAAATCTGAAGAAACAAAGAATAACTGAGAATAACCAAAAATAACTAAGACTAGAGCTGTAATCAAAAACTCCCAACAAAAAAAAAAAGTCTAGGCCAGATAACTGTACTGATGAATTCTGCCAAATATTTAAAGAAGAATTAATGCCAATCCTTTTCAAACTATTTAAACAAAACAAAACAAAACAAAACAAAACAAATTTTCTCCCAAACTCATCTTAGCAGAATTGCCTTGCTATCAAAGCCAGACAAGAACATTACAATAAAAGAAAACTACAGGCCAATATCCCTATGAATATAAATGCAAAAATTCTTAACAAAATACTACCAAACTGAATTCAATAGCACATTAAAAAAATAATGTACCATAATAAAGTGGGTTTTAACCCACTTTAAAGGGTTAAAACTCTGTGATACAGGAATGGTTCAACATACATAAATCAGTAAATGTGATATACCACGTTAACAGAATAAAGAATTTTAAAATGATCATTTCAATAAATGCAGAGAAAGTGTTTGGTAATATTCAATGTCCCTTCTTGATAATAGCTCTTACCAAATTGGATATAGAAGGAACATGAACATACCTCAACGTAATAAGAACCATATATAATTGGCCCACTGCTAACATCATACTTAAATGGTGAAAGCCCGAGAATATTTCCACTATGGTTTGGAACAAGACAAGGGTGTCCACTTTCACCACTCCTGTTCAACACAGTATTAGAAGCCTCAGCCAGAGGAATTAGACAACATAAAAGAAATAAAAGGCACTCTAATCAGAAAGAATTGTTTCTGCATATAACATGAATATATATTTATATATAAAATTCTAGAGATTCCACACACAAAAAAATGTTAGAACTAATAAAAAAAAAATTCTAGGGGTTCCTGGGTGGCACAATTGGTCACTTACTGACTCTTGGTTTTGACTCGGGTCATCATCTCAGGGTTGTAGGATCAAGACTTGGGTCGGGTTCTGTGCTAGGCAAGGAGTCTGCTTGAGATTCTCTCTCTCCCTGTCCTTCTGCCCCTCCCCACTCTGTGCTCTCCTTCTCTCCTTTATTTTATAAATAAATATATATATATTTTTTAATTCTCTAAAGTTTTATGATATAAAATCACCATACTTTACAAATGATAAAATTGCATTATTTCTCCAGAGGGAAAAACACCATATTTTTTTTCCTTATTTAAGGGCAGTATTTTTGACTGTTATAAATCACAGAATTTTTGTGGTACTATAAAAGTTAGATCTTTATTTTAGTTCAATTTTTTTTGAATACCCCAAGAAGAGACTTAACAGCTTTAGGCATTCATGACATTACAATCTCCTAGGAATCACTAAATTTGCAATTAGCCAAAAACTCCTATCTATTTGGTTGTTTATTGCTCTTCCTTTCATAGAATTAATAGACTGTGAAATTTTCTTTCTTTTTTTTAATTTTAAAATATTGTGGCTATGTGGTCATTTACTATTTTGAGAATTACTACTTCTGCATCAATTCTGATTCATTTTTACTGCTTTTATTGTGGTAAAATATATCTAACATTACATTTACCATTTTGACTATTTTAAAGTGTACAATTCAATGACATTAATTACATTCATAATACGCAGACTTCACCGTCCATTTCAAAATTTTCATCACTCTAAACAAACTCTTCAGTCATTAAGCAATAACTCCCCAAAGACCCCCTCTATGACTTCTGGTAACCTCTAATCTACTTTCTGACTATTTATTTGCCTATACTGGATATTTGGCAAAATATGAACAAGAAAAGAAAAAAAATAGTTAAATTGAACTTCATTAAAATTTAAAAAAAACTTTCGTGCATCAAAGGACATTATCAACAGATTGAAAAGACAGCTTATAGAATGAGCTTATGGAACTCATATAGCTATTAAGGGTTGAGTATCCAAAATGTATAAAGAATTCCTACAACTCAATAACAAAAACACAAGTTATCCAATTAAAAAAATGGGCAAAAGACTTGAATAGATATTTCTCCGAAGTACACAAATGGTGAACAAAGACATCAAAAGAAACTCAATAGTTTCAGCCATTAGGGAAATAAAACCACAATGAGATACCACTGTACATATACTAAGATACCTATAGTCAACAAAAACTAAAAATAACAAGTACTTGTGAGGCTATGGAGACATTGGAACCCTAGTACATTACTGATAGAAATGTAAAATGGTACAGCAACTGTGGAAAACAGCTTGATGTTTCCACAAAAAACTAACATGCAAGTATGATATGACTCAGCAATACCACACTAATAAATATCCAAAGGAACTAATAACCAGGCCTCAAATAGATTGCTCATATGCCAATGTTCACTGAAGCATTATTGACAGTAACCAAAAGAGAGAACAACACAAGTGTCCATCAACAGATGAGTGGATCACCAATATGTGGTATATATATATATATATACAATGAAATACTATTCAGCCATAAAAAAGAAATAAATCTCTGATAGATTCAATATGGATAAACTTAGAAATATTATGCTGTCGAAATAAGCCAGACACAATGGGACAAATATTCTGTAATTCCTGTACCACTGTCCCTCAGCTTCAGCACCACAGACTTTTTTTTAGTGAGTCTATCTTCAGCCACATTTGTCTCAGAGAGTCTGGCATTGTTAAATGTGTTTATCTTTTAAATTTGTCAGGTTCATGCATGGATCAGGTTTATACTCTTTCCGTTGTGTCCTCATGACATAAAACACTGTTCCTAACAGAGAATACTAGATTTTGAGTGATAATATATATTAAAACCTACGACTGTTAAAACAAAACACAGAAATATCCACATGTCTTGGTCTATTTCAGGCTGCTATAATAAAAATACCATTGACCAGGTGGCTTCAACAACAAACTTTTATTTCTCACTGTTCTGAAGGCTGAAAAGTGCCAAGGTGCTAACAGACTCAGTGTCTGGTGAGAGCCCACTTACTGTTCATAGAAGACCATCTTCTCGCTGCGTTCTCACATGACAGAAGAGGTGAGAGCGCTCGCTAAGGTCTCTTTGATAAGGACACTAATCTTATTTATGACGGTTTCATCCTCCTGACTAATCATCTCCTAAAATTTCTTCTCTTAATACTATCACCCTGGGGTTAAAATTTCAACATATGAATTTTGGAAAGAATGCAAACATTCAGTCTATTGCAACATGTATATTGAAGTACTGCATATATCAGAACTCTAACAAAATGGAGATTCTGTGATGATAGTTTTTTTAAAGATTTTATTTATTTATTTGACAGAGAGAGAGAGAAATCACAAGTAGGTAGAGAGGCAGGCAGAGAGAGAGGGGGAAGCAGGCTTCTCTGCTGATCAGAGAGCCCAATGAGGGGCTCAATCCCAGGACCCTGAGATCATGACATGAGCTGAAGACAGAGGCTTAACCCACTGAGCCACCCAGGTGCCCCCATGATAGTTAATTTTAAAGAAAAGGTAGGGACGACTCTTGGTGGTGTTAATTTATAAAAAGGATTACTTCAAGTGGAACTAAACAAGTGGAAAATTAGCCAAATTACCTAAGAACTTTATATATACATATATAAGTAGCTTTATATATATAAGATATATATAACTATTGTGAATATTCATATTCATTTTATACTTTTACATGTTTTGCTTGATAAAAGTGCAATTTTAAAATATTTCCTGAAAAAAAAGCTGCTCAGTTTCAAAATTTTTTATCTAATTCCTTTTACTAAACAAAAAAGTAGTAAGTATTGGGAAAAATGGGGAATAAAATAGATATTCTATAATAAATAGCTTCTTTTGTGTATAAATTATTTTTATGATTTTTTACATTTTTACATTACATTTGTAATTTAACATTACAAATTTACATTTAACACAAATATTAAAATATCAAGTTTAAAATAACATTTTGTAATTATATTAAATTAATTAAGTCTATGTATAATAAAAGCCGTATTACATTGTGTTTTACCAACTAGAAAATTCTAAAATCCAGTTTTTCCGATTTTTTTTTTCTGGCTAAAAAATCTCTAGTCTCAGAATGACAGCTGATGCCAAAGATAAATAGAATTAATTCTAAAGCAGCCCAACAGGCAATGTAAAAACCATTTCTGCTGAACATGTTCTTTCTACTTTGGGAATCCAAAGCCTAATCTTGTTACATTTGAATGTGTAACCCTTGTCCTGTCACATTCTGATAAGCATCTTTTAGTACTAGAAGAGCAATTTTCTCTTTAGCTTTACAAATTCCTGCTTTTATTATAAATAGCAAGTGATTTATTGTCAACTTGCAAAGTTTATTTTTGAATTAACATTTATTTTCATTTGTGTGAATATTTTTAGGTGTTGGAAAGACATTGAAATTTGAAGTGGTTTTGATTTGCACATGTGATTTTGGTCTTCTTATTTATGTCACTCACTCTGCTAACAATAACTCCCTTTATTTATACACTGTCCTTCAAAGTATCCTGATTTAGACTTTCCATTGAGAATTATTTAGAGATAATTTGGTTTTTAAAGAAGAGGTAGAAAATTGATAGAACAGACCATCTAGACCCAATATAAATATATTCTTTATCAATGAGATCTTTCAATTATCTTTTAATCAATTCTGTAAAACTATTTTGGAACATCTCTGATGTTTATACAATCATGTATGTTAGCTTCTCAAATAGTAAGTAAAGATTTGAATATAGACCAAAATAAATATTTCAATTGCAATTAAAATATAAACCTTACCCATGTGGTTCTCTAAATCGATAGTTACCACAGTTTTTAAATTCTCACTCTTGCATTCGACACCATCCTAACATAATTTCTGAGAAAGATGGTGCTCAATAAATTCAAGTTGAATAGATGCCATTCAAGATGTGTTGTATCAACTCAATCATTGCTCATTTTAGGGGAGAACATGTTTGCCCATCTTGTCATGTTTCCCTAGAAACATCTACTAGAATTATTTTCTTGCTCCCTGCCTTTTCACTTACACTTTCCCAGAAGACAAGGAGGGACACTTACCTCTTTATGACTTTAGAAGAAGGAATTGGACATGTGAGTTTTAGATACTACCCCCTTCCCCTGCTATATTCTTCTTGCAATAGTAGGTTGCATTGAATTACAAACTCCTCTCTTTAAGTTAGAAACTTATCCCTACCTATGTCAATGACAGGGAGGAGGGAAAGTATATCTGTTCATTCAGGGAATGTCTAGCTTCTCTCTTTCTATCCCCTAAATGGATCTCTCATTTGCTTTGTGAATTCAGGTGGATAATAGGGATGCTATCATTGGCCTTCTAAAATTCTAATGGTTTATAGAAATTAAAATAGTTAGCAAGACTTCCCATATATTTGATGGTGTCTGAGAATCTGCTCTCAGGTTCCCTTCTACAATGAAAAGTATACAGTCTGGTCTCTCCTTAGCAACTCTTAAAGGAGCTGGCACAACCAGGAAATATTTCTGATGCAATTAACCCCCAAAATAAATAGACCATTGATTATACTGTATCAGTGGTTCTCATACTTTAGCATGCAACAGAACCTTTTAGGGGCCTTGTTAAACACAGGATCTGCACTGAGGTTCTCTTCTACAATGAAAAATATCTAGTCTGGTCTTACCTTAGTAACTCTTGAAGGAGCTGGCATAACCAGGAAATATTTTTGATGCAATCAACCAGAAAAATAAATAGACTCTTGACTATACTGTATTAGTGGTTCTCATACTTTAGGATGCAACAGAATCTTTTAGGGGCCTTGTTAAACCCATGGTATGTGAGACAAAAAATGTAAAATAAAACATGATATTTTATAACCAATCGCCAAGTATATCTTCATATTTATTTTTTTTCAAATACTATTAGAGCATAGAACCATAAAAGGACAAAAACCAAGATTCTTCAGAATAAAATCTAGGTATTAACCCATGTAAAAAATAAAACATTAATTAACAGGTAAAATTGAAATAGGAAATATATTCTGACATGTGTAATGTACTCTTTTCTTGGAAATTATTGTAAAATGCTTTGATTTGACCTTATGACATTCCTGACTGCTATGGCGCACAAGTGGTCAGCTGAGACAACCTTCTAGGTGAAACCCAAGTGCAATGAAAGCCCTCATCCTCTATGGACAGACATATTTTTAGGAAACAAAAATTTTTTTTACAGATTTTAATTATTTGACAGAGAGAGACACAGTGAGAAAAGGAACACAAGCAGGGGGAGTGGGAGAGAGAGAAGAAGGCTTCCCACTGAGCAGAGAGCCTGATGCAGGGCTCGATCCCAGTACCTGGGATCACAACCCAAGCCAAAGGCAGACACTTAACAACTGAGCCACCCAGGCGCCCCAGAAGCAAATTCTTTAGCCCTGGCATTTTTTTCCTTTTATTTTTGAGGTCCTATCACTTCTGTATTACAACTTGCATGAAATTTTCAAAAAAAAAAAAAAAAAGTGTCCTTTCTATATTCACAGGTGTCCAGAAGGAATACAACATTACATTTGTATTTCTACCCTGTTGACTAAGGCCACTTTTTATTCAAGGAGGCTCCAAAGTCTTTTCTTCTCAACTGGGAGTTCTCAACTAAAGTTTCTTCAAACTTAAATCCCTTTTCCTCAGCTAGCTCCAAAGGACTACTTCATTTAAACATCAACCCTTACAGAGATGATCCCACTGATCTGCTCTTACCATAATCTAACCAGTACCACAGCCTTTACCATCTTCCAAGAAAATGTTCTCTCACAGGCATCAAACCTGAGAAATATAAACTAATAAAAATATTTCAAGCTAAAGAAAACTACTAATAAAGAACATCCAGCTATGCACAAACTAACCAAGGCTAAGAGCTTAAGAAAAGTAACTTAATTGTAGGATGTTAAAAAATGGGTCAATAATGCTAATTGTCCCCAGTTGGATGTGATGGCTCTTAGCTATGAATAATCAACACTTGGCTTAAACCACTTCTTTGTAATTATGTGACTTTAGATTAATTACATAAATTTCTGAGTCTCAATTTTTTTACCAATAAAATGGGGTTAAAATTGGGGAGGGGGTTTGGGAGAAGGGGGTGGTATTATGGACATTGGGGAGGGTATGTGTTTTGGTGAGTGCTGTGAAGTGTGTAAACCTGGTGATTCACAGACCTGTACCCCTGGGGATAAAAATATATGTTTATAAAAAATAAAAAATTATATTAAAAAAAATTGCTTACAAATGATTATTGTGACAATTAAGTGAGGTTTGTATAATACCTGGCTTATGTATTAAATGCATATTAATACTTTGAGTGTATACACATATCTTGAAAATATTTTAAAAATAAATGTGTGACGGTAGCAATACTACGAAGCATTTGTACTGCTATTTGTAGTGCTATACGTACTGCTATTTCAAATGATTTACATAAATTATTATATTCAAACCTCATAACAATCTTATGAAGTAGAGCCATTTATTTATTTATTTATTTATTTATGTATTTACAGATGAGGAATCAGATGCAAGAGAAATAACTTCTCTTCTCAGAGGCCAACCAAGTCCATGGGTGGAACTGAGATTTAACCCAGATTAGCTGATTCTAGAGATTGTTCTGTTAGCTCTTTTGATCAATACCTCAATTTCACAGAACATGTGTATCACACATGTCTTGCTGTGACCTAGAAAACTTCTTTTGGTTGCTGATTTAGCATTAACTTAGAAATTGGGTGTGAGAAGTGCCACACTTACTCCTAATTCATATGGAGGCCCATTCATTCTTTCTTCTATAAAACATATCAACTTTGCTAATTTGTACACAGCTTAAAAATAAATGGAGTATTATAGGACAAAGAATTCATTTCTAGGGGATTCATATGACAATCAGATAATCTGAAACCATATAGAATTCTTTCCTCTTTACCCATTACTGATATTTCTAACTTATTCTGACTATGAAGAATCACAAGGCTTTTATTAAAAGTAAGATTTCCAGGTTCCTTCCTTAGAGAATTTTATTCAGTAGAGTAGAGCATTGAAATCTGTATTTTTTAACAATCAGTCTGGATATTTCTTATGAGCAGACAAGTTTAGGAAACTCTAATCCAGTCTATTAAAAAAAATGACAAAACCCAAAACTTAACCAAATGGTAAATTTAATAGGTAAATATTAATCTAAAATTTAAAAATAAAATGACAATATTATTTCTATGGTAAGAGCTTGAAATAAATGCCCAAACCATCCTCATTGTTTCAAAGAAATTGTTTGTGCTACTCAAATTATTAGACAAGTCACATCTTCAAAATATGACAGGTAAAATCTAATTTTTGAAACTAGGGGTATTGAACTGATCTGGAGGGAAACATACTAAGAATTTTACGGACTGAGTTCTTCAAAAGGATCTGTTCATATCCCATAAGTATTCAGTACTCAACATTTGACACATTCTAATTTTAGTGTTTATTGCTCCCCAGCAAGAAGTTATTTACTTATTTCAGATCAGTTTATATGCCTAATTTGGAGGCAGCAGACATCACCATATGCACACTTATACAGGTAGTCTTTCTGCTTTTGGAGAAGACACAAGGAGGACCTTCAGGTGATGGCTCAGTCCCCAAGATGAGAACATATTCAATTATATCCCAGAACGAGTGAGGGGTATGACCCCCCCAAGACAGGATGATTGTAGTAGGAAAAAAAAGGAGAAGTGCCAGATATTGAGCGAAAGAAGGAAAATTGAGCCAAACTTATCTGTAGGCTTCTCTCTCAGGCTCAGAGAATTGATGGGCTGTGAGGTAGCATAATTTGGGTTCTGATAATGTGGAGTTTGGATGTGTCTGGCTTCTATACTCTAAGAAAATATATTCAAAGAAAGTGCTTCTATAAAAACTGACAGCACAAAATAGTTGCTCCTAGGAAGGCCAGCTCATTGGGGGAATGGTCTATGTTTACCACTAAAGGTGCTGCAGACTGAGAATCATTTGTCCTCATATTTTTTTCCATGCCCAAAATATTAATAACTCTCACAATAAATATATTCTTTTATTTGTTTCTTGCAAAACCTCTGCGAGGAGCTTCTATTTTCTAGGGCATTAAACTGAGTCTGAAAGGCCAAATATTTTGCCCAAGGTCACACGAGGCTAGCAGTAGATAGGAGATAAAGGCCGAGCTGTGGGTAACCCCAGAGATTTTTGTTAACACTCAACTGCTACTAGCACTGTTTTTCCCACCTTATGTACTCAGATCGTTGGTCACCCCAAAACAGCGTTTACATGAATATGAAGAACTTAAGGATGTCCCTTTTCTTACTAGGCGATTTATCCCTTAGTCATTCTCACTCTGACTCCAGCTTTCATCTTTTATCTTATTTCTAGTCACTAAGTCTCCTGAGAACAAAACTCCGCATTTGAACCCATTTCTCCTAACCAGAGATGTCTATTCACAACTGCCTCAGTCTCTGGGTAGAACTGATTTCTTTTTCTCTACGTTCTGTAGTTGGATCTTTTGCTCATCTATTTTAATTTTATTCTTGTTACAGTAAATGTCTTTATAGCTCTAAAGTTCCCTCTAACCACAACTTTAGTTATATGTCACAAAATTATCATATAGGGTTCTCATCATTATCACCATTAAATAGATCTTAATTTTCCTTTAAATACAAGGATTATTTGATGAGATATTTTTATTTGGTTTCCACGTATGGGATTTTTATTATTAATTTATTTTTAAGTCTTAATTTTACTTCATTATGAGCAAAAGCATAGTGTATGTGATTTAGGTATTTTAGAATTTATTGATTTATTTAATGACTGTTCATTGGTGAGTAACCCATATATATATATACATAATTGTTATTAGTACATTATGATTTATTTTTGTCATCTTAGTTCATATTCCCATATACTGTGCTTTTTGTCTCTCTCCATCCCTGCCAGTGGAGACAGATCTTTCTTCTTTAGTTTAAAGTTATACATTCTTTTTGGTTCTACTATGAGTAACTGAAACTTAAGACCCATACTCGGGATATTTATCCTTATTGATTTCTTGAACATATGTGCCACTTTGACTTCTCTAATCATTTAGCTTTTCTTTTACATTTTTTAAAATTAACATATAATGTATTATTAGCCCCAGGGGTAAGGTCTGTGAATTGCCAAGATTACACACTCCACAGTTCTCACGATAGCACATACCTTCCCCGATGTCCAACCTAGCCACACCCCCGCCCCCCTCCTCAGCATTATATTTTCTATCCTTTTCTTCTTCTCTGTTACTTTCTGGAAGAATTCTTATATATGATATTTATGTATTCTCCTAAGTCTTATGATTTATCCCTGTTTCCTAAAATGGATCCCAAAATGACAAGACCGCTGTTTATCATGCCTGTTTGCTTCCACTTCCCAGGCACTTATTTTCAGCAAGTTTTCATCTTTATTTATTTATTTTTTCTTATTTCAAAACAGCAGTGGTGGGAGAAGGCAATGACCTTAGATTTGTAATCCATTAGGTCTAGGGTGAGGAAGGGGGAGGGGAGGAATGAATGCCAGAAGGTGGCATCTCAGCCCACGTGTATTTTCTTCACTTTTTTTTGCGGATGTTCTCCTATTTCCCTGATATTATCCTGTAGAGGCCCTCGTCGTAAAGTTGTCTCTGACAATTTCTGAGGTGAAGGGAAAGCTTCCCTAAGGGAAATTTCTGAGGTAAAGGAAAAGCTGTCCTAAGGCAGTGGATGCTACCGCACAAACTAAAACTTCTTGTACTCCTGCCTGTGGTTACCACTTACCTCAGGCCTCAGCCCTTGCTTCTCACCAATGTGGCAGATCAAGACCGCTTTTGTTCCCTCCACATCATCTTGTCATTTTTTAAAAGATTTATTTATTTATTTTTGGAGAAAGAGGGGAAGGACAGAGGGGGAGGAAGAGAGAGTCTTAAGTAGACTCTGAGCTGAGGTCAGAGCCTGACTCAGGGCTCGACCTCAGGATACTGAAATCACTACCTGAGCTGAAGCCAACAGTTGGATGCTTAGCCAACTGTACACCCAAGTGTCTTTCTTATCATTTGTATTTATTTTGTTTTATTTTATTTTATTTTACTAGCAGAATCCAAGTTTCTTTCGCTAATATAATTTAGAGTTGATGTTGCAAGGTGAAGTCAGAAATTGGGCTATTTTACCATCTTAAGAATTCTTAAGCTTCTATATTAATAAATGCTTTGATTTTGCAAGCATTATATTTTCTATCTTTTTCTTCTTCTCTGTTGCTTTCTGGAAGAATTCTTATATATGATATTTATGTATTCTCCAGTTAGTGTAGGTCTTATGATTTATCCCATAAAGCATTTTGGGACTTTAGATCAACTGCGCCCTGTCCTGTTCTTGCCCACAAGGCCTGACATACACACATGCAGGCTCATATGTACACCTCATGGGACTAGAGTTCCGCCTTCAAATCCTAGGTGTGTGTTTAGATTTCTATTGTTCACTAATGGCTTTGTGCTTCTGCCTGTTTGCATATTTGAATATAGCTGGTGCATTCATTTTAATATGAGGAATTGAGTATTTAGGTAACACTGAGATAGCAACTACAGGAAACATTTCCCACAGCTAGAGCTGGGAGAACAGAGAATAAGATCGAGCCTGTCAAAACACAGAATCTTGGAGTGGGATATTCTGGAGCTCCTACTAAAACCCCTGAAAAGAGTGTATCAGCCAAGTGGACTGATACTTCTGAGGGGTACACTGAGGTACCATGAGAGTTTAGAAAAAAATCAAACTAGACCAGGTGTCGCTAGACCAACATGAGGTAACAGAAAGGGAAAGCCAACAGGAAAGAGCAACTTCTTTTTCTCTCCTCCACCCTTCTAGCCTTTCCTTAAAATTTCCCTATAGCAGAGCTTAACGGAGCCAGCTGGACAAAAGAAGTGTGGTTTGCACACTTCCAGTTCCAGGATCATAAAGAAGAGCATAGGAAGGTAGGTCTGGAGCTGAACAACAATACTTTCATTATCAAATGCTCCTGGATTGTCTGCCTGCCTCGTGGACGACACTTCAGTTTACCTGTACGGGACTCTTCCACACACACGGCAACTTTCCTCCTCATAGGGAGGATAGTGAGCAGTAATGATATCCAAGGGTGAACACCCAGGAGAAAAGGAATTGACTCCGGGGATCCTACTGAAAAGACCTGTAAAGCTGTAACTGCCGGAGGCTTCCAAGGCCGGAAGCTGTCATCAACTATTTTCTCCACTTACAAGAGCAGCTGCCGGAAGACTAGGACTTTAAGAATTTGATTAAAGTTGGCAGCAGAAGGTATTTTTGCCTGAATAAGGGACCTTTATTTCTACTTATCTCTTAGAGAAAGTGGGAACAGAGCTCATTGCTCATTTTATATTTAGGTTGTATGAGTAAAAATATCATACATAGACTAGAAGACTTGATGCCCAAAGAGATTAGATTACTTGCCTCGGGTCACATAGCTCATTAATGCCAGAACCATATCATATTCTTGGCTTCCTCCTGTGTGTGTGTGTGTTTCCTGTTATATTACAGTATCAATTCAGTTTCTCTTTAATTATAGATACAGAAGATACACACCTTCATTTATATCTATAGTTATATATGCAACTCTAATTTCCAGAAATTTGGTTGAGTATGTCAGGAGATATAAGGTGGAAAAGGGCACACTTGTTTTCCACAGTTTGTAATCTAAAGGGAAAGATAAGGCATGCACATACATAGCTATAATCCAAGATATAAAGAGACATTCTTTCCTGAAGCAAGTTAAGTAAGTGGAAGGAAAGATTACTAATACTTAGGAAAAAATAGAAGCCATCAAAACCTCTCAAAAGGGCCACTAAATAGTCAAGGAATACCAAATATCATTTAACGCAGGAACTTTCAATATTTTAATTAAAAGTATTACAAATTACATTATGAAAAATCACCAGAAAAATCAATCCTTTTCTTAAGAGGACCCTCCCAAGGTTCCCACTCCAGAATTCTGCGTTCTGACCAGTCCAACCTTATTCTTCTGTTCTCCCAGCTTCAGCTGTGGGAGCTGCTTCCTACAGTTGCTATCTCAGTGCTACTTATACACCTAACTCCTCACTGGAAAGGTCAGTTCTCCCAACTGGATTAAAATGAATGCACCAGCTCTATTCAAATATCCAAGCATCCTCTGAAAAAAATCAATCCTTCTCTGACATCAAGTGTAAGTTAACATGAGTTTTCTTATTTAAAATGATTTTAAAATGCTGTTTTCAGTAAAAAATAAGCAACAACAATACAACGAATAGAACTGCCATGTAGCCATAAGGAAGAGCTCTCAGTTAAAAAAAAAAAGGAGTGGGGGGGGAGTCTGCATCTACTAGGAATATTATGAAATTGCATTCTTCTGTATTTTGTGTTAAAATAGCTATCAATTGGAAGGATAATTCATTGCTCAAATGTTGAAGAATACAAATCAACTCCAAAGAGTTGAGTACAGATTAACTCCAAATAGTAGAGCAATTGCTATTATTTACCATAGGGGTAGCACAAATACAAATTTTGAGAAAAAGAGCTAAGATTTTTTAAAGTCAATTGTTAGGCTATTTTGCAGGTAATGTTAAATATTATAAACTTCGGTGATGAGACTGAAGACATAATATGGATATATGAGAAAGATAATTTCGTAATCCACACCAGTAAAAGAAAATCAGGAAAAAGTCCCAGAGCAGTGGCACATCTTTTGGGTTTAGTTTGTTTATTTTGTGAACTGGTATCGGTTGTTCCCAGAATGCTAATAATATAAAAATCCTGAAATGTTCTTGCATTTTCTCCACCGCCTTTAGGCAGGAATATAGTTAAAATCACTCAAGAAAAATGCCAATACACTCTGAACATTTGCTGAAACAATTTACAATCAGGAAGTTCATTTAGCTAAACAATCTCTCAGAAATTTAAATTTAAGCTTTTTTTTTTTTTTGGTGAAAAATGCAGATTGATAATTCACCTGTATCTTTATTACTCATCCATACCAAAAAGTAATTTGAGGTTTCCTTTATTTATCTCTAGATTTCTCAACCTTGTCACTCCTGACATTTTGGGCTGCCCACCCCTTTGTTACGAGGTGGGGGGCAGGGTGGAATTGGGGAGAGAATGGGGGGTGTAGAGATGTCCTATGAATTGTAGGACGTCAAGCAGCATCCCTGGGCTCTACCCACTAGATGTCAGTAGCATCTACTCCTCCCGCTGTGACCACCAAGGATGCCTCCAGACACACCCAGAGGTAAAAATCTCTGTGGTAGAGAATTTAGTTTACCTTTTCCAAGCTTGTTTCTAACTCAAAGTATCTTTTTCAATTGATGCCTCATTATACCAATTAACTCTATTTAAGGCAAACATGTGACATTAAGTTTGGAGAATTTATGGGGTCAAAGAGATGTAGAATTGGAAAGATGCCAGTAACTGAGGGATATAGGACAACAAAGCATTTTCCTATCAGTAATTTCCATTCATGCACTTAGTAGACAAGTAAAACAACCATTAAAGAAGAACCAGATTTGAGAGTTTCGGGGACATGGGGATAAAACCACTGGGAGGAAGATGGGAGAAATGTAGTTAGAGAGGTTTTATAAAACTCTGAAATAGGCATTGCAGAAAGTTTGGGGACCAGAAAGAATTTGCTGGTAGTCAAATATTTTAGAAGGGGTACTCAATCTAATGGCAGTGTGACCCATTAGCAGAGAAATAAGGGCTCTGCCAGTGATCTGGGTAGGCCAACCTGGGACCCTGAGCATTCTTAGAACGACAAGAGCCTTGGGCACTCTTTGGGTTTGGCGGGGACGTACATGCAAGGCACAAAGTGAATTCAGAATGCATTACAAAAAGGGGAATATGAGGGACCAAGTTTGGGGTCAGGAGAGCCTAAACATTGAACGTGTACACACAGACTGGGAAGGGTCTCGGCGAGCCTGCAGAAACTCCTGTCATGGTCAAAATCTCAATCTCATCTATTACTGCACTGTCATGTGTTCATTGACCAACAAATGTGCATTGAAATTCCAAATATATCAGTCATATACTTGAAATATAATGAGTCTGATTATAAATATTAATTTAAATAATCTATGCGTATGTCATTTCGGTATTTTTTTTATTAATACGTTGTGAACATTGAGAGGAAAGGTAACTCATCTTTCATCTCTCTATTATTTTTGTTTAGATGTTTTAAATATTACTTTTTACTGTTCAATGCATTTACTAAATTGTATATTCTAATTGAAAAATTGGCTACTGGAAAAACAAAGTATACCTTGTATTACCCCAGAGAAACGGTGTTTACATCATGATATACATCTGAATTTTTCTTGATAGTATAGTATTTTGTGCGAGTTCTCTGTTATGATACTAAACACAGCTGACTCTATTTTACTAGTGTTTATATTTATCCATTTCTGTTATTAGATTAAGAAAAGTAAATTCTATATGTAACCATTCCTTTTTCCCTTGCACTTGGCAGATATTGCTAAGTGCTCTTACTGTTGAGGCTAGATGCAACCTCAGAATCCTACTGAACAAGCACTCCAGGCAGCCATAAGTAATTTTTAGAGCGGGAATTAGTCTCTGCGGTGGTTAGTTTCATGTGTCAACTTGACTAGGCGATAGTGTCCAGTTATTTAATCAAACACTAATTTAGATATTGTAGTGAAGGTATTTTGTAAATGTGGTTCATATTTGCAATCAGTTGACTTTATATAAAGATTATTTTGGGGGCACCTGGGTGGCTCAGTGGGTTAAAGCCTCTGCCTCTGGCTCAGGTCATGATCCCAGGGTCCTGGGACTGAGCCCTGCATCCGGCTCTCTGCTCAGTAGGGAATCTGTTTCCTCCTCTCTCTCTCTCTCTGCCTGCCTCTCAGCCTACTTGTGATCTCTGTCTGTCAAATAAATAAATAAAATATTTTAAAAAAAGATTATTTTGCATGATCTGGATGGCCATGATTCATGATTCATGATTCTTGGTAAGAGACATTATGAACAGAATTGAGATTTTCCTGAGGAAGAGGAAATTCTGCTTGTGAACTCATGCTGGAGTTTATAGTCTTTCTTGATGGCCTGTACTATAGATTTCAAACTTCCTGGCCAAACCCCACTATTACTTAAATTGAATTTCTTACAATAATTCTCTAGGTCTATCTGTCTATCTGTCCATCCATCCACCTGTCATTATAGTCATCACCATTGTCACCATCACCATTATAACCATCATCCCTACCCTACAAAGCTTGTTTCACTGGCATATGCATTTTCATTATCATGACTAGGAGATACTTTTGAGAAAGCATCAGAGAACACAATGAATTCATTCTGATACATCTGCTTTAAAAAAAATGTAGGTGCCTCATAAGTGCAATAGGTAGCGCTCAGTCTCATAAAAAAGGAAAAAAGGTAATAAGCATTAAGAAATATAATGTCTAGAAAAATCATATTTTTGTTTCCACTCACTCTATTTAAGTCTTGTTTCCAATCCAAGGACCTTTTTAAAGGGATCATAGTCAAAGTGGATCATGTTCAGAGAAAAGCAAACTGGCTAATGAGAAACAAACTGTGCTATGGCATAAACAAGCTTCTGGAACTGCTTGGGTTGTTATCCTAGAGCTGAGGCTCCAAATGTGCAGGGCGGTCTATGTCCATGGTGGCCAAGAAACTAGCATGACAGAAATTTGTAGAAGTGACTCCCATTAGCAAATGAATTCATGATTGGTGGTTCGTATGGATGGTCTAGTTCTGTGTGAGGTCTTCATGCTTTTTCCAGCTTTCTACCCCCTCTCAGAAGAAAGGCTCCCACATTCCAGTCCTCTGCTTGAATATCAAGCTCTTATCTAAGGCATGGGAGGTGCAAGTCCTAGCAGGAGAATGTGTCTGGAGTTTTGCAGTCAGAGGCAGGACAATCCACATCACTGCAGATAGTCAGAGGGCCTTCTCTTGCACAAATAGCTCTATAACATTAAATTAGCTCACTCTGAGCAATCAGGACAACAATAGTAGAAAATATTTATCAAACATTTACTATCAGACACTGATCGACCATTTTACCTGTACCAAATTGTTATATAGGTTGAATTGAGTCTCCCTAAGATTCATATGTTGTAGTCTTAACTCCCAGTACCTCAGAATGATACTTGATTTAGAAATAAGGTTTTTGTAGATGTTCACTTTAAGATGAAGTCATTATGCTGGGCCCTACCTTAACATGACTGATGTCTTCATGAAAACGTGAACTTTGAACATAGAGCAGACACAACAGAGAGAATATCATGTGAACCAGAAGACGAGAGTAGGGTGATGTGTTTATAAGACCAAGAACACCAAAGATTGCCAGCAAACCATTAGAAGCCAGGAGAAAATCTTGGGACAGGTTTTCCCTCATAGCCAAGAGATGGAACCCAATCTGCTAAAAACTTGATCTCAATCTTCTAGTTTGCAAATCTGTAAGACAATACATTTCTATTTATTAAGCCAAACAAATCTGTGGTATTTAATTATGGCAGCCTGAGCCAAGGAACACAGACATCCTACTCTGCCTGGATTCCAGTCAGAGTCACTCTCAACTATAAACAATAACATAAACAAGGAATCAGACACTTTCTTAACACGTCCTTGTTTAAATGACCAGGTAAAGTAGCATAGACTGTGTATGCAGTGTTACTTTATAGCTCTTACATAATACTGTTTTCCTGTTAGGGCCAAATGGGACACCAGGACTTGTTGGCCTACCTGGGCTATCATGTAGAAATAAGAATAGATTGATTTCTGATTGGACACAGAAAGCAAAATGAGAACCAATGAGTAAGAGCTTCACAGAAGCAAATTTTGGCAAACTGAGAGGAAAATCTTCCTATCAACAAAGGCTGCTCAAAATTGGGATGAAGGTTCATATGTGGCTGTGAGGTCCCCACCATAAGAAATATCTATGATGTTAGGAAGGAGCTAGTCCTGTGTAGATAATTGATACCTTTAAAACTAATGAAGCAGCTCCCATACTTGTTTTCCTGTCTAGGAAAAAGCAGGTCAAAGGTGGGAATTAGTTTCTGATATGAACAGGACTGACTAGACTAAACCTATTTGTAAAGAAGTTATGAAGAGGCACCTGAGTCTGGGAGAAGTGCATCAGGGAAGATACGGTTATAAGCTCAGATGAAGTTCAAAGAAAACTATTATGGGAACAAGCTCTGACAAAGACATGTAGGGAGAGGCTTAACAATTACCTGATACTGAGAAAGAAAGAGCTGGCAAGAAAGTTAAAATGGTGAGTATTCCATTTCCTGGTGGTGAGAGAGATACACAGGAAAGAATATCACAATTGTGGAGATCTGATAAAAACGGAGATAGCCGGTACTTCTCAAGTCATGAAAAGGTACTCTACTTTCCAGAACTATAGATACTTTACCCCTTCACCCCAAACATAGAGAAACTGAGAGCTGTGGCTGCAGTTGTGTGTCTAAAGAACATAGATATGAATCACTGCTATTTGAGATTTTTTTTTTTTTTTTTATCCAGAAGCAAAATAAAACAAAAAAAGGCAAGGAATGCAGCTGTGTGGTTTGAGTGCCTAAAATAAGATATGAAATCATCTGCTCTGGTTATTTCTAAACCAAAGCAATGTTAGAGGTGCTCTCTGAAGAGCTCATCTATATATTTATGTAGAAAGGAAATGGAACTGAAAACGTGGTGCCCAGAGCAAAACAAATTTTGTTCACTTTTTGGTATGAAACCCACCTGAGACCATCAATTATTTTCATATATCTTCTTTTTAATTTTGGCTACAGATCATACATTTTGACATTAAAATTTTATGATGCTTTATACAGTAGTGTCTCATCCTAAATCTTATGCCATATTAATAGACGAAAATAGGACTCCCAGGTCTTCTGACTTCTGATCTAACCTTATTTCTACTCAAATTGTTGACAATGAATTACTGAGAAAACATGGACAAATAAAATTTAATTCCCAAATAGAGAGAGACAAAAGTTTGGAAATGTTTGTGTTTTGAGAGATTATTTTTATCCTTCACTGTCCTATTATTTACCCATTTAAGTTCATATTTCTTTTACAAAACTTGATCAGCTTCCTTTGTGCTATAAGCTGGTACCAGAGTTGTCTGTCTTATATCTAAGCTGGCAAGAAAATTGGAAGAAGCATTAATTTTCATTTCTTTGTAAGAATAAGAGAACAAATAATATTGATATTAATAATAATAAAGCCAAACATTCATGAATTTAACCCAAAGATTCTAAGTTTTACATTATATAAAACTTAATGAACCAAAGATCCTTAAAGCTTGCCAATTCTTCTTTTTTTTTTTTAAAGATTTTATTTATTTATTTGACAGGCAGAGATCACAAGTAGGCAGAGAGGCAGGCAGAGAGAGAGGAAGAAGCAGGCTCCCTGCTGAGCAGAGAGCCCGATGTGGGGCTCGATCCCAGGACCCTGGGATCATGAACTGAGCCGAAGGCAGCGGCTTTAACCCACTGAGCCATCCAGGCGCCCCAAGCTTGCCAATTCTTGACTACATCATTTCCTCTGGTGCTTCTTAAAAATGTTTTTGTGGTAACGGACCTTAAAAAAGTTAAATAACTTACCTTCCCCCTTTCATCCATTCAGAACTCTATTTTTTCCCATAATTTTTACCTCTATTAGAAAGCTGAATTACAAAAATTAAAGCCTAATTTTGGTTTTATATTATTATATGCAATAATATATACTCATGCAATACATATGCAGTACCGATGTGTTAATTTCAGTTATTTATGAGTAGAAACACAGTAAAACAGAATTTTTTTTCCTATTACTATTTCTTTTTTAAGACTTTATTTACTTATTTGACAGAGAGAGAGAGATCGCAAGTAGGCAGAGAGGCAGGTAGAGAGAGAGGAGGAAGCAGGCTCCCCCTGAGCAGAGAGCCAGATGCGGGACTCAATCCCAGGACCCTGAGATCATGACTGGAGTCGAAGGCAGAGGCTTAACCCACTGAGCCACCCAGGCGCCCCTACTATTACATTTCTAAAACAGATTCAAAAGTAAAGATATTTAAAAAAAAAATCGCTTTAGGTTTTCAGTTCTTCAAAATTATTATTTTGAGAATTTTTTCAAGTACAAAAATGGAATTTTCTTATTTTATATATATATATTTTTTTCCTTTCAACTTAGATTCAGCTAAATCACTGGAAGAAAATTGAGTTCTTAGAGAGAGTTGAGGGTAAGTAGAACTCCTCCATTTTACCTAGGATTCAAACATTGAGAATACAGATTCCTTGGTGTCAATGAGCAGCTACATTTTACTTTTTTTTTTTTTTTTTTTTTTTTTTTGGTACCATGCACTTTGAAGAAGCAATGATGGACAGAGAATGGTAACAATACTCTTCCAAGATATGACCAACCCTGTGTTTTCCTTATTCTTTAAAAAACAAAATGACTTTTAGTTTCCCTAGGAATGTTGCTTCTTTCATATTTGTCTTCATTTAGTTTTTCTTTTTTTTTTTTTTTAATGTAGCCCAACATGGGGCTTGAAATCATGACCCCATGATTGAGAATCAAGACCTGACCTGGTATCGAATTGGATGCTTAGTCAACTGAGCCACTCAGGCACCCCATCTTTTAGCTTTTTACACTTGCCTTTCTTTCCTTCTCTGGAATATATTAGTATTTCATAAGCATTAGCAGCCTAAGGCAAGTGGCAGTTGTTTGTTATTAGACTCATGTCATACACTGACAAATTTTCCCCCAAGAATACGAAATACAAATCCAATAATTTTTAGAGTGTAGATGTGAAAGTTTTATTGTTTTTATCTCATGATAATGTGCTGAAATATAAAATAAAATTTATGATTTATCAGAATTGATTCTTTTATCATTTAGTTTCAGCTTCCTTTAGCAGCAAACCTAGAATAATCTATAAATAATTACCAAATATCTCAATTGTAAGCATTTGTGTTTGTTTTACTGCAAATTAACTTTTAAATTAAATCAACAACTTCCCATTTTAATCAAACACATATTTAAATATATATTGACTTAATGGTTAATATCTTACAGAGCTAATCTCATATAAATATGATAGCTACCATTTATTGAGTACTTAATTTGTATAGTTGCTCTGATAAGCACTTTAAAATAATTATTCAAATTTTACTGATGAGGAAATGGATTTTCCATTAGAGAGCTTGACTTGATTTTCCAGAGTACACACTACCTGGTTAAGGATCGAGAATTTGAACTCAAGTCTGAAATTCCAGCTTTTGTGTTTTTCTTGAATTGCACTAGAAACCTTGAAGAATTCTAATTTGATTGAGAAACAAAAGCACAAATACACTTATAGCAGCCATTTTCTTCAGAAAGAATAAACATTCTAATCATTGCTTCACTTCAATGCCTACTAACTGTTTTGTTTTTGTTTTTGTTTTTAAGAACCGTTCAGATGGGAACTCTAAATAATATGAAAATTAAAATGGCATGGCCTAAGTTCTAAGACAACTTTCATAATAGTGAGTTCGTATTATGTTTAGGGCAATATTATTTATGATAACTTTCTTTTCTCTCCTTAAAAGAAGCATTTAAAATGGTAATGGGGGGATTGGGGCTTGGGTGGCTCAGTCTGTTGAGGGTCCAACAGTTGATCTCAGCTCAGGTCTTGATCTCAGGATCTGAGTTCAAGCCCCGCATTGGACTCCATGCAGCATGGAGCCTACTTAAAAACAAAATGGTGAAGTGTGTCATGTTCTATGCACAGGGATAGTTCTCTTTCATGTGCCGCAGTACAACTGAGAATAGGGTATTCACACTAGTAACATTAGATCATAACAGTCGTATTTCTTGGTCTGAAAGAGAGATGGCACTTGCTTCTCCCCCACTCTCCATCAACCAATTACCTTTCCAGGCAAAAAGTGTTCAAGGCAGGCAGTCCCTGTTCACTTGTTGCTTATAACCAAACAGCCATGAGAATCTTTAAGGAAGGTTTTCTCAGCAGTTAGGAAATTTTGCCACGTGATTCAGCTATCCTTTTCCTCTATTGTCAGTTGAAAATCACTGCTGTGAAGTGTGTGCTTCTTGTTGATGACTAGAGTCACAATAAGCAATATGGATAGGTTTTGAGAAAACAAACATGTTCACTTGTTCCCATACAGAACGAATAACGGGATGAAAAAAAGCAAAACAAAACCCATGAAACTGGAAGTACTGCCTTACTGCTCGTTACAACCAGACTAACTCTAAGAAGAGTTAATCTTAGAATAGCAGAGAGAAAGAAAATAACTTCTCAAAGAATTTAGGATAAAATGAGCCTGTGCTGATCTTCATGGTGGAATCTTTATTCTATTTCCTAGAAAAAATGTGCTTCAGATAGCCCATGCGGTCTGGTCTTTATTTTCTTTGTGTTATTTCTGGACTCCCTGATTATTTGGAGTCTTTGAATATCTTTAGGAAGATCAATCTACTTTTCTTTTTAAACTTTTACTATTAAGGCCTAAAAAAGTGAAAATAAGCTCACTATACATTATAACCTTTTCTTATATACTGACTGAATCCCAAGATAATTTTTGTTAAGATTTTGAGGCAATGTGTAAAATCTCCTTTTCATCTTTAAGTTTCTACATTTTAATGAATTGAGCCAGAAAACTATCACTAGCAAACTTTCATTTCTCTCTCTCATAGAGAGAGAGAGACAGAGACAGAGACAGAGA
Source organism: Mustela lutreola (assembly GCF_030435805.1). Taxonomy (NCBI): domain Eukaryota; kingdom Metazoa; phylum Chordata; class Mammalia; order Carnivora; family Mustelidae; genus Mustela; species Mustela lutreola. The sequence continues at coordinate 189,459,674 of NC_081292.1, forward strand.
CAGAGAGAGATCTCAGGAGATGGGCATTGGGAAGAAAGAGAAGACAAGGAGAAAATTAGGGCTAGCATTGAAAATGTATTGGCTATGGTCACATTACCTAACTTTAACTGGGGCAGCCTTAAATATCATCATCTACAAATTCTTTTTAAAATAAGCCATTTCTTAGGAGATAATCCTGAAATGACTTCATTTGTACGGCTGTGGGAAATCATGATCTCAAACGACTTTTCTCAGAATAACCCACTCTCTGTCTCCTTTAATGCCAAACTTACCAGACACTCTTGTATCATTTCTGAATGTTAATATGCAGTCTCGTAAAAGCCTCTATTACCCAGAAAATTCTATGGGAAAAAGATACATAGTACTGTCAAATGATGACACCCATAAAGCAAGAATAATTTATTTCTATAATGCATGTTTCTTTTAGTGAGCTCAGCCTATAGATAATGCATATTATTAATCCCATGTTATACAGGAAACCTTAAAGAACTCAGATTTATTTTAAGGCCATAGAGAGATTTTGGCAGTGTTAGAAAATAACTGAGAATTCATGCTTCTATATTTTCTTTCTATATTTCTGAGAATCCCCAAAGACAAAGATGTTATTCTAAAAGTCCAAGAACAGAAATCATTCCACCTCCCCCTCCGCCAAACCCCCCCCCCAAAAAAAAAACAGGGGCACCTAGGTGGCTCAGTGGTGACTCGGCTCAGGTCATGGTCCCAGGGTCCTGGGATTGAGCCCCACGTCGGGCTCTCTGCTCCTCTCTCTGTCTGCTTCTCTGCCTACTTGTAATCTGTCAAATGAATAAATAAAATCTTTAAACAAACAAACAAACAAAAAATGCACAGTGTGTCTGGCACGTGGATAAAATTCCATTATTCAGAGCTCTCTAATCTTTCAGGTTTATTATAATTGCAAGTTGGTTATGACTTGGTGTATAGAGTACTACTGATCAGAACCTTTTGCTTTAGCTGCATTATTTAATAACAATAACTTCTTTCTGTTCACTCTCTGAATATGTTTCAGGGTCCAATGAGAGTGACAAGTGTTTCCCAAGTATATTATGTGGAATACCAAAGCTGCATCCAGCTTTCATCCAACTCTTTATAAATCTAATTATTAAACTAGGGTGGGAGGGGCAGCTAAGAGAAAAGAGTGGTTGTGAATCCCTCATCATTTTCTGCAAACGATAATTTATGTGCAGAATTGTGTTCCAATTAACTCAGTAGCTCTTCCATCTGTGAAGCTGTCATTCCTCCTCCTTCAAGATATACATGAGTATCTAGCAAAATGCCCTAGTCAGGTAATAAAAGCATTTTTCAAAATAATACTAAAGATAAAAATTTTTATATAAACGCTGCACATTTTTTTTGTTCGTTTGTAGGTATATACCTTAGTATTTTCTTTTCTTTTGGAGTGATCGTGTAAAAAAAAATTATTCTAACACTTGCTAAAGTGATAAGAAAGATTCTGTTCAGAACTATTGCAGCAAAGGTCAACTCTATTGCAGTAAAGGAGAAAGACTGATTTCAACTCTAAGTACAAAAACAAGCTGGAATGTATAGCCAGTGAGTAGAATGAGGGGTTCAGCAGATAGAAAATTATTAAAAGGAGACACCAAGGGAAAGTGGATTCTTGCTAAGCTGACTTAACAGGAATTTTACTAATGTTAGGACAAGAACATATACATCAAGAGTAAGAGATGTTGAACGTGATTAGATACCAATGGTGATCAAACATTGAGGGCAGAAGGATTCTTGCTGAACTGGCTTATCAGGACTCTTTGCTGCAGGCAGGCCAACACTGAGGCCGAGCCCAGAAGAATGCTGGGACGAGCCTAAAGAAAGTTGGGTCAAGGAGAGCACTTTTTTCAATTACAGGTGGTATTGGGTTTTTAATTTTTTTAATGTGTTATTACTAGTACATAGAAATGTGATCAATTTTCATGTATCAAATTTATATTCCTTTTTTTAAAAGATTATTTATTTATTTGACACAGAGAGAGAGACAGAGAGAGAGGGAACACAAGCAGGGGGAGTGGGAGAGGGAGAAGCAGGCTTCCCTCAGAGCAGGGAGCGCAATGCAGGGCTCGATCCCAGGACCTAACCTGAGCTGAAGGCAGCTTGCTGACTGAGTCACCCAGGTGCCCCTAGAATTTATATTCTGCAGCTTTGCTGCATTCACTTTATTAGTTCTAAAAACATTTTTATGTGTATAGGTTTCTTAGGTTTTTATTTTTTTTTTAATGTAGGCAATTATGTTATCTGCCATCAGGAATAACTTATTTCTTCCTTTCCTATTTTTATGCCTTTATTCTCTTTCTTTCCTTATTTTAGTGGCTAGGATTTCCAACGCTGTGTTGCACAGGAGTGGTGAGAGTGACCACCCTTGTCTTCTTATCAGTCTTAGAAGGAAAACATTCAGTTTTTCACACACACAAAATATAATGTTAGCCGTAGGGTTTTAGTAGATGTTGGTTATCAAGTTGAGAAATTCTCCTCTATTCATAATGTGCTGAGAGTTTTTATTATGAATTTTGGATTTTATCAAATGTTTTCTCTGTGTCAATTGATATAATCATATTTTTCTGTGATAGCCTGTTGATACAGCCAATTATAATTCTGGAATTTTTTAGTGTTGAGCTAGCGTAAGTAGAATAAATCCCACATGGTCATGATGTATCATTTTTTTTATATATTGCTGGATTCAACTTGCTAATACTTTTATATGGATTTTTACACCTATGTTTATGAGATATATTTTTTTTGTACTATCTGACCAGTTTTGGTATCAGCAGGATTCTAGTTTCATAAGATATGTTAGGAACTGCTTTCTCCTCTTACATTTTTTGTATGACTTTGTGTAATATTGATGTTAGTAATTCGTTATATATATTTGTAAAGTTCCCCAGTTAATCTGTCTGGGTGTGGGATATTTTCCTTGAGAATTTTTCATTTTTTAAAAAAAATTTTAAGAATTTTAAATTTTTTGAACATTTTTTAAAGGTTTTATTTATTTGAGAGAGAGAAAGAGAAAAGAGCACACAAGTAGGGAGGAGTAGAAGTGGAGGAAGGAGAAAGTATCCAAGGCAGATAGTACACTGACCCTGGGTCCCAAGACCATGAGATCATGACCTGATCTGAACCAAGCTGAACCAAGAGTCTGATGCTTAACCAACTAGGTCATCCAGACACCCCATAATTTTTTTTAATTTTTTAAATTGTTTACTTTTAAAATTAATCAATCAATCAATTAATTAATTATTTTGCTTGATTTTGTTATAGTCAGAGAATATACTCTATGATTTCATTTTTCTAAAAATTTTGAGAGCTTATGTTATCTCCATGATATGGTTTATATTGGTGAATATTCCATGGATACTTGGAAAAAAATATTTATTCGCTGTTATTGGCTGAAGTATTCTATATATGCCAATAAGATTCTGTTGGTTGAGTGTTCTGTTCAGATCTTTTTACTGCTGAATTTTAATCTAGAAGTTCTATGATTTGCCAAGAGGGGACGTTAAAATTTACAACTAAAATTGTGGACTTCTTTATTTCTCCTTCCAGCTCAATCAATTTTTGCTTCTTGTATTTTGAGAATCTATTACTTGATGTATACACATTTAAGATCATTATCTCTTACTGGCCCTTTTACCATTATATAACTTTGTCTCTAGTGATTTTCTTTGTTCTAAAGTCTTTATTACCTGTTTTAATAAAGCCATGCTTTAAACCTGTTTGGTTTCTTTTTTAAAATAATTTTTGCATAGTATATCATTTCTATCCTTTTACTTTCAATTTCCCTGTATCAGTGAAATTCACTTGCGTTTCTCTTAAATAGCAGGTATAGTTAGTCTTCATTATTCACAATGCTGTGTTTCTAAATTCACCTACTTGTTAAAATTTATTTCTAGCCCCAAAACATTACCTGTAATATTTTCACAGCCACTTGTGGACATGTGCATAGTGCAAAAAACTTGTCACTCAACATTGAAATAGGTAAAGGGGATTAAGTAGTACAAGTTTTCAGTCATAAAATTAATAAGTCACAAAAGTGGTATGAGAGTACAGCATAGGGAATATAGTAAGTAATATTTTAATAATGTTGAATGGTGACTATACTTACAGTGAAAGCACAGAGTAATGCATAGAATTGCCAAATCCTTATGTTGTACATCTGTATATATAGCACTGCATATCAACTATAATTCATAATATGATAACCAAAAATGTAAACAAAACAAAAACTTGCCACTCAGCATACATGTTCCTGGCTAGAGTGGAATTAAGGTGATCCTCTGTCTTCTTGTTTGGCTCTCCTACTATATAGCCAACTATCTTTTTTATGCTTTATTTAGTGCTACATTGTTTTTAGTTTTGTTTTTGTAATTTTGTGCTTCCTGTTGGTGATTTCACTATTTATAATGGCCAATCACAGTGCTGAAATGCTAATGTTCCTAAGTATAAGAAGTGCTGTAACATACCTTATAGAGAAATTACAAATTAGGGGTACCTGGTGGATCAATCTGTTAAGGATCCAGCTCTTGATTTTGGAACAGGTCGTGATCTCAGGGTCCTGGATGGAGCCCATGTTGGACTCCGTGCTCAGTTGGAAATTCTGCTTCAGGATTCTCTCTCTCCCTCTGCCTATCTCTCCACTCATGCACTCTCTCTAAAATAAATAAATAAATAAATAAATAAATAAATAAATCTTCTTTAAAAAAAAAAAGAAATTATGTATTAGATAAGTGTCATTCAGGCATGAGTTGTAATGCTGATGGCCATGAATTCAATGCTACTGAATCAAACATATATATTAAACAGGGTGTCTTTAAACATAAATACAGATAAAACAATGTTTAATTAGCTAATTTAAAAATTGGTGACCCAAGGTTTATAGGAACCTAACTCTGTGTTTCCCCTAGAAACAATGGTTTAGTATTTACAGTCACTTTATAGAACATAATTGCTGTGGATAATGAGAATTGACTATAGTTGGTTTGTGTTTTTTAGAATCAATTCTGCCTTTCAACTGGTGTATTTACACTATTTACATGTAAAGTAATTATTGATATGCTAGGGCTTTCAGAAGTCTCCTTTTGTTTCTTGTGTGTGTGTGTGTGTGTGTGTGTGTGTGTGTGCTACTTCCAGAATTTATAATTGTACTTAGCGGCAGCAGAAAAAAACTAAATCTATACCATTTTGTCCAAACCAAAAGTCTGTAACATAATATCTTAAATACTTTTTAGGGTAGAGGAAGAATCATACAACTTCAGTGTATTTTCAGCTGAATATAATCTATGAGTAAGAAAAAACAGACAAAATTTCAATACAGTGGAAAAAATGCTATGGAATTGTGTAACTGAATAGAAGCATTATATATATTTTATATATTTACACATATGTATTTATCATAGTGGTACTCAAAGGTCATCAAATTTAGCTACCTATTATAAGATATCAGGATCACCTACTGTGCTACTGCAAAAAGAGAACTTCTAAAAGAAACAAGCTCAGGAAATTGTATTTTTTAACATATTTTATTTATTTATTTGACAGACAGAGATCACAAGTAGACAGAGAGGCAGGGAGAGAGAGAGAAGGAAACTCTTAACCCACTGGGCCACCCAGACGCCCCAGGAAATTGTATTTTTAATTAAACTTAAAAACCTTCAGAAGAAAACCATTAGGCTGATCACTTGCTTTAAAATAGGTTCATAAGATTTAGAAAACCATGTCCTCCTGAGTTGATTTTACTTACGATTCAACATCTTTACTTATTAATTATTTTTTAGGTATGCAAAATTCTACCCACAATTTTTGAGCTAGTTTCAAAGTTTGATACTAAGGGTGCACGCCAGGAAAGCTGGTTTGGCCAGTTGGAGCCCTAACCATTCATCGAGGCTCTCGATTTTTCAGGTCAGGGTCTCAGAGTTGACCAGATTCAGGAAACTGACTGAGGTGGAGAAAACCGTTATTTTAATGTGGGTAAGATGAGACACTGCTTTGTGGTGACAGAATAGCTCCATTTCTTGACTGCAGTAGTGTTGATATAAATCTAACCATGTGGTAAAATGATATAAAACCAAATGGACATAATATAACAATGTTAATTTCTTTGTTTTGATAGTGATTAAATTAAGTACGATGTGACCATTAAGGTAAACAGGGAAAAAAGCATTAGGACCTCTCTACTCTCTTTTCAAATTCCTGTGGATCTATAATGATTTCAAAATAAATGCTATAAAATGCTGTAGCTTCATTTTAATTTATTAAGGGCAAATACCCCATCATTATTGCTATTGTTTTCAAAACTCTCTTAGACTATGTAGGTATTCTTTGAAATGAACATTAGAATTATTCTGTGAAATCCTAGAAATGAAAACAGATTTTATTGGCATTATATTAATTGACAGGTAATATTTGAGGGGTGGAACTGAAAATCCTTGTAATATTGCCCTCCCATCATTTTAGTTACCAGGTGGAAGGGACAATCCCTGTGACCTCCTAGACATTGTGACTTCAATGCTGCAAGATAGAATTCTAGCAGAGGACATGTATACAATTCAGTTCACTATGGGAAATGACATTTTCCTCTCATCAAAAGAGGAGTCCGTGGAGTCACAGAAGTCCAGAAAGTGTTAATAATAAAATGTAATTAATAAGTTAGAAAAGGTAAAGCATCTTTATGGAATTGACACTTGGCAAGATGAGATGTCTTAACTCTCCTGTGGAGATTTAATAAAATTTTCTTTATTAATAAGAACATTATCATAAATCATTAAATATTTGATAGAAATAAATGGATGGAATTTCTAATCTCTTAAAAATCATAATCATTGTTGTATTATTTCTCTAGCTCAGTAATTTTACATGCTCTAATTTTTAGACTAGTGTTTCAGGTACTTAAGTGTTGTGTGCCTTCTATAAAATTGAGTGTGGGATTTGGAAAGTATGAGAAATACCCAGTGTGAATATTTTTAAGCAATGATCAAATTCTCCTTGATTAAAACTGTCTAGTCATTTGAGAGAATTAAAAACATTCTTTTTCCCATGGTCTGAAACTTCTTAGGAAATCTGGCTCCTCCCTATCTCCCTGGTCTCACCTCATTCTGATCTTCCTTTCATTCTACAAGTATTTGTTGATTACCAGTTGCATGCCAGTTATTTGTCTAGGTGCCAGGCCCCAAGGTAAAAGTCAGGCATCATGATGTACTGTCTCTCATGGACTAAACTCTCTAGTAGGGACAATTAAAGCTGTCAAATCAAGGAATATTTGCCTGTCTATGCATTTATACCTATAACAAGTTATTGAAGAAAAAAATTATTTCCAACTGATTGCCAGGTTTTATCTGCAGTCTTTTGAATAAAGGAATTCAAGGAGATAATCTTAACTCTGCTGTTAGAATGAACCAGGTAAAACAACTTCAAACTTTATAGCACTATGTTCAACGTTTAAGGGAGTCTCTAGTGTGACATTTTCCCCTGTGCCACCATTTGGCCAGAAGATATTGGAATATCTATGTTACCAAGATCATTGCAAAAGGTGTGAAGGATATCTTCCCACAAGAAAATCAGGGTGCTGTTTCAGGTGCGGTGGCTGTCCTGACAATCAAAGTAGTAGGCATATTTCTACCATTATTCTTCTGTGAAGAAGAACATGCCTTATGAGGCTTCAACTTTACAAGTGGAGAATCTGAAAACTTGAAAGTTCAACTAACACAAGGCAAAAGAGTTAGTAAATGACATGGTAAGACTTGAACCTACTTCAACTCCAAAAATAGTATGTGTGTCACTGTCACAGATCATTTAAACTAAAGCTCAGAACAGAGTTTTAAGGAGTATATGAATCACTTGAGATAATATGCAAAATGTTTATATATTTGAATTAGATTTCTTTGAGGAAGTGGTCTGTATATTTAATTAGAGTCTTAAAAAGCCTTTGACCAAAAAATAAAGTAATCATCATAATAAAAGTTAAGAACTACTTCATGCATACTGCATCTACTAAAAGAAAGTAAACAAACGTGAGTCCTGTACCACTGTGCGGCTCACATCTTTCTCTTTCATGTTTGAGAAGCCCAGAGATTTTAAAATTAAGTCATAAGTAGAGTAATGCATTCTATCATTTGCCACTAGTTTGGGATGATTTACATTTATGCCTTTTAGGAAGCATCCCATAGGAATGTATCTGTGAGAAAACGGCTACTTTGTTTGAGAGGTAATGACAAGCCTCTACTTACTTCTACAGTTCTTGGAATCATCTCCGTGTGAAATCACAAAGGATTCACGTTTAACTTCAGCTCCTTTTAATACTCACACAAGAGGGAGACTAGGGTTGCCAATTTGTCCACTACTACAGACCAGCTTGTTTCCTACCTCCGGTAGTTGCCTCCAGGGAGAGATAAGTGCTAGAGAGATTAGCCTTAAAGTCTGTACTTAAGTAATTAGACGGGAAGAGGGACTGGAGACTTATCCTTCAATAAACTTGGACTACTTTAGGAAATATAAGTAAGCCGGGGATTCCCCAAGAAACCAAAACAAAGCATTTCTTCTTGGCTCTAAACGTAAAATTATAAGTGTAGCAGATGTGAAAGTGCTTTGGAAAAGTAGTTAAAACACTAGAAAAATGTGAAGGTTTATGATCCCTCTGCCCCCAACCCAAAATGCTACATTACAGTTTTGCATACAAAAAACTAGTAGTAACAAAATGCATTATTGAATAAGAGCACATAAGTAGGGAATAATTAAAGAGTGATGGGTATTCCAATTAAGAATTAGCATACTTTGGTAGGATTACCTAAATTTATTCTTTCAGTGATTTTTGTTTTGGATACTTAAGAATGATATTTTTCCCTCTGGAGAACAGAGATTAATATAGGTTAATTCTATTTGCATCTGGCTGAATGTTGCAAGACTGTTCCTGTGGGTTCAAGGATCAAGCAAAGATGAATTCACACAAAACCCTTCTTTGTTGGCTCAATATTCATTTCTGACTTCTTACCCCTAGATAATAGTTAAAACTCAATTCTCTGAGAAAAATAAGGTGGGTTTGGGGGGAGGTACTGATCCAGCCTCAAATTTCTTTCTTCATCAGTTTTGGTATCTGTCAGATGAGTCAGGAAAACAGGATTTCTCCATGCATTCACTTGTGATTTCCTAAGTGAATATATTATTAGATTAAGAAATCTACATATATAAGCCTCAAAACTGTGTTATATGCCCAAAGGAGTATACAAGGGACCAAAATGAATGCAAATATTGGAATTACTTCTCTTCTTACATGTCAAATTATGTAAAGGTATAACCACCACAACTTTTTTATGATTATACTTTGTAGATTAACTGAGCCCCGTTTTCATTACATAAGATTTGTTTGTTTGTTTCCCTTAGGAGACAGAAAAGGACTAAAGTAAGTGTACAAATATGGTGGGGAAGGGGAGGATGGGTAATGCCGTGATTACTATGTTTTACAACATTTGCGTATCCTAAGCGTCTCTGTTGAAGATCTATTAAAAATAAGCCCTGCTACAAGAGAGGCTACAGTCAATCTCGCATAGCAAGTGAAATATCCTACAGCAGTGGTGGTCAAAGTGTGGGTCCCGGATCACAGCAGCAGCTCACTGGGAATCTATTAGAAATGCACATTCTTAGGTCCCACCCCAGGCCTATTGAGGATCAGAACTGGTCATTTCTGTCTTAACAAACCCTCAAAATGATTCTGATGTCCATTCATGTTGAAGAACATCTGTCTTTTTGAAGAGCCATCTTCCCTTTCCCTTAAGATACCTGTATAATTATTTTTAATAAGGTTGATTTACTTTCATGAATCTGTTCACTTTAATATGACAACTTTTGGTTAAGTCTATATTCAGTTTTCATCTTATTTTCATTATATTCACATTGTTCTCTTCTAGGCTGTGTTCTATGATTATATTTCCTTCCTTTTTTTTTTTTTAAATTTCCTGGAGATAATTATTGTCATTTCATTTGCTTAATTTCCTGTGTTCCACAAGTAATACTTACCATGCCATCTAAAAGAACTACTAAGCATCCAAGAAAATCTAAAAGAATTACTAAGCGTCTAAATGCTATTTGGCACTTTGGTCATGTACATCCTCCTCTGTTCCCACCTTTCCACTGAAGGATTCCTCCAGGAGCTCTCCGCACTCCTACTGGGGTTATTGTTATCTGAGCCTCAGGCAGAGCTCAGCCTTGGTTTTTCTTTGTTCTCTCCTGTGGATCTTCTTTCTCTCATATTTGTTTTTCATCTTGATTAACTCCTGTCTCCTCTCTCTTCCCTGATAAAAGATGAAGGTAAGATAAAAGATGAATGCAAGTTAAGCATTTGAAATTTTTTTATGGGAAAGTGCTTTCATTCTGTTTCTATGCTTGAGAGTTGGCGATTCTTTTGTTGTTCATTCTTTCAAAAACAAACCATTAAAAAGTGGCATGGAAGCTTTGTGTTCATGGAAGAACTTGCCCATTGGTAGGTGTTGCTACAAGAGGAGCTGATCCAGCAGACATTTTATTCTTAGGGAACCTTCCAAAATCACTGTCTATATGTCCTTTCTCGTGGGCTATTCAGTTTTCCCTCATAGATTTTTTCAATTTCTCATATGAAGTGAAAGAGAAAGACGGTGGTTTCATCCCTGATTACCAACTAGTTATCGGAGCCAAGCAGAAGCAGGGAAAGGGGACCTTTCAAAGCATACACTTCCACTTATCACCATTGCACCTCTCCCAGTACACTACTGCGTTCAGATTCCCCAACTTAAATGTGACCTGTAAGTTGATTTGAAATATTTCATACTTGAGTTTCCTAATGGAGTTAATTAATTCAATAGCTAAGTAATGTGAGACATAAAAAATAAATGCATGAGGTATTAAGAAGAGGGGACTGATAGACCATGATGATTAGATGAGGAGATGGAGGATAAAGAAATCAGAGAAATACCAGCTTTCTGACCTGAGTAACTGAGTGTTTCTCAGTAAATGATGTTGGAATTTACTGAGTGGGACAATAAGAGTGGGTTTGGTGTGAACGGTACATTCAGTTTATAATATGTTGATTTTGTAGTGCCTGTAGGTCTTTCAAGTGAAGATGTCCAATACTGAACTGTTTCGTGAAGATGTCTAACAGTGGTTGCCCATAAAGTGATTTGGGTTAGAGATAAAGATTGTGGATCTACTAATAAACGGAAACTTTATTTTATATATTGAAACAACTAAAATGATATATGGTGTAAAGTAAAAAGAATAGAGGATGGAATCATGAGAAGCATTAACATTTAAGGGGACTTGACAAAAATCCTATAAAATAAAGAACTTGTCAGTTTGAGTTTTCTAAGAAGCAGACTGAATTAGAGGTACAAAAGATTTACTAGGGGAAAGCTCTGTAAAAGATAAGAAGAGTGAGAAGGAGTAGGAGGGGGAATATTCACACAAAGATGAGGATGTGACACCTGTGAAAGGAAGGATTGAGTAAGAAGTCTCATACTGAAGTGCATTTCTCAAATAAATTTGACCAGACCAAAAGGAAGTCCCTGAGTAAGGTTATCCTTTGGATGAGTACTGTTAAGAATGCCTAGGCACTAGTACCCCTGCCATGCTCAGTCATGAACTGGGAACAATCCAAGACAGTGTGGACTCGATGCAGACACTAGTCATGAATCCAAAGGCACAATGGCTAGGGCTGTCAATCATCTAAGTTTTTTGAAACAGGTCTTCTTGAAAATCTGAAAGGCAGATCTTAGAAATGGGAAACTAGAAAGAATGGAGGTACCAAAGCCACAAAGAGAAAGTTGTAGGTATTATCCTCATAACTTTGCTATAAAGAGAAATGATGGATAAATCATCTTAAGACTGTAATTTTGAGCCCGAGACTCTTCCCTCTGAAATCTGTAGTTAATAGTTATGTGCAAAAATGTGCATAATTGGAGGCAATATTAATACTGGAGAAAACATAGTTCTGAAGAAGATGATGGATTGGCTTTGAAGTTTAGAACCATTTATAATGTTCAAATGTGCACTTTGAGTTGATTTGAAATATTTCATACTTGAGTTTCCTAATGGAGTTAATTAATCACAGTTGATTTCATTGCAAGCACAGCACCAACCAGATAGAATGTAGCCACAGTGCAAATGGAAATCAAGGTGTATCACTCCTACATATTTAGTGATGAGGAAGGGATTTTTTCTGAACTTTCATTCTTACTTTGTTAATATATTGTATTCCAGTATACCTAGAAACTCAGTTATGACTATCAACTTCTTATAACCACAGCTGCTCAGTTTCTATACTTTCTTTGGGAATTTTTAAATTATCCCATTTTTCTACCATTACGGACTTAGTCCTTACAAAAATGGGTCCACATCTTATAATCCCTACCTAGATCCTATAACTTTCAAACAGTGGTCCAAAAGCAGGAATCCACTCTCAGAAGTACTTTGTATTGTGTTCATCATTTATACACCCAGGCATGAATACGGAATTTAGAAAGGATGAAGAGAGAGTGGGGAATATCCCTATTTATTCTAGGTCACCTCTGCACCAACAAAGCTGAGTGATGACCTCCTAATGACCTCACCCATGACTTGAGAGTATGATTAGGGAAACAAATTGTGGGTGGGTGGGGGGATTCTAGAAAGAAAACCACAAGACCTTAGATGGCCAAGTCCTGGAGTAGGAAAAGAAAAGAGAAAAGTTAGAGTAAGACAATCAGTTCCCTGAGGGTGGGTGTTTTATCACCAGCATAGTGCTGGGCTATTGGCAGAAATCATCAATTTCCTATTCTAATGTTCAAAGTTAAATTGTTTTTGTTCTCAAAATTGATTCGTGTTTTAAATTTAATTTCTGCAACTCGCTCAGGCATTTTCATGAAATAACTCATTATTAGACATCACTCAAAAGAGCTCACTATTAAACATCTTCACTCAAAAGACATACAGGCACTACAAAATCAATGTATTATAAACTGAATGCACCATTTCTCATACAAATATACATATACATATAAAGTATAAGACAGCACCCCTTTAGTTTGCCCCACAGAGTTAGCCCTGTTCTGAACACAGTATAGGTGTTTAAGAACTATTTGGTGGAACTAAATTGTTATACAGTTTTATAGTTAACCTCTAATATGTTTAGTTTTCATAAAGTGGTCACTGTTCATATCTTCTTTGGTTTCTGGATGATCAAATCCTAGTGCCGACTCTTGAAGAGAAAGTCTCTTCTGCATTCCTTATGTTTTTTTTTTTTTTTTTCACAACTCTAAGTTAAAGAGGGGTTGGCTTGGGACCATTTTATTAAAATCTAGACTGCCTCATTATATACCTGACTGGATATACTAGCCAACCAGTCCTAAAATTATTCTATATGAAATAACTATATGTTGAAATACATTAAAAAACTGGACAAAAGCATATCTCCCCCCATAATCAGAATTCTGTTTGGCATCCACTCTTCTGGGTTTACACAGATTTCTTAAAAGCACCAATTTGGGGTGCCTGGGTGGCTCAGTGGGTTAAGCCGCTGCCTTCGGCTCAGGTCATGATCTCAGGGTCCTGGGATCGAGTCCCGCATCGGGCTCTCTGCTCAGCAGGGAGCCTGCTTCCTCCTCTCTCTCTCTCTGCCTGCCTCTCTGCCTACTTGTGATCTCTCTCTGTCAAATAAATAAATAAAATCTTTAAAAAAAAAAAAGCACCAATTTGACAGAATTATATTTTATTTCTAGAACTTCTCTAATGTGTTAATTTTGAAAAACTAGAAGAATGTATGGTTAGTATCCAAAAAAAGAATACTTTAAAAAGATAACACAAGGGGTGCCTGTGTAGCTTAATCAGTTAAGCCTCCAACTCTTGAACTCAGCTCAGGTCTTGATCTCAGAGTCATGAGTTGAAGCCACATGTAGGGTTCACACTGGTCATGGAGATTTCTTAAAAATAAATAAATAAATAAATAAAGATAATTCAGCTTGCCAGTGATCTCCATTTTCATTTTTCTAAAAACCAAAAACATGTGTGTATGTGTGTGTGTGGAAATGCTATATAGCATATAAATGAATGTGTTATATGCACATATCTACATATGCAAATAAATATACAGTTGACCCTAGAAAGTGCAGGGGTTGTGGGCACTGACCCCCTGCACAATTGAAAATTCATATATTACTTTTGACTTCTCAGAAACAACTAGTAATAATCCACCATTGACAGGAAGCCTTACTGACAAAATAGATAGACATATTTTCTTTGTATATACTATATACTGTATTGTTATAATAAAGTAAGCTATAGAAAAAAATGTTATTAAGAAAACCATAAGGAAGAGAAAATACATTTACAGTACAGTACTGAATTGATAAAAATAAGTACCTACATATAAGTGGACCCATGCAGTTCAAACCCATGTTGTTCAAGGGTCAACCATATACATACACACCTACACACACGTCATAAAATTGTGATAAACTTCTAGATACAATCCACAGTTTCAAATTTTTAAAAATGTGATTAATCATATATTGTATTTAGGTTGCTTTTATTTTTGATACTTGCACAGATTTAAAATATTGAAGTTGAAAATAATTATTTTTGTTATAATTGTGAAACATATGAAATTAGAGTGCTTTTAGGGACATATGTGGTGGTGAAAACAATTGAAGTCATTAAGCTTCAGTAAGTTTATTAAAGTGTTTACAGATCAAGGTGATTTTGTTTTGAGCTGAATTCAGGTATATCTCTAGAGGTGGCATCAGTAATCCATCTGAATTTTCCAGTAACACTGAAAAAAAAAAAGTAAGAAAAAGGTAATTAAAATTATAATTAAACCAACGCTGAGAAATAACTTGAGACAGGAGAAGTTTATAATTTTACACAAAAGTTTTCTTTTTAGAAAGGCTTTCAGATTTTCAAAGATAAAAGAAGATTGGTTGGATATTATGCATTCTTCATGATGATCGAATATTCCCTGTTCACTTTCTGTAGACACTTCCACAGGCATCAAATTGAACGTGCAAGTTTGAGTTATTTCTAGACTTCCACATTATATTAAATGACAAAAGAAGCGAGCAGCAACATTAGTTGTACAATTCCTTTTATGTATCAAAAATATTATTACTAGTAATATAGGTATCTAGACCTATAATTCTGTATACATGGACGTGTGAGGAATAGAATATTAATACTTTGGTAAGAGTAGTTATCCTGGAGTGGATGCTTGTGGGAGGTGATAAAAAGCTTTCCAATTTCATGTTCTCCCTTTTAGTACTCTGAATTTATTTTGATCATGTATTCCATTACTTTTATTTTAAAAAGTCAACAAGGACTTTTGGTTTTCATCTTTACAGTGCTTTTAAGATAAAGAAGAATGGTTTCTAGCACTGTTCAAAAAGAACTTCTCCTTTTAAAAAATATTCTAATTTCTTTCCTAAATCTTTTGAAATTGTTATTATTTCTCCATTAAACCAGCTGTAACGCAGCTTGTCGGTAAGAAGTTTGAAAGACCTCTCACTAGGGAAAATGGAAGTAAGATTTGTGAAGGACAGCCTGGAAAAGAGAGGGCATCGACAGACTTAGGGAGATGGACGGAAGGTTAAAGAAGAAAAGAATGCTTCTGGGATAATGTGGCATGTTTCTTCCCTTCACAACACCAGAAATGACTAAAGATATACAATAGGTGAGTTTGCTTCTCTGAGGAAAATGAAGGTTGAAGGTGCATTGTGTCATTTTCTCAGATGCATAGCAACTGAGCTCTCTAGCGGAGGCTCAAGAAGGAAAGGGGTCTCATTATACACAATGGATGGAATGAATAGATCTCTACTCTTTCTCAAGACACCATTCTGCTAATAAGTGGAACGAAAGAAGTAGAAATCCTTCCAAATGAGGAGATGAGAACAGACAAGAGATAGAAACTATTTTTTTTTTTTTAATCCAAGAAAGTGCATGGAAGTTTGCTGAGAAAGGTGAGTAAGTAGCTTCCAGAAGAACTGCAGTGAGAGGTAAGTTTATTCGTGTTGTAGAATTCCAGAAATTCTCGAGACTTAGAGACACTGTTTAGAGCTGACATCCCATGTGAGGTGTGGGTTGAAAATGGGAGGTTGTTTGTATAAAGAGAACTTTGGATTTTCGTCATCCAAGTGCTTGTAGGAGCCTGGGCAGCATTTCACTACCAATTCTCAACTTCACGCACAGAAATTCTGATTTAAGTTCATCTGGACGGACCACAGTATGTATTTTTTTAAAGTTCTTGAGGTGATTATGAGAGGCAGGGGTAAGCCAGAAGCAAGAACCACAGCTCCCCTACAAACTGACATTGTTTAGAAAAGGAAACCCTATGATTTAGTGACTTTACCCAAGATTTCCCATCCAATAGGACGGATCCAGAATGAGGAATGGTTCATTCCCTCTAGGTTTTCTTTTCATTGGCTGTCCTGCCTCCAGTACTGCCTGCTAGGGGTGATGTCACCTACCCTCAGCTTATCATGGCACTGAATCTCCAGATAGTGCAATCAGAACCCCAGCCAAAGAAAATTTTGAAGTCAGACATTATTTATATTTTAAGGAAAAAAATCATTTTCATGCATTATTGAAAGAAATAAAAGGAAAAAAAGAAAAAGTAAAACAAAACAAAACAAGAATGAAAATCCTATCTTTTTTCTCTTGTTTACATGTGTATCTGCACTTCATGAGAAAAATAGACAGTACAAATGAAAGAAACAATGCTGGTGGTCAAGGAGTGAGATCCCCATAACGTTGATTTTAACACCCAGATCGCTACATTTAAAATCGAGAAAGCAGAGTTTTCATGCCATGAATTTTCATGTCATTATGTTTTCATACCATGAGAGCAATTTTGATATAAATCAATATTGCTCTGAAAATAGAGTGCTGTCCCTCAGAATGAAGGCAAATGAGGATTTAGAACACTTGCAGGTTGTACTGTCAGTACTAATTTGAGTGCTAAAGTTCCATTTGCAAACCTAAGTAAACAGGAATGTAGACAGCTTGAACAAGATGAAATTGTGATATTGCCCAAAGGAACATGCTGATCAGGGAAAGCTCAGCATGAATTTGAATCAAAAGCATCTGCAACAACTTTAACTCTGCTTCATGCTGTCAGGGCTGGACCGTGACAAGGGAGGTTTAACCCATAACACCTGGGATGGAGGGGCAGAGAGCCATACACTAGCCATTGTGATAGCTTCTCCAGATTTTCGCAGCACATGGGGGCTTGTGCTAGACAATGACTACATCCAATTCTTCTGCAGCTGTCGATCACAGTAGGTGCTGGCAAATTCCGGTTCCTGAACTCATCAGCAGCAATAAATATTTATCGCATTTTAGTGAACACGTGGTAGGGAGGCTGAATTTGCATTAAATTTGAGTATTAAAAAGTCTACCAATTTAGCCAATACACATAAAGACAGGAAAGAATTCTTCCCTAAAGAAAAATCGCTCCTTACATAATAAAAGGCCCAAGCCTAGCAGCACCCACAGTCTTCTGTGATTGAAGGAAAACCTATGGAAGCCACAGAAAGATTTCCTCTTTACATGAAGGTTTTGTCCCAGTATAAACCCAGCAGTATTAACTCAATTAGTCAGAACTATCTGCTGGAGTAGACACCCCAACTAAGGTGGCAAAATGATGTTGTTTGGACTCATAAAGTTTCAGTTTTATAAAACCACCTGAAAATGGTTACTGAGGTAGGGCAGACACTCAGAGGGAACAGATGTGATTTCCTACATGGGCAAGGTTTGGCTTCAGAATCATTACATGGGCTTCAACAAGCATGAATCCAAGAGAAGCAATCAAGTTCAAGAGTGAGATACATGCTAAATATCTTAGCTCCCTGTGGGTGATGGAAATGAAGCCATCACACACACACATAGGCAAGAATTACATAAAAATCCTCCTCTCTCCTAAGGGATCCCAAGTCTTTGTTCTATATAATTCTGTGTCCAGAGCTATGAGGAATACAATGTAATTATTCCTATTAACTAAAAGTGACCTTTCATTGTTAGACTATAGTCTCTAGGAAGAAAGAGATTCTGTCTTGCTAAATATTTTTTCACTGTATCTTGGTCATTGATGGCAAGTTGAAAACATGAACAAAGAAAGAAGCATTTTTCTTAGTGGAAAGGGGATTGAAAGGAAAGAATGAAAACTAGTCCCAGAATAATAAGATTGCGATTTTTAATGATCAGAATTTTCTTAATTTGGTGTGACTGCCATGGTGGGAGTGGCAGTTTGTGTGTGTGTTTGTGTGTGTGTGTGTGTGTACTCATTTGTATGCATGTAATTTTCTTTGTGCCTACTGCACAAAAATGGTCAAATTAGAATTCCTACAAAGCAGGACAACAACCAGAAACAATGGAAAACACACCCTTTTAGGCAGATGAATTAGAAAAAATAAATATCTTCATCCTCCAGACTAACGATAGCCCAGCTACAGGGTTCATGAGTTGATGATGTCAACCTTAACCCTATCTCTACTCTCACTTCCAGGTGCTTTTGTATGAGACACAACCTTAATAGACTTATGGTTTATCATCCTAGTGAGCAAAATGAATGATTGTCCTTTCTATTGTTTAATTATCTTATGGACGACAAAAACAAGCAAACAAATAACAGGACTTGATAAATTTTCTCACTCCAAGTGGTGACATGGTTAAATAAGGGTATAAACAAGAGATTCTGAACCTAAAGTTCTAAGTGCGCTTGGAAATAAAATGTCTTTTGCATATTTATGTTTGCATTTTTCTAGGGAAGAAAGGGTCTGCAAATGCATCAATGACTCCAAAAAGTTAAGCCTTAAACTGAAGTATGGTAGAATAAGTAATTTAGAAACAATCGTAAAAAAATAAATTAGCTTTTAAAAGGTGTCCCTGAATTATCCAGATGAATTTCTAAGACACTAAGGTGTGGTTTCACCAAACTTACTCATTTTTTTTTTACTTCATTGAAAATATTTTTTTCATTTTTAAAAAATATTTTTATTTAAATTCAATTAACATATGATGTATTATTAGTTTCAGCAGTAGAGTTCAGTGATTCAGTCTTATGTAATACCCAGTGTTCATTACATCATGTGCCTTCCTTAATGTTCATCACTGAGTTAACTCATCCCCCCCACCTCTCTCCTTCAGCAACCCTCAATTTGATTCCTGATTAAGAGTCTCTTATGGTTTGTCTCCCTCTCTGATTTCATCTTGTTTTATTTTTCCTTTCCTTCCCCTATTTTCTTCTGTTTTGTTTCTTTAATTCCATTTGTGAATGGGATCATATGATTATTGTCTTTCTCTGATTGACTTATTTCAGTTGTCATAATACCCTTTAGTTCCATCCATGTTGCTGTAAATGGCAAGGTTTCATTTTTTTGATGGTCAAGTAGGATTCCACTGTATATCTATATACCACCACTTCTTTATCCATTCATCTGTTGATGGACATTTGGGCTCTTTCCATAATTTGGCTATTGTGCACATTGCTGCTATAGACATTGGGGTGCAGGTGACTCTTCAGATTACTGGATTTGTATCTTTGGAGTTGATACCTAGTAGTGCAATTGCTGGGTCATAGGGTAGCTCTATTTTCAACTTTTTGAGGAACCTCCATACTGTTTTCCAGAGTGACTGCACCAGCTTGCATTCCCACAAACAGTGTAGGAAGGTACCCCTTTCTTCACATCCTCACCAACATCTGTCATCTGCTGCCTTGTCAATTTTAGCCATTCTGACTGGTGTGAGGTGGTATCTCACTGTGATTTTGATTTGCTTTTCCCTGATGCCAAGTGATGTTGAGCACTTTTTCATGTGTCTATTGTTCATTAGTATCTCTTATTTGGAGAAATGTCTGTTCATGTCTTCTGCCTGTCTCCTGATTGGATTATTTGTTCTTTGGGTGTTGAGTTTGATGATTTCTTTATGGATTTGGGGTACTTGCCTTTTATCAGATAAGACATTTGCAAATATCTTCTCCCACTCTGTCAGTTGTCTTTTTGTTTTGTCAACTGTTTCCTTTGCTGAAAAAAAGCTTTTTATTTTGATGAAGTCCAATAGTTCATTTTTGCCTTTGCTTCCCTTGGCCTTTGGAGACACTTTTAGCAAGAAATTGTTGCAACCAAGTTTACAGAGGTGGCTCCCTGTGTTCTTTAGGATTCTTGTCTCACATGTAGGTCTTTCATTCATTTTTAGTCTATTTTTGTGTGGTGTAAGAAAATGGCCCAGTTTCATTCTTTTGCATGTGGCTGTCCAATTTTCCCAGCACCATTTGTTGAAGAGATTCTCTTTTTTATTGGATATTCATTCCTGATTTGTTGAAGATTAGTTGACCATAGAAATGAGGGTTTATTTCTGGGTTCTTTATTCTGTTCCATTGATCTATGTGTCTGTTTTTGTACCAATACCATACTGTCTTGATGATTACAACTTTGTAATATAGCATAAAGTCTAGAATTGTGATGCTACCAGCTTTGGCTTTCCTTTTCAACATTCTCTTGTCTATTCAGGGTCTTTTCTGGTTCCATACAAATTTTAGGATTGCTTGTTCCAGCTCTGTGAAAAAGTATCCTGATAGGGATTGTATTGAATGTGTAGATTGCTCTAGGTAACATAGACATATTAACAATATTTGCTCTTCCAAATCATGAGCATGGAACATTTTCCATTTCTTTGTGTCTTCCTCAATTTCTTTCATAAGTTTACTTATGAAAAGATAATAGTTTACTGAGTACAGATCCTTTGCCTCATTGGTTAGGTATTTCTAGGTACCTTATGGCTTTTGGTGTAATTTTAAATGGCATCAACTTCTTAATTTCCATTTTTTCTGTCTCAGGAATACAACTGATTTCTGTGCATTGATTTTATATCTGCCACAGTGCTGAATTCCTGTAAGAGCTTTAGAAATTTTGGTTTGTAGTCTTTTGGGTTTCCACATGAAGTATCATGTCATATGCAAAGAGTGAGAGTTTGACTTCTTCTTTGCCAATTTGGATGCCTTTTATTTCTTTTTGTTGTCTGATTGCTGAGGCTAGGACTTCTAGTACTATCTTGAACAACAGTGGTGATAGTGGACATCTCTGTCCTATTCCTGACCTTAGGGGGAAGGCTCTCAATTTTTCCTCATTGAGGATGATATTTGCTGTGGGCTTTTCATAAATGGCTTTTATAATATTGAGTTATGTTCCCTCTGTCCCTACACTGTAAATAGTTTTAATCAAGAAAGTATTCTGTACTTTGTCAAATGCTTTTTCTGCATATATTGAGAGGATCATATGCTTTTTTTCCCTTTCTTTTATTAATGTACTATATTGATTTGATTTGGGGATGTTGAACCACACTTGCAGCTCAGAAAAGAATCCCACTTGGTTGAAATGAATAATCCTTTAATGTACTGTTGAATTCTATTGGCTAATATCTTGTTGAAAATTTTTACATCTGGGGACATTGGTCTGTAATTCTCCTTTTTGGTGGGGTCTTTGTCTGGTTTTGGGATCATGGTACTATTGGCCTTGTAGAAAGAGTTTGGAAATTTTCCTTCCATTTCTAGTTTTTGAAATAGCTTCAGAAGAATAGGTACTATTTCTTCTTTAAATGTCTGGTAGAATTCCTTTGGGAAGCCATCTAGCCCTGGACTCTTGTTGGTTGGGAGAATTTTGATTACCGCTTCAATTTCCTTGCTGGTTGTGGGTCTGTTCCGGTTTTCTATTTTTTCTTGTTTGAGTCTTTCATTCATGATTTTATTTATTTGGGTCATTTCTCTTTTCCTTTGGATAAGTTTGGCCAGGGGTTTGTCAATCTTATTAACTATTTCAAAGAACCAGCTCTAGTTTCATTGATCTGTTCTACTGTTCTTTTGGTTTCTGTTTCATTGGTTTCTGCTCTAACTCTCTTCTCTTGCTGGGTTTAGGCTTTTTTTGCTATTCTTTCTCCAGCTCCTTAGGTATAAAGTTAGGTTGTGTATTTGAGAACTTTATTGTTCCTTGATAAAGGCTTATATTGCTATGTATTTCCCTCTTGGAACAGCCTTTGCTGCATCCCAAAGATTTTAAACAGTTGTGTTTTCATTTTCATTTGTTTCCATGCATTTTAAAAATTCCTCTTTAATTTCCTTGTTGACCCATTCATTCTTTAGGAGGATGTTTGTTAGCCTCTATGTATTTTAGTTCTTTCCAAGTTTCCTCTTGTGACTGAGTTCAAGATTCAAAGCACTATGGTCTGAAAATATACAAGGAATTATCTCAATCTTTTGGTACCAGTTGAGACCTGGTATGTGACCCAGTATGTGATATCCTAGAGAATGTGCCATATGCACTTGAAAAGAATGTATATTCTGTTGCTTTCGGTCAGAATGATCTGTATATATCTGTGAAGTCCATCTGGGCCAGTGTGTCATTCAAAGCCCTTGTTTTCTTGTTGATCTTCTGCTTAGACGATCTGTCCCTTGCAGTGAGTGGGGTGTTAAAGTCCCCTACTATTATTGTATTACTATCAATGTGTTTTTTAAATTTTGTTATTAATTGGCTTATGTAATTTTCTGCTCACATATTAGAGGCATAAATATTTACAATTGTTAGATCTTGTTGGATAAACCCTTTAATTATGATATACTGTCTTTCTTCATCTTTTATTATAGTCTTTGTTTAAAAGTCAAATTTGTCTGATCTAAGAATTGCCACCCCAGCTTCTTTTGGTGCCCATTAGTATGATAAATGGTTTACCACCACCCCCCACTTTCAATCTAGAGATGTCTTTAGGTGTAAAATGCTTCTCTTGTATACACCATATTGATGGGTCTTGCTTTTTTAACCAATATGATACCCTGTACCTTTTGATTGGGGCATTACCCCATTTACTTTTAGAATAGCTATTGAGAGAAGATATGAATTTAGTGCCATTTAATGACCCAGAAAGTCACTGTTTCCGTATATTGTCTCTGTTCCTTTCGGGTCTATGTTATATTTGGGGTTCTGTCCTCACTTAAAGGATCCTCTTTAATAGTTCTTGGTGTGTAATGATCACAAATTCTTTTTGCTTCTATTTGTCTTGGCAGCTTTTTATCCCCCCTATTTTGAGTGACATCCTAGCTGAATAAAATATTTTTGACTGTATATTTTTCTTATTTAGCACTCTGAATATATCATGCCACTCCTCTCTGGCCTTCCAGGTCTCTGTGGATAGATTTGCTTCTATTCTAATATTTCTACTTTTGAAGGTTACTCTTACCTGAGTAAGAGTCTCCATTTTTTATTACACCTCAGTAATAGCATTTGTTATTTCAACTTGATTAGATTTATTTCTTTTATTTCTTCAGAAAGGTATTTTCTAATGTCTTCCATGCTTTTTTCAAGCCCAGCAAGTATCTTTTTTTCCAAGCCCAGTTAATATCTTTATATCTTTATTGTCATTATTCTCAACTTTAGTTCTGACATCTTACTTGTATCCATATTGATTAGGTCCTTTAGTCAATATTGTCTCTTGTTCTCTTTTTTTGAGATGAGTTTTTCCATCTTCTATCCAGGGAAGAATAAATGAAGGAGACAACAAAATACTAAAATGGCAACAACAACCCTAGAGAAATATACACTAAACAAATCAAAATAGACCTGAAACTGGAAAAAAAAAAAAAAAAGAGTATAATCAGACAGGTGAACAGAACAGAGCAACACAGTATACCCTAAGTTTATTTTGTTCTGTTACAAGAAAGTGTATCCCAAAATTGTAAAGCTAGTAAAATTTACATATATTCAAAAATAAAATTAAATACATTGCAAGGATGGAATATAACTGTAAAAATGAAAATTAAAAAAAGATTTGAAAAAGAGTTGATAAAATAAGAAATTGGTTGAAAAAGAAAGGGAAAAATAATTAAAATTAAAGACTAAAGAATCATGAAAGAAAAACCATAAATTCTATATCTTATTTTCACCTAGCACTTGAATTTTGCAGTCATGTGTGATGGGTGAACTTGGTCTTAGGCAGATGTTTTCACTGATCTTCTGGGGGAGGGGCCTGTTGCACTGATTTTAGGTGTCTTTGTCCTGGGCAGAACTGCATCACTCTTGTTGGGGGCCCAGATTAAGTAAGGCTCTGCATTGCTCTATGTGGCTTCTGTTCCCTGAAGGCTTTCTGAACCACTTTAGAAGATGAGAATGAAAATGCAGGCTTCTAATCTCTGGCTCTGGAGCTGAAATCTCAGAGCCCCAGTTCTCAATACAACCTCAGGGGAAAAGCAGTCAATCACTCTTGTCTCCCTGGTCTCCTTCAGTCCTCTGTGCTCAGCCAGCCTATAACTGAGCATTTCTGTTTCAGGCATGCAAAGCCAGTTTAAGTCTCCAAGTCCTTCTAAGGCACACACTCATCCCACCCCTTCTGGGGGAGGGAGGAAAATCTCACCGCAGTTCTGCCACTTGCTGGTTCCCTACTTGGAGAGTGGTTGTCTGATCACACTGTGGTTCATTGTTTATGATACCCTCAGCTGAAAGTCCAATCCTGGGCTTGCTGGTTGCACCCAGCTTCCCTGTTGCAATGCTTGGCAACTCTTGGTGCCTGCCTGCATTCAGGCACCCCCATTCTTTCTGTGACCCTAGGGATCCTGAGACCACACTGTCCTATTAGGATTTAGGATTTAGGATTCTGCCCCACTTAGCCACCTGTGCAGTGTCCCTCACTGGAGCAGACTTCTAAAAGTTCTAACTCTGTACTTTGTTGTTATGTCACTTTCTGGTAGTTGTGTGTGATGGAGGCTCCCTACCCACTCCCTGTGGTATATCTTCCCATATATCTCCTTGAATTCACTTCTCTGTACCTCCTACCTGCTTCTGCAGTTTACCTACTTCCATTTGTAGAATTGCAGCAATTCTTTTCTTTGATCTCCAGTTCAGATCACAGGTGTTCAGAATGATCTGATAGTTATCTAGCTGAATTTCTGGGACCAGACAGAACTAAGGTCTTCTACTCCTCTGCCATCTTGGAAAGTCTTATTAAATTTTTTTTTCAATGAGGACAAAGTATGAAGATATACAAGATACACAAAAAGCTGAGAAAACATCCCTGACAAACTCGAGGAACAGTAAATATTAAGTAGAATCTTTCAGGCAGAATTTGGACCTACATCAGGACTCCTCACCAAACTTACTGGAAACTTTAAAAAAAAATAATAATTTGGGGAATGATTTCAAATGAAAAGTTTCTTTTTTAAAGATCTTATTTATTTATTTGAGAGAGAGAGAGTACACGTGTGAGAGAGCACAAGTGTGTGGAGGAGCAAAGAGAGAAGGAGAAGCAGACTCCTCACTGAGCAGGTAGTCCAATGGACATGGGGCTTTTTCTCAGAACTCTGAGATCATGACCTGAGCTGAAGGCAGATGCTTAATTGACTGAGCCTACCAGGTTCCCATGAAATGAAAAGTTTTGAAGTAGTTGTTTATAGTCAAAAGTTTTAAACTCAAAAGCTAGATAAAGACCCCTGTCTCCCATAATGAGATGGGTGTTTTCTTCCATTTATTAGTGTATGGCTCTAGTTTCTAGCTTCTAGTTTTCCTTTTAGTTTCTGGCTTCCACTTTGAAAAAAAAAAAAAACTATTTAGTGACTGGAAAGTTCCATGAATTTCAAGTGACTGTCTGTATTTTCCCCCTATATTAAGAGAACCACAGATTTGGAAGAGCTTGAAATCCCTTGCCACTTTTCTACTTTGTGTGAAATTATACTCACTTGGGTGAATTTTCTTTTTCCATTTAAAGATAAATCATTTAAAGGTTTTCCTTCTGTTTTTATGCCACACAAATCTAAGAAATATGCTCCATAAAATAGTATATTAATAAATCAGCTGTTTTTCTATGTGAAATATATTCCAATGTCTACATTGTTATCTTAGAGCTCTTTCATTTCCCTAAATATTAATTTGTCTTTGTTGTAATAAAATTTTATTACTTTTGTTTCTACAGTTAAACTTTTATAATTTTTTCTGAGAGTGTTAAGGCAAAGCTAATTGGTATGACTTTATAATACCATCTTTACCTTTTTTATTTGCTTAACATGTTTTTTCTGTAGATGGAGTAATTTCATAGAGATCCCTATATAAAACAGAAAATACAATTTTATTGGATTGGTAGAACTCATTTGATACATTTGTTTCTTGTTCTTTAACAACAAGCAAAAATGAGCTTTATTCTTTAGCCACAAAATGACAAGCAATTAGTTTACATAAATATTACTTTCTATTCATATACATACATTTTTTCTGAAAGAATTAAAATGCTTTGTAGATTTTTTTAGAATTCATTCTCTCAAAATTAAAAAGAAAAGGGAGGGATGAGAAAGAGCATCCAACAAAACCCATTATATCTTCTTTATATATTATATCTTCCTTCCTTATATCTAGGGTCTCTGGATGAAGGTCTCTCTTACCACAGTTCTGACAGTGATTAGAATTCTGATAATGTATTTAAACTCACTTTCTTCTCCATTTCAGCCAATTCATTTTTTCTAATATTAGAATTACATAATTAATGTGTGTCTGTTTTAAAGCGTGTCATTTAAGCAATGTGATATTTATAATTTTTAGAAACCAGGTACTTTTGAAATACTTTTTAAGTAGTAGTTATATATTAGTTTCATATATACAACATAGTGATTCTATACATTACAAAATACTTGCCACACTAAGTAGAGTCACCCATCTGTCACCATACAATGTTATTACAATATTATGGGCTGTATACTCTCGGTTGCATCCCCATCTCTATGATTTATTTATTTATAACTGGAAGTTTGTACTTCTTAATTCCTTTACCCATTTTGTCATTCCTTCATTCCCCTCCCCTCTAGTAAGCACTAATGTTTATCTGTATTTATGAGTCTTTTTGTTTTTTCTTTGTTTTGTTTTGTTGTTGTTTTTTAGATTCCACATATTAGTGAAATCATATGATATTTGTCTTTGTCTGACCTATTTCACTTAACATAAGACCCTCTAATACTTCCATGTTGTTATATATAGCAAGATCTCATTTTTTTTGTGATTGAGTAATATTTCATTGTATATACACCATATGATTTTTATCCATTCATCTATAGATGGACACTTACATTGCTTTCCTATCTTAGCTACTGTAAGCAGTGCTGCAATTAACATAGCGATACAGATATCCTTTTGAATTAGTGTTTTTCTTTTGTTTGCATAAATACCCACTGATGGCATTACTGGATTGTATGATGTTTCTATTTTTAATTTTTTTTTTAAAGAAACCTCTATACCATTTTTCCATAATGGTTATACCAATTTACATTCCAACCAACAGAAAGTATGTATTTTTTAAATGTTCTTCTAAGGGAAATGGTTTACCTGGGAAAGCAGGAAACTAGATTGGGTTAATACTAGGCATCCAGTAATGTTCAGTCTGATGATGCTTGCCAGGTATTCCTCTGTACTTCCTTGTTCTCATTTGTGACTTCAGTCATTCTTGGACTTTGATTTGCCCAGGTGCTCTGACTTCTGCCTTCTGACATAGGGGCAATGGCATCCCATCTAGGCTTGATCTACCTTAATGTTCTGACCTTGAATATATATCTGATATTTAAAACCATGGCAATTTATTTTTAGTTTTCTTACAGTTTGGCATCTAACTTGGAAATCTAATCTTCTCTAGGTGTCCCTTTTTATCCAACCTCAGGTCTATTATACTTCCCCCTAGAAACATCCATTTCTGAATTCAGATGCTTTTTCCCAGCTTGAGGCCCACTAAGGCCAGAATTGCTCAATATTTATTTCAATCATGTGGGGGAAACACAAACTTGTGTCATCTATCAAGTTTGTCTGTTTGTCTGTTTATTGTCAAGTTCTTTTATTTGGCAAATACTCAGAATATCAGACCCTATCCTAGAAACCATCCTTATTGAGAAAGAAAGAAAGAAAGAAAGAAAGAAAGAAAGAAAGAAAGAAAGAAAATGACATTTTATTCCAATTCTTGAAACCAGGTAAGGGAATGTTATGGACTGAATTATGTTTCTCCTGAATTCATACATTGAAACTCTAATCTCCAACCTGACTACATTTGGGGACAGGTCCTATAAGGAGATCATAGAGGTTGAAAAAGATCATATGGTGGGACCTTAATCTAATAGAGCTGATGTCCTTTTAAAGAGAGGAAGGTACTTGGAAGATTTCTTACTTTCTCCATATGTGCAGAGGACAAGCCATGTGAGGACACTGAGAAGGTGGAGTTCTACAAGTGGAGAGGAGAGATTTCACCAGACACCAACCCTGACAGTACACTGATCCTGGACTTCTAGCCTCCAGAACTATGAGAAAGTAAATTTTTGTGGTAAGTCTGTGGTATTTTGTTATGGCAGCCATAATAGACTAATATATGGAATATAAGAGACACAAAAAGCTGTGAACAAAAATGGTATGTGAAAAAGTGTAAGAAAAGAACACCAGAGATAGATATGACTAGGTTTCTTCCTTTCCTGAATAGAAAACTGTATTATTTCCTTTCCCATACCATTATTTCTCCTAAATATCAAGGCTAAAAAAAGGGGGGAACCTGGATGGCTCAGTTAAGTAAGTGTCTCAAGATGGCACAGGTCATGATCTCAGGAACCTGAGACTGAGCCCTACATTTGAGCTTGCTGCTCAGTGGGGAACCTGCTCTACCTCTCCCTCTGCTCCCTACCCACAACCTCCCCCATACTCTTTCTTGCCCTCCCTCTCTCTTTCTCTCAAATAAATAAATAAAATCTTTTTTAAAGAAAAGTCTAAAAAAAATTTCAAGAAATGAGGAATAAATGTATATGCTCATCTGAAACTGAAAATAGAAAAATATTCCATTCGTTTTTTGCTTTCTATTCTTGTTGACTCTCACTCCTCCTGCAGCTTTTCATTTTTTTTTGTTTTTGTTTTTGTTTTTTTGCTATTGACCTCTTAGGTACACATGGAAGTCCAAATGTGTAACCCAATTGTAGTTAAATGGTTATTGATATGTGATTAAATAAGCAATGTCTTAAAAGGTAGCAGGTCTTGAAACTGGGAGAAGTTGTCATCATCTCTGGTCTGAACACTGTGTAACTTCCATACTTCTCTAAAGGCAATTTCTCCTTTAAAATGGAACTGCTTAAGAAATAAGATGAGATAATGCTTGAATTAAGAATTAAATGAAGGGGTGCCTGAGTTAAGGGGTGCTCAGTGGGTTAAGCCTCTGTCTTCGGTTCAGGTCATGGTCTCAGGGTCCTGGGATCAAAACCCGAATTGGGGAACTCACTTCCCCCTCTTCCTCTGTCTGTCTCTGTCTACTTGTGATCTCTCTCTCTCTCTGTCAAATCAATAATAAAATCTTTTTAAAAAATAATTAAATGAAAAGAGTCTTACAAAATTAAAAAAATGGTGATAGAATTGGTCATCTCCATTTTTATAAAATTGGATAGTTTTGCTTCTCAAATTTCCTTGGATTTTTTCTCCCATATTAATGTTCTATTGGAAATTATGAGCCTGAGCCCTTGGGCTAGAATTTTGAACAAAGGATAGCATCTTTGCTGGTGTGGATTGAGGGTAGTTGGCAATATGGCAGTGGTGTTCAAAATGAGAAAAACAAGGGAGATATCAAGTATGACACAGAGAAGAAAGCATGGATTTTTTAGCACCTGGGTTAGGATATGGTTTCAAATTTATTTGGAGGAGTGTATTTTGTCAGGTTTCATTTGTCTGTGTGTTTGTTTTTACTCTTAACATTATTGTTTCTTTCACAAAAAATAATATTGAGTGATAAACTCAAGAATAGCATTATTTTGACACTTCAATGTTTGCTTCATTTTGAATTCACAATAAATAGAAGTTATGCAGCTACCTGTTCTTTGGATGGACCATTGTAAGCAGTGCCAGAGTATTTAAGAATAGTCAATTAACTTTGATGGATATAATTAGTCATGAGTTACTCCAAAATTCAAAAGACACTTGTGACTTAATCGCTATCATTTTATTGTTTCTTATTTTTATTTTTTTAATTCAAAGGCATTTCTGCTAATATTTTCAAAATAATGTTTTAGTGCATAAAAAAATCATTCCATTTCTAAACATTTTAGGAGGATGAAATGTAAACAGAACTTGTTAATTATAAATATCATTGGACTGATTTATACTGTTATTGATTAGTGACTCCATGCCATATAACACAATAATGGTTCTATAATTTGTTAAGAAGGAACAATGTTATTTTTGTCATATGATTTGCCTCTGAAACACAAAACATAAAGACTATGAAACTTGAATTAATGAATCAAGAACACTAGAGTCAAAGGACAAGTAGCCACTTTTCTGGTAACTCTGATGAATTGAGCTGTCTCCATAAATTATTAAAAATAAAACATTTTATTATTACTTATTGTTAAATAACATTAATATATCTATTGTTAAAACAAAATGTAAAATATTATTAAAATAAATAGATATGAAATTTTAAATTATTTTTAAAGTAAAATTCCTTTTATTTGAAAAATGAAACAAATTATATCTGTTATGATAGAATCTTTACACTGATAATTTTAGTCATTTCTCCTGCTAACAAGAAAAGAGTTTGTTATATACAGGCATTTACTTAGAAGAACACATTCCAACCTTTCCTCTTGGGTACAATGTTTTTGACAGTACTCTATACTAGACAACTATAGAACAGATAATTCTTACATACTTTATTAGAAAATTCTGAGTTACACATTTTTGGTTCTCTAGATAGTTGGCACCTGGAATTCTCTGAAGAACTCTATTTTCTCAATGTTACTTCCTTTTTTTTTGTATCAACATTGGTGCCTCTTACATTTCTAGGAAATATTGATCATCCTTAGTAAAATAAGTTTCCCAGTGGTTACAAATGACTTGTGGATGTGGTCAAAGAAAGTTCATTGATCTCAAATCCAATAACCCCATATGTGCAGACAGAAGCCTTTATGAATCCTATTTATTTATAGGTTTCTATTAAGTCACTCAGCTCACAGGACTCAAGGTACTGGTTTATCATTATGACTGTGCCTTTGAAGCCAATTACAAAAATACCAACAGCAGATTATGAATAAAATCTGTTTTACTTAGGCCTATATTCATACAATAACACTGTTCCATTTAAATAATTGGTTTCTTCAAATTTCAATAAAACCTTGTTTTTCTTTTCTTTTCTTTCTTTCTTTCTTTTTTTTTTGTGTGTGTTTCTATCCATGTGATAAGTCATTTTTCCTAGAGCTTTGTTGTACCATACATGCATTTAAATTATAGCCAAATCTTTTTCAATATCTAGCTTTTATTAAAAATAAAACCATACTGAAGGAGATGCTCCTAAAAACTGCAACATCACGTGAAACTATATGAAGAGTAGCATTTGTTTGTGATAGTGTTCTAATAGTATTTGAAATAATCAATTGAGATAAGTCATTTCTGCTCTAATACATTTTAAAAAATACATATCTTTTAAAAATTAACTTTCTTTCATAGGCTGTTCTTCACTTTAATGTTGGAGTGGGAGATATTTAGGTAATAAAAAGCTGTTACTGAGAAGGTATAACTACCGAAAAAACTAACTAAACAGTGAGTTTTTTCCTCTAAAGATTCAACTGACTGGCAAATTCAAGACATGGTCAGAAAATAAATGGCCTCTATTGTGCTCTAATTGTCTATTAGTCATCTTGCCAATGAAGTCCAGCTGTAGTGTTCTCGGGGTGATTGAACATGACCCCTGGGGTACATCTGCCATTTCAAGGCAAAGGAAAATTCCAACCCAAATAATTGATAGTCTGGGGTCTCTTCCTACATCTTTTCTTTCTTTTCTACTCTGATCCTTTCAGATTTAATACTCAGGTTGAATGCTTTGTCTTAAAATTGATGCTTTGCTTATTCCTCCAATGCCTTTCTTTTGCTGCCGTAATTCTTCACCTGTGAGGAAATAAAGCTCACATATTTAGACCCCTTTTCTATACTGACAATGAGGTGGATGTAATCTGCAGTTCAGGCAAGGTTTGTGTTCACAGGCTGAATCTCAGATGATCTGCAAAGATGCATTTCTCTTAGTGACAACATTGGAACAAAATTGCAATGTGTTGCAATCAGCTGTTTTTCAGAGAAGTAGCATGTTTATTTGAATAGTATACACTTATTGCTAATGTTGAAAAGTTAATGTTAACAAAACTATTGCATGTAAATATTCCAACTACTGTGCAAATGTACTGAGTTTTTAAAAACGTAATTACAAATCCAGACAACTCTGCTCAAATATACTGTCAAAATACGAAGAGACAATACCATTAGATTAAAAAAATAATAATAAATAGATCATGTATTATAAATATATAAAATATTACATTGAGAACAAATGGGATTTGAGGCATAAAGAAAATTTATACCAAAATTATTTTGACTTGATTATCAAGTAATCATGCTTTAGGAAGATTATGCTACCAGGTGAAGATTTTAGCCTGCTGTCAGCAAGTATTTGGCAGGATCTGTCTCTACTTCTGAGCAAATGGCAGACATGACCAATCAATCATGGCGCTCTTTCTTGCTGAGTCCAGATTCAGCCTTAGGTATCGTAACAAGGGCCAAAACTATTACTATTTAGAATAGCTGTCTGAAGAATTGTGTGCAAAAGATGGCATATGCAATCCCAGTTTTGGGTTGCTCTTCTGGGTTGCCACAGTTGATGACTGCTGATATAAACAAAATGACTCATTGCATAGAAAAATAATTCAATTTTAGTATCTTGCCCATTGAAAGGAACTAATTTAATATGATAAACAACCAATAATACCTTCTGAAGTCCCAAATACCCATTTTCCTCCCTTGTCATCTGCTTTTCTTGCATCCTTTTTATAGTCCAATCACCTAAAACAAGTTTTTTTTATATGTATTATCCTTATTTCCTGACATCTAACCCCCTACCTTTCTCCCACTTGGCTTCCATCACCAACAATCACCTGAATTTTCCTCACATAGACTACCAATTACTTTTATGTAATTAAATCTACCTGATAATTTTTTAAAGATTTTATTTACTTATTTGAGAGAAAGAGACCATGTGGGCACAGCACAGGTGGTGGGGAGGGGTAGAGAGAGAGAGAGAAGCAGACCCACCTAAGCAGGTTCCAAGAAACCTTCAGTACTGCTGACACTTCATCCATCTTTAAATTTCTCTCTCCTTAATATTCATCATACCCCATGCTATTAAATTTTTTCTTTGCTTGCCTTTCTCAGTCTCTTGTCACCTCTTAAACCTGTCATCAAATTTAAATGGTTGTTCTTCAGGTCTCTGCCCAAAGAGAGACCTTTTCTTGTCCCTTTGTACATTTCCCCTCATGTACATCTACACTGTATCATCAACTACCTCTGTACACCAATATCCCCTCACTCCGTATTTATAGCATGAACATCTCTCCTGGGCTCTGATTTATATTTCAAATCCTTACTTGGCAACCCTACTTGGTTCACAAGTACCTCAGGCTAACCCAATCAAGACAGAATGTTCTGTCTTCTACAGAACCCCTGCTCTTACTTCAGGGCACCCTTCAATGAATAGACTTGCCTTCTACCAAGCTCCTCAGGCCAGAAATGCGAAAACTTCTTGTTCTTTTGTTGTTGTTGTTTGTTTTGTTTTGTTTTGTTTTGTTTTCCTGCTCACCCATGACCATCCTTTAAATCTCTTCTGTTCCTTCTATTTTTTGTATTTTTCATTTTGATCCATTTCTCTCAATTCCTATGACCACTGATAGAATTTGTCTTCCTATTTTGACCTGTGCTCCATCCAAGCCATTCTTCGTATTACCACCAGAGAGACTGTTATAAAATTCAAAAGCCACATCACTATTTAAAGCCCTATGATAATGCTCCCTTGTCATTTACACAAATCCAAAATCCTCAGAGGATTCTTCCTGGCCTGGCTCTTCTTGAGGTCTTTGGTTGCATTTCTCAGCTGATCTCTTTCTTCACTATATCTATATTGAGCTTCTCTCTTGGCTAATGGACACTCATTGTCTTGCCTGAGGACTGTCAGGCGCATTTTGTTACTTCACCCTCATATGCACTTTACCCCCACCCCCCACCCCAGTCTTTAGGCCACCCTTACTCACCTTTCAGGACTTAGGTTATATGTATATCCTTCAGTAAGGCCTTCTCTGAATACCCAACTTGAGTTAGTTACTCCTGTTGTATGCTTTTATAGCATTCTCTACTTGACTTTTGGGAACGATTACCACACCCGTACTTTGTATTAACTTCATCAGGACAAACTACATATTTGTCTAGCTCTTGACTATATTCACAGTGTAGGCGCTTCAGAAATATTTTGGAAATATTGGTAGCTCTGGGAATTTTACAGAGGAATTTGAAAATATAGTTTTCCTTCTTAAGAGCAGCACTTTTGCTTTGGAGTAATTGTCTCTTTTCTACAGGATGCAATCCAGTGAGACAGTAAGTCAGGGATTTTGCCCTTCTCTAGTCCAAGATTGGAAATGAGACCAAGTTTTTATGACTTGATGATTCCCTCCTGGAAATTGAGTCTTGAGCAGTGTGGCAAAGAATGTAGAATATAAGAGTTTGTTGTATTTGTTCCGCAATACAAGAGTATTGTTCCAAATACTCTTGGTGCTACTGTCTCTCAGCTCCATATCTTCCCATTTCCAATAGTGCTATCCCCACCCTCATGAAGAGCTCCCTTCTTGGGGCTCTGTATTTGTATTTCCTATTTCTTAAATTATCTAAAGTTAATTTCTACTCTTTACAATAAAAGAAACCTGACAGTTTTTATTTTATTCTTTTCTTTTAACATGTCAAAAATACATGATAATTTGCTGGGGATACAGAATTCGGGTCCTGAGTTTTTCTGTAGCTGATATTTTAAAATGGCAACACTCAATCTATAGCCCTAATCCCTCCTTGCCTAGATGATATGCAGTTTTTAAGCATCTCCATTTCTGTCAATCCTTTGCACATCCCCCTCCCCCACCAACAAATATTTGTTATACTCTCTTCTTATACATCAGATAGTGGCTAGACACACGTAAAAACACATCACTTTGTATCAAATTATTATTGATAAGATACAGTGATAAATAATTCCATACTCTCTAGATATGATAAATGTCACCAAAAATTACATACAAAGTCAGTATCCTATGACGGATAATAGAGGACTAAGGTTCTGTGATGGCCTGTGGTATACCGGAAGGATTCTCAGAGGTGGGGCCATCAAGCTGTGAATATTAAGAGCACATGTTTTTATTTTTTTTTTAAATATTTTATTTATTTATTTGACAGACAGAGATCACAAGTAGGCAGAGAGGCAGGCAGAGAGAGAAGTGGAAGCAGGCTCCCCGCTGAGCAGAGAGCCCGACGTGGGGCTCGATCCCAGGACCCCGGGATCATGACCTG
Organism: Mustela lutreola; assembly: GCF_030435805.1. Taxonomy (NCBI): domain Eukaryota; kingdom Metazoa; phylum Chordata; class Mammalia; order Carnivora; family Mustelidae; genus Mustela; species Mustela lutreola. The sequence goes on from NC_081292.1 coordinate 189,495,076, forward strand.
AGCCGAAAGCAGAGGTTTTAACCAACTGAGCCACCCAGGCACCCCAAGAGCACATGTTTTTAAACCAAACCAAACCATACACACACACACACACACACACACACACACAATCATGTTAAATCTCTAGATGTAACTAGCAGTTTATAGGGAATACAGGAGACAGAGGAACATATTAAATGACATCACAAGGATGCCATCAGCAAAATTCAGAATTTATAGAACTCCACAGAACAAATTCTGCTTTTTATATTAAATAAAGAGCCAGTGGAAATAAGAAAAGAAGAGAATCTATAAATGAAAAGAAATTTAAAATTTAAATTATAAATTAAAATAATCATATGGACTATTTGCCCCTTGTTTAGATCCTGATTCAAATAATCCAATGGAAGAGTACAACCATGGAAATTTAAATAGGGGCTGGATTTTGAGGAATAATTGCTAATTTGGAGCTTTAACAATGGCATTCTTGTTATGCTTAAGAAATTCTCCTTATATTTCAGAGACACATACAGAAATATTTATAATAAAGTCTTAGATTTGCTTCAAAATGATCCATTTGCAAAGGGAAAAAAAATCAGACTGTATAAAAACCAAGAGTGGACATGAGATGTTGCTGAATGAACACTGGATAGTTAAACTACACTAAATTCATACTGATACTTCTAAAAATAAAAGTCAATAAAAATCCTAGATCTGTTACTTACGCACAGACCAGCTTGTGATCTCTGGCAAATAATATAGTGTCTGTTTTAATTTCAATTTTCTTTATGAAATAGGGATAATACTAAACTACCCCTTAGTATTATTGTGAGCATTAAATAAACTAGTCTTTGTGATATGTTTAGAGTTATGCCTGACCCAGAAGTATGCTATGTAAGTCTTAGTTGTATTAGCCTTATTAGTTGAATAGCAAGAGGATGAATTGCATGGCACGAGGAAGAAGGCTAGAGAGGAAAGTGAATATACTAGAAATCTAAAATAGGGATGAAAGTTAATAAGGTGAGAAATTAAGTTTTAAGCAAGTATAATGATATTTTTAGGGAACAGCAAATACATTTGATCAATTCCCGTATAACGAACTTAAAATTCTAGAGCTTGAATTCAGTATATAAGAATAGAAAAAGAAATAATTTTATCCTGTTTGTTTTAATTTGTGCTAAACTACACCTCTAGAAAAACATGGTGATAATCTTACTTTATAATTAACGTGGTTTGTTCATTTAAGAATTTTATAACACATTTCTAAAGAGAGCTAGTTTCACTATGATAAAGTTTTTCAATGCTATTGCCTTCATGAGAACCACATTTCATAGTTCACTACCCATGATGCTTTTAATCTTCCAAGTTAATGGCTTTACCTAAATTCAGCCAGCCTGCATAAATCATGGAAAACATATATTCCTTTCCATGTGAAGTATGATTTATTATATTATTATTATTAAGATGATGATGATGATGATAATTACCTCCCTATACATTGAGTCCATTTTCAGTTTGGAATGTTTTTGCCTATTTGTTGTGTTGTAAACGATAACTTCAATAACCACCTTAGTTACTCTATCACTGATGAGCTTGCACGGTATTGAAATGATTTTCCAGAGGTAATGTGTTTCTGGCCCAGCTTGTCTCATTGTTTTATTGAATGTATGAGAAATGTTAGAAATAGCAACACTTTAAATTAACAAAATGATCATTTATAGTCATGTGGGAATATTGAAGATGAAAAGCAGCAAAATATGGCCATGTGCCTAGAATAAATATATAGGCTTTTTTTTTTTGCATGCAATATTGACTTATTTAGTGTTTATATAATGTGTATAATGGAGACTGTGGAAGTGATTTATAATTGTCTTTAAAAGCACTATTAATTTTGTTTTTAAGTTAGTTCAGCATTTTTTTGCTCTAAAGGAAACTCGATATGATTTTTGCTTTCCACTCAGAAAAATACTAAAAGCTAAACCTTTATAAATGTATTAGTGAAATCTTTATAAACAGAAATATTAAGTCATCTCATTATTTAGATGTATTACATAATATAAATTTAAGTCAAATTAAAATGAAATAAAGTCATCTGTTTTAAGTTATGAACATCTCACAGATATCATGAAAATTAACAATTATCAATATAGAAATAAAGAAAGGAGGAAAGTCCTCTGATGGACTTATTAATAATTAATATTAATGATTACTGCTACAGTTCACAAAGTGTTAATGATATGACAACACAGTGCTATGTGCATTGCCTCATTCACCACTGCAGTGCTATTGCGAGTCATATAACAACATAAAGTAGAATCTAAGTGGAAATTATGCTTATTTTGGAACTTTAAGGGAACTTTCCATTCCCTTCTCCACTTGCTATTAAGTTGCCATGCAAACCCCTCTGATGTAGAACGTCTAAAGCCACCACTGCCTATAATGGAGATCCTATTTTCCAGAGTGGGAGTCCAATTCTGAGGTTAACTTGCCCAAGGTGATACATCCAAAGAAAGTCAGAGATGATCCTGGTGTCACAACACAGACACTCTCTCTACCTAATCTTCCTTCTACTCGTGCTCCTATTCTCCTCTCTTCTCACCTGCTGCAGAAGGCAATTGTTGCCAAAAGTTCAAGTCATTAATCCATCTAACTTCCCTCATCCTACAAAAAAGCTGCTCTCATTTGTGCAATTTTTACAACTCGGGCTTATTTTCCTTTTCCTCCTCCTCTGGAAGCTACTGTAGTAGCTGATCCATTCTGACTCCTTGAGTGCTTTCGAACTAGTATTTTCCAGCATTAGTTTGCCATTCCTGAAAGCAGGTGTCAGAAATCAGGTGGAGGGTAAGTGCTGAGGCTCCACTGCAGCTCCCAGCAAATATAAGTGCAGTGTAATGACGGGAGACAAAACTCACCTTTAGAATTCTATTCTGTGCATGTGTGTGTTTGCAGTTGAGATATCTGTGTCATCGTCGTATGTTTTATTTAAATAGACAGTAAGATTGGACTGGCCAGACACCTGTGAATTACAAATGTTCTACAATCAAACTCACTTTTTTTTTTTGGATGAGAGCTTATATGCAAGGCATATTGTGTAATGCTTTATGGATCTAAAACAAAATGAGTTTAAATATTCTTTCAGAACCTTGAGATTATCCTAATTCTTTAATTTTTTATCAATAATTGTTACAAAATGTTATGAAACCCTTCATTTTGAACCAGGATTCATTTTTGCATGATCTGGTTATCTAAATAATAATAGTAAATAAAATAAAAATGAAACATACTTAGAGATTGACCCTTGACTCTGCTCCAAAAATGATTATGATCTTTATATACAAATCATAGAATAAGAAAATAATATAGCATCTATAAAGAGGGAGTGGAGAGGAGAGGCAGTTGGGAAGGGAAAATAATGAGCAGAATAGAACTCTACAGGAACAGGGAGACTATATTCTTTCTCAGGAAAACTCAACCCTGGTTTTAAGGTTTTTCTGTAGATTCATTTGGGTCCACCTGGATTATCCTAAATAATTTCCCTTAAAGTCACCTGGTTATGGGATTTAACTATATCTGCAAAATGCCTCCAGAGAAACACCCAAATTAGTTTTTGACTGAATAACGGGGGACCGACTGTAGCCTCGCCATGCTGGTACCTCAATAAAGCCATCACATCTGTGAATTCCCTATCCTTCCTAAGAGTAATCACACTGTCAGATTTGAAGCTATCTCTGAGCTCCTCCTTGTTCATATTCTCTTGCTTTTCCTTGGAGAACCATCGTATTAAACCACCATATTGGATTTTAAAAATATTATCTTGCTTTTGTCTTGCCTTTGAAATTTATAAAAAGTGGTGATGCTATTTATCTGAGGGATGTTTTTTCCACTTCACATATTTCTAAGACATAATCGATTTGGTGTGAGTAGCTGCTCTCATTCCTTCTAATGCTATTCATCATTGGATTATTTGAATATATCAATTATTTATTTATTCATTCTCTTATTTGGCTATTTCATGCATTCATTGTTATTTACTACTTGAACAATAAATTTTGAAGCTTCTCATACATACATATTTCTTCATTTGTTTAAGGATTTCTCTGGGTAAATATTTAGAATTGGAATCCCTGGATCTTGTGCTATAAATCCAGGTTGAATTTACAAAATAGTTACACAGTGGTAATATCGATTCACTTTGCTTCCCTTGGAATAAAAATGTAGACCTTTATCAATGATGGTTTTATCAGACTACATTAGTTTCCTTTGGGGGTTGTAATAAATTACCATGATTTAATGCCTTGAACAATTAATGGTTATAATAACAATATCAGTTTCTCTGGAATAAAGTTAAGTTGTCAGTAGTGTTGACTCCTGGAGGCTCTGGGGGGAAAATGCATTTTCTTGACTTTTTAGCTGCTAAGAGCTACCTGTATTCCCTGGCTTAAGGCTCCTTCCTTTGGTCTAGAATTAATATATTTCTACACAAAATACCTCCATTGAATGATCAACAGTTTTTCTGAACTTTTGGTTGCTGTATGAAATTCAGTGCTTTATCATTATTGAGGGTCTGGAAATTTTCATTTTCCTTTTATAAGTGTATTTGTCTTCACTTGATTACTTTAAGCAAATCTGAATTTTAAAAATCAATAGATTCTACCATGATTTCATGAGACATCTTAAAGTTATCAGGCACTTAATTTATTAAATGAAAGTAAATTATATGCAATGACATTGTTAATGTAAATATAAATCCACATTTATTTTTAGCCCATGGATTTATTTATAGCATGGTGAGGGCATTATTACATTCATAAGGTTAAAAATTAAGAAAGGAGAAAGAAGAAAAAAAGAAAGAAAGAAAGAAAGAAAGAAAGAAGGAGGGAGAGACGGAAAGAATAAAAACTAGAATTGCGACTACAGGTATGGCTTAGGGGAAGAACATTTGATCATAATTCAAAACAGCCCTGTTTCATATCCAAATTCCTAGTAATTATTTTTGCAAATGGATTGCCCTGTTGGGTAACACTGTAGAGTTCATGTGCTTCACCTTTTCTTGTTTTTGTTTTCATTTTTTTTTCCATGTATTGTCATTTGAAAACTTAGCAGAGCAATTTATGTGTTGTTAGCTCAGAAAACAATTTTTATAGTGCTTTTTTTATAGTATCTGTTGTAATCAAGATTTCAGGCCTTGCAATACATGGAGAGAAGTCAATCCCATCTCTATCACTTACCACGTTTGCATTTTGAAGCAAATTTTGAATTGTAAGTCTCATTTTGCTTATGGCTAAAGAAGAATAATTATTTCTTTTTAGAGCTCTTGTATTCACACTGTTCATATTTTACTTAACCAATAGCTAAAATTGAGAAGAATATTATCATAGTTTGTGGATTTAATATTTGGTTATGTTTCAATTCAGATCATTGAAAGCTAACTTTGGGGCACCTGGGTGACTCAGTTAGTTAAACCTCCAAGTCTTGATTTTGGTTCAGATCATGATGACAGGGTTTTGAGATCAAGCCCCACATTAGGCTCCAAGCTAGGTATAGATCCTGTTTAGGATTCTCTCTCTACCTTCTTCCTGCCTCTCCCTTTAAAAAATAAAAATTAAAAAATAAATAGATAAAAATTAACTTTGAATAGTTTTAACACAAAGAATTGAAGAGAAAAGAAAACAAGGCAATACAAATCAAGGATCAACAAATAACCACAAAAGCCTGAATTCCAAATGAAAATAACACCTATTAAGATGTAAGACGTTTGCAAATTGTGTGTTGAGATTTAAAACAAGTTCCCTTGAAATTTTGAGAACAAAACCAGATTTTGATTTTGAAAGCATGACTAGAAGTTTGTACGCGCTGTTTTCATTCATTTTAGGACATAAACAAGTTTTTGTACCTTCTTTTTAAAAAGTCAGCTTGTTACAGGGAAATCACACCTTTCCTTTAGTCACACATATTATCTCTAATAGGGTTCAAGAAAACACTATTGTCAGCGTCAGAAAAAATTATCGGATCGCTGCATGTCTTTTCCTGATAGAGTCCCCAAATTCCACAGAAGATGATTTTGAAATCATCTAAGATAGAAACACTGGACTGAAACTACCTAATTTCATAACTTTATCATTATAATTGACTGCTTGGAAAAATAAATGCTTATCCTTAATACTAAGATAAATGCTAGATTAAACTTGCAGGTCTCTGATTATACCCTTAGGCAGGGTATCTCCCAACAGTCAAACACTAGAACATTCTTTTTATTCCCTTTTCCTTCAGAAGGTTTAATTATTATGGCCAGGGCTAGATAATTGAGTAGAATAACACACAGTAGGTCCTGGGTCTTCATGTGGATAAGATGCTTGATGATTCCCATTGGTAGCCCAAAAGTTTCTTAAAGTGTCTTGTAAATATGTTTCCCATCAGCTTTTTTGGTACTAATAATTGTTGTAAAATGATACACACAAATATTTTCTTGGAACATGCCTTCATTATTACAGAAAAACATACAATTTCACACAAACATTGTTTTTATTCAGAAATCACCAATGTTTAAAGTCTTCATGAGGAATAATTTGGACTGCCTACATTTCCTTTGCAATTTAAATCACCAAATATCAATTAAAGTAAAGACCGTTAGCCAATATTCATAGAGAACTGTGTGTCAAGTCCTGCAGTAATCAACAAACATGGTAACAGTTAATCATTAATCAGTTAATCAATAAAACATGTCTGTGAGATAACTGTTAATTTTCCCATTAATGATTTTCTCCCTAAAAGAGGAGGTTAAGAAACTGACCAATATTTAATTGTTGCTAAATAGTAGGATCAAGAATGAAATTTATCTCTGGCTGGATTCCAAACCAGAGTTTATATCCACCTCATTTTACTGCCTCTCAAGTATTTATTTACTGCTTACTAGGTTTAAGGCTTTAAACAAAGGAAGATGTGAGAAGGAGTAACTGTCTTCCAGAATTCCTATTTACTGAAGGTTTTTAAGAAACCGACTCACTGCACTAAAAATCAGACTTTGACACAAGTTTTAGTAAAAAATTAACAAAATTACATAATAGAATACAGGAGGGAAACATTTATTTCAGTGATTGCCAAAGGTTGCAAAAAGGAATGAAAGTATATAGAACAGGAGCTGGGTAAAAAGTGTGATTCAATCAGTATTAAGCTATTAAATGAGCATGACATTTGGTGGGGCTCAGAAGGGGTAAGGGAATGTATGTTATAGCATTACTGTGGTCTAGACAGTTAATTGACCACTTAGTTACTCCAAATTCTTGGCATTGTTAAAGGTCTTTCAGGTGAGAATTTTTTTTTTTTTTTTGATGGTAGAAGATAAAAAGTAGAATAAATGATAGTACAAACACAGTTCTTAAGCCAAACTCTGGTGTGACATAAAGCTTCTTAAAACATTCTTTACAAAATATTGGTCACAAGCACTTCTCAAAGATTACTAACCTGACCTTTTTAACAGTTTCGAAGTTTTTGACGTGAACAAAACAACGTTTATTTTAAAAAAGGTTCTTCCTGCTAATGGAGTGTAATTCTTATTTTCATCAATTTCTAATATTAGTAATGTTTACAACATAGTGGAATGGCAGAGATTCAGGTATAAAATGTTTTTTCATCATAAGATTTTATACATTTTCTAAAAGTTGCATATCACTTTGAGAAAAAGGCCAATGATATAATGTATGCTTTGCTGTAAAAATTGGCAGGTGGAGAAGGGAAGGCGGAAGCTGAGCATGGCTAAACATTAAAGTGCTAGAAAACATAAAATTAGTAATACCCTGACCCAAGTTATGAAGGATTTTGAAACAGTAGAAATGTGGCATTTTTATTAAAATTTAAAATATGCACACTCAACACCAAATAAATCAATGATGGGTTATTATAGCTCTCATAGCCTGAAGGCCAATGTTACCAACGATACAGAATTTGCTTTGATAGAGCAATAAAGTAGGAATTCAAATTGTATCAAACTTCCCAATTAGCCCGTAAGAGTCAGATATGAGCTTCTCTGGTTATAGTGATTCCACTATAGACTAAAACTCTAAATAAAGTAAACCTTCAAAATTATGTTACAAAGCTGAAAAAATCATCCCCAGATATAAAAATGAGTAAGTATGAAAGATGACAGTCCTCATTTCAACATACAGGTTCACTTTAGAGGTTTAGTATTGGAGTGTTACTGAGAGTGGGGTATTTTCAAATATCATAAGGAAAGCTAGAGTCTTCTATATTGGGAAGCTCTTCTTTGTGCATTATATTACCTTTTACTCGAAGCCTGCTCCTTTTGATAATCAACTTGCAAATGCCTACTTCCTCTTCAGGGCAGCTCAAATTCTTCGTTCTCTAGAAATTCTTTTCTAAGTCTCAGATGGTTTTGTTTTTTTCTCCTGTGATTCGACTGATTATGTTTTAATCACTACAGCAATTATGATTGGAAATTAGAAATGTCTATGTGCTTACCCTTCTTTTCCCTGAGCCTTCAATTTTTGAAAGCCAGCACTGGTTAGTTTTGTCTCTCCAATGCCTAACATGGCAGGCAATATGAGTTTGTTGAATGAATCTTAAATGAGCATATAAATTGTTCCCAAGCAGAGCCCGGTTGACGAAGATTTATCCTGAGACCAGGTGTGTACACACACACACACACACACACACACACATACACACACACGGATATTTTTAAATATATCAAAATATATTCAAGGTAACTTTGAGGGGTGCCTGGGTGGCTCAGTCATAAGTGTCTGCCTTCAGCTCAGGTCATGATCCCAGGGTCCTGTTTTCAAGCCCCACATCGGGCTCCCTGCTCACCAAAAAGCCTTCTTCTCCCTCTCCCACTGCTTGTGTTTCCTCTCTTACTGTGTCTCTCTCTGTCAAATAAATAAAATCTTTTTTTTTTTTAAGGCAATTTTGAGCTATTAAAAAAAAGAAGTTATCTATATGATTTTGTAATTATTTTCATTTTTAAAGAGACCCAAATAGTAGAATATGCATATGTTTCTACAGTTCTGGAAAGGGAACATGTGGCAAATTGTAAGGACTAGTGTCAGTTGTTTGGGCAAGAAATTCTTTCAAGCAAAAAAAAAAAAAATCAAGTTATGAGTCATATGTTAAATATTCGTAAACTACTATGTGACCCTTGTTTTAATCCAAAGCACACAGATCAGTCGTCTGACCTATAATTTGGTCACCTTATGTTGATTTACTCATCAGGAGGGAGAATCAAAGGACATGAAAGGTGCTGTTTATCCTGCCAGATATCTCAGTCTTCGTGAATGTATAAAGTGCCATTCTGGTTTATTTATCTCCTTCTTTGTGGGATTAGCCACTGAATTCCTCAGAGCATATTCACTTGTAGAAGGGTTGATACCACAGACTTCCCAGGCTGAATACCTAAAGGCTGAATGATGGATTGTGGAAATGCTACTATATAGCCTTACCTGTATCAGTGGACCAGCCAGCTAGCCTCCATTTACAGTAGCTCCTGGAAGTAGCAGTTGGTAGCTGAATGTTCCAGTTTCCAAACAAAATTTATGCAACATAATTGCTCCCATCAAAATTTCTTTTTTTAAGCCTACAGATGTTTGTTCTTAATTGCAATTTCTGATTTTATAAAGAATCACTACATTGTACACCTGAAACTAATATTACACTGTATGTTAACTAACTGGAATTTAAACAAAAACTTTTAAAAAAGGAATTAGTACAATGAATATCCTTTTACATGTCTTCTTAAATATATACATATATTTAAAATAAATTTTTAATATTTTACTATGTATTATGTATGATATATATATATCTATATATATAATTTATTTAACAGATACATTAAGAAGTTGATTTTTTTGAAACATAGGTGTGATATCCAAAAATTTTAATAGCCTAGATGACAGAGGTATTTTATTTTATTTTATTTATTTATTTGACAGAGAGAGATTACAAGTAGGCAGAGAGGCAGGCAGAGAGAGAGAGGAGGAAGCAGGCTCCCCGCTGAGCAGAGAGCCCGATGCGGGACTCGATCCCAAGACCCTGAGATCACGACCCAAGCCAAAGGCAGCGGCTTAACCCACTGAGCCACCCAGGCGCCCAACAGAGGTATTTTCAATCAGAATAGCTGTCAGCCAAGCAGGTATAGGAAGTGTAGGACCTTAGTATTAGTCCTGGAAATGTGTTGCACCTTTATTGTAGATTACCACATTATCTGAGGAATCTTATATCAATTCATTATTCTTCAGTAGTGGGAACTTTAAAGATTTAACTCTCCCTTGAAGTTTGCACATGCTCTCAGGTTATCCCATCACATTAGATGATCTTTATTTAAGAGATACTCCTAACTTGTTTCCCAATGAAGAAAAGGGAAGAACCAAGGCAAGTGTTGGTTATAGATTCCTCTTCCAGAACCTAGTCATTATAATACCAACATAAGACCTTTATGCCAGTTACTTTTTAATCAAAACTAAAATTCAGCTGAAAAGACTAAACTTATATAATGATTATTATATACAATTTATTAAAATATCATAAAATATAAATGTGCCAGTATATTTGAAATATATATATATGTAACTAGATTATGGCTCTGGAGTTAAGTATCAGTTTTTCTTTCTTAGTATTTCAATGTAGCATTGATGATCAATATCTATCTTAATGTTTCTGTTTAGTCTTGGTCCAAAATGCTGTTCTTTTATTGTAATTCTGTAAACAAACAAAAAACAAAAACAAAAAACTATACTCCTGGTGGGTCAACCCAAGTTTCATTGCTTCCTAATTTCAAAGTGAACATGCATGAATATTCATGGTTAATCCCAATATTATTTCAAGCTATGATCTTGTATAGTTCTCATGCTTTTACAATATGTCTTATTATAATTCTCTCTAATTCTGGTTTTTCAATTACAGATATTCAAGGTAGATTTTTCTGAAACTGGATAAGAACTACTTACAAGATCAGTACCTGGGTCCTGACGTCACTTCAAATGAGAGCATCATTACCAAAGAATTCATAGTTTAGGGCTTGGGTAATAAGATCAGAAGTCAAAAAACAACTCAGATTCCAAAGCCTACAATGTAAGCAGAGAGTAAACTAGGTTAGTGGTTTTAGGCAACAGAGAAATCAAAGAACAAGAAGATTCAACCATAATGAAACAAAAATAAAGAGGGAAGTATATATCAGTAAAATAATTTTTTAGAACAAATAACTACTGTACATTGCAACTTTTAGTTAAGCATGGAAGACAGGTTTAAATACACTGTATAGAGATTTGAAGAAAGTTATATAATGACCTAAAATAAGAGATAAAAATATTTCCAGAATAATCAGAATGGGACAGTGAGCTTATTTGAGGTTTAAGTCATCTTTACTTACCTCCAGACATGGGGTTATTGTAAATATAAAAACAAAATAATGTTCCACACAGGTAATCAAAGTGTAATTTTCAAGCTGCTTCCCTATGTCTACTATAAATAATTCATAGCTAACATATTTCAATCCCAAACAGAAATTTAAAGTTAGTCTACATTATTTAGGATGCAAAATTCATTTTTAACTTCCTAGTAATCACATATAAAGACAATGATTAGAAATTTCCTAAAGGAATTACATGGCCACATTCTATATTAAAACTCACTGGTCTGACTCTGGAATCAAATGAAAGTTTGTTTAGCTAAATACATTATATCTAAAAGCACAATGGCTTTAGTTATCCTCAAAATAACATAGGAACTGAGTAACACAGATGAGTTTTTATTAAATTTATTCTGTTATTAATTAGTGCTATAGGCATTCAAAAATGATATTTTGATATAATTAACAACTAGAAACAATTGCTTCTATGAAAAAAATAGAATATAGGTACTACATCACTATTTTTTCATGGATGATCTCAATTAAAAAGTTGAAAGGTAATATTAAATTATTGAATGAAATGTGGAATCATATACTGAGATAAATATTAATTCAAATATTTCATTTGGGTAGAGGAAGACAAAATTCTTGGGTAAAATAGCATTAGTTTATGTTTTTCTTCTAGATTTCTGAAAAACAACATATCACACATTGAACACTAACAGAGGTGAAAATAAGATAAATTTACCACTTTGGGTAACACATTTTTTTTTCTTTCTAGGAAATTGGATTGGGTTATGAGTTAATTACTAGGAGTAATTACATGAACAGTAGTAACCAGAAAAATAAACAAAACAAAAGCTAGTTCTTAACTCACCTTCTCTTGCTGATGTTGAAATAACAAGTATCCAATTCATAAGTCATCTAACCATGTCAATTCTTTACTTCTTTGATGGATATTCTTTTCCTGGTCTCACTTATGGTGAATACAATGAAACAAATGAACTGTATTAATACATTTAATATATGCATAAGCTCCACTTTTAGTATTATCAAATGATCATATTGTTACTTAGTTTTCAATAAAATATAAGCACAAATTCTTACAGTAACTTAATACTAAGTTTTGAGTCATTACTATAACATTTGGATAGTATAACCTCAAAGTATTTTACCCTAACACATTCAAAAGTGTTCATAATTCCTACTTAAGTAGAAGAGAATCTGAAGTTCAGAAAATAGCTATGTTTCTGCTTAAATCCATAAACGAATTAAACAGTCTCTAAGACTGAAAATTTGAGCTGCTATTATATCAATCATTCTTTTTATTTGAAAGTTAGAGTCTTTTGGGGAGGCCAGATAATAAAGTAGAAAAGGAATGACCAAGCGAAAAATAGGAAGTTGTAAACCCTGTAAATGTTGCACAGGTTCCCAGATCAAGTTTGTAGCTCATTGGTGATCAAGGTTTGTGTGTGACAAGATTTCTTTCTCATCAGATACTGTTAGTTTTCCTATAAGTTTTCCGAATGCACTGGAGAGGCATCAATTGTGTTTCTTAATATACAAGTTATTTAAAAGCATATGTTATTTTAAAATGAGTACACTAAATGGTTTTTCAAGTGGGACTCATATAAATTTTTCTTAAAACATTTCTTTAGCCTTTAAAAACATTAACACTGAGGACATTGGGAGATGGAGAGAAGTGAGATAGGGAAATCGGACAGGGACACAAACCATGAGAGACTGTGGATTCTGAGAATCAAACTGAGGGTTTTTTGGGGGGATTGGGTAATCCTGGTCATGGGTATTAAGGAGGGCATGTATTGCAAGGAGCACTGGGTATGGTGCATAAAAAATGAATTTTGCAACACTGAAAATAAAATAAAATAAAATGAGGAAAAAGCATTAAGGTGTTTCTAACATAATTTATGTTTGTAATATATAATTACATCAATTGATTAACAAATATTTTAAGTGGAAAAACCTCCAATTTTTAAAAATAGAATATAATACCTGTCAAAAGAAAATTAAATGTTTTTTCTATTTAGATATTCTACAGATAACTTTCATTTTCATTCTTAAAGTGCCTTGATAATATCTTTAGAGATGCTTACTAACTTGCTTCTTATTTATTATCCATGGCAATTTTCATTATCCTCCAAAGTATTATATGGCTTTAAATTTTTAAGAGTTATTTCAACAAAACAAAAAGGCATCCCATGGAAAGGGCGAAGATATTTGCAAAAGACACTATAGACAAAAGGCTGATATCCAAGATCTATAAAGAACTGCTCAAACTCAACACACACAAAACAGAAAATCATGTCCAAAAATGGGCAGAAGACATGAACAGACACTTCTCCAAAGAAGGTATACAATGGCTAACAGACACATGAAAAAATGTTCATCATCATTAGCCATCAGGGAGATTCAAATCATAACTACATTGAGACACCACCTTACACCAGTTAGAATGGCCAAAATTAACAAGACAGTAAACAACAAGTGTTGGAGAGGATATGGAAAAAGGGGAACCCTCTTATACTTTTGGTGGGAATGCAAGTTGGTGCAGCCACTTTGGAAAAGAGTGTGGAGATTCCTTAAGAAATTAAAAATAGAGCTACCCTATTACCCTGCAATTGCACTACTGGGTATTTACCTCAAAGATACAGATGTAGTGAAAAGAAGGACCATCCATACCTCAATGTTCATAGGAGCAATTGCCACAGTCGCCAAAATGTGGAAAGAACCAAGATGTCCTTCAAAGGACAAATGGATAAAGAAGATATGGTCCATATATGCAATGGAATATTATGCCTCCATTAGAAAGGATGAGTACCAAGTTTTGTATCAACATGGACGGGATTGGAGGATATTATGCTAAGTGAAATAAGTCAAGCAGAGAGACTCAATTGTCATATGGTTTCACTTACTTGTGGAGCATAAGGAATAACATGGAGGATATTGGGAATTGGTGAGGAGAAATAAGTTGGGGAAAATCAGAGGGAGAGACAAACCATGAGACTGGATTATGAGAAACAAACTGAGGGTTTTGGAGGGGAGTAGAGTGGGGAGTTGGGTGAACCTGGTGGTGGGTATTAAGGAGGGCACATGTTGCATGGAGCATTGGCTGTGGTGCTAAACAAAGAATCATAAACAATGAATTCATAAACAATGAATCTTGGAATACTAAAAAAAAAAACAAATTAAATTTTAAAAATTGACACTTAATGAAAGCATAGAAATTATTTTAATTTAACCTTAATTATATAATTCAAACAAAAATACCCAAAACAACTATTTTTGATAAAGTGTGGGAACTGGAGGCACCTGGGTGGTTCAGTCAGTTGGATCTCAGACTCATGATTTCAGATTATGTCATGATCTCATGGTGGAGTTTTCTTCTTTCCCTCTCCCTGCGCCCCTCCCCTGCATGTACACATGCTCTCTCTCCCTCTAAAATAAATAAAGAGATCTTTTTTTTTTTAAGTGTGGAAACTATTTTTCATAAAATGAGGATTCAAGATACTCTTATATGTCAAAAACATTGGTACAGCCAGTAATAAAGTTAAGCAATTATATTTGAAACATTTTTGTTGAAAATTTAAATTGCTTCAAGAATTAGAAAGTGTCCCATACCCCTGAAACAAATAATACATTATATGTTAATTTTTAAAAAGTAGAAAGTGGTCAGAAATTTTTAAAGAAAAATTGTTATGTTTCATTGTGCCTTTGTCCCCAGTGGATATATGTTCAGACACACCACAAGTACAGGTATATATACATACCATATATGCATCCATATATGCACATCATTATTGTATTAAACATCATGAAATCTAATTTTATGCTTGTGAATAACATAATTCATTCCACTAATGCTTAGTGAATGCCTATGCTTTGATAGGCATAATTCTAGATAATGAGGATATAGCACAGAGTATGATTAGAAATACAATTCTCCAATTAGTTAATGTTCAATAACATTGAAATAATGATTTTATGTGTTTTATTGTGGCCCTTTTAGTTGAAAGTAATAGACCGTAGGTTTTAATAATTTTTTAAAAAGAGGAGGATTAAGCTCATGTCATTGAAAAGTCCAAAGGTGGATTTGAATTAGGGCCCAGTTGGATCCAAGATTTTGAATGTTGTTTTTTGAATCTTTCTTCATCTTCAGAATGAATGCTTTCTTCTTCACACAAGTTTCCTTCCAGGGAAGGCTTTTTCTACATGGAAGAAAAAATGGTAGTTGACAGCCCCAACCCTACATTTCTATTGCTTTGTGAGTCAAAGAGTGAAAGATATTTTCTTGTTTAACATCATAAATCTTAGGGAAAGTCTTGCTGTGGACCATCCTTCATCCAATCACTTTGGAAAGAAGTATCTAATTGGCTGTGCCTGGATTACATGTCTGCTACTGTGGAGTCAGTAGAGGGGAAGAAAGAGAATGTGAGACAGTCCCTTCAAATTGTAAACATAGATTTACCATAGGAAAATGTTTGGAAATTAGTATCAGTAAGGCCTGTTTGCTAGACACAAAACAATAATCATTCTGTATAGTAATGTCAGTACATTTGAGATGCAATCGCTTGCTCCTCTGTTACTCACTTAAAGTGCATACCTCATTGCCTTTTCATCAAATCATATGTAATTGTTATGATAATTATGCATTCCCCAGGTTTAGTTATTGACTGGTATTCTTCAGGAAACCTGATTCAACTTGCTGTTGATATTGCAAGTAAAAGTTATATAATTTGATAGTCAAATACATATTTTTTATCTAAAATTGGGCATAGAAATAACTGTAAACATGAAATAGCCCATAGATATGAAAAACAGAAGCAAAATGAGGACGAGATAAGTAAAGAAAAGCAATATTTTTAAGACCAGTCATTATACTAGATCACAGTCTAGGCAAATGCTTTACACTATGTCATCAATTTCTGGCAATTATCTCACAAGAGATATATTGTCACATCAATTTTCAAATGAAAAAAAGTAAATCTAGACAAAGGCAGGTATCATACAGATTAATCTAACTCTCAAATCCATGTTTTTTCCCTCTATACAAGACAATTGAGTTTAAGAATGTAAATCTATTTGAGTGTATGTGTGAAAGGGAGTGAGAGAGAGAGCTCAGCTTCAGAGTTCTCAGTGTGGTCAGTGGGTTCTCTTGATACTAATGGTTCAATTTATTTTTCTGCCTAATCCTGCTTCTCTCACTTCCTTACAAGCATTATTCCTAAAAGCACTCTTCAATAAATGACTTATGTGCAAATCACCATCTCAGACTCTGTTTCCCAGGAAACCTAACTTGTGATAGTTGGTACTGAGAGTAATCCTAAAATGAAGAATCTAAGAAGGACTTTGAAGTTGAATCACCTGCTGGTGGTTGACAACAAGAGGACCCTATTACTGCTGGTAGGTGCAGCACAGATTATGCCCTTGCACAAGGTAGCAGTTCAGTTCTTACATCTTTCCCTTGTGGTTAACTGGTATAATACAGCAGTGAAAGAAAATGTCTGGAAAGTGTAGTATCTCAGCCATTCAAGAGATCAAAGGGAAGTAATAATATGAAAACAATGAAATTATATATTCCTTACTCAACAATGGATGTACTAGATTAAGACAATGGAAGGCTGAGGTTGATTCATCAAACTTTTTTAAATAAACAAAAAATTGAGAAAGGCTAAATGTGATGGACATAAATAGATTATCATATATGGCATCTAGAAGACAGAAAAAAAAATCAGAATCAGGCCTAGGACAGGCATAAAGAATAGCAGAGCTCCAGAGACAGTAAAATTCTCAACATCAGCAAGTTGGATATTTGCTAGGATTATGTCTTGAAAGAGCACCCTGACTGTGAAGAAGTGGGACCCAGATATTTGAGATGGGGGCATCTAGGTTTATGCCCTCAAAAATTTTGAATCCTCAGTTTTCCCGGAATACCTGGACCAAGGAAATGTTCTCTTCCTGATTAAAAACTTGCACTTCTTTTGCATTGCTTGAAGATAATGTAAAGGAATTTACTTTACTAGGCAAAATGATCCCCCTCAAGATCTTCTTCCTTTTCTGGACACCAGATCAAAAACTAACATTAAGTCTAAACATAATCTGGACAGGGAAGTGCTATGTCTTCTAATGGAAGAAGTGAACCACCAAGACTATAGAACCTCGCCAAAATATACCAGCATGAGTAAAACAAAATACACAAAAATAATTTTGTTAATTTAATAAAAGTCAACTTTTAAATTAACCAACTTAACTCAACTTTACTCCTTCTTTCTTGGAGGAAGAAAGCATTCCAACAATATTTTCCCAAAGGTGATTGGATTGGAAAGACCTCCTAAAAGGAATAATCATCAAGGAACATATAGAAGAATACTTTTTTACATTGCTATATCTTTTCTTTTCCCTCTTCCATAGATGACCAACAATTAATTATCATTAATAAACCCAAACTGGCCTTGAACTAAGCTCAAAGCGATGGCTTCTGGGACGTATGATTATCAAATGAGTTGTTCTCTGACAATCAGAGTTCATATAGAAAGTTGGTTTTAGTTAGGTAAGCTGTGTAAAAATGCACATAACATGAATAAAACTTTAGTTTTAAAGGTCACAGTTGATAAAAATTTATAATACCTAAAGTACCCATAAATTTTAGACCTTCTAAATAGTTTCAGATTTATAGACATAAAAGGCACTCAGTCATGTTCATAGTTTTGGAGTTTCTCATATGCCATTAATGTTGACTACATGATGATTTTAATATTGTCTTGGCTGGGGAGACATATCTGAAAGAGCAAAATCACTTATAAATAATTGCATTCAAATTTTAAAGACATGAAAATGAAGACTGCTTCTTGGAGTTCCAGTAACCACAGTATTATACATCTTTCAGGTCATGCATAGTAATCATATTTTAATTTTAATACAAAGTGGATAGTTTTATTCTAACAGGGAAAGTATTAGATGTTAATAAACATCATGTAAGTAAACTTGATGAACTCACAATTTCTGAGCAATTAAGTCTTTTGTTAGTTCTTCCAATAGTTTTTCTTTGTTGAAAGTTTGGGCAAGTTAAAGAAATAGGGAAGAAATAAGGAAATAGAAAAAATTCATGATGAGAAGGAAGGAGAAATTAAGTTTCAAACTGATGCCCCATGTTATGGTCTTCTTACATACAATGCATATGGGCAAAAACATTTCTATGAAGTTTTTATAATCACTGAATCCTCACAGAAGGTAGGAAGATGCTGATCACTTGGGCTCATTTATAAAACAGCACTCAAAAACAGCAAGGAAAAAAATGAAAGTTAATCTTAATTACCATGGGAGATTAATACTGCCATGACTCATTAGATATTTTCCAAAGGTGAAAGTTATCACAAATTTCACCTATCAAAGTCTATCCTTATAATGAAGCTATGATTAAGCATGCTTTTTCCTTCTTTACAAGTTTCCACTGTCCTAGGAAAGCCTATGAAATGCTTAATAGGTTTATCACTCTGAAATTCCTGGCTTGAACTGTCCTTGTAGTGAATAAGAGTCAGGACCAGTTGGATTATCATCTTTTCTCACCGGATAAATAGAGTATAAGACTATTTTATCAGATCTCCAGAGACTGGTGACCTTGTCATTTTGGACTTTATCACTTTCTTCAGTCTCCCTAAAGATAATTCTGTCTTCCAAATTACTTCACGAAAGTTTCAGGAACTTTTATTGCAGTTGGTTTCCAAGAAAAAAGTTTATAAGAGGAACTACAGTATGCGTATGGCAGTTTAATTCAATGCCTTTGCCTTTTTCCTCCTCAGAAATCAAAGCAAAATAGAAGAAAAACAGTAAGGACAAAAACACCACCACCACCTCTACCAACCTTAAAACACTATTTTCTGTGAAACTACATTGTTGATAGGAGTGTAAATTGATACATTTACAGAGGAATTTGGTAATATCCACAAAAAATTAAAATATAAATACTCTTTCAAATGAAACATCATTTCTGTGAATTTATCTCGCTATTACATGTATGCATTTAACACAATGTATCTGTAAAATTATTTATGTTAAAACTTACAACAAAAAGTTGGATGTAAATTAGTGTTTATTAAAAGATTAAAAGTTATGACAGCCCCCTAATTTTTATAATGTCTTTTCAATCTTTAAGTTTTGGGCGGGATAATTAAGTGACAAAAACAATCAATAATATATTATATGTTAATTAATTAAATTTAAATAAAAATATGCTTAAGAAATAAGAACAATGTACTTTCATGAAAAAAAAAGCTGCTTACATGCAGAAACTCTGGATGTTCACTAAAAGAATTAATTAAGGTGTTTTCCTGGGGTGTTGGAGATTGGTAGGTAGGAGAATCCTGGTAAAACTAATGCAGTTATTCTCAACCAGGGGCAGTTTTCCTCAAGGGAACATTTCATAGTATCTGGAGACAATTTTATCATAAATGGAGAATCAGTGCTTCTTGTGTCTAGGAAGTAGAGGTGAGATGGAGCAAATCATCCTAGAATATGGAGAGTAACCAGCACACCAACGAAAAGGAATTATCCAGCCCCAAATGTCAGTAATGCCAAGTTTTCAATGTTGTACTAGCGTGAGTAAATTATTTTATGTTCTTTTATGCAATTTTATCTTTTTATATTTTAAAAATTATAAATATAATATTCTAATCTTCAAACCCTGTATTTTCTTTCTAAGATAATATATTAATAAAACTTATAGGTACAATAATTAAACAGGGGACTTGCACGTATTGTCAATTTTACAGAACTTTATTTGTAAGATAGTGCCCTACCTTGTTTGGCACATGTGGAAAAATTGAGGTGTCATTTTGGACTGACTTAGGGTACCAAGAATAATTAAACATTAGTGCTATAGAAATATCTTGTAAAAAAATTGTGAGCAAAGTTGGTCTTTAATATGTTTGTTACTTTGTGTATTACATTGGTTTATCTTAGATAAAGTTTGACTTTATTTTTATTCTTGCTAACATGAGAATCTAGTCTTAAACAAATTATACATGGCCTTCATAGTAAGAATTTGGTGTTTGGCATACATCTTGTCTAATATTCTGTTCCTTTAACAGCACTTGGTCTTTCTTTAGATAAAAGAAAAGAGTGAGAATGCCCATATTCTTTAACAGACAGCTCAGGGAAGCTCAGACATTTTGTAGATGTCAAGGTTGAGTATGTCACTGCCAGAACCAAAACAGCATTCCTTGTTAGCTCTCCTTCAGTGTCCACTCTAGGTTTGTCAAGATTATAGGGAGGGGTATCATATTTATATTCACAAATCAACACAAGCTTTTGCCAGTGACCTAACTCAGAACCACCATCATCACCTCCAATGACCTTGGTTTTATTTAAGAATGTATTATGGTGGACATGGACGTTTTCAGTCTCCAAAGTTTTATTTTATAAAAATAAAGTTTTATTAAAACTTTATAGTTTACATTTTATTCTCTGTACCAATCTAAGGTTCAATAACACCTTAATGTAAAGGTCTCACATACATATAATTGAAGTTTCAAGAAAGAGAGTATAGAGGAAGAAGCATAATATTACAATATTTTATGTTGGGAATATTTTTTCTAAAAAGGTAAAAGTTATAAAGTTCCCATATTTATGAAACACAGAAACATAAAATTAAAAACAAATTGCCCAAAGACATATTTTAGTGGTATTGTAGAACACAAAAGACAAAGATATAATCTTTTTTTTTTTTTAAGATTTTATTTATTTATTTGACAGATCACAAGTAGGCAGAGAGGCAGGCAGAGAGAGGAGGAAGCAGGCTTCCTGCTGAGCAGACAGCCCAATGCAGGGCTCGATCCCAGGACCCTGGGATCATGACCTGAGCCGAAGGCAGAGGCTTTAACCCACTGAGCCACCCAGGCGCCCCGACAAAGATATAATCTTAAATTCAGCCAAAGAAAAGAGAAAGATGCCATCTAAAGAAAGACCATTATCAAGGATCAGTTCTGTGAAGGACACTAATGAAAACCTTAACATAATGGAGGAGTATTTTCAAAAGCATGAGATAAAATAGTTATCAATCTAAAGCAGCATTCACTTCTAAATACATACAAACAAAGTAGTCAAAAATTTAAGAAGAAAAACATTAAAAATACTGCATTCTCATCAGCAGTAAAAGACATGATCACATGTGTACATCAAAAAGAAATAAAATGAATCTAGAATGAAGGCATGAGACACAAGAAGGATGAGTTACAAAACAGTAAAGATAAGTATAGATAAAATAGTATAGATAAGCATAAATAAATAGAACAAGCAAACATGTCATTGTCTATTTTTCATGAAAAATACAAATTGGACTACAAGTTTGAAACAAGTATATATAAAATGTAAAGAAGGTAATTAGAGTTCAATATTTTGAAATTGTTTTATTGATCTGAAGGAAAACTGATCTATTGACTAATATTGTACTTTTGTGTGACCAACAGTATTTTACAACAAATAAAAACCAGAAACATAAGTAATAACTTCCAATTTATTAGAACAGAAAAAAATTAGAATAATATTTTTTTTTCTGCTTTTATTTTTTTTTTTATTTTTTTTTTAAATTTTTTATTTTTTATAAACATATATTTTTATCCCCAGGGGTACAGGTCTGTGAATCACCAGGTTTACACACTTCACAGCACTCACCAAATCACATACCCTCCCCAATGTCCATAATCCCACCCCCTTCTCCCAAACCCCCTCCCCCCGGCAACCCTCAGTTTGTTTTGTGAGATTAAGAGTCACTTATGGTTTGTCTCCCTCCCAATCCCATCTTGTTTCATTTATTCTTCTTCTACCCACTTAAGCCTCCATGTTGCATCACCACTTCCTCATATCAGGGAGATCATATGATAGTTGTCTTTCTCTGCTTGACTTATTTCGCTAAGCATGATACGCTCTAGTTCCATCCATGTTGTTGCAAATGGCAAGATTTCATTTCTTTTGATGGCTGCATAGTATTCCATTGTGTATATATACCACATCTTCTTGATCCATTCATCTGTTGATGGACATCTAGGTTCTTTCCATAGTTTGGCTATTGTGGACATTGCTGCTATAAACATTCGGGTGCATGTGTCCCTTTGGATCACTACATTTGTATCTTTAGGGTAAATACCCAATAGTGCAATTGCTGGGTCATAGGGCAGTTCTATTTTCAACATTTTGAGGAACCTCCATGCTGTTTTCCAGAGTGGCTGCACCAGCTTGCATTCCCACCAACAGTGTAGGAGGGTTCCCCTTTCTCCGCATCCTCGCCAGCATCTGTCATTTCCTGACTTGTTGATTTTAGCCATTCTGACTGGTGTGAGGTGATATCTCATTGTGGTTTTGATTTGTATTTCCCTGATGCCGAGTGATATGGAGCACTTTTTCATGTGTCTGTTGGCCATCTGGATGTCTTCTTTGCAGAAATATCTGTTCATGTCCTCTGCCCATTTCTTGATTGGATTATTTGTTCTTTGGGTGTTGAGTTTGCTAAGTTCTTTATAGATTCTGGACACTAGTCCTTTATCTGATATGTCGTTTGTAAATATCTTCTCCCATTCTGTCAGTTGTCTTTTGATTTTGTTAACTGTTTCCTTTGCTGTGCAAAAGCTTTTGATCTTGATGAAATCCCAGTAGTTCATTTTTTCCCTTGCTTCCCTTGCCTTTTGCGTTGTTCCTAGGAAGATGTTGCTGCGGCAGAGGTCGAAGAGGTTGCTGCCTGTGTTCTCCTCAAGGATTTTGATGGACTCCTTTCGCACATTGAGGTCCTTCATCCATTTTGAGTCTATTTTTGTGTGTGGTGTAAGGAAATGGTCCAATTTCATTTTTCTGCATGTGGCTGTCCAATTTTCCCAGCACCATTTATTGAAAAGGCTGTCTTTTTTTCCATTGGACATTCTTTCCTGCTTTGTCGAAGATTAGTTGACCATAGATTTGAGGGTCTATTTCTGGGCTCTCTATTCTGTTCCATTGATCTATGTGTCTGTTTTTGTGCCAGTACCATGCTGTCTTGATGATGACAGCTTTGTAATAGAGCTTGAAGTCCGGAATTGTGATGCCACCAACGTTGGCTTTCTTTTTCAATATCCCTTTGGCTATTCGAGGTCTTTTCTGGTTCCATATAAATTTTAGAATTATTTGTTCCATTTCTTTGAAAAAGATGGATGGTACTTTGATAGGAATTGCATTAAATGTGTAGATTGCTTTAGGTAGCATAGACATTTTCACAATATTTATTCTTCCAATCCAGGAGCATGGAACATTTTTCCATTTCTTTGTGTCTTCCTCAATTTCTTTCATGAGTACTTTATAGTTTTCTGAGTATAGATTCTGTGTCTCTTTGGTTAGGTTTATTCCTAGGTATCTTATGGTTTTGGATGCAATTGTAAATGGGATTGACTCCTTAATATCTCTTTCTTCTGTCTTACTGTTGGTGTAGAGAAATGCAACTGAT
This sequence comes from Mustela lutreola, assembly GCF_030435805.1. Lineage (NCBI taxonomy): Eukaryota > Metazoa > Chordata > Mammalia > Carnivora > Mustelidae > Mustela > Mustela lutreola. Next base: position 189,518,898 of record NC_081292.1, read on the forward strand.
TTCTGTGCATTGATTTTATATCCTGACACTTTACTGAATTCCTGTATAAGTTCTAGCAGTTTTGGAGTGGAGTCTTTTGGGTTTTCCACATATAGTATCATATCATCTGCGAAGAGTGATAATTTGACTTCTTCTTTGCCGATTTGGATGCCTTTAATTTCCTTTTGTTGTCTGATTGCTGAGGCTAGGACCTCTAGTATGATGTTGAATAGCAGTGGTGATAATGGACATCCCTGCCGTGTTCCTGACCTTAGCGGAAAAGCTTTCAGTTTTTCTCCATTGAGAATGATATTTGCGGTGGGTTTTTCATAGATGGCTTTGATAATATTGAGGTATGTGCCCTCTATCCCTACACTTTGAAGAGTTTTGATCAGGAAGGGATGTTGTACTTTGTCAAATGCTTTTTCAGCATCTATTGAGAGTATCATATGGTTCTTGTTCTTTCTTTTATTGATGTGTTGTATCACATTGACTGATTTGCGGATGTTGAACCAACCTTGCAGCCCTGGAATAAATCCCACTTGGTCGTGGTGAATAATCTTTTTAATGTACTGTTGAATCCTATTGGCTAGTATTTTGTTGAGTATTTTCGCATCTGTGTTCATCAAGGATATCGGTCTATAGCTCTCTTTTTTGGTGGGATCCTTGTCTGGTTTTGGGATCAAGGTGATGCTGGCCTCATAAAATGAGTTTGGAAGTTTTCCTTCCATTTCTATTTTTTGGAACAGTTTCAGGAGAATAGGAATTAGTTCTTCTTTAAATGTTTGGTAGAATTCCCCCGGGAAGCCGTCTGGCCCTGGGCTTTTGTTTGTTTGGAGATTTTTAATGACTGTTTCAATCTCCTTACTGGTTATGGGTCTGTTCAGGCTTTCTATTTCTTCATGGTTCAGTTGTGGTAGTTTATATGTTTCTAGGAATGCATCCATTTCTTCCAGATTGTCAAATTTATTGCCGTAGAGTTGCTCATAGTATGTTCTTATAATAGTTTGTATTTCTTTGGTGTTAGTTGTGATCTCTCCTCTTTCATTCATGATTTTATTTATTTGGGTCCTTTCTCTTTTCTTTTTGATAAGTCGGGCCAGGGGTTTATCAATTTTATTAATTCTTTCAAAGAACCAGCTCCTAGTTTCGTTGATTTGTTCTATTGTTTTTTTGGTTTCTATTTCATTGATTTCTGCTCTGATCTTTATGATTTCTCTTCTCCTGCTGGGCTTAGGGTTTCTTTCTTGTTCTTTCTCCAGCTCCTTTAGGTGTAGGGTTAGGTTGTGTACCTGAGACCTTTCTTGTTTCTTGAGAAAGGCTTGTACCGCTATATATTTTCCTCTCAGGACTGCCTTTGTTGTGTCCCACAGATTTTGAACCGTTGTATTTTCATTATCATTTGTTTCCATGATTTTTTTCAATTCTTCTTTAATTTCCCGGTTGACCCATTCATTCTTTAGAAGGATACTGTTTAGTCTCCATGTATTTGGGTTCTTTCCAAACTTCCTTTTGTGGTTGAGTTCTAGCTTTAGAGCATTGTGGTCTGAAAATATGCAGGGAATGATCCCAATCTTTTGATACCGGTTGAGTCCTGATTTAGGACCGAGGATGTGATCTATTCTGGAGAATGTTCCATGTGCACTAGAGAAGAATGTGTATTCTGTTGCTTTGGGATGAAATATTCTGAATATATCTGTGATGTCCATCTGGTCCAGTGTGTCATTTAAGGCCTTTATTTCCTTGCTGATCTTTTGCTTGGATGACCTGTCCATTTCAGTCAGGGGAGTGTTAAAGTCCCCTAGTATTATTGTATTATTGTTGATGTGTTTCTTTGATTTTGTTATTAATTGGTTTATATAGTTGGCTGCTCCCACATTGGGGGCATAGATATTTAAAATTGTTAAATCTTCTTGTTGGACAGACCCTTTGAGTATGATATAGTGTCCTTCCTCATCTCTTATTATAGTCTTTGGCTTAAAATCTAATTGATCTGATATAAGGATTGCCACTCCTGCTTTCTTCTGATGTCCATTAGCATGGTAAATTCTTTTCCACCCCCTCACTTTAAATCTGGAGGTGTCTTCGGGTTTAAAATGTGTTTCTTGGAGGCAACATATAGATGGGTTTTGTTTTTTTATCCATTCTGATACCCTGTGTCTTTTGACAGGGGCATTTAGCCCATTCACATTCAGGGTAACTATTGAGAGATATGAATTTAGTGCCATTGTATTGCCTGTAAGGTGACTGTTACTGTATATGGTCTCTGTTCCTTTCTGATCTACCACTTGTAGGCTCTCTCTTTGCTTAGAGGACCCCTTTCAATATTTCCTGTAGAGCTGGTTTGGTATTTGCAAATTCTTTCAGTTGTTGTTTGTCCTGGAAGCTTTTAATCTCTCCTTCTATTTTCAATGATAGCCTAGCTGGATATAGTATTCTTGGCTGCATGTTTTTCTCGTTTAGTGCTCTGAAAATATCATGCCAGCTCTTTCTGGCCTGCCAGGTCTCTGTGGATAAGTCAGCTGCCAATCTAATATTTTTACCATTGTATGTTACAGACTTCTTTTCCCGGGCTGCTTTCAGGATTTTCTCTTTGTCATTGAGACTTGTAAATTTTACTATTAGGTGACGGGGTGTGGGCCTATTCTTATTGATTTTGAGGGGCATTCTCTGAACCTCCTGAATTTTGATGCTCGTTCCCTTTGCCATATTGGGGAAATTCTCCCCAATAATTCTCTCCAGTATACCTTCTGCTCCCCTCTCACTTTCTTCTTCTTCTGGAATCCCAATTATTCTAATGTTGTTTCGTCTTATGGTGTCACTTATCTCTCGAATTCTCCCCTCGTGGTCCAGTAGCTGTTTGTCCCTCTTTTGCTCAGCTTCTTTATTCTCTGTCATTTGGTCTTCTATATCACTAATTCTTTCTTCTGCCTCATTTATCCTAGCAGTTAGAGCCTCCATTTTTGATTGCACCTCATTAATAGCTTTTTTGATTTCACCTTGGTTAGATTTTAGTTCTTTTATTTCTCCAGAAAGGGCTTTTATATCTCTCGAGAGGGTTTCTCTAATATCTTCCATGCCTTTTTCGAGCCCGGCTAGAACCTTGAGAATTGTCATTCTGAACTCTAGATCTGACATATTACCGATGTCTGTATTGATTAGGTCCCTAGCCTTCGGTACTGCCTCTTGTTCTTTTTTTTGTGTTGAATTTTTACGTCTTGTCATTTTGTCCAGATAAGAGTAAATGAAGGGGCAAGTAAAATACTAAAAGGGTGGCAACAACCCCAGGAAAATATGCTTTAACCAAATTAGAAGAGATCCAAAATCGTGAGTGGGGAGAAAGGGGATAAAAAGAGGTTCAAAAAGGAAGAAAGAAAAAAGAAAGAAAAAAAAAAAAAAAGAAAAGAATATTTTTTAAAAAAGAAAACACCTAAGAAAAATGTAAAATATATATATATATATATATTAGATAAACTAGTAAAAAATCGTTAAAAAAGAAAAAGGTAACAGTTAAAAAAAAAGTTTTACCCGAAGGCGAGAAAAAAAAAAAAAATGAAAAAGAAAAAATTAAATTAACTGCAAGACTAAAAAAAATCACAGGAAAAGAGCCATGAGTTCCGTGCTTGGCTTTCTCCTCCTCTGGAATTTTGCTGCTCTCCTTGGTATTGAAACCGCACTCCTTGGTAGGTGAACTTGGTCTCGGCTGGATTTCTTGTTGATATTCTGGGGGAGGGGCCTGGTGTAGTGATTCTCAAGTGTCTTTGCCCCAGGCGGAATTACACCGCCCTTACCCGGGGCCGGGGTGAGTAATCCGCTCGGGTTTGCTTTCAGGAGCTTTTGTTCCCTGAGCGCTTTCCGTAGAGTTCCAGAGGACGGGAATACAAATGGCGGCCTCCTGGTCTCCGGCCCGGAGGAGCCGAGAGCCCAGGGCCGCACTCCTCAGTGCGCCCTCAGAGAACAGCGCCCAGTTACTCCCGTCTGCCTGACCTCCGGCTGCGCTCCGAGCTCACCCAGCCTGCGACCGGTTCAAGGTCACCCCAAGCTGCGAGCTTACTGTCGGTTCTGTCTCTGTAGCCGGCTTTCCCGTTCCAATACCCGCAAGCTCTGCGACACTCAGACACCCCCGATCCTTCTGTGACCCTGCGGGACCTGAGGCCACGCTGACCCCGCGTGGGCTTCGCCCCGGTTTAGCCTCTGGAGCGATGTCCCTCAGCGGAACAGACTTTTAAAAGTCCTGATTTTGTGCGCGGTTGCTCCGCCGCTTGCCGGGAGCCGGCCCCTCCCCCCGGGGTCTATCTTCCCGTCGCTTTGGATTCACTTCTCCGCCGGTCCTACCTTTCAGAAAGTGGTTGTTTTTCTGTTCCCAGAATTGCTGTTCTTCTTCTCTTCGATCTGCCGATGGATTTGCAGGTGTTTGCAATCTTTAGATAAGCTATCTAGCTGATCTCCGGCTAGCTGAAGCAGTCTCAGCTTGCTACTTCTCCGCCATCTTGACTCCTCCCTGGTCCTAGAATAATATTTTTAATTACAAAAGAAAGTAGGAAGAATTGTATTATGGGCAAATCAAATAAAAACAGAAATTCCAAAAATATCAACAATTATTATAAATATGAATTCACTAGTCCATAGGTCAGCTAACTTTTTCTGTCAAAGGACAGGTAGTAAATATTTCAGGTCGTGATGACCATCTGGTCTCTGTCATGATGATATAATTATGTTATTGTCACAGCAACTGGGAAAATGTAAGTGAGTGGGTGTGGCTCTATTCCAATATAACTCTATTTACAAAAATAAATAGCCTGCCTCACTTGGCCTCAAGGTCATAGTTTGCTCTAAACCCACAAGTTAAAAGAAAAATATTACCTCATCATTTTTCTTTAAATTTCAGCTAAATGATGTTCATAAGAGAAAAAAAAATGAGGCACAGAAAATTTGAAAATTAAAGAATAGAAAAAGGTCTGCCAAGCAAATGTTTTACAGTGAAAAAGTTGTTATATTAATGTCAAAAGAAACTTTAAGACAAAAAAAAAAATTAGGAATAAAAAATAAGATAAAAGTCCAGACTAGAATGATATATAATTATAAATATGGATATAGCTAATGGCATAGTCTCAAATATATGTATGTCCATGTGTACATAAATAATAGAAATTGACCATCATAATGGAAGATTTTAATATATTTTTCTCAGTAACAGAGAGATGAGGTGGACATAAAATAATAAGGATATGGAAAATATGAGCAACACAACAACATTAATCTGAAGGACATATGTGGTATCCTGCAGCCAACAATTAGAAAATTGATATCTTCACAAGCACATGTGGAATATATTTGAAAACTGTCACATGCTATGCCATAAAACAACGTCAACAAATTGCAAAGCTTGATATCTTAAAGATAAATTAAATTTAACAGACATGATATGTAAATTAGAAAATAATAAATAATTAAAAATAAAACCCAGCATTTATCTGGAAATAATAGAACACACTTTTTAATAACACAAAGAAGTATTCAAAATAAAACCCAGAAAGTACTTCAAATTTAACAATGAAATACAAAATACCAAAATTCTTGAAATATAAATGAGTGGTATATAACAAGGAAGAAAATTCACAACAACAAATACCTATGTTAGAAAGAAAGACTGAAATTAACAAATTATTCAGTTTTATATTTTTAAAGATTTATTTATTTATTTGACAGAGAGGGAGAGAGAGGGAGATTGAGATCACAAGTAGAGAGTCAGGCAGAGAAAGAGGGGGAAGCAGGCTCCCTGCTGAGCAGAGAGCCTGATGTGGGACTTGATCCCAGGACCCTGAGATCATGACCTGAGCCGAAGGCAGCGGCTTAACCCACTGGGCCACCCAGGCACCCAAATTATTCAGTTTTAAAAGTTAGAATAAAAAAAGAATAAAACTCAAAGAAATTGAAAGAAGAAAATAATAAATATAAGAACAGAAGTCACGAACTATTATTTACAAAATAATATATTATGACAGAGAGGCTTAACAAAGCCAGAAGTTGGTTCTTTGTAAAAACTGTTTGATCCTACCCTGGAAGCAGGCCCTAAGACATTGAATACTTGTTCTACATTTTATTAGGAAATGTGGTCCCTGAATACAAAAGAGAAGGGGGAAAGGGGACTGAAGCAGCCGAAGAGGAGACATGAGTGAAACTCAGTTGGCCACAGGGCAGAGTAATTCATTGATTCCATGGACCATTTCTCAGGAGCCTTATAAACTGCATCTACTGATTTCTATAACTCTTGGGTTTTGGCTTAGCCCTTTTGTCTTCCATTCTCAGGTGTACATTCTTAAGTACCAAATGTGGTCCTATCAAATCTCCACAGCTCAGCATAAAAGACAACCTTTGAGCAAGAAGCAGGAAGTACAAACACCAAGGCACTGTAAGGTTGAAGTTGGTCAAACTCCCACGTAGAGCTGGTCACTGTAGCAGCTGGAAAAAGTAGCCTGAGATGCCAGGGATGTTTCAGGTCAAGAGCGTCTGAAGTGGTATATAACAATTATCTGACAAAAAAATAATTAAGAAAAGACCGTAATTCTAACACAGTTTTATTCAATGAAGGAGAGATAAAAACAAAAGTAAAAAATATCAAAGAACATTATGCCAATAAATTAGAAAAATAAACAAAATGCGTAATTTCTTGGAAAAAATAATTTATTAATCAAAAGGAATGAGAAACACTGAATAAAGTCAAACCCATGAAAACTACATACAGTTTAAAATCCATTCCCCCAGGACGCCTGGGTGACTCAGTAGATTAAAGCCTTCAGTTCAGGTCATGGTCCTGGGATTGAGCCCTGCATTGGGCTCTCTGTTCGGAAAAGAGCCTGCTTCCCCCCTCCCCCACCTCCCTGCTCTCTCTGCCTGCCTCTCTGCCTACTTATGATCTCTGTCTGTCAAATAAATAAATAAAATCTTAAAAAAAATAAAATCATTCCCTGGGGGTGCCTGGGTTGTTCAATTGGTTAAGCAGCTACCTTCAGCTCAGGTCATGATCCCAGGGTCCTGGGATCAAGCCCCACATCAGGCTCCCCGCTCAGGAGAGTAGCTGCTTCTCCCTGTCCATCTGCTGCTACCTCTACTTATGCTCCCTCTCTTTCTCTCTCTGTCAAATAACTAAATAAAACATTAAAAAAAAAATTTTTTTTAAATCTATCCCCCAAAATCAGCTTTAACAAATAAAATATTCCAAACCAAATCCATCTCTTTTATATATGTATTTGTTCAATTTAATTCAGGGATATAAAAACATGTTAACATTATAATAGATTAATGCAATTTACCAAATTATTAAAAAATGTATAAAGCTATATTATTATCTCAATAGATAGAGAAAAAGCACTGAATAAAATTCAAAAATAATGAGAAAGAAAATTAATTTAATGGTTATTGGAATACAGAATGGAATATGGAGTCAGGAAGTATTTCTTAGGTTGAATAGATAATACTTGATAATTTATCTGATCCTGAAGGAAGGAGTGGGTAAGGAGAAAGAGAAGCAATTTTTCATCTAAACTACTAGCTGAGTATTAATTCCTTTAGTATGAAAGAGAACTTAAGAAGAAGAAACTTTGAGAAAGAAGCTAATAGCTATAATTTTAGCAGATGAGTAGAGAGTAACTGAATCAATTAGAAGTAGCTAATAAATAGTTTAAAGTATTGGTTCCCAACTTGGGAGACAGGGTTGTGGGGGAGATATATATATATACATATGTGTGTGTGTGCATGTGTGTGTGTGTGTGTGTATAATCAGTTGAAGTGAGGAATAGTTAAGAATGACCAGAGAAGGCGTGCCTGGGTGCCTCAGTTGGTTAAGCATCTACCTTCAACTCGGGTCATGATCCCAGGGTCCTGGGATTGGGTTTCACATTGGGCTTGAGGCTCAGTGGGGACCCTCCTTCTCCTTCTGCCTGCCTTGTCCCCCTGCTTGTGTTCTTTCCCACTCTGGCATAAAAATAAATAAAATCTTAAAAAACAAAAAAAGAATGCACAGAAAATGGGGAATTTAAATTAAAAGAGGAGGACCACAGAAAGAATTTCATTGTACATTGAATGTAAGGTGCAGTCTGATTAAGGACATAAAGCAGGTTCCACAGGGCATCTTCAAGAGGAATTCGAGGAAATACGGGATTAGGTACCAAAAGAACTTTTAAAAGGAAGGCTAAGCTACTTTGTCAATGCAGCCAGATTATGTTTCTTTCCTTTACACTCTCCTCTTTAGTTCTAAATAGATGTAATACTTGGGAACCATGAATCCTTTCATCTTTTATTTATAGTTAGCTAGTTAGTTAGATAGCTTACAGAATAAGATTTTGGAACATAGGCATCGCTTACGTGAAACACTCATGGATAATCTTTTAACTAGGTCAGACTGATGTTTAAATAAACTAGCCAAACCAAGAATTAAGGTCAAAAAGTTGTCAAGAATATAAACTGAAAATAATCAACTAATATTAACATTATTCAACATTAGTCAGTCAGATAACATCAATGTCAACTCACAAGGATGTAAAATCGTTTCTTCTTAATCACTCGTTATCTGGTTTAGACCTTACCCCTAACAAACATGGAGGCATAGATAAGTGTAAAACCTGAGTGTGTCAGTTGAATTTAAAATTCCAAAATGTAAATCTTTTCTCCTTTGAGTTTGCTGTGATGAGGAAGATATACCTACTGGAATTTTGTCAAAATAATTTCCACGGTAACCAGCTATAATGATAACTCTCAAGAAGAATTATGCCATAGGTTTGTGCAGAAATTATACATAGAAATAACATATACATAAAGAATAATAAAAATATAATTAATTCATTTACACACCAACTTGCCCTAGAAAACAAATAAACTTAAGTGAAAATATCTGTAAACTTTGTTTAATAGAAGTGTTCTGGAAGGATCTTTATCACACCCTCTCCTCTTTCATTAAGAAAGGACTCTTTAAAGAGCAATAGTTCAGAGACAAAAAATTAAAAATTAAAATATATCTGAAGACTTGATAATACCTTTCTGTGGCAAACAATTTGATCTCTTGGCACTGGGAGGTTCAATAACAAACAATTAAAATATTTGTAATATACAATCACTTTATTGAAAATCTACTTCAGGGATTTATTTTGCCCCTAAGGATTTGAAGTGAACTTTCCACTCTTCATTGTTATTCAGACTACCAGGCTTTGGGGGATAATCAGTTCATTAGTTGGGCTTAGGAAATGACCCTCCTGTCACCTTCTTTGTTTGGTTTTGCAAAGGTCACTATGCAAATGTGCAAGCTTTGTACCAAGATAAGCTCAGAGAAATGGCTGAAATCTGACATGTCTTATGGCTCTAGGACAAGTTCTGACAGTTCTTTCCCCAAAAGCCCCAACTTAGAAAGGTACCTATTACGAGGGTACAAGCGCAGGTAGGGTTGCACCTAAGAAATAAATATAGGTAGAAATCACAGGGCTTTTTTTTCTTTTTGATATTAATAAAAGATACTATAATTCACAATTTAATATAAGAAAATAGACTTAAAATACTACTATCTGTACAGTTTTTTCATAAATATTCAAAACATGACCCATTTATCTTAGCACTGAAGTAATCTCTTTGTTGTAAGCAACTATAACCTATTTTATGGTTTCTCAGCTGAGGAGAGCAGATGAAAACAGTGCAATGAAAATAGAAACTATACGCTCTTTTTGAACTAGGCCTATCACTGTTCTGATCTAGGATGGCAATGTAAAATAAAGATATTGCAGTTATTTAGAAAATTCAGGCCCTTAAATTCAAATCACTACTTTCATCCAAACTGACCCTTAGAGAGTAAGGAAGCACACTTTTGTCTGCATTACCAGTAAAATTCTACAATATGTCTTTTAATTTATAAATTATAAAGTATATCAAAATAATTGTCTAGATGGTTAACAACAGCAACAACAAAAAGATGATATATTTACATCAGAATTGATCAAATGGATTCAGAAGTACCTGAAACATGAAGAAACAAATGAATCCAATTCAAGCATAAAATGAATGATTGGAAAAATTTTTTAAGTGATTTATTCTCAGGGAACCTGGATGGCCTACTGGGTTAAGCTTCCAAATTCAGTTTCATCTCAGGGCATGATTTTAGGGGTTATGGTATTTAGCCCTCTTGCCTCAAGCTCCCTGCTCAGTGGGAGTCTGCTTAAAGGTTCTCTGTCTATGTCTCTCCCCTTTACTCACTTTTTAAAAAATATTTAAAACTTAAAACTATTTTAAATATTAAAAATTTAAATATTAAATTATTTAATATTAAGTCGTTAATTTATTTATTTAGTTTTATTTTTATTTATTTTATTATTATATTTTCTTTATTTTTATTATTTTAATTTTATATTTTATTTTGTTTTTAAATTTAATTCATTGATATTAGTAAATATTGAAATTTTAAAATCATTATAAAAATAATCTTTTTTAAAAAAAGTGACTTACTATTTCCACGCTATTTTTTTTGTAACTCCTAGAACATCTGGAAAATGAAATAAGGAAAGAAGGAGAGGGAGAATATATGATTTTTTTTTAATTATTGGGAAAACTTTTAGATATTCAAAATAATATAAAGGATATTATTATAAAATCTATGTACCAATCCTCAATCCAGTTTGAGAAATAAAACTCCGTTATAATTAAAAGCCCCCTCCCTAATCACACCCTCTTCCTTTCCACTTCCTCTCTAAATCAATCATTATGCTTTATTTTGCATATATTATTCAATTGTTGGATTATTAAAGATTGTCTTACTCTATGTTTAATTATGTTAACCATGAACATTTTAAACTGATGTTTAATTAGTTAATTAAACTAATGTTTAATTATAAACACATATAACTCCTTTTTTCTAGGTGAAATATCTCTCTAACAAGTTGACTAGAACATTTGTGTTTAAATTCATAGTGTTGGGTAAATAAACATAATATTAAATAAAGGGTAAGTTTCCATCTACAAATTCTATAGAAGTTTGCTGATCATTTTAATATGAAACTTCCATGTGGATAATTTTCAGCAGAGCAATGGTGATTGATTGAGAGTTACCAACAGATACAAGTAAATGACAAAAGGACTTTTTTTTTTCTTAATTGCCATATAATTGACATAAAATACCCTATTAGTTTAGGGTGTACATCATAGTGATTTGATATTTTTATATACTATGTAATGATCCACATGATAATTTTACTTACCATCTGTCACCATATAAAGTTATTACAATATTATTGACTATATTCCCTATACAGTATGTTACATCATTGTGACTTATTTATTTTGTAACTGGAGGTTTGTACCTCTTAATCACATTCCCCTATTGTGCCTGTGCTCTATCACCCACCCCCCCAACCAACAGTTTGTTTCCTGTATCTGAGTCTACTTCTGTTTTGTTTTGTTCATTTTGCAGGAGACAAGCATTCAACGTTTTGAAAATTGACTATAAAGAGTCATACTTGTGATGCCCAGGCAGTTCAGTTTGTTAAGCAATCAGCTCTTGATTTCTGCTCAGGTCATGATCTCAGGGTTGTGAGACAGAGCCCCACATCGTGCTCTACACACAACCAAGGGTCTACTTGAGATTCTCTCTTTCCCTCTCCCTCTGCCCTTCCCTTCACACTCTCTCTCAAATGAATGAATAAATACATAAATAAATAAATCAAAGAAAGAAAGAAAAAGGAAGAAAAGGGCGGAAGGAAGGAAAAGAGAAAAAGAAAGTCATGCTCTCTTTCTTAGAAGGATAAGCATCCTTTGCATTTGAGTCCTGGCAGAGCAGAGTACCCATGGCACATCTAGACCTGGTGAAGACCTCTTCAGACATTCTGTCTGCTCTTTTTTTCTAATACTTTCCTGATTCTTCCTGTCCAGTGTTGATACTCCCTTTGCCTTATGTTCAAGGGACAAGGACCTAGTAATAGCTCCAGCATATTCCTCAATGTTTTGATCAGAATGAGTGAATGTAGGATCAATTTCTCAGGGTCAGTTACTAAAAGCACATCTCTCTATTGCTCCTCTGCCTGATAGATATTTCCATTAGATGAAGTATTTGTTTTTTTAACAATTATACATCTTGATAGCTCTCAATAAAGTCCTTAGGTAGAATGAAAACTCAACCAAAAGAAGAAAAGATACTGGGCCAAGTATCATGTAGCAACCAACTCATATTCCATTTTGAAGATCAAATTCAAGTGGCAACAGTTGGTGATGTTTTCTTGATCCACCTAGGAAGACTTAGTTCCCTATCTCTATAGTATATTGTTAAAATAACACCATATTGTGTTAATTTATTGTTTTCCTCTATATGACTATGTGAGAAAGGAAATGATTTTGAACTTCAGTGCATAAGGCAATGCTTGACATACAGAAGCTCATAAAATAATAAAATAGGAGGAAGTTGGAGGAAGAAAGTGGGAAAGAGAGGAAGGAAGAAGAGCTCAAGACAGCTCTCTTTTGCAAGGATAAAATTTTCATAGGCATTATACTATGTCTTTGGATTTCCTCCACATAGTAATTGTCAAAGCAGTCTAAAGTAATGTTAGCATATACGACAGAGGCTGATGATTGGGTATCAATATCCATTCTGCTCTTCTTTCTTCAGTAATAGAAATTCTAATTTTAGAAGGGCTTATATTAAAGACTCTAGTTCCTAGTCTGTTTTGCAGCTACGTGTGGTCATATAATTAAGTTCTTAACCAATGGGTGAGAAGAAGTGTTAGGAGCAACTTTCTGGTCAGTTTTAAGGATTTATTTATTTATTTGAGAGAGAGAGAGAGCGATCATATGAGTGAGGGGAGGGGGAGAGTGTAGAAGAGAGACTCCCAGATTCCCTGCTGAGTGCAGAGCCTGACATGAGGCTCAATCTCATGACTTGGAGATCATGATCTGAGCTGAAATCAAGAGTCAATCGTTCAACTGACTGAGCCAGCTTGGTGTCCCTTAGTCACAATTTTAAAATGAAACCTTGTGTCCTCCACTGTTGTTCTCTCTCCCCTGCTAATATTGCTAGAGGAGTCATTTAAACTACAAAGTGGAAGATGCATATTAAGGATGGTAGAACAAGAAAGAAACTAAATCTCCAAAATTGTAGCTACAAAACCTCCCCACACTACTCAAATTTGGACAATTACAGAGAGAGAAATTCATTTCTATCATATACAGCAGTTATTTGGTCTTTACCTTAGGAGTCAACCAATTCTGCACCCTTACAGATACTGAGTTTAATATATGTTTAAAACATGCATATGCATATGCACAATTCTTTTTTGTTCTAGTGTTAAAACATCAACATTATAATAGAGATATAGTCATAAGCAAGTTTAGATGTGACTACTGTCATTATAGGTAAATGTTTCAAGAAAGTTCAATAGAAAAGAGAAATCATTTTTGTTTCATTTTAATATCTCAAAACTAGAGATATAAGAAAGGTTGTTAATTAAATCAGACCCCCTGAGATAAGCATTCTAAAACCTTTGTGGAACACACTTAAAATTGGAGTTTTCTGATTAAAAGCATTCATAATTAATCCTAAATAAAAATTAATAAGATTCTGTGGTTTTGTTTTTATCAACCTCTCCTATATGAAATTGAATTGGTGCTATGGGATAGTTTCATTCACTGATTTGGCCACACAGACCATTAAGATGCATCCTATTGTTGGCAATTTTGCCCTGTCAGTAGCAGCTGTATGATTTCATTGAGGGCAGTGCCACATTAATAGTCCTACATGTGTGAAAATTTGCATGAAATAAGCAGTTATCAGCAATTATGATTTGCCAGGAAATGATTCTTTAAACCCTTCTCAAAGCCAATGACAGATGTATGTTTTCTGATTTTAGGATCTAATTCACTGTAGCACTGGGCCACAGTATAAGGAAATCATATTGCGTATCTTACAAATCAGCTCACCTAAGCATACTAAAGGCACAGCTTACCAAGAGAATAAATGCAACAAATAAATCGGATGTTTTTATTCAACAAGTGTGAAAATGATAAATCTCTGTTGCTCCCAAGGCTAAAAGAGGGCCTGTATACATGTAAAAAGAAAGAACGAGCACCTAAATGTTTGAGTTCTTTATTCCATAAATAGAAAGACCCCGAGGGCACTCTATAAAACTTAAATCATTAAGTCTACCTGCCTGGTAACATCGCCAACAAAATATTCCATATTCCATATTCCATATCACAGCCAACATGTTCAAACCGTATTCATTTCAGATAAACATGAGCTCAGGAAAAGAAATGACTTTGAAAGGCTAAGACCTAAATCTGTTCTTTTTCTTCAGCAGGATTGAGAATGTCTTTGGGGACTACTGGTAGTGTTTGTTTGCTTTCATGGTTAAGGAAGTCCAAGTAATCCTTTCTGATTATATGTCAGGAAGGAAAGCAGCATAATCAGATAGTACAGTTAAGAAGATTTTTTTTTTTCCCCTACAGGGGGAGAGGGTTAAATAAAAAAAGGGAAAAGAGAGTCACAAGTTTTAGAGCAGAACATTAGTGAGGTTGGTGTTGATTCTGCAAGGAGCAAATCTTAATTTTTCAATTCTTCTGTTATATTATGTGCAAAGTCAAGCTAATACAAAGAGTATGAATATTCCCCACTTCATTATTGAGAAGATGAGACAATAATAATAATTTTCAGGTTTTCTTTTAATGTAAGGATTTTTGAATAGATGAGGAAAAAAAGGAATGATTTTCTGGTATCTACTATAACTTATTGGCATGGATTTTACTTGCAAGTAATCTGCATAGCAAAATTCAATTAGGAGGTATTTTAAACAAACCCTGTTCAATGACCAACATGTTTTGACCCCAGTGTTTCACTAACATAAGTAACTGAAAGCTGCTCATGTAAAGCATATTCTGATACAACAATCCATAGTTTTACAGCTCTGGTAGAGGTGGCAGCAACTCACAAATATTCAGGGTGCTAGTCAAAATCATGGCCCTCCAAAGATTTCCACATCTTATCCTTGGGATCTGAATGTTACCTTACATGGCAACAGGGACTTTGTGGATGCTATTAACAATTTTGAGATGGGGAGATTATCCTGGATTATCTGAGTAGGACCAATACAATCACACAGTCCTTAGAAGAGTGACGTGAGAGGATCAAAATCAGAGAGAGGAGATACGATGATGACAATGGAAAGAAAGACCATGCATTAAGGTGTTCACGTGGCTTCTAGAAACTGGAAAAGGCAAGCCTGTCACCTAGAACCTCCAGAAAGATCACAACTCCATGGGCATCTTGATTTTAGCCTGTGGGATCCATTTAAGACCTCAAGCATCCAGAACTATAAAATAAATTTGTGTTATTTCTTCTACTTAGTTAGTGGTAGTTTGTTAGAGCAGAAATAAGAAATTAATATAGTCTATAAAAGAAGAGAGGAAGATCTCATTTGTTTTTTTCTTGAGAAGGAAACTTCTTGCGAAGAAAACATGTTTTTACTCTCCTAAGGACTGAGTCATAAAACGTCCATGTTTTGAAGAGAATGCCTGGTTCTTTCCTACTGCCCTAACTCCTCCTAACTGCAGGAGTCCCAGAGTGTGCCTGATGTATGCCCAGCCTTTCCAAACCAGCCCCCACTGCTGCATTCAGAGATGCAAACCTGATCCTACCACTCTCTCTTTAAAAATCCTTTGACATCTTCCCCAGAGCGCTCAGGACACCCTAAGCACTCAGCACACATACATAAGATTCCTCCTGAGAATCCCTCTAGCTTCCTCTACACCTTTCCTCTCCAGCTCTCAACACACACATTCACACACACAAATCTCTTTTACTATCACTCTGTGTGTGTGTGTGTGTGTGTGTGTGTGTGTAAATTCAGATATAGAACAAAGAATTAATTACCTGTAGAGATATTTCTCTTTTGGGATTTGTATTGTTTTGTACTTCAGCTAATTCTTCAAAATTAAGGTAAGTGTCATTTTCTCAAGGAAGCTTTGGTGCCTCATTATGATTATTATATGTAAATCCCCATTTTTCTCTTCCCATCGAGTCCTTTACATCATTATTATAAGACTTAACAGTTGTGGCTGCAACGAGGCATAATGTGTTTCTTCCTCATAATTAATTCTCTGATAGTCGTGATTGAGACTTTCTCAATTCTCAATTTCGTATTGGGCCACCTCCCACAGTGTTAATATTCGATATGGTCAATAAATGTTGAACAAATGAATGAGTGTCGTTGCAACCGTGGAGAGGGCATTGCTCTTTGAGACCAGTAATTATTCTTGAGAGTTTTGGGGATTTGTTTGTTTGTTTGTTTGTTTTCTCAGTACAATGATGGTTAGAACCATTCTTAATCTCTCCTTTAAACCTCTGTGTGATGAAAAACCCACTTCCCAAGACAGTTTATGGGGGAAAATTTAGATTGTGGCTGCCCAGCAGATATTTTGTGTCTATAAATTGATCATAATACCTTAACATGGAATTCTTCACTCATCAGCATTAAGTATCACTCATTCATCTATTTATAAGAAAGCAAAATAAAGCTCTTAGGGAAAGCCCACCAAGAAATGCAAATGATCAAGTGTATCACTGTAAGGGTAAGTGACTAGAAAACATGAAGCAGACATGTGGTCAGAACAGACTGTGCTAATCTAGGAAACAATTTTAGAAGAGATTTGTTGTCAGGGAGTTTCTGAAAAATACATTGGAACTAATTTTATGCAAAAAGTGGGGGAAAGGAGTTGAGGAGTTGTATAAACACACATTCTTTTTTTTAAAAAAAAATTTTTTTAAAGATTTTTATTTATTTATTTGACAGACAGAAATCACAAGTAGGCAGAGAGGCAGGCAGAGAGAAAGAGGAGAAAGCAGGCTCCCTGCTGAGCAGAGAGCCCAATGCGGAGCTCGATCTCAGGACCCTGGGATCATGACCTGAGCCGAAGACAGAGGCTTTAACCTACTGAGCCACCCAGGCGCCCCTAAGCACACATTCTTGAGTTGCAAAGGTCC
The DNA here is from genome assembly GCF_030435805.1 of Mustela lutreola. Classification (NCBI taxonomy): domain Eukaryota; kingdom Metazoa; phylum Chordata; class Mammalia; order Carnivora; family Mustelidae; genus Mustela; species Mustela lutreola. Next base: position 189,535,876 of record NC_081292.1, read on the forward strand.
TGAAAACGTATTGACATTTAGAAAGAATACAGAACTTGGTCAGTAAGATGTGTGAAGTTGCAGTGAGAGATGGGATCTGGCTAGACGGGAGGATTTGAGAAGAGAACCTGAGATAGATGGACCTATTTCTTGCTTATTTTATCTCCTAAAAACTTAACTATAATTTGTGACATTATTTTATCTGGGAAAAAAATATTATTTCTTAAAAATTTATTATTTCTTAGTATTGAAAGATCAGTTTATCTTTCTTAAAAGACAAAAATAGCCCAGTAACACTATAAAGTACCCCCATAGAGTATTGTTCTTACATTCCTGATTTTAAAGACAAAGATCCTCCTTCTTTGGAGGGTGGTAAGTGGTATAATCAAAATCTTAGTTTTACTCTTTATGGATAATTGCAACTTCTCTATTTGGAGGCAAGTAGATAATATTACCTTTATCCAAATGTGTTTTCATTCCATTTCAAATCTGTTGTAGTAAGAAAATAAAGACTGAGAAAATTCCCTTAATGTCTATACTGGGATCATTCCTATCAACCCGCAAACATGGTGATTTGTCTCCCATCTGAATAAAAACTCACCCTCAGTCACCATCCACTTCCAGCTCCCCACCAAGCGTATCTGCTCTATAAAAGGCAAACATTCTCAAAAAAAAAAAAAAAAAAAAAGTTCATTCTAATTAATTCTATTTTCTTTTTTCATTCTTCTATTGAGTCAATTTCAATGACTCCACTGAAAATCGAATGACAAAGCTGCCAACCACATCTATCTTGCTAAAGCCACTATTCACTTATTAATCTCCATCAACAAAAATCACCACACCTTCCTTTTAGCAATACTTTCCTTCACTTCTAGAACATCAGATGTTACTGTTTTTTCTCCAACTGCACTGGCAGATATTTTTGAATCTCATTTGCTGATTCTTTTTCCCCTTCCCAACCTCAAAATCTTGGAATATCTTGGAATATCTCAGTTCTTGGAATAATGTATCAGAATACAGAATAATGTATCAGCATTTTTCTTTTCCTTACATGCACTCACAATTTATATGGTCTTATCTGGTCCTATGACTTTAAATTCTATGTAATCTTATTTTGACTTCCTCCAGAATTCCATTCTCATAGCCACTACCTACACCTCTACTTGGATTATAATAATAATAAATTCTTAAAATGTATTGTAAATCAGTTTTAGATGTTTTTATATTAATTAACTAATTTAATCCTTACAACAACCTTAGAAGGCAAGACCTATTATTAGAATTATATTTTGTAGAAGATCTAAATAAGACAAAAAAATGTTGGGTCAATTGTCCAGCTGATAAGTTGTAGAGCAGTTAAACTCCAGAATTCCAATCTTAAACATTACTCACAAAAGTCTCAAGTTTAACAGGTTCAAAACTGAACTGTTTAACTTTTTTTTTTTTTTCCTTCAAGACTGGTCCTCTCCAGTCCTCTCTAATTCTTTAAAAAAAACTCCAGGCTGATCATCCTTGACTCACTTCTTTCTCTCACAACCAACATTCAACCCAATCAAGCCTAGTCCTCTCCATCTTTTAAAAATTCCCAATTTGAGGGAACTTTCCAGAATGTTCGGTGAGACATGGAGGAGCAGCAGCTAGTCGAGCTGCGCCCAGCAACATGCTCCTTACCGCTCCCCCACATCAGCCTCGGCCCTCTCACTGGCTGAAGAAAATGGTGAACGAAACCATTTACTTTGATGTTTTGGGGGTCAAACCCAGTGCCACCAAAGAAGAATTGAAAAAGGCCTACAGGAAACCAGCCTTGAAGTACCACCCTGATAAGAATCCAAACCAAGGAGAAAAGTTTAAACAGATTTCTCAAGCTTACGAAGTACTCTCTGATGCAAAGAAAAGGGAATTATATGACAAAGGAGGTGAACAGGCAATTAAAAAAGGTGGAGCCAGTGGTGGTTTTGGCTCCCCTATGGACATCTTTGATATGATTTTTGGAGGAGGAGGAAAGAATGCAGAGAGAAAGGAGAGGTAAAAATGTTGTGCATCAGCTCTCAGTAACCTTAGAAGATTTATATAATGGTGCAACAAGAAAACTAGCTCTGCAAAAGAATGTGATTTGTGGTAAATGTGAAGGCTGAGGTGGTAAGAAAGGAGCAGTTGAATGTGTTGTCCCAATTGCCGAGGTACTGGAATGCAAATAAGAATTCATCAGATAGGACCTGGAATGGTTCAGCAAATTCAATCTGTGTGCATGGAGTGCCAGGGCCATGAGGAATGGATCAGTCCTAAAGATAGATGTAAAAGCTGCAATGGAAGGAAGATAGTTCAAGAGAAGAAGATTCTAGAAGTTCATAATGACAAAGGCATGAAAGATGGCCAAAAGATAATATTCCATGGTAAAGGAGACCAAGAAGGAGGACTGGAACCAGGAGATATTATCATTGTTTTAGATCAGAAGGACCATGCTGTTTTTACTTGGCGAGGAGACGACCTTTTCATGTGTATGGGCATATAGCTGCTTGAAGCACTGTGCAGTTTTCAAAAGCCAATATCTACTCTTGACAACCAAACCATTGTCATCACCTCTCATCCAGGTCAAATTGTCATGCATGGAGATATCAAGTATGTGCTAAATGAAGGATGCCAATTTATTGTAGACCATATGAGAAGGGTCACCTCATCATTGAATTTAAGGTAAACTTTCTTGAGAATGGCTTTCTCTCTCCTGGTAAACTCTGTTTGCTGGAAAAACTCCTACCTGAGAGGAAGGAAGTAGAAGAGACTGATGAAATGGACCAGATAGAACTGGTGGACTTCGATCCAAATTGGGAAAGATGGCACCATTACAATGGAAGCATATAAGGATGATGAACATCATCCCAAGGGTGTTGTTCAGTGTCAGACCTCTTAATGGGGCCAATGAATAACACTGCTGGCATTTTATGTGCAGTAGTGAATGAGTGAAGGAATATAATCATAGCTCACTACTTGCTATTGTTTTTGTTTTGATATTCCAACTATAGTAGTGTTTTGTTTTGTTTTGTTTTTTTAAGATTTTATTTATTTATTTGAAAGACAGAGAGAAATCACAAGTAGGCAGAAAGGCAGGTAGAGAGAGAGGAGGGGAAGCAGGCTCTCTGCTCAGCAGAGATGTGGGGCTCTATCCCAGGACCCTAGGATCATGACCTGAGCCGAAGGCAGAGTCTTTAACCCACTGAGCCACCCAGGTGCCCAAGACTATAACTTCTATGAGCAACACAGTTCCTCAGTCACAGGCAATTACTTTTTTTTTTTGAATAAATAATAGAGACACTGATTTTGTAATTCTTGGTCAACTTAAGGAAAATTGTTACAACAGGATCCAATAAAATGCCAGGGAATTCAAGTGGCACCCACGGAAATGTAAAGAATGCCAGTGCACACCTGTGGACTAAAACTCTACTTACAGCTAACAATCAAGACTACTGGAAGAAAAGGTACAGGTACAAAAGAATATGACAGGAGAAACATCCTCAAAGCAACAGTAAGCAAAGGGTAGTAATGCCTGTATTATAGTATTTTTTTTTTAATTCATTGACTTCATTCCATCCCCCAATATATACACATAAACATGTGAGACTGCAGTTTTCATGTCTTAGGAACTTTTTTTTTTTTTTGTAGAGAAAGAAGATAAAGAATAACTGCCTAACAGAATCTTTTGATTATAACAAGTGTTATGGTAATTCATATGATAAATTATCGTCTTCCACATTTAGCCTATGCATTTATTAAGCAGGATCATTCTTGCAGGAGTATAAAATAAGTCCAGGATTTGAATCCCCTGGAATTTTTTCAAAGCTCTTGAGTTCAGCACTCCTTTGTCATGTCAGTCATTCATACCTATCTATATCTATATTATCTATATCTGCATCTATATCTATTAGGTTGGGTGATGGAAATAGCATATGAGACATGGTAAAATATGAGACTAGATAATAGTAAAGAATGGTTGGAGATAAGGAGCAAAAAAGAGAGAACTTCTTATTTGCAAATGGGTACTTAGGTATCTAAAACATTGGTCTCCTGTGCATACTTAGACAGTCTCAGAACTCCTCAGGGGATACAACACACAGTTAAAGAAATACTAATATGATTAACATGTGGTCTTTAAGGCCAATAGCAGCAACAGAGGCAGCAGCCACAGTAAGCATTTATTGACTGCTGTTATGCATTACATATTGTGTTAGGCTCCACGGAGATACAAATAAATATAAAATATGGTCAATGATATCCCAATATAGCCATAGTTTGCACAGTTTGTTAGGATACTTGTAGCAATGGAGATCCATCATTTGTAGTGTTGTGGTAAGTATATATAGATTAGGTGATGCTATAGAAAAATATATAAAGGTTTTTCTTCTCTAAAGAGAGTTGGGCTCAGCCAAAGAAAAAGAACTTGCATTCCTCAATTGGAAAACATATCTTATTAGCGAGAACAATAAATTTTGGTTCCTACCAAATGTGTTAGGTACTGTAATATAGTCTATTCATTGAGTGTGGCAGCAGCTGAGTTGCCTGTGTGACCTTGACCTTAGCTGAGACCAGAGGACCTGCGTAGCATAACGTATGGAGAAGAAGTTTGTTGTGCAATAAAAGCTAGCTGACACACAAAGTAGTCTTCCATAGTCAGATGATTAAGAATGCCACTGTGATATCAGAGAGAGAAAAGAAGATGAAGATACGAGAACAAAATGTTGACATATACCCCTATCTAAAAAGTAAAAAGAAGAAGGAAAGGTGGCAAATAAGATAAGGTGTCAGCGGCATCTTTCAAACACAGTTTGATTTTATTTAGCATGTTCTTTGCAAAGGTGCAAACACATTTCTTCTACTTCTGGTAACCCTACCACGACAGTTCTGAGTTCTGAGGAACTGCCATTTCCCTACCAGAATTTCATTTGCCTCAGGTTCCTAGGGTGGCAAGCACGATTAGTCAGTTGAGGACCATCACATTCCCCCGGACACCGGCTGACTAAGGAAAGATCGATGGCAAACAGACTCAATTACCAGGAAAAGGATTACTTTCTGAACCCTTGGTTAATTACCATTTTATGATATTACTGACATTTTATGACAGCAAAGGAATTTTTTCTTTGTCAAGGAAATTTCTTATGAATTCCTTTTTTATAAACCAATATTCTCTTTATCTCACACAAAAGAATTTAAAAACCTGAACCTATGTCATCATCTTAGGTAACTATTATTTTCAAAGAATGTACTTTGGAAACTTGAAAAAAGACCACATGCAACTGGGGGAGGGTGTGCACCAAAAAAAGTACAACTCTGTATAATGTATTGATATAATTATCAATAACATCCAGGTGACCCAAAGTCAGTAAATATGAATCGCTCTAAATCTGGGAGATGCTTCTTAAAAAAAAAAAAAAAAGAAAAGAAGAAAAGAAAAAAAGATTATTTATTTGAGAAGGAGAGAGAGTGTGAGCTGGGTGGAGTGGGGAGGGAGATTCGGGGAGGAGCAGCGGGGAAGGACACAAACAGACTCCGTGCTGAAAATGGCGCCCAACATGAGCCTGGATCCTGGGATGCTGACATCAATGACCTGAGCCAAAATCAGGAGTCAGGAGCTGAATACTTAACTGACTGAGCCACCCAAGCCCTCCTCCCCAGAGGCTTCTTAAGCCTCCTAAGAGTACAAGATTATGTTTTGTTTTATTTTATTTTTGTAACCCGTATTTTAGTAATGATGGGTCATCTTCTGGTTTTAAGGCTACAATTGTTGATTAAACAATTTCCCTTGGGGATCTATGTTTCATAGACTTTTGACTTGAAAGTGGGCATTCTGTCATCCCAGTAGAGTACTCACCAGGTGCTCTCTCTGGGTGCATGTGCTCTAGTGAGGCTGATTTGCTAGCAATGAACAAGCAGAGACCTATACGCCTGACAAACCTGGCAATAGAAGACCTTAGCCTACCGCTGCCAGGCTCAAGTTAATACCTGCAGGAAATAAACTTTTGTATTTCCAAAATGCAGAGTTAACTATTACATTTCCAAATTCAGAGGTAATCTTCACTTTGTCCCATATACTGGCATTGCTACACATGCTATTGAAAGAAACCAAGTCACGTACTTGTTACCCATAGTAGAAATATCCTTTTGACCATGAAGAGCCAACCCAAAGTGATTTATAGTCAGGAGGCTGCCCTTTAAAAAGACTGTCAATTTTCAAGACTTTTCCCCAACATAAACACATTATTCACAAGGATTTGTACCCTAAGGAATTCAAGTTTCCACTCCACAGCCCCCATGTTAAAAGGTAATTTAAAAATAAAGTGTATTAGAGGAATGTAGGTCCTTAAACTCATCTAACAGAACAGTTTTCACAAACTGAATCCTTTACATTGTAGCTACAAGCTGGATGAAGTTTGTGTTTATGGCAACGGAGAATATTCAAAACGGGATCAAGAATAAGTGAGGCAAAATAATACTCTTTCTGCTTTCCAGCTGGCAAGAATTGAAGGGAATGAAGCCATAATATTCTAATGATAGAGAAAGAAATGAAAGAAGCCAAATCATTCAGGAAGAATTGCCATATGGCTAGAGCTGAAAACAAATGTGGGCGTAACTTACACATTAGGCAGTTAGGCAGGAGCCCTGCCATCCATAATTGTGGTCACCGGGACTGAGGTCTGTAGATTTCATTCCAAATCCTTCCTCTTTTGAGTTTCTCCTTTCAAGAAGTATTTATTATTTTCTTGGAACAGAGTTAATGAGAATCAAAAGAAGTTATTTATATATAAACAATTAAAGTTGGCTTCACATACTTTTAGATTGTAATTTGCAGCCAAGTGTACTACATTTTTAACAGCTGTATTTTACCATTTTTAATCAATCTGTGCTTTTAAAATAGCAAAGTATTCTAGAACTACAAAAACTGATTTGCTTTGACAAAGTACCCAAACTGAAGCAAATTCAAAGATTAGCAATAACTCTGTAATTAATTAAATTAAGTCAACATTTAAAATAAATTTAACTTTGAAAATATATATGTATTTTTTAAATCAGGCACCTGGGATTTGAAATCCAAACCTTGGGAATTCATTTAAAGAAAGATATTTTCATTATAGCTTATCTGATGCAGTATCTGATTTTATGTATAACTGTATATGTATATATCTAAAGCTGTTTTTCCCCCAAAGGAAAAGAATATCCATACAAGGAAATTAGCTTCTAATTCAATAAAATTCATAAGCTTGTTTTTCTTTTTAAAGTACTTTTTCAACTTTTTAAAATCCTTTTTTTAGAGTAATCTCTATACCTAATATGGGGTTTGAACTCAGAACCTTGAGATTAAGAATCACATGCCTTACTGACCGAGTCAGCCAGGCGTCCTTCTTTTTAAAATAATTGTTAACTTTTCTTTGTATAATATTATTTTTATTTATTAGTAAATGGTGCTGTAAGATATATGTACTTATATAATATGTAATATATAATGCATTATATATACACGTATATATACACACACATATATATGGTGAGACATGATTTTTGATGCTTATAATGGTGATTAAGATTTTTTAAAAAATCATGAAGGAAATGGTAGTTTTGGTTTCCTGAGAAAAGTCCCAAACAAAATAAACATTTTCTTTTGTGGTTTATTTGTGAAGGCTGGGTTAGGTTGGATAGACAATCTCTTGAGGTTCCTGCCATCTCTGCCAATCAGAATAGTTTTGACACATTTTCCCTAAAACAAATGCTGCCCAGGAAGGAAGAATACACATTTTGTAATGTAATGAACAAAAATTAATTGATTGTATAATAATAATGATAATGACAATGGTTGTAGTAGTGGCTAATGCTTACTGAATACTTATTATGTGCCAGCTACTTTTCTAAATGTATTTCATGGAAAAAAAAAAATACCTCATTTAGACCTCAATCAGATGCTAGGACATGGGTATTATTATTGTGATGATCTTACATATGAGGAAACTGAAACAGAGAAATTAAGTCACTCTGCCCAGGTGATATGACTAGTAAGTTTCAAAATCTGAAATCGAAGGCCCATGCTCTTAAGCAACTGATGACACGCCTTCTCCATCGTACTGTAATAAGTTTGCTAATTAAATAAGACTAAGATAGATACTCTTCCCAGTATTAACATAGCTTGATTTTGTAGTAAAATAAACATGTTTAGCAATTATCATTCATTCAGTTTTAAAATAACTTTCAGTTCAATTCAATAAAATTATAACTCAGCTTTAGAAAATAAAAAAGACAAAAGGGGAACATTTGTAGCTCTGAGTACCAATTTCTAATTTCCTTAAAAAGAGCAAGAGAGAGAGAGAGAGAGAGCAAATGGACAAGAATGTTGCATTCCCACGAAATACACAGGCTTGGGTTTGTTTGTTTGTTTTTTTAAACCTTTCTGTATTGGGGGGAAACAATGTAAACCAAGAAAAACAAAGCCAAGACTGGTGGGCAAAGGATGTTTTCCTTATGCAGTCTGCACACAGACGCAAATTTTCACCCCCAAAATGTGACTCTTCGGAAAACTCTCCAAAAAGCCATTGAACTTCTGCCAATGAATATCCCTTAACACTCTGGAATAAACAAGAGCATCTGGCACTACTCCGTGAGAGCTGTCACCTTTACTCTGCCTGTTCATAGAGTTTCTGGAAAAGAAGGTGATGCTTCCATCTGGTCACAGCAGCAAAGGAAGCAAAAAACACTGAAGTGCTTCCACTGCGAATCTGAGACTAAATCCTGCAAGACTTTGTAATCCGAGGGGGGAAGAGAGAACATTGGCTTCTTCTCATAACAAATAGTCCCAGTCTAACCCCTAGACATGGAGTGCTGGAGTGTTTGCAGAGCGTTACTAACAATTTTCTCACTCTTATAAAGCTTCAGATTATACAAATTCACAAACTTTCAGCCATCTGTGATTTTCTTCTTAGTAGTAACATAGACTTTTGAAATATTCTGAGGACTGCTAGGTAAACAGTTTTACTGGCTTTATTTGGGCCACTGAAGCTTTACCATTTTTTTAAAAAAAATACATTTAAAATAAGTTATAAATAAATAAATAAATAATAGATACATAGAAGATAGATGCATAGAGAGACAGATAAATTAGAGAAGAAGGAAAAGGGAGGTTGGTAGAGAATAATGTAATTTTAACCTTAAGATTGAACTCCACTTGGGCGGTAGAAGTGATTTTTAAGAGGGATATTTAAGTTTTGAGATCACTAGTTGTTATTTCTGGGAATGGCCTATTGAAAGCATTTACTTCATCTGAGGGAATATAACTCCCATCTGGAGTTAAGTGTTTGCTGATACAAAAACCTAACCATGTTTCCTAGAGTAATAGCCATATGTTAGGGGCTGCTTTTTCCTCTTCCATTTCTATCCACTTCCTTTACACCAAGCATTCTTAACTTTTGGCCTTTGGGCTTCCTGCAATTCTATGCAAAATTTACATGAGCGAGTGTGCACACTGTGTGTGTGTGTGTGTGTGTGTGTGTAAGGTACTAGATTTCAGCTGAACTCTTATGATAATCAGTTCAATTTTATACAAGTAATAAACCTAAGGGGAAATAACCTTAGACGCCCTTGTAAGACCTCTGTATCGTATTCTCAACATGTCAATAATATTATCTTCAGAAAAGCAGGGAAGCAACATTGGAAAAATAGAAGGAGGGAGCTAGCTATTCTCCTGCTTCATTTCCAGGAGCCATTCTGACTAGTGCTTGAAATCTCCCAATGTCAACAAATTAAGAAAATAATACACTCACAAGGAGTCAGGGCATCAGTTTTATTTTGGTACAAGCACTGTCACTAATTGGACGTATACTATAGAACATTATCACTTGGAAAAAGGTGAGCAATTTTTTAAAAGTTTTTCTAGTTATCTCATTTTATGATTAAGATATCATGATGTCATGATATCTTAATCATAATATTTTATAATTTTTTAAGACCGCTATATTCATTAGTGCATTTGATTCTTATAACCACTTTTGTAAAGTGGGCAAGAGAGTTATAAATCCTTTTATTTTAAAGGTGTAAGTGTGATGTTTAAAGGGATTTTACCATGAGCACAAGATCAAGGCGTGAAAAGCTGAACTAAAACCTGAGGCTTGACCTTTCTTGCTTGAGGACCCATACCTTTACATCCTTCTGACTCTTCTTGGACTTTCTAACCCTTTGATTTAAACTTTATTATAATAAATAAGAGTTATACACATACGGTTTCCTTGCATTTATATACATGTCTACAAGTTTATTTGCTCAATATTCTTCTTAAATATTAAATATCTCTTTGAAGTTATTCTTCTTTTTCATGAAGTATATTCTTTAGAATTCATTAAGTGAAGGTCTAGTGTTTTTAAGTTCTCTTTGTTTATCTGAAATGTGTTTATTTTACTTTTGCTCTTTTTTGAAATCCCGGTTGCATATCTTAATAAATTTTTAAGGCATTTTTTTTTACAGACCAGATCAAAAGATAGACTCTTTCTCCGATCCCAGAAAACTTGCTCATGTGTTCTTTGAGTCCTCCAAGGGTGAATCCTATTCTGTCTTCTAACACTGTAATTTTGATTATTTTTGAAATTTGAATATATAGTAGGTATACTTTTGTCCCTGATTTCTTTCACTAAACATTATGTCTTGCAATTATCTCTACATTTCAGTGTAATAGTAACTTATCTCCGTTCATTACCATGTACTAATTTTTTTTGCGTAAATATACCACAATTTTTACCTTCTGTCGTTGTGCTATTTTAGGTAGTTACCAATTTGGGGTAATTACAACTAAATCTACTATAGACATTCATGTACATTTTTTCTTGGTTAACAAATACACTTACTTATCTTGGATATATATATGCGCATGAGTGCAATTGGTGTGTTACAATTATGTAATACAAAATATGTAAGGCATATTTTGGTCGAAAGCATTTTCTAAATTGTTTCTATGAATAATTTCTACAATTCCATAGGAAATGTTTAAGACTTCCAATAACAGTCTCACCAAAACTTTATATATTCAGCCTTATTTATTTGAACATTTCTAGTGGATGAGCAATGGTATTTCATTGTGGGTTTAATTGCTCTTTCTCTGATTTTTATTTCCATATACTTATTGTTCTTTAGGTTATCTTCTTGAAATGCCTGTCCACTCTTTGTACATTTAAAAATTGGATTGTTGACACTTTAATTGATTTTAAATAATTTTTATATATTATGGCATAAGTACTTTACCATATGTAAAGTACCAAATGCTGCAAATAGTTTTACCTCCTGTATGACCTCTTAACCTTTGTAAAAATATCTTTGGATCATCCTGATATTTCTCTTTCAATTCCCTTTCTCTCTCCAATAATTTCTAATAGCTTTTTTAAATGATCAATTGAGAATTCTTGTTATAATTTTATTTTTTTTTCAGTTCTAGAGAAAATCTGCACTTGCTTTCACCATCCAAAAGCCTTCCTTATTGAAGACCACATCAGCTCACTCTGATTTTCCTCACTCAACTGAGGAGTCCTAAGGTCCGTACCACAACCTGCTGCTGTTACTGTAGGTGTCTCCATGAAACTATGCACTTGAAGTGTGCTTACAATTCTCTGCAGCCTGCTCACTTTTTGTTGTTGCTGGCAGAGTAAAAGTTTCCAAAAATCTCTCTTTCTTTACTTCCTTTGCATCTAGCAGTGCTTTAAAGGGTCTAATTTATCTTATTTTAAATTAGGTTAATTTGTAGCAGGAGCTCCCTTGGAATATATGTCATTCCATGTGAATGTGAAATTTAGGACTCCCTGTTAGTATCTTGCAAATTTTGGGTGGTGCTCATTTTATCTCATAAACCTAGAACCTGGTGGTTGAAATCAAGCTTGGGTAGCTGACAGTATTTCCATTTGACTAAACTTAGTTTCCAGGGAATGCAAAAGTATATTATCTAAAACAAAATGGATGTATTTGTTCTACTAGCTTCACCTTGAAGGAATAGCTTGAAGACAGAGGTCAAAACCTTTACTAAAAGAAAAAGATTACATCTTCATAATAATGAAATTGATCAAATAAGAACATTCATACCCAGTAGATATGAGTGAATGGAGACAAATGGGCTTATCAAAACTCTGTTCACTGGATATATTTTTTTTAATTATGTAGTTATCTTGTCTATGTGCATGACTTTTTTCAGAAAGTCACAAAAAAGAATCTTTAAGAAACATAGTTTCTTATCTATGGTACATGGCCTTTCACATAGTTTGCTCATATGGGGATCAGTGTTTTTGATGTACAATTTAGATTCAGAAATGGTGTTAACTTACATAGAGGATGAAGTATATAACATTACAGGATTTCAACGATTAAAATCAAATTATTGTCATTCAAAAAATGAAGCAACAGTTTGCTAAGTAGTTATGTAATAACTGGAAGTGGTTAAGTATGTTGCAAAAAATACTTTCTCATTTCAGGGAGAGGCTTAACACTAAGGTAAATGTCAGAAGTTATGGCTACTGTTATTACGGTAGGCTCTCTCTCTTTTTTTTTAAGGCTCATTTGGTATTTACAGTATGACTAATGTTGAATTGCCCTATATTTTCATTTCTATATTAATACCCAAAAAGACAATTTAATGTATAAAGCAAAGTTCCATTTATTTTTAAGAATATATCCTAGCTGAAAATTGCAGAAACCGTTTCCCTCTAAAACTTAGAGAAAATCAATATGTTGACTTGGAGACCTTGACTGCATACCACAGTCACTCTAGGAAAGAATGTGTTTGAATTAAATCTTATTCAAACTTCCATTTTAAAAATGTTAACTTTTTATTTTGGAATAATTTCTAATTTATAGAAAGTTTATAAGAGTGTTACTGAGAAAGACCATGTATTCTTTATGTAGAGTCCCAAGTTTTAAACATTTGTTACATGCTTTTCATCTTTTCTATGTGTGTATATACATATGTAAACCTATGTATGTGTATTTTTTTCTAACCACTTCTAACGATTGGACAGTTTTTCTATACATCAGAACCCTTAATCCGTCAGTGTATATTTCCTAAGAAAAGGGTATTCTCTTACATAAGCACAGTACAGTTATCAAATTTGGAAAACTTTTACAGTGGTATAACACCTTAAACAACCATCATATTCCATTTTCTGCTGCCTCACACACAACTATAGTGCACAAGAGTCCAGATCTCTGTTGCATTTCTCCTTAGTCTCCTTTAGTATGGAACAGATTCTTGGCCTTTCTTTGTCTTTTCACTATTGCATTTTTGAGCAACACATGTTATTTTGTAGACTATCTCTCAGTTCAGGACTGTGGGATATTTCCTCATGTTTAGATACAGATTATGCATCCTGAACTGTAGTACTATGTAAATGATAGTGTGTTCTTTCTAGGACATCATTTCTGAGAAGCAATCAGTATATGTGCTTCACTGGTGATGTTATTGTTTTGTCTTCTTTTTTTATTAAGGTATGGTTTGCATATAATAACATGAACGCCTGGGTTAGAGTATTGTTTGATTAGTTATGACATTTATACATATACACACACACACGCATATATAATGTGTAATTACATCAGAATTAAAGTATAGGACATTTCTATCACCTCAAAAAGTTTCTTTTTATTTTTTTTAAAGATTTTATTAATTTATTTGAGAGAGAGAGTGTGAGAGGGGAGAATTGCAGAGAGGACAAGCAGGTTCCCCACTGAGCAGGTAGCCAATGGGGAGCTCAATTCCAGGACCCTGGGATCCTGACCTGAGCTGAAGGGGATGCTTAACTGGCTGAGCCACCCAGGTGCACCTCCATCGCCTCAAAAAGTTTCTTTGTGTTTTTCCTTGTCAATTTCTCCCCACTCTAGTGCTTCTACTGGAAACTACTGATTGGCTTTTTGTCTCTATAAATTAGTATTGGCTATTTGAGGATTTTTTAAAAATAGAATCATGCAGTATGTCATGTTTTGGGTCTGGCTGCCTTCATATAACCTGATGGTTTGAGATTTTGAGATTCATTCATATGTTTTATCATCATTAATCCATTGATTTTTAATGCTGAGTAGTATTGTACTATAAGAAACAATTTGTCTATCTTTTCACCTATTGATGGATATTTGTTTTTTTCTATTTTAGGATTTATAAATAAAGCTTGTGGCTTCTATAATCAGCTTGTTTAAGTCTTTGTATGGATGTTTATTTTGAATGTATACTTAGGAGTGACATGGTTGGTTTGTATGGTTGTTGCATTTAACTTTTTAAGGAAATACCAAACTGTTTTCCAAAGTGTCCATAAAATTTTATATTCTTATCAATGGATAACAGTTTAATTTGCTCCTTATCTTTGTCAATATTTTGCATTAATAGTATACAGATTTTTAAAATTTTGGTCATTTTAATTGATGTGTGTTGATATTTTATTGTGGTTTTAATTTACATTTCCTTGATGACTAATGATGTTGAACATCTTTTTATGTGCTTATTGGCCATTCATATATCTAATTTTGTGAAGTGTTTGATCAAATACGTTTCTCATTTCTTAATTAGGCTGTGTGTTTTCTTATTACTGAGTTGTAGGAGTACTTGATATAATTTGGTTACAAGTGCTTTGCCTAGGTATGTAATTTGCAAATATATTCTCTCAAATTTTTTTTTCTGTTTCATTTTCTTTGAAGGTCATTTTGAAGAGCAGAAGTTTTTAATTTCAAGAAGTTGAATTAATTACACTTTTTCCTTTTTAGGTTCTATTTGTATCATAATTAAAAATCTTTGCCCAAAGTCACAAATATTTTCTCCTATTTTTTCTTACAGATGATTTTCCTAGAAATATATCAAATAAATTCCCTTGTTTATTAGTGCCACATGATTTTAATTGTAGAGATTTTATAGTATATTTTAACTCCTGGTGGAAATCATCCTCTAGAATAATTCTTTTTTTTTTTTTTTTGTAATTTTCTTGTCTATTTCTGAATATCTCTTTTCCATATGAATTGTATTATAAACCTGTTCAGTTTCATTGATATCTTTATCGAGATTACATTAAATTTATAAAATGATTTTGAGAATGAGAACAGACATCTTTAGAATGTTGGAATATTCTAATCAAGAAACAAGGGAGGTTTTTCTATTGTTCAAGTCAGCTTCTTGTGCCTTTTAGGAGTATTTTATATATTTTTATTTGTAAGTTTAAAATATTTCTTGTTAAGTTTATTTTTTGTTAATTTTTTACTATCTTGAATGGCGCTTGTGATCTTTATGTCTTTTAAATGGTTATTATTTGAGTATCTGTATGCTATTGATTTTTATGTTAATTTTTTGTATATAAATTCTGCTATTTTGCTGAATATCTTACTGTTTGAGTTAGCTTTATCATTGGTTCTCTAGCATTTTAGATATACCATCATGTCATCTGAAAACAGTTTCATTTCTTTAATTCCAATTCTTAAGTCTCTTGTTTCTTCCTGCTTTTAAATCACATTGGCTATTACCTGTATAAAAAATTTATTACTAGAGGGACCTGGGTGGCTCAGTTGGTTA
This sequence comes from Mustela lutreola, assembly GCF_030435805.1. NCBI lineage: Eukaryota > Metazoa > Chordata > Mammalia > Carnivora > Mustelidae > Mustela > Mustela lutreola. The sequence goes on from NC_081292.1 coordinate 189,551,399, forward strand.
AGCATCCAACTTTTGATTTTGGATCAGGTCATGATCCCAGAGTCCTGGGATTGAGCCCTATGTCAGGTTCCACACTCAGCACAGAATCTGCTTGAATTTCTCTCCCTCTGCCCCTTCCTCCATTCTCTCCTCTTTTTTTCCTATAAACAAATACATCTTTTTAAAAAGTTATTATTAGTGGGTATAGTAAACATCCTTGACTTTTTCCTGACCTGTGTGAAAATATTTTTAGTGTTTCTTATTACATAGAATGGACCATATACTTTATCATGCTAAGGAAAAAGCTTCCCATTCTTCTTTTCTCAAAAGTGTCTAATAAAAATGAGTGTTGAATTTTGCTATAGGCTTTTTCTATATCTAAGAAGATAATCATATAATTTTTCTTTTTAGACCTATTAATATGGTGAATTTACATTAATAGATTTTCTAATATTGAGTCATTCTTTCATTAACAGTATCAAATATTACTACATCATGGCTTATTTTTTTTCTATGATTTTATAGTCTGCTAACATTTTATTTTTAATGTTTGTAACAATATTCATAAGTGATGTTAATTTGTAAACTTTTCTGTTTTTAATCAAGATTAGCTATATATATTATATTTTGAAGTTTTCCTTCCTTTTTATTTATTTTCTTATTATAAGACTTTTTAAAGACTATTTATTTACTTGAGAGAGAGAGCAAGAGAGAGAGTATAAGAGAGTTCAGGGGCAGAGGGAGAAGCAGACTCACTGCTGAGCAGGGACTCCAATGTGGGGCTCAATCCCAGGACTCTGAGATCATGACCTGAGCCAAAGGCAGACACTTAACTAACTGAGCCACCCAGGTGTCCCTTCCTTCATTTTTTTTTTTTTTTAAAGATTTTATTTATTTATCAGGGGGGGGGGAGAGCGAGCACAGGCAGACGGAATGGCAGGCAGAGGCAGAGGGAGAAGCAGGCTCCCTGCTGAGCAAGGAGCCTGATGCGGGACTCGATCCCAGGATGCTGGGATCATGACCTGAGCCGAAGGCAGCCGCTTAACCAACTGAGCCACCCAGGCATCCCCTTCACTTTTAATACCCTGAAATGGTTTATATGGTTCTGGGATTATCCACCAAGTTTTAGTTCTGAGTTCAAAAATTTAGCACTTAGAGTCTGACATTTTTCTGGGGCTGATTTTGTCTCAGTATTTTCTAAGTTTTCTTCTCATCTTTCCTCTTTTGTGGGGGTTATCTATGCCTTATCTCTTCTGCTCTGAACTCAAAGTCTTGCAGTTCCAGCCACATCTTTCAGTGATAGCTCTGTTGGAATTTGGGGTTTATTCTCTACGTATAAGTAATTTGAAGGGCTTGATATTCTTTGGCTCCTAGTAATGGTGAAGGATCAAATATGTTTTATTTGCATTCCTTTTTGGTCCAAGATTCCTTATCTTGTCAGATGGGGAGAGATTTAAATTCAGCTAACCACCATTATCCTCGAGATATTTTAAAGAGCTTTAAAATAACTCCATACAGACATTTAAAGGAATCTGCTTAGAATTTAACTCACTAAACCTTGTTTAATACATTGGTTAAATCTCCCTACTTATGATAAATGGAATTTTAAAAAATTAAAAATCTGAGGTGACTCTTTCAAGTTTATAAACATCATAGTATTATTTTGCTATTTTGTTTTTGTTTTAGGGGGTGGAGCAGGGAGAAAGAGAGAGAGAGAGAGAGAATTTTAAGCAGGCTTCACGTTCTGTACAGAGCCCAATCCAGGGCTCAGTCTCACAACCCTGAGATCATGACCTGAGCTGAAATCAAGGATCAGATATTCAACTGAATGAGCCACCCAAGCAATATTCCATTTTTTATTTAGGGAGGTATTGATTGTCACATTTTTCACATTTCAGTTTGACTACCACATTCGTAAATTCTAAAATAAGTTACCCATGTCAACAGTCCTTTATCACGATACTTAGATACTTTTTAAAATATATATATTTTATTTATTGATTTGACAGACGGAGATCACAAGTAGGCAGAGAGGCAGGCAGAGAGAGAGGAAGGGAAGCAGGCTCCCTGCCGAGCACAGAGCGTGTTGCGGGCTCGATCCCAGGACCCTAGGATCATGACCTGAGCCGAAGGCAGAGGCTTAACCCACTGAGCCACCCAGGCACCCCTCCCTTTCTTTTCCTTATTTTATTTTTTATTTTTAAATAATTTATTTATTGGGGCACCTGGGTGGGTTAAGCCTCTGCCTTTGACTCAGGTCATGATCTCGGGTCCTGGGATCAAATCCCACATCAGGTTCTCTGCTCGGCAGGGAGCCTGCTTCCCTTCCTCTCTCTCTGCCTGCCTCTCTGCCTACTTGTGATCTCCGTCTGTCAAATAAATAAATAAAATGTTAAAAAAAAAAAAAAGAAAAGAAAAGAAAAGAGGGAACAAGGGAAAAGACATATTCATCTTATTTCTGTATTCATTTTATATCTTAATGTAATGTTAAGAGGGAGACCATTCAATGTGCTCATCTCCCTCCCTGAAGCCACCTTTCATGTTCCTGAGGTTTAGTCTGCCACAACTCTGTTTTCTTACTGAAGAAGACCAAGAACTTCTGTTTGATAAAAACAACTTCAAGTGTTCTTCTATTGTGGGGACAATGACGTTCACTGAAGTTCATTGAAAACATGCTGCTGTGCTGCATGGGTTGTGGATTACTGAAGTGGCAGGGATCCAAGGACAGAGCTATCACTTGGTGTTCAAGGACACCTTCAGCAGAGACAAGGGTGATGTCTTTCTTTTCTAATTGAACAAGACAGATAATTGATCAGACTTGTTAGAGATGCTGTGACAATCAAAATGCATATCTATATCCAGGAGAAAAGTTTATGATCAATTGCAGCACTTGTGGGGATAGTATATTATATCCACCCTGATTTTTATATACATCACTATTAACTAAACTGATATTTTTAGATTTTCAGCATCATGACAGCAAACATTCTGGTGAGCCTCCTTGAAGTCATGATCAGATCATTTTAGTCAATGATACTATCTGCAAACAAATATCTTTGTTGCAGACCATGCAATTTGCATATGTACAGAAGTTCTCTCTTGGATCTGCTTGTTCTGTTATTCTTTCTCATATAAGTGGTGAAAGCAAACCATGTACACAACATAACTTTATCACTTATTCCTCAGCTCTGCTTGCCTGACTTCCAAGATGCTTTATATTTCATCTCAGTGATATGAACTATCACTGCAACTTTGTATAATTTTTACTTAAAATATTTGTGTTCCTTTTTGTAGACACATATCCTGTATCAGTTTTAGATGATACAACTTGAGTATATTGTTATATCCCTCCCTGGGGAAAGTAGGATTCACATGTAATAAATAAGCAGTGGTTAAACCCAGAAATTCTTCCCCTTTATAGGCATTTCTTGGTTGCTCCTGTCAATTATGCATTCCCTGAAAAGACCACCAGAACAGCTTCTTGATAAAACAAGGTCAAGTTACTAACTTGTAAATAAGATTACAAGTGAAGAAATGAAGACAGATAATTTCTTTGGTAGCATCTTAATAGGGTCTGGAGGTGGAAGGGAACAAAAATAAAATATTTATGAGGTTTTGGAGGTTCATTTTAAGTAGACAGTGAAAGTCTGTTTGGGATTGGGTAAAATTTGGTAATATAAAGTTGTGGACACAGTGAGCCCAGGGTTCTAAATCAAGTCTTGAGAAGTAAACAGTCATTTGATAAGCCTTGTTGAGTGAGCTATTGTTCTGAGTTCTCTTATGAGGGTTGACTGAGTCTTCTAATGCTCAGATAAATGGATTTTCAAAAAGATCTTGAAATAACCAATAAAGTTATTTGCAATTTCATCTTCTTGGGAGGAGGAAATTTGGGAATAGTCAAGTCATGTTATTGTACATAACTGAGTGATAGCAGATGATTTCTCTTATCACTTTCAGAGATCAGAAGAAATCAGTTTTTTATCAACTTTAGAGAGAAAAGTTGAAAATAGGTACAAGCCTATTTGAAAGTTATTACATAAAAGTTTATTCCCTCTGGAATTTTTGGACAAGCTCAGGAAAAGACTTAAATTTAACCTAGTACAAAGAAAAAAAAAATCACAATATCAAGAGCAAAGGGAAAGAAATCACTATGCTGTGAAAACTCTTCAAAGGCCTGTATCATTTGTTCACTGAGCACTCAAGGCTATATAGTATTATTTGTTACTGACTCTGCAGACAAGGAAAATATAACAAAATGTTTTCTGAGGAGGCAGCTTGTTCCAGGGTAAGACTGAGTTTAATAACCAACATTGTTCTTGGCCCAAATGTCAAAAGCTTTGTGTTCCTCTTCACTGTAATTGAACTGGTACTGAGACACATGAAGAGGGTAAGAAAAGACTTTGGAAACAAACAAATACAGATTTTTGCTTGAATAAAATTTAACTTAAAAAAAAAAAGAAAACTCTTTTGAAAATCACAGCTCATTACAAGGAAACCTCACTATAAATATGACCAACAATAACATAGAATTCATTTGAACACAGCTTCTCTATCCAAAAAGATTTAATTATTGGGACTATTGTAAGTATTTTATAGCAGGAAAGTCTTAATTATAGCCAGATGAAATAATTAATCCTAAGTATAATATTATAGTACATTTACATTATTTCATTTATACCACTGAGACCCCTCTAGGGGTGTATTAAGAAACAACAGTATCCACATTCTGCTAACCTAATGTTTTTCTTTTGTTAAATGTGGTGTTTTAACCAAGGAGAAGTGTTGCAATGAAATATAGAGAGAATTTCAGGCTGCCTAGGAAGAAGAAAAGAATGAGATACTAGATTCTCTGACAACCTGAAAACAGGAACTTTTCGGGGGTGGGGATGTCAGGCACAGAGAACTGAACTGTTAAATAGGTTGTCATAGGCAGCCTGCAAGATGACCCCTAAAGATCTAAGCCTCCTAGTATTCACAACCTGTGTAACGACCTCCCTTGGTGGTGGGCTCATTTTAGAAACTTATTTCTATCAGACAGACTAAAGTAAAGCAAAGAGACATCACTTTCAGGATTAGATTCTGGAACAACGGTGGTTTCCATCTTGAGGGATCTGTCTTCTTTCTCTTGAATCCTTCGGTCTTAGAGAAGCCAGCTGCCATGCTGGCGAAGAGCCCTAAGGAGAGACCAATATGGCGCAAACTGATGCCTCTGGACAGTAGTCAGTGAGAACCTGCCAACCGCCATGTAAGGGAGCTTTGGAGAAGATCCTTCCCCAGTTCAGCCTCCAGGTGAACCACAACTCTAGCCAATGTCTTAACTGCAGCCTTGTGAGAGACCCTGAAACAGAGGCACCCAACTAAGCCACGTCCAGATTCTTGGCTGACAAGAACTATGAGGGGGAAAGAAGTTAATTTTTAAGCTAATTAGAAATTGTTACACTACAGTATGTAACTAATGCATAAGTATTTGATTAAGTTTCGCTATGTAGTATTTGATGTGAATTCTCTTTTCCATTTCTCATAACTCCCAAATTTTAAGTAAAAGATCCATCCCTCATTAATTGAGTTTGGGGTATACAATGAAAAACTGGAGTAATTCCTCCACATGAGGGAGACTTTCAAGAGAAGCCAATTACATCTAGAATATATATCTCTAATTGGTTATTACAAAGCCCAAAGAGATCTTTTAGGGACACAAAAAAGGATAAGGTAAGTAGCAATGTCATTTTTGAATGAGTTGGCAAGTAAGATGTAGTCTTATCTTGCATAAATCTCCATTTGACCTTTTACATTCTAAAGTTTAATCAATGCTTTATAATGGAGCAATTACACTTACTAAATAAAATAAGTCACTGAGGCAGCAATGATTTTTCTCTTTATAGCTTCTAAGCAATGCTCCTATAATGTCACAAACCCAGGGGGAATTATGACCAGCATCCTACATTTTTTAAATACAGTAACTGAATTTTTATATTAGGTAAAGAAATTAAAAACATGTCTATGGCAACAAATAGAGAATGTTTTACTTTCATTCTGAAAATAACTCATAAACTTAAAAAAAAATAAAATCTATGGTTTTTGTTAGAAAAAAATCCCACAGTATAAAACTATATGCGAGAAAAAGCCAGACACCCACTCCCCAAAGACAACCAGTGGAAGGTGAAGACTGTATCCTTTTGGACACACTCTATGCCAAGAACCATGAATTGCACATAGAAGGCACTGAACAAATATTTGTCAAATGAGTTCAAAATATATTCCCTGGATTTTACTTGAGAGTTTTTATTTGAATGTGAATGTTATCGGAAGCCATAAACCCGTAAGAAAAGCGATTTCACATTCTTTTTTTTTCTTTTAAATATTTTATTCATTTATTTGACAGAAAGTAAGAGGGAATAAGAGCTTGCAAACACAAGGGAAGTGGCAGGAAGAGGGAGAAGGGGAACCAGGCTCCCGACTAAGCAGGGAACCTGATGTGGGACTCTCTCCCAGGACCATGGAATCATGACCTGAGCCAAAGGCAGAGGTTTAACTCACTGAGCCAAACAGGTGCCCCTAATTTTACATTCTTTTTTTTTTTTTAAGATTTTATTTATTTATTTGACAGATCACAAGTAGGCAGAGAGGCAGTCAGAGAGAGGAAGGAAAGCAGGCTTCTTGCTGAGCAGAGAGCCTGATGTGATGCAGGGCTCCATCCTAGGACCCTGGGATCATGACCTGAGCTGAAGGCAGAGGCTTTCACCCACTGAGCCACCCAGGTACCCCCCTAATTTCATATTCTTAAAGAAAGAGGTTCTGAATGACCTGCAGGATATGAGAGAGAGGAATGCTCCACAACTTTTATCTTGAGGATCTGGGATACAAAGGAGCAAAAGAACCCTCCACCTCTTCTAGGAAGGGCGGTGCCACTGCCCTCCCATTCACTGAGAGGAGGGAGCTCTTTGCCCCCACTCTTCACCTCATCTTCTCTACCTCCTCAAACCTCAGCCTCACCTCCAGCCCAGTGAAGCTTCACAAAAACCATGACTTGAGACTGGAGGGGAAACTTATGCTTGCTGAGCCTCCTGGCTAGATGCCTGCTAAGCTTCCGGCCAGGGGACCAGAGCAGGAAAAGTTTACAGAATTCTTGGTCAAATTTGAACTATTTTCCCTGGAGTTTGGGAATCCCCCAAAAGAGGACTTCAAGCAACTCTCACCTGGAAAGCCTAAAGGAAAAAGGTTAATTGAAGCTGCTTTTATAGAAAAAAAGGGAAAGCGATATTTTCTGTAAGAGAGAGGCCCAAGAGCTCCGATCCTGGCAAAAAGTCAGGATTCCCACAACGTGGAAGAGAACGGGGTTGGAGATACCTTAAAGCACTTCCAGTTGTGATGTCTGTGTGATATAATGTTTACATTCCTTGTGTGCTGGTCTATGCATGAGCTACTTTGGGTTGAAAAATATTTGCTCTGCCTTGGCCCCCTGGTTGCTTGTATTAAAGAGATAGGCATTACAAACAAATGCAAGAAGAAAGAGCAAAACATAACAGTTTGGGCCCTGAAATAAAAAGAAGCTTAGCTTTGGTAAAGAAACAGATGGAAGAGAACCATGCAGAAGATATTTGTAGGTTGAAGCACAGTGGGAAATCTGCAACTACATTTACAGTAACTTTTTTATACCAAATGTCTAATATACATATTCACAATAAGGGGATGGAAGGATGCTATTGTGTATTACCACTGACTGGCTTACTTAATTATGAATTATATTTAAGGTTATCCTAAATAAAATTTTCCATTTAGGGCCAAATACATCCATGCTGTAAATGTCAAGACCTTCATGGCCTTTAGAATGTGATACAATTAAAAAAAATGAAGGTTCATACTACCTCACATCCATACTTGGGAATCCTCTACAATCCATACTTGGAAATTATCAGAGCACAAGGAGATGGTTGAGATTGGACAGTTCCATTCTTTTCCTATTTCTTTGTATTTCCCAGAAAAAAATATCATACATTCTCAGGAATGTTTTTGTGTATCCTAAATAATAATGTAAACAAACAAATCAGTCTAGATTTTCATTTTGCAACATGGTAGCCTAAAGCCACATAAGATCCCTTAAATTTAAATAATTTAAACTTAAACAAAATTTTAAATCCAGTTATTCACTTATCCTAGCTGCATTTCAAGTGCTCAATAACCACATGTGGCTAGTAGGTACTGTATTGGACAATGTTGATATAGAATATGTTCATCATCACTGTTCTATTAGACAGTGCTGATCTAGGTCTATAATCATAATATTCCCCATTTTTGAAGACAGTAGGAGTGTAATGTTGAAAATACATACTTGGGGGGCGCCTGGGAGGCTCAGTGGGCTAAACCTCTGCCTCCAGCTCCAGTCATGATCTCAGGGTCCTGGGATGGAGCCCCACATTGGACTCTCTGCTCCCTCCTCTTCTCTCTGCCTACCTCTCTGCCTGCTTATGATCTCTGTCATTAAATAAATAAAATCTTAAAAAAAAAAAAAAAGAAAACACATACTTGGGAGTCAGAGCTTGAATTCTTGAGTTTGAATTCTAAATCTACAGCTTTACCAGCTTTGACCATGAGCAAATAGCAATTTTTCTACACCTTAGTTTTCCTATCTTTTAGATACAGATGGTAACAATAACCTACCTCATAAGGTAGTTTTGGAGATTGTATGTGTGTTATATACAAAGGATTTAAAGCACATAAGAAATGCTTCTTAAAAATTGTAGAGAAATTAACATGAAATAATCATTTTAAAGTGTATAATCCAGTGTCATATACTGCATTCATATTCTGCAAACCTAGCTCCATCTGATTCCATTTTTATTACCCCAAAGTAGAACTCTATAGCCATTAATTAATCAATTAATTATCCATTATCCTATATCCCTATCTTCTATTTTCTCTTTATCCCATCCTCTAGAAACTGGCCCAATCTGCTTTCTCTCTTTATGGATTTTTCTGTTCTAGATATTTCATATAAATGGAATCATATAAAATGTGGCCCTTTATGTCTGACTTATTTCACTTAGCATGTGTTTAAGATTTATCCATGTTGTAGCAGGCACCACTGATTTTTTTTTCATGCCTGAATAATATTCTATTGTATGTTTGTACCACTTTTTATTTATCTGTTCATCCATTAATGGACATTTGGATCATTTCTACCTTTTGGTTATTGTGATTAATGCTTCTATAAATGTGCCTCTACAAGTATCTAATTTCAGTTCTTTCCAATATATTTAAAAATGAAAATGCTGTAATATATTGTAATACTGTGTTTAACTTTTTGAAGAAAAAAGCTCTTTTCCAAAAAACATTTTTAAACTCTCTCCTACAAAAACCTTATTTTTAAATATTTTTAGGTTCTTTTGTTGATGCAAATCACAGGGAAATAATCTTCCCTTGATGGGCGTCTGCCCCATTATCATGCAGCCTTGTTAATTAACCCCTTTCCCAACCGTGGGGAAAACTTGGCCATGAGGCTATCTTTATCCATTAACATTAAAGCTTTTCTTTTGCTTTGTGAATCTTTCATTTGTTTAGGTGATTCATCAGTAAGACCCATCACAGAATGAATGACCAGAACCAAAGCTTGCAGCCTCTTTGATTTCTAAAAACTGTTTTTATCTTGGATAGGATAAAATTTGCTTTCACATCTATTACAAAGACATTTCATCTAGAGCACTGGCTTTATAAGATCAGGGGGACATGGGTTAAAATCCCAGTATTTTACAAATAGTTTGACTTTAAACAATTTACTTAACCACACGAAGCATTAGTTTTCTCATGTATAAAAAAAGGACAATCCTTTAGAAAATTTTTCTTTGCAAGCAATAGCCACCGATTATTTAATTTTAAGCAAAAAAGGATTTTGCTGGATGGACATTGAGTAGCTTAGGAAATCAAGAGCAAGTTTGGAAATTGAGGTTCAAAAAAAGTAGGAACGAGTATTTATTCAGTACCTAGTAAATATGAGGATCTTGTCTGGGTACTGTGGCTGTTAAATCATTCCAAACAAGATTCAAAGTTCTGGGAGGAGTCTAACTCACTTAGTTTGGGTCATGTACCCATCATTTAGTTCAGTAAGGACAGAGTCATTTAAGAACTCCTTCAAGCTAGAACTCATCCATAGAAAAGAGAAATCTTCAAAAAGCAAATAAAGGGACTCCTGGGGGACTCAGTCAATTAAGTGTCTGACTCTTGGTTTTGGCTCAGGTCAAGATCTCAGGGTCCTGGGATTGAGCCCAACATTGGGCTCTACACTTAGCACAGAGTCTGCTTGTCCCTCTCCTTCTGCTCCTTCCCCTGCTCGCGCTCTCTTGCTCTCTCTCTCTCTCTCCTTGAATAAATAAATAAAATACAAAAAAAAAAAAAAAAGGAAAAAAAAACACAAATAGAGGCACTTTGCCTAGTAGAAGTAGGAATGACTTCTGTTTTTAATGAGAAATAAATGAGAGTATACATTTAAAGCATTTAGACTTACTAATACAAAATAATTACCCATATGCAGCTGCCACTATCGCTACTAATACTACCACTCCTACTTACAGTAGTCGGGTGGTTTATTGATTTAGCGGATGCCCTGGAGTGAGCTCCTTCAATAAATAAGATTTCTGCTGCGGAATATGATGAAGGATTATAATGATCACATTCTGATGCACTTTTAGGATAGATTTGAATGTTTATTTCTAGTAAGATATGTGAAATTTAGAACACAGCTCTTGTATCTGCCTGATCTTCGATCTCTCATTTATTGGTTGTGAAGGGAAGGAATTTGACCAGATACAAGGCAAGGGCTTTCTCTTAAGAGACTTTATTCCGTTCAAGTGTTCCTTTTTTCTCCAGTAAACCTGAACATGATTATTTTAACCCTTATCTTCTCCTGGCAAAATATATTCTTTCTGCTTGGACATATACTAACTTGAGCTTGTTCATTACAGAGCCAACAACCTTGGGGGAACCGAATATTGGAATTGGCAATAGTTATGTTGGGATTCTATCTGGAGCTATTGTGTAATGATTATTTAAGTTGCTGTTGGCCACAGGGACAATTATAATAACCAAAATTGAAAATATATTGCCAAATTTACCTAGAAACAGAAACTAGCTGTGGGTTGTAGCAAGTGTAAAAAAAATCTGAGGAGTCCACATTGACGTTTTCGTCCTGGATGTTAGATAGCATCACAGATTAAATCATAGTTAGTCCATTTGGTGTCTATGGCTACTCTAGGTCAGATATTTGGAGACTGCAGAAAGCAATCATTTCTGCTTATTTTTATTCTTGCATTAATTGCTCTGGAATCCATTAGTACTCATTACTGGACTGGGAAGGTTAGTTGCCGAGAAGGGTAAGGTGGCCTGAGGGTTTTAAAAACTCAATTAGATAATTTATACTTGAAAAGAGTATCTTCAACTTTCATGTAGCAGCCTCAAGAGAGACATTTCTGGTGAGTTATGGGCTCTATATCATTCAAGGCCCAGCCAGGAAAGCAGAAAACATCAGGTATTTGTAAAAGAGATGATTTGATACAAGGAATTGGTTATACAAAGGTGTCCGAAAGCTGCAAATGTAAAAAGGATGCTGAGGCATTCTAATATTATTAACTGCAGGAAGCAGCTGCGGTTAGAAGAACAAAAGGGAAGAGATAGAGCTACCAGATTGCTGGGCTTAAAAAGAGCACCCCCCCCCCCAAGCCGGGGTATTAACCTCTGAGGAGGGCAACACCCAGATCCCATGTCAAAAGAAGTCAGAAGCTGTAGCAGTCCTCTACCCTTGGAGGGAAGCTACAGGACTTGGAAATGGGAATAGCTTCATTTCGTCCTTTACCCAGCTTCCCAGTTTCTTGTGAGGGCCTCCCACTGGCAGAACCTACCAGAAAGCCGGCTGTCAGGAAAGTCTAGTAAACATGCTCTGGAGAATCTGAATCCTGGCATCTCACAAAAGAGCACAGAGTAATGGACTTGAGGCTAAGAAGCAAGAGCTGTATAGCTCACACTGATTCTAAGCAACTTGGTTTAGAGGTATGATCACACTTGGTTGAACTGAGAGGATAGTTATATATGTCTTAAGACAAAAATGTTACTATTCCCAAATCACCTTATTCTTGCCTTATTACAAATTTAATTTAAAAGGTTCACTCTCCCATTGACTTCCATTGATGCTTTCTGTTGTAAATTAAGAAGTTGTATATATGGGTCTATTTCTGGACTCTCTTCTATTATTTTTTTAAAATATTTTATTTATTTATTTGAGAGAGAGAGAGAGAGCATGAGCAGAAGAAGAGGCAGAGGGAGAGAGAGAAGAAAACTGTCTTCTGAGCATGGAGTCTAATGCAGAACTTGATCCCAGGACCCTGGGATCATGACCTGAGCCAAAGGCAGACGCTTAACCGACTGAGCCACCCAGGCGCCCTCTCTTCTCTTTCTTTCAAACATCGGTCTATGTTTATTCAAATATGATGCTGTTTCCATTACTATAGCTTTAGGATTGGTCTTCGTGTCTCTGTGTTCTTTATGTTTTCATATAAATCTTGGAATTTGCTTTTCTATTTCTCCATGCATTGAATTTGGGAATTATATCTACTTTATTTATTTATTTATTTATTTATTTATTTATTTATTTGACAGAGATCACAAGTAGGCAGAGAGGCAGGCAGAGAGGTCAGTGTGGGGGGGGGGGGTCTAGGAGCAGGTTCCCTGATGAACAGAGAGCCGGATGAGAGGCACAATCCCAGGACCCTGAGATCATGACCTGAGCCAAAGGCAGAGGCTTAACCCACTGAGCCACCCAGGCGCCTCTTTACGTACCCTACTTAGATAGATTTTCCATGTATCAGTTTAGAGATTTTCAATCCATAAAGATGGAATAATTGGATCTTTAAATATTTAAAGTTTTTTTCTATATCTATTTTTTCTATATCTTTTTTCTATAGTTTTCAGAAAAATCTTGCACATAGTTTATTAATATTATTCCCAGATATTTTATTTTTTATTAAATTATAAAGGTTATTTCACATTTTTTTAGTTACCTTATTGTTTTTTGATGGTTTATTGAAATACAGTTAGCAATGTTTCCTGTGAACTTCCTAAATTCATTTGTTAATTCTTATAGTTTGCGGATTTCTTTGTATTTTCTGAATTTACAATCATGATGTTTACATATAATGACAGTTATACTTCTTACTTTTCACTTCAGATTTTTGTTTCTTTCTCAGACTCTGTCTCCATATCTCTCCTTTTTGTCTTTCTTTCTTTTACATTATTAGATGAACTAAGACTTCTAATACAATGTAAAATAAAAAATGATGATCATGTACATTTTTTCCCCCTCACTTTAGGGGAAAAATGTTCAAAATTTCATTCTTAAGTCTGATGTTACCTGTAGGTTGTTTGTAAATAATCTTTTATCAAATTGAAGAAGGCTCCTTCTGTTTCTAGTTTCCTGAGAAATTTTTTAGTGGAAGTTGTTAAATTTTATTAATACTTTCTATACATCTAAGAAAATCAAGTTTTGCTTCCTTTATTATGTCACCAAGGTGAATTACATTAATTACATTTTTGATGTTAAACCAAGCTTGTAATTCTGAAATAAACTCTACTTGGTAATGATAATTTACGCTTTAAATGTACCACTAAATTCTAAGTGCCAGTACTTTAATATTTTTGATTAGTACTTTTTTCATTTATAGTCATCGGGAACATGGACCTGTAACTTTTTTTTCATGTAATATCCTTGACAGGGCTTGGTATTAGTAATTTAGTGAATGTATAAAAAGAAGTGGGAAATATTTTCTCTTTCTTTGTGTTTTGAAAAAGTTTGTGATAGCATGGAATTAATTATTTTTCTAAAGTATTTGGTAGCATTCATCAGTAAATTCATCTGGGTCTGGAGTTTTGTTCGTTTTTGAGAGGGGAATTTTTTGAACTACTGATGAAATATATAAAAACATTAAGCAAACATGGGATTATTCAGATTTTTTTCATCTTGTGCCAGTTTCAGTAGGTTTTGTTTTCCATGGAATTTGCACGTTTTCAAATTAGTTGTGAGATTTATTGACAGAATTTATTTATGTATCATCTTGTTATCCTTTTGTGACTAAAAGTGGTAAGCTTTTGTCTATCATTTCTGATTTTTCTGTTTTTTCACACTTTTACTTTGTTGCTTGTGATATGGTTTAATAATTTTTTTTATCAGTCCTTACAAAGAAAGTTATTGGCTTTGTTGTCTTTTTCTTATTTTATCTATTTCTGGGTTCTTATTTTCATTATTTCGGCTGGTATGCTTGGGTATCTTTGCTGCTATTTTCTTAGTTTCTTGATATTAAAAAGTTAAATAATTGATTTTAAGGGGCTTTTTTTTTTTTTTTTTTTTTTTACCATCTAATATGTGCATTTAAAGATGAAAGAGATTCCCCTCTAAGGACTGCTCTAGCTGTATCCTAAAAACATCATGTGTGGGGTGGGGTTTTTTTGTTATTTCATTCTAAATGCTTTCTATTTTCATTGTTATTTCATCTTTGAGAAATGAATTACCTAAACATGTATTGCTTAATTTTCAAACAGATGGGTATTTTTCTGGTTATCTTTTTTGTTTGTGATTTCTTCCTTAATTCTTGGTAGTAAGAGAACATACTCCGTATAATAGTAATTATTTGAAATTTATTGAGATTGGTTTTGTGACCCAGCATACTCCTTCAGTGAATATTTTATGAGTAATTAAAAATAACTCATATATTGTAGTTGGTTTATATAGATATAAATGTGAATTTGGCCAACCTATTTAGTAGAGTTTTCCAAGTATTCTATAACTTCCTGATATTTTTTGTTTGTTTAATTTTTTGAGAAAGATTGTTTTTAATTCCCAACTATGATTATAGATTTATTTACTGCCCTTTTCACTTCTACCATTTTTGCCCTATATATTTGGAAATTTTGTTATCAATTAAATACACATTTAAGATTATGTTTGTCTTTGTAGTTGATGCTTTCACCACTCTATTAGGTTACTCTCTATAATTGGTAATTAAATTACCTTACACTAAAGTAACCTTTGTCTGTTACTGATATAGCCAAATCAGCTTCTTGTAGTTAATTTTTTACATGGTATATCTCCTTCCATATTTTTACTTAGTCTATCAGTATTCTTGCATTCATGTAAGCATCTTCATTCTAAATAGCATGTTGCTATTAATTCAGACTTAAATCTCTACCTTATACTTGAGAAACATATCGGTTTTTTTCATTGTTGCTGTAACAAATTATGACAAAGTCAGAAGCTTAAACGACATAGATTTATTATTCTATAGTTCTAGAAGATAGCCAGTACAGGTCTCAGTGAGCTAAAATCAAGGTGTCTTCAGGGTTATGTTCCTTTTAGGCAGCTCTAGGGGAGAATATTTGTGCATGTGTGTGTGTGTGTGTGTGTGTGTGTGTGTGTGTGTGACTTTTCCAGATTCTAGAACGTACCTACATTGTTTTCTTACAGTTTTATACTCCATTCTGAGAGCTAACAATATAGCATTTCTCTGACCTTAATTTTTTTTTTAAAGATTTTATTTATTTATTTGACAGAGATCACAAGTAGGCAGAGAGGCAGACAGAGAGAGAGAGAAGGGGAAGCAGGCTTCTCGCTGAGCAGAGAGCCTGATGCAGGGCTCGATCCCAGAACCCTGGGATCATGACCTGAGCCAAAGACAGAGGCTTAACCCACTGAGTCACCTAGGAGCCCCAACCTTAATTTCTTCATCACTTTTTTTTTTTTTTCTCTGAATCTAGCTGTGAAGGGTTCTCCACTTTTAAAGGCTCATGTGATTATACTGGTCCAAGCCAGATAATCCAAAATAATTTCTACATCTCAAGGTCCATAATCTTAATCACAACTTCAATATCCCCTTTGCTTGGTAAGATAAATATTCACAGTTTCCAGGGATCACATGTAGACATCTTTGAAGACTATTATTCTGCCTATTACAAAGTATTGATTTACTTTTAATGTAATTGTTAATATGGTTGAGTTTGAGTCAGTTATTTTTATAAATTTCTCTATTCAGTTTCTGTCTTGGTCAGTTTGGGTTGCTATACTAAATATACATAAAGTGGGTGCTTTAAACGACAAACTATTTCTCACAGTCCTGGAGACTATGAAACCCAAGATCAGAGTGGCAGTATGGTCATACTCTGGTGAGAACACACTTCCTGGTGTGCAGGTGGCTAATATTCATTTTATCCTCACATGGCAGAGAGCAGAGAAAGATCATCTGTTCACGGGGGATTTACCAAAGTGCTCATTATCTCCCAAAGTCCTCAACTCCAAATACCATCATATTGGGAGTTTAAGCTTCAACATGAATTTTGAGGAGACACAAACATTCATTTCATAGAAATTTCCTAGTAACTCTTGTGTTTATAATTTCTTATGGTCAGATTTGAAAAATTGTATTTTTAGAAAATTATTATTTTAATGAAGATTTTTATAGTTCTAATTTTAATAGAGGTGAGCCACATAAACTCTAAAATGTACTCTAATTTTCTCTGAAACTGTTATTTATCTGTTTTAAAAGATTAGTTCATTTGCTTGAAGTTTCTCGAAACTTTCTTGCTTTGGTTAGACAGTGGGTTGTATAAGTAGCTGTATATTCATTCCAAAGAGGAAGCTATTTAACTGACTTCTTCCACATTTTTTTTGTCCCTAAGCCATTACTTTTAATGCTATCCTTAATCCTTCATTTTAAATCTCATAATACTGTTTTAAGGATAATCTTGATTCTTCCCAGTGCATGCTTCTCCCTTTCTAAAAACAATAAATTTCTATTTATTTCTAAAAACAATTTATTTCTATTTATCCTTCTGTCTTCAGTCACTCCAATTTAACAATGGCTAGATTAAACATCTCCTCCACAGCCAATGTAGAATAGCTGCTCAGCAGATAATTGCTGGAGAGTGCGACCTTAAATTCATTTCTCAGCAATACTTCAAGGAAACAGTAGTTTTGAAAAAGTTCTTGAATGTCAGCCACCTACCCATTTCTCTAAATATCATAAGACCTCCCCATGGATAAACCAACAGACCTACAGAGAGTTGCATACCTGGGTCATATCATTTTTGACTCCCATAAAATGGCTTTTGGTGAATTCACTTTGGCATAATGGTGACTTACAGTGAAGAATGTTAAAAACAGTCTGTGAACCATGTGGTAGTGTTTTCTCCAGAGGTATGTTTGTAGATACGATTTGCTGCATTTTGTATGGTTCTTACATGAGAAAACAAGAGGCTAGATTTTTTTCTCTGGAATAAGTATGATGAATAATTTTCCTTCTGAGCCAATGCTCAGTTTTTACCCTATGAATATTTAGTGTTGCCAATGGTTATGTTTTCTTCTTGTCTAGACTTACTGAAAGTTCTTCATCAAAGTTGAGGAAACCTTTATGTAAATTATGCAACATGTATGCCATAAATTCACTAGAAATGTGCTTCCGCTTCATTGTGCAGTATCTATTCTAAATTCCATCTTATCTTTTTTATCCTTATTTTTTTTCTTTCGTTGTCTCCCATGATTTTCAAGCACAATGGACTTTTTTCTTCTATTTACAACTGAAAGCATTCCTGATTACTATAGAAATTATCCATTAAATATAAGATAATTCCCTAATAAAAGTAATTTCCTTTCCAGTTTTTTCATTCATTTTTAATTTTCATGATTTACATCTTATGAATGAGTTAAGGCAGGTAAATGAATTAATAATTAGAAAGATTACTGTATTAGTTTGGATTTTTAAATTGCAAACTGTAGATATTGAATCTGGTTAACCTCAGTAAGAAAAATAAGTATAGTAGCAGTTTATAATTATAAACTTGAAGAGAGAAGAGAAGTTTGTTTTTTGGAAACTGATAGAAACTAGAGCAACACTGAAATAGGGACTACAGAAATAATTTTATAGCAGAAGCAGGTGGCCATTGACTCACATGATCTCCAAATCATCCCTGTGCCTTTCATCCCTTGATCAAAATTCAAAGTTTTAGAGGAGAGCATTTGCTTGGTCAATCTTCCACCATAAGTGCACCCTGAAATGTGATAAGATGGGGAGCAAAAGTATCTTCCACGTCAGCATCCATAGTGGGAGGCAAACACTCGTTTCAGCATTCTACTAAGAGGACACATGAAAAGAAAGAAGAAATCTGGAAAGAAATCAAGGTGCTGATAGGAAGAAGCAATAGACACCATGACAACTGAAACAAAAACGGTCATCCACAATAAAGTAAGATTCACTTTGATTTGCAACTTTCATTCGTCACCATTGGTAAACACAAAAAATATGAAAATGGCCTAAAGAGGAAAGTTAGAGACCTTATATATGAAGCATTTCCTCCCTCCCAACTCAGGAATCTGTGGTGGAGCCTGAAAAGGCAACAATAAGACAGAAAACAGTGCTACATTCTCCTGGCTGCAAACCAGAAAGGACTTTACATGTTGGAAAACTGTACTTATGGAGGGAGGGAGATAAAATAGGAAAAGAACAGGGTTTGGAGTCAGAGGCTAGAGATTTAAATTTAGACTTTTTCTTTAATAAACTCTTTGATTTAATTTTTATCATCTCTGACCCTCAACTCCAACAAGTACAGAATGGGAACAGGACAATACTCACCGCACTGGCTTGTTGCAAGAATTTAATTAAATTTTTACACCTAGAAGCTGCTTTCATTCCTGCCATACATCTGACCTTCATTTTTGTTTGAGATGGAAATTCATAGATAGATAGATAGATAGATAGATGATAGATAGTTCACTGCTCATGAACTTTGAACTGACCGACTTTCACAGGTAGATTCCAGGATAAAAACCTGTGCAATCTGCCCTCCTTCCCATGGCATTAGCAGTCATGTGTGTCAGTTTTGTTGCTTATTATCTCTAGGTATTGTATTTAGTTTTATTTTTAAGGGATTTTGCAAAGAGTATTAATTCCATCATGTTCAAGGAGTACAACAACAGTGTTAGAGGTGACAGTTCCATAAGAAGTCTAATGATAGAAATACTACTAGAAATATTTTCCATGAAATCAGTAAGAAAAGGTCAGATGCTGCTGCATATTGTCTCATGAAAATTTAGGAAGATATGTGCTAACAGACTGCATAATTGGAAAATAAGAGATCAAATTTACCAAAGTTCCAGGGGGAAAACTTAACATGTAATGAAAGACAGAAATTAGCTCAGCCCCCGAAGACCAAATTGTTAATATCCCTGGAATATGGCAGAAATACCCATCTCAATTTTTTTTCATGGCTTAATTCTCAAAACTTAAATGTAAATAATGTTTAGATCTTACTCATACTCTAGCTTTCTACCTAAAGGCAGAGGCCTTTTTTTTTTTTTTTTTTAAATCTCTGTTGTTGATTTGGTTCCTAATATTACCAGCCCCATAAGATATGTCTGTATCATGGAGGGGAAATTGGGAACTACATTTCCCAGAATCCCTTTTCCATCTGGTTTCTTTTGAGAATCAGCTAACAGAGACACTTGCAAGAAATCTGGAAAATGAAAGCAAGGATAAATCATTAATCTCCACAGACGCTTGTGGACAGACATGTGGGCTAGGGTCGGACCTAACATTTGAAGTAGACTTCAGGTTCACTCCTTAAGAACTGGTCACTTAGGTGATGTAGGTTAGGATTGCTGGTGACAGCTTTCCTAACTGTTCTCTTAGCCATTACATTATTTGAGCAATTCTTTATTTTTCTCTAATTTTACATCCAAATATAAACAGGTATAATCGGAATGCATAAAACAGTTTCCTTTTTCTTGATGGATCCCTGACTGCAAACAAAATTTCCCTTTTGTTAAAATGAAGGAGCTGACTGCTGATCTGACTCTTTAAAATAATTCCAGCAGTGAAAAATAACATTAAACAACAAACAAACGAAATTGTGGTGAAATGCAACTGTTTCCACTTCCATTCAAATTCTGTTACTGTTGTGCTAAGTCTGGGTGAGACCCAGAGTGTGCATTTCAGTTTGCTCTCCAGGATGATTCTGATGCAAATGACCTAAGATTACCAATTAAGAAAAAAACAAGTGTTAGGCTTTGAGCTCAAAATTCAACTCTCTCCATAATTCTTTAGGTCTTTTCAGTCATTTCTTCCTCTGCGTGAATGAGGTGAGTGAAGGATCTTAAACTGGTTGCAGGAGACTATCAGGAGTGGGCATGTAGGCCCTGGGAATTTGGAGGGTAGATAAAAAAAGCTCAGGGGCGCCTGAGTTGCTCAGTTGCTATTTTCCTTAGGCTCAGGTCATGATCCCAGAATCCTGGGATCCAGTTCTGCATCAGGCTTCCAGCTCCCTGAGAAGTCTGCTTCTCCCTCTGACCTTCTCCCCTCTCATGATTTCTCTCACTCTCTCTCTCAAATAAATAAATAAAATCTTAAAAAAAAGAAAAAGAAGCTGGGGATTCCAGAGATTGACTTTTTCTTTATGTCTATAATTATATAGAGAAATATACAATAAATATAAGTATATATTTTATATTAATGCATATTTTATATTTAATATATATAAATTTATATAAAAATATAAAACAAAAACATATTACACATATATGATGTATATACATATAACATACATACATTTAATATAATATATAATACATACATATATGCATATACATATAATATAATATATTTTACCCATTTATTTGAGAGAGAGAAAAAGCAGGAGTAGGGCGAGGGATAAGGAGAGGGAGAAGCAAGCTTCCCACTGAGTAGGGAGCCTGATGTGGGACTCCATCCCAGGACACTGGGATCAAGACCTGAGCCAAAAGCAGACAGACAATTAACCTACTGAGCCACCCAGGTGCCCCTCCAGACATTGACTTTTTAACAGTTGGGTTTTGTTTTGTTTTGTTTAGTTTTGTTTTCTCTCAGATAAACAGATAAAAAGAAGCTGGACAACTACTAGCAAGAAAAGTGAAAAAATAATGTATTTCCCTTGGGAACTTCTAGAACTTTTGAACTAGACTGGAGGAAAGAAATAAATATTTCTGTCTACTGATACTTGTCAGTGTCTATTGATTCACAGGAGTTGAGAAAGGAAGAAAAGCTTGAATTTAGAAACACCCCTAGGTAAGTTATCTTTTGCCACAATAATGCTGAGTGACAAACAACCACAAACCCTCAGTGACATATGGTAATAAACTCTCATTTTAGCTCCTGGGTCTAAGGGCTGTCTAAGAAGTCCTCCTGATTTAGGCCAGGCTAAACAGATACTGACTGGCCAGATTTATTATGCATCTGGGTCAGCTGGTGGGCTGGCTCAGGGCCAGCTAATCTAGAATGATCTCAGCTCTCTGGGTTCTGTTCCGCAGTTTCTCATCCTCCACCAGACTAGCTGAGGTTTATTTGACTGGTTGAAGTATGTGTTTGATAGAGCCTGGTAGATGATGTAGTTTCTGAATATAGGTGAGGTTCAGTGGGAGGAGGTCTGGAGTCGATGACGGAGAAAGAATTCTTGAGACATCTTTGGTGTGAAATGGTGGTTTTATTAAAGCACCGGAGGGCACAAGAGGGGCTGTTGCCTACTGCTCCCTGTTACCTCCTGCTGCCCCAGGATTATGAGATGTAACTAGTCATATACATGGGGGTTGTTGGAAGTAAAGATAAGGAAAATTCCAAAAGGATTTCATATGCTAAAGAAGACTCACTCACAGGATACCAGAAGCCTTGCTAATATCAAACCTTAGTTGTTCTTCCCTCTAGCAAGGAATTAACAATAAGACAGTTGGAAGTCTCCTAGAGGAAGGTTATACTCTCTGCCTGCCTCAAGTACTTGTCAAAGTGCTTCAGGTTATAAGAACATTTAATTTCACCTACAGTTCCTTCTGTCTTTGTTTCCCAGGTCAGTAGAGACAGAGAGGGAGAGGCAAGGTGTTTTGAGGTCTATGCTTAATACTGGAGCACCATCACTTCCATCACTTTTTTTTTGCCAAATCAAGTTAAAAGGTCATCTCTGTCTCAGAGGCAAAGAAATACTCCTCTTGATGGGAGAGGCTGCGAAGATGTTGCAAAGGACATTGGTATGGGGAAGAATAGACCAGTTTTGTAATCAATATACTATAGTCCAGATGGTTATATTCTAGAAAGAATGCCTTATCGATACTATAGCTTTTCTTTGTTCTTCACATTACATTTCCCTCCCAGTAACCCAGAAAAATAATTTTTGCCATGTGTATCACTATAATCCAATAAAATGATTTCCTTGTCCAGCTAATAAAACGATGAGAGACAACTGAAAAATAGCACTCCAATTCCTCCAAATATTTAGGAAGAGAAAAGAAATCACATAGCACACATAGGCTTCACTGTCAGGTTGACAATAGCTACAAGTGTAG
Organism: Mustela lutreola; assembly: GCF_030435805.1. Lineage (NCBI taxonomy): Eukaryota > Metazoa > Chordata > Mammalia > Carnivora > Mustelidae > Mustela > Mustela lutreola. The sequence continues at coordinate 189,573,765 of NC_081292.1, forward strand.
CTACCACCTCTGCCCATAATTGACGTTAGGGTCTAACCACCAGATGACAGACCCCTGAACTATGTTAAATTTTAGAAACAAGTGTAGTAGAACATTCCTGTCTTCTAAAGAGTCAAGAAAGTTTTCGGAAGATCTCATTTATTTACCACAGCAAAGAGTTAGTGGACCATTGCCGCTTGAGCTCTTTGTTGTTGTTTATGGCATAAATTCCATCTTTATTCTCCCTGAGGAATTTTCTGAAGTGAAATTCCCATCCTGAATTTTAGCACCAATGGGATGCATGTTAAACTAACCCTCGCCTCATTTTTTAAATATGATAATATTTATTGCTAGGTTGGGTGTATCCAATGTCCATAGCCACAGACCATTTAAAAACATTCGCCTCTACGACTATCTGTGGCAAATCCTTCCACTTCACAAAGCCCTTTTTTTTTTTTTGTTCTAGTTTTCGGTTCCACTTCCTGCGTGTGATAGTGTTGACTTGCTCTTTTCATTTGGTATTTTGAGGAAGACGTTGATGACCGCCTGATGAAGCACAGTAATGACAACGATGTCTTCAGTTCTCCATCTTTTGCCCTTTCTTCTTGTCTCCCATCCCCCACCCGATCCCGCAGCTCTGTCTGTTATTCATCCTGCCATTATTGTTTCTCATAACGTCAAAAGAGGGAGGAGGAAGAAATAAGCTTCACACGAAGTGACACGCTATTGATAAAGTTTAATGAATGATGTCTACACGAGTGTTTATGTGCCAGGAGTGCAGAGAGTCCTAAAATAAAGAAATAGGAAACTTGTTGCCATCCACAGAGACCTCACTGACTGTTAGCTACCTTCAAATGATGAGATATATAGATATAGATAGATACAGATATAGATAGATATAGTTCTATATAGGTATATAGATATTACTTACGGAACATATTTATGTTTCCATCATTCCACATCCCTAGTCACTCTCATTATTTGAGCAGTCGACATGAGTAACATATATGGAGAGAGAAATAATCACTCGTGTGATCCTGCTCCTGCCCTCCGCCTTCCCTACCCTCAGAACAGAATAGGAAGAGGGGTGCCTGGGCGGCTCAGTTGGTTAAGCTTCCGACTCTTGACTTTGGTTCAGGATCTTGAGATCCAAACCCATTGGGCTCAGAGCTCAGTGTGGAATCAGCCTGAGATTCTGTCTCTCTCTCTGTCCCTCCCCCTGCTCGCCCCTGCTCTCTCACTCTCTCAACATAAATAAATAAAATCTTAAAAAAAAAAAAAATAGGAAGAGAGGTCACAGTCTGATTCAGATTTCACTTAACTTCATCAAATCTCAAACTAATAAGTACCATAATTCATTGATCCACAGTGGTTCATAAAATAAAGACATACCTTGTAACCGATGGCTTGTTAGAGTCAATAAAATACAGAGTTAGAGCTATCATTCCCTGCTCTGTTCTCTCCCCACCACATCCTCCAGTGACATTAACTGCAGCATAACATTGCTTCGCCTCAGAGGGAGGAGCTCTGTAAGGGATCCGTGCACTGATTTAAGAGAAATGCATAATGAAAAAAATGATACAGCAACATTTAAATTATGTATAAATAAATAAGTTGGTTTCTATTTAAATAGTAGATCTGATTGGAATCTAACGTGTGCTTCTTCATAAAGACTGAGTTTGGTTAAAACACAGCTTTGGAATATTTCCCCAGATTATGTATTTCTAAGAATTATTGAAATAGCAATTCAGTCTGTCCCTCCTGTACAGTGGTATTGCCTTCATATTTGAAGGGCTTTGGGGAAAAAGATGAATTATTCCTGGGCATTCCATAAGCATAATTGAAAAAGATACACATTAGCTATGAGTTCGCAGATTTCAGATCAATATAAAATGGAACTTTCTAGCTTTCTAGACAGGGAAGTATAGAGTGATCTTGTGAGATTGTGAGGTCCTTATCTATTCAGGCATTTGAAGCCGAAGCCGTCTGGCTTCTCTCAGGGATTACAATAACCTGATTCCTGCTTGGGTGATGAAAGGACTAGAGGGACTAGCCCCTTCCAATCTCAAAATCAAAGATTGTGTGGCGTGACACTAAGTAAAAGGTCACATATTCCATATTTAGAAAGCAAGTCCTAACAAGCGAAAGCTATATATTTGCCATTTCTTGAAATAAAACAAAAGAACACAGTCAACATTTTTTTCTCTTTTTTTTTGCTATCTATATCTGCTTTACATTCAAATATGGCCCCATTTTTTCCCATCTTAGAGACCCATGTCTAATACTAAATTCTTCAAAAGTATACCACTGAAGATCGGTCTTTAAAAATAGCTCCAGGGTACTCTGTAGAAACCACTGACTTCACTGAAATAAAAATAAAAGTAAAAACTGTAACTCCTGAAATAGGAGCAACTACTGTTCAGAATACTGTCTTGATGTGGTTGGGGAAAAATTTAAAGTGTGTATTACTCTGAAAAAAATCTAGTAATACCAAAACACAAAAGAATGTAACTCTAGTGGGTAATAAAATTCTTTCAAATCCCGACATGCATTTACAGCCTCATTCACAGTTTGCTAGTTCATTTCATTCAATATAACACCTGAATTGAGCTCTTATAAATCCTACCTTTCCGATATCTGTCCTGTTTGTATTCATATATACGCCCTCCCTACCTCCTGCCCTTCGTGCCTAGATTTCTATGTTTATCTGTCGTTCAGCCACGCAAACGTCTGCCCTGAGATTTTGTCTCTGGTCTTACTGAATTCCAATTGTTACATATTCAGATTTAACCTGACCTCTTCAAGCGGAAACATGGTTTTGCTCAGTGTGGGAAGAAAGCACCGGACAGAAGACAGCCGACCACGCCCACAGGTCAACGCCTTTTCCAGATAATCAGCTTTGTCAGCAGACGCCCAATAGGGGAGCGAGTCACACTGACCAGCAGCCCCAGAGACACTGCCATATACACTCTCGTGTGACCAAATTTACAAGGTCACCTAGAGTAGCAACTGAAATCTCTGCTACGGGAGTAGAACATTCTATTGTTGTTTCCTGTAGAATGCCCAGAGGGACAAAATACCTCTCATGAAGGGTTGGTTTGTCTTTCTTGATAGAATCTATTTAAAAAAAAAAAAAAAATGATGTACCTGTAACAAATTTATCTTAAGTGTAATCAGTCCATTATACAGATCTCTAGATCCATTTTTCTTTCTCTCTTTTCCTCCCGACTTTTTATTGCTTCTCCACCACCTTGGATCGAATCTTATTGGTTACAGGATTCTTTCCGGGGTATCTAAGCTAAAACTTCCCTGATTCTGCTGAAAGGAGCTGCTGCACAGTCCACCAAGTCAGCTGCCAATAGCTGAATTCAGCTGAATCCCCTCCAGTGCACCCCAGCTGTTGTTTCATCCAAAACCTTGCATCTCTGTCTCCAGAATGAGTCCTCTAGAATCAGAATGTAGAATCAGAATGGTTTGTTTACAAACTCCGGTCACAATAGGCACAGGATGATTTCCAAACCTATCTTGAAAAGAAAGCACAGAACATCTGGTGCTTCTGAGCCCCTGTCGGTAGGTTTGGATGCTTCTCCATAAGGTGCCATATTTGGGGGGCTGGGCAAGATGTCTTCTCAGGCACTGGTGTGTGTAAGGATGGCAGAGCCCAACCCACAGGAGGGTGGCCTTCCCGGTGGAGAGCCATAAAAATCCAGACATGTCCGGCTTGTGTTCAATTCTGCCTCTGTTTGGCTGAGGGTGGAATTATATAGTGGGCTTTACTGTACTTCCGGTTGACTGGCTGGTGGGGGCCTCCTTCAGGGGCAAGCGATCTAATCCTGACCAAGCATGGAACATCATTGCTTTGGAGAGAGAGGTCATTGACAGTTTCTTGAAGGTATGGTGGGGCCTGGCCCAAGTCTGCTGATAGCAGCAGCCAGATCCCAGGGGTTTTTTTTGGTTTGTTTTTTGTTTGTTGATTTTTTTTTTTTTTAAGTTATGGATTCGGACATCTTTGGAGATGTCGATTGTCTCATTTCTGTGGCAGCGAGTAGTAGTGGCTCAGTAAGTATTAAACATTCTCAATAACCAGCTGATCCTTTCTTCTTTCTATTGCGATACAAAACTTTTTAAAAAATTATGAATCAAAAAAATAAATAAAACATAAAATAAATAAAAATGTTATGAATCTTGAGATACTTAATTTTTTGAGTTGGAGTTTTTAATTTTCTATTAACTATTCCCCCACTGATTTGACCTTACCTGAGGTGGACGTCCCTGACAGCTGGACACACAGACACCTGCTTCTTTCTCCAGGAAGTCCTTCTGACCTTGCTGGGATTGGGGTTGGCCTCCACTCATGCAATGGTGGCCTGATCATTTGGGATGGCCCCTGGACCCCCCTGGGGTTTTGGTAGCTGGTGCTCTGCAGGGCCAGGCAGCTCCTAGGCCGTGGCTATGGGTGGTCTACATTTAGTGTAAAGTTTGATAACATCCTTGGGTGTTTGAGGTGGCACTAACAGGAGGTGCTCATGCTTTTTAAATCAGGCCATTAGATGTTGTGCCACTGCATGCAAGAGAGAGACCCATAATACCCCCAAGAGTATGGGGATGCAGTGTGATAGCCGCGAGGTGTGCAGCAACAGAGGGGACCGTAGGCCCATTGCCTTTTCCTGGAGCCAGGGCTTTTGTGGCAGGTGCCACAGACAGGGTGTCCTTAGCAGACAGGTTAGGACTCACAGTCCTGGTACCACATGCAAAGACACCAGTCAGGGAAGGGGAGCCTTCCTCTCCTTCCAGGGCACCGTCTTGCACCTTTATTTGGTAGCCCACCTTAGGCAAGAGTCGCCTTTGTATGTTTCAGGCCGTTCGCTAACGCAATGGGAGCTTGTATAAATCTTAGCCAGTTAGGCTAATGGTCAGCACTAGGGTCTGTGTTTCGAGTCAGGAAACACACCAGCGAATCTGACACCTGCTGGGGAAATTCACCTCCCATGGGGTGTTAGCAGGTGGAAAACAAGCCTGCAACAACCCATGCCAGCTCCAGTGAGCAGTGCTCCGGGGTTCTGGAGGTCTCTGGTGCCTTCCTCAGCAGGTGAACTTGGGGATAGGAGGCCGCGGCAGCGCTGTGCCTAGGTAATAGAGTGCAGCACAGAGTAGCACAGAGGAGGGCTGCAGGCAGGAGACCACTTCCACCTGGGAGAGCCAGGTCGTCAGCTATTTGCAGCTAAAAGGCGTTTCCCCAGGTTAACTGCCACTGTGACTCTATCATAATGCTCAACACCAGCAGTTATGGCTTTGTGAAATTAATATTTGTTAAGTAGAAAGGGCTGTGAGATGGTGAGCCTCCTTCAACAAGAGACTACAAGAGAAATTGAAATAAAGAAGTTTATTACTCACTAGTCGTAGTAGAAGAAGTGTAGGCAGACCTGGAGGGGGTCACATGGGGAGGAGGTCGAGGCAGAGTGGAGAGAAAGAAGCCGGGGCACGTGCCTTTATTAGGGTCTGTGGATAGAGGGCTTTGGACTTCCTGCTATGGCCAGATTGATCGACTCAAACCAAAAAGATCAGGATTTTGGTAAACCCCACAGGATCTTATGAAAGGAGTTTATGTGTTGGGAGAGGGCTGTGAGGGACTGTTGCTCACAAGGGCTATTGGGGAAGTCATATCAGGAACTTTTTCCTTTTTCCTTATAATTCTGTGGTCTCTTATCTAGGCCTTGAGGTTTCATCAAGGGCTAGTGTCAGCTTAAGGCCCCCACAGACCGCTTGGCCAGACAAAATGGATGCTGAGGCAGCAATATCATGGAGTAGCTTAGCTACACTCGGACACACCTGTTTTTTTTTTTTTTTTTAATTTCTTTTCAGTGTAACAGAATTCATTGTTTTTGCACCACACCCAGTGATCCATGCAATCCGTGCCCTCCCTAATACCCACCACCTGGTTCCCCCAACCTCCCACCCCGCCCCCGCCCCTGACACACCTGTTTTTATAAATAAAGTTTTATTGTAACACAGTCCTGCTCATTTGTTTACATACTGTCAATGGATGTTTTTTTGTGCTACAAAGCAGAATCAAACAGTTGTGAATGGCTTGCTAAATCCAAAATAGTTACTATGAGGTTCTTTCCAGTAAAGCTTTAGCAATTCCTGCTGTAGAAGTAGGGCATGAGACTCGTACCATGGAGCAGAGTGGGTGACACAAAGCAGCTGCCAGCCAGCAGAGGTGTCTGAGCCAGCAGCTGAAATGAACAGCCACTAGCATCAACCCAGCCTCAGCAGCCAATCTTCTTGTAAACATCTTGTACCAATTTGCCTTCCAGTCCGTGTTTTACCCTTGATCTGCTCTGCTCCGTATGGCTGCACCTCTGCCAGCTTCTAAGTCAGCTTGCTCTCTGCTAGGTTAAGACAATGGAAAGAGGGCTGCCTGGGTGGCTCAGTCATGAAGCATCTGCCTTCGGCTCAGGTCATGATCCTAGGGTCCTAGAATTGAGCCCCACATGGGCTCTCTGCTCAGTAGGAAGTCTGCTACTCCCTCTCCCACTCTCCCTGCTTGTGTTCCCTCTCTCATTGTGTCTTTCTCTGTCAAATAAATAAATAATCTTAAAAAAAAAAAAAAAAGACAATGGAAAGAACTAGGGGGAAGTTAGAGGGAGAGAAAGAAGCATGGGTATTTCTCTACCTCCACTCTGCTTCTGGAAGATTCTTGAGCAATGTCTGTCCTCTTCCATGAATCTAGCTCCTGACAGACTGTCTTGTGCTTGCAGCTATCACCTCTTAGCCTCTGGTCATATCCCTTCTTCCTTGTGCCTCCTGTTTAGGTGTATGCGAACTTCTTGCTCTTGCTAATCTGAGGGTTGTTTATGGTCCCCCTCTTGGATTATCAGTCCTTGCGTCTCCTAAGTAACTATTCCCTTACTGTTAAATTCCCTTTGTTGTTAATAATTGAAGTGATACCTACTTTTCTTGATGGGCACCAGCAGATGAGAGGAAACAAAGCAGCTCTGCGTGAGTGGCCCCTTTGTGGTGAGGTATGGGCTTCTAGAATCTGGCTCAGCTATCATGGATGGTGAGTAATACCCAGGCTCAGGAGTACATTACATTAGGATACATTTAAGTCACGTCTTGAGGATTCTCAGAAATACTTGTGGAATAATAACATCCCCGTATGAGCAGGTGGGAGCTTGGTTTCAGCGAAAATCAGGCACAAATACTAATGTGACCTCAATCACGGGGTAGAGAAAACCGAGATGTTAAAATTACAGAAACCTCCATTTTAAACTGTTGTGCTATAGCTTTGTCTTTATGACTAATGCCAGTCAACATCTTCCTTAAAGATAATTAGCAGAGTTACCATTTCTTCCATGAAAAACAAAAGGAGAAATTGAAAGGATTTCAATCGGATGCTATTTTCATTCTTGTCATTAAAGATACACATGAACTTTCAGAATCCAATGTCTATTCCCAGTTCTCCAAGTCTGGAAGAGTCTGGGGACCTGCAGAGACTGCTGTAATTTCAATTCATAGTTTGATAGGAACAGTCAGCCCTAGTTAAATGCCATCAATGGCTAATGCAGTTTGGACAGTTTAATTATGTACTTGTCTGAACACTTGTCACACTACTGGCGACTTCAAAGCGGTGTAGTTGTCTTTGGCACTAAAATTTGCAAAGTGTTTTATAATCATTTTTATTAGTGCTTCCTCACATTAGATCACTAGACAAAAAATGAGATATGAAGAGGTTAAGTAACTTGACCAAGACTAGACTGAACTGACAAGAGAAAATTGGGAGCTGAAACAATTAACTAAATGGTTCACCTATTAAAGGCGCGTCTTTTGTTTTGGGGAGGGAGAGGAAGGAGGAGTTTAAATTACTAAGCTAATTGTCTGGTAATCACGGCACTCTCGGATCTAAGAATAAAATTCATGATCTCCAGTTCTTGTTAAAATACTTATCACATTGCTCAATGCGATGTTTTTTATTAAAATGACGAACCTTTCGCATTGTAGAGTCAGACGCCTTCCTTTTGATGTGTTACATATTTATATCGCCACCTAGTGGACTGATTTGTAATGAAGGCGGGCTTATGGCTCGGGGCCGAAAGGTGAGGGACAGATGCTCTTCCCGCCATTCATCCTCAATGGACACCGTATCTCTCAGTTGCTTCACCTCTAATGTTGAACCTGAAAACTTTGTCTGCATCCTGACTCCCAGAGAAAGAAATTCGGGATCATGTTATTAACAAACATGCCTTGCCTCCTCAAGGAGAAACAGATGAATGAAGTTCCCAGTGGCCAGGAAAACATGAACATATGTTAAAGTCATTAATGGCTGTGTTGCTTCTGTTTAGCAGCAAGGTATAATGACACAACTAATTTGCCTTTTCCTCATTATGAGGTGTTAACAAGGAGAGTAATTATGACAGAGAAGATAGAAATGGTGGTATTCTTTAAATTAGAAGTAAAGGGTAAATCTAACAGACAACACTTTTTTTTTTTTTTCTGCTGAAAAACCATACATTTTATAGAATGATTCTAAAAAAAAGAAAAGAAAATAATTCTATATGACCATTATGAGCTATATTTATTATGTCCTTGGAGATTAACTGGAATTCTGTTTTTGTGTATTCTTTCTCATTTTCTTATAAGCACTTTGAGACAATGACTTTTACTTAAATAAGTGGCTGGTATTGGTCTGTTTCCATGTGAAATAATTTTTTGAGTCATTTCTGTTGGATATTTTTAAAAATGTAATACTCCTTGTCAGACAGTTTTCCAGGGTCATTTCTGTAGTATATTTTTTGAAATGTGATATTCCTCTTATGTCCAACTTACTAAGAGTTTATGCCTTTGCTGTTAGAGATAATAATGTTCTTGTAACTGACAGTCATCGTTAAAAAAAAACAAACTTCTTTCTGTTGAATCAGCCCCTCTATATCTGTACCATCTAAAGACATCCTCTGTATCACTTAAGCTTTTCCAGCAATTATGAGAGCCAGTAAAGGAGCCAAATCCAATCTTTGCTTTGTGATCATTGGGTTTTTATCAAATTTTTTCTTAAAAAAGGAAGCTATTTTGCCTCATCAAATTACCATTTTACACACTTTTTTTTTTAAAAAAAGATTTTATTTATTTGAGAGAGAGAGGGAGAGGGAACACGAGCAGGGGGAAGGCAGAGGGAGAAGCAGACTCCCTGCTGAGCAGGGAGCCCAATGTGAGACTCTATCCCAAGCCCCTGGGATCATGATCTGAGCTGAAGGCAGATGCTTAACTGACTGAGCCATCAGGTGCCCCTACACATTTTTTCCTCATATATTTTTCACTCCTTTTCTAATGATTATTAGTTAATTGGTTAAACATGTTAAAAAGTCTACCAAAAAGTACCTGGTAATTATAAGTTATATAGAATGTTGGTTATTTAAAATCAGTTGAGACATCAGGCAAAGATTTCATATCTAGCAGTTTTTTTCAATGTGCTGGCATTAAATAAATACAAAAAGTGGGCATTTGCATTTGGAACTACTGGCACTTGCTACTAAGTGAAAGATGTTTTAAAAGGATCGAGATCTGACAATGCATCTACTTACAGAGGTATCTACTTAGAGATATATTATTAATTTTAGTCTCACCCATGAAGACATATCTTGGATAATCTCACATTTACTATTCAGAGTGAAAATAGTTCTTTGGGTAATATATTTTTTTAAAAAAGAATATATGTTTATAACAAAGAATTCCACAGGATATGAAACACTTAAAAGCAAGTTGGAATACATAAAAATTTGTTAACCCCTTTGTGGTTTCCAATAGACTATGGAATGGGTAGGTGTGTGTGTAAATGTATGTGAATATACATATTCAGTGCTTAAGAAGTTGTGGATATTGCAATTACGTATTTAACAAATGCTTGGTATTATTATTTACCAGCCTACTAACTTACACTCCAGTGATATTATTATTTTCCCCTTTTTATCCAAAACTTTTAATTTTAGCCCTTACTTTTAAACAAAATTATAGACATGAATCATTTAAAGGTCAAAGGGTTCTTTGAAAACATTGAAAAAACAGGGATTTTTTGTTTTTTTTTTTCTTTTAACCAAAAATAATGGTCCTCTACATGCTTGCTTCTATGTTCCATTCCCTAGAACACAACCGCTTTGATCTCCTACAGATGATCATTTTGATATTTACATTAATGTCTTCAAATACCAGGCGGTTGTGTCGGAGGAGGTTATCAAGGTGATCAGGATGTGTGGAAAGACATTTGAGTCCATCTGCAAGAGTCTGAGACAGTCCTCAGTGTCTTCCACGTTCCAGCTCACAAGTCACGGACACCCTCTGGCAAGCAGGAAGCTGATGCCCTGCCTTGGATAGGAGCCCTAGCAAATGACCCTTCAGTAGATGCAGCAGATTGGGTGCATACAAAGACTGGCCATCAGAGTGTCCAGGTGGGGTGACATATGGCCGAGGATGCTGGATTGCCCTTGAAATACTTGGTTAGTGCACTAACAGCATGTCTTGTGTGCTTTGTACAAGGCTAGGACAACTGTCAAAAGAAATCAGGGGCCATTCGCTGGAATTCCCAACCGGTGAGGGATTAGTAAATTGATTATTTTGGTCCCCTCCCTGCACATGAAGTTTCTAAACACATTCTGGTTTGTGAGGACACTGCATCTCGTTTAGCCCAAGCTGCTTCCTGTTGATGTACAAACCAGGCGGCCACCATTAGGGGATCAGAGAAGCTGAATAACCATGTACAGATACCCTCATGGACTAGTGATCAGGGGTCACATTTTAAAGGTCATGATGTATAAGACTGGGCAAAAGAACATGAGATTGAAAGGAGGTTCCATCTCTCCTACAATCTTCAAGCAGTATGTTTAGTAAAAAGGAAAACGGAAGTATTAAAGCAGCAGATTAAATTACTAACAGGTAAAATGACCTTGGCTGTGTGGGCTGAGGTACTATCTCAGGTTTACTACATTTGAATGACCAACTGGTAGGGCCTGTTCCCCCCTATGCCAGGCTGGGGACCTCTAATACTGTAAAGGTTTAGAAGTCTTGGGAAACAGGCATTGCCCTGACTCACCACAGATCAACATCCGATGCCATTAAGAACGTGCATCATGCCTAGGAAAGGACTTACTTACTGGAATTTGCAAGGGGATACCCTTCAGGGATGGGGGAGCTACTTTGCACACCTGGGTGGAGGGGACTACTCCGTCTACTGAGACCCTTGTCCTACGGCAAACCGGGCCTGTTGAAATAGACTCTACCTGGAAAGGAGCACACACCATTGAAAGAGGAGAGAAGCAGGGGACTCTGGTCTGGCATGTCCCACCCTCCGTCCCTCTCCTTGCCCCTAACTGTGCTATCTACCCCAGCCAGCTTGCAAGGTATATACAACTGGGTCAAGTTCCTAAAGCTGCAGCCTCCCTTTCCTCAAGGCCGGCTGATCAGGTTCTGTTTCCCACGGGTGCAATCATTCAGCTGCTGTCTTTGATCTCTCCATTGGCCTGGAGGATATCACAGCATACCTAGAAGCCCTCACTAAATTCACCCAGCAAGACTTAAATGATAACCAACAAAACCTGTTTTTACTGAACACTGAAATGTTCAGTAAACAATAAACCTGTCCTCCAAAATAGAAAGGCCTTGGTCATGATTAGTGCCATGAAAGAAGGGACCAGTGCCATTATTCAAGCAGAATGTTGTGTGTTCATATCTGATGAGTCTGTTAACGTGCCACCTTTATTAAATCCTGCGAGGACCCAAGTGAACACCTTGAGCTATCTGCCTCCCAGCCCAGAGGACATGGTGAACCAATGGTCCGGCTCATGAGGCTCTCGGTGGAAGAAGTTGTCACTCCTTTGGAGAATTATTGTCCTAACCTCTGTTTTGTCTTCCATGTGCCTGCATTTTTGCTATGGCATCTCCCTCCAGTGTAGCCAGATAACTGCCACTGAAGCCATCTCCCAGGTAGTGAACCCCTTGCTGACTCTGCTGTACACATGTTGGAAGAGGGTGGTAAGTAAGACTGTAAGGGCTGGTCATGAGGGTTGGCGGTGGAGGAGGTTATCAAAATGATGCGACCACCCACTGACCTTTGAGCAGGACCTGAGCATTTGGAGGCCTCCCATCCCCTTTCCTGTTCTTGAAATGTGTGTTCTGCTTGCCTTTTCTGCTCCCAGAAGCTGCCCCAAGGACACAGCCTTGAAACAGTAATGTGGCATTGAGACTACCTGGACAGTATATGTGTCTAACCCAGTTAAGGCCTCTATATAAACTTCTAAGATTTGGCAGGCAGGTGCGAAGATCTATTTATCTTGTGGCTGCCTAAGACAAACCTCTCATGTAAGTTCCTTGCTTATTAAATCTGTCACCTACTGATCTGGAATGATCTGTCTTTCTTCACTCTCTTCCTTCCCTCCTCCATGTAATGGCCCCTTCATATCACGTCTGGGAACCTCCAGAAGTTGCAAGCCCACAAATTGATAACCTGGAAGTGAGAAACCTGTCCTTTCCCTCACTCAACCCCACAGCCTGAACATTCTTCCCTTACTCTACACTCACATTCGTAATATCCTAACATTTTCATTTTGTATAGATCAATTTCCAAGCTTACCTTATCCGATGTTAATTATAATTACAACTGAGCAATGTGGTAGGAGTTGATGACATTTATTTTCCTGAACAATTTTTTTTTTTTTTTTATCTCTCTCCGGAGGGGGATTAGTGATTGCCTTATTTCTTATTAGCTGTTTTCTATGATTTTCTTTTAAATAATCCACCTCAAAGCCTTTAGCTAATTGCCTATATATTCTCCCCAAAGTCCATAAGCATCAGATATTCTCCTACAGGCATCTTCCCCATGGATTCTCTCCCAGAACCTTCTGCCCAGCCTCTATCTAGCAGCCTGATATTTTTCTTCACCACCCTCCTGGCTTTGGATCTTGTCTTCCTCTAACCTTGACTTCTTTGTTTTTTGTTTTTTTTTTTAAAGATATTTTTCATTTATTTGACAGAGAAAGAGAGAGAGATCACAAGTAGGCAGAGAGAAAGAGGGAAGCAGGCTCCCTGCTGAGCAGAGAGCCCAATACTGGGCTCAATCCCAGGACCCTGAGATCATGACCTGAGCCAAAGGCAGAGGCTTTAACCCACTGAGCTCCCCAGGTGCCCGACATCTTTTTTTGTTTACTCTCCTATTTTGGTTCATGTGTTCTAAGAAAGGATAAAAGGGAGGTAAAATTTGGAGGCTTTGCCTGTCAAAATACTTTATTGTTCTCTCACGTTTGATTGATAGTTTGCCTGTGCGTATAACTCAAGTTGGGAAACGAATTTTTCTCAGAATACTGAAAGCATTCTTCCACTGCCTTCTGGCTTCTACAGTCCCTAGTGAGAGGTCCAAAGGTATTATGACTCTTGATCTCTTGTACAAACTTGTAGGAACTTCTTGTCCTGAATACTCTGGATTTATATGACAACAGGCTTTGTGGCATGCCCATTTTAATCTCTTGGGTGGACATTTCCAAGCCCTTGAAATCTGAGAAGTTACTTCTTCTGGGAGAACTTTCTTAAATTATTTTACTGATGTTTCCTTCCCATTTTTCTCTTATGCTTGGGTATTAAACTTCCTGGATTGATACTCTAATTTCCTTATATTTCCTCTGTTTCCTATCCTTGTCCTATTGTTCTATTTCAAAGTGATTACTTCAATTTTATTTTCCCAAACCTTTGTGTTCTCAGAAGAAATCTGTACTCTATCATTCTGTTCTTATATTATAACTGAAAAATCTGTTCTCATCACTCTGAGAATATTAGTGACAATCATTTTTATTATTCTTTCCTATGTATAGTCTTCATTGTTTTCCAATATTCTAATTTTTTTCCTTTACTTTTAATGGTAAAGGATTTCCTCCAATATCCAGTAATCACCGGTTGCCTACTTATATCTAACACTGGGATTCCAACAATTGATGAGGAGGTCATGAATGGAGCTTGCAATGTATGCTTTACTGGAGGATGACTCAGCCAAGTCTTTTAGCTGAGGAATTTTGATGTCAAAATTAGGTTGGTTAGTTTCCCCAGAAAAGAATCTTCAAGTATCTTGCTGAGAGGATATACTGTACCTTGTGTTTTGGAAGTTAAGAAGAAAGGAAGAGCTGGAGAATGTTAGCATCCAGCATATATGCATCTATTTAACCCTCCATTTCCCCTCATACCTTTGGTCATACCCTGGTGTTGATGTTTTCTAGACAAGGGAAGACTATTTCACTCTTTCCAGAAAATATAGCTCCACTCTTTTTTTTGTAGTAAGGGTGGGGCAACATCCTCGCGTGGAGAATAGTGGATAGTTACCTCCTTCCTAAACAGATTTTTTTGTTTTAATGCAGTCACCTCATTTCCACTTTTAGAAACACCTGACATGGCAGCCCTCCCACTCAGAGATGAAGATTATGTCCTCTCTCCTTGAATCTCAGTGGATTTATCATTAATTCGACCAATAGAGTATGGGAGATCTGAGAGCCATGTGATTTCCAAGTATAGATCATAAAAGGCTTTGTAGCTTCCATTTTGCTGTCTAGAAATATTCACTCTTGTAGTCCTGAATCATCATAATACGAAGTCCAACTTCCTTGAGACCACTGAAGAGGCCATCTGTAGACATTCTAGTCAAATATCTAATCTGAGCCTGTCTTTGTCTAATCCATCTCAGTCATTCGGCTGTAAGTAAAAAAGCCATCTTGAAAGCAGTTTCTCTAGCCCTGGCTGTGCCGACTTTTAGCCGTTCAAGTCATCTCCATTTTGGTCCCAGACATCATGGAACAGAAAACAGCCATCCTCATGGCACACTTTCCGAACTCCTCACCCACACAATTTGTGAGCATAATAAAATGGTTATTGTTTTCTACTAGTACATTTTGGGGTAGTTTGCTATGCAGTAATAGATAATTTACATGCCCAGGACTCTGAGTTATGAGTCACTGAGAATTCTGGTCCGAGACAGATTGATTCTTGGATTTCTTCACCACAGGCTTAGGATTCTGTTTGCTTAGGTCTGTTAAGCCCTTTGCTACTAGTATAACTATGGTTTCCAAAGCCTCTTTTCTTGAGCTCCCAGTCTTTGTGGGTATAGGCTTTTAAATATAAATCTCTTCACATTCACTTTAGAGGAGTGTCTAAAGGATGCATAGTAGGTACATATATTTCTCCTGAGAGCCCACAATTTTTTTAAATTTATAATTCTCTAATCTGGCTCAGATATAGTTTACTTAATTGAACTGCACATGTAAAGCTTATCATGAAGTTTATTCTCTGTCTTTTTTGGGGGGTTGATTGCATTGGTACCAATGAAACTCCTTTCATTCCTGGTGGGTGTTGTTGCTGCTAATCCGGATACCCTATTTACTGCTGAGAATAATGAGGGTTTTCTTTATTTGAACTATGGCTGATATTTAGAGATATGTTATGCCTTATAAAATTATTTTAATTTTGAGGGACATCTGGGTGGCTCAGTCAGTTAAGTGTCTTCAGCTGAAGTCATCATGATCGCAGGATTCTGGGATGGGCTCTGCATCCGGTTACCTGTTGAGGAGATAGCCTGCTTCTCCCTCTCCATCTGCCTCCCGCTCCCCCTGCTTGTGCTAGTGCTCTCTCTCTCTAACAAATAAATAAATAAACATCTTAAAAAAAAAGAATTCTCACTAAATTATTTTAATTTTGAAATAATCCACTGAAATGTATCAGATAACAGTATCATTGAGGTGTGTCCTTTGTTCTTTTTCACTAAGACGTTAAAACACCTCAAACAGTGTATATATTGATTTCATCGTAACTTTCTTATAAAAAAGAATCTTAAAAGCAGTGTATAGATGCCACCATTTCATTTTCTAGAAACTTCCCTGAGACCTTTCTCTCTCTGATAACACTTCTGCTTGGTAACCAGGTTCTACATCAGCTAAGCCCATTCATAAGATTTAACCTGAAATTTCACTTCCTTCCTGCTGGTCAAATTGTGTCTTTTTAACACCACCTCATGTAAGATAGTCTTTTGATCACATTTTTTAATACAGCTCAAGATGTATTTCTTCTGTGAAATCTTATACGGTGGCATAAGAAGAGCTGTATTTGTCTTAGAAGAGCTAGGTCCGGGGCACCTGGGTGGCTCAGTGGGTTAAACCTCTGCCTTCAGCTCAGGTCATGATCTCAGGGTCCTGGGATCGAGCCCCGCATTGGGCTCTCTGCTCAGCCGGGAGCCTGCTTCCCCCTCTCTCTGTCATCTCTGCCTACTTGTGATCTCTCTCTCTTTAAAATAAATAAAATATTAAAAAAAAAAAAAAAAGAAGAAGAAGAAGAAGAGCTAGGTCCATGGGCTAGTTTCTTCTTTAAACTCTTAGCTCATTTCCTCTGAGGAGTAGGGCAATTTGTTACCATCTCTGAACCTTGGAATTATCGTTACTTACCTATATTGGAAACAGCAGTCAGCAGTCCCTTCCCTGATGTATGTGTATATTTTTATGTGTGTGTGTGTGTGTGTGTGTGTGTGTGTGTGTGTGAGAAAGAGAGAGAGAGAGATGGAGAGAGAGAGAAAGAGAATATATTGGAAAGAATAAGGCTGTTAAAAAACATCAGTACACAAATGTAATGAATTACTTAGTTTTAAACTAAATGTGAGGTGACAACAGTACGCGTCCAGATCAGTATGCTATGTTTATCTACCTCACATCTGGCTCCATTTCATATTTTTACATTTGTTTTACTTGCTTCAAAAAAAATCAAGATAAAGGTGTCTTATTTTATGTGTCCTTGGAGAAGTTTTGAGTAAAGATAGATATGAATTTTAAATATTAAATTACTTAAACATCTTTAGCCTACATATTTTGCTTTAAATTCTACTGATTGTTATGTTTTTAGACCCTCACTAGGCATATTTAAGAGAACGAATGCATTTTAATGTCTGCGTGTGTATAATGACATGTATTTATTACGTAGCCTCAGAATTATTTCCTAAATGCATCATATGAGTATTATAGTCCCAAATTAATTGTGATCAATTTGGAGATAAAAAAATTGCATCATGTACTTTGTTTTGTCCTTCTTCCAAATCCAACTCGTTTCAGATGGGCAATAAATAATTTCTAAATGCACACAGAATGTATTTGGCAAAACATTTCCCAGCAAAATGCCAGGTAGGGAATTGCAAGTAGAGAAAACCCTCTTATCTTACACTTCCAACATATGACTCCATTTTACACCAGTCTCGTTTTGCCATTTTCAGTTATGCAGTTTGTCCAACTTTCTTATCAAAATATGTTTTCTACTAAATACCTCCTAGCTTTATACACAAATATTTACTCTGGGTTCAAGTGAGTCACTTTCAACCAGTCTGTAGTTACCTGGGCATTTGCTTGTTGATTCTAAAACAATGTCCAGCACAACTGCCTGACTGTCCGTATTTTTTCCACTGAATGTGAGGCTGGTATCGGCACTGGTCTGTAAGTTTGAAACAAAATGGGAGTTGGCAGAAGTTTGCAAATCAACCACAAAATACTATAAAAGGAAGAAGTGATCTTAATATCTCAAAATATTTAACCTCTGGCCTTATCAGTCTAATGGTGTGAATTGTCTGGATAGCTTTAAAGTGGGCTGTGATAAGTAAGCCTTCCATTCAAGTTAGATTTTACAAACTGAATCCTTTCCTTGGAGCAAATTCACAGAGTCAAGTAATGCTTCCATCATCTTATTTATGAAGGAGAATAGAACTACAAATCTAAACAATCCCAGAAGCTTGATATATGATGCCCATTAGTTCATTTTTTGGGTGGCCAGCCTTAAAAGTGGCTCCTTATCCCAAAATAAGTTCAATGTTTCTTGCTCCAACTTTCAGAATAGAGAGGTTCCACCTCAAAACAGAGGCTGTCTGAGAAAGCATTTCCAGTTATTATGTATCTTGTGAATGGCGCCAGTCTACCATTATAGTAGGAATGTAGTTTTGGTAATCACAGACTCTATTTTTGGCAATAAGTGATATGCAAATGCAAAGAAGCATGAACTGCATGGCATAGATCCATTGTTAGTGCCCTGCTATACCACTTGTCTTCATTGTGCAAACCTCTGGGCTTAAGTGGATTATAATACAATAATCTAATGCAATTAAAAATGCATCTGGAGAACAATGTAAATTTACATTTAGTGTTCATAACTTGTTATGTAGCTTTCAATATGTTGTATCATGTACTATTCATGACCCTCTTTGTACTCTTCCCTCTCAGTATTTTCTTGTTTCTCACGCCATTCATTCATTTCAATTTTTAGCCAAGTGTTTATTTCATGTGAGTTGCATTGAATGTGAAGAAAACAAACCTCATATCTCCTTTACTACACAGATTAGATTTAAGCTTTATTTCCAGAACAATCCTTGTGTGAGATTAATATCTAGTTAGTGAAAGGTATGACTTTTTTTCTATCAATATTTAACAGAAAAGAATTTGACTCTGCATTCTATTCCCCGATAATTAATACTCACTTTGATATTGTAGACGAAAGGATTTTGTATTCATTCTGTTGACAGAATGATTTGAGACCAAGGAGGAAATGCTGTTTGACAACCTCTGCATATTCTTCATTCTGGGGAAAAATGCATTCTGCTAGCTGTCCAATCAATTATGTAGACAAAATGAATTTCATCATAATTCTGTCAACAAAATGCTAACTTGGTTAAATTATTCTCTCCACAAAATGAATTAACTTAAAAATCCTTTTGTCCACAAAATAGATTTAAGCATTTAGTGGAGCCTTGTAAATACTATCGTCTGTTAGTTTAGTATGTGTAATGCAAATATGTGGATTGGCTATGTCAGCATTTCTAGTTCTTTAGAGGTTATGGACCCATGTGTTGTAACTTCCCTTTTCATTGAAGGTCAAGTGGAGAGCAAAGTCAATTATCCAGAGAATAGCATATGGTAGATAAATGTAGCACTGTCCAAAACTACTATAAGTTAGATCCATTTGAACATCATGCATTTTTAGAAAGTATAATTTAACAAGCTTGCCAACTAATTAAGTCTTTAATTAGGGCTTCAAATTCAACAAGTCACTTCAGGGATAATTCTTCGTAAAGAAAAGAGACTGATGGTTCAACTTCTTGACAGTTTACTGCTAAAGAAAATATATTGTTAAACATATTACAATGCATAATTTAAAAATTATTCAGTATCACCTTCTGTGATTTGGTCTCCTTTTTGGACATATAAATATTTTAAATAAATGCTTTGGTAAATGTATGAGGTGTGGACAGTGCAATGTATTTCTTTTAAATAAAAGAAATTATTAGTTGGCTTCAGCTTACATTACTTGATAGCAAGTCTTGAAAAGCACTGTTCATCAGTGTGATGTCCAAGAACACATGACACTCATTTATTTTAAAACATATGTGGAAGGGCGCCTGGGTTGCTCAGTGGGTTAAAGCCTCTGCCTTCGGCTTAGGTCATGATCCCAGGGTCCTGGGATCGAGCCCCGCATCAGGCTCTCTGCTTAAGCAGGGAGCCTGCTTCCCCTCTCTCTGCCTGCCTCTCTGCCTACTTATGATCTCTGTCTGTCAAATAAATAAACAAAATCTTTAAGAAAACAAACCATATGTGGAATAGGAGTATAAGAGTAATATTTTTCCTTTTGATTACTGTATCTGACCAATGATATAAAGTGACATGTTGCGCCAAACCTAAATCCAATTAGAATACAGAATTTTAAAACTATTAAATAGTGTCTTTGATTTCTATAAATGTTTTACTGGCTTTGGAAAGACAGCATTGTCTTGTCTTATTCCAGTAATTGTCAAATTATTTAATTTGAAAAATGATCATGTTTCATATCGCACCTTCCTAAGATTCTTCTTTTATTTGATTAGAATAGAATAAGCTAGACCGAGAAAGAGAATTAATAGGAAAATTAATAAGATAATTTTTAAAAGATTTTATTTATTTATTTGAGAGAGAACAAGTACAAGAGAGAGAATGAGAGCATAAGCAGAAGAGGGGCAGAAGGAGAGGGAGAAGCAGGCTCTTGGTTGAGCAGGGAGCCCGACGTGGGTTCAATCCCAGCTTCCTGAGATCATGACTTGAGCCAAAAGCAGATGTTTAACTGACTGAACCACCCACATGAAAGTTTGTTGCACAAAACATTGGTCGTGATTAAGAAGCGTAAGATTTGGGGCGCCTGGGTGGCTCAGTGGGTTAAAGCCTCTGCCTTAGGCTCAGGTCATGATCCCAGGGTCCTGGGATTGAGCCCCGCGTCAGGCTCTCTGTTCAGGGAGCCTGCTTCCCCCTCCCTCTCTCTCTGCCTGCCTCTCTGCCTACTTGTGATCTCTGTCTGTCAAATAAATAAAATCTTAAAAAAAAAAAAAAAAAAAAAAAAAGAAGCGTAAGATTTAGGGGAGACAATGTGAATGTGACAATGTGAAAAAGAAGCAACTTTCCCAAACAATGCTTTCTTAAAATGATAAAGTCATGCTGTTTTTAAAAACAAAAATATAATATTACAATTCTGTACCACTTAAAAATGTAATGTTGTCAAGGTTTTAATTGTCAGAGTGGAATAGATGTATTAGTAATAAATGGTGTAGGTACCAGATTTTTTTTTTTTCTGACTAACAAATATAGGTCATCGAGCCACTTAAACAGAAATTTTAACTAAATTTTCCCATTGGGTGTAGAGTAAAAGCAAAATAAAAATCAATAAGGGAGATTTTTAAAAATATATAACTCCATTGCTATATGCCTAACATGAGAACAGTGACTGGCATTTAGATGATCAGTAATATTTATTCAATAATCAAATGAAATATCATAAATCTTCCTTCTTTCAAAGCACACAAGATTTTATGTAACTTAAAGATATATAATATTTTGCTTTCCCCTAAAAATGTTGATCTCTTGTCATAAATGGTAGCAGTGTGTGAAGAAAAAGTAACATGGAAAAAAATGTATTGCTGGACTTGTCTATTTTTGACAGAAGTGGAAAAATTCTCATTTACAGAAACAGCCTAGTGTTCTAATGTGATTTGCTCCTGTTTGGGTCATATGAATCAAGGTCTCCTTAGTTTTCAGTGATATCCTTTTGTAATCTGTTTTGTATAGAGGACACACACTTTTTAAACTATTGGAATTCAGAGAGTTCCAGAGAATACATAATCCAAGTCGTACTACGAAGGATAACAGTTAAGGAACACTGACAGAGAAAAATATGTAAATGATTTGTAAAGCACAGACTATGACAATGGGCCAGTTGAGTCAAGTCTTCTGACACAGTTCATAAATTCTAGCAAGGAAGAATTACTTGCTAGAAGGTCACGGGCAAGGTCTTGATGTACATGGAATAGCATCGTCCTCAAACTTGGATAGTTTGAAACACTGTAATTTGAAACTATTATTGTTATTCTCAAAATCTTTGCTAGAGAGACCATATCCTCTTTTATTATTTATAACCACAAGTTAAGAATTAATGAACTGTGTAATACAGATCTTCCTCAACTTATGATGAGGTTATGTCCCTTTTGAAATCATAGCTTTGACTAGCCTGTCTTAAAGGTGCACAGAACGTTTTTATTAGCCTACAATTGGGCATAATTATCTAAAACAAAGCCTGTCTTATAATAAAGTACTGAATATCTCAAATAATTTATTGAATTTCATACTGAAAGAGAAAAACAGAACGGTTGTGTGGGTACAGAATGGTTTTAAGTGTATTAGTTGTTTACCCTCATGATTCCTGCTGACTAAGAGCTACCGCAGGCTACAGCTGCCCAGCATCGTGAAAGAGTATCATACCATGTATCTCTAACCTGGAAAAAGAACAAAATTCAAAAATTTGAAGCACAGTCTCTACTGAATGCATATGGCTTTTGCATTCAAAAGTAAAGTTGAAAATTATAAGTCAAACTGTAGTAATTCAGGGGCTGACTCTATGTACAAATATAATGCTAATTAATCTCCTTCAATAATTAATGCATAATTAATATGCAATATATAACCCATGGCAATAATATGATATATAATTAATGTGTAATACATAACATAGAATACAATATTTCTATGTATTCTATATATCGTTTTATCTATACCCAGAAACAAAGCAGGATATAAATATATAATTACACAAAAATAGATAAATAGATTACCAAAAGTAGTCTATGAACCACTAATGATTAAATGTGATTTATAAGGTGCCTCCCTCAGTTAAGCATCTGTCTTCAGCTCAGGTCATGATCCCAGGGTCCTGGATCAAGTCCCGAATCAAGCTCCATGCTCAGTGGGGAGTCCTTCTCCCTCTCCCTCTGTGTGCTCATTCTCTCTCTTAAATAAATAAATCTTTTAAAAAATGTGAATTTATAGTCCATGGGTTGATTCAAAACATATCACATAAAAATGCATAATATTTTATCTTTTTTTTTTAATTTTTTTTTTAAGATTTTATTTATTTATTTGACAGAGAGAGATCACAGGTGGGTAGAGAGAGAGAAAGAGAGAGAAAGAGAGCGGGAAGCAGGCTCCCTGCTGAGCAGAGAGCCCGACTCGGGACTTGATCCCAGGACCCTGAGATCATGACCTGAGCCGAAGGCAGCGGCTTAACCCACTGAGCCACCCAGGCGCCCCATAATATTTTATCTTAATTTGATAGTATAGATGACCAGTATTGTGAAAATGATTTTATGAAAATAGTGATTCCTGTTTCTTTTTTATTTTCTCCATTTATATTTTCTGTTTGCCTACAATAGTACATGTTGCTTTTCAATTAATTTTAAAAAGCATTCAAAAATAAGATATATATTTTAATAAATTCATTATAGTAATACATATACAATACATACATATTTTAATAAATGACATTTACGATAAGTTATTTTTCCAGGTTCATATTTTATAGTACACATGAGTTTATGTGAGTATCTTTATAAATGTGTTACAGCAAGTGAAATCAGAAGAAATTTGTATGCTTTTGTATTCCATGGAATAAAAATATTAATCACCATTTTATGTAGGAATAATACCAAAATGCTTGTAAATTTTTAAGAGCCAAGTATGTTTAATTTGTGGCTATATTATCCCCTAACACAGGGTCTGGAATACAGTGGGTAGCATGGTAACACTTCCGTCTCTCTTCCCCTGTACGTACATATATTAGGGTCAGTAAATATCAGCATCTCTTCACCTTGATTCAGCCACCTGGCTGTTGCTTCTGCTGGCCATGTGATTAGCTCCTTCCCCTCACTCTTAGCATTACTCTAGCCAGCTCTTATATCTTTTTGTCAATCCTGAAATTCAAGGACTTTGTCCCCCTCTGGTGTGACTTGTTACTGCTCTGGTAGTTGTCAGCACAAGTATGATATTGAAAAGGTCACACTTCTACCATTTCAGTTTCTTACTCTCTCCCAAGTCACCTTCTATAGCTATTTTGGTAATGTAAAATTTACCAAGGTCTGAAGTTACTGAAGGCAAACACAACACAGGGAAAAACATATCCAAGTGTAAGGTAAATACACCTGTGACAGTAGTCCAAAAGGATGGAATAAAGGGTTAGATTATCCCACAGCCTTGTTCTTTTGTCTTAAGGCCAATAACTTCTTTGGATTCCAAGAGAGAAAAGAGAACATCTTTGTGACAAAGATTTTGCCCTTCTCAGGAATTCTTTCTCATCATTTGGCTTGGTCTTACCAAAGGATTGTTTTAGGTCATCTCTTTGGAAATCAGACTCAGGGGTAAAATTTTGCACACAGCATACTTATGAGAAGATGACCTCTAGAAATCAGCTTCCATAGATAAAAGGGAAGGAAGTAGGAGTGGGCAAAAGAAGAAGTAAATCTGTGAAGTAGATCTGAAGATTGGCCAACTCCACAGGAAGCTATGGTGCTAGAATGTCCTTTCAGTGTAATGTCAAATAGGGCCAAGACAAACTTCTCTATGATCCTAAAATGAAACATGGGCCCACTACACTGGGTCTCCCAGGGTAGAGACATAACCATGAGCAAAGTTGCTCTCTATTCCTGAGAAAATCCTTAAGGGCCAGAACTCCCAGCAGCTGGGGAAATAAGACCTTCCTTCATTGAGTAGAGACCTGGAAGGAGAAACACAATCCATAATGGATTTACCCCACCAATTCAATCTTTTAACTCTAATAATATAGAACAGTGAATGCTCTCAGGACCAAGTGGCTTAGTCTAAAATGAAATACACTGTGCTGTGTTTGTTTGCATATGAGAAAGTGTGAAGAGCAGGAGGTCACTCAGGGTTTTTAGACATGCATTCTTTATTTTTTTAATTTTTTATAAACATATAATGTATTTTTATCCCCAGGGGTACAGGTCTGTGACTTGCCAGGTTTACACACTTCACAGCATTTACCAAAGCACATACCCTCCCCAATGTCCATTATCCCACCCCCTTTCTCCCAACTCCCTCCCCCCAGCAACCCTCAGTTTGTTTTGTGAGATTAAGAGTCACTTATGGTTTGTCTCCCTCCCAATCCCATCTTGTTTCATTGATTCTTCATCTACCCACTTAAGCCCCCATGTTGTATCACCACTTCCTCATATCAGGGAGATCATATGATAGTTGTCTTTCTCCGCTTGACTTATTTCACTAAGCATGATACGCTCTAGTTCCATCCATGTTGTTGCAAATGGCAAGATTTCATTTCTTTTGATGGCTGCATAGTATTCCATTGTGTATATATACCACATCTTCTTTTTTTTTTTTTTTTTTTTTAATTTTTTATTTTTTATAAACATATATTTTTATCCCCAGGGGTACAGGTCTGTGAATCACCAGGTTTACACACTTCACAGCACTCACTAAATCACATACCCTCCCCAATGTCCATAATCCCACCCCCTTCTCCCAAACCCCCTCCCCCCGGCAACCCTCAGTTTGTTTTGTGAGATTAAGAGTCACTTATGGTTTGTCTCCCTCCCAATACCATCTTGTTTCATTTATTCTTCTTCTACCCACTTAAGCCTCCATGTTGCATCACCACTTCCTCATATCAGGGAGATCATATGATAGTTGTCTTTCTCTGCTTGACTTATTTCGCTAAGCATGATACGCTCTAGTTCCATCCATGTTGTTGCAAATGGCAAGATTTCATTTCTTTTGATGGCTGCATAGTACTCCATTGTGTATATATACCACATCTTCTTGATCCATTCATCTGTTGATGGACATCTAGGTTCTTTCCATAGTTTGGCTATTGTGGACATTGCTGCTATAAACATTCGGGTGCATGTGTCCCTTTGGATCACTACATTTGTATCTTTAGGGTAAATACCCAATAGTGCAATTGCTGGGTCATAGGGCAGTTCTATTTTCAACATTTTGAGGAACCTCCATGCTGTTTTCCAGAGTGGCTGCACCAGCTTGCATTCCCACCAACAGTGTAGGAGGGTTCCCCTTTCTCCGCATCCTCGCCAGCATCTGTCATTTCCTGACTTGTTGATTTTAGCCATTCTGACTGGTGTGAGGTGATATCTCATTGTGGTTTTGATTTGCATTTCCCTGATGCCGAGTGATATGGAGCACTTTTTCATGTGTCTGTTCGCCATCTGGATGTCTTCTTTGCAGAAATGTCTGTTCATGTCTTCTGCCCATTTCTTGATTGGATTATTTGTTCTTTGGGTGTTGAGTTTGCTAAGTTCTTTATAGATTCTGGACACTAGTCCTTTATCTGATATGTCGTTTGCAAATATCTTCTCCCATTCTGTCAGTTGTGTCTTGATTTTGTTAACTGTTTCCTTTGCTGTGCAAAAGCTTTTGATCTTGATGAAATCCCAGTAGTTCATTTTTTCCCTTGCTTCCCTTGCCTTTTGCGTTGTTCCTAGGAAGATGTTGCTGCGGCAGAGGTCGAAGAGGTTGCTGCCCGTGTTCTCCTCAAGGATTTTGATGGATTCCTTTCGTACATTGAGGTCCTTCATCCATTTTGAGTCTATTTTTGTGTGTGGTGTAAGGAAATGGTCCAATTTCATTTTTCTGCATGTGGCTGTCCAATTTTCCCAGCACCATTTATTGAAAAGGCTGTCTTTTTTCCATTGGACATTCTTTCCTGCTTTGTCGAAGATTAGTTGACCATAGATTTGAGGGTCTATTTCTGGGCTCTCTATTCTGCTCCATTGATCTATGTGTCTGTTTTTGTGCCAGTACCATGCTGTCTTGATGATGACAGCTTTGTAATAGAGCTTGAAGTCCGGAATTGTGATGCCACCAACGTTGGCTTTCTTTTTCAATATCCCTTTGGCTATTCGAGGTCTTTTCTGGTTCCATATAAATTTTAGAATTATTTGTTCCATTTCTTTGAAAAAGATGGATGGTACTTTGATAGGAATTGCATTAAATGTGTAGATTGCTTTAGGTAGCATAGACATTTTCACAATATTTATTCTTCCAATCCAGGAGCATGGAACATTTTTCCATTTCTTTGTGTCTTCCTCAATTTCTTTCATGAGTACTTTATAGTTTTCTGAGTATAGATTCTGTGTCTCTTTGGTTAGGTTTATTCCTAGGTATCTTATGGTTTTGGATGCAATTGTAAATGGGATTGACTCCTTGATATCTCTTTCTTCTGTCTTGCTGTTGGTGTAGAGAAATGCAACTGATTTCTGTGCATTGATTTTATATCCTGACACTTTACTGAATTCCTGTATAAGTTCTAGCAGTTTTGGAGTGGAGTCTTTTGGGTTTTCCACATATAGTATCATATCATCTGCGAAGAGTGATAATTTGACTTCTTCTTTGCCGATTTGGATGCCTTTAATTTCCTTTTGTTGTCTGATTGCTGAGGC
Organism: Mustela lutreola; assembly: GCF_030435805.1. Lineage (NCBI taxonomy): Eukaryota > Metazoa > Chordata > Mammalia > Carnivora > Mustelidae > Mustela > Mustela lutreola. The sequence goes on from NC_081292.1 coordinate 189,600,562, forward strand.
TAGGACCTCTAGTACGATGTTGAATAGCAGTGGTGATAATGGACATCCCTGCCGTGTTCCTGACCTTAGCGGAAAAGCTTTCAGTTTTTCTCCATTGAGAATGATATTTGCGGTGGGTTTTTCATAGATGGCTTTGATGATATTGAGGTATGTGCCCTCTATCCCTACACTTTGAAGAGTTTTGATCAGGAAGGGATGTTGTACTTTGTCAAATGCTTTTTCAGCATCTATTGAGAGTATCATATGGTTCTTGTTCTTTCTTTTATTGATGTGTTGTATCACATTGACTGATTTGCGGATGTTGAACCAACCTTGCAGCCCTGGAATAAATCCCACTTGGTCGTGGTGAATAATCTTTTTAATGTACTGTTGAATCCTATTGGCTAGTATTTTGTTGAGTATTTTCGCATCTGTGTTCATCAAGGATATCGGTCTATAGCTCTCTTTTTTGGTGAGATCCTTGTCTGGTTTTGGGATCAAGGTGATGCTGGCCTCATAAAATGAGTTTGGAAGTTTTCCTTCCATTTCTATTTTTTGGAACAGTTTCAGGAGAATAGGAATTAGTTCTTCTTTAAATGTTTGGTAGAATTCCCCCGGGAAGCCGTCTGGCCCTGGGCTTTTGTTTGTTTGGAGATTTTTAATGACTGTTTCAATCTCCTTACTGGTTATGGGTCTGTTCAGGCTTTCTATTTCTTCCTGGTTCAGTTGTGGTAGTTTATATGTTTCTAGGAATGCATCCATTTCTTCCAGATTGTCAAATTTATTGCCGTAGAGTTGCTCATAGTATGTTCTTATAATAGTTTGTATTTCTTTGGTGTTAGTTGTGATCTCTCCTCTTTCATTCATGATTTTATTTATTTGGGTCCTTTCTCTTTTCTTTTTGATAAGTCGGGCCAGGGGTTTATCAATTTTATTAATTCTTTCAAAGAACCAGCTCCTAGTTTCGTTGATTTGTTCTATTGTTTTTTTGGTTTCTATTTCATTGATTTCTGCTCTGATCTTTATGATTTCTCTTCTCCTGCTGGGCTTAGGGTTTCTTTCTTGTTCTTTCTCCAGCTCCTTTAGGTGTAGGGTTAGGTTGTGTACCTGAGACCTTTCTTGTTTCTTGAGAAAGGCTTGTACCGCTATATATTTTCCTCTCAGGACTGCCTTTGTTGTGTCCCACAGATTTTGAACCGTTGTATTTTCATTATCATTTGTTTCCATGATTTTTTTCAATTCTTCTTTAATTTCCCGGTTGACCCATTCATTCTTTAGAAGGATACTGTTTAGTCTCCATGTATTTGGGTTCTTTCCAAACTTCCTTTTGTGGTTGAGTTCTAGCTTTAGAGCATTGTGGTCTGAAAATATGCAGGGAATGATCCCAATCTTTTGATACCGGTTGAGTCCTGATTTAGGACCGAGGATGTGATCTATTCTGGAGAATGTTCCATGTGCACTAGAGAAGAATGTGTATTCTGTTGCTTTGGGATGAAATATTCTGAATATATCTGTGATGTCCATCTGGTCCAGTGTGTCGTTTAAGGCCTTTATTTCCTTGCTGATCTTTTGCTTGGATGACCTGTCCATTTCAGTGAGGGGAGTGTTAAAGTCCCCTACTATTATTGTATTATTGTTGATGTGTTTCTTTGATTTTGTTATTAATTGGTTTATATAGTTGGCTGCTCCCACATTGGGGGCATAGATATTTAAAATTGTTAAATCTTCTTGTTGGACAGACCCTTTGAGTATGATATAGTGTCCTTCCTCATCTCTTATTATAGTCTTTGGCTTAAAATCTAATTGATCTGATATAAGGATTGCCACTCCTGCTTTCTTCTGATGTCCATTAGCATGGTAAATTCTTTTCCACCCCCTCACTTTAAATCTGGAGGTGTCTTCGGGCTTAAAATGTGTTTCTTGGAGGCAACATATAGATGGGTTTTGTTTTTTTATCCATTCTGATACCCTGTGTCTTTTGACAGGGGCATTTAGCCCATTCACATTCAGGGTAACTATTGAGAGATATGAATTTAGTGCCATTGTATTGCCTGTAAGGTGACTGTTACTGTATATGGTCTCTCTTCCTTTCTGATCTACCACTTGTAGGCTCTCTCTTTGCTTAGAGGACCCCTTTCAAGATTTCCTGTAGAGCTGGTTTGGTATTTGCAAATTCTTTCAGTTGTTGTTTGTCCTGGAAGCTTTTAATCTCTCCTTCTATTTTCAATGATAGCCTAGCTGGATATAGTATTCTTGGCTGCATGTTTTTCTCGTTTAGTGCTCTGAAAATATCATGCCAGCTCTTTCTGGCCTGCCAGGTCTCTGTGGATAAGTCAGCTGCCAATCTAATATTTTTACCATTGTATGTTACAGACTTCTTTTCCCGGGCTGCTTTCAGGATTTTCTCTTTGTCATTGAGACTTGTAAATTTTACTATTAGGTGACGGGGTGTGGGCCTATTCTTATTGATTTTGAGGGGCATTCTCTGAACCTCCTGAATTTTGATGCTCGTTCCCTTTGCCATATTGGGGAAATTCTCCCCAATAATTCTCTCCAGTATACCTTCTGCTCCCCTCTCACTTTCTTCTTCTTCTGGAATCCCAATTATTCTAATGTTGTTTCGTCTTATGGTGTCACTTATCTCTCGAATTCTCCCCTCGTGGTCCAGTAGCTGTTTGACCAAATGACAGAGAATAAAGAAGCTGAGCAAAAGAGGGACAAACAGCTACTATACCACATCTTCTTGATCCATTCATCTGTTGATGGACTTCTAGATTCTTTCCATAGTTTGGCTATTGTGGACATTGCTGCTATAAACATTAGGGTGCATGTGCCCCTTCGGATCACTACATTTGTATCTTTAGGGTAAATACCCAGTAGTGCAATTGCTGGGTCATAGGGCAGTTCTATTTTCAACATTTTGAGGAACCTCCATGCTGTTTTCCAGAGTGGTTCTCCCTTCTCGCATCCTTGCCAGCATATGTCATTTCCTGACTTGTTGATTTAGCCATTCTGTCTGGTGTGAGGTGATATCTCATTGTGGTTTTGATTTGTATTTCCCTGATGCTGAGTGATATGGAGCACTTTTTCATGTGTCTGTTGGCCATCTGGATGTCTTCTTTGCAGAAATGTCTGTTCATGTCCTCTGCCTATTTCTTGATTGGATTACTTGTTCTTTGGGTGTTTAGACATGCATTCTTGAACAGGTTTGAGTACTCTAAGACTCCATATAGTCTGATATTTCCCACCAAATTTGACCAAAAAACATTTTTTTCTCTTTCTTTTTCCTCAGTTTCTGGGCTATAATTAAAAGAGTAATTATAAACGATGCTTTCATACATAGTTCCTCAAACCAATAATTCATAGAGATGGTAAAGTCTAAATCCATACTGAGAAAGGGAAATATTTGTCCTAACTGTAGTATTAGCTACACCTATTTCCTCCAAAAAACAATAAAAATATATATTGGCATACTCACCAGGGTTTGTCCTTGTATTTACTCTTCTCCTTTCAGACTGTGCCTTAGAATTGATGCATAATAAATTATGTCACATGAACTTTATATCCCTGGAGAAATTATAATCCTTCAAGACCCTGAGTAGGTAACATGCTTCTCCAGTGAACTTCCCTAATTCTCAATATGAATTAAAACTCTCTCCTTTGTGTTCATACAGTAGTCAGTGAATAACTCTAATCATTTATCTCATCAGCTAAAACTGTCAGTTTCTGTGAATTTATTACTCACTGAAATTAAATTCCTTGAATGTATCATCTGTATTTCATGTATTTTTGGTTTAATAGTAACAAGACCCACCAGTGTCACAAAGTAGGCACTGAGCCAATAGGTATTTGTTATTGGAGGGGAGAATGGCATATCCTGTACTACCTCACTCCTGGATAAAGAATATACTCCCAAATAGAGGATTTGAGGGGAAAGTTCATTGTGTAATATCCAGTGTCCATTAGTTGAAATGGGCCAGGAAATGTTGTTATGTTATCATTTTGCATTCACAGGTCAGTTCTATGATAGACCTGCACAACAGATGTAGAAACTGAGGCTTAAAAAGGTTAAAAAAAAAAGTTGAAGATAATATTGTTATGAAGGGCAGATACAGAGCCAAATGACTTGACACAGTTCTGCTCATGAGGCAAGACCTGAATGGAGCTGCTCAGCTACCCAAGATTGGTGTATTGTTTTGTTGATTCTTTAGCCAATATGAGGGCCAAGTGAAATACTGCATATATTTTGAAGTTGGAATTTTAATAATGGTTGGGAAGTGAAATATTAAAGTTTTAAAATTCCTCATTGTCATAATTATTTTTGTTATATTATTATTATTCTGGGAAGCTTTGCACTTAATGCTTTTATTATTGAAATAGCTTCAATAACTAATGTCCTGTTCCATAAGAAAGAGGAATCTTGATTAGAAAGCATATTTCTATTATACTTTCCGTCTTCACTAGAAAAAGAAGCAAAAAGTGCTTCGACACCAATGCTCTCTATTTTCTATTATAATTACATCCATTCTAGCAATAGTATCTTTGAAAGGAATAATAGAAAAGAAGCATGCTATGGTAAGCAAAGAAGTATATTGGTGATAACTTCATGTGAATAGTGTCAGTCCTTTGAGTTGCCAACATTACACAATAAATAGCATGTGGGAGCTAATACGATAACTTGAGATTGGCTATATTATATCACTAAATACCGTTTCTCATCTACATCTTTTTTTGGATAAGCTGAGAAGTTAATGTTTAGTAGAAGTGAAAGTGAACAATAACAGGAGCAAAATGTTGCATTAATATTTAATGTAATGCCTTTTGAGAGTATAAAGGGAATAAAATCATTCAAATGCAAAGCAATCTGCAAGGATGCCTTCATTTTAAATATTTTGCTAGGAATACTTCTATTTTGCTGGAGTTTTGCTTGTGAGAAATAAGAACATTGTAAATAACTGTAAGCTTGGCTTCTAGCATTTCAATATGAATCTATGATAGATAGCCTCCTCACTTTTCCTATGGTTCTCACAAAAAGTTCTAGACCTTTGGATTTCACATATCCCTTGTACATTTGCAAACTTTTAATTTTGAGAAATAAAAACGCTTTTCTCAAGAAGCTATCATATAACTCCAACCATAATTTTATTAAATAGAAGAAATTTTAATGCAGTATTTATCCAAAAAAGATAATCCTATAATTGAATATCTCTTTTTATAAAACGGTATTCAAATAGTTATCCTTTTTTCTCCTCTTTTTAATGGATATAATATCTAGGTTTTGCATGTAGAATAATTCTCTTTTTCATCTAAGTTGAAAAAAAAAGATTCACAGTTTGACTCTGGACTTGAGATGGGTGTGTTTCTATGGCCTAGTCCATTTCCAGTAGCAATTTATGTTATATTTTAATTAAGGAATTAAATACCTGAGAGACTTCACTTGCTTGATGTTTCTCAGATATTACTTAAATCATAATATAGTCTATGTACCCACTTCCTTGATTGCATATTTCAAATAATGGATCCTTATTGAAATGTTAAATTTCAATAAGAAACCAATGTTCTATAAAAGAAATCATAAAAGAGACACAGAATCTATACTCAGAAAACTATAAAGTACTCATGAAAGAAATTGAGGAAGACACAAAGAAATGGAAAAATGTTCCATGCTCCTGGATTGGAAGAATAAATATTGTGAAAATGTCTATGCTACCTAAAGCAATCTACACATTTAATGCAATTCCTATCAAAATACCATCCATCTTTTTCAAAGAAATGGAACAAATAATGCTAAAATTTATATGGAACCAGAAAAGACCTCGAATAGCCAAAGGGATATTGAAAAAGAAAGCCAACGTTGGTGGCATCACAATTCCGGACTTCAAGCTCTATTACAAAGCTGTCATCATCAAGACAGCATGGTACTGGCACAAAAACAGACACATAGATCAATGGAACAGAATAGAGAGCCCAGAAATAGACCCTCAAATCTATGGTCAACTAATCTTCGACAAAGCAGGAAAGAATGTCCAATGGAAAAAAGATAGCCTCTTCAATAAATGGTGCTGGGAAAATTGGACAGCCACATGCAGAAAAATGAAATTGGACCATTTCCTTACACCACACACAAAAATAGACTAAAAATGGATGAAGGACCTCAATGTACGAAAGGAATCCATCAAAATCCTTGAGGAGAACACGGGCAGCAACCTCTTCGACCTCTGCCGCAGCAACATCTTCCTAGGAACAACGCAAAAGGCAAGGGAAGCAAGGGAAAAAATGAACTATTGGGATTTCATCAAGATCAAAAGCTTTTGCACATCAAAGGAAACAGTTAACAAAATCAAGACACAACTGACAGAATGGGAGAAGATATTTGCAAACGACATATCAGATAAAGGACTAGTGTCCAGAATCTATAAAGAACTTAGCAAACTCAACACCCAAAGAACAAATAATCCAATCAAGAAATGGGCAGAGGACATGAACAGACATTTCTGCAAAGAAGACATCCAGATGGCCAACAGACACATGAAAAAGTGCTCCATATCACTCGGCATCAGGGAAATACAAATCAAAACCACAATGAGATATCACCTCACACCAGACAGAATGGCTAAAATAAACAAGTCAGGAAATGACAGATGCTGGCGAGGATGCGGAGAAAGGGGAACCCTCCTACACTGTTGGTGGGAATGCAAGCTGGTGCATCCACTCTGGAAAACAGCATGGAGGTTCCTCAAAATGTTGAAAATAGAACTGCCCTATGACCCAGCAATTGCACTATTGGGTATTTACCCTAAAGATACAAATGTAGTGATCCAAAGGGGCACATGCACCCGAATGTTTATAGCAGCAATGTCCACAATAGCCAAACTATGGAAAGAACCTAGATGTCCATCAACAGATGAATGGATCAAGAAGATGTGGTATATATACACAATGGAATACTATGCAGCCATCAAAAGAAATGAAGTCTTGCCATTTGCAACAACATGGATGGAACTAGAGCGTATCATGCTTAGCGAAATAAGTCAAGCAGAGAAAGACAACTATCATATGATCTCCCTGATATGAGGAAGTGGTGATGCAACATGGAGGCTTAAGTGGGTAGAAGAAGAATCAATGAAACAAGATGGGATTGGGAGGGAGACAAACCATAAGTGACTCTTAATCTCACAAAACAAACTGAGGATTGCTGGGGGGAGGGGGTTTGGGAGAAGGAGGTGGGATTATGGACATTGGGGAGGGTATGTGATTTGGTGAGTGCTGTGAAGTGTGTAAACCTGGTGATTCACAGACCTGTACCCCTGGGGATAAAAATATATGTTTATAAAAAATAAAAAATTTAAAAAATAAAAAATAAAAAAAAATAAAAGAAATCAATTGAACATTTTATAACTTAGGAAAATGAACTATTCTTTTCAGGGATCTGAACCAGAGGGTGCTTTCTAATGATAAAATCATTTTATCTTTTTCTTGTTATTTACAGAACCAAATGAAAAAGGCTGCCTAATTCCCCAAGCTATTATATCACAACATCTGAATTTATGCATATGTTCAAAATGGTTTCACAAGCTTGCGGAGAAGGACATTAATGCCAGTGGGAGGTATGATTCACTACTTTAATATGTTCTCTTTATGGATTTTAAGACAAAGAAAACATATATGATTTTCAATAAGCAATTGGGTAAATAACACTTGAAATAAAATGGTTAATCTTTTCCCTATTCTCTGTGATTCTGATCAACTCATTGCTGGAAACTATGTGCACCCTGAGAAAAGTTAAAAAAGAAAAATAAAGAATCTGAGAGATGAGCAGAAATAATAAAGATTTTTATGAGAAAAAAGAGATGAAGTAAAACTAAAGCACTTGGTCAATTGATAACCAAGCAGAGGTGTGCATTAACAATTATGATTTCTTAACAGAAACAAACACGAAAGTCAAAAATAAATTATTCATCAGAGTGCATGGACCCAGGGCACCTGGGTGGCTCAGCCGGTTAAGTGATTGGCCTCTGCTCAGGTCATGATCCCGGGGTCCTGGGATTGAGCTCCCTTTGGGTTCCCTGCTCAACAGGAGTCTACTTCTCTCTCTCCCTTCCACTGCTCTTGATCTTTCTCTCTCTTTCAAATAAATAAATAAAATCTTAAAAAAAAAAAAAACCACACAAGAACTCAGTGCATGGAATCATCATAAATTCCAAATGGTTCTGAAGAAGAATGGAAAGATGAATTTTCTCTCAGAGGCTGTAGAAGCAGCCAGTACTGAACTCTGAATCTAGCATTTCTGTTCCAGAAGATTATGATTTCTCTTTATTCACGTAACACCAGTCAGAAAAACAGAAGTCGAAGAACGAGTCTTTGAACTTCTCCTATTCAAAGTTCTGAGCTTCAGTATTTATACATTTACCTGCAGGTTTTTTGAAAAGCAACTCTGGTGAGGACCTGGGCATTCAGAAATCCGTTAGGGCAAGACCTTGCCCTGCTGTCTTTTGGAAATGACTTCAGGACCCAGTCTTGCTAGTTAAGTGTGGTCATCAAGTAGCAGAACTCACCTTTCTAGGAATGGCTGGAATCCAAGAGCAGACAGCTGAAGGAATGGGTCAGAAATAACAGGTATTAGAAGGGCACTGGAATGTCAAGCTATAAGGAAAGGAAACTATATAACCAATATGGGAGGTCATCCATATTTGTGATGCACAGTAGATAATATCAGAGACCGTGCTAATGGACCAGAACACAGGATTATGACTTTTAGGTCCAAGCAGGAGGACTGGTATCAGTAAAAATGAAATTCCTGTAAAGACACCTGATCTTGTAAGAGTATAAGAAAGACCAGGGATGGAAAGCCTGGGTGGCTTAGTTGGTTAAGTGTCTGCCTTTGGCTGAGGTCCTGATCTAGGAGTCTGGGGATCAAGCCCCACGTGGGGCTCCTGCTCAGTGGCTCAGTGGGATAGCCTGCCCCTCCCCTCTGCTCAGGCTCTTGTTCTCAAATAAATAAATAAAATTTCTTAAAAAAAATAAAAATAAAAAAGGCCTGGGAATCAGAGGAGCTGAGACAGTTTTTAGGGGATCAAAGCAGTGAACTGAGAATGTAAGTATAGACTGGAACCACACTGCTGCAGATACAGGAAAGAAAACTGGAGCTTAGTCATAGGAGAATAACGCAAAACTCTGAGAACTAGTCACAGCACATGCAACAGTGGCTGAAAGAGACAAGGCTGACTCATAAGTTATTAAAATACTTTTCTGAGTTTTCTCACTTGCTACCTTTCCTCCAATCTAAACTGAGCTTGGATTGGTGGCAACCATGAACCAGAAAATGAGATTTAACTGGTTCCATCTCTGAAGATTCTCATCTTGATGTCAGTAGTCCAAAAGGTTTTGTAGTATTCCTCATCAACCCACAGAAGCAGTCTTCCTTTCAGGGTTCAAGTTATCTATCGAAAAAGTAAATTAGAATTACACGATTCTTCCCAGACATCTATTGGGGGAGGAAGAAACTGGTCATAGGTAGTGTGGGGTAGTACTCATATAGAAAGTACCCTATAAGCAGCATTACTTTCTAAAGCTTCTGTACTAGCATGAACTGATATACAGCTACAACTTACCAGTAATTGTACTGTTTATATTGGGAGTATTCTTACCTCTGAAGAAAATATTGAAGAGAACTGAAATTAATTTAACTCATTTTACTCAATCCACATTTATTTGATTATGATTATGTGACATGCATTACAGTAGGGCTTGGAAATATAATATGAATAAAACAACATTATAGTTCTCAAGAAGCTTGAGTCTAGTAAAGAAATACGCATAAAAATACATTCCAAAGCAAATGTTTATAAATCAGTTATAAAGACAGCAAGAGGGCTATGCATACAGTAACAAACTCACTAGCAAGCACAGAAGTACAGAATGAAAACGATTAACTCTGTGTGAGGGATATTGAAAGGGTCAACAATGAGCTTCATCATTTGACATTAAAATTTTCCTAATCTCTTAAAAAGGCAAAATTGAGCAGTCACAATATCATAGGTTTTATTTATTTATTGTTATTTTTTTAACCAGGGTTAGGGGTACGGGGACTTGAGAACAGGTTGAATTATTTTGTTAAATTTTAGACGTTAAGAACAATTCACTAGCATTTCTTGACTATTGCTTTCTTATTCCCTTTTCCCATCCACTTTGGTGCCATAAGTCATGATACCATTTCATCCAGAGCAAATGCACAAAAAGCTCATAGCTCATTTGTAGTGTCTGATCATAACCCTCAGCTGTGGAATAGGAAGTTTCAGAAAACAAAAGAGATATTTCATGAACAAAGAAGGCAAGGCAGGAAAGGAAATCCTGAAATCCTATTCTTGATACAAAAAGAACTGGTTTGAAATTCTCTTTTTCCTTTTGTTTCAATAAGTACAATTTAAAACACTAAAAATATGATTTAAATTTGTAAGAATTTTTAATGAGAAATCTATAAATCTGACTAGGACCAAGTACAGTGTTTGGTATATAATATCTCTTAATAAATATTCATTGAATTAGTTAATGGGTGAATGAGTTGAATAAAGAATTGCATTGGATATCACAAAAAAATTGAGATCAAAAGGATTATTTTAATATCCCTAACTCATTCTAATGGGATTATTTTTGACCTTAGGAGGACCATCAAAGTGGTGTGTGACCACAGTAATTTTAACAGCAAAAGAGATAGCCTTATTTAATTCAGGGAGGTGGTAGAGTTGATTTTGCTTATCAGACTGCTCAAATGAAGATCGCAGAATTATACTCTCTGACTTGCTGCTGCAGTTTTTGCGACCTTGTTCAAATCACTTAATCCTGGTTTCCTCACTAAGGGAAGTACATAGAATTGACAAGCAGTTTAATATTTGGGTAGTTTTAGACTCCAGTATCTTAATAAATAAACAGATCAACCAATCAATAAAGTTGTTAGTGTTTAAGGATTTCTTTTTTTTTTTTTTTTTTTTTAAAGATTTTATTTATTTATTTGTAAGAGAGAGAGAGAGTGAGAGCGAGCACAGGCAGACAGAGTGGAAGGCAGAGTCAGAGGAAGAAGCAGGCTCCCTGCGGAGCAAGTAACCCGATGTGGGACTCGATCCCAGGACGCTGGGATCATGACCTGAGCCGAAGGCAGCTGCTTAACCAACTGAGCCACCCAGGCGTCCCTATTTAAGGATTTCTGATAGAAAGGTATTAATAATGGCTAGTTATTTTTAATTCATTGTCATTTTTTAGTTGTAAATATGGAATTTGTTTGTGAATTCAGTATGAAGGTAAAACATTTCCAAACAACAGAATTGGTATCACCATTTTGAAATTTTCCTCCACAAAAACTTTAATGGGCCCATCATTTTAAGTTCATGTAGAAATGGTTTATTCCAAATAAAAACTATTGACCTTTTGGAGGTTCTGATTAAACTCCAGAGCAAAAAAGAAGAAGAATTAAGTTACTGATTACACATTGTCATTAAAAGGTTATTTGCATTTTCTACAAATGGACAGTTAGAAGGCAAAGCATGAGTCCCACTGAAGCTGCTGGGTCTGGTGATTAGGCACAGATTCTAATCTCATCTTGCATTCTGCTGTTGATTGCTATTCTTTGTGTTGTGGCTACAAAATCCCAGAATAGCAGTTGCAGGATGAAGATGCCATCAGAGATTATAAAAATGAATTTGACTTTATATAGCATCTTTCATGTGCCCTGTGTTTTAAAAATGGAAAAAAGAACTCATGAAAGATACTCTGAATGACAGAAGCAGAAATGAACAACACTATTTGCAGAATGGATATAGTGGCAATGGAAACTTTTCCTACAAGGATAAGTAAATCATGGGCTACTCTGGGGTCATTTATAGATCATAAGACCTTGGTCTCTATAAACACAGTCTTTGGCTACATTCTAGAACTGCTAATAAGAATGCTGAGATCATTTCTGTTTTATGTTTATGTGGGCAGAGTTCCATCAAATTGTTTAGAAAACACTGTCTTATTGACTTCCTCATTTTCAATCAGTAGATGAAAATAATATCCACGCTGGTTTCTAGTACTCACGGCATGACAACAGGGAGAATAAGTCAAGGCTCAGTCTAATGAGTCCCAGTGACATTCCTTAGGAGCTAAAGTTTAATTGCTCATCATTGAGCCAATTATATTAATACTTTGTAATACCCAACCATAGCATTTTTAATTCTTCAGCAAGCTAGAGAGGGGACTGGAAATTTCCAGTATAAAGTGGCTTCTCTTGTTCTTGTCTTGTAACCTATCATAAAAGGTGTTTTGAGAACAAAGAAAAACATAACTAGATGACAAAGTGCCTTTTGCTAAAAAGAATGAGATAATATGGACGTTCTCATATGTATATTCTTCAGGATAACCTTCTCTAAACACCACTACCTCTCTAATGAGATCCGGACACCTGTTGCAGAATCTCAGGACACTACTTCTTCGCGTACTCCCTTTACTTGAAGGGATTGTGATATTACACCTGATCAGTCTGTTTTGCTATGAGACTGCAGCTTCCAAGTTTTGCTTGCCATTATGTCACCAGGAATTAGTACAGAGTACATTCAGTTAATATTTATTGAAATAATAAATAAATTATTTAAGAGACAAGCATCCTCATCTCCTAAAAAACCACAATTGTCCTCGGGTCTTATTCGTAAATATTTCTATTTCAATAAGAAATTATCTTCATTTTAGATCCTAGAACTTAACCATATTAATTAGAACAAATTCAGTGAACAATGATATCTAAGACTTTAAGAGAGAAGTTCCAGTCAGCTCACTTTCCCTTCCTTTCAGATCTTTACTGTCAATTTGTACATACCCGACTCAGAAAGGTCAAGTACCCCTAATCCAGCAGCTTTCCAGAGGGAAACACTCTGCTTCACTGAGAGACCGTATTCAGCTCATTTAGAACATTTCTAGATGGAAGAGGAAGAAGCAGTCAGTATAGCCAGGGGGATTCAGCTACAAAAGGATTTCCCTGTAAGTAACAAAAATTTTAGGACAGAACTGTGGTAATAATATTTTAAAGATGTAATTATAATTATATGGTGCTTTTCTGCCTAGGGCTCCAAGACATTATTACATTTGTCCTCTCAGGTAGCTTTTTTAAAAATTATAAATGGTTCGTCACACAAAAGCCAAAGAAAAAAGAACAATATTAATACTCAAGGGCCATTGTCTTGATTCATGTAGATTGTTCCTCCTCCCGTTAAAGCTTCATCATTCAAAATATACCAATTGAATCACCAGGTTTACACACTTCACAGCACTCACCAAATCACATACCCTCCCCAATGTCCATAATCCCACCCCCTCACAGACCTGTACCCCTGAGGATAAAAATATATGTTTATAAAAAATAAAAAATTAAAGTCAAAATATACCAATTGAAACACATACACACACACACACACTTATTCCTATTGTTTCTTAAATAAAAATTACCAGAATCCATACCTCATTTATCCTAATAGTGATTTTCCATCATTTTCATTATTCTTTGACTCCCTGCCCAAAAAAAAAAAAAAAATGATACTGACAAAACATATCTATGGATTTAAGTGTATGTATGTTTTTATTTACGTTTTAAGGAGAGAGTGAAATAGAAGTAGAGACAAATAGATGATAGATAGATCAATCAGTTGATTGATCTTTTAGGATTCAACTTTGGGAAATCTTCATCCATAATGATGCTCAGTTAGAGAGCATAAAAAAGACCTCATTTTAATATGGTCCTCCCAAAAGCAGAGTTAAAGCCTCTGCTTTCGGCTCAGGTCATGATTCCAGGATCCTGGGATCAAGTCCCACATCGGGCTCTCTGCCCAGTGGGAAGCCTGCTTCCTCCTCTCTCTCTGCCTGCTTCTCTGCCTACTTGTGATCTCTGTCTGTCAAATAAATAAATAAAATCTTAAAAAACAAAACAAAAAAAAAATATATATATATATATATATCCCTCCCTTGTATAGACACTGAGTGAAGATTATAGAGAAATCAGGGTATTTCAATTTTCCAGTGAAAAAATTAAGAGCTTAAACTTCTCTTATTGTGTTCACAAAGAGCTCTTTCACCTAGATAAGACCTTCTCATCCTGTTGATTTGCTATCCGTGTCCTCAATCTCCACAACTGTTCTGAAGTCTTCAGTGTTTTCTGGTTGCTTCACAATAGAGAGATCTTCTAGTTCTGCATCTTGTTCTACGGTTCCACACCCCCACTTTTGCAATCTTTATGTACTTTTTCAAAAAGTCAAAATGTTTCAGAAAACTCTACTTATGTATTTATTTGGAGTAAGAAGAACAGGCATGTTAGTTAGGCTTTAATTAGGAACATTTTGACTTATTATTCTTCAGTCGGATATATTTAGTTTGTTACTGTGATTATAAGCAGAGCCCTTTGACAAGTTTTGAAAGTGAGTATATTGGCTTCTGACATCATGTTCCTTCATGAACTTCATACCTATTCAGTTTTTCTACTACTGAAATCAACACAAATTGTATCTGGTTTTTCCACAAATGAAGAAGAAAGCAAAGGCTACCAAAATTAAGAAACAGGCAATGTTAACCTTTGTTTCCATAGTATGTCTATTCAGCTGGATTTTTTTTCTTTTCTATTCTTTGGAACTGCTACCAAATACCCCCAATTATATCCCTGTGATTCTAATATTTTCTCCATCACCAAAAGAGAGAAGTGCACAAAATCTGTCATTTCCCTTTGATTAAAATGCTGTTAAACATATTTGAAAGATTAATATTTAATTGTGTGACAAAAGCAAGAAGATAATCAAGAATGAGGTAAAACAAACTAGATCTTTGATTTAACATTGATGAAAAAGCAACACTAAGTGACAGCCACTCTGTTATGAACTTGACCACCATGATTATGTTGAATACCTACAATAACCATGTGCAGTAACTATAATCATCTGTACTTTGCAAATGAGAAAACTGAAGTCCTGTGAGGGAAAGTAGATTTGCTAAGATTACAGAGCTGGAAAATGGTGGTACATCGTGAGGTCTAATGAAAACTTAGCGTTGTGATTTCAAAGCCTGTACTTTTAGTCATTGCTTTATACTAAATGATCCAGAAAAAGCAAGGACTCCTTGTTATCTATTAGCTGCTACTTCTTCAGTTAAAAAGAAAGCTCTTCAGGATGTAAAGCTCAGAACTACATTGGTTACAGAGACCTGATGCCCACGCTCAGGGAATGGGTCCTGGGAAGACAGGGCTGACTGAAATGAACTTGTCTTCTAGGTCCAGACTATTTACATTCTTAGGATACCACTAAACTCCAATGAATAACACAGAATTATTTTTTATGATATTAGATAATTTAGGATATTGTGACAGGCTGAATAAATCTGAATATAGAAGAATACCTTTTATATTTCTAAAAAAGAAGTGGAAACTTTTCACAAACTATAGTCTAGTGACCTTGGCTTTGACCATAGGCAAGATTATCTAACATAGAAGGATCGTTTGTGAACAGCAAGGTGAGTAATCAGTATTGAGCAGGATGCAACAGAGGTCACATTCATGTCTGCATGTTTTTTAAAGATTTTATTTATTTATTTGACAGAGAGATAGAGAGTACAAGTAGGCAGATCAATAGGCAGAGAGAGAGGGAGAAGCGGGTTCTCCACTGAGCAGGGAGACTGATGTGGAGCTCAATCCCAGGACCTTGGGATCGTGACCTAACCTGAAAGGCAGACACTTAACAGACTGAGCTACCCAGGAGCCCCATTTTTTTTTTTTTAAGCAAACACATTGTTAGGCCTGGAAAAACATGGTGGGGAAGGTCTATATGGAACTCAGCTGCACACTTGTTAAATATGTAATATCTTTATGGCCAAGATGGAGTGATAAGAGATGTTTAAAGGAAAAATTCAAAGGATAAGTACTTGGGTGACGTAGTAATTGTATGTTAGTTGAAAGAGTGTCCAGTGGCTTGTCGTACGGCTCTGGACAGAGCAGTGCCATAATAAAAATTACTGGATTTTCACTGAGGAGACTGCAGATACATACATCAAATTTAGAGACGAAATAATGCTGAGATGGTTTTATGATAGACTGAGAGAAAATTTTTACAGACTGTACTGATGAAGGAATCCAATAAAATGAATATTACAAGAATAAAATGGATCTTAAAATAGAACACTATGAGGGTAGGATTATGGAGGTATGGCTTTCGCAATAGAACATGTAGAAAAAAATAACTCAAGGATTTTTGTCCATACTGAATTCAGTATGAGAAAAGAATAAAGGAGGGCTGCAAACATGGATAAAATTATTAGTAGGATGCATTAGAAGAAGTCAAACATCTAGAATGATTCGGGTAAGAGTTTTACTTTTTTCTGTGTGTTTCCTGCTTTGCCTGGAATATTTGGTTCTACTCAGGGTCCTATACTTTAGGATTTAGATAAACTAGACAGTTTTAAGAGAGACAAAAGCAAAAGCAAAATGAGGAGAATAGAATAGAATTATATAAAAAATTGCAACAGGGTTTTTCTTAGGAATTAAGGAAATTTGGATAGAATTAGCAGCTATCTTCGAATGCCTTGATGAAGTGCCATATGAATGAATTAATGCAGAGTTAGGAAACTGTTCTGTTTAGGTGGAAAAGTTTTCAGTTAATTTAAGTAGGAAAGGAAAATGCTGGAGTGCTTTAAATTCATATCCACGTGACCCTACACCTTCTACTCTGTGGGTGTATCTCACTCTAATTAATAATCAAAACACCTGGGACGCCTGGGTGGCTCAGTTGGTTAAGCGGCTGCCTTCGGCTCAGGTCATGATCCCAGCATCCTGGGATCGAGTCCCACATCGGGCTCCTTGCTCGGCAGGGAGCCTGCTTCTCCCTCTGCCTCTGCCTGCCTCTCTGTCTGCCTGTGCTTGCTCGCTTTCTCTCCCTCTATCACTGGCAAATAAATAAATAATCTTTAAAAAAAAAAATCTTTAAATAATCAAAACACCTGAAGGAAGAAACAAACTTGGAGTTTGCATGTTCTTTATTGGGAGGAGTGTTTAGACCTAAATGCATAACCTGGAAGACCACTTGACAGTGTTACTATAGAGAGGATTTAAGTATAAAGATGGGTAGGATTATTCAAATATATCTTTCTTTTTACTCTATTATGTCAGTCATCATACAGTACATCATTCACTTTTGATGTAGCGTTCCAAGATTCATTTTTTATGTATAATACAAAGTGTTCCATGCAATACATGCCCTCCTTAATACGCATCACCATGCCAACCCATCCCTCCCACTCCCCTCTCCTCTAAAACCCTCAGTTTGCGGGGCACCTGGGTGGCTCAGTGGATTAAAACCTCTGCCTTAAACTCAGGTCATGATTCCAGGGTCATGTGATCGAGCCCCACATCTGGCTCCCTGCTTAGCAGGGAACCTGTTTCCTCCTCTTTTTCTCTCTCTCTGCCTGCCTCTCTGCCTACCTGTGATCTCTCTCTGTCAAATGAATAAATAAATCTTTAAAAATAAAAAAAAAAAAGAAAAGAAAAGAAACCCTCAGTTTGTTTCTTGGAGTCCACAGTCTGTCATGGTCATATCCCTCTCTAATTTCTCCCCTTTCATTTTTCCTTTCCTTCTAATGTCCTCCTGGGAATGCTATTGGATTTTTGGAAGAGCAAGGTTTTGTTGTACAAGAGTGTTGCACACACTGCAACATGCTAGTATCTTTACCTCCTGGGGATCAAATGCCATTAGTATCTTCCAGTCCCTGTGCTCTCCAAAAATGCCAGTAAACATTTCCAAATGTGTCCCCAAGTGGGTGTTCCTCTCATGCTTGCGAACTGCTATATGCAATACTGACCTTTAAAGTTCTTATCAATTCCAGGTTTGATTGTAACCAGATTGTCTATGGAGATATTAAATTTGTTACTTTGTTACAAATGGTTAAGAATACTGTCATATCTTTTCGTTTCTGAGTTTTGTCTTCCCCTTCCTTCCTCCCTTCTTACCTTTCTTCCTTCTTTCCTTTCTTCTTCACATATTAATTGAGAGCCTGATATGTGAAGTCACTGTCCTTAGTGCTGGAGATACAATACTAAACAAAATAAAGAAAAAATGGAAGCTGCCTAATAGAATACACCTTTTAATTGCCTATGGGATAATATGTCTCCCTGTACCCCCTCACCACCAATGCTGAAACTTGCCTGGAAAGATTAAACCTATCAAAATATCAATCTGGCTACCCTAGAAGATAAGAGGTGAAGGCTAGGTAAGTTGTTGGTTTGAGAGAATGTGATTGGATTTAAGACACGGAGAGTCAGTGGCAGGTTTTCTTGGATGGCAGGAATTGGGGAACGCTCCAATTCTGAATCACTGAAGAAGACCATGGGCATGGAGATGAGTGTATGGAGGTAACACCCTACCTGCTAGGGGGTTCTCTTGCAGCAGGGTTTAATATGGAGGTGGCTAATATAGTTGGAGAGGTACCTGTTTTCATATGGAGCAAGTCTAAGCCAAACCAAAGAGTCCAGAAAAGTTGCCTAATATCTGAAGACAGAAGACCCGGTTACTTCTTTGGACTGTATGAGCCTCAAGCTTTTGTTTGCTTATTTTTTTCTCCAAGAAAGAGAGGAGAGGCCTGCCCAATGACCGATATGGGACTTGCTACTAATCATCATGGATGGAAATTGGACCATATTTTATTTTGATTAAAAAATACAATGCTCTTGCATCTTGATTATCTTGAAAAAATTGACTATCATTTTAAAATACTATTTTAAGCATGTTTGTTTCCCATTAAATGAGTTTCATGAATTAGGTAGAAGTTGAAGAGATATTTAAGGAATACAAGTATATCCTCCTTGCCTTTAAATCTTAAAATATTTAAGACTCAGCCTGAAAGTTAATTTTCCTTAAAAGTTTGGGTTACTGACATGCAGCTGATGAGGGCATGAAGGAGAGAATGATTTGTAAAATGTCCCTATTTTTTTCACAGAATGTGTGTGTGGGAAGATGGGAGGGAAGATTCACTCTATAATTTGGTTATCTTCCTAAAAGATTTTAATTGAAGCATAAATATCTGTGTACTTAGTATAGTTCTTATGTAATTAGAAAAAAATAAAAACCATATAAATATACAGAGACAATCATATCAGAAATCCTATACAAAATATTCACTGTACTTAAACATAAAATTTAGCTCTGAGATCCCTGAGGTCCCAGTGAGGTTAAGAAGACAAATAAAGATGTCATTTCAACAAATACACATTTTTGGCATTTTTCTTCCCTGAAATTAGTGATTTTAACCAGATTATTTATTGAGATATTAAATTTGTACCTTAAACTTGTGGTGTTTTATAGAGATGGCACTAAAATAAAAATATGCCCCAAAGCAGTTAAATATATGGACATGTTTTATAGGGCATTTCCTAAATCAACTTTCAACCCAATTATTCTACCTAAGATACTAAAACAGCATAATACTATTTCGATATTATTCTTATATAGTATTTTTCCCTTGAAAAGCCTGCAGTAATTTCCTGTTATTTATTTAATCTTCTCAGGTAAGAACTTCAAAATTTCTCCCATTCTGGATTCCCAAGTATAGCCATGAACATCTTTATTATTCATCAGCTTGATTTTTGTATTGCAGTGAATATGTCTTACTTAGCTATTGTTACTTTTTTAAAAAGATGTATTTATTTGAGAGAGAATGCACACACAGGCATGAAGCAGTTGGGAGGGGCAGGGGGAATGAATCCAAGCCAAGACACTACTTCCACTGATCACTGAGCCCAACGTGGGCTGCGTATCTGGTCACTGAAGTGACCAGAATGGAAATCAAAAGCCACACACTTAACTGACTGAGCCACTCAGGCATCACTAGATATTATTATTATTACTAATACTATTACTGTTAAATAGCACTCTATTCTATAACATCCCTATAAATAGCTAGTGCTCAATTACTTTTTCTTTTATCTCTAAAAATAATTTTACATTTTCTCTACACTTAATTTTGAAAAGGCACATCTCTCTTATAAATCTACTACACTTCTTTCAAGACTGGGTTCAACATTGCCTCTTCATGCGAGCTTCCCTGATTTGCCCTAAATCCGTTAACTTCACAGCTATTTAGCCCTTATGTATGTATTCTCATTATAAATGGTTTTACATGTTTGAAAAACACATAAATTTATTTGCACACTGGTCTTTGAACAGGGAAGTCAAGGAGAGACAGATCATTCCAGATTTTGGTAGGTGGCAGGTTTAATAACAAGGGAACTTACTTATGAGGCTTGTCCTATGTGGCCACAGGATGAGCCACATTTCCCTGCCAGAATCTCAAAATTTTTTAAAAAGATTTTATTTATTTATTTGACAGACAGAAATCACCAGTAGGCAGAGAGGCAGGCAGAGAGAGAGAGGAGAAAGCAGGCTCCCTGCTGAGCAGAGAGCCCAATGTGGGGCTCGATCCCAGGACCCTGGAATCATGACCTGAGCCAAAGGCAGAGGCTTTAACCCACTGAGCCACCCAGGTGCCCCAGAATCTTAAAATTTTATACAGAAGCCTTTAGCTGGTTTCAGCCACATAGACCATCCACATGGTCTCAATGACACATTGCTCTCTCCAGGCTATAACCTTGAAAACAGCTCCCACTCTGAGAATGGTGAGTAGAATATACATTCTAACAGCTGGGGGATGGGTGGGGCGGGCAGGGCGCAGGGAGGGTGTGGAGGTAAGGAGCCCAGTTCCAGCTCCAGGGTCAGTTGGAAGTCACATTCTCTCAGTGATGTCCTCCAAACAAGTTTGTAAAATGAAAGTCATATACGCATCTCCTTTGAAACTCGTTTCCTTGTTATCTTTTTTTAATTTTGTTTTTTTCTCCACAGAAGACACCCAACAAATGTTTGTTGATTAAAATTTACACCAAGCAATTTTAACTTCCTCTGGAACTGTAGACCTTACATTTTTTTCTTCATGAGATTCTCTATTAAGAATACTAATTTCAGTTTCCTAGATAGCGAAATACTTTTTCAAAGAAGCAGAAAAATAGTTGCAGGTGAATGGAAAAGAAGTTACTGACAATAAGATAAATAAAAGTATTTCCAGAGTAGGACTGCATATAATCAAGCAGTAAGTTGTCTTGGCATGAATTAAAAAAGTAAAGAAAAAAAAAAGCTTGATGAATTAGGTTTGTTGAAGGATAATCCCTACACTGAAAAAAAATTGGAAGCTATCGATATTCTTTTATTAATTTGCTTCTAGAATTTATTTATTCAATACTCAATAGTTATTGAATTTCCACTTGTATTCAACTCTATTTTGCTGCTTTTATAATTTTTGCCCTTAATCTCAAGCTTCCCATGTTTTAAAACACAAGAATCATAGTAAGTAATATTCTGACATATAATTTAATTTGGGAAGTTTTTATTAAGAGCTTAATAAAAGCCTAATGTCAATGTAACTCCATGCTAAATATATTGGAGATAGAAAAGAATTAGAGTCCATAATAGCAAGAATTTATCATATTGGAGAAGTAAGACTTACATAATGTAATTATATTAAAACAAATAAAAATATTGACATACAAGATATAAGGCAAATTTTAGCAAAATTTAATATCTGTGATATAAAGTGGTCGCTTGTGAAGGAGAGTTAGCCATACCAATAAACAGAAGTGAGGTGTCCTCACAATGATAAAACTAGACATAGAGTTCTGAGTTTTGTTGAGTTTTGAAAAAGCAGAAAAAGTGTGTATGTTAGAGATACAATAATTCCATATGCTAAGTACAAAGATCTGAATGATCGTGATGTATCTGGGAGAAAGCAAGGGGCTGGGATTGACTGCAGACATGGTAGTGATGGGAAGGAGATGGGTCACCTGGTGGATTGGTAACTAGGGCTAGAATATGAGGGAGAGATCTGTTGTACCAAGACCTGCGTAATCTGGGGGCAACAAGAAGCAAATGGAAAGACGTAAGTCCTTCCATTCTCCCACTTCTGCAATTGCCAAAGGTTAAATCTGTGACTTCTGTAGCAAAGGGAGTAGCCATAAAGAGATTATGGTTCTGGGATGGGTATTTGTGCTTTCCCTGGAGCTCTGAAGGGAGAGGGCAAGTTCTAAGGCAGGTGAAATGAACATTCCCCAGGGTAAAATGCAAAATACTAACAGCATTGTTTAAGAGATAGCTTTAAAAATAATACATAAGGGCACCTGGGTGGCTCAGTGGGTTAAGCCACTGCCTTCGGCTCAGGTCATGATCTCAGGGTCCTGGGATCGAGCCCCACATCGGGCTCTCTGCTCAGCAGAGAGCCTGCTTCCCTCTCTCTCTCTCTGCCTGCCTCTCCATCTACTTGTGATTTCTCTCTGTCAAATAAATAAATAAAATCTTTAAAAAATAATAAAATAAAAATAATACATAAGAAATGGGCAGAGGGGGGCGCCTGGGTGGCTCAGTGGGTTAAGCCGCTGCCTTCGGCTCAGGTCATGATCTCAGGGTCCTGGGATCAAGTCCCACATGGGGCTCTCTGCTCAGCAGGGAGCCTGCTTCCTCCTCTCTTTCTGCCTGCCTCTCTGCCTACTTATGATCTCTCTCAGTCAAATAAATAAATAAAATCTTTAAAAAAAAAACAAAAAAAGAAATGGGCAGAGGACATGAACAGACAGTTCTGCAAAGAAGACATCCAGATGACCAGCAGAAACATGAAAAAAATGCTCAACATCACTTGGCATCAGGGAAATACAAATCAAAACCAAAATGAGATACCACCTCACGCCAGTCAGAATGGCTAAAACTAACATCAGGAAATGGCAGGGAATTGAAGAAAATGTGGAGAAAGGGGATCCCTCCTACACTGTTGGTGGGAATGCAAGCTGATGAAGCCACTCTGGAAAAAAGCATGGAGGTTCCTCAAAAAGTTGAAAATAGAGCTACCCTATGACCCAGCAATCGCACTACTGGGTTTTTACCCTAAAGATACAAATGTAATGATCCAAAGGGGTATATGCACCCGAATGTTTATAGCAGCAATGTCCACAATAGTCAAACTATGGGAAGAACCTAGATGACCATCAACAGATGAATTGATAAAGAAGATGTGATATATATATATGTATATATACATATGGGATTGGGATGGAGACAAACCATAAGAGACTCAATCTCAAAAAACAAAAAGAGGGTTGCTGGCAGGGGGTGGTGTGGAGAGGGTGGTTGGGTTATGGACATCGGGGAGGGTATGTGATATGGTGAGTGGTGTGAAGTGTGTAAGCCTGACGATATACAGACCTGTACCCCTGGCTTAAATAATACATTATATGTTAATAAAAATAATTAATAAAAAGAGTAAAAAAATATAATAATACCTAAGAAAAGTTTCTCTTCCATATTAGAAGTTTATGTATTGTGTCTGTTGGTGTTGGTGAGGGATGTGCTTGTGAGAGTGCAGATAGACAAAGAAGGGAGAATAGCTTTGGAAATGTGTGTACAACTCTAAGAACACCCCATGAAAAGCATCTTCTCTCCAGGCAGGGCTGGACCTGACTTACTGGCTAGTCAAAGCCCATTGGTTGGGAGTGTCTCTTCCCAACTCCCATTCAGTGTTAGCACAGTAGTTGGTCAAAATCAGTGCAGGTGGGAGGATTTGCACCACAGGTATAGACAAGTCCAACAAATCTGGGTTTCTTTATTTGAAAATCAGTTGTTAAACATTTGCCATCATAACACCATCTCTTGGGACTTTCTCTTGGACTAGGCAGGGGAAAGTCACCTCTGGTGGATTCCTTTGCATACTGTATTTCTGCCATTTTCTCTAACATTCTATAACATCTGATTTGTCTAAACAACTTGGAGGCTGTGTTGTGGATATAAATGAGGAAAAGAGCAATGGAAATAAAGCCTGTGATAACCAATATTAAAAGAATCAAGAAAAATGTTTTTGTAGCTATTCATTCTGGTATATTGTCCGCGTGCTTCAATGCTAGAATGATTACATGAGCCCTTAGGCAAGAAATAGTCTTTTCCTCATCTGCCTCTTCTCTACCAGCTGCCAGTGTCTGCTGTTAGCTTCAGGGTACAGAAGGCAAGAGCACATATGGAAAAAAAAAAAAAAGTAGCATGCTTTTTCTGCTCCTTGGAGCCTTGGTCACAAAAACTGAGGTGGCCATTACTGCTGTTCACTCACTATTTCTGGATCTTCACTATCCCATCTCATGTCAGGACTGCATTTACCTGTCCTTTGTGATTAGGAATAGACAAGGCATTCCTTGTGACAAGTTCTGGCCAATGATTTGTAAACAGAAGTGGCATGTATCGCTTCCACGTAGGTACACATTATTGCTAAAGTGATACTCCAGAGATTTTTATCCCAGTAGCAATGTTCAAAATGGTGGATGCTCCATTATCCTGGATCCCTGAGGGGCTATAATGAATAGAACCCCTCTAGAGACCTGCAGAGGACATGGAGGATGAGGTATAAATAATTCTTCAGTAGGTTACTGAGATGTCATGGTAGTTTAATATTGGACCATAATCTACCTTCTTTTGATCGGTGCTCATGTCTGAAGACCTGCTGCATGCACAAAGATAACAAGTTCAAGTTCTGCTACCTGTGGGAAGTCCTGTTCAAGAGGAAAATGCACAATTCATGAAGAAAAAAAAGCTACTAGTGAAGATAACCTTGTAATAGATATAATTATGGCTCCCACTCACTTATGTATAAAACTTGAAAATTAACTTTGAAAGGCATTTGGAATCCCATTGTGAAAACACTCTCTTTCTGGTATTTAAAAAAATATAAAAAAGACTGATTTTTTTACAGATAAGATGTAATATATTATTTAACTTTAGAAAGTTAAAGATACAGAAATAGGATGAGATAAACAGCTAAAACAAACAGTATCATCTCCTTTCCCCAAATAAAACTACAGAGTGAAATGTTGGGTTCAGTTTCACTCCCAATACTTTGGCTGTTCTATCTCAGCAAGATAAGTGAAAATTTATGAGGAAATTAACAATTACATTCATAATAAAAAGGAAGTAGGGGAAATGGTTATTCACCATAGTAGATGAAACATTATTATGAATTTATGAGTTTTATGGCAACATATATTTCCTTTCTTGATTGATAAGATATAATCTTCAGCTCCAAGTTGGAAATATCTTGATGAAGCACTGAGCTTTAAAAATATATATATTTAACTTCAGGGCACCTGGGTGGCTCATTTGGTTAAGTGTCTGCCTTTGGCTCAGGTTATGACCTCAGGGTTCTGGGATCAAGCCCCACATCAGGCTTCCTGCTCAGTAGGGAGCCTGCTTCTCCCTCTCCGTCTGCAGCTTCCTTACTTGTGCTCGTGCTTTCTCTCTGTCAAATAAATTTTTTAAAAAAATTTACAAATATATATATAACACGTCAATAGCTAAATGACAATTTCAATTATATATAGAAACATTTGAACTTGGAAAATTTTCTCAAAGTCAAGATGTTTGGTCTTCTGCAGCTCTGCTGCAAACACAGATGGACAAGACTGCTCTAACTTCATTGGACAGGAGTCAGGGCTTGGAGATTTCAGCAAGCATACATTTAAAAAAGGACATTATTTTCTAAATGCCTTATAAAACCTCAAACTTGTTGAGTGGTCTCAGATTTTGCAGTTTATAGCTGATATTTAAAATATCACATCATCTTTTACTCTCAAAAGTTGTATTGTCAGCCTCAAAAAACACAGCTTAAAAAAAAAATCACAAGTTAATAGTTAACAGACCCCCAGAGTCAAAAAAGGAATAGAAAGTATATACATGGGAAAAATAGTTTAAGAACCTTTGGCTATAACTCTCACATTTAAGAAAACTTAATTAAAGAAATGGCCAAATCATTAAATAATAATAGCTCCTGCTTCTAGGTCCCTGGCTTCAGGGATTTCTCAGAATTTGACAGATTTTTAAGTCAAGAAACTACTGTGAGTGATGTCAAGGGCAATAATTATTTTGTTTATTTGGAAGAAATTGATGTACTTGATAGAACTATATGTACATGTGTGTATTTATGTATGTGTGTGTATAAATGTATTTTGTACTTACAAATGTAGATGATGATAGACAGATAAATTTATCTCCCCAAGACAACTTAATTGTGACACGTAGCAGATTTTTTTTTAAAGGGTGGATATTTTTATTCTAACATTATAAAGATGAAAACAAGGACAAAGAAATAATATTTGCCCAAGATCAAACAATGAAGTAAATGACCATACGTGGAGTTGAACTAAAATCTATCTCCAAAGCACAATGGCGATTGTCACGGGCTGGAAGGAGGGGTTAATGAGAAGTTATTGGTTAATGGGTACAGAGTTTTAGTTTTTCAAGATAATGAGTTCTGGAGAGGGATGTCGGGGATGGGTTGCACAACATTGTGAATGCACCTAATGCCACCGAATTGCACACTCAGAAATGATGGAAATAGTGAAGTCTATGCTGTGTCTATTTCATCACAATTTAAATAAATACAAAAAGAGACACATAACACACAAATCTCTCTCTAATTCCAGTGATTTCCCACTATATTTCACAGAGAAACACCACCAAAATTAGCTTGCCCTTGAGTCAATGACATCTATATAGAAGAATAAGGGATTGCCTAGTTCATGCCCCCTCATGCATGAGGAGGACACTTTGCTCTTGTATTTGATGATAATAGCCAGATCTGAAGGCACATACAGTGTGATGAGATAGGCAGTGTTAGAGAGCACCAAGTTCCTATCTGCAGGCCACCTCCATAATTTCTTTTTTACTGAGACGTGGAATGGTAATACATGCACTTTGTATTGAAATTAATGTCAGTTTAATAAAGATGGCAAGTAAAAGGGATAGAAGGAGAAAGGCACACATCCCTAACTTAACATGATGACCTATACCCCTCATGCATAGACCATTCTGGCTGAAAGAGAATGCGGATATTATTTAGTCCATTCCAAAGGAAACCTTCTGAGTTCCGTAATCAAATGCATGTAGAGAAATACTTGCATAATTTATCCACCACTCATCCCTTGGGGATTCATATTGAAAATTACATCGTCAGATATTTGGGAAAATTCTCTGAGCAAAAACAAAAATACAAAACAGGTTAAACCGGCATTTTCCAAACTAGTTTTTCCTTTTTTTTTTTTAAATGAGTGGTTGCAAGTTCCAGGTAACCCAATTATAAAATGCTTTCTAGTAGATTCCTCATACTTTCTAAATGAGACTGATTGACAGAGGTTTTTAGTTTTCAAGGCAAAATTTTGAGTTACACAAGAATCTAATTTCCTAATTTATAATCCATGCTATTTTTACTAGGCAACACACAAACCTTATGTTTGATACCTGATGGCAGAAAAATCTAATTTTTAGCACAATTTAAGGTAAATTCAGAGAACTTATGCCTTAGCACTCAACAAACCACATAATACATTACTGGTGTTTTACAGAATACATATCAAATAGTAACTTGGTAATATTTTTTCACTGATATTGATGTCTCTACATACTCCATCTTATTTTCATTAAAATCACCAATAAAATGATCATTAACCACTCAGTATCATCATAAGATCACTAGTCCTTTTCCAGAAAGTTTAATTTTCACTAGGCTCTAACAGAGTTTAGGTGATTCAATTTTTATTAATTATTAGTAAGATCATTAATTATTAATTATTTAATTATTAATTTTAGTTTTCATTTACATTTAGTGTATGATACACTGAAAATCATAAAAATAGTCAGGGGGAAAGCAGGGTTTCTTTAAGCAAAGACTTTGCAAACTGGGTCAGCTCTACCCTCTGTAGGATGCATTCTTATTGTAAAAAAATAATAACAAATGTGTATAGTAAAAAGTGCAAATCTTTCTTGAATTATATAGCCCCACTGTTGTATAATACCAAGGCAGTAATTTCTGTTAGCAACTTGGTTTGGAGTTTTTCATACTGTTTTTCTATCCTTAAAAAATATACATAAAAGCATGTGTTTTGTGTTTATTCATGTTTTAAACATATTTTTACATTTTAATATAGTTTATATGTATACTTGTCTTATATATTTTCTGCAGTTTGTTTTTTAAATTATTTTGAAAGAACCATAGATTCACAGGAAGTTATAAACAACCTACTTTTTATTTATTTATTGTTATTATTTCTTGGCTTAAAACAATAGAAATTTATTGGATCATAGTTCTGGAGTCTAGAAGTCTGAAATTAAGGTGAGGGGTAGGGCCAGGTTCCCTCTGAAATCTGTAAAAGATAACCTTTCCATGCCTCTTCTAACTCCCCGTGTTTGCTCGCAATCTTTGATGCTCCTTGACTTAGAGACACTCCAATCTCTGTGTCTGTTGTCACATGTCTGTGTGTCTCTTCCCTGTGTGTTTCCATCTCCATG
Source organism: Mustela lutreola (assembly GCF_030435805.1). Lineage (NCBI taxonomy): Eukaryota > Metazoa > Chordata > Mammalia > Carnivora > Mustelidae > Mustela > Mustela lutreola. Next base: position 189,628,944 of record NC_081292.1, read on the forward strand.
CCCCTTCTCTTTTTATTAATATTACAGTCATATTGAATAACCATATCTTTTGTTTTAAATTAGAATATGGTTGGCACACAATATTACATTAGGTGCACAACATAGTGATTTGACAAGTCTGTACATTATGCTGGGCTTGCCACAGTGCAGCTACAATCTGCCACCATATAACTCCATTAAAATACCATTGACTATATTTTCTGTGCTTTATCTTCCATCCCTGTGACTTATTCTTTCCTTAACTAGAAGGCTGTATCTCCCACTCCCATTCACCCATTTTGCCCATCCCTCTTCCCCCAGCCCCTCCAGCAACCATGTCACAAATGGCAAGATGTCATCATTTTTTATGGCTGAGTAACATTCCTCTGTGTGTGTCTGTGTGCATGTGTATACCACATCTTCTTCTTTTTTAAGATTTTATTTATTTATTTGACAGAGTGGGACACAGCGAGAGAGGGAACACAAGTAGGGGGAGTGAGAGAGGGAGAAACAGGCTTCCCACTGCACAGGGAGCCTGATGAGGGGCTCAATCCCGGGACCCTGGGATCATGACCTGAACTAAAGGCAGACACCTAATGACTGAGCTACCCAGTGCCCCTGTACCACATTTTCTTTATCAATTCATCTATCTGCAGGCACTTGAGTTGCTTCTATACCTTGGCTATGGGAAATAATGCTGAAATGGACATGGGGTCCATATAGCTTTTTGAGTTAGAAACAACCTACTTTTTAAACTTAAAATGTGATTAGAGATTTTTCCTTAAATATATAAAATTCTACCTCATCCTTATAATAATAGCTGAGTACTGGTTAATCATGTGAATTGGCTATGATTTACTTAATTGTTTATAATATTTCATGTGAGAAAGGCCTGAGGAATGGCACCCCTTGTAGATTAAACCATGCATGCAAGGGATCGTATGCCTCGAGCTGGTGAAGGGGTTGGTGAACCTTAGGAACTGACCAAAGGCCACGAGACTAGAGAGTAAAATACCATGAGGGGCAGAGTGGTATAAGATGAGAAGGCAAGCTGAAGCAGGGGAGAGATCATGCAGAGCCTTGGAGACCATGGCAACAAATTTAGATCTTACTCTAAAGGCAATGGGAAACCATCCAAGAGTTTTAAGCAGTATTGCCACATAATTTCCTATAAATTTTTTAATACATAGGTATAGCTTGAATGTGGAGAATGGACTGGAGGGAGGCAGGAGTTAAAGGGGAAACACTAGTTAAGAAGCTATTCCTGTGATCTAAGCAATAGATGATAGCTTACACTCAGATGATGGTAGTAGAGACATTCACAGATCAGACATACGTGCTTCAAAGGCACAACAAGTACAGATAGATTAAATGCAGGGGACCAGAAAAGGGAAAGTTCAAGAATCACTCCCAGTTTCTAACACTAATAATGGTGGCAATGGTACCATTTATTTGGAATACAGAAACAGTGGGAATAATTAGATTGTGTAGGGTGTGAATGGAATGGATTGGTCTTGTTTTTAGTGTGCAAATTTGGAAATTCCTCTGGCATATTCAAATAGGAAAATTGGATGTGTATATAAATTTAGGGCTCAGAAAACAGTCTAGGTAAAAAATATAAATGTGAGTCACTAGCATATAAATGATTTTAAAAGTCACAGAAATGAGTGGGATCACCAAGCGAAAGGAATCGTAGAAAAAGAAAAATGCAGCCCAGGACGCAGCTTAGAGTCATTTCAGTATGATTAGTTAAGTGGAGAAGACAGTAAAGGAAACTTAGAAGGAGCAAAGTAATAAGAAGAAAAAATAAGAAAGCATGTTGTCTCTAAAGGAGAAAGAGAGATGTTTCAAGGAAGAAATTGTCATCTGTGTGAATCATTGCTGAAAATCTAGCAGGGTGATGTCAGAAAACATTCACTAAATTTGTAGGTTGTTAGTGATTTTAACAAGGATGTTAGTTGAGATATGGGAAGGGAAACCAATATAAGAGTAGATAAAGAGAAAATGAGAAACAAGGAAGCGGAAAGTGTGTGTGTGTGTGTGTGTGTGGTGGTGGGTTAATCATTTTTAAGAAAGAGTCTAGAATTGCACCTGACAGAAGAATTTTTTAAGTTAGAAAATGTATTAGGACATGGTTTTATCTGATAGGAATGTTTTAGAGTGAAAAGTGGTAAGGACTGATAATGTAGGAAAGAGAAAACTATCTCAGGAAATAGTCTTTTGGTAAGTTAGAAGCAATGGCATCAAAATAAGATGCCCATACACTCGTTTCCCCGGAATTGTCCCAGCTTCCACTTGCTGAACTTATTATTAATAATGCTCCCCCCACTCCCACTATACTATTGAAGAAATAAGTTTCCTCTGGTATACAAGAAGAAAATGGGTGAAGAAGCAGACAAAAGCAAGATTTTGTGGTGGGAAATCATGGGATCGAATGGTGGGAAATGATGTCCCAACCATAAGACATACATCAAATGCTGAGTTTGAAGTCTGATGCCTAAGGATCTTTCCTTCATAAGATCCCACCCTGTGGAAACCCATAGGCTTTATGGATTCTTAGTCTGAAAACCAGTGTAACCATGCAAAACACAGTCCATTAAATTCACTGGTTATGGTGACCAGAGAAAAATTATCACTGTCTGTACTCTGACCCTGGTGAAGTTTCCAAACATTGTGGCAGGAAAAGACAAATGATTCTAGAGAAACAGATACTCCAACGATTCTGTTGTTTTGTAATCTTCCAGATGTACAATCCTTGGTGTTGGTTAAAGCTATATCCTGAAGCTTGAATAGGTTTTTCCAGAACACTATTTCGCAGTGGTGCTTACTAGTTAGTCTTCATGTGATCCATCTGAGCTCTTATCAGTATATCTCTATGATGTACAGACAGCAGAGAGGATACTATTCCTACATTTAGCTTACCTACTTGGCAAGACTATCTTATATGTGGCATAGGGATATAATCTTATTAATAGCTGCTCCTTTAATTTTTGTAATAGGTAGTGATATCAGTGCTTGAAGCAGAGTAATTTCCATTCCATTATAAATAATAAAGGTGCTTTATGAGATATAGCATTGGGCCACTCCAGGAGGAATTCTGTCCACAAAGCATTCCCTCAACATGGCATCCAAGAGATCACCAAATCACAATGTTGACACATATGATTCAGCTCTATAGTACAAGCAGCATTATCTTTTTCAGGCTGTTGTTTCTATTCATGAAGAGTAAATCTCTAAACCACAACCAAGAACTTGAAACAAGTAGTTTTTCATAATTTCCAAGTCTATGTGTTGCCTCAAGGTAGAGAGGAAATGAAAGAAAAACCAAGTTATTAGGCTATCTTGATAATATATGTTCCAGTTATCTGTTGCTGTGTAATAAAACCACCCCAGAATACAAGGGTTGACAGAACAAGGGGACAACTTATTGTCTTGTAGTTCTGTGGATTGACTCAGGAGGTTCTCATTTTTGGTTTCTGATTCAGTAGCAGCCAGATCTGGAGCTAACTGAAGATTTGACTGGGCAAGCATGACCGAGACTGCTCATTCGCATGGTGGACCAGTTCTAAATTTATTGACTCTGTTCCAAATTCTCCCTTTTTGCCTGCTCTGCAAAATTGGATCTGAGTCCTGTAAATTTTTATTTTAATTTATTTTTTTTTCCAGCTAGAAGGGAAGGTCTGTCAGTGAAAGTCACTGGAGAGACGTTGTAGGAGGAATGGGTTTGCCTTTCAATTTCTGTGTGCTTGCTCAAGGCTTCTATAAGGCAGACAGCTCCTCCAACATCTGGCTCCTGCAACACAAGGTGGTCAGCAACACCTAGAAAAAGCAACTTTGCCCAAGACACCTCTTGAGTAGTGTTTTTAGTGGAGCACTTCTGGCAAGACATTCCCCTGTGAAGTTTTCCCTGGCTCCCTAGAGGACAGATTGCTGGCAGTTTACAGAAATTCTCTGCCATTCAACACCTGTATGTTCTCCAACAAAGTCTGGAGATCTCAGTCCAAGCCAGGGAGGAGGGTGGGAAAGAGAGTTGGCTCTTCTTTTGGCACTTTTTCCCAGCCCTATGGGGAATTCTTATTATATATGACACTAAATAATATATCTGCTATTGTAAGATATGTTGGCTCTGATATATTCTTTATTTTTTATATTTCTTTGTTGATACTAATCAGCCCCTCATATATTTAATCCTATGTTATAATCTATAATTCTTTTTTTAAGATTCTATTTCTTTATTTGACAGAAAGAGAGAGAGAGAGAGAGAGAGAGAGAGCAAGCGCACACGCAAGGGGATTAGCAGGAAGAGGGAGAGGGAGAGGACCCCAAAATCATGACCCGAGCCAAAGGCAGATGCTTATTCGACTGAGCCACCCAGGTGACCCTAATTTATAACTCTTTTTTTTTTAAAGATTTTATTTATTTATATGACAGAGTGAGTGGGGAGAGGGGCAGAGGGAGAGAATATCCAAGCAGACTTTCACCTAGGGAACCCAGTGTGGGACTCAGTCTCATGGCCCATGAGTTCAGGACCTGAGCAGAAACCAGGAATCAGACGCATAACCAACTAAGCCACTCAGGCTCCTCATTATTCATAAGTCTTTAACTGTTCAAATACGTGCATGCGTGCGTGTATGTGTGTGTTTTCCTCTCTTGATTGAATCCATCCTGATACATATGGCCAGAAATTGAAGTATTTTTTTGTTTGTTTTCATACTTAGGGGCTCAGTTGGGGTTATGAAAGGCAAGTAGTACCTGGTATCTTTATGTGGTTTAGACTTCTCATGACATGGTAACTGAGCTCTAGGAAGAGTGTTTGAGGAAAACCAGGCAGGTTATGCACTTTTTCTTATTTGCTAGCCTGAGAAATCCAAGAATATCACTTCAACATTCTATTAGTCAAGCAAATACCTAAGATGAAAGTTTCATCACATCATGACAGAGTTTCAAAGGTAAAGGTAGCAAAGAATTGGTGTTCACCTCATTTGTATCTACCATTCTATATGCAGTTACATATGGTAGATATTTTTACATGGTTACATCAAGTTAATAAATTAGTTCATTCATCTGTTATTCTAATTTCACTCATGTTTCCTCTGATTCTTTAATTCATTCAATAATCTTAATCATGTGAATTCTCAAGGTCAAATTCTGGAGAGATTCTTCCCCAACTATGAGTGCCCTGGGATACCTGATCTACTCTGAGTGAGCTTTAAATATTGTCAGGCAGGTAAAATTCCTGCATAATTAGACCTTAAAACAATAAAGTGTACTACAAAGTGTTAAATTGAGTGCCATAAAGTGCCCAATGCATAAAATTGCAGTGAGACCAACAACAGATCCCAGGAGTCCTGACTTACAGCCCGTGTTTGATTCACCAAAAACAAAACAAAATAAAGATACAGTACCTAATTGAAAATAAACGGTCTGGTTGCTGAAACATTTCAGAATGGGCATCCATCATTTTTTGCATGTCACAACCATGTCAAGTAGTCCCGAGAGAAATTTTTTCCTGTGAAAACATTGATTTTCTTTCCTTTGCTAAAAATTGTGTCACCATCTCAATCAACAAATACAAGAACTGTTGTGATTAGAAGCTTCTCTTGTAATCAACTGGCATCCAAACCATGTCCATTTTTGGCAGACCATATTTTATTGACTTTATCATTTTTAGCTCAAAAGCCTGAAGGGACTAAGAGCCACTATACTAGCTACAGCAGTTTTAGAGAGGTAGGAAAAGCAAACTGCACTGTATACCCAAAGACAAAATTCCTAGGCATTTTTCAGTATCAAAACTAAAACTAAAACTGGGGTGGGGGGAGCTATTTAGCTTTGGTAAGGCCATTCTTTTCTTTACATATATTCTAGAGAGTAATGAAATTCTAAGCAGCATTAGAGGTCTTTTCTTACATCAATGATAAAAAGACTGGAAAAAAAATCCTATCATATGATCTGTGTCTAAGTGAGGAGATAAAAGTAAATTGTAAAATGAGAGCCTCACCTGAGACTCCCGCTAGAAATAAGGCTTCTCTGAATGAAGATCAGGAAATCATCCTCTACTAAGAAAGCTACCTGAATTCCACTCAGGGAATTTGTTCTAGGCAACAGTTGTAAGGAAGACACATTAGCATTTAAAGAAGCCCTTTTGAGTCAGAGTGCAGGATGCCACCAAAGAATGATTAAATTTCTCTGCTACAGGCTTTTGTGATTGTGGGTGATGAAGAAAAGAATTTCCCAATGTATCAGGGTAGCACACTGGCTCCCCAGATGTATCCTGAGACTTTGGTCAACCTCAGATTGCTATAGACTCCTTCCATCTCTCTTCTTTCATCTCTCCCCACTCCCTACCTCCTGAATATCTTAAAATACCAAATGTATTTTGAAACATTACAACAGTCATTTGTTGAGTATTTCCCTCCATCATTAAGAATGGCACAATTCTCAGAAATAACGCCTGAATTTTGGCTTCAAATAAGCATTCATTCAAATTCTAATTAAATTACTTCGCTGAAACCCATTTGAAACAATTAGTTGCCTGAGCCAGTAGTAATCAGAGTTACACACACTGAATTTTCATGCAGGTCAGGATTCTGAATAGGCCATGCCATATAATAAAGAAGACTATTTAGGAGGCATTATGGAAAAAAAAAAAGTTTCCCCCTTCAAGCTGGTATTTATAGTGAATAATTTCAAATGTGGTCAGATCTCATGTGTGTGTGTTGGGGGCTGGAGTACACAGGTGGAAGAGGTTTGGATGGGCAGGAAAAAAAGGAATAGAATGAACAGTACTATGTTTAAGGGAGAATAGAAATGGCATGGTCAACTGAAAGCAAGAATGACTGTGATACAATGACACTTGTCAAGAGGCAGTACTGGGAGCAGGGAAGTGTTTCCATGCTTTACCATGGCTCACTCAAAATGCTTGGTGTGGTGCATAAACAATGAATTCTGGAACACTGAAAAAAAATTAAATTAAATTAAAATTTTAAAAAATGCTAGAGTCATCCATGTTCCCAATCAGAGGGGTTGCAGAACTAAATTGATGGCTTGTTTTTACTTTGAAAGAAAGTCATCTGCTCTTTCTTTTCTTCATGCTTTGGGCCCCCCCAATACTTGTCCAGCCAAGTTCTCTTAGCCATATCAGTTCATATAGCCCAAACTGGCTCTATAAATATTGAGGGAATGAGAAGCCATCTTTTAGTAAGAATTCAAATATGCAATTCTTCCTGGTAAGACTGCGTTCCAAACTAGATATTGAAGGAGGTGAGAAGATAAAAATTTAAAAGGACATATTCAGGAAGGACATTAAAAATGAGTGAGGATAGAAAACACAGGTCTTTTGTCTAGCTATTAAGATAAACTGGCTCCTTTATTAAAGATCATATGATTTTATTTTCTAATATCCCCCTGCTTATCTCGAATGGCTAGAATACTTCATGACCACACATGAAAATAGTTCTCCTTCTTGCTCGTGTTCATAGCCTCTGCACAATCTTCCACTAGATCATGTCCTACAGTTCTATGAGCCTCTGAAGTTATCCAAAGATGTAAATCTAATTGAGATAAACTCGGGGTCACTTATTATGGTGTTCAATGATATCCCATAATGATTAGGTGTCATAACATGAAATTGTGTTACAGAATTTTCCACCACTGTTAGAGTCACATTTTTATGAAAATCCTGTATGTTAGCTAGGTTATCCCATCTGTTCCCTATATCTAACTCTCAAGATAAATGAATGGGGAAAGAGAGGGAGGGAGGGAAAGAGAGAAACACTCTCTTATCTACACAGCTATTTCTTGAGATACTTTCTATGAAATGCATGTGTACACAGCTTCCATCATGTTTGTTCCTACCTGTGTAGTATTCTGATTCTCTTAACAAGTGGTCAATTACTCCTCTGCTCCAGGAGCAGAGGAGTAATTGACAGTTCTCTGTAATGACAGTTCTCTGTAATGCATTTTGAGATTTTTTTTTTTTTGCCTCATTCCTCTGATGTATTCTTTGGTTACAGACACTCTTGGACTTTCTGAGAATTGCTCTTTCCGAAAGAAACAACTGTCAGCTACAGTCTCCAACTGAAACTTCTCTCCAACTATGGGAATGAAATACAATCTAAGTACCAAGAGAAAGTCAAAAATAGTGGGAAATTACTACTACAAAATTCACAGAGATTACGCAATTAGAGTGTTTTCTGTGAACCCCTCACATATGCAGATATTTATGTGAAGTCCAGAAAAGGATGAAACCATGATGCGGGAGACACTGAGACCTTTGATCTAGCTATTTTCACTAATAACCTTATCCACAAGCTTCTGTCTCCTCATTCACTGGTTGTGGCTTTTCCTTCCTTCAAGCTCACAAGTTCCAAGAGAAAGCTCACTCAAAAGTCAGACTGTTCAAGGCTCAATTTCACGAAATTGCACTGAGTCAGCAATTAGTAAACAGATTATGTAAATACAACTCCTGAACCAAGCGCTGACATTTAAGTACCGATGCTTACCTAGCCTTGGGCTCTTCAATTAATTGCAGCAAACTGAAAGGTAGACTGCTAAATCTTTTGATTTCAGAGTGTATCATGGGTTTATCCAGAGAATATGTTAACTTTTGCATGAAAATGTTTGTGTCACTGGCATGTTGCCAGGCCAGAAGAAAGAAAGAAAGAAAGAAAGAAAGATAGAAAAGAAGAAAAGCTCTTTATTCCAACATTAAAATCAGAGGCTCCCTGTAGACAAAGCATAAAAGCAGTACGCCTTTTAAAGGCAATTTAAAGGTGACCTGTTCTTAAAATACTTTCTTTGCACATTTCACACAGATTTCAACTTCTGCCCCCTCAGGAGTTACTTTTTCTGGGGTTATAGTATTCAGCTGTGCCTATGTGTCATCTGGAGTATGCAAATCTCTTTCCTTAACACTACGTTTTGGTCCATGAATAATTATAAGTCATCCACCAAGAAACTACACCTTACCTGCACCATAGGAAAAAAAGATGTTGTTTTATCTCATTGAGAACCCTCACTTTTTCCTCTTTGAAATCGTAGAAGATTCTATATTAAGGCTGGAAAAATACTCCTTAGCTACAGAAGAAAGCCCTATTTCTTAACAAATGATGATTTATCATTTTAGAACAGAAAGCTGCATTAGCAAACCAATGAAAATGGCTAGAAGTGTAACCACTTTTCCTGGCAATTATATATGTGACAGATTCATTTATCTACCTGTATAGAGCCTTAATTTACGCCAGCACTTAACAGCTAATTGTTGAAGTGCACTTTTCTGCAATAATAATGGAATTTTTAAAAGTATCCTAAAACAGAAAACACTTAAATAAACACCTATGCCATTAATTATCCGATCAAAACAGCACTGAAAAATGCCAGAGAAGAGAGATAACAGGAAAAAAAAAAAAAAAAAGGTAAAATGCCATTTGTGTAAAGAAATTAAAACATCAATTATTGAATGAGTAAATGATATCATCACGTTATTTCTGGACCAATGGATAACGAAATTTAAAAACAGTCCTTGCAAGAAAACTCTTAAAAATTTTTTATAACAATAGTAGTATTTTACTTGTTCATATTAATTTAGAATTAAAGCATAACTAAAAATCTTTAAATACAACCAAAACCTTTTCAGCACTTGCAATATTCTATATTCGTCTCCAGTTTTCTATCTACATTTGATACACCTTTCTATGTATTTTTTGTGTTTTTAACTGTTACTTAATGAAACTCTCCTACATAAATGGATCAGTGATAAGAAGGGTATTCCATCAATATTAGCAGCTTTCATGCTGCTTGCCTAGGGAACATAAAACATGGAGCAGGGATTTTATAGATTCCAAAATTGTTTACGTATCAAGTCAGTAAAATTATAATCAGAAGAATTTGAGTGAGATAAATATTTAGACGTTTTTCATCACACTGAGAGGCTTCATTATGAATTTTAAATTCCCTGAGGATTTAATGAGGACCTTGGAGGAAGGAGAGGGAGTCTCAAGGTGATAATGGTGGTCTGAGAAACCTGGGGCCAGACATGTTGAACTTGAATGCTGGCTTCAACCTACTCTCTGAGTAGCTGTAGGCAAATAACATGAATTCAAGTTCAATTCAAGCTTCAATTTCCTCAACTCAAAGAAAAAAAAAAATAATAGTAATGCTTTCCTTATAGGTTGTGTGTATATGCATGTGTGTAAGAGAAAGAGAGAGAGAGAGAGAGAGAGATCAGCTGTGATACTGCAAGCCCCCCATTACAGTCTCAGCTGCTGCTCAATACGGACAGTTATCATGGCCTCCGTCTACCACCTCCTACAGATTTCCTTCCTTTAAGATTATCAAGAATTCAACCAACAGATTGTCTCTTATGAACCGGAAATCTATTAAGTCCTACAAAGATTAATAAACCGTTTCCTGTGGACCCAAGAGACCCTCAAATTGTCTGTCTTCTGTTTGTCTTTTTCCTTTCTTCTTTGCTACCACTTCTGGAGGTATTTTCCTGGACCTTGCCAAGCACTGCCAATCATCTCTTACTGTTTCGCCTGTCAGCGAGTAAGAAGCGGCCTCCCTGCTTCTTCTGATACTTCCGGTCCTCTTCTCTTGATCTGGTGCTTTACAAGCACCTCCACTCAGGGGGTGCTTGTAAAACACTCCCACTCAGGCGTTGCCCTTTGTGAGTCAGGCTTCAGTCTGATCCCGTCTCCTCTAGGGGCAGAAGGATATACCAGGTGCCCCAAGGATCTGAGATGCGTTTTTCTTGCCCAGAGCCATTATATCAAAAGCAGAATCCAAAGCTATATCTAAGAAAGAGAAGGAAACTGTGAATGGTCCACTTGGGGATTTAAAAGAGCACTAAACTTTGCTGCTACTGAATATACCTCTTCCCCTAAAGCAAGCTTTTAATATGGGTCCCTAGAAAGAAATATAATTTGTATACCCATAGAGACTGAGCTCACTTATTGATTTTTTTCTAAATCTTTTGATCTATAATACACATATTTACTAAATTGTTCTTTAGTTTTTAAATCAGGATATTTAACCTGACTAGAACTTCGTATGTCATCTGAAATAAATGCTCATTATATGGTTTTAATTTTACTATGAGGAGATTGAGCTCGAAGAGGCAAGAGAGAAAGAAGCTAGCACTTCTTAAATACCTAATTTGTACAAAGCATTAGAAGTCTGATCTACAGAAATCTTCATTTTTACAGATAAGAAAACTGAGGCTAGGGTCACCTGGATGGCTCAGCTGGTTAAGTATCTGCCTGCGGCTCAGGTCATGATCTCAGGGTTTGGGGATTGAGCCCTGCGTCAGGCTTCCTGCTCAGTGGGGAGTCCGCTTCCTCCTCTCCTTCTGTGCCCTCTCCTTGCTGTGCTCTCTCACTCTCTTGCATGTTCTCTTTCAAATAAAGAAAACTGAGGTCCATAGAGCTTCTGGAACATCTTAAAGTCCTACAGTTTAACAAAGCACTCAATAGAAGAATTGGAATTTGAACAATGAGATAGTCAAGTATTTTTGACTTTGCCATCTGACACAGGAGAAATATGCTACTTAGAGAAGTGAACATGTCTTGTTCTCAAATTTTCAAAACTAGTTAGGATAAGAGATACAATCTGTAAGATCAGTCTGTTTTCCAATGCAACGCCCACTCCACCATGTCAAAATGCTTGAAACTTTTAATTTGGAGATAATTCAAAAGCAATAATCACCATATCATAACTTTAATAAAGCCCTTTTTTTTTCTTTTTGGAATTTTCTTTACTTGATTTATATAAGTTTTAGAGCATAATTTTTCAACATTAATTTGCTTTTAGGATTTGTGAAAAAGATTACTTAAAAATACAATTATGATTACCTTTTATTAGACCTTATGATTTCGACATGGAGAAAGCAACAAATATGCTATTTTAGGGATAGATGGTCATTATATAATCTTTGTTGAGATAGAGATATGTTGCAATTGTATAGACAAAAATAACTTTTAATGAGATACTTACATAAATTCCACTATCTTTTTTCTTTTTTATTTAAATAGCTTCAAGTAGCAAAAGTCTTTTAAAAATGCATTTCGGGGTGCCTGGGTGGCTCAGTGGGTTAAGCCGCTGCCTTCAGCTCAGGTCATGAACTCAGGGTCCTGGGATCGAGTCCCGCATCGGGCTCTCTGCTCAGCAGGGAGCCTGCTTCCCTTCCTCTCTCTCTGCCTGCCTCTCTGCCTACTTGTGATCTCTCTCTGTCAAATAAATAAATAAAATCTTTAAAAAGAAAAAAAAATTTAAAAAAATTAAAATGCATTCCATTGCAATGGAGAATTTTGAGGATTTTTACTTCTGATTGTCTGCTCTGATTCAGTGTCTTACAGATTTATTTGGGGAATAAATGAGAATATACAAAACTTTTAATACAGAAGCAGAGTGTATGGTGTTCAGGAAAGTTTAGTTTCATTCACTGGCTTACAAAATATATTTGCTAATTACAAAATATAAATTGCTAATTATAACAACACAATTTATTAACACTAAAACAAATGTTAAAATACAAAAGAATAAAGCTGTACTATTAACTCATTCCATATACAAAATTAAGTCAAAGTGGATCAAATACCAAAATATAAAAGCTAAGATTATAAAACCCTCAGAAGAAAACACAGGGACAAATCCCCATAATCTTGAATTTGACAATGTCACCATTAAGTACAAACAGCAAAGAACCAAACAGATAAATTGGATCTAAACTTAAAACTGTGTGTATTAAATGGCACTATCATAAAAGTAAAAAGACAACCCACAGAATGAATGAAAATCATTTATAAATCTCCTATCTGAGAACATGATTTATAAATGATATATCTGTTAAGACTGTAGTATCAAGAATATATAAGAACTCTTATAATTCAGCAACAAAAATACAAGCAATCCAATTTTAAAATGGGCATAGGACTTGAATATATATTTCCCCCCCAAACACGATATACAAATTGCCAATAAGCATGTGAAGGGATGCTCAATGTCAGTAGTCATTAATAAAATGCAAGTCAAAATCACAATGAGATGGCATGTCAGATCAGTTAGGATAACTATAAACAAACAAACTAAAAACAGGAAACAACAAGTATTGACAAGATTTGGGAGAAACTGGAACCTACTTAACATTGTTGGTGAGAATGTGAAATGATGTAGCCACTGTTGGAAAATTTGACAGTCCCTCAATAAGTTAAGCATAGAATTACCATATGACCCAGCAGTTCTACTCCTATGTGTGTATCTCTAAGAATAAAAAAAAAAAAAAAAAAGAAAGAAAGAAAAAAAAAAAGAAACAATCTTAAAGGAAAAACTTGTACACAAATATTTAGAGCACAATATTCACAATAGCGAAAAGATGGGAGCAACTCAAATGTCCATCAACTGACAAATGGATGAACAAAATCTGGTATAAATGTACAATGAAACATTACTCAGGCTCCAAAGAAATTCAGTATTGACACATGCTGCAACAAGGATAAACTTTGGAAATATCATGCTAAGTGAAAGAAGACACAAAGAGCTACATGTTGTATGAGTCCACTTACACGAAATCTCCAGAATAAGGAAATACATGGGAATGGAATGGAACACAGATCAGTGGTTGCCAGAGGCTGGGAGAGAGGGAATGAGGACTGACTAGTTCATGAGTACAAAGTTTCCTTTCGAGCTGATGAAAATGTTCTGGAAATAGATTGCGGTGATGGTTGCACAACATTGTGAATGTACTAACCACCACTGAATTCTAAACTATATATAAACTGTTTTGTACTTTACCACAATTTTAAAACACACATACACACACCTTTATGTATGTGATATATAATGTATATATTTTATATACTATCTATGTGCATATGTGTATGATAAGTAAATACAATCGTCTATGATAATTACTGATAATCTGATAAGAATATTTTACAGTAACAGTTCATTATTTCTCCATTTAATTGATGACATGCTGTGATTACTGATCTTTCCACTACACCTAATTTTAAATTTCAATTATGAGTTATAATGTCCTGTTAATATACTTATTTACAGTTAAATACATGATTCACAGCAAATGCTAAAGGCAACAGTAGGGTTTTGAGAATTTTTAAAATTTTAGATGAATAATTATTCCTGCCATCTTATTAATAAGGACATATAAAATGGTGTATTGATAAATTGAATATCCACAAATAAAACTTTGTTTTCATCTACTCCTTACCTGATATTTTTCCTTTGGTATTTTTACCAAATATTATCTGCTAACTTTCTGTTAGGAATAAAATACATGCAAAGTAGTACCCTGTTTTAAAAGACATGAGGGCGCCTGGGTGGCTCAGTGGGTTAAAGCCGCTGCCTTCAGCTCAGGTCATGATCCCAGGGTCCTGGGATCGAGTCCCGCATTGGGCTCTCTGGTCAGCAGGGAACCTGCTTCCCTCTCCCTCTCTCTCTCTGCCTGCCTCTCCGTCTACTTGTGATCTCTCTCTGTCAAATAAATAAATAAAATCTTAAAAAAAATAAAAAAATAAAAAGATTTAAAAAAAATAAAAAATAAAAGACATGAATATATTTTATACCAAAGAAGCACAGTTCACAACTGTAGTTTTAGTAACTTAAATCTTAAAAAGGTATATAAGAAAAATCTGTAAGCACATTGCTTTTGACACTTATCCAGCTAGATATCTTTATTACTAGATTAAGAAAAAATAAAAGTAGTGCAGGATTAAAAATATTTTAAATACAAAAATGTACATAGCAAAAATAAATCAATAAAATGTACTTTTGTAAACACGTACCCATCCACATGTAATATTTTTTAAATAATCATTATAATAATAATGAATATATATCATTTATTATGAACCAACCACTATTCTAAGCACTTACTATATCTGATTTAATCTTTATGACAATTCTATGAAGTACTTAGTCTTATATCACTTTATTTACAGGCAAACAGAGTCAAAGGGAAGCCATGATACAGATAAGTTTCTGAAAATCGCTCTTTTTTGAAATTAGTTATATTTCAATATTATTCTTCCAAGCAGTATACCAAGAGCTAATTTATTTATAATATGTTAGACAAAGGCTGTTAGCTTTTTACCAGTATCAAAAACCCCTTTGTCTAAGTAGTACAAATTTTAATTGGTCAAATGACCATCAAGAATATTGACTACCCCCTTGGCCTTCTGACTAACTTTTGACCAATAAGATGTGAACAGACATGTTTTCCTGCAGCTTCTAGATCATTCTTAAGACAACCCTTGATCCCTCACCCTTTCCCTTCTTCACGCATTGCTCCAATCTATATATTGAACATGGTTATTTTTAAGCTGAACCATGAGAATGAGGGGTCACACCATGTGGATGGTGGGACAGTGAAATGGATAGAGTTTGTGTCCCTAAAGGTTTTATGAAGTAGAGATTACATATAAACCCAACATTTATATGTGAGAGGAATTGAGGATGCCTGGATGCCTACCTGGCTTAATCAATAGAGGATTGTGACTCTTGATGTCAGGGTCTTGAGTTTAATCCCCACTTTGGGTGTAGAGTTTACATTTATACACACACACACACACACATATATATATACACATATATATACACACTTATACACACACATATACATATATACACACACACACACACACATACATACATTTATACACACACACACACATACATATATGACAGAAGAATCCATTTCTAACTTGTGCCATGCATTCCAATTTTATTCTTGTTTTGTGTTCTTGCTTTTTTGTTTCCTGCCACTTGCAGCTGAATTCAATTTTAACTCACCAGTACAAGTGTATCAAAGCTTATTTAAGGGGAACCTGGGTGGCCCACTTGGTTAAGCCTCTGACTCTTGATTTTGGCTCAGGTCATGAGCTCAGGGTACTGAAATTGAGCCCCACATCAGGCTCCAAGCTTAGGAGAGGATTTTCTCTCTCTCCCTCTGCCCCTTCATTTGCCATCTCTCTCTAAAATAAATATATCTTTTTAGAAAGTCTCCTCATTTAAAAAATACTTTATTCTAATATTCCCCTATTCCTGGATATGTTCTCTTCATTCTTTTTCTTTTTTTTTTTTTCTTTTTTTTTTTTGCTAGAGAATATGTGGAATGAATTTTCTCACTTTTATACTAATACAATAGTATCCTGGTAGTCTACTATTACCATTACCTACTGTTCTAGAATGTATTCTTAAAAGTGGAACTACTAGGGTAAACAACATGCAACTTTTTTTTTTTTTAAAGATTTTATTCATTCATTTGACAGAGAGAGATCACAAGCAGGCAGAGAGGCAGGCAGAGAGAGAGGAGGAAGCAGGCTCCCCGCTGAGCAGAGAGCCCGACGCAGGGCCCCATCCCAGGACGCTGAGATCACGACCTGAGCCGAAGGCAGAGGCCCTAACCCACTGAGCCACCCAGGCGCCCCAACAACATGCAACTTTTAAATCTATTTTGTTTATTATTTTAAAATATTAAATAATAAATCAGGAACACTCAAATTCCTAGTAAAAATTAAGATTTCCTATACTGATAGACATTTTTATTTCTTTTTCTAATTGCCTATTTATCTCTTTGACTATTTTTATATGGCATTGCACTTTTTTGAGATAAATTTATTAAGCTTTATTTTTTAACTTATGTGTGAAATTTTTATATTTTTAAATTTTCTCTATATATCTCTTACCATTTTAATGTCTTGAATTTGTATTTGTATTTTTTCCTCTACAGCTTTCTCTCAAGCTTAGTAGGAGGAGAATTTAGTGTTTTCCTACATTATTTCTCAGTACATTAAATTTATTTTCAAATGTAGACTTTATTGACTTTGGGGGGTGGGTGGGGTTTAAAGAGCAAGACAATGATCTATTTTTTTCCCCCTTGACTAGATACTCACTCCAGCACAATTTATTGATGAGTACCACTTTCCCTAGAGATTTAAAGATCTCACCTTTATCACATATATTATTGCACAATGATTTATTACTCTGAACATTGCCATGTTTATGGATCCTTATAATACACTTTGGATATCTAGTAAAATAAAAAGCTTCTTCCTCATGAGTCTTCTCTTACCCTTCTGTCTTGCTAATTCTTGATTAATAATAAAATTTAAATATATTAATTATATTCCATGATTATCTAAATTTTGTACTATTCTTTATTTTTTTTAAATGTACTCAAAAATAATTTATTATAATTGATTAACTTTTACATATATAGCATTGGAGACCAAAGCAAATTTTTATGCAATAAGTGGTGCATATTACTTGTTTTATTAAAAAACAAAGGGAAACCAGGCATCCTTGGGTCAGCTACCAAAAAGTCTCTTAAAAAGACATCTTCACAGTATATTCAGAATCCAGGGCTTCCTCCCCAGTCCTGTATTACTGATCTTGTAGGCTTCTACCGTATGTGTGTATATTTCGTAGATATGCCAAGATATATAAGGGAATCTTCTACATTTACCTCTTCATCAGGCCATGGTGGTTCTTACAAGAATGGTCACAAGTCAAATAAAAAAACCTTTTGATCAAGGTTCTCCTCTGATTTGACCTCTTCTGAGTTTCCAGACCCACTGCCCTTCTGGAGAGACTACACCAGAGGGGAGAATCCTGGGCGACACCTCTACGAAAACCTTCAGCTTTATGGGGACAGTCCATCTCAGCATATGTATCAGCACAATACACTCCTACTTCCTAATACTCAGTAATAGGACAATTTTTTCATACTGTAATGATAAAATAATATTTGGGTTTGATTCCTGGTTCTGTCACTTGCTAGTTGAATGAACTTGGAAATGCTTGAGACTCCTTAGAACTTCAGTTTACTCATCTCTAAAATGAGAATGATAATATCACCGTGTTAGGCTGGTAAGTGTTTTAAATGAAACAGTAAGTGTAAGTACCCATTACCATGCCAGGCATATGTCACACTCAACATAAACAGACTGATATTATTGTGCACTGGGCATCTATATAAGTTTGGACATTGAATCCCAATACTAATCTCCAGGAAAAATAGGAATATTTTATTATCACAATAAACAAAATATGCATATAATATATATAAGGTATAAACAAAAATTTAAATTTTCATCAAGTTTAAGTCAGAATTTTGTTAATTTTAAACTCTCAAGTTTTATGGAGTTTGAAACATTTTGAATTCAACACCTAGTAGCAAAGAATAAAACATAGTATATAACTGATGATAACTGTACCATACAAAATTTCACAGGAGTGAAGTGAAATATATATTTTTATTGTAATGGTGGGGCAGAGTGTAGATTTTGCAGAAACTGGTATTGATTTGAAAACAGCATGAGTCCTAAATTGAAAAATTTAGCTTCAAATAGAAATGTACAGGTTAAAAAAATATACAGTTTAGAAAATTTGGAGCAACTGAACCTTTTTGAGATTTGAAAAGGTGCACTTAAATGATTTGCTTTTCATCATTCAAAATGAATCTCAAAATTTTTTTAAAAAGGAAACTTGGGACTTCTAATCAAATACATGTTTTCAGGTGACTAAACAGTTATTCCAATTCCATTACTCACATTGGATAGAAAATATACAACGAATAAATTATAATATTATTTTTAATAAATTATAATACTCTAAGCAATTTTATAGAAACTAAATCAAGTGCCTGATGAAGTTTCCAATATTTCTTAAAAAGAAAAAAAAATGGTGGTACATTCAGACAATGGACCATTATTCTGTACTAAAAAAAATGAGTTATCAAACCATGAAGGAAACTTAAGTACCTATTGCTAAGTGAAAGAAGTCAAACTGCAAATGCTACATATACTGTATGATTCTAACTATGTAACATTCTGGAAAAGACAACACTATGGAGACAACAAAAAGATCGTAGTTGGCAGGGACTGGAGGGGTAAGAGATGAACAGGGCACAGAGGATTTTTAGGGTGGTAGAAATACTCTGTAGGATATTATAATAATGGATCCATGTCATTACACATTTGACCAAACCCATGGAATGTACAACACCAAGAGTGAGCCCTAAGTTAAATTATGAACTTTGGGTGATTGGAATGTATCAGTGTAGGTTCATCCTTGGTAAAGAAGGTATCATTCTGGTGAGCGCTTAGATAATGGGAGAGGTAATGCCTGTTGGTGGGGGAGGTATATAAGCAATCTCTGTACTTTCTCCTCAATTTTGTTATAAACCTAAAACTTGAGAAAAAAAAATAAAGTATTAAAAAATAACATTGGGAAATGCTATAGGAATAGAGGGGAAAGGAAGAAATCACATATATATCTTAAATATATCAGTAGGAGATGTTTTTGTATGTGGATGGTATACACCGCTAAGGTTTTCAGATTTTCACAGAAAAAGAAAACAGGACCCACAAAACAATAACCTTGAAAGACAGGCATCAAAGCTTGTATTTTTCTTTTAGGTATGGCATAATATAAATAATTAGTGTATTCCCAAGGAAATGGGATTTTGTTTCTTCTTGCTTGTTTTATCTTGTTCAATTTCCCTAGTCGAACAACAAAAATCTTTTTATTTTAGGTACTTACAAAACGAATAATCCTCTATAATTTTTGCCCTCATTGCTCTCCATAATAAGGTTAAGTTCAGTTCAAACTACTAATATAAGCAGAGTCGATATTTCATTGTCCAGCGTTTGCCCATAAAATCGACCTGGGTAGCCCCTTTTGTAACACATGTCAGAAAACAAAACAAAACAAAACAAAAACTAACATTCCACTGATACCATGACCAAGTCTGTACTTTCAAAGAGCATACTTTTTACAAACATCTTCATTTTCCTTTGCAAAACTTTATATTTAGGGTATCTGTATTTGAAAGAACAGTGAATCTATAAACATTTTCTTCGTAGATCTTAAACTGCCTTGAATATTCTCCATCTCTCCTTTTTTTATGCTTTGTTTTATTTTAGGTTTGCATTAGCCATTTTTTTAAACTGTGAAATGAACATTAGTGAGGGCTTGTTGTCTCAGAAATTGCTTGTTCCTCTTTCCATCCCCACCCCTCCCACTGCTGCCAGATGATCTTTCTAAAACCTTGTTCAGACTCTTTCATTACTGTAGAACATAAAAACTCCTGATTCCTTCATCTCCCCTAGCAACATACACACTCTACACACACACACACACACACACACGCATACGCACACTACACACACACTACACACACACACTACACACGCACACTACACACACACACACTACACACACACACACTACACACACGCACACTACACACACACACACCACACACACACACTACACACACACGCACACTACACACACACACACCACACACACACACTACACACACACACCACACACCACACCACACACACACTACACACACACGCACATTACACACACACACTACACACACACACACCACATACACACGCACACGCACACTACACGCACACACACACACACTACACACACACACTACACACACACACACTGCCTGGAAGATAGAGTCAAAAATTCTTACGCGGCAGAAAATGCATTTTCAGCCACATTCCCCTAACTGCCTCAGAGGCAACTCTTTGCTCCAATCAAGTTGATTTGCTCATTTTTCTCCAAACACAGCTGGAATTTTCAAATCACTGTGCCTTTCTGTATCTTGTTCTTATCTCCTGGAAGTTTCCCTTTTCCTTGTGACAATCATATTTTCTATGGAAGTATCACCGACTCCAGCAGGCAGTATGGTGTGTCTTTTCCTATCATCCCTAATTGCGTTTGCTCATCTGTGATTTCATTTATCATATACCTAAGATGGTTTTCTATCAAAACATTTGTTGCCTCTTTCTGATGAGATGGTTTCTGAGGGATTCCCCATTGTAGTGATCACCTGTTTGGCTCTGCTATCTGCCTTATCCAATGGAATGAGAGGGGCGTGGACACTTGCCACTTCTAAAGCAGAGAACTTTGGCAGAAGGCAAATAACGTTCCCTAATTCTCAATTTCCCCATCAGTATTATGAGACACAAAATGAAAGGTAGTTTAGCCAAACTGCTTAACCTAGTTCTTAGCCCATAGTAGTTGCTTAAAAACTCTTAAAATATTTTAATAACGATAGAATGATAATCATTATCTTCTAAGTTTAAAAGAAGAAAAAAAGCATAAAAGCCATATATTCAACCCATACTAGAATAAAAATTATCTGTGACCACTCATCATTTTCAATGTAAATTTTTTGCTTCTAATAATTTCTTTTTTTTTATTCTTTTTTTATTTTTATTTATTTATTTTTAAAGATTTTATTTATTTATTTGACAGAGAGATCACAAGTAGGCAGAGAGGCAGGCAGGCGGAGAGAGAGAGAGAGAATGGAGGAAGTAGGCTCACTGCCAAGCAGAGAGCCCGATGCGGGACTCGATCCCAGGACCCTGAGATCATGACCTGAGCCAAAGGCAGCGGCTTAACCCACTGAGCCACCCAGGCGCCCGCTTCTAATAATTTCTAATTAAGGTAACTTACCAGCACTTATACGAATTATGAAAGTCCTAACAGGGCAGTAGGAATAGTGGATGGGTCTCTAGTGATTCTGTAAGAAACAGCATAAAATAATTGGATGATCTCCTAGCACTGTACTCTAGTATTGCACATGTGAGGACATATGGGAAGAGCTATCCTTTGGTAATGATATAATCTAGTATTTAACATTAATCATATTTGTTCACTGAGTGCCAACATTTGCATAAAGTAGGAACTTAAAACCAATCCCAACTGATCAGCTCTCAAATTCACTGTTCAAAGTAACATTCAGCTTTGAGATCCGGAAGAACATTCACGCAATGACGTGTTATCCAACGTCTCCCCTAGAGCACGCATCGTCTACTCTCCCTCAAGCAAAAGAATGATGAAAAAGAAGTGAAAGCAGACTTGTTCAGGTTCTATAATAGAATCCATCTTCTGAACCAAGGTCATGCTTGGCAAGAACAATCATTGTCCAGAAAACAGTAAAGCCAATTTATGAAAAATGTTCTTGGTTTCCAGCATACACCGAACTGTAAATCACTATTTATGAAGTATCCAATTTGACTGATATTCTATATGATCACCATAGTCAATAACAAATAAAACGGTTCTAGAAACCAATTTAAGTTTTTAGTACTAAGAGATGTGATTCGTATTTTTTAATAGAAGAATCACTGACAAAGTTTATATATGTAACTAATCTACAAGATGGATATACATACTCTTGTTTTGTCACATAATAAATTGAAATTTATTTCATGCCTTCAAACAGGTGTTTAGAACTGATTGGAATCTGGACTGAAAAAATAGTTTTGGTTAAATTAGTTTTGTTTCCCTTCAAATAGGAAAAGAGTGCTCATTGGCTATAATAATAAATTTATTGAAAATCTATTAATCTATATTCCAAATTCAGTAGGGTATACTGAAATCACACAAAAAAATTTCTTTTCATTCTTTCTTTATAAAGAATCCATAAACAACATATTATTTGTGTATATTTTTATCTTAACAGTATCATATGTATTTGCTGAGTCTTGGTCTTCCAAGAACATGAATTAATCTAGGGAAAATCTTTCTCTCTCTCTCTGTCTCCCTCTCTCATCTTAAAGGACATAGGTGGGAAAATGAAGCTATCTGAGTTGAATGACTTAGGAACAAATGAAGCTGTGGCAGTTCAGACCGCGGTAAGAGATCCCCATTCATAACATATTTGGAGATTCCATTTAAGAATGCCACTAGAATAAGGTTACTCTGGACAGAGAACTCATATGAAATCATTAGCATTCACTCTCTGCCCTCTGGTGGTGGGTACTGCCAGTATCTAATATGGGATGAAGGTTACAAATCAATCAGTGATATTGATAATGTGCAGTGTTCCTAATACAGCGCTTATTAAAATGAATGTGTATTTGTATTAAAGTATTTTTTCATTTTCTTTTAGTGATACTTTAATATAATTTTAAATGTAACTGCTTTAATTTTGCAATTATATTGTTCAAAACACTAACATAAAAGTGCCTGATTGGAAATCAACCAGGAGATCTAATTACAAGCCCCAGATGCTGCAACGGTCTTCCACTTTTCTGTTCACTGTAATCAGATGGCTTTGTCGTGCTTATACAGCAATACAAAGAATTTGAGAAAACCAGTGTGTAACATAATCGCTGCATTTATCTACATTTATTGGTTGTATTTTGGAACACTGTAAGGCTGGACAACTCTGCTTTGAGGGATAGATTTATTTTTTTAGACACTGCTTTTGTTTGAGCATTAATTAAATGTCTGCATTTCTTTGTATACCACATATATAATTAGGAGCACTTTACCACCCTCTCTTAAGGAAAGCCTCATATGAGAGCTTTATGAAGCTGGTTATGTGATATGATCATCAGAGTAAGGAGAATTATGTTTTATAGGCTTCTGTACAAAACACCTTTCTTACCTGCATGTTGGTGAGTGAAATTGCCACAACTGTAGATTAATTTTCCTGACGCATCTCCAACATTTAAGAAGCTATATTCCCAGGAGTGGTAGGGCAGAATGCAGGTGAAATCACACACGCTCTCTTGCCCACCTGCTCACTTTCTCTCCTGCTTTTTGGCTGTCACCCTCTTTTTGCTCCCCACCCACCGCCACCCACCCACCTGAACACTGCACGATTCGATTTGTACACACAGTCCTTCTGTGAAATGACTCCTCTTTACAACGCACAGGACAGGCTGAGGGCTTGCGGCTGTTAACGCCTGTGGCCTTTCCAGCAGCAAGAACAGTGAAGAAGTTCCTCTTCTCAGCTGGGGCCAAAAGTAGCTAATGGTGCTTGCAATTTACGAAATATGGATAAAATAAAATCAGACATAAGCAGTTTTTATGATAAAGTTGCTAACTTAAATCGTTTGTGACTTCGTTCATTTCTTCTCTGCCCTTTTAGCTGGCCATCCCCTGCTGTTTCTACTCACTTGGTTTCATTCAGGAGAAACCAGGATAGGACGGGTTATGCTTTGCTAACAAGCAACTCCAAACTCTCCGCTTCAAACAGCAGTGATTTATGTCTCTCTCTCAGCACATGCCCACTGTGTGTCTGCTAATCGGTTACCCAGGCTGACGGAGCAGGCTCCTTCTCGATCATTGCCAGTGCCAGAGTGAGAAAGAGCGGGGGCGGCTCCCACTCCAACAATTAATTGCACTGGCCTAGAAGTGGCATAAATAACTTTCGTTCACACCTCGTTGGTCAAAACCACGAGGGCCCTTGGAAGCACAGTTTTATCATATGGCTGGGAAGAGAATAACCTCAAAATATTTGGTAAATTATATTAGTAACTACCTTACATGTTTGCCCCCAAAGTACCTCCCAGTCCTGGAAGACAGCTGCTTGGGTCTGCTGCGCCTCCTGGAATCCGTCAGCACAGTTCCTCATCTCCTCCTGGGTATTCCGTTTTCTCACGTTCCTGATTTGCCACTGAGCTCATGTTCCTTCTTCTACTTCCTTGCACTTCCAATACTCCCTGTTTTCAAGGAGCTAATATTCTGGAGGAGGAAAAGAGCATGTACATTAGAAATGGCCCGCAGAGATTTCAATCCAGTGAAAGGACAAATGGAGGATCCGTATGTCAGAGTGGTGGGGAGAAGAAAACTCCCCAAAGGGTGATATTTGAATGCAAGTGGAGAGATGCAAGATTGTTCCATTAAGAGTGAAAACAGGTTCAGCTGCAAAGAGATATGATAAATGCAGAAACTTGTCAATTATTCTTCAGCATAACCACATTTTCAGAGTATCTGATTGTGTGTCTCCTGGCTCATGGGCCTCTCACTTATCCCAAGAGAGCAGACCATCCTGATTGGCAATAACATCAACTCTAGTTGCAATGAAGAGGGTTAGTTGTTACCAAATCGATAGATAGATATGTATAAATGAGAGGGAGGGAAAGTGTGAGAAAGAGAAAGAGAGAAAGGGAAAGAGAAAGGGAGACAAAGAGAATTAATGTTGGTCAAGACAAAAATATGTAGTTGTCCACTACAGCAAAGTGGTAACAAAAATGACAAAGGGTTTGTTTGTACCATCAAAGTGTCTGGAATTCATTCCCAAGGTGATGTAGGACCAACTAAAGCAATCTAATAATTGAGTGACAATGACAGGTCCAGGCTATAGTGAGGCAAGATCTCTCTTTCCTCTTTCCCCCACAGTATTACAGAAGACAAATTCAGTGGGACTTGAAGCCATTGCTATAGATTAATTGATGTGGGGAGGCCATAAATAAAAGCAGTAATAGAAGTAGAGGTAAGGAGGTCAAAGATCCAGGATAAGTAGAAAATATATAATGAGTAGCATTTAAGGATTCAGTAGCATGACATTAGTACAAAGGAGAAATGCAAGATGACTAGATTTTCTGCCTTTTGCAGATGGGTGGTGCCTGCTGCTTCAGTGGGCAGAAGAAAGGAGAGCAGGTTCCCACGGAATGGTGGGGGTGGCGCTGAGCTCAGCCCCTCACCAGCTCTCTCTCCACTACCCTTGCACCTTGGAGGGAAATATCTCGAACAGCAAAATTACTTTATTATTAGTGATATCTGACAAATAAGACATAACCTTGGTTCACACCATTCCTGGGCTGAGTTGCATGCTGCAAATTCAATTTGTGCCTCATTAGTTTAGTTCCTTTTTTTTCTTTTTTTAAGGTTTGTTTACTTATTTTAGAGGAAGTGGGAGAGGCAGAGAGAGAGGGAGAGAAATACTCAAGCTGGCTCCCCGCTGAGCCCAAAGCCCAACGCACAGGGCTTCATCCCAGGACCTTGAGATCACAACCTGGGCTGAAATTAAGAGTTGGACACTTCCCTGAGTCACCTAGGGCCCCTGTGTTGGATTAGGTTTTAAAGAGTAGACAGTTTGCAGGTGCTATAAGATTCAGAAGAATATTTTCAAAGAAATAACCTCTGGAAACAGTTTAAAATCACCAAAAATATTGAGTGCTGATCTATAAAACGGTAACTGGTAAGTAAAAAGGATAACTTCCAAAAAGGAACGAAAAGAAAATCCTTTCATCTATATCCCTACCATGAAAGGTAGAGCCGTGAGTTTCAATCTTCACAGTTTTCACTAAAAGGACCTGCAGGCACCTCTGGTGTCCAATGTTTTTATTCTCCCCTTTAACTAATTTCATAAATTAACATAAGACCCAAGTTAAATGGGCTACCTAGACTTCATAATCAATTTTTACCTTTCTCCTTTATGGACCCACTTGGCCACAACACGGTAAAACTGGCCTTAGCTCTGTCTATGCTGAGCGACAGCATATGACTTTCCCACATTTTCCTTTATGTCATAATCCTCACAGTCTCTTTAATCCCACTTTAAGGCAGTCCAGGGTATTCAGAAGTAAGCACTTTTTAACAGATTCAAACATAACAGAATTAAACTTCACCTTGGATCTAGCTTTCAACTGTGCTCATTTGAGTTAACTTAGAAAAATAAATTCATCTTTCAATCATGTACTCATGCATGCATTAGTTCAGAAAATACTAAGACCTCTCTACGTGTAAAACACTGGGCAATAAAAACACGACACAGAAAGTGAAATACACGGGATATACTTGAGTGATGAAAATATGGCATAAAATATGTACAAGAATCTGAGAGAGCAAAGAGTAAACTCTGTTACATCGGTTACTCCTCAAAAGGAACAAGTGACTCTTAATTTACTGAGATGCCGTGCAAATTTGTTTTGGTTTTTGGAGAAAATTTTTAAATGAGGAAGGAAATGAGGGAATAATTTAATTGTGGTGAGGTCTTAGGGAAAATAAATGTAAATCTTCAAGACATGGTTCACATGAGCCCTTTTAACAGACCACAAGCACCCTTACACCAGTGCCTGACTTCAGCCAGGAAGTAATCAGGCTGCCTTGGTCGGGTCACACTGGTATAACAAAATCCTACAGGCTGGGGGAGTTAAACAACGGGCATGTATTTCTCACTGATCTGGAGAATGGGAAGTCCAAAATCAAAGTATCAGCCAAGGCCACTCTTGGTGAGGGGCCTCTTCCAGAAATGTCTGCTCACCTGGTGTCTGGATGCTCATATGCCTTGCCTGGATGTGTGCTGAGAAGAAAGGCCTCTGGTCTTTTTTTGCTTCTTATAAGAGCAGTAATCCCATCATGGGGGCTCTGCCCTCATAATCTCATCTAAACGTAATTATCTCCCAAAGACCCCACTTTCAAATATCACACTAGAGACCAGGGTTTCAATATAGAAATCTGGGGTGAGAGGGGGAGACACAAACATTTGATCCCTAGTGCAAGTCGACTTAATTCCCCAAGAAAGAAAATGAAAAGATGACTTCAATGTTTGCAACTAGCTTTAATTTGGAGTATGCAAGTCTTTAAGAGGCAAGGCAATTTTGGTCTGATGAGATATAATTTTTTAGGTAACACTATCTATAGAACAGAAAACATTTTTAATAAATTCCTATTTTGACATAATTTCAAATGCACAGGAAAATTGCAAGAATAATATGAGGAGGTGTCTGGTAACTCAGTCAGTTAAGCCTCTGCCTTTGGCTCAGGTCACGATCTCAGGACCCTGGGATTGAGCCCTGTGTTGGGCTCCCTGCTCAGCAGCGCGTCTGCTTCTCCCTCTCCCTCTACCCCTTCCCCCAACTTGTGTACATTTCTCTCTCAAATAAATGAAATAAATAAATAAAAATAAATTTTAAAGAAGAATACTATAAGAACTGCCATATGTATTCCATGCACCATGACCTAGTTTAGGTCTTTCTCCTCCTGTTATCCATCTCTCAATGTCCATATGTCTAGATATCAATATAAAGATACACATACATATTTGCATTTATTCTTCTTCTTAATCTGTTTAGAAAAGTTGGAAATATTGTGCCCCTTCATTGCTAAGGACTTCATATGTATTTCTAAAAATTAGGCATTCTCATGAATACAACGGATAAAAATATTTTCTATTTTCTATGCTTTTCTATGACCTTGATATTTTTGGAAAATATGTGATATATCTTCCGAATATCCTTTGTAAACCTAAAATAATAGCAGTTTAAAAGAATTATCTTTTTGTTTGCAAGTAGGATTTATCTATCATTTAAATTTGCCCGTGATTTGAAATCACCTAGGTTATTAATTGGGACTTAGATGGAAAAAAATTCTGTGATCAACAAAGCATAGGATATGGTCAGTTATTATACACTGTGATACATAGATCATATTCAGCCTTCTGCCTGTCTTCATAAATAAAGTTTTATTGAAACACAATAATATCTCTTTGTTAAGTATTTTCTACAGCTGCTTTGTACTACCAGTGCAGTTGGTAAGTGCAATGGAAGCTGCACGGCCCGTAAAATCTAAAATAGTTACTATCTGGCTCTTTCAGAAAATAAGTGTGCTAACCTCTTGTTTAAACCAAGTGTTTCTTTTTTCTTTTTAATTGTTAGAATGCACAGAGCCTTTAATTATGCTATCAATTTCTGAGATGCGTTTAAATAAAAATTCTTTTTTAAAAAGGTCCACAAAAAAATAGATATCCTCTTACCTAACAAGAATACAATGATCAAAATCATAATATGTGAGATTAATACTAAAGATATCTAACTCATAACCCACATTTAGCTTTTAATTACTCCAGTAATGTTTTAGGCTATTTTATTTCCTGGTTAAAGGTCCAATTCAGTTTCATACATTGCATTTGACATATTTTTTTAGTTTTCCTTAATCTGAAACATTTCCTGTCTTTTTTTTTAAATCTTTCTTGACCTTAATGTTTTTGAAAGATATAGTTCGGTTATTTTGGATATGAGTAAGCATGCCTAAAACTAATACTGTTTTCATCATATCAGGAGAAATATAGTATCAATTTATCTGAATATTGATGATAACTGATCATTAGGTTAAAGTCGTATCTTCTAGATTTTCTCCCAACATATTTTTATACATTATTTTTAATATTCTTTGAAGTGATTTCCAATAATAAGTTGTAGATGATTACTGAGTTTCAATTATTTCAGGAGATATTAAACAAAAAACTGAACACATTCTACTGTGTAGCCATGAACAACATTCTGGCAAGTAGACAGAACAGTCAAAATTAGACTACTTTGTGGTGGTTTAATTCAATAAGACAAATATTGAGGGTTGCCCTGTGAGAGACACTATAGTTTTTTAAAAAATGTCTTGAACAGGTTATAATTCAGTAGGGAGCAGAGCAGGTTTATGAAACTCTACTCTGCTTTGTGAGTACCAAGTGCTTCAGGAAGTAGACAAGTCAATATTATAAATAATTTTGTAAAAAGATATTTAATAGGTTAGGATAAAATCATGTCATTAGAAATATGGGGTGTAGGAGGAAAACATTTCAAATGTAGTGGAACACAGCAGCAAAAATAAATAACTTAGTGATAAAAATAATAGGTAGGTAGATGATAGATAAACTGGGCTCTTAGAAATATTTACAAAAGGATAATCCAGTTAGAGAGGTAGATATGTTATATGTTCTAGAGTAAACTTTGTGTAGGTTGAGGAGAGATAAGTAGAGATCTTAGCTAATAATACTAATCTACATTTTTTCACTAAGCAATGGAGAATCATTAAAAGCATTTTACCAGAACAAAACTGTGATTAGTGTTGTGTTTAGACTAGGAAAGGGTTTTGAATAAATAACTTGGTGAAAGTCAATTATTAGGGCGTGACCCAAGCCAGGAGATACATGATCAGAATCGTTACTGTGGTGGTAGCAGTGGGAATTATAAATATCATGCCCACTGTGCAGATGGACAATTGAGGATGTGTGTATGCAGGTGGAGTAGACAGTGTAGTACTCACACACATTCCATTTACATGGCCATACACCTACCCATCAGCTGTAAATACCATCTCCTAAAAGCCCAAAGCTACCTTATGTCTCAGGGGGTTTGCCTTCCACTGAATGGGAGTGGGCATTCCCGGGAAGTTACCTACTCCATCTCTGGAAACATCTATTGTCATTTACTGATTGATTCCAGAACACAAAAGGCCAGGTCCTGTGCTCAAGGGTAAACAGTTCTATGGTTTGGTTAATACTCCAGAGCCTTACCACCTCTTTTTACCTAAGTCACGTTTTTGCTATACTCCGTTACCTTTTCGATTTTCCTTTTCACATGTCTCTACAGGTGTTCCCTGAAGCACTCTCCCTTGATAAACCACAGCATCAAATTCCTGGCTCAGGCTCTGCTTCTCAGGAGCCCAGTCTAACACAGTGAATGTGTGTCACCTTTGAGGGTAAAGAGACTGGAATGCTGAATAATATTGCTGTTTTCAACAGAAACAGAAACAAAGTTCTAAAGAAAAAAAAAAGTTTAGTGATGGGCTTTTGAAGTACACATTCTGAAATTTAAAAATGATACTTGGAAAACAAAGACCTAGATATCTTGCATGGGAGGCTGGTTATAAGGAGGTGGTGGAGAAAAGAATAATAATAAGAGAAGAAAGGATCTCATGAGATTATTAAGAAGAAAAAGAGAAGATTTAGGGGTAGAATTTTAGGGGTAAAATACAACTTGGAGATGTCAGGAGGAAAATAAGCCTATGGAGGCAGTTCAGAAAATCAGTCTCCAAAGAAAATGGAATTTTCAAAAAGAAACAACATAATGTATTTTAAAGAGGAGTCAACAAGGATAAAATCTGAGAAAAAATGGACACCGTGGGCAGTTACTTAGGGTGTTAATGGAGAAAAATCCAGGGCTTCAAGAGGTTGCATGTACCGTAAAAATGAAAGGCAACCGGCGTGATCGTTTTTGCCAGAGATTTTTTAGGTTGCTAGTTCAGAAGACTGTCGTGTTTCTCTAGCACTCCCAGGACAAGAGAACTTGAAGTTAAGCAACAAATGGGCAGTTTATAGAGGTATTGGAAGGCTCATACTGATTTATTCTCTGGGGCTTCAGAGAGAATATCTCAGAAAGTCTTTAAGTCCCGAGGATTTGCCTTTCTGATTTATCTGTACCATCTTGATTCTCATTGTCTATTCCTAATTTTTCTTGTCTTTGAACAGTATCAAAAGGAGACACCATAAAATCATGCCTTGTCAGAGTCATTTCCTATATCCGTCATGTATAAGAAATTCAAACAATTTCATCTTTTTTCTTCAAACGCCTTATAATACTCTGTAATTTAAGACTGAGCAAAAAAGGTTCATTTTAAAGTGGCCTATAACATGAACTTCAAGCATTAAAATATAATCTCCTTAATGTGCTAGTTCATCTTTAAACCAGCATAATTTCAAAAAAGGTCAAAACAGTGAAAGTCAGGTGTTAAATGTTACCAGAAACACAAAGTCTTTCACAGATGAACAATTATGAAAAATATCCAAAACATTTGCATATTGTACAGAAGTAAATTAATTTGCCTTAAAATTCTACTTTAAAATGCACACTCTTTTCTGTCTCCTCTCTAATATTGACAGTTTTACTATTTCTGTGATCCAAGACTTTCATAGCATTAGTACTGCCTTTAAATAATCGTTAAACACATTTTAAACTATCCAAACCCTCCACAAAATCCATCTTTTGTTTTAAGAGTTGTAGCAGTAATATAAATAAAATGCCATCCTCATTTTTTGGGGAACAAATGGTTAATTACTAAAGTACCCTGGAGTGGCAGTTCTCATAACAAAAATTTCCTAGACCCAGAGTTTCACTCAACATTTCCACCAAGAAGACGTGATAAACGTTGTCTGAACACATGGATTTGCTCACCTTTAAAAACTGATAGCTACAAATAAAAAAATAAATTTCTCTTTTGCTCTACAAACAAGAGCACTGTTAGTTTTATTCCCCCAAGATCAATACTAATCATGCTATATAACCAACCCAGAGCACTTGGTAACAAGCAGGACATTGTGAATTCAATTCCATTTTTTTTTGTGAGAGAGCTTCGAGTCAATATGTTCTGAAGACAAATGAAAAAAAAAATCTAATTTGTAGGCAAGGCCATAATGGGAACACACTTATAATACATCCCTCTCAATATTTATACAAAGACATTGCATGGGTCTAGTTAGATATTTAAGTATTATACTCCCCACTGTCAAATGTAACTTCTCTCTCATTGGTGAGAGTTACCATTCTACCTGGAATATTATTTCAAAACATGTTTCCACACATATGTGTGGGGGAATACTTGAGGTTTGAAAGGTAAAAGGGACTGCAGGATCTTGGAGTAGAAACAGGGAGGTCATGTGTCATGTGGCAAATGCAGAAAAGAGAGAACTAGGGAAGCAGTTGAGTGAGAAAGAAAGAAAATGCAATTCAGGAAGACAAACCCTGTGGAAGAGAGCTGAGGGTGATGCTGAATTGATTTTACAAAGAAGCATAGGTCTGATCCCAAAGCACACGGGAAGTGTCAATGGATTCAGCGTTTACTGCTTTCCTTTACACGTGGAATGGAAGAAGACACACTCTTTAAACTGTATGAACTTTTCAGAGAATTCTGGCTGCGCAATCTCAGCCAGCAAACCAAGAGAGCTGTATGACTTGATGCCAAATTAATGTCCATTCTGTTTGACATTTGATTGGTATGCTTAACATGTTTTAACTTTCCTCTTAAAACACAGACTGTTTTTAAACTTATCATATTGACCTAATGAGTCTCTCTTCTTCAAGACCATAAATAAAAACTAAGGATACAATCATCACTCGAACCCACTGTCCTCGGAGGAAACAATGTTTCACAGATGATTCCTTTTTTACCTCGAGACCTGAATGGCCATCCTTTCTAATCTCCTCTAGTATTCAGTCATTTAAAAGTTTTTACCTTTATGCAGTGCCTGGGTGTCTCAGTGGGTTAAAGCCTCTGCCTTCGGCTCAGGTCATGTTCTCAGGTTCCTGGGATCAAGCACCTGGGATCGAGCCCTGCATCGGTCTCTCTGTTCAGCAGGGAGCCCGCTTCCCCCCCCTCTCTCTCTGCCGGCCTCTCTGCCTACTTGTGATCTCTCTGTCTGTCAAATAAATAAATAAAATCTTAAAAAGAAAAAAGTTCTTACCTTTACTTTGATTCACTAAGTTTAACTACTTTCAACTTTCTCCTGTTTAAGCATCTCTTGTTTGAGACCCTCTAAAATCCTTAAAACTGCCTTTTGGTCTATTTTGCATTCAAGGACTCCAGTGATAGTTGGGGGGTGAGGGGAAGTACTATACATCCGACTGTTTTCTGGTGTGTTTCAGACACTGATTCCGGATCTTCTTTAGGAGGTCATCACTTGCTGGGTATATCAGTGTAGGGAGGCTGCAGAAGGGAGTCAATCTGACCCGGTGGACTGATCAGTTGAAGAAATTATGCCAAGGGTTTTCAGAAGCATTCAAAACAGATCGAAACGGTCATCTCCTGCCTGAAGCTGCTAAGCACAGCCACACCACTCTTAATGTTTACCCTAGGGTGAGCCCCAGCAACTTGTCTGGAAATAGCGGTATCATAGAATTTAGAACCAGAGTGAATAGAAAGTCAGGATATAAGCAGAAACTTCTCTTGGCTTTATGAAAAGAGAGAAAGACAACCAAAGAGAAATTGCTTTTCCAGAAAAAAATATTGCTTAGTCTTTTCATAAAGGTTAGCATCATTTGTGAATATCATGAAAAATATGCCGATCTGATTTGTTTTAGAAAATCATGTCATGGTGTTTTATATGCATTAAGAACTTTTTTCCTCCTATTCCAGAGCTTTAAAGAAAGGGGTTATTTTAATATATATTGCATAAAGATAAATAACAATCACAGCACGATTCATCAGATCAATTTTCAGAAACTTTACCTTACTTTGTTTTTTAGAACAAAGTCCAAAATTAAGGTTATCAGATCTATTCAATCTGAGGGATGATTTAGCTTAAGCTTGCATCCCACTCAATTTCTTATCCCACATGTGTACCCTATCACATCAAATGGAAAGTAAAGATAAATTATGTTCCTTCTCCATTCACAAGAAAGTAGATGTACACGTTTTATGAAGATTGCCAACAATAAGGCATGAAATAAAAAAGCTTTCTGATTTATTCTTATTTACCCAGAAAATAAACTTAATCAGAGCACCTGTTCCACAATTAGGCTAGCTAGTTGATGTTATATTATATTACCTGGGATTCCTCTAGCTGCTAGTGGATATCAGAACTATTGGAAACAGATACTATACTTCCTCAAGCAACACAAAGCTTGCAGATTACAGACTTGTTTTCAGAGAGAAGAATACAGACAAACGAGTTCATCCTCAAATTCTTCAATATTGAGTCTTCATCGGATGATGAAGCTTTTTTTTTTTTTCTGTCTTGTAAACCTATACGAAGCTCACAAATACAAACTTTCAAAGATCACCGAGGACCAATAATCACACCCTAACAAGCTGAATGGTGTCTCTTCACTTATTTCTGTTTTGCAAAAGACACTGCTGATTATCTTCTGTGTAAAACTGGGTTTTATGTCAATACGTTAACTTAAAACTTCCCAAGTGAGTGTGGCTAGCCCTCTCTCGGGCTCAGTTCACCCACAGAGGGCCAAGTTTCTTTCAGCTCAAGGCTTTACTCACATTCCACTCACATCTCAAACTCTTGGTTTACCAAAATGGTTTTGGTTTATTCTCGACTTTCATTCTCCAACTCTAGCTCATCCTATACGAACTAAATATATCCCTGGCTCCCACAAAGCTTCTCCAAATAGAATTATATCCGAAGAAGCACTGTCCATAGCCGAAATCACTTAACAGACATCACATTTAACAGGTACCCCTCTTTTCTCTCTTCTCCAACTCATCGACACCCCAAAACTCCTCCCCCAATTTTTTTTCAGCACCAACTATGTAGTTTCTCTGTCCTTCCCATTCTAGCTCTCTTAGATCTTTATTAGGTTAATATCCCCAACTTCTACTAAGTTCCCTTTCTTTTCTGCAAGAGTTTTCTACTGCTGCTAATGAAGGATGGTCAGAAGAAAGGCAGGCTTCCCTAAGAGGAAACCACCCTTAAAAGGACTCCACACCACCCTGGGAAGGAGCCCTCTACCCTTTCCCACGTGAACAACTTACCTGAGATGCAGAAGGTTAATTAGATTAAAAAGAGACTGCCAACATTCTCATAAGAACCGTTAGACTTAGAAACTCCAGTTTCAACCCTCTTGGGTTTCCTCCCTCTTCAGAAGCTTTGTGCTATCACTCAATAAACTTTACTATCACTCAATAACTTTGCTTTACTGTCCTGTCCACCGCTCTTTGATCTACCACTTCATTCTTCGAAGCAGCATGACCAAGAACCATGGGCACCAAAGGGAAAGAACTCCTGTAATGCTGCCAAAACAAATTGCCATAAACCTTTAAATGACATATTACCTCATAGTTCTCCAGATCAGATGTCCCGGCTGAACTTGGACACGTCCTTTGTTGAGGGTTTCACCAGGCTGGAGTTAAGGTCCAAACTTATCAGGTGGCTGGTAGAATCCAGTTCCTTAAGGATATAAGTTCCTTAAGGATTATGTCCTTAGGGATATAATATTGAATTCACCGTTCTCTTGCTGGCTGCTGGCCAAAAGTTGTTCTTCACAGGAGGAAGCCCCCAGCAATCTTTGGCCTGGGGCCCACTCCATCTGCAAAGCTGGCAAAGAAAGACAGACCCTGCTTATGGAACAAGAGTGGGAAAATTTACCCATGAATTCTTCTCATGTTTTCAATCTCTCTGACTTTCCCTTTAGCCTCAACCATCTAACCACTCCAGGTTTTAACAGCGTCTATGATTACATTGGGCCCCACCCTGGTAATTCACAAGAATCTCCTTATTTTAATCTCCCTGTGTCCCAACTGATTAGTAACATCAGCAATGACTTCTGCAAAGCCTGATTAGCCAGGTAACCCTACCTAACCATGGATATGTCACAGAAGGCAAAGGCCATGGGAGCCAAAGTTCTGCCTACCACAACTTCCATTACCAGAATACCTCACAAAAGAGGATCAACTCAGTGAAGAAAAGTATTCCCTTTTCTTTTTGCCTTTCCAGTTCTTTCTCTGCATATTCTTTCAAGTCACTGTCAAGAAATGCCAGGGGCCGGGGTGCCTGGGTGGCTCAGTGGGTAAGGGCCTCTGCCTTCAGCTCAGGTCGTGATTCCACAGTCCTGGGATTGAGCCCCGCATCAGGCTCTCTGCTCTGTGGACAGCCTCCTTCCTCCTCCCTCTCTCTGCCTGTCTCCCTGCCTACTTGTGATCTCTGTCTATCAAATAAATAAATAAAATCTTTAAAAAAAGAAAAAAAAATGCCAGGAGCCAAGACTGTTTAGAGAGTGAGGAAGGGAAGATGTAAACTGGCAGTGACATGTGTCTCCTTAGACAATGAGGAGACAAGGAAGGGAATCTTTTTGTAAATATTTGCATATTATTTGTTTTTCTTATCACTTAATGATGTTGGCAGACTTCTTTATTTTTTATTTTTTAAAATATTTTATTTATTTATTTGTCAGAGAGGGAAAGAAAGAGAGAGCACGAGCAGGGGGGGCAACAGGCAGAAGGAGAAGCAGGATCCGCACTGAGCAAGGACCCCCCCCACAAACATGGGACATGGGGCTCGATCCTGGGACCCTGGGATCATGACCTGAACCAAAGGAAGATGCTTAAACTGACTGAGCCACGCAGGCACCACAGCAGACTTCTTTAAAAATAACTTCTCTTTCTTTCCAACTTCACAGTTTTTTAAATCATAAAACTCTGCCTCTGAATTAAAATTCAACCCAGACCTATCATCCCCAGATAGTCAAATGACCCTGTTTCCCTTGCGAATGCTAAGTCTATTTCTGTCCTAGTTTAAAATTCTGAAATCAGACGGGATAGTCCCACTACAGCAGCATAAGGCAGATAGGGTAAGCAATGGAGTCAAAACCTGGACAGAAACTCGTCACCAGAGTGAGGAAGAAGTAAAGGAGAACTCCTATCATTGTATATAGAACATGGTCACAAATCAATAAATATTTAGTAAACAAAAGTGGGAAAGTATTTTTAGCTTGACATGTCCACAGATAGGAAAAGTATCATGTCTAAAGTACTGCAAGTATTTGAGAGGCCATTTCCGAGTTGAGAGTTGAGTCTGAGTCTCCAGGCTCACTTGTATAATGGGAATTACACCGCATTAGCTAGATGTTTCTTACAATAATGCAATTTAAGAAACAATCCAAGAACTTCAGTGGCATACAACAATAAGAGTACATTCCTCAGCCATAAGTCTGCAGGTAGCCTGAGGCAGTTCTTTTTTCAACTGTGGGTTACACCCAGGACACACCTCTGTGGCTCTCCTTCTGGGATGCAGGCTTGAAGGACATCAGTTACTCAGGGGATTTTCTTATAGTGGAGGACAGAAACTTTTCAAGAAGCCAGCAAAAACACAGGATATGTGAGGCTAGAGAAAAGTCACAATGCAAACCCAACATCAATGGAGCCCTGGTGAACTTTGCCAAAAAGTCTTTTCATCATCTCCTCCCAAAAAAGTTAAGAGAAAAGGAGAGGTTAGTTGCTGAACTACAACACAGTCACCATAAACACTGACCTTGGAACTTTGTCATTTGTAAAGCAAGTTAGTGCTAGACTTGCGTTCAACCAAGTAGGTGGAACATAGTGGAGAATGTGAGTGAGAAGCAGGTGGAGGTATTTGTCCTCTGACAGATTTATCCTTGGATACAACGACAGGACTGTTGGGGGTCTGAACATGGTCTCCCAGCCTAAGAAGAGGATAGGAAATCAGGATAGGGCAGCATGGCCCTTGCAACTGGGTTAAGTCAGGGCAAGTCACCCACAAGTAAAGGAAAAGGGAAAAGAACCAAGGGAGTTGGTTGGAACCTTCTCCTCTGAGACTGACTGAGGGTTGGAGACATGTGCCAGAGTTTAGAATCAAAAGCAAGGCTGATGTATATGCTCCCACAGTACCTTGGATATGGGTCTGATTCTCAATGATGAAAATTTGGGAAACAAGTTCTAAGGAACTAGCTTACTTAAATTTGTCCATTAGAGAGAAAAGGAGCTGCGCTTATTAAGGTGAATTAAGGTATGCATGGTTGCTAAGGGAAGTGGAAAGGAAGAGAAAGGAGGAGGGCACAGGACGAGCAGTTGCTTCTAGCTCTTTCCCTCATGGGTGTAAGATTCTGAGTGGAACGTGCAGGTCATGAATTTGTTGTTTCCTTGGACTCTCTCAGAGACCAAGTGGTTCTCATAGACTAGTTACCATACTAACAGGGATTCTAGTGTTGTAAAATACATATGTTTCATACAATAGGACTCTTAAATGTAAGCTAGTACTCAAATCAAGAAGCAGTAACCTTTTCTAACAGTGGGGAAGAATTCCATTGGTAGAATAGACTGGGAATTTGTACCCTATAGTACCTTTCCAAGGGATTTTCAAGGATAATCACAGGCTGACCTTAGAAACTGAACCTCATATAAAATCAAGTCTAGTTATACAGCTCCTCTGCCCATCAAGAAACCAGTTATCTTGAGTTACTCTGCACCTTTATGACTGCCACCATCGCTCAGTACACCATCATCTACTTCTCCACATCCAAACAAAACAGAAACCCTGTTGGCTCTACCTTTAAATCAATCAAGCTCATATCCAGCTCAGGATGTCTAAGCTCCCCTTCTCTTGCTCAGACTACTGCAGTGAGCTCTTAACTAGTCTCCCCAGAACCTTCTTCACACATTAATCAAAGTTTTAAACTTCTTGCAGTGGCTTCTCAAGCCTCATGTGATCTAGCCCTTCCGTGGGCTCTTGGTCCCATCCCCCACACCCCCGCTCCCCCACCCTCACTCTCTTTGCTCCAGATACGCTAGTCTTCAGTTGTTCTTTGCAAACACCAGAAATGCTCCTGCCTTAGGATTTTTGACGTTCTTTCTGGAGGTTTGTCAACTTGTTAGTCGTTTCAAAAAATAAATATTTAATTACAATAATTCTATTTCTCTATATTAATTTATTCACTTTTCTCTATCTTATTTTAGTTGATCCTATACAATTGTTACTTTTCTAACTTCTTATATTGGATGTTTACTTTATTTTCAATTTTTATTTTATAATAAGTTCTTCAAGAACTATTTTTTTCATTCCATAATTTTCCTAGGAAGTATTTTCATTATCATCCAAATCTAAGTATAATTTCCATTGAGCTTTTTTCCTTCAGCCCATCAACTGAATCAGGGTTTGACAGAGGGAAGACAAATAAATACTGTATTAATAAGAAAAAAAAAAGAAGCACTTTTTAAATATATAATCTTGAAAAATATTCTTTTGGTGTTCATTTCTAACAATGTCATTGTGCTTAGAAAATGTGGCTTACATTACACTGAGTCTTGGAAATTCTTTTTTTTTTTTAATTTGCTTTATGCTTAGAATGTGATCAAATTTTATAACTATTACACAAGTGCTTGAAAAGTTTTTGGGTTGCAATGTTCTTTAGATGTCCTATTTGACTAAGCTTGTTAATTGCATTGTTCAAATCCATATTCCCATCGACTTTTTTTGTCTGCTTGATCTATCAATAAGTAAGAGAGGTGTGTTAAAATCAATTTTTTTCAGTTCTCCTTTTAATTCCTTCAATTTTACTTGATAGGTTTTAAAGCTATATTATTAGGTGCATAGAACATTAGGATTGGAATATCGTCCTGATAAACTGAATCTTTATCAAAACAGAGTGGACCTCTTTATCTCAATTAATGTTATTCTGCACCCAAAGTGTATTTGGTATGATATTAACACAGAAACTCTGGATTTCTTTTAGTTCTTATTTACTTACCATATATATTTGCCTATTATAAATATTTGTTGGTTTGCTTAAAAATTCCTATGGCTTTAAAATTATTTATGCCTTCTTTAAGGAACATATAGCTAATTCTGGAAAAAAAAAATCCTTTTCTTTTAGTTGGACACTTATCTTTTTTTTTTTTTTTAAGATTTTATTTGTTTTTTTGACAGACAGAGATCACAAGTAGGCAGAGAGGCAGGCAGAGATGAAGAGGGAAGCAGGCTCCCTGCTGAGCAGAGAGCCCTATGTGGGGCTCAATCCCAGGACTCTGGGATCATGACTTGAGCCAAAGGCAGAGACTTTTACCCACTGAGCCACCCAGGTGCCCCCACTTCTTATCTTTTAAATGTTGTGTTTATTTTATTTACTTTATTCCATTAGAGCATAAGCTCCATGGAATCATTTATTGTCGTTTTCTTCACTGGAGTCTCTGCAGTGTCTAGAATAGTACTTTGCACAGAGTAATGATTTAATATTATATTTGTTGAATGAATGAGTGAATGAATGGTTATGATCCATTTGGATTTATTTCTGCCCAGCCTCATTTTTATATAAAAGCGATGTTTTGGTGGTTACAAGTGTGCCCGGGAGTCAGACTACAAGGTTTCAAATTCTAGCTTTGGTGCAGAGCGGTTCTATGGCACTGAGGGAGTGATTTTGTCTCTCTCTGTGCTTCAGTTACTTCATGTGATAATGGGGATGGAACTTCACTCTTATCCTGAGATTGTTGTTAGGATTAAATCATTGAAATCATGTAAATCCTTTAGAAGAGTATCTTGCACATCATATAAGTGCTAGCAATTATCCCCCTCCTCCCAATGAATTGAAAGTTATATCATTTTTACAATTTTCACTTTCCTCCGTAAACATACAAAGTCTAATGTTAATTAATACCAATGAATTGTGATTATCACCCCCCCCAAGTATATCTGCAGTTTTAACTCAAGAGTATAATTCTAGCTTACTTTGGTGAGTCTTACACTAGACATAATTTCTATTCATTTATACAGTCATATATGTATGTATCTTTATTAATTTTTAAGACAACCATTCTCTTTCTTCTCTCTCTTTGTCCCCCAACTTCTTTGAAAAAAATCTCAATTTTTTTGGTGTTTTGAATTTTTACTTTTATTTGATGTGCCTAATTATAAATTTCTTTTTAATTTTGTATGTCTAGCTTTCATTGCACTTCTTGAAAGTGAAGATCCGTGTATTTCATCTGCTCTGGAAAATTCTAAGTCATTTAAATATTGTCCCACCTCCCCTTTATCCTCTTCTTCTAGGACTCTAATTAAATGTATGTTTTACTTCCCTTCAATCTTCCAACTTTCTTTAGCCATTTTTAATATGTACCTTCTTTTTGTCTGTCTGTGCAACTTTCCTGGATCTTTCTTCATGTTTACTAATACCATAAATGCTCTATCTAGCTATATTCAACATGTTCATTAATTTAATTTCTTGGTTTTTTATTTCTAGGAATTCTATTTTATTTTTAAATCTGTTAATTGTTTTGTTTTATAACTTTATGGTCCTTTCTTGGGCTTTTTATATTCTTTTTTACTTGTGCAATAAAACAGGCAAGTGCTTTATACTAGAAATAGTCTTCCTAGATATACCATTAACTTATTTCCAGAAATAGACTTTGTATTCAGTGTCTCCTTTATGGCTCCTGCCCTTCTCTCTGCTGCCCTTCACAGTGCTTGCAACAGTAACAACCTCATCACCCTCTGGCCTACAAATCTGCCAGTCTCTGCCTCTCTCTAGGTGCATGACTTTGGCCTTGGCATTCAGGCTCTGCTTCAGAGTCATTTTCTATTTTATCTTGAAAGATAACAGCTGAGTAGCTCCATCCAGCTTGTTCCTGCCTGTGGAATTCTGGGAGTCTGACATTCTTCTTTCATTTCATCCAGACTCTGTCCTTTTCAGTCCAAGCTGGCAGTGTCTCTGCTGGTGTAACATTCTCAAGGCAATGTGATTCTCCCATGTATGTCATAAAAATCTACACTGTTAGACAAAGGTTCCATGGATCTTTCCTGGCTAACCCCATCTCTATTCCTGGCTTCTGCTGAGATGGAAAATGGGGTCCAATAGTCACATACTTCATCTTTTCAGCAAAAGCTTGTTCAGCTACAAACTTGGTTCTCTCTCTAGTGAAAACTTTCCCAATAGTACATTTTCTAATTTTAGCATCCTTAGCAATTTGAATAGACAGAGAATCTAAATCATCAAATGCTCATTCTTTTTTGGTTAACAATTCCTCCTTCAATTCATCTCTTTCCTCTCTCATTTTACACTAAGCACGAGGAGAAACCAGACTTTACCTTCAACACTTCGCTTGAAAAGGTCCTCAGCTAAATATCCAACCTTATTATTTACAAGCTCTGCTTCCTACCCACCAGAATACAATTCAGACAAGTTGTCTGCCAATATACAACAACGTTTTCCTTTCCTCCAGTTTCTGATAACGTGTTTCTCATTCCTTTCTGAGACCTCACCAGAAGCACCTTTAATGTTCATATTTCTGCCAACACTCATCTCAAGACAGTCTAGACTTTTTCAATTGCACATTGAAAATTCTTCAAGTATCTACTTATTAACAAATTCCAGGCCATTTTCACATTTTTAGATACTGTTATAGCATCATTCCACTTTCATTAATAAAACCTGTATTAGTTTCATATGGATATATGACAAATATCCACAAGGTGATGTTAAAAAACTACAGAAATTTATTGTCTCCTAGTTCTGGAGCCGGAAGACTGAAATCAGTGTTTTGGTGGGAAAGCTCTAGAGGGGAAATTGTCTTTGCTTCTTCCAACTTCCAGTGGCTCCAGAGGTTGTTCGTCTCATGCCAGTATAGGTCCAATCACTGTCTCTGTCTTCAGTGACTCTCTCTCAGTCTCTCCATAATCTCCTTTTTAGTATCTTATAAGACACTTGTCTTTGGGGCACCTGGGTGGCTCAATGGGTTAAAGCCTTGCCTTCGGTTCAGGTCATGATCCATGGGTCCTGGGATGGAGCCCCACATCGGGCTCTCTGCTCAGCAGGGAGCCTGCTTTTTCCTCTCTCTGCCTACCTTTCTGCCTACTTGTGATTTCTATCTGTCAAATAAATAAATAAAATCATTTTTTTTAAAAAAGACACTTGTCATTGAATTTAGGTCCATCCCTAATTCAGGATGATCTCATCTTGAAATCCTTACCTTAATTATATCTGTAAAGCCCTTATTCTAAATATGGTCACATTGTGAAGCTCTAGGTAGACATGTCTTTAGGGGGAGACCTTTCAACCCACTGCAGATATTTTTGGGTAATACATTTATAAAAATACATTTCAAGTAGATAAAGCTCACCATTAATGAAAATATCAAGGCAAACCTATCTGCATTAAGTTCTTCTTTTTCTCTATAACATTACAATAGAAAGATCAAAGAGTAAAATTTAATATTCACCAATATATGAAAATTTAGGTCTGAAAATTGAAGTGAGGGGCTTTATGATTTTTATTTCCTTTCTAATGTTGCAATAGCACTTTTAATTACATTTCTAGGGGCACAGGTAGAAAAATAGCCTAACAATATGACCAGGCACAATAAACAGAAATGATTAAGGTCTAACAATGTGACTGCTTGAGTACACTGAAAACAACAAACCCCATGTCACCTATTCACACTGAGATACAACATTCTTGAAAATAACAAGTTATTGTTTCCTTTTAACAAGTTACTACTGCTTCAAAGTATTCGAAAGGATTTCACAACCAACTCAGCCCCAAAAGATTGTCTTTTCCTTGAGATAATGAAAGGTTAAGTAGAGTTTGTCTCCCATTTCAGTGCTCAGTATGGGAATGGCTATCACAATGACCTTCAATATGAAATACTCTTGAAGCTTTGCCTTACATGTGCATAGGTCTTGCATTATTAATAGACATGGAATCTCTAATGAGAATTAACTATGTTGTGCTTGATTCAAGAAGAGTACAAAAAGTTAAGAAGGCAGAAGAACTTGTCCATGAATTGACTGTTTTAAACTTCATTAGTAGCTTTACAACACAGCAAGTGAATCACATGGGAAATAAACAGTGACATCTGTTTCTCAATGGTAATGACTGTCAAATATGGGGTGCCTGGGTGGCTCAGTGGGTTAAACCTCTGCCTTAGCTTAGCTTAGCTGGGCTTAGCCTCAGCTCAGGTCATGATCTCAAGGTCCTGGGATCGAGCCCTGCATCGGGATCTCTGCTTAGCAGGGAGCCTACTTCCCCCACTCTCTCTGCTTGCCTATCTGCCTACCTGTGATCTCTCTCTCCGTCAAATAAATAAAAATCTTTAAAAAAAAACTGTCAGATATAACAAACTTAAACATACATCTAATTTTTACCACAACAATGCAAAGAGTGCTACGTCAGAGCCAGTCTTAGGTGAGGAGTGTGTCTTTGATTCCCAGTATCAGGTGATAAGCCCCGTTTCCTACCTCATGTCTATTTTACAGAATCTATTACCTTGACCCAGGTTTTTCATGTTATTCCCCAACAATCCATGGCTACTGGTAAAATATACATTCATATTTTATTACAAAATATTAAAAATATTTTTAAAAAAACCACACTCATACCAAATAAGAAGTTTCCCTAGTGTTAAAACTTTTGATGAGTGATGGTACACTAGTTTTGGGTTTGTTGCGATTGTTCCTAAAATCATATTCACATTTTAAGTTATCACAAGAAAAAAAATCTTTAGCTATGTGTGGTGACAGATATTAACTAGACTTATTGTGGTAATCATTTTGCAATGATAACAAATCATTATGTCATACACATGAAACAAATATAATGTATGCCAATTATACCTCAGGAAGAAAAAGAAAAAAAAACTTACTTACACATGTGACCATGTTATGAAGTCAGATTTCCATGTCAACACAGGGATTCTGCTTCAGACATACTTCATATTAATGTCTATAATCATATTTACAATTCAAAGGTCAAATACTTCCTAAAAGAGA
Source organism: Mustela lutreola (assembly GCF_030435805.1). NCBI lineage: Eukaryota > Metazoa > Chordata > Mammalia > Carnivora > Mustelidae > Mustela > Mustela lutreola. The sequence continues at coordinate 189,673,702 of NC_081292.1, forward strand.
AATCACTAGGGAAGTACAGTGTAAATGAAAACAAATGTACCACAATGGTCCAAACAGCTTATGTGTTCCTACTTTTGAGCTAATTGGGAATGAAGAGAAGAACATGATGGCTTTTTTAAAAGAATGGTATTTGATTTGATATATATTTATCTTAGAAGAAACTCTCACATTTAAAATTTTTAATAAACTCTATATTGAAATTGCCAGCAATCTAAAAAAAAAGAGCTCAAGAGGTAGGTTGGGACAATGTTGAAAGCTCAAATAGCAGAGAATTGATGTCATTGAAACTCTACTTTATGGGAAATTAGTCTGGCAATAGTGTAGAATGAATAAAAATGAGTTGAGACCAATGATGGGAAAGCAGCTGAGAAGTTATTACAAATATTGAGATACATCCAGGTAAGCTGTAATGATATATGAACTATAATAATAGGTATGTAAATGAGACAAAAGAGAGAGAGAGAGAGAGAGGTGGGGGGATTCTGGAAATAAACCTGTGTGATTTACAAGATTTGACAACAAATTGAGGCAAAATCCTGGAAGTTTGAGAATATGATTGTGTAATTAATGATAATCGGGAAATCAGAAGGAAGTTACTATCTGGGGAAGAAAGTAATTACATTTATCCACATATATTAAGTGCAGCCTTTTAATATGTCATCCATGGTTCAACAGCCGCTGAAATTTTAGAACAAGAAAAAAGACAGGGCCATGGTTATTGGGATTAGTTTCGAAGTCACGAAAGCCTATTGTACAGACGTAATATAAAGGAGAAAGAGAATGGAAACAAATAGAAATGTTTGGAACTTCCATCATAGTGAGTGGTAGAGATGAAGAACCTGCTAAGGAGGCAACAAACAGAAGCTCACATGAAAAAAGCAAAAAAATCCTGTGTCTTAGAATTCCTGAAGTAATTTTAAGAAGGAGTGAAACAGTCCTTATTCTCCAGTGATGATTATAGCAAGGCGAAGAGCTTGCAAAACAGGTTTCAAAGATTACTGAAAAAATGTGTGTAGAAGGGGGGTTAATAACATAGCTCTCTCCTTTTTCTTTTTTTTTTTTTTTCCAAATAATTTTGGCTGGAATCTTAGAAAGTTTTCAGGTCAAATCAAGATGTTTTGTTTAGCTAAGATGGAACTGAGTATATTTACAAACACAAAAGAAATAGATTCTTTCAACAAATTGTGCTGGAACAATTGGACATCCACATGCAAACAAACAAACAAAACACACACACACAAAACACCCAGTACACTCTTCACAAATTTAACTCAAAATGTCAGAGGCAGAATTATAAAAGTCTTAGAAAATAATATAAGAGAAAATGTAAACAACCTTGAATTTGGTGATAACTTTTTAGATACAACCCTAAAGGCACAATTTATAAAATAAATAATAAATAAATAGGACTGCGTTAAAATTAAAAACTTCTGCTGTGCAAAAAATACTGTCAAGTGAATGAGAAGTCATTAACTAGAAGAAAATATCAGCAGCAGACTTACTTAATAAAGGATTATTATTTAAAATACACAAAGAACATTTAAAAGTCAGGAATAAAAAAAAAAACAAAAACCTGAATAAAAAATGGACAAAAGACCTGAACATACAACTCACCAATGAAGATCTATAGATGGCAAATAAAAATATAGAAAGGTATTCAACCTCATAAATTATTAGGGAATTGCAAATTAAAACAATGAGAAATCACTACATACTTATTAAAATGGCAAAATCCAGAACACTAACAACACCAAATTATGGCAAATATGTTCAAGCAACAGATACTCATTCATCACTGTTGGGAATGCAAAATGGCCACTTTGGAAGTTTGGAAATTCCCTACAGGACTAAACATAGTCTTACTATAAAACCTAGCAATTGTGCTTCTTGATGTTTACCAAAAGATGCTGAAAACTTGTGTACACACAAAAAATTTCACGTGCAGTATTTATAGCAGATTTATTCGCAACTGCCAAAACCTGAAAGCAACCAAGATATTTTTCAATAGGTGAATGGATTAACTGTGGTACATCCAGACAATGACATATTATTTATTCAGCACTAAAAATAAGTATCAAGTTATGAAAAGACATATTACTAAATGAAAAAAAAAAGTCAGTCTAAAAGACTATAATCCACATGATTCAAACTATTTTTGTAAAAAAATAAAAGATAGTGTAAATTGGAGATGGTGTAAATTCACAACCTCAGGAGCTTCCTGAGTATAATCTGAAACTTGGCCCCATACATGAAGGGAGGGGAGAGATTGAAGAAAGAGGCAAACCACTCCATATTGGTAGGTGGCAGGATTAATAAACAAGGAAATTTACGTATGAGGTTTGCCTTGGGCCACCACAAAAAGTAAATCTCTGCACCTGCCTGCCAAATTTAACAGCTTATACAAAGGATTTAACTGAGTTCAGTCATTTATATTGTCCAGATACTTCCAACTCCACATTACTAACTCAAGACTATGTCCTTGGGGCACCATCACAAAATCTTTTTTAGAATAGAAAAAAAAAAATTAAAGTCACCTGACTTTCAAGGTGTACCAAGTAGACTGAAAAATTATTATATATATATATCTATATGCACCTGGTGGCACAGTTGGTTAAACATCTGACTTTTGATTTTGGCTCGGGTCATGATCTCATTGTCTTGAGGCCGAGCCCCAAGTCAAACTCCTTGTTCAGCAGGGAGTCTGCTGGAGATACTCTCTCTCCCATCCCCTCTCTTTCTGCTCCTTCCCCTGCTTGCGCATGCTAGCTCTCTAAAATAAATAAATAAATCTTAAAAAAATATATATATATGTAAATTATCTGTATTTCTAATATATATGTATATTCTAATATATGTGGATATTATATAGTATATTCAGATATATATTTCAAAAACTAATGTATAGAGGAAAAAGCATGGGAAGCAGATCACTGTCATAAAAGATAGAAAAAGTACTGAAATAATCCTTTGTTGCACAGTCATAGAGATCCTTATCATAGGATTTAGCCATTTGGAATTAAAAATCAGAATTGTTATAGTGGGTATATAATATGCACTGGGATCAAAAGTATCAAGTTTGAAATCAATGAGTTAATCAAATCTTCCCAGGATCATCCCCTAGTTACTTAGAAACCATTCACCTGGGATTTAATAGTCACTGCCCTGTAATTTCAACCACGTTCAAAATATGGGTAACAATGGCTAAAATCACAGAAGCTTAGATTTGCACAAAATGTGGAATATGAAAATGCTTTCACATATGCTTTTTTATATTCTTTAAAAAAGATAATTACCTTTTGTTGAGTCCATTTTACTATCATGTCCTGTCTTCTGTTCTCTCTAACTTTAATACCTATTCTCTATTTCTCTCTCTGATCTCTCTCTGCCCCCACTTCACACACACACACACACACACACACACACACACACACGCACACACAACACTTATACAGGCAGATATATTACACACACTCAGGAACAATTATTTTCATAGCTACTATTCTAAATTAACTGCCTTACATGGATTTTCTCTTTGGTTGTTCTGGTAACAATTGCATTATTTATAATTATAACATATTTGTTTAGCTAGGGCAAACAGGAGACCCTAGTCTGCTTTTTGGAGGACTTTAGTTTAAAAAATAGAAAGAGAATATGTTTTTAGTGTGTGTTTACTCATTTCTCTATGAATAAATCAAGTAGACCTTCTTAGGTGCATCTAGTGACCCTAGCATTATCCTTTTTGAGCAAAGAGAAGAAAGTTGTGGATTTTGACACCCTAAATTTCATAATCTAGGCCTATAAAATCATAAATATTGCTATACCAAACTTAAACATCCCCTTTCTCAATGATATTGTGCTTCTGACGGGTCACCAACTACTTGGTAAGTGGAAACTAAAGATATATATATCTTCCATACACACACATACACACACACACACACACACACATACATATATGTATGTGTGTGTGTGTTTGTATATGGAATGTTTTATAAAGCTACAGAACACTACATGCATAAACATTTTAAAATATAACTCTCTTTAAATTAAGATAAAACACTAGTCATAATAGTGATTCCATGGGAAGTTCATAAAATTGAGTTTTTTTTAAGAAATGAATAGAACTTATTGGTTACTAAAGAATGTGGTTAATGGATATGAAATGGGTATCAAAGCAAAAATGTAAATAGCAGTAGCAGAAGCAAAAAAAATAAAAATAATTAATGGAATTCATTAGGCCCTATATAAGCACAATGCATGTATTATATAATTAGAAAAAAGGCAATACATTGACTTAGCTTTATTTATTTTGTTTTCTTTTGTTGTGATTTATTAGGAAATCATACTACATGTGAACAATGGGGCTGCTAAGAAAGATAATTAGAAATATGATTGATAGATGACAAACTAAACAGATGACTGATAGGTATGTAGATAGATAAATGGATAATGGCAATATGTAAGTGGTTTCAAGAGAAAAAATTATAAAACACAAAAGGAAATGTTTCAAAACTTAAATACATATTGGATAGGTTTACTGCATTAGTCAGTTCTTGACTTAAATTTATGTTACATGATTTCAGCTTGAGGCCATGATGAAATGACAGGGAATCTATCTATCCTCGGTCCGAAATGACTAAAAAATTAGAAGCTGAATCAAATGTATGAAACAAAGGCTTTCAGACATTGGACAACAGACAGCAAAGGGCAATGACACCAGAGAAAAATGAAGAGTCATAACTGAACTAATTTACTGCGTCAGAGAATTTCCAGAACACAGAGCATGAGGGGGAACCAAAACAGATCCCAGCAGTTATTGTGCAGAAGGTGGAGAGTAAAGATGGCTTATAATTCAGAAGACAGAGCACTGGAGTGGAGAGTTTTATAAGTAAAGAGTTTCATAAATATTCAGAGTTCCCCTAAAAGTTTAAGTTGAATACCCATCAAGGTATGCACAACAATAGCCAAGGCAAAAAAAAAAAATAAGAAAGGAAGACACAGAACAATCCTCACAATATCCCACTTGACTAGGAATAGCTTATGCTCTCAATGGTCAGCGAGAAGAAGTCTCATAATAGAGATTTCAGTAAACTGTTCAGAAGGGTATTGGGTAAACAATATATAATATGCGTGCATATGTTTTATCTATATTTATATCTATATAGGATATATGCAAATATATTCTCTCTATAGTAAGTGGTAAACAGTATATAAGCAATTTTCAGGTAACTTCACAGGGTCTGACAACAAAGCTAAAATACATTTAAAGAGAGACCAAAAAAATACAGTGCCTGGTGACATAAAATTTGTGTCTGGGATCCATTCAAAAACTAACAAGTATATATTAAGTCAGAAAAGAGGATCATGATTAAGAAAAGCTATCAATGGAAAAAGATCCCAAGATGGAAGAGATGATAAAACTATTAGAAAAAGACTTGTGTAAAGGTATTATAAAAATATAGTTTAAAATTTTAAAGAAAATTGTGGCTTCATTAAAGGAACATAGAGGGTATAAAAAAAACAAAAACAATGAAAACATACAATGCCTAAGTGATGAGCATGGCAAGCCACACAATGCCTAAGTGAATCATATGGGATATGATTATCAGCACAGTAGTTCCTTTAGAAGGAAAGATTATTGAACCTAAAGTCTTAGCAATAGGAAGCTCTGAAATGAAACACACACACACACACACACACAAAATAACTGAAATGTATAAACTGAGTTGTAAGAAAATTTCATATACGTAATATTTGACAATATAAATACATTTAGAATTATAGAGAGAGTGGAGCATGGGAAAACAAAAAGGATAAGAAGAAATAACAAAAACTTTTCAAATTTGATGAACGCTATGGTCACAGAAACAATAAGTACAATGAACTCCAAATAGAGTAAAAAAATGTGCATCAAAATTAAATGGCAAAACCAGTGATAAAGAGAAAATACTACAAGAAGCCAGAAAGAAAAGATATATTGCATAGAAGCATTATAATACAAACTATAACAAGACTTCTCATAAGAAACAATGTAAACTAGAAAACAGTGTAGCTCCTTATAATTCTGAAAAAGAAAAACAATCAACACAGAATTTTATGCCAATTGACAGTATCTTTCAAAAATAAAGGTAAAATAAAGATTTTCCCAGACATTTATAAGTACCAGAAATTTTCAGAACCAACAAACCAGAACTACATGAATTGTTAAAGGAAATTCTTCAAGCAGAAGGAAAATGATATGAAGGGAAAATCTGGATCCAATGAAAGAAATAAAACCAATTGGGAAAATCAATGAAACTAAAATTGGTGTTTTGAGAAAATCAAAAATATTGATGAACCACTGGCCAGGCTAATCAGAAAAAAAGGAGACAAAACACAAATTACCAATATCAGAAATGAGAGAGGGGCTATTACTACAGATTCTACAGATATTTAAAGATAGTAGGTGAAATTTACAAATCCCTTGAAGTTCACTCAAAAAGAAATAAATAACCTGAATGGCTATATTTCTTTTGAAGAAATTGATTGTTGCTGAAAGTCTTCCCAGGAAGTAAATGCCAGGAGCAAATGCCTTCATTGGTGAGATCTACCAAATGTTTGAAGAAATAACAGTTTAATACAAATGCTTTTAAAAAGAAGAGAAATTAAATCTTTCCAATTCATTCTGAAGGCAAGTATTATTCTGATGACAAAGTCAAACGAAGACATTACCAAAAAAGTAAACTATAGAACCCAATAATTCATGAACACACATGAATTAACGGAATTTTAGCCAGTTGAATTCAACAGATTATAAAAAGGACATTGCATCATGAGTTTCCAGGTCCACAGTCTCTTAGACTGCAAAACTGACCTTGGGGGTTGGGAGACAGGGAGCATAACATCCTCTCAATTGCTTGCTGAGAAATTTTTCTGTCAGAATAGTTCATGTTTTTTGTGTATTCTTAAGATCTTGATTTATGAACTATCGTTCTTTTTTTCCCATTATTCAATTAGGAAAACCGATATATTTAACTATATCAAAAATCTTCTGAATTTGTGTGTGTAAGGGAGGAGGGTTGACATAAACTGGCTACATTTAAGTTGTTGGAACAGACGATGTATTCTTCTCAAGTATACAAAGTTATTATATCAAGCAGCCACAGCATAAATCTGGTCTTGTAATTCAGTGTCAGCCTCGCGCCAGAAAGGAAAATTTGGGAGAAAAAGAAAATAGATGGCCAAAAATTCCATGGGTATTATATCTGTGAGGTAGTAAAAGAAGGCAACTATACAATTTTGTTCTTCTTCTTTTCCATTTTCCTCAGATTCATTGAGATAGTATTGTCAACTAAGACATAATCAGGCTAATTTTCTTCCTGTTTTTTTTTTTTTTTTTTTTTTTTTTTTTTTTTTTAAATAACAGCAATGAATTGTGATGTAGAGTTGCTGAGAGGAAAATATATAGTTCTCTTGACTCACTGACTTTTCTGTAATCCTAGCCACTGATAAACATCTAAACACAGTGAACCAGAACACTGTATCAGCTAACACTTTCTCATGGATCCTGTCCTGCAAGGGCTCCAACATTAGACAAGACTAATTCAGCCACTAGCCACTCTCTGTGATTTCAGAAAGGTACTCTCCTTGGCTTTTCTGGACCAAATTGCCCCACCCTTTGACACCCCATAAAGGATCTCTGTTTCCAGGTAGTGGCAAATGCACTTAAGTTTCAATATCCTTGTTCATTTATATTTTGGCATTATAGGATTTTAAAAATCTGATAATAAACATATTTTCTGTTCTTAATAAATGTCAAACTTAATTTTGTGACTTTTTAAAATGTATTCCTCTATCATGTTGAAATTTTAAATAAATTAAATGGAAATTTTATACGTGGAAGGAAAAAGTAATGGAATCTAAGGAAGTATGCAAAAACTTAAGTGAATTCCCAAGTTTCTCTCTGGATCACAAATATAATAACAGTACATGTTTACTAAGTACTATATTTTAGATACTGGGCTAAACACTTGCATGTAATATTTTACCTAATCCTCAGACTGTAACCCACTGATGATGTTACTATTTTCTTTGTGCTTCTAAGAAATCTGAGGTTTAGTGAGGTTAAGCTACTTGTCCATGGTTATACAGCAAATAAGTGGTGGATACAAATCCAGCCCACCTGGCTCCAAAAACATGACTCTTAACCACTAGACTTGTTTTGGTTTTATAAGAAGACACTTAATCCAAGTCCATTAATCATTAAAAGTATAGCTGCAAATACAAAAACAAATTGGTGTGCCAAGAGGTGATGAAAGATTACAATTAGAATGATCTCTGTAAAAAAAAAGTAAATAAATAAAAGTATGAAAAAAAGAAAATGTTCTCCACCAATGAATAACTAACATTTAGACTAATAATTAATAAGAATTCACAATAATTCTTTATATAACAATTTATAAAAATGGCATTATGAGTATTATAAGAACGTTGGTATTCTATATCTTATTACTTATGCATTATTCACTATCCACTCTATGATTTCTTCTTACAGATGTTTCTATTGAATTTATGTTTCTATTGAATTTACTAAAATCCTACTTACTTTATTCACCTGAAAGTTTAACATCACTTATTTCTTTCAAAGATACCTCTAGGCTGCATGTATTTTCTAAGGGAAATTTATAAATACTTTAAATGAAATATTTAAAGTCTAACTTCCTGTGTGATATTTTTAACAAAACTAAAATTCTACTGTCCATGTTTATCCTATAGAGAATATGTTACTGAAACCTTGCACAGTAAATAGAATATAGTGAGTTATAAACATAACTTTACTATTTCTTTAAATTTCTTTTCAGTGTAACAGAATTCATTGCGTAACTTTACCATTAAATTACAGCTTGCTACATCCTCCATGAAGCCTTCTTTACCTCATTATTTCCCTCAAATATTCACACTTGTTTGGATTATAGTTCATGGGCAAAAGAGGCCTGAAGACTGAGCTTTGGGGTACTCTAAATTTAGTCTAGAAAATAAAGAAACATAGAAGCAGAATGGGAAGAAATGACCAGAAGAAGATCACAGAAATTAAGTGTCTGGAGCCAAGAAAAGAACATGTTTCAACGTTTGAATCTTGGAACACTGCATCAAAAACTAATGATGTATTTTATGGTGACTAACATAACACAAATAAATAAATAAATAAATAAATAAATGGATGAAATTTCACCAAAAACTAAATAAAGAAATAACTAAAATAACGTGTTTCAAAAGGAAGACTGATCAAACTACATGAAATGCGACTGACAGATGAACTAAAAACGATACCTGAAAATTGATCGTTGAATTCAGCATCCTACACATTGTTGATGACCTTAATAAGAGCTTTTCCAGTAAAGTAGTTAGGATGAAAGCCTGTGTGCAGCAGAGAATGAAAGGAAGAGAATTAGAGTGTGCTAGTATTAAAAACTCAATAAATGTTGTAACAAGGAGCAGATAACTGGAATGGTGCCTGAAGAGAAATGTGGCCTCAAATAGGGTGAGCAACAGTCCCTGTTTGCCCAGGACAGAAGAGTTTCTGGAACACAAGACTTGACCATTGATAGATAAAAGAAGTACTGTTTCATATTTTTCATTATAAGATTGAATATATAACAGATTGTTTGCACTTTGATGGGAAAGAGGCAGTAGAGATGGAGATGTTGCTGGAGTGATAAACCTTGAGAAGATGGAAGGAGATAAAATTTGGCACACAATGACCATCAGGGAGAGTTAAAACAAAGATAGGTGATATAATCATGGCTATAGATGCAGACATCCTGGTGCAAATGTGGAAACTCCCTTCTGGTGGCTTTTATATTTCCAATGACATGGAAAGCAAGACATCTGAGGAGACTAAAAGGGTAAGGCTGTTGAAGGTTGAAGAGAGGACAACGAATGAAATTATAGTTTCAGAAAATGGAAAAGGCAAATGAAGTATGACTGTGGCTCCACATGAAGAGCCTTAGGACAGAGGTTATGATTTTAAAGCGAGGTTACTTCATTTTGTTCATTTGTTTATAGTCCAATTCCTCCACTTAAAAGTAGATACTGTTAGGGAAGAGATTTTTATGGATATGCCTTTTCTTACTATTATAGCCTTGTTGCCTAAGAGTGTAACATAGTAGAAACTGAAATATTTGTGAAGATTGATTGATTGATGATTGATTGATCAATTTTAGAGAGCAAGAATGGGGGGGAGGGTTGGTGGGAGAGGGAGAATCCTGAAGCAGACTCCCCACTGAGTGATGAACCCGATCCAGGGCTCGATCCCACAATCCTGAAATCATGATCCAAGCTGAAATCAAGAGTTAGCCACTTAACTGACTAAACTACCCAGGCACCCTGAAATTCAAATATTTGTGATGTGCTTTCTGACAAAATTTTATAATTTTGACTTAAAAGTGATCTATCCTCAAAAAATAATCCATCCTCATGTGTAATATTCTCACAGATATTTATTAAAAAGTACAAAATTTAGGGAATAATTGTCTGATAAATTAAAATCTTTATTTACTATTTATATTATCTCACATATTTGTCCTGGGTTATTACTGAAGAATCCTTTGTTTTAACCGTGTTAAGTCTAATTACACTGGAAGGAAATTTTGAAATGTTTCTTTAGGTGATTGATTTCATGGGAGGTCATTTTAGAACATCTATTAATTCCTAGCTGATCATTATATATTGACATATATAATGACTCCGATTGATTGGAAAGGGCATCTTTTGAGATGGAGCAATGATATCATAGTTCTCAACTTTTGCTTCAATTAGCATCACCTAGAATTCTTCAAGGAGATTCTTCAAGAAATTCCAAGGCTTCATCCCATATCAATGGAATCAGATTTTCTAGAGCTGGGGTCCAGATATCAGTATTTTCAAAGCATTTTAATGTGCAGCTAGTGCTAAGAATCTTCATAATTACTGTTATTATGTTCCCTGATTCACATGGAAACAATGTATTTTATGTATTCAACAGGTTGTAGAAGACAGAGTTTAAAATCTAAAATTAATTCACTTCATCTATTGACCCCAGGTGTATCATCTTCTCTAAGAGGTAAATCCATTGTTAATGCATTAATCTGTTAAAATTTTTACCTTCATTCTGGTTAATATAGAGAAAGCATTGTGATAAAGGGGGTGATGGGGAACAATGTTATTTTGCCTAAACGGCTACCACTGGAGAGGTTCACCCTTTCTCTGGTCTAATAGATACTGCAAGTATTTTGGAGCCCAGAGTGCTAGGACATGGGTGTCCCAATTTTTTCTACCTCTTCGTGGTAGCACCCTAACTATAAGAATGTGTGATGTTATGTGCATGTGTTAAAATCCTTCACCTTGTTTTTGAGAGCCTGAATGTGAGATCTGGTGAGCGGTAACAATCAAAATACACATGGCTAAATTTCTATTTGAAGTAATTTCCTTGCAGTGCTGCAATCTGTGAGACAGAGTTGCTGAGTTTGATATAGAGAAGGTTTAAAACTGTCTTCTTTTCCTTTTAGCACTTTAAAACAATATATTTTTGCCTACTAGTTTTTTGAAGGATCACTTCTCTCTGGTTAAATTGGAAGAGCCTCACCGAAGTCTATTTCTTTAGTGTCATATACTCCCCCACCAGCTCCTAGTAAAAATGAACAAAGGAGAACTTGACCATGAATGAAAGTGTGGGTGTGGAACAATCTGACAGAATTTATGGACACCCTGTGATGAAAATCATCTCAAATTAACAGCTATCATTTTGCTGAATTCGAGACTAGTAACAGCCCATCTACATTTAAGTCCCTGGCACCAAATGTTAATTGGACGTAGTACTGTTTGTATCAAACCCCAGTTTTCTTATTATAGAACTTCAGAAAACCAGTCACTATTATTTAATTGAAGTTGGCATGGAAAAATAAGCCCATTTGCTATCAGTATCAGAGGGATTTGCATAAATAACCAGATACAAGAAAAAGATGCCCATTATTGTCACAAGCATTTAATACTCTCCTGACATTTTAGGTGATTCAATATAAGAATAAGAAAAAGAGGTATAAATATTGGAAAGAAAAATTTAAACTAAGTGTTTCTGGAATAAGATAGGGTTGCCCAAAAACACAAGAGACTCTAATTAAAAACTTCAGAATACACAAGCAAATTTTTAAAAGTCATCAGATTCTTTTTTTACAGAAATAAGCAATCCTAAAATTTTTATGGAAAACCAAAAAGATCCTGAATAGCCAAAACAATCTTAAGAAAGGAAAACAAAATATAGAGCTACCCTATGACCCTGTAATCGCACTACTGGGTATTTACCCCAAAGATACAGATGTAGTGAAAAGAAGGGCCACCTGTACCCCAGTGTTCATAGCAGCAATAGCCACAGTTGCGAAACTGTGGAAAGAGCCGAGATGCCTTTCAACGAACGAATGGATAAGGAAGATGTGGTCCATATACACTATGGAGTATTATGCCTCCATTAGAAAGGATGAATACCCAACTTTTGTATAAACATGGACAGGACTGGAAGAAATTATGCTGAGTGAAATAAGTCAAGCAGAGAGAGTCAATTATCATATGGTTTCACTTATTTGTGGAACATAAGAAATAACACAGAGGACTTTGGGAGATGGAGAGGAGAAGAGAGTTGGGGGAAATCGGAAGGAGAGACAAACCGTGAGAGACTATGGACTCTGAGAAACAACACTGAACACTGAGGAACACTGAAAAGAAATTTTAAAAATAAATAAAAATTAAAAGAAAAGAAGGAAAACAAAACTGGAGGCATCGTGCTCCCTAATTTCATGCTCCATTACAAATTTTTAGTAATTGGGACCCCTGGGTGGCTCAGTTAAGTATCCACCTTTGTCTAGGGTTGTGATCCCAGGGCCCTGGGATCAAGCCCCACTTCAGGCTCCTTGCTCAGCGGGAGCCTGCTTCTCCGTCTCCCTCTGTGTCACTCCCCTTGCTTGTGCTCTCTATCTTTCTGTCAAATAAATAAAATCTTAAAAAAAAGTCATCAGATATGATTATATATGTATATATATTTTTGTATTCTAGCAGTTTTCCCAAAACCAAAAAGAATGTAAGAAAATGTAATCATAAAAGATACTATTCCTCAAAAGTGATACAAATATAAATATTCTAGAATTAAATTTATTAACTGTGGAGAAACAATGTAAACAGTACAACTCTTCCAAGAAAGATAAAATAACACTTGAATAAAGACAGAGAATGAGCAAAGTCTGTATGGCAATAAAAAATACTATAAATAAACCCCTAAACCTTATCTATAGATCTAATTCAAATCCAAACAAAATCCTAATAATATTATTGAGATAATATAAAAATGTTTCCAAATATTATCTGGGAAAAATTCACAGAAATCGGCAATACAACTTTATCAAAGACTAATGAAGGCAGACCTGTATTACTATAAAATAAAATATTGTAATTCATTGATTTTTTTAACCCGTGAGGTATCGGGATAGACGTCAGAACAGTAGGTCAGAATATAGCATGACAGAACATATATATTTGCAATAGTCAAAGCGATCCTTTTAAAACATAACCAGAACATATCACTACTCAGCTTAGATGCTTCTATCTCTCTGAGTAAATGCCAAACTCTGTAATGTCCTCAGCATCCTACACAACCTGGCCCCTACCACACTGACATGCACTCATTGTTCCAACTGATCATGCTTCTGCCTCAGGCCTTTGTCCTGTTATTGTTGTACCATGAATGCTCTTCTCGCAGAAAAGCCCACGTCTAGCTCCCCTGCTTTATTCTTGATCAAAAGTTGTTCCAACAGCGTAGATTTCCCTAACCAGCCCTTATAAGACCGCACCCTATATCCATCTCTCTTACTCTGCCTTATTTTTTTCTTGACACTTATTGTCTGAGATGCACATATATTTGCAAATTATTTGTCCCAGCTCACTAAAATGTAAACTCTATGATGCAGGAATTTTGTCTTTCTTTCTTACAACTCTATGCCAGCACACCCTGTAGTATCTGGTACATATTAGGCACTTAACCCTTATTTGTAGAATAAGTAAATGAATGAATAAATGAATGACCTCCAACAGCAGATCTATAGCAAAAAGCATTTAGTTACTACTTTACAGCTTAATCCAAACTAAATTCCAGATGAACAAGAATTTTAAATAAAAAAGAATGATGACATTAACGCAAAGTAATTAATACACACACTGTATTGGATATGGTAAAGTCTTTTGAAGAAGAAATCAAAAGTAGAAACAAGCAAATAAAAAAAACCACTCATAACTTGGTTGTTTAAAATTTTAACCTGATCCTCAAAACATTATAAGCAAAATATAAAGATAAATCAATTAACAAACCTATAAAGAATTATAAATTAACTGTTGAGTTAATATTCTCATAATCATTTTAAAAACTCAAGATTTATAAGAAGTAACTGAAAACTAAAATAGGAATCATGTAGAAATTATCTGGAGATAATTTATTATTATATATTTATTATTATTTATTTTACTTTTATTTCACTAATACCACTTCTGGAAAAGCACTAGATTAGGGTCACAGCTCTATGCCCCAGTCTTCCAGAGACCCTGAGGAATTCTAAACTGGCCAGGGCACTGGCAGCAAGGAAAATTCATTTGTTCCCTAAACACAGAGTTTTATAATGGTACTATATTATGCCCCACTGAGCATTAACAAAAATTAATCCTCAGAACTTTTAAATAGCTATACACTCCCATCAAGGATTAACTTTGGCTTTATTTTAACTGATTCATGCCTACATCTGTCCATTGTATGTATCTCGAAATGTTAAAAGTGATCACTTGAGTGATGGAATTACGGACGAGTTTTGTTCGTTTTCCTTTTATTTCTATTTTCTACATCAAATATGCATTTAACTTGTCATAAGAAAAATTGTAATTAAAATTATAAAATTATACATCCAATTCAAAAATAAGACATGAATACAATAATTGGAACCAAAGAAGGCATCATTTTAATAGGAATCTCATCACAGAGAACCCCCTTACCACACTTTATATTATGTAGAGAGGAAGGACAGGACAGAGGTGATGGAATGAGTTTAAGAATGATGCCAGTATGGCTGACCCTGTAACAATAGGAACCAGAAAAGATGATGAGATGTTCATTTAGAAAATATCATCAAATCCTTTCATTTACTCCTTGCATAGATCCTTGACTGCTTCTGGCAAGTGGCCCATTCTTTCTTGATTATGATTATTCTGAATATCTGTCTCTCATTTTTTCTTCTTGCCTTCTGTTCTGCAACCATTACCTTTTGTAACAAATGACTCAACAGTATCAGTGTATGTATCAACAGTCAGTGTGAGGAGGACTATAAAGAAACTTCTGTTGCCAGAAACAGCAGACCAAGGACCAAAAAAAGGACTGATAATGGAAACATCACATTTGGAAGAAGTGGTCCAGATCATAGCTGAAAATAATAATAATAATAATTAATATTTATTTTTTTTAGGGAGGGGAGGAGCAGTTCTAGAGAAAGAGAGAGTCTTTCTCAAAAGGATCCAATGGGGAGCTTGGAAGCTGGGTGGGGCCTCAGGGCTCGATCTCATGACTCTGAGATCAGGACCCTGAGATCACAACCTGAGCCTAAGCCAAACCAAAAGCCGGGAGCTTAACCAACTGTATAACCCATGCGTCCTGTTCCAAATCACTGTTAAAAGACATATCCCTAAAGTGAGAAGAAAAGGCTAAAAAAAACCCAAAAACCAAAAAACTAAAATGACAAACCAGCAACTAATTCAATTCCTATACCTGTGAATACCAGGGGGGAAAAATATTTTAATCTCATTCTGGTTGATTTTCAGTTTGTTTTGGAGACTTCACATCATACTTTTGTTTTCCCTTTTTTCTATCTTTTTATCATTTTTTTTCCCTTTTAATGGCCGGCATTAAAAGAAATCTCACTATTAAATGCCAGAAGAAATCTATGCTTGCTGTAGGGAACTAGAGAGGGAGGAGAAGTCAGGCATGTACTTCTCAACCCAGGATTGAGTTATTTTCAGAGTTTCCTGCAACCCAGTAGCTCTTCTCCTTTGTATGATCCCCTCTCCCTCGGCCACCAGAATAGCAGATTTCATGTTTTTCTGGCTAGCAGACAAAGACACATGAGTCTGACAACTCGAGAAAGAAGTCTAAATGAATTTCTAAGTATGTTTTTCTCATCATAAAAGCAATACATGTTCATAGTGAGGCTTTAGGGAAAATATAATGAAGAAAAGAAATATACTACTAATCTCAAAATCCACAGAAAACCACTATTATCATTTCAGCACAATCTCTATTTTCTTTCCCTGCAAGCACAGATACATACTGTACAATTGAGATATGATCATTATTGCATTATCTAACATTTTTTCACTTAATATTTTTATATTAACATTTTGATTAAATGGCTGATTTAGGTCCTACCAAATTTAGCTAGTATTCTCTTTCAGAGGTGGATCCTAGTTTGATTTTTCTTTCTTTTTAAAATAAAACTGGAAGGGAAATTTCAGGAGACCAAAAGACAGAAACCAGACAAAATTTCATTCTTTCTTAATGCATATGAAATACTCCACTGGAGTGGAATTCTTAGATAACCCAAACATTTTTGGACATTGGAACTGCAGGAATTTTCCCATAAACAAGATCCTTCAGGGCCAAGCAGACCAATACCTTCCTTGCCAAAGAAGTTGTATGTTCTGAAGCATTCAGTTATAACTTTCCTTTAAGTTATTGGGATAGAAAAGGACTAGTTTTAATCTAATTTACTTATAAAGACATAAATTAAAAATTAAGCAAGGAAGACCTCTTAATCAAAGGATCATCAGGCTAGTGATGCGAATTATCCTCTGATATCTTATGGATAGTGGAGATACCAGAGGATAGCACGCAGGATGGGGGAAGGGGAAGAGGGAGAGGGAAAGAGAAAAATCCCAAGCAGAATCCATGCCCAGTGTGGAGCCACAGGTCGGACTTGATCTCACCACCGGAGCCCAAATCAAGAGCTGGATGCCTAATCAACGGAGGCACCCAGGCATCCTCATCTATCTTATCTTTATTGGAAGGTTAAAAAGAAACTTAACATGCATAGCTTTAGAAAAATAAAAAACTCTAGACTATGAATTAATTCTGCTTCACATAAAATTAAAAAAAAAAAAAAAGTTGCATGGTGTTTTCAGGAGACGTCCCAAGACAAATTCCTTGAAAATATAGATTGGCCATGAGTTTGTGATATTTTGTGATGTGATGATCATGATTGACTTCATAACTTACTTGCCAATTCCTCTATTTAGCTAGGTTCCAATTTTTGTGACACTTCTACAATAGTAACAGTAATAACTAGAATTTATTTTGTGTTTACTATGTTCTAGGCACTGTAACAAGCACTTTGTACCTCAAAATTTACATATGTTAACTCACTGAGCCCTCACAATAATCCTATAAGGTAAGATCGACTATTTATCTTCATATTATAAATGAGAATATTGAAGCACAGACTAGTTTGCTCAAGGTCACATGGTAGTGGTAAGACACACAGCCAGGGTTTATATATACTAATGATTATGGAAAGAATTAAAAGCTTTAATACTATTACTTTCAAATTGGTCTAGTTTTATGAACTAGCTATTTTAAATGTTTATGCAAGCTTAGGACCATATTATAAAATTTGCTCCAAAATATTGGATAAAGATGTAAGAATATATTATAATTTTAATTTATAAAGCTACTATAATTATATGTTTAAAGTCTGATAAAAGGAAAGAAAGGGAAAACTATGGTTTAATATTCCTTATTATAAATACATAGGCAAAAATCATAAATATAAACAAATTGAATTCAACCTCTTAATCAAAAAAGGTGTATCTGTCAATTTACAAGGATGATTCAGGTTGATCTTAAAATAAAGCAAAGGATCTTACATAGATTGCATAATTTGTTTGCACAGGATAGCACATGAGAGATAATGCTCCTCCAGGTTTGTCTGATCTACACTTGTTTACAACCCTTCTCTTAGGAGAAGAGAGTTGAAAATGCACCCTTTTAGTTACTGCTCCTTCCTACCATGTTTACTCTAGGAGTTATTTCTGAATAGATATATAGAAAGAGACAGAAAGGTGCCAAACTGCTCTTACAAAGGACTTGAGATATGACACTAAACTTTCATAAGTTTACTTGTCCCTACCCATATACATGAAGGTGCCCTATTGGTGTCACTGGGTCTATTTTCCTCATCTGTTATTTATTGTAACAATAAAACTGAGAAGAAAAAACTGAGATGCAAATGACTTATATAACTTCCACTAGTCATTAGGTGGTTTCTTAACATAAGATCCCATCTGAAAAAGAACGTGAAATTAGCTGTCTGTCAAGATATTTGTTTGGAGAATAGCTTCAGACAACAGTCATTGTAGACTGGTGCAAAGGAGAAGGAAAAACCAATGTCTGGATGCATTCTTTGGTTGATCTTCACTAGGAGCAGCTAGGGCACCATCCCACCACCCGTACTCTACAAAGATTGGAATAAAATGTGCTTCAGACTTGTCCACCTAAAGAACAAAAGAAAGAAGTGTTTACCCACTAATTCCAAAACCCCTTTGATCCATGTTTATCCTATAGGGATTAACATCTTTCACTTCCATTGTGCACATAGGTGAGTGCCAAGTTTGATCCCTCATGTGTCTCCACTCCAATATCTGAGAAGCTCTGGGATAGAAAGACAGAGATAGAAGACTCCTCTGAGATACATCTGCACAAAGATGGCTACCTCATTTATGACCAGAATAAAAAGTATGCCAAGACCCTTTGCTTGTACTGCAAAGTGCGAGCCCATTTGTAGAATTACTCTTCTTACTTCTCCATATTGTTCTCTTTCACACATGGCCAAGTTATTTCAGTAAATATTTATCTAATCTGTTATGTCATAAGCACTGTAGGTAGTAAGGGCTAGAATATAAAGGTGAACAAAAAATAGTTTCTGTCATTGAGTGGTTTACGTCTACTGCAGAATAAATAAGTAAAAAATAAGTAAATATAAGTAAATAAGTAAAATAAGTAAAAATAAAAAATAAGTAAAAATAAAACTATAACGTGGAGGGATGAATGCCACAATAATTGTGAAATTCTAGATGTTATGAGAGAACCAAAGAGGGGTAACTAATCAAGACTTGTGGGAGTTGGGAGTGGCTCTGGAGTTCACAGTAAATCCATATTAGTAACTTCTTATCTCATGGGCCATTTTGTTCATAAGTATTTCTGAACTTTGAAAACATGAAATGCCACCCATTTTAACCTATTTTGAACAGTGTAAAACACTAGTACAATCTACCTTCACCTGGCACATCTCATCTCTAATGTGTAGAAAATTATAGATTTTACAATTTGGACATGAAATACCTTTTGAAGTATAACTATCCACCATTTTCTAATTATGTACACTTCAGATGAAAGAAAATGTTCTCATCCCTTTGGCATTTTAGTATGTTATCTAATCAATTTCACTTTCAAAATATACCGATAAAAACTGTCCATGATACTGGTCTAAAATTTTTAAATGTATTTTTACATTACAAAAATCGTTAATGTAAAGCATCTTGCCCACATTCAAAGTCAAACATGAAATCACCAAAAGAGCAGCAAAATAATATCTTGGTTATCGAAATAACCATCTACGATTATGCATTCCACTTTCTGAAAATAAATGTTTCAACATAATGCAAATGACTTATCAAAACTTTTCATCAATAAAGAGATGTATTGAACTTGGAAAGTCATTACATATGTATATCTTATAAATAAAAAATTGTCTTCTTGCCCTCAAATACCTCATTTACATTGAAATACCCTTCACTTAAATCCTCACTGTTATTGTCAATACATAAGAAAAACCACAAATGCATATATCTCCTTTTAAAAAAAACATATTAAACAGAGACGTGTTTAAGTTTGACAGAATCCCTTTTTAAATTTATGTTTTCTTCTAACACTATAAAGGTCTTAGCTCTGTAAATTGGCACTTGATAAATACACTGTAGAAATTAAAATTATGGTATAATTTATAGTTTCAAAATAGCTCCCTTCTTAAAATTCTTCCTATGGTTACATCCAGAATGGAAATAATTTGTAAAATTGCTCTAAATGAGAATATTTTATTGACAATGGGGAGAATTTGTCTTCACTCTACTTGTCAGAACTTCGGTAGCCCAAAGAGCTTAGACCAACATGAAGTTGAATGATTTACAGGAATTCTGAGGAATTAACAGAGGTTTCATGGTTAAAAGCCAAAACAAGCAAAAGTGGTTGCTTCCAATTATCAAATTGTGCATTTCCTAGTTGCCCACCTGGACTTAACATCTGGAAGGTCCCATGGGTCATTCTGGATTTGTCCTATCACCTTCTATGGCAGTGTGGTTTTAGACTATGACCCTCTGTGACAGCACACAAAATAGGAACATTTAAAGAAAGGTGGAGCTCAGGACATAGAGATTGTTGGATGTTTGTGCTAAATCAGGTGCAGAGATATTTGAACGCTATCTGTGGATAAGCTTAGATCTTAGTATCTGACCTCTTGTACTTAAAAGGAGATTTTCGAGAAGAAGTTCAAAGATGTAGCATTTTGGAAGCTGCTTGTTTCAGAGGTGGCAACGAAAGCTTAAAGTCTGGGCACATCATCTCCCATTAATTCAAAAATACCTCCCAAGTATTGCAAAGTTTGGATTCACCCTCAGATTTGTCCTTTGGCTCTGTGAATTCTATTCTCCACACTGCTGTCAGAGTTATCCTTTTAAATGGATCATCTCTCAAGCCTACCCTCCAAAACATCACTCTTGTCCCTTCCCATATTAAACAGGGAAAACTCGAAGTCTATAGACTACATGACCCTAAGCTTCCTCTCCAAATCTTATTTTCTACACCCCCGCCTCCCCACCCATTCTTAACCATCCTTAAAGAACAAAGGCACAAAGCAATTCATGTAGCATTTGCACTGTTGGTTTCCTCTTCTTGGAATGTTCATTTCCCAGATATCTTCACGGCTTCTCCTTTCATTCATTCAGCTCTGTGCTCATTTATCTCCTTACCTATAGGAACTTTCCTGCCCACAGATATAGAATACCATCCCCTCCATCACTTCCTGTGCTTTTCTCTGCTTTATTCTATACAGCACTTATCACCTAACATAATTTATTAGTGTCTTTTGGCCTGACATAAATTGGAAGTGCCTTGGGGACACTAACTTCATCTGTTTTGTTCAATGATATTTATACCACTAGCATGGACAACAGTGACTGCACCATAGCTGGCTCAATAAATGTTGCTGAAATATAGAAAAGCATGGAAGGAAGGAAGGGAGTGCTAAAGAAGCCACTCAATTTTAACACCACCAATAAGCTGGTAGCCTCATTGGTCACAGCAAATACCATAATTATTATGAAAATTCCTTCCAGTGGGAAATGGCATCCACAGAGCTGTTTCAGTATGAATTTCATTTGCCAAAGCCATTATATCCGTTCAGGAGATAGGAGATTTTATTGAAGTGTAATCAGAGAATCTTATGCCACATAAGCTTAGAGACAGCCATATCATGACTTCAGTACACTCTTAATATCTTTCTGGGTCACTGGATATGTTTGATGCTGAGTGTAACACAATCAAACTTAGCTTTGTGGAATTTTCTAGAACCATGGGCCTCTGTCTCACTGGAACAATGCCAGTGATTAGAAATCCATTCATCATTCATCTATATGGGGCACTGACAGGAAAATGCTCTTGATTGCAAAATTGCCCACAGTTTCTCTGAAAGAATCCAGCAGTATAGATGTGTCCTGTGTTTCCACTTCAGCAAACATTCTATCAGGAAGACAGAAATGGAATTCCTCAATCTGGACTCTGTACTTTATGCTCTGGAAGACATACTATTTGTTAATACTCTAACATTGTGTGTCCTAAATAAATATGAAGAGAAAATGCTAGAATAACAAAGATGTTTGTTAACATCTTTAGCATGCAGGACTTGGCCAAATATTTAAATTACCATCCTGCTACCTCCATAGGTTGCATCAGGCGTTACAGAAAAATAATTTGCAAACTTGTCTCTCAATTTCATTATTAATAATTTGCAACATGGGGCTGAAATGAGATGTACTCTTTCTACCTTTGATCCAGAATTTAAATTCTGTAGTCAACCAAATAAATAATCCCCAGTAGAAAGAACACTCATCTTGCAATCAGAAATCTTTCAGTCCTGCCAATCTCCCTAACACCAGGTTACAATCTGGGGAGGAGTAAACTATTTGGGCCTATGGAAAAAAAGATAATGTCTACCTTGTGAGGTGGTTGAGAAGGTCAGATTAGTGACGTGCACATAAATTATATGCACATGCCTGGTGCAATGCAAACTATTCCAATAATGCCAGCTAATTTTTTTCTCATTATTTAACATCACATTGTAAGTTATTGCATGGAGCCAGAACGATTTTATTAAAAAATAGATGGTACAGAGCTGAACAAACCCAGCTCTCCTATTATGTTCTCAGGTCAGCACTGGTGATGTGCTTTCTCTTTACTGATGTTTTATGCACCTGAGATTCATGGACAGCCCTGGTCTATTAATATGATCCATGATGAGGACAAATGCATTGTGAAATGAACTGTTCATAATACAGTTATTCTGTGGCAGAGCTCTTCCCGAAACATATTTTTTATTCATTTGAAAAGGTCTGTAATGCAATTTATTATCTTTATTGCAAAAAAATATATATTAGAAAATAATTCACTCCCTTTCTCTTTCTATCCTCTTCTCATCTCCAAAAGTCACTGGGACGGAGGGAAGTTGTAAACCCCTGGCAGCCTGTGGTTGATTTCTGAAGTGACCTGGCTTTGTTTCTCATTTTTCATTGTGGTGATCTGCCTAGAAGGTGGAAATTATTTTCATGTTCACAAATATGTGCCGGTGGCATGTAGCTCTGAGAACTCTCCTGCTGCTGTTGCCTCAGACTCATCTTAGATCATTCTTTAGGCTTGCTGCACTATAAAACCATGCCCTTTTCATGTTAGAACAACTGATGTGAAATAATGATTATCAATGAAATAGGCATCTATTACTTCTACTTGATATTTCCCAGGCAGTTATTTTTCTCATTAAAAGAGTCTTTTTGCCCCTCAAGGGGAAGTTAGATTGGGTATTACAGAAAATAATTTGTAAAGTTGACTCTAATTTTATTGTTAATAAATCCTAGTAGGAGCTAACTTATGGGAACTTCAGGTGCCCTCACTGCTATTCGTCTTAACCTCAATTTATTTACTACCTATCTTTACTCTTATATTTCACCCGATAACATAAAATATTAGGTTCAGGCATCTCTAATCTTAACAATGATAACTTAAAACTATTGATGTTAATGGGTGCTTATATTTGTATAAAACTCATACATGTTAAACATATATGCAAAAGACAGTACAAATGTATTTATATGTTACACACACATATGTCTATATCAACATTCCATTTAATTCAATAAGTTACCATTAAATTTTATTATCATAAACCATAACTCAGTGTGCTAATAGGTAGAGAAGGAGCATCATGGTTAGAGGAACCCCAGAGGAGATATATATATATGGTAACCGGCTTTCCACCAGCCCCTATATTCAGATGTATACATTACTTCACCCTTTGCTTTTCCCTGGTGACTCTAGAGGTTTTGTTTACACATCCTTCAAAGCAAAGTTCAGGCAGACATCTGTTTCCATTCCTCAAAGAAAGCCCCTTTAAAGACAGATTGTGCAGTGCACATGGCTTGGCATCTTGGAAAATGTAGTTTTGCAAAGATCTATTAGTTACATATGCCAGATCTATTGAACAAAAAATTCTCCAACCTGAGTCGTCCAGAGGATAAAATGAGGGAAATTGGTACCTCGATGTTTTTCCCCTGGATGACTCAGGATGAATAATTTATTTTTGGTCTTTTGGATTTTTTCCTAATAAAAATTATTTTTATCTGAATAATCAAATCTTTGCCAGGGTGCACATCACTAATAAAGGGCTTAAATAGTTTTATTTTCCATACTCCCCTGGTACAATTTAATCTTAACTGAACCCCCAAAGAATCTCTAAATGCTGCAATTTTAGATAGAATAAAAAGTCAATGAAAAATGTATTTACCAAGAGTGCTTTTCTATTAGTTGGATTTGTTGAGATGACTGTCATTTCCATTTACTTGCAATAATTTCCCTCCAAACCAAGTTAGTAGTGAGATTATAATCTAACCATTCTGTCTTAGTCTATTCAAGTTGCTGTAACAAAATACCACAGACTGGATGGTTTGCAACTAACAAAGTTTATTTTTCATAGTTCTGGAGCTGAAAGTACAAAATCAGGGTGCTGGCATGGTTGGGTGAGGGCCCTGGTGGACTTCTCATTTTATCCTCATGGTGGAAAGAGCAAGGATCCTTTCTCGGGCCTCTTTTGTGGAGACATTAATCTTATCTCCCAAAGGTCCATGTCCTAAAACCATCACACTGGGCATTGGAATTTCAAAATATGAATTTTGGGGGGACACAAATATTTAGTGTATAGCACATTCTATAAATTGCTGTCACTGTTTCTATTCACTGTTGAACTACAGGTCCTGGATAGCACATTGCAAAGTTAAGTAAGTGATAGTTTGAGATTCCATTTAAGACAACATCCAAAATATAAGGTCCCTAGAAACATACCTGCAGAAGAGGTGAAAGATCTTTACTGATATAAATTATAAAGGCTTATTGAAAATTTTAAAGAAGATAGAAATAAGTGAAGAGATATATTTGTTTCTGGATAGAAAAACTAAGAGGTCATTCCTCTCCAGATTTATTTATAGAGTCATTGCAAATCGAATAAAAATTCCAGTGGAGGTTTTGTGGACTTTCACAAACTGATTCTAAATACTATATGAAACATCAAAGGGCCAAGCATAGAGCTCTATGAAGAGGAGAAACATGGAGGAAATGGTGAACATAACTAAGAAAGTTTAATTATAAAACTGTAATAATTAAGGTGGTGTCCTAATTGTGCAGAGCTGGACAATAGTAAACATGAAAAGAACCAATGAAGTTTGACGACTATATTTGAAACTTGGCTTATGGCCAAGTTGGCATTGCAGGTCACAAGAGTAATGATAGATAAAAAATGGTACTTAGACAATTTGTTTTCTGTTTAGGAAATAAAAGTAAATCCACATTTTGTACTATCTATGAAATTGATTCCAGGTCTATCAAAGACCTAAATGTGAAAAACAAAACCTTAAAACTTTTAAATATAGGAGGAAATGCTTTCATAAGTATGACACAAAAACCTTACACCATAAAGGGAAAAAAAGTTACTATTTAAAAGACACAATGAAGATAAAAAAAAGACAAGTCATAAACTAAGAGAAAAATCTCTATAATATGCATAACGAAAAAGGCTTAGTATCTTTTGAATCAAGAATAAAAGACTAATAGCCCTATTGAAAATGAGCAACAGTGTAAGCAAATATTTCATGCAAGAAAACCAAATATCTAATAAATATACAAAGATGTTCAAATTCATAACTAATCAGAGAAACTAAAACTGCAATAAGACACCATGTTACATACACCAGACTGGCAGAAGTGAAAACATTTTATAATCCCAAACACTGGGGAGAAGTGGAGCAAGAAGGCTTCTCAGACGTGGCCAGTGGAAGTGTAAGTTGGTTCCATCAATTAGGGAAGTTGGCGTTATCAGGGAAAACTCATATTGTGCATACTCTAGGATGCTTGCTTACATCCTAGGGTAAACCCCAAAGAGCAAACTATGTACCTATTCATGGCATCTATTTTCTTTCCATTACAGAGAAAATAAGCTTATATCATTCAAAATATCAATTAATAAGAAAAATGAAATAATACAATGAGAATAATACATAAATATATAAATAAAATGAGTTATATGCAATAAAAGCAACACAACTGTTGCTATAAAAACAACACAGATGAATGTCAAAAACAATGATGAATGAGGAAAACAAATTGAAAAATATGCAGAATGTGTTATAATTTACATAAAACATTAAAAGAATGAAAAGTAAGTAAATCACAGATTGTTAAGGATCCACACAAGTGTAGCAGAACTGTGATGTCAATGAAGTTAATATTGAAGACCAACAATAGAATTAGAGAACTCCTGGAAAGGGGTGAAAGTGATGAAATCAGGAAGGGGCCCACAGATACCCATATAAGATAATTCAACTCTATAAGCTAGGCAGTGACACATAGGTGTTAATTTCAAAACATTTAGCCCACCTGTATGACATTGAACTATGTCATTAACACTCTGTCCTACACATTTTTACTAGGTCTGTTCTTCCTTGTTGGATGTTTTGATAATACATTTGAAGAAAACTTAGTGTTTATTCTATTTTTGTTTCAATGGGTGAGTTACCTTGTGGATTGCATGTATCTAACTTACTAAATATTTTAAACCATTTTGTTTTCTTTTGAAATTATACATTTAATAACAATTTTCAGTGATATAATGTTCTTATTCAGTTTACACATTTTAACCAGTGCCATAAATTTCGTTGCCTTAAACAACTCTTCTAAAGGAAAGGTTTTCATTTTCTCAAGGTCAAGTATACATTCAGACAACATGGCATGTTTCAGTGTGGCTCCGTAGAACGCTTTAATACTATGGTAATAGATGGCATTGGCTTAGAGATGTCAAGAACACAAAAGTGAACAGTCTTGCAAGTGATCAGAGTAAAAACTCAATGACACGGACATTTCAAATCATAATGTTGAAACCGTAACCCGTAATCACTTAGGCTATCTTAGACTGGAGTCAGTCAATAACAAAGAGCTTAAAAATATTCTGTGACAGGGGTGCTTGGGACACACAGTCAGTGAAGTGTCCGGCTTGGTTTCAGTTCAGCCTGTGATCTCAGGGTCATGAGATTGAGCCTTGCCTGGGGCGCCACCCTCCGTGCAGAGTTTCTCTCTCCCTCTCCCTCAGCTCCCCCCCGCCACACTCTCTCTCTAAAATAAATAAATGAATCTTAAAAATATATATTTTCTGTGACAAAATTCCATGACACAGCATTTTTCTCTTAGAAAGCAAGATTCAAAGAAGAGTAATTAGTAAATGAATAAATGGTGAAAGGCTATAGTCAAAATGATCCCGGGCAACTAAAACCTGAAGGGTGGCAGGTCAAATCCACTTTGAAAAACCAGTCTGAGCTTAACACGAATACCTTGGCCATACAATATCATTAGTCTCTTCTATAACTTTTCTTCCTCTTATTTTTTTCCTAATCCAACAAAAGAGTGTTTTGATGCTGATTTGAGGAAAAAGGAAAATATTTAAATTTAAAGGTAACCATAATCTAAGTAATCTACTTAATACTTTAGACTCTGCTTCTGAGTGATTTTCGAGCATCTCTTCAACATGTCATTTTAATCTAATCAGCAGGTCACAATAGCATAAGTAATTATTGAGAGGGTTATAACAGCAAGAGTAAAAATGAGGTTCAGAAAATAAGCATGTTCAAATAAAAACACAATAGGGTAAACACTGCAGACATAGGAATAATACAGCCAGTTTAAAAAGGCAGAGACTTTCAACCCTGTATTAACTTTCATTTATACTCACTTCCATTTCATTCAACAAATGCCATACAGAAAACCAAGGACCCTGATTACAGCATTACTCATTATCAGGCAGGTATTTTTACCGTAGGCAATGAAATTTGAGGGAAAAAAAAATCTAACAGCAGCAAAAGCAATATAAGAGAGGCTTCTGAGAGATTTTGCTTTCATACATTTTTCAATGTCATTTCCTCCACACAAACAATTCACTTTTAAAATATGTTGTGATTCTCATAATAATTTCAGATGCTTTTATGTCCTTAAGACAAAGCGTAATTCCTTGTGGTAATATCTACTGAGTTAGAGGATTTTGTTTGTACACACTTTCAATTCAGAATGCTAAAAGATATATTTATATACAGAAGAGACTCTTCCCTGATTAGAGTGACTCAGAGGCTACATAGTCTAAGAAGAAAGATTTATTTTAGATGGAGTGACTTTTCAAAGTCACTTTTTAGATCCAGATGTTGTATATGGACAAAGGGGATTTCATTTGGAGAGAAAGGCAATGGGTATAATAGAGTGAGCCATGAACTATGGGACACCCATCACTTTCATTTACTAGAAGAGTGACCTGAGATAAGGAAACATTCTCTGAGTCTCAAGTTCCTCATATGTTCAGTGGATCTCAGCCAACAAATGAAATAATATTTACAAAGTTATAAATTACTTCATAAATTTCTAGGTGTTCCCAGGGAGTCAGGGATAGGCTAGGGTTTAGTCTGGTAACAAACAACCCCACACTCTCAAGTCTTATACTATCGAGATTTATTTCTTACACATGCAAAGATACTTATGGACCTAAGCAACTTCCCAGGGTACCTCTCTTCCGTGCGATAACTCAGGAAACCATATTGCCTTCATTTTGTGTCACCATCGTTCACACAAATCTTCCCATTCTGCAGGGACAGAAGAAGGGAGCTGAAATAGCCTACTGATCAGAACCAAGTGTGGGGCGCCACCAAACCGCAAGAGGGCCAGGAAACTGGAGAATGGAAATGCAGTAGAAAGTAACCACTGTCTTTCATCCAGTTCTAAAAATAATGCAAAGTGGTATTATTAGCTTTCAGTATATCAGAAGTGACACAATGTATAGAGAATCCAAGGAAATGAAACAAAAATAATTTCTATTCTTCAGAAATGCATTTAAATTTAAATGTGAGTCTCTTTTTGAGGAGGCACTTGACATTTATCAATGCTAATCATGAAACTAAAATGGTTTGACTAAGCTGAAGAGCTGCTCATCACCCAAAATAGGACCCCTTCCTTGGATAGTCATTGGAAAGCTTTCTCTGTGGATGTTAGAGTAGTGTCGAAAATAATACCATCAGGAATACAATAGAATGAAGCCTGTGCTACAGAATCCTTCTATAGCATCGCTTTTTGTTAGTGCTTCTATATCCAGGAATATTCTAGGCTTCCTTCCATATGGGGAAGACATAACCTTTTCATCTACTAAGGAAGGCAGAATTAGTGCAGACCCAAAATAGATAGATATAGGTATAATATTAGATATGTATTGTTTTCTCAAATATGACAAAGGGTTAGCAAACACCCTAAGTAAGAGTAAAATCATCATCATCATCATCATCATCATCATCAAAACGGCAAAGCAAACAGAAAGAAAACTCATGAAATCATTCTAAAAAAATCAACAACATTATGTGGTCAAAATGGTTTAGTTGTCTTTGTTATGCTTTGAAGGTTGCCAAGAAAAGAGAAAATACTTCAAAATAATTCAGTCATAAGAACAAAGAAATGAGAAGCCTTTGCACCCTTGTCACATTGAGGAATAAGACTCATTATTGACTCTGCAGCAATAAAACCAGAATCCCTCATGGGTTGGGACTGATTCTCCTAGGTTCGGTATAGCTTTAGCTAATGACTTATAGATTATAGGATCATCAGGCCTTGCTGAAAGAGCCTATTAAGTCTGGCGACGGAAACAAAAGGTCAGTGGGCCAGGGCCAGGTGAATAGATTTCTTCAGTCAGGTAGAGAAAGCACTCACTAACAAGTCAGCCTACCTTCTTAAACCCAGATAAATATAGACACCCGAAGATAAGGCCATAAAGATTCCCCAATCATTTATATCACTCGGCCTCTGTGACTAAGGAAGTCTTAGATCACAGGGTGCCGGCAATGCTAGTTGGGACGTAAAACAAGAACTGCCCCAGTGAGTCAGGGCAATCTCAGTGGATTCACACAGGAGCGGAGCTGACAAAATGAGCCTGTACTTCACTCTGTCTTTCTGTCATCTCCCTGCAGCCACTCACCTGGGAGAAACTGATGTATGTATCATGTAGACACAATGTATTTACCCTGATGGTTCAATGTAAAGGAATAGAGAAAATGGGGGAAGGGATATAAAAGTTATATGTTTTTATAAGTTACTCCCTACACTAAGGATATCAGATATTGTCTCATTATTGTAAAATGCACACCAAGAATTTGGAATGCTAATTTTTATAAAAAGAGAACATTTTTCCCCCCAAGGATATCTTGATGATAAACATCAGAACTCTCAGTTTAGCATTCTACACATTATTCCATAGAAGTGTTGGAAAACAAATAGCTTTGATTTTAAGTTGTGGATTAGAAAGCTGATCCAAACATAACACCCAAAATGCTCAGTATTAATTCTGGACCTGTAACCATTAAAAGATTGAGAACACTCTGAAATGCACTAGGGCTCCAGGTTTTAAATGCTGCTATGGGGATCTCTTTGTTTGAATTATCTGCATGATCAAAGTTCCTACTTTTGTCCAGTCTTATCTATTTTATTTATTTTTTTTTTCATTTTTAATTTTCTTTTTTTTTTTTTTAAGATTTATTTATTTATTTGACAGACAGAGATCACAAGTAGGCAGAGAGGCAGACAGAGAAGAGGAGGAAGCAGGCTCCCTGCTGAGCAGAGAACCCGATGCGGGGCTCGATCCCAGGACCCTGGGATCATGACCTGAGCCGAAAGCAGAGGCTTTAACCCACTGAGCCACCCAGGCGCCCCCAGTCTTATCTATTTTAAAACAATTTATTTAGATCACAAAAATACACAGAAGAAAGATATCAATAACAAATAAAAAAAGTAAGCATATTGAATTAAACCATCTTTACTAACGCAAAATTGATCTCTAGATGTTTGTAATCTGAATAGCTAAATATATTCCTCACTTAGTTGGGTCCTGGCATTATTAGTTAAGTGCTATTCTAAAATGATTCCAATAAAAATGTGGGTCATACTCTTAAGACAAAGTAAATTCACAGAAGATGTATTTCTTGAAAGTTCTCTCATATTTTACAGTATTATATATATTTATATATTTACATATAATATATAAATATATAATATGCATTTTATATCTAGATATAAAATATATATTGTTATCCAAGCAAACACAAAATGTCAATTAATATAAAACAAATTTCAAAAGATAACTCATAGTATCACCTATTAGTGGTTTGAGCATCTTTTTAAAGATTTTATTTATTTATTTGAGAGAGAGACAGTGAGAGAGAGCATGAGAGGGGAGAAAGTCAGAGGGAGAAGCAGACTATCCAAGGAGCAGGGAGCCTGATGTGGGACTCGATCCCAGGACTCTGGGATCATGACAGAAGCTGAAAGCAGTCGCTTAACCAACTGAACCACCCAGGTGCCCTGAGCATTGTCTTGATAATGTTGCAATGTTACATCTTTCCTCTTTCAAGATTCATAAGAGATTAATACAGTCAAAAAAGAATGTGAATATCATTTCATTGACATTTGGGAAAACAATATCCTCCACTTTAGGGATTCTCTGGTAAACCATGTTCTATCACACAAATAAGGCTATTTCTCTTCCTTTCTTAGTATTGAAGGAAAAAAGATAATAGGTTTGTCTTAAGTAATCTGATATTTATTAATATTAATATTAATATAGAAATATGCTTAATAAAATACAACATAGAGCAATTATTCTTACCCAACACATCTGGATTGGTAGATAAGACATACTATTGCTTAAGGAAATGAATACTTTTTAAAAACATTACTTAGACTTTAGTATGTGGCTCTGAAAGAAATATCGGTGGAGAGCCTGAGAAATATCATGGAAAACCAGTTACAGTCTTGGTAATTGGTGTGATCTCACTTCCATTGTTGAACAATGTACAAGAGTGGTTGTACATCATACTCTGGCACCAATTCAGTAAGTGGTACTTCTAAGAGACACTTCAAGATTTCCATCTCAATAATAAATTGTTGTATTGTACACTGGGGCATATTCTGCTATAAATGTTAAGAACCATAAACAGATACAAGTTATATAAAAATATTGAACAATAATATCTATGACAGCTGGCCACTCTTCTACTTCCTTTGCCCAAGTATCTCAAGCAGATAAAAAAAGGTACTATAAAGTAAATGAAGTTTGTACAAATTATTGTATACAACACTATAATTATTCACAATTCCATATACGAGTTTAGTGAATCTGACTTTGCATACCCAGTCTCTAAAGCTTTTTCTTACTCAAGCTCACTATTCATTAGTTCTGATTTGATAATTAAGTGCAAAATACCTTACATACTATTTAATTTAAATAGGGAGTTGTAAGTTTCAATACACACACACACACACATCTATATGGAAACTACTATGTGTGTTTGTTTCTAGATTCTAAAGGGTTAAAAATTGTATAAAATATGTTTCTTACATTTAGCAGCTTTTACTATATTTAACAAGTCCGTATGAGTTTGTAACAATCTCTGCAGGTCAAAGAGGAGGTCTTGGACAAGATGAATCCCAGCGATGTATAGAGCTAGTGGAGGGGTCATACCAGGGAGCCCAACCTGGCAATTCCAGTCAGGACAGTATGGCAGTGGGAAGAAGAGGGGATGACCAAGTTCAGTGAAATATGTTAGATGTTCTGCAAAGAAAGCATTTCAGTGGCAATATTTTTGGAAACTGCTACGTGTTTACCCCTCATGACTCATACTTATTGACATATTAAAGTTCTGAGATGTCCTGAAGTAAATATACTGCATATCTTTGACCTAACATTTCTCAAATTATTTGACTACCTTTTTTCCACCTCAGGACACTCATTAATATCTCAAGGAATGTTTCGTGACACTCAGTTTGAGAAATCCTACTGTATGCCAGGTAATTTCATATGTGATGGTTTATTTACTCATCCACATTACTTTTATATATGAATCAAATAACAGAGTTTTACTAATTTGTTCTAATTTACACAGTAGCTATGTAACTGGAATGTAATTTAATAGGATCCCTGATTCGAGCACATGATTGCAGTATTTCTGAGAGAAATATTAAAAGGCAATCAACCAACCAACAAACAAAAGCAAGGCAGAATTCCAGAAGGACTAGTAGTAATGCACAAATGAAGTGTAATGGGAATATCTTACAGAGGATAGCATGGAAGCCCACTTACAGTAACTGGGGCACATGCTTGGGATCAATTATTATGAACAAATTATTCGTGTGGATCTGAGATTAGGAATCAGCTAGCAATTACAAACTCATGGCATTGCAATAGAGACCCTGAAAATAAAGGAGTTGACTTTCTGGATTGGTCCGAGACACTAAGGTCAGAGTCAAGCCAATGAATCACCATAAATGGCATTGAATATTAGGAAATAGAAAAACAAAAGGAGTCTCCATAGGAATCAGCATTTGGGGTTAAGCAAGCCAAGACAGTTATGAGGGGACTTGTAAATTTGTCAGAAGAAGCCAATCTAAGACTAGAAGGCTATATATTGTATGATTCCAACTATAAGAAATTCTAGAAAAGGCAAAACTACTGAGAAAGTAAAACTCTCAATTTTGCTATGGTTGTGGGAAGGATGAACAGTTGGAGCACAAAGGATTTTTAGTGAATGAAAACATTCTATACAGTGTTATAATGATGGACATATGTCATCATACATTGGTTCAGACTCCCAGATTGTACAACACCAAGAGAAAACCTTAAGTAAGGTAAACTATGGACTTTAGGTGATTACAATGTGTTTACATAGGTTCATCTATATATATATGTATATGTATACAAAATGGTGTACAAATAAATCACTTTGATGAGGCTGTCAGTTATAGAAAAGGCATGAATGTGGGGGGACAGGAGAGTGTACTGGAAATTTCTGTACTTTTCTCTCAATTTCTTGTCAATTTAAACTGTTCTAAAGAAATTGAACCTTAAAAAAGTTGTCAGAGAATTAGAGACTCACTTTGGGAGGTAGGCAATAGAGAGACATGGCAAATTCTACGGCATGGAGGAGGAGTTTTAGGAAAATTAACAGGCTCCAGGATGAGTAGAAAGAGAGAAGGACTAGAGTCAATTGACAAGAACCGTGACTTAGGAAGAGGGGATGCAGATTAGGGTAAGATTTATGTGGACAGAGAAGGGGGAAAATAAAGAGAAGTGAGTGAATCCTAGTCATTGCATTAGTGACAAGAACTTAAAAATACTGATTACAGAAAAAAGTAAAGAATTATGACATGTTTCTAATAAGTGGATATTAAATGAAATAACTCCAAAATTTCCTACAAAAATTTGAAATATTTAAATAGCTACCAAAAAAAAAAAAAAAAAGGCAATTTAAAGAGAAGGAAGGGGCAGTTGAATTTGATCAGTAACCCAGGTTATCCAAGCATTTTAAGTATGTCACTGAGAGATAAGAGTTGAATTTCTAAAAATGGATGAATTCAGACTTAACTCAGGGAAAAATTACAAGAAAATATATGATAATTTTTTTAATGTTTTTGGTTATTCCACTAACATTTGTCAATTAAATCAGGTTTATTTAAAATAACAGAAAGATGAAAACAGGCAGTATTT
This sequence comes from Mustela lutreola, assembly GCF_030435805.1. Taxonomy (NCBI): domain Eukaryota; kingdom Metazoa; phylum Chordata; class Mammalia; order Carnivora; family Mustelidae; genus Mustela; species Mustela lutreola. Next base: position 189,708,213 of record NC_081292.1, read on the forward strand.
TTGGTAAGGTTTAGCTCAGAATTATATTAATAAGAAGCATCAATATATCTCAGACTGTTATCTCTGAAAATGAATCAAAATATACAATTTAACACCTGCCTTGTGTTATTTTTTGTAACAGAACCAGAGGTTTTGAATTCCCCAAACAACAACAAAATGCAAAATGATAGCGTAACACCCAATGCCTCCTGCTTTGAATTAGAATTCAATGTACATTTCTTCCAGTTATAATTTTCTTGTCTATCATGCCCCAGATCCCAAATTAGACTTATTTGGCACCATGCCAGAGGATGGGTCTTTAAATCATAATGACACTCAGCTTTTTACATACAGCAGTATTGATGCTAGGAACAGCAAAGCTGGGCAGTGCTAGAATGGAATGGGTGACAGATGTAGTTCCAATTCTGGCAGAATGACTTAAAAAAAAAAAAAGCCCTCAATTTTAAATACTGTTTAAAGAAATTAGATACACATTAACCATCAGTAGGGAGGAGGGAGCAAGTGTGAGACAGATAACACCAAGTTAGAGTATTTGTGGAGGACCCATCAAATGCTGTGCTTTTTAAAAAATTCTTAATACCAGTTTTATTATAGTTAAATACTTCAAACACTTTGCAAAAAGGAGCTAACAGTTGACCTTACAAATTTGAATTGTGGATTAAGATCATCTACAGGTTTTTAATAATAAAAGTCTCATAGAACTACTCTACACTCAAAAAAGAATCTTCCCCTCTGTTCAGACTAAACCCGATGTCGAGATGAAATAAAGTGCCCTTAAAACAAAGTGTTGATATATGTTTGAGCTATCAGTAACTGTAAAAAGGGAATATGAGAGACTGGCATCTCACCTTTTTAGAAAAATTTAAAAAATTAATGATTTTACCGAAAGATTTCAGAATTTCAGATTTCACAACAGCCTTATAACTAAAAAGTATTTAAATAGCATAGGTAATTTTGATTAGTCTACATACAATTAATATTTCATTTGACATTAAAATTCTTATCAGCTTAATTATTATTTACAATTTTTAAAAAACTAGTATATACAAGTATGCATGTTTGTGGCAATATAATCCTCCCAAAAATGAATTTATTGTGCAGATTTTCTGTGGTATTGATAAACATATTTGTGCTATTAAGTACATAGCCAAATCATACAGACATTTACCATAAAAACAAACAGGGGAGTGTGGCCTTCTGCCATGGTGTATCCCAGTGTGCCTTGATGACAAAACAGACTTAAAAAATTCTTCTAAGGGCATCCTAGGAAGGTTTACCATAATGATAAAAAGGTTAATAAGGTATCTCCAATAAACACAGTACAGAGAAAGGGGAGGGTTTTTATTTGTTCTTGCTTTTTAACCATATATTTTTAAAAGATTTTATTTATCTATTTGACAGACAGAGATCACATGTAGGCAGAGAAGCAGGCAGAGAGAGAGGGAGAAGTAGGTTCCCTGCTGAGCAGAGAGCCCAATGCAGGGCTCGATCCCAGGACCCTGAGATCATGATCTGAGCCGAAGGCAGAGGCTTAACCCACTGAGCCACTCAAAGTGCCCTTTTAACCATATTTTTAACCTTATTTCAGGGAGTGTCTATAAAATTTGTACAAGTCACGTAAGTCCTAGATTGGGCCTTCCAGAAAACAGTTTTTTGGACTCAGGAGATAGTTCATAATGTCATAATGATAAAGTCTGTGACCCAAAATACTTTCCAAATGCTGTATCACTTGCCATTGAAAAGGAGACTTCAGAATCATGGGAATATATTCAGGATCAAATAATATATCAGTTTTACAATACAGCAGGTACGAGGTTGACTCAGATAAACTATACTGTGGAGAATCATTCTGGTACAAATTCTTGATTTGTACATCTTGTACATGGTTGTACATCTTGATTTGACTTCTAAGTTGTTTTGAAATTGTCTTCAAAATTCCTCACCAGGATAACAGAAGGCTGTTGCCTCAATCTGTACAGAAAATCTTTACAAGTCCTACCAAAGATGTTTAGGGAAGGTGATGCCAAAAACAGGAATAAAAGAGGTGCGATGTGGCTAATAAAGTATGCCTGATTAAACCTGATACCTACCATCAAGGGTGAATAAGCCTGAATCCCTTAGGGACGTTCTGGAAAACTATGCAAAAACACATGTATCAGACTTTCCCCACCCACAGGGCAAGGGAGCTGTGTGATATTTATGCAACTCCCAAAAGTCATTTAAATAGTTTAAATAGGGTTTCTAGAAGAGGATGTTAATTCTTGAACTTGCTGTGCACATAGGAGGTATGACTGTCCTAGATGTACAAATCATGGCAATTGGAAAGTGGCTGGACTACATTAAAAAGTCTGGAGAATACAGATAGAGCACTGAAGTCTCTACTAAATCTTCCAAAGGGAATAGAAAATATCCCTATGCTTTTACTCAGCTTTGCTATTCTTCAATTCTTGGAAAAAATCACAAAACAGAAACCACATGTGAATATGGCCTGATTTAATTTCACTGAACTTTAAAGCATGAAATATATGAAGCCAATTCTCTATTATAGAATAAATCAAGGAAATATAGCATAACTTCTTCATGGTTTCTTTCTCATGGAGCCTAAGATTCCATATTCAGATGGACAAAGCTTTGCCCAAGAAATCCTGTTTAAATTCACAACAATTGTCCTTTCCCAAGATCATAAAAATACATGACTAACTTGATGAGAGGAAAAAAAAAAGTGTGTGTGTGTGTGTGTGTGTGTGTGTTTGTGTGTGTGTATGTATAGGGGGGTGAATTCTATAAAATTATTTTAAAACTAATTATTTTTCTTTATTTTCAAATGGAAAATGCACAGACTGTAAGTATACAGTCCATTTGGACAATTATATACATTTATGTAATGACCACTCTCATCGAAGCATAAAATATTACTACCACCTCAGAAAGCTTTCTTGTACTTGTAAGGACCTATTTAGAAACTGTCCCTGCTCCCCTTCCCCCAGGGGATTTACTTGGAGACAAGTCCTGGAAACCAACTTCAGGTAACAAAGCCCAGATACAAAGGTGGGTCAGGCCAGGTGGAGATATCCGATCAGTGGGGGGATGCATACTGTCTCCCTGATTACCAAGGAGTATGGGCCCCGCCCTTTGGGAGCCTTTTGGACACCAATCCCAATCAAGGTGTAATGGGCTGATCAGAGTTCTTCGGGACTTTATCAAGATCAAAAGCTTCTGCACAGCAAAGGAAACAGTCAACAAAACAAAGAGACAACCCACAGAATGGGAGAAGATATTTGCAAATGACAGTACAGACAAAAGGTTGATATCCAGGATCTATAAAGAACTCTCAAACTCAACACACACAAAACAGACAATCATATCAAAAATTGGGCAGAAGATATGAACAGATACTTCTCTAATGAAGACATACAAATGGCTATCAGACACATGAAAAAATGCTCATCATCACTAGCCATCAGGGAGATTCAAATTAAAACCACATTGAGATACCACCTTACACCAGTTAGAATGGCCAAAATTAACAAGACAGGAAACAACATGTGTTGGAGAGGATGTGGAGAAAGGGGAACCCTCCTACACTGTTGGTGGGAATGCAAGTTGGTGCAGCCACTTTGGAAAACAGTGTGGAGATTCCTCAAGAAATTAAAAATGGAGCTTCCCTATGACCCTGCAATTGCACTATTGGGTATTTACCCCAAAGATAGAGATGTAGTGAAAAGAAGGGCTATCTATATCCCAATGTTTATAGCAGCAATGGCCACGGTCACCAAACTGTGGAAAGAACCAAGATGCCCTTCAACAGACGAATGGATAAGGAAAATGTGGTCCATATACACGATGGAATATTATACCTCCAGTAGAAAGGATGAATACCCAACTTTTGTATCAACATGGACAGGACTGGAAGAGATTGTGCTGAGTGAAATAAGTCAAGCAGAAAGCGTCAATTATCATATACTTTCACTTATTTGTGGAGCATAACAAATAGCATGGAGGACAAGGGGAGATGGAGAGGAGAAGGGAGTTGAGGGAAATTGGAAGGGAAGGTGAACCATGAGAGACTATGGACTCTGAAAAACAATCTGAGGGTTTTGAAGGGGTGGGGGGTGGGAGGTTGGGGGAACCAGGTGGTGGGTATTGGAGAGGGTACATATTGCATGGAGCACTGGGTGTAGTGCAAAAACAATGAATACTGACTGTTACGCTGAAAAAAATAAATAAATTTAAAAAAAAAAGGTGTAATAGGCTGGTTCATATGTCTACTAGGATAAATTGTAACTCAAGGGGTCACCTGGGCATCACTGTGGAGTTTCCTGTGTGTGTTACAATCTCATTGGCCACCTGTGCGTGGCCAGGCCTGACCGCATGACCTTTGCCCTTAAAAACTAGACTGTGAAACAGAGAAGGGACACCCTCTCTTGTAGGAGGTGAGGCCCCGAACCTTCAGTTAGATTCTTGATGCTTGGCGCGAAATAAAGCTTTGCTTGAACTTCGTTTTCTATCAGTCTCACTCCTTTAATCACGGACCCATTATTGGGACATAACAGTACTACTTGCTAGTGCATCCTTCCCTTCCCTTCCCTGCTCTCACTGTTCTGAGTTCTATCATCTTATTTCAATTTTGCTTGTTCTAGGACTTGATAAATGGAGTTAGACTGTATAGGTTCTTTTGTTCATTGGAATGAGACTCATCATGTTTTTGCATGTTTCAGTATTTTATGCCTTTTTTCATTGCTCAGAATTCAACTGAGTAAATATACCAATACTAGCTTATCTATTGTCATGCCATAGAGGCTAAAGATACCTTTAGCCTCTGGTTATGATGAATAAAAGCTGCTTTGAACATTTCTGTCAAATCTTTGGTGGACATATGATTTCCTTCTCTCAGATAAATATTTAGGAATGAAATGACTGAGCCACAGAATAGTTGTGTTGCTCCATTGCTTTATTTCCCTATTTTTAGGAAATACTACTTTCTAGATTACCATAGTCATCAGGTAAGGTAAATCCTCCTCACTTGGTTGTTTCTCAAGATCGTTTTGATTCTTATACATCATTTGCATTTCCATACATGCTTTTTAGAGATTTCAATTGCTACAACAAAGCCTGCTGAGATTTTTATTGAAATGGCATTTCAATTTTTATTGAATGGCATTCCAACTATCCTTCCTCATTGTTTTTTATCCACTCTGGTAGAGTGAACAAAACATTAATTACAGTGTTTTGTCAACCTAATTCTAATGTGATTACTGATCTAGTTAGGTTTAAAACTATCATCTTGCCACCTCACACTGGTCAGAATGACTAAAATTAGTAAATCAGGAAATGACAGATGTTGGCGAGGATGTGGGGAAAGGGTAACCCTCTTACATGGTTGTTGGGAATGCAAGCTGGTACAGCCACTCTGGAAAACAGTATGGAGGTTCCTTAAAGAGTTGAAAATAGAGCTACCCTATAACCTAGCATTTGTACTACTAGGTATTTACCCCAAATGTTTATAGCAGTAATGTCCACAATAGCCAAATTATAAAAAGAGCCCAGATGCCCATCGACAAATGAATGGGTAAAGATGTGGTATAAGTGTGTGTGTGTGTGTGTGTGTGTGTGTGTGTGTGTGTGTATCCACACACACACAATGGAATACTGTTCAGCCATCAAAAAAATGATATCTTGGGCGCCTGGGTGGCTCAGTGGGTTAAGCCGCTGCCTTCGGCTCAGGTCATGATCTCAGGGTCCTGGGATCGAGTCCCGTATCAGGCTCTCTGCTCAGCAGGGAGCCTGCTTCCTCCTCTCTCTGCCTGCCTCTCTGCTTACTTGTAATTTCTCTCTGTCAAATAAATAAATAAAATCTTTAAAAAAAAAATGATATCTTGCCATTTGCAACAATATGGAGGGAACTAGAGGGTATTACACTAAGCAAAGTAAGTCAATCAGAGAAAGACAATTATCATATCATCTTACTTAAATGTGGAATTTAAGAAGCAAGACAGGATCATAGGGTAAGGGAAGGAAAAATAAAAGAAGATGAAATTAGAGAGGGAGACAACCAATAAGAGACTCTTAATCATAGGAAACAAACTGAGGGTTGCTGAAAGGGAGAAAGGTGAGGGGATGGGGTAACTAGGTGATGCCTATAAAAGAGGATTCATATGTAATGAGCACTGGGTATTACATAAAACTGATGAATCTCTGAACTCCACCTCTGAAACTAATAATACTGGGAAGGAAGTTCGGAGATGTGTCCTGGCAGTGCTTCAAGAAGGTGGATCAAACCAGACAGACCCAACATGATGGATACCATGATAGGAACCCCTTCACCAAATCAGAAAGAAAAGGCATGAAACCCTGTTCCCAGCCCCAATTGATGAATATCTCACCCCCAGTTAGTAAAACCCCTGGGACGCATTTGGTTTGGGGCACTTGAGTTTCTCTCAAGCTGCCAACTCACCCCTCTTGTGAACGTACTCAATAAATGCTGTTCACTGTGCTTTCTGGTCTCTTGCCTAAATTCTTTTATGCAAGAAGATGAAGGGCCAAAGTCATACCACCCCAGGTGGTAACACTTCTAGGTTCTCTGCCTAGTCTAGTAGTTAAATTGATATAAGACAGATTAACAGGAAAAAAAAATCTAATAACATGTCTACTTCTTGTAAACATGGGAGAGACCTGGGATAACTGAGTAACTCCAAAAGGCGAAAACCATCACCTTAAATATCATCTTCAAGTGAAGACAAAAGAAGATGTTGGAGGTGGGGAATTAGTTATGGGAGGTTACCAGGAAAAGCACAGTAAAAAAGGATTAAGATTGTTACATAGATTTAAAGTCTTATCTTTTTCATTGTTAAGAGTTTCTAGAGATTTAGAGTCATCGCCTTTTTCCTGAAATAACAAAGGGCACACCCGATGGCAATGGATATATTTCTTATTCACATAAATGTCTCTTGTATAAAAGGGTAACTTCTATTCGGTTTTCAGAGATTCTCCTGTGTTTGCAATTTCTTAAAAAATAATCGGCCTAAAATAATCTTTATGCCAAAGAAACATTTCCTGGTGGCAAATTCTGCTCCCTACATAATTGTGAATTATATCTTCCAGTGAGTATGGGTTCCTGTATCTTAGTCTAATGATTATTGACTTTTGTTCTATCAGCCAATTACAATACCAATGAATCATCTTGATCTTGTGATACCTGGGTTTAATGCTTTCTAAGGGTCTATATTAGTTATTCCCTTTGCTCCAGGGTCTCTTTAACTCAGATACCCAATTCTCTTTCCCTACAGGAAGCAGCAGCTAAAATTTCTTTCTTTCATCTACTCAACTGTTGTTTTATCCTTGGACTACTTGCAGTCTGTCCCATTGTTAGATTAAGGGCTGCAAAAGATTTGAGGGTTGTTATGCATGGATCTGAGAATTACTCTTTATGAAGCTCTCTCATTTTTATGATATCACCTACCAGTTTCCAGCTGCTTTTCAGTCCCATGCTCCAACCACTGAATTCTCAGGTCATAAAACTACAGCTTTATGTTTGAGCTCTATTCATAACATGTCATATTGATGTGACTTTGAAACAGGGAAAACTGAAAAGGCCCCATGAAAACCTGCCTTTTTACTGTCTCTATACTTACTAGGCTTACACCCTCACCCCACACATGTCTCATGGTGCAGATAATGCATGTTCTCTTTGTGGAAGTTCAAGAAGTAAATGGTTTCTTTGGAGTCATCCAGCACAAAAGATAACATCTGAATAGAGTATCTGGGAGACTCTGAAAGGAAAGAAGAGTAGGGCCCCAGGTTTTTACTGAGGATTGTGGTCCTGTAACGTATCTTCTCAGTAACTGAGGAACAAAGATGAGTGTTTAAGTGTTCTTCACAAATCACTTATGTCCTGTAGCCAAGGGTCTTGGTGAGCCAATGGTCTTGGAAAACGTTCATGATGAACCCATCCTGCCCCACTTAGATTTTCACTTCCTCTCAGTTTGTGTTTGGTTTCTATCTTGCACAAAGCCACAGACCCCCTTACCTGGTCTTGCAGTGCCCTCTCTGTGTCCTCAGACTCAGCCAGCCTGGGTCAGCTTTTACCCAATATTTCTTTCTTCCTCTCAGTGAGTGAATTCCCAACCATTTCTGCCTAATTTTGGTCCCTCTCCCTCTCCAATGTCTCTAAGGAACTGTGTATGTGTTTTTTACTCATATTTTGTTCAAAATAGATAATTAGTTTTGATGGGAAAGTTAGTTCAGTGTAAGTATTACCGTAATCAGAGATTTGATGTTGTTGTTCTTTGTGTGTATTTTTATTTTAGCTTTCGTTTGTGTGTGCTGTCTGTGTAGTTTCAAAATGCATAACCATGGTAAAGGTACTACATAGAGCTTTAGGACAGTTCTTTACAAATATATATTAATTCAGCATTTGCTTATCCACATTCAACAGAATTATCAGTAGAACACATCAGTTTTTCACTGGAATTTATTGCTACAATCAATAGTCTACATATAAGTGATTGTTGATGATAACAAGTATAGCAGAGGAGGATTCTACCAACGATTGGCTTTTCGAACACAAAAGACATGTATAACATTCACCCATTTGGGATTCATGTTAGGAAAACATAATAAGTGAATACAAATGATTGAATATCCATTTTTCAGCTAAGTAATGATGTATGTGACCTACGAATTAAAGAAAAAGAAGTCTATTACACACAGAAAGGGAAATAGGCATGTGCTCACCTTGTTGGAAGTTCAAGCTATCTAATTATGTAGGCAGTTTAAAAAATATACGGTCAAAACTTACCACTATGAAAAATAACAATGCATCTACTACAGTATAATATAAAGGTGAAATGAAGTATATAAGATAGTGGCTATGATGTTTGGATAGAAAAAATATATGTACATTAGGAAAGGAATTCACAAAGAAAACCAATGTGTGAGGCATAATACATGTTATTTACTTAGGGATCCAATCAGTTTAGAATCAACTATTCTGTACTCAGGCAGCCTCTAAATTCTTATCTTTTTAAAAAATCCTACATATTTCCCCAAAAGATTTGTCTCTAAAGAATTTGTCTCTAAAGGAGTTATCAATTTCATTATATAAACTACAAAGGATATTGTCATTTCCATAAAATAAATATACTGAAATTTATTCTCATTTGGAGCTTAAAGTACATTCTATTAAAAGGCTATTCAAATTCAAAAGTTCATTTATTATTGGTAAAAAATCAAATTATCATATTATTTTCTAACCATCTATCTAAGAAGAAAATACTAGAAATATTTTGAAGACAACGATCTCAGGAATAAACTGTCTATTCATTATTATCTCTAAAGTATATTTGTGGAGAAACTCTTCTACTGTCACATCTACTTCAAAGTTGATACTAGCCAAAGAGTATGTATTGTAGTCCTTCTATTCATAGTTTCAGTTTCTGTGGTTTCAGCTACCCATGGTCAACCAGTCTGGAAATAGATGAGTCTTTTTCTGAGTTTCATAAGAAAGTAATTGAAGACTAATGTTAGGTCACAATGCCTATCACTTCATCTCATCACATAGACATTTTATCATCTCACAACATCACAAAAAGAACAAGGATAAATACAACACAGTAAGATATTTTGAGAGTGAGAACATGTTCACATAACCTTTATTACAGTATATTGTCACAATTATTCTATTTTATTATTAGTTATTTTTGCTGATCTCGTACTATGCTTAATTTCTAAACTAAACCTTATCATAGGTATGTAGGTGTAGAAAAATATTATATATATTTATATAATTATATATTATATATAAAATATATAATTATACATATAACCTATATATATACTTTTTATGTATATGTGTGTATATATATATATATACACATACCTACATATGGACAAGTGGGGACTACTATGGACTACTATAATGAAACCTCAAAATACTCAATCCACATAGACCAGACACATTGGAATTCCATTGATATTTAAGAGTTCCTTTCAGAAAGGCCAATAATCACAAAGCTTTGATTATAATACTTTGCTTTCACTCCATGTCAATTTAGATTCCAAGCATCAGTGGTGTCATTAACATAAATTTGCATACAAGTAAAGATTACATAAATGTCACTGCAAAGCTAGTACAGAGCAAACAGAGAAATAAATGAGTTCTGAACTGAAACTTCTTTCAACACCCTTTTAATTAGTAACAGGTTCTAACCTGGCACATGAATTCCTTTAATAAATATTTTCAACTAGATGTTTCATCTACTTCAACATGTAGTAGTAGAACTCCTGTGTATGTAAAGAACTCCTAAGCACACTCTCAACATTTGGGGATTCCAAATGTCTTTTTCACTACCTCAAATTTTTTCCATTAACCAGTACAGGGCATGCAATATTACATGATGATTGTGTATGATACTGTCCTAATTGCAAAAATAAGTTATAGCTTTACAGTAATGTAATTTCTGCCTTGACATATCAGCATATCCAAGACTTTAATTCATCGAACTTGCCTATAATGGCAGTGCCGCTTTTTGCTTACTTACTTTGGCTTGTTGCTGAACTTATCTTCTGGTCTTGATTCCCATTCAGATAGAGAAGACTCCCAACAATAATATACCAAAACTCTATCTCATATTCACTATTATTTAAAATTATCCTAGAAGATCTATCAGTTAAAATTAATCCACTAGAATTTTAAAGAATGTTTTCTTATATATGTGATCCTCAGGATGATTTCAACTTCCATTTTGGATTTTCACAGTACTATTGAAATTTCAATTATAACCAGGGAAATTATACATCTTCTATCCCACACTTCCAACTGAACTTGCCTTTGTCATTGTCACCAAAAACATCCAATTCAATTCCATGTTCTATTCCTCATCTCAATTATTCTGGTGGCCATAATCAAAAGAGTTGGTTGCTCCTCCTCTTTAAAACTCTTCTTTTGGCATCTGAAGCACTACACCCGTAGTTGTATTCATCTCCCTGACTATTATCCCAGTCCTCTTTGCTGGCTTGCTTCCCAAGATCTACATTTTGGATGCCCCAGGACTCGGTTATGTGTCCTATTCCATCTATGTTCTTTGTGCATGCAATCTCTCCTATACCCATGGTTCCTAATAACATATATTTTCTGATGACTCTAAACTTATATATCACCAGCCCTGGCCACTCTCTTAAGCACCAGAATTCTATATAAAGGAAAGGATTCTTCCTACTTAGCATATTCTCTTCCTCAAGAATCCACCTGAGTATTTCACTGGCCCCTCAATATTAATGTGTTCAGAACTGAACACTTGAATTTCCCCTGAAACATACTTTTCATGAGTCTTTTTCAATTAAGTTAATTATGTCATCATCTCCCCAGATACTTAGGCTGATAACCTAGAAATAATGCATAATTTCCTGTTCTTTCCTTTACTCTTGTACAATACATGAGTCCTGATGAATCAACTTCAAGAAGTAGTTAAATCTATTTAGTTCTCAGTGCATACACCAGTACCATTCTAGCCAAGCTACTATTATTTTTCATGTAAACAGTAATAGTATCTTACTCATTATTTCTGCTTTCCTCTTATTTCTTTTAATTTATTTTCTACCACCAGGTTTATTTCTATAACTATAAATTAGTTATTTAACTGCTTTACTGAAATACCTTCATTTGTTTTCCATTGCATGTAGAAATTTCAAATATGGTGTTTATAAAGCCATGGCTGATCTGATCCTTGCCTAGATCTCTCAATTCATTTCATCTTCCCTTCTCTGCTCATTGTTTTCTGGCCACACTGAGCTTCTTTCTTCTAGTTAAACATGCCCAAACATCTTCTTACCTCAGGACATTTGTATTGACCGTTCTTCCTCCTTGAATGATTTTCCTCAGATCATCTTATGACTGGCATTTAAGTCTTATTTGGATCCAACCTAAAATATGGAGGCTATCCCTGAGTACTAAATCTAAAGTAATCACATACACTCTCACCTCTCAAACTTCTTTTTTTTTTTTTTTAAATATTTTATTTATTTATTTGACAGAGAGAGATCACAGTAGACAGGCAGGCAGAGAGAGAGAGAGGGAAGCAGGCTCCCTGCTGAGCAGAGAGCCCGATGCGGGACTCGATCCCAGGACCCTGAGATCATGACCTGAGCCAAAGGCAGCGACTGAGCCACCCAGGTGCCCACCTCTCAAACTTCTTAGTCAAAGTCTATCATCATACCCTAATTTATTGTCTTCAGAGAACATACAAGCATCTAAAATTATTGTACTTACTTTATTTTTACTTGTTTTATATTTGCCTTCCTCCACTAGAAAGTAAACTGCAGAAGCAGAGATTTAGCACCATCACAGCAGAACTTAGAACCGTGATTGGCAATCAGTAGGGGTTTAATGAATAGTTGTTCACTAATGCATTTTATGAATTTAAAAAGCTATAGAAATTAAATTTCTTAAGATGAAATATCTAATAAATAGCAGAACAAATACATTACCTATAATGCCTACATGAGAATAAACTGACAAAAATGTGTGACGGAATCGGGAGAGAGGTAGAGGCTCAGTTATGAGTTAAGAAGGAATTTTGATGAGAAAGAGAAAATTCAAAGATGTCTAAGACCAAGATGTAGCAAAAAGGAGTGAAAAGTGGAAATGGACGCAAGAGCCCTAGGAGAAGCAAGCTTAAGAATTGTTAATTTGGGGGTGCCTGGGTAGCTTGATGGGTTAAAGCCTCTGCCTTCAGGTCAGGTCATGATCCCAGGGCCCTGGAATGGAGCCCCACATCTCTGCTTTCTGCTCAGTGGGGAGCCTGCTTCCTCCTCTCTCTCTGCCTATTTGTGATCTCTGTCTGTCAAATAAATAAATATAAAAAAAAAAAACTTTAAAAAAAAAATTGTTAATTTGGGGCACCTGGGTGGTTCAGACATTAAGTGTCTGCCTTCGGCTCGGGTCATGATCCCAGGGTCCTGGGATTGAGCCCCGCATCTGGCTCCCTGCTCTGCGGGAAACCTGCTTCTCCCTCTCCCAGTACCCCTGTTTCTATTCTGTCTCTCACTGTGTGTGTGTGTCTCTCTCTCTGTGTCAAATAAATAAAATTAAAAAAAAAAAAAGAATTGTTATTTTGTTGCATATAAAGACAAGAGAAGCATCAGAGTTAACTGAAAGCTTTACAGTCTGAGTGAGAATACAAATACTAGTTTTCTCAGCAAAAGACAAAACCTAGTCATGAGATTTAGAATGGTGATGTGTTCAAGTACTTAGTAGTAATCCAAGTAGATAGATGGTCTTTCTTCAGCTGAAAATACACTCTAAAGCCCCAAAGAGAGATTAAGATTATATGTGTATGGGTTTTAGTTAGGAATATTAAGATATAATTGAAATAAAATAAAATTCAGTCTTTTAAAATGCACCATTTAATGATCTTGAAAAATGTATACGTTCATGTAACTACCACCATACTCAACATATACAACAGTTACATCACCTCAAAATTTTTGTTCAGACACTTTTGTAGTCAATATCCTTCCTAATATCCCAAGTGACAGCAACCACCCATTTCAGATTTTTCATCCTAGAATTTTCCTTTTCCATACGTCTGAATTCTTGTCATATGTCTGAATTCTTGCATTTTGTATAATACCCTTATAAGTCATCCATGTCATTCCATGTATTTTTTTATTGCTTAGTCATATTTAATGATATATCTGCATCATAATTGATTTGAGGCTATTATCAATAAAATTTTAATATTAGCATACAGGTCTTTGAGTAGATATATGTTTTAATTCTCTTGGGTAAAGATGTATGAATAGTATTCCTGGGATGTATGGAAAGTAAAAATTAAGTTTCTATGAAACCATCAAACTCTTCTGTAAAATAACTGTACCTTGTTACAGTCTCCCAGCAATATTTGCTAATTCAAGTTTGCCTACATTCTGCCAGGACTTGATAGTGTTGTTCTTAATTATAGCCGTCCTAGTCATTTGCAGTAGTACTGCACTGTAGTCTTAACTTGCTCTTCCCTAATAACTAATGATGTCGAACATGTTTTTATGCACTTATTTGCTCTAGGTATCTCTTTGGTAAAGTGACTATTCAAATGTTTTACCCATTTTTATTGAGTTGCAAGAGTTCTTTAATATATTCTGATTAAAATGTTTTATAAGACACATTTTTGGGCATCTGGTTGGCTCAGTGGGTTAAGCCTCTGCCTTCAACTCAGGTCATGATCTCAGGGTCCTGGGATTGAGCCCCGCGTCGGGCTCTCTGCTCAGCGGGGAGCCTGCTTCTCCCTCTCTCTCTGCCTGCCTCTCTGTCTACTCATGATCTCTCTCTCTGTCAAATAATTAATAAAACTTAAAAAAGGCACATTTTTATAAATATTTTCCCCAATCATGACTTACTTTTCCAGCTTTTTAACAGTTTTTCAAAGAACAGGAGTTTTTAATTCTAATTAAAACCAGTGTACCAAACTTATTTTAGCGGCTTATATTTTTGTGTCCTGTATATGAAATCTATACATTATTCAAGGTCACAAAAATTTTCTCTTTGAGAATTTTTATAATTTTGTTTCGTATTTAGTACTATGATCACTTTGAGTCAACACTTCTGTGTGTAGTGGGAGGTAAGGTTAAAGGTAGTTTTTATTTGTTTAGTTTTTTGCAGAGGGGTATCCAATTGTTAAAACACTGTTTTTTAAAAACAATATCCCTTCTCCATTGAGATACCTTAGCATTTTTGTTGAAAATCAAGTTACCATCTACATGTTATTATACATGGGTTCTCTTTTCTTGTCCATTGATCAATATGTCTATGCCAATATGTTATGATTATTGTAGATTTAAAATAAGAATTTAATTCTGATAATGTAAGCTTGCTTTTTCAAAGTTGCTGTAACAATTTTAGGTCCTTCACACTTGTATATGAATTTTAGAATTAGCTTGCCAATGTCTATTTTTTAAAAGTCTCCTAGTAAGATAGGGATTGAATTGACCTTATAGACCAATTTAGGGAAAAAAAAAGACATGATATGATAGCAATATTGAGTCCTTAGAGACAGGAACACAATCTATCCTTTCATTGTTAGCTCTTCTCGAATTACTTTCATCAATGTATTGTCATTTTCACTGTAAACACCTTGCATATTTTGTCAGATTTATCCTTAAGCATTTCATATTTTTTATAATAATGCAAGTGGTAGTTTTCATTTAAATTTAAATGTACTTACGTTTTATTTATTTTACTTAAATGCATTTCATTTCCAGTTTTTTTTTTAAAGATTTTTATTTATTTATTTGACAGAGAGAGAGAGAGATCACAAGTAGGCAGAGAGGCAGGCAGAGAGAGAGAGAGGAGGAAGCAGGCTCCCTGCTGATCAGAGAGCCCAATGTGGGGCTCGATCCCAGGACCCTGGGATCACGACCTGAGCCAAAGGCAGAGGCTCAACCCACTGAGCCACCCAGGTGCCCCTATTTCCAGTTTTTTATTAATTTTTATGCATTTACATTTCCAGTTTTTCATTGCATGTGGGTCTAAAAACTGATAGTTTCAGTATCTACATTATCTCTTCTTAGTTTGATTCTATTGATTTCTTTATATCTTTATAGTGGGTTTTTTTTTCCAATTTTATTATTTTTTGCTATTATTGTTATTATAACTGTTAGTATTATGGCTTTTTTGTATACCTGGTGATATTTAATAATCATGTTTGAAATAACAGTAAGCACTGAGACATATAAGAATTATAGCTGCAAGCAAATTTTGCTGACTTTTCTTCTGTGAGGCTGTTAGCATAGAAGTTTAAATCAGTTTAGATGGTTGAGTGGAATTTGTCCTTTGATGTTGTTACAGTCAACTTCAGTGCCTTACAGGTGTCAAAGGGCTGCATGACCTTGTGTTTAGTGATCAACATATGGTACTAGGAGTTTTTCCTCAGTATTCCTGCTCTTCTCTTTTTGCTTTTAGCAAAATCATGAAGTTGCTGCCAGAGAGAAGGGTATTTCTCCACAGTCTTGCCTTTATCCAGCAGTAAATTGTTGTTGCCTGTTACCCAGTTCTAGACTTGTGGTGGAGGCAAGGAGTTTTGTTTATATCTGGGGAGTTCCTGCTCAAGAGTGTTGCTTGCCTTTATCCCATTGGTAGAAAACCTGTATTTCACAGTTCAATATCCTGGACCCAAGAGTCTTTCCTGTGGCTTCCCTAGGATCACATATTTTGCTTCTACTTTTTCCTCCAGCTGTAATGAGTTTTTAACCTATGTTCTGGTGGCCAGAATATTTTCCAGAGGCAGTTGGGTTTTGTTTCTCCTCCATCAAAAACAGTAGCTCTTTGCCTGGGTCCTTGGGATGGAAGGATTTCCTCCCATTCCTCCAAAGATTAAGGTTTTGCATCATATGAGAGGAAGGTCCAGGGCAGGGTTTTGGGTCTGACTCCAGTGTCAACCAGTTATCAATAAAATGTAATTTTAAAAAATATATATTTAGCCTGTGGGTTATAATTTGCCAATTTCTGTCTTAAAGAACTCAGAGATGTGAACTAAAAATGCAGAGAAAAAGAGATGAGAAAGGGGCCTTTCATCTTATGCTCTTTTATGTGCTTTCTTTACAGTACATAAAAGCCTATTCCCACACTCCCTAAAACCATTCATAGTATTCTAATAAATAACCAAGTATATTGTAAAGCCTCTCTTTTTTAATCATGCATCCCATTGACACTTACTTTCCTGTATTATAAGTTTGAGACTACATGTCCACTTCACCTAACCTATTCTGAAGTTCTTGAGAGAAGGCAACATGTCTCCTTCATCTTTATACAGATATTTTTTAGCAATGTAACCCCAGGTCTGGAAAGAAAACTAAAAAAAGACATATGAGCAACAAAAATGACTTACCTGATGTCCAACCATATTCAATCAGTTGTGACTACATCATCCTCATTTTATTACATCCTTGAGTGATTCTTGGTTGTGAGAAAAGTAAAAGAATGTCCAGGAGGCAAATGATGAGAAAAGGAATCTGTAAGATGATGAGAAAAGGGATCTGTAAGTAGGTAACTCCATGAGCTCGAAAAAGTGGACTCTCACATGGTGGCAAAGGTGGTGAGGGGAGAAAAGTACAGTTTAGATAATGTGTAAGAAGTAAAGAAAATACGATTAAAAAATTCAAGATTATCCATGTAAATTTACTTATTTTTATATGTTAATTTTGTCATTCTAAATGAAAAATGCAGATATGGTTGAAGTTCATGGTGAAATGACTAGGTTCCTAATTCCTCAGGGATGAAGAAAGTTGTCTCTCCTAGGCAGAATGCAAGGTATTTAAAAGATGTTCAATAAAGATGTCGATTGATGGGTGAAGAGTCTCCTCCCTTAGGTATTTCTAATTATTTCATCTGGTTGGTGCCAGTTGAAGGGATAAAAAGGCAGAAAAAGCAAGACAGGATGTTTCTGCAACAATAACAATTGACAGCACTGTGGCTACTGACAACAGAAGAATATGGGTAAAACCTGTCATGTTCTTCAAATTTAGAAAAGGTGTTCAATATAAAGTGAGATACATATTTCACAGAGCATTTTTGTATTTCCTTTGAGCAATTCATGGTAAATAGATTCAAGCTTTTTTAGTCTGTGTCTCAAAATTCCAATTCCAGTGTGGCTTTTTATATTCCCTAGTGTTGCCATGTTTCCAGACCTTTCATTTTTCTTCCATCTTATCTCAAGGCTGAAGAAGTTTATCATATTATTAGACAACAGAGCAGAACAAAACAATACATCAAGCCCTAGCCCTTTGTATTGCTTTACAGAGAAAATAGGTGAATTCTCTTACTGTGTGGTTAGAGAAATAGAAGAGGGTGTCCCATAGCCCACATTTCAGAGATTGTAAGAGTTGATATGCCTAATTCAAGTTAAGTGAACAAAACTTAGCAAATCAATTAGAAAGCAAGAAATTAAAACAAATACCAAAAACCTAAGTCTTGACAGAAGAGTTTTATTAAACCAACCTCAGGAATATGTGGGGCACAAAGAAATTCTAATGTGACATATGAAATCGACACATGGTAAAAACTTTTATTTGATCATTTAAGAGTAGGACTTTGAGTCCAGTTGTCATTCTTTTACATGTCAAATGTTATCATTTTTATTAACATAAAGATATGTTACAGTGTAATCCCACAGCTCACCTGTGTTGATCACTAAATGGTACTATTAATTTATAAAGTTGGGTCTTCTCTAAAAATAGATATCTGAAACACCATACCAAACATTTTTAAGGAATAATTATACAACATTAACATTTGTAATCTAAAGTCTGTTCAATTAAAAATGAACATAAAGAAAACTCTTCTATTTATTTTGTTGTTGCTGTTCTCAGGTAACTTTCAAGAGAAAATAGGATCCGTCTTGTTAAATCTTTGGGAATGGATAATGGGCTTGTTTCCTCCTCAAATCTGGAACTAAATGCATTTCAGCTATGATACATGAACTCAATTTGCCACATGGAGCTTAAAATGTGTGAGAAAGATGGTCTTGTGGTATTTACAGTAATAAAACACAGCTGATGTGATCATTTAGCTACATGTTCTGGACGATGATTACATGCCTCAAGTGGGCAATATCAGGCATCAGAGACGTAAACCCTATGAGAAATGGAGTCATTTTCCCCCACGTGCAGGACCTGAAGCCCCACTCTGTAAAACGCCGTGTACAAATGACAGAAACAGCCACAGTCATGGCCAAGGCTCTACAAACTAGCAAAGCACCACAGCAAGGGTGAGCTGAACACAGAGCCAGGCTTCCAGTAACTGAATTTCCTTACTTTTACAATTAAACTTACATTATGGTCAGGTAATAAGTTCCTACCTCTTCTGCTATCCATAAAAGTTTTTTAAATGTCATCACAATTCTTTAAAGCATTTTTCTTGTTCTTCTTTAGCTTTAGCTTAACTTTTTTTTCCTTGCATATGCCATCATGAGGAAATTTAAAGAGGAATACAAAGAGGAATTTCCTTTAACTGGACTCCATTAAGTTTTTGTGGATTGACGATATTAAACTTTGGAAAGTTGCTCTCATGGACCTTATTATCTAGCAAGGAAAACAAAATGAATCTTGAGATTAACATTAAGATAAAATTCAGTTTAGCTATTAAAAATTTTTGAATTAATAAAATGATAGCATTTTAAGTATTAAGAGTTAACGTAGTATGTTACTTTGGAGCCCAGGCATTGTCGGGAAGAAAATAAATGTTGATTAGTCTACAGGGTGTTTTAGTCTAATGAATAGAGATTAGTACATTATACTTAGATCACTTTTTAAAAAAATTTAAAAGTGAATGCTCTGAGAGACTCAGAGCATTTTGAAAGTTTATTCTTTTTTATATTACTGACATTAAATATTTAGAAAGTTGAAGCTATTTGAGAAATCATGTTTGCATTGCCAAACTACACAGCCATTCTTTTCTTTCTTGAATCTGTGCATTTCCAGATAAGATAAAGGAAGGAAGCCAACAAGCTAGGGGGGCGGGGGTTGGGGTTGTGAGATTTGGTATTTTTCTGAGTTTGGCTGCTGTGAACAATTCCTGAAAGCAATGGGCGGGCTACCTAGGAGTGCCGTCATCACATTTATAAAGATGTAAAGCTCGGGAATTTGAGAATAAAGGAGTCTGTACCGGCTAGAGAATTAGGAGTACTTTGTTCAGTACTTTAAATAAAAGGTTTTCTTTTTTTTTTTTTTTCCCCCAGAGATACAAAGTTTTGTCCCAGTTTGTTTGACACAAAGCTTACAGAGTCAAGCCAAACTGTTCAAGACAAGAAGAAAAGCTTTGTGATACTGAAAGAAGCCAAGTCCTTTAAAATCCTTTCAGTATGTGGAATACATTTCAAGGCTTGCTTCTCCTGGAGTCAGCCAGCTTATGCATGCTAAAATTGCCCAGTCTTATTTTCCACACCAAATGCATTAGAAATCCTTGACCACACTGTACACAGTATTAAAGTAGAATAGAACTCTCAAAGTGGCCTTATATTTTGTTCATATTGTCCTTGAAGTTTAAACGACAAAAGTAAACGGAAAGTTTAAATCAATTTTTCATAAGAGAATTTTCAAAAGCACAAAATTTTGTTCAAAGTTCTGTGGCATGGTCCGCATGTTTAAACTAGAGCTTTATAATGGGTCAGTCAGAAGACAACAGAATAGACAGTCATATTTTACTTTCTTTCACAACTTTAAATTGTTTATTTGTGTGTTGCCTCCAGTTAACGACACTTACTATAGGAAATAAATCATACTTATTGTTCATCTTACGTTCTTGCTGAATTTCACATAGAAGTTTCAGTTTCCGTAGAAGTACGGTGTTACGAAACTCAGGATTCCCTTTGTAGTTAAATCAGATTTTATCACATAATCAGGGCTGAAACAGCAGCATCCATGTTGCATTGAATCCTGTCACATACTTAATTATTACAGCCTTTAAAGCTGATGCAGGAAGAAACATGTCCGAAAGGAATGTGTTACTACCTCAGACATCCAAGTTAGGACCTTTGAGTTCAAGTTTTGTATTATTCATTCTTTCCCAAATTTTCACAGTGAAAACATCTCCTGTGGCAAATTTGAACTTTAATAACTTGTAGAAATCAGACCACATCGCTGGAACTTCTTCATGCCTAAGGCCACTAAGGGGGAAAGCTGGTATCTTTCATCAGGCTTAAAAGTGGGATTTCCAAGCCTTGCAGAAAGTGGCACTTATACACACTGAAAGGCATTAATTTCTAGTAGAGACTTTTGTGGAAGATGCCAATGTAGAGTACAGTCATTGCCATGGGAAAATCTTATTTCACTTTAAAACCAGTGAGTAAAATAAAAGACTTTTACAAAGTAAAAAGTTAGGGTTTCATCTCCTCTGGTAATATATTACTGCATACCAATTTCTGGTTCCAAGGAAAGACGCTGAATTTGAGAAGTCCCTTCCCCTCATGACTACCAGTGGACTAAGATTAGAAAGACTATATACTTCAAATAAATAATACATACTACCTTGAAGAGAGAAAAAAGATTGGACAAAGGGTAGCGTCACGCAAGTTGGACTATAAATTCATTTGAAGGCTCTTTTGAATATAGTACTTATGTAGGTATCTTGGAATCATTGGCTACAGCTCTTCCAAAGGATTATTTTACATTAATCAGATGGTCTAATAGATACTCCATGGACTTTGAAGAGATGGGTTTGAATTGCTAAAATTATGTTTAGAATTTCTGTATCTATGTTCATGAGGCATACTAGTCTATGACTCTCTTGTCATGTCTTTGTCTAGTTTATATCATAGTAATAGAAGTCTCATAAAACAAGTTCACTCTGTTCTCTCTGCTGGAGGAGCTTGTATATAGCTGATGTTTTTTCATTTGTTTGTTTTGATAGAATTCAATAGCAAAGATATCAGGGCCTGGAGTCATCCTCTAGGAAGGTTTTTAACTATGAATTTAATTTCTTTATAGATATTAGGATATTCAAGTTATAGATTTCTTCTTATGAAGATTACGTAATTTGTATCTTTAGGGTATTTTTTGACATAAAGTTGTTTATAATGATCCCTCATTGTCCTTTAAATATCTGTAGAATCTCCATTGTGTAGATCCTTCCTGATAAAGAGAAGTTATTTTATCCTTGACCAGTCTGGCAAGAGGTTTATCAATTTTGTTTACCTTCTCAGAGAACCAACATTTAGATTCATGGATTTTGTGATTTTTTTTTTTTAATTTTCTATTTAACTTTTATTTCGGCTCTTAAGTTTTTCCTTTTTAATTTGCTCTTCTTTTTTTCTTTCCTTTGCCTACTTTGGGTTAATTTGCTCTAAATTTCTTAGGTTGATTTGAGACTTTTCTTCTTTCCTAACATAAGATATAGGTGCTAACAGTTTCTCTCTAAGTACCAGTTTAGTTATCTCTATCACACAAATTTTGATGACTCCATTTTTATATTTATTCAAATACTTTCAAATTTATCCCTTTATTTTTTTTTTAATTTAACCCATGATAATATAAAAGAGTTAAGTTTCCAAAAAGCTTTGGGATTTTCCTGCTACCTTCTGGTTATTGGCTTTCAGTTATTGATTACTGAATTTTAGTGGAATGTAGAAGTCAGACCACATTGCTGAAACTTCATGCGATGTTTCCATGAAGAAAGTGACCTATTCTTAAATTTCTAAAAATTTTGGTATTTTTCAGATGTCTTTGATTATTGATTTCATAATCCCATGTGGTCAGAAATATACTTTGTAATACTTGAATTCTTTTAAATTTATTAAGATATATTTTATGGTCTGTAACATAGTATGTCATGGTAAATGTTCTATGTGTACTAGAAAAAAATGTGTATTTTCATATTTTTAGATGGAATGTTCTATAAATATAAGTTAGATAATTTGAGTTGATAGTTTATCTGCTATATTTTTGACATTCTGTTTACTTGTCCTGTCAGATATTGAAATAGGCATATTAATATACATAATTTTAATTGTGTAGTCTATTTTTTATTTGTTTTGTTGATTGTTGCTTCATTAACTCTGAAGTTATCTTCTTAGGTACATATATGTTTAAAGTTGTATCTTTTTAATAACTTGCTGAACATTTCTTTTGTCAGTTATTATTATAAACACTTCTGCTTTCTTTTGATGTGTGTTTGCTTGGCTTTTGTTTTTCCATCTTTTATTTTTGACATATTTATATTTTGTATTTAAGGTAGATTTCTTACAGGCAGCATATAGTTGGGTTTTACTTTTTAACTAATTGCACAATCACTGTCTAAATTTGGGTTTTTAAAACTATTGCTTCAGTTTATTTAGATCTATGACATTGTCATTTGTTTTCTTAATTTTCTAAATTTGTCCTTTTACGTTTTTCTTCCCTTTTACCTCATTTTCTGCATTCTTTTGGATTGAGTGTTTTTATGGCCCCCTTTTTTTTATTGGGTTACTAAGTATTACTCTTTGTTTTTTACTTCTTTGGGTGATTTAGAATTTAGAGTTATAGATTCAAGTAATATGATGAATAAAAAAATTAAACATAAACAAATTAAAAGTTAGAAAAATAATTACAATGGAATAAAATAAAATAATTACAATGGAATAAAAGTTCAAGGAAAGAAAATACTGAATTTGAAAACAGAATTTTGATAAATTGATTTTAAAACTTTGCTTTTTGAAAAATAAAATAAGTAAAACATTAACTAACTTTATTAAGAGTAAAGTAAAAAAAGAAAGAGATACAAAAAATAAAGAAAAAGAAAAAATTACCAGATAAAGAGAGAAATTTTTAAAATGTCATGTGACACTATTTTTGCAACTCTGATAATACCCTTGAAAGCTAGGATTAAATAGATGACATTCTGTTAATTTGTAATTTACCAAAATTTACTCAAGAAGCAAGAGAAAATTTAAACAGATAAGTTTTCATAGAAAATAATGAAAAGAAAAGACCAATTTCCAAAGAAGAACTACTTTAACCCTTTCAGAAAGCTTCAACTTGGTTTCACAAAGAAAATTTTCCAAACCTCTGGGATAAACATAATTCTAATCCTATTTGTTTAAAATCTTTTAATGATATTCTATTTTTAATTTCTTATATTAATCCAGAATAAAATGACAAAACTTAACAAAGTAATCCAATTATATTCATGAACAGCAAGGCAAAATCCAAAGTAAGATCTTAGGTAACAGAATCCAGCAGCATCTAAAAGAGCTGACATACCATAAGCAAGTGTGGTTCATGACAGAAATCCAAAGATTTTTTATAACAGCAAATTATTAATATAATCTCTACGGTCATTAAGGAGAACTATAGGTGTATCTATAGTTGGTGACAGGTATTTGAAAAAAAAATCTATTCTTTTTGATCACATACAATAAAATGAAATAGATGGATATTACCTAACCTCAGGAACATATATTTAGATGATCTTTGTCTTAGTTTCTAATAAATATAGAGCTTCATTTATCTAAGCACATTGTTCTAATGAATGCCAACATCTGAGATAAAGCATGCTTTCAGAGTTTTGGAACATAAAAGATGTTGGTAAGTATTTTAAGACAGATCCAATTTTAATCCATTCTATCTTATTGTTTAGAGAAGATGAAAATGATAATATAAAAAACAATAGTATCAAAGATAAAGGTATACAAAATTGGTAATCCTGAAAAATGTAAATATCTAATTTATAAAGAAAGAAATATCCCCCAGAAAAAGATAAATTTGCATATCAAAATAGCATACCATGTAGAAAAAAAAATTGATTCTAAACTATCAACACCATAACCTCCTATACAATGTATCTTTACAAATTTACTGAACTATAAGAATAAAGAGTCTTGTGTGCATCTAAGTGAAAAATATAAATCATACAAGAGACATATTATTTTACTGGAATTAGACATTTTTTGCAGCAATCTTCAGTACTATGAAACAGTGTTCAAAACAAAATAACAGGCCCCAAATGAAACCGCTTATGCGAAGCCCCTTCACCAACTAAGACTTAATTGCAGTTTCAGCCTCTCCCAAAAATGGAATCTCACAACCAGTTAGTCAGGAATAACCTGGTCAGCACTAGTGAAGTAATTTTCCTGATAGTCTCCATCATGACCTAACATGATCTTGGCCCCAATCAATCTACTTTGCTAGTAGAATTTCTTTGTTCTGTCTATAAGTCTTTCATTTCGTACAGCTTCTCAGAGCACTTTTCCATCTGCTTGATGGGATGATACCTGATTTATGAATCACTGAATAAAGACAATAAAAATTCTAAAATTTACTCATTTAAATTTTGTTATTTAAAACCCAGTGAAACAATATCTATAAATTGAGAGAAAAATAAAATGAAACTCAAGAATAGTCAAATTTTCCTTTCTGTAAAGAAGAAATGAACAGGATAATTTCCCTTTGAGCCCTTCCTAAAATAAAAATATTTTACTATAAAAATACTTTGTCGTAGAAAATTTGTTACTATATGTATTATATCCATTTGTACATAGCATTTAGGCTAACCAACTATGGAAAGCATGGTTTCAAAACAGATTGTAACCTTTATAAATACTGAAAATGTGAAAATAATGTTTAAAAAAAGGAAAGGAAGAGAGAGTAAAAATGTGAAGAAGTCATATAGGTGGTTATTTTCTTATATTCCACACAGTCAACAATAATGTTACTGAAAGTTTAAATACTCCACCTTATGGAATGTTTCATTTTAAACTGTAAATAATTTAAGAAATGAAAGCTGCTCTGCTGTAAAACCATCTCTTTGTCAGTTGTCCAATTCATATTACTATCTAGTTCCTCTGTTGAAATTAATTAATTTAAAATGTGATATTTTATTGACATAAAACATATAGCATGATCTCGTTCTTGAGACAGTACCAGTCATCTCTCTCTTAAATATTTATTCTTTGAACCATTGATATTCAGAATCACGTACGTCAAATGTTGATGTCTGGAGAGTAGATTTGGGTATAACTCTTTATTTCTTCTTCCTATTCTAGTTTATTTGAATTTTTATATGGGATATATATTGCATTTTTAGAAGCCTAATGAAGTTATTTTTGAAATATAAAGACATTCGTCCAAATGAAGAAAAATACCTTGTTATGTAAGATCAGCCACAGAGCTGTGATAGAATTGTGCAACAGCTCTAGCCTTACTCACCCAGAATAATACTGCCAATGTTCAGAACACAAGGAGCATAAGACGAGAATTAGTATCTGTTTCTCAAAGTGCAAACACACAGGATGGCCACATGTATAGTGATATGTATGGTAACAATGGTAGAATATCCAAATGATACCTTCATTAGTCACTAAAAACAGAACTGAAATCATTGATTTTTTTTTAAATTCTTGACATAAGAGATGTAGTTGGGTATTTCTATTTTATGTGAAAACTACAGCATTAAAAGTTCAACAACAAAACACTAATAAATGCAAAATGCAAACATTTATCTTTTCTGAACCAATATTTTTCTGTCAATATCAATAACAGCAGGGCAAAATCCCTTTTATTTTTCCAACATGTGTGAGGAACAGGGGAGTAAGGGGTGGATTTGTATAAATTTGTGACTATCATAGATTATGCCTAATTACATGAAAGAATATTTGCAAATTTAGTAACTATAAAGCTGTATATTATGATTACTAAAAGGACAATCCATCAATTAAACAGACCGTGTCTCTTATTTATAAAAATCATTACATGAAACTTGACTGAAACTGACCCTCATTATAAAAAATCATGTCACATAGCAAAATAGTTGTAGAGACGGGAGCACCTTAACATTATCTGAGAGGTACTAATTACTTTAATGAACGGAGAGGACATGGATTCAAATGATTCTCACGGAAAAGAAAAGTCCAACCATCATGGTTAATCAATTCATTTGCAATTGATAACATGGGCCCCTGTTTTAGTCCTAACATATATAAGAAAATAAGTAACAAGAAGTATTAGTGGATCTTAGCTGAGTATGGATTCTGTAGTTTTAATAAAACTTACTTTCAGCAACTAAAGATCATTAAGCAGTCAAGTCTATGTTTTTAAGTCTTTAATTTGAATAGGTCAATAGACTCAGATCTTCTGTTTATTAAAGTAATTAAAATGGACATATCACAATACCCTTGGTTGCCTAGTAAGCTCCATTCTAGAACTACTGAATCAATAAAAGGGGAACTCCTCCACAATTCAAAGGACTCAGACCATTGTGTTGTGCAGATCTGTACTTACACCTTCCATTTGTCCACTTTCATTCTTGCTTTATGTATCTCCAGAGATACATGCTCATGCTTTCTCGGCTTTAAATAGAATATTTTTTTTCAATTATCACTTATAAGATAAACAATGCCTTGAGTATTTGAATCAACCATTATTTTTTTTCTTTTTTCATTTGGCTTTAAAAACTTTAAATTTCTAGTCAATAATCTATGCCATTTTCCTTTCTTTGCTACAGAGGTGACACTTTGTTATCACCGTTTTCATAACTGGAGACTATTTTCCTTACACTTCTTGGTATATATTGGGTGCTTTGTCTCCTTTACATACCTCAACAACCATAATTATTTTTCTACATAGCTGAGCTGTTGTTAGTTGTTATTTTTTTTTTATTTTTTTATCCACTGTGGAAAATGTTTCTTACATACCTTTTTTAAACATCACTTTAGAAATCTCCCTGTCAAGAAAAAAATATGTAATTTGTAGCACCATTTTTTGTGCTGGTGAAAAGTGTTAATCCCCATTTCATCCGCTAAATGATCACAGTTTACATGTGGTTTAATGGGACTACCTATGCATGACGGATATTGCTAAATTATGTAAATCTCATAATAAGTTTATCTGGTAATATGATCAGAATAACAGACAATGCTTTGCTTGAAACCCCATGACAAATACCACAAAAAATTGGAAGGAGCATAACTTTAAGGTTTTTTGTGTGTGGGGTAAGAAAATTAAAAAGAACATTTTACATAAGACATATACGCATAGTTCTTACATCAAGCTTTATTCTTCTTTTTGATTTTAAGGAGTTGTTGTCTGCGTATTCTGAAGGACTTGAAAGCTAAGAAAATTTATATCTCAGCATCAAAGCTGATATACAGAAAAGAAGGACCAACAACTGGCCTAGAACCTGAACAGCCCACATTCTAATTTTACGGTTTATAGAAAACCCGTGCCCTTTGCATAACAAGCACTGAAAGGTTAAATCTTAAAGTTAACTCATTTCTATTGTCTAGGTCAGGCATAGTGGACAGATAGGGCAGCTCCTTAAGTGATGTGACTTAAAGGATCCTTAAAGATAGCTATACCACCCTACCATCCCCCTACCCCAGGAACATTTATTTCCCTACCATTCTACCACACCTGAGATGTCTAGTATTATCCTAAGACATGGAATTGGCAAATGTTACCTTTAATGGCAAAATGGACTTTGCAGATATAATTAAATTGATAATCTTGAGATGGGGAGGGCATCCTGGGTTATCTAAGTGGGTCCTGAGTGTAATCATGTATCCTCACAAAAGGGAGATGGAGGGAGATAACGCTATAGACAGAAAATGATCCAATATGATGACAGAAGCAAGATACTACCTTCTTGGCTTTGAAGATGGAAGAAGGGTCCCAGAGCCAAAGAAAGCAAGGAATGCACCTCTAGAAGATGGAGGCCAAGAAAATGATTCTCTTCAAGATCCACCGGAGGGAGCTCAGCCCTGATTTGGGACTTCTGATCTCTAGAACTATGATAATAAATTGTGTGTGTGTGTGTGTGTGTTTAAGCCATCAAATCTATAGCAATTTGTTATAGAAGCAATAGGAACTTAATATCCTTAGTAATCATATGGATAACTTAGACACTTGAAACCTATCTATGCACAAGCGCTCTAATTAAGAATAGCATTAGGAAGCATGGAATAGGAATATAGATGTGATCAGGTAAGATTTTATTCTAGAGTCAAAAAAGAAGGCTGCTTCAAGGAAGCTGAGGGTTTGGACAGAGAATAATTGAGAAAAGCACAGCTTTTATCCCCACCTCTTAGTACTGTACATCTTCTTTAACTCTGTCTTAACATATATTACCACAGTTGGTCATATAATTGCAATAACATAAGCCACTTCCAACTCGACCACGGCTGGAGTGTCTGTTTCTTGCAGAGCAAACTCAGGGAACAGTGTCATGCTAGGAATGCAGAAAAGAAATACTGTGACGCTCTTCCTTTTAAAGCAGTGAGAAAAGGACCTACCCACCTCAGATATTGAGAGGCTTTTCCTTTTCCCTTCATTTGAGTTGAAAGCACATACCTCCTATGAAGCCACAGAGCTTGTCACCTTTTTGTTTACTGTATTCCGTAGGACGTAATGGTTACAAGGGTTACAAAAGAAATGAAAGGAAACTAGCTTAGTCAGAGCTAATGACCTATTTATAAAGGTAATAGCATCCTGTGATGATCTAAATCTATATTCTGTTACTATTCATACAGGTTTGAAAGTCTAAGATATATATGTCCTTATATATATTAGATCAAATCAACATGTCAGAAATAGAATTTAAAGCGGCGTTTGTTTACAAAGGGAAGACGCTGAAAGGAAGTAATTGACTGCAATTAATCAGGAAAGTTTCCTGGAAGAGGTCAATTTTGAATTGTGTTTTAACCAAAAGAGAGTCATTGATGGGCACAGAAGAACACAGAAATTTCTACAACTGCAGAATCCAGAGCAGTCCTGTCACGGAAAAGCTAGGATCTTCCCACAAACCAACATGAAGTAATAATGTAAGTGACACTTCCGTGGATGCAGCAAGTAGAATCTGAGTACATTTTAAACCCTCTTATGGCACTTTGTTTAATGGCAAGTGTGAAACACCTCTGCTAAATCATTCCTGGCATAATCAATGTAGTCACTGCCGTGTCTAACTGCATTTTCATAGGTTTGCTGCCTTCGCACATTTCCAGAGTTACTCCTTCCTCTCCTTTACCAGCTCTCTACTAAAACGCTCTGGTAATCATCCTTTACTGAACTTGAAGGCTGTGTCCTCTTCAGAATGTTCATCTATACCAATGGCCTTCTGAGTGTAATGGCATGTAATTACTGTTCCCTCCTTAAACTGGGGAACTTCTGCAACTGTAAAAAGTAAGCAGTATTCTGCCAAAATTCCTTCCCTCTAGGAGAAACACGAAAGTGAAGCAAGGTTATTGGCATCCATGCCCAGCAGAAAGAGACTGACAAAGCCAATTCATGCTCTTGTCTGCAGGATAAAATTAAAGGCACGAGCCAAGGCTTTCCTTGAGCCTTGACCTGACTGGGTCACTGTGAAATGACCTCACTCCTCATCTGTGTCAGTTGAAACAGGGTTGTCTTGAGAGTGAGCCAGATTTGGGCTATTTATTTCTGTTAATACAATCAATTATTATGAGAGTTCATCAGGGTTGTGAGTGAGTGAAATTTCTAAAGATGTTGGGTCTATAAGAATTCAATTATAGGTCGTTCCGTAGATTAGCATCAGCAGACTGATATTAAAACATTAAAACATTAAAACATTCTTGACTCATCGCATATAAATATATCCAAGCGAAATAACCGTCAATCGGTCAATACATATAATAAGTCAAGCTTCCGCACAGCTTTTGTTAACATTTAGGTAGCTTCTCTACCAACAAAGTATTTGCAGAAACACTGACAAATACAGTTAGTGGTCTTTTTGGTAGATGTTGACTGTCAATAAAAAATAAAAATGCTGAAGAATATCCCCAGAGCAAATAAAATATTTTTAAAGTGACTAAAACACCTACAAAACAGTAAGATTTTATTCTAAATATTTACATTTCGGTATTAATTCTGATACTAAAATACTTTACACAAAGGGAATACAACTGTTAATAAAAACGACTCAAGCCTGCCTTCAGGCTATCGCACACATTTTCCTGTCTGTGTCTGGCATAAAGATGACATTAACAAGTATACATCAAAACATTACCTTCGCAACGGAGTAGGGATGAAAACCTCCAAGGTCAGAATCTTTCACACAATGTGAATGTATCTCAAGGCATCTTCTTCCCTCCACCAGTCAAACTGCACATATTTAGGATCTGGATTTCTCCTGGGTTAACCCAGATGTTTTTTTGGGGGGTGGGGAGTAGTCATCGAAGTAGACTGCCCAGATATCTCTTTAGGAAAACCTGCCTGGCAAGCACAGGTGACTGAGAGCCCCCAAATGCTATCTGTGATTTGGTACCTACCTGTGTGTGCCAGTCTACTCCCAGTCTGGGGCTCCCAGTCAGTGACTGAGCATGGCAGGAATGGAGGAAAATCGTGCAATCTTCACCCACTCAAGCATTCCTAAGTGAAAGGGATTTGCTATCAGCCTGACTGAAGCTCAAAACAGCATTGTATTCTGAGGCTCTTCCTTACAGTTGATTTGTGAAGGCTCTCTCTGCCTTCTCCTGCTTATTTACCTAATAATCTCTGGCACACCTAGTACAGTCTTGGTATCTGATTGTTGGACAGCCCAAACTGAAACAGATGGTTCCAGCGATGGACTGACCATCATTCCCAGTGATCCTCTGGGTGACTTGGAGCCTCACTCTAAACTTTGCAAGATTAGAAGTCTGAATACACTCTTGCCAGGGGATATAGCAAGCGTTTCATTGAATTATAGACGACAACAACTGTCAGGACACGTTGGACTCTTTACATTTAGGGACCAGTAGGCAAGAAATAGTTACCATGTTGGCTGAGTAAATTGAGTGGGCAGCAGGAGGAGATAGAGCTACTTTTATTACACTAGAGGAAGGGAAGAATACTGTTGAAACTGGGTCATGGGTTCATGGGGATTCTAGATATTCCTTTGCTCAGTTGTCATGGGAAAAGATGTATGAAGCAATCTGGCACAGAGAGAAGTATGATTACCAAGGGTTTAGACTCCTCAGGAATGAAGATGTGGGTTGTATCTCCAGCTAGGCTTTCAAGGCCTGCCCAGGGAACAGGCAGGGGTGAAGGGAATTCACAGTCTGGAGGGTGGTGAAACATCTTGCTAGCTACTAAACAACCCTCTTTGACGTTTCCTTGCAAGAGTAATGGGCCACCAGAACTATGGAATAAGTGCCCCCATCTGTGTGCAGACGTGGATCTCTGCAGCCAATGAGCATTTTTCAGGTGTCTTGCTCAGCTCCCTCTTCATGGAAACCTGCTGTGGGAGCATAGCTGGTTGAGACACTTTCACTGACACAGCTTTGAATGCCCACCATACTTTCCCTGGCTGTTCCCAGACAATGACGGAGCCCTGCAGAGTGTACTGGAACCTAATCATGCCTGGCCCACATGAATTAATGGGCAACTTTCATTCAGGCACTCCTGATTAGCTTGGACAAAATGTTCTCAGAGCCGTCTTCATGACGAAACGTTTTCTACCCAATGCTTTCTCCCTCGTTTCACTGATGTCAGACCTGCATCCTGGTCTAGAGGCTTTCCTGCCTACTTAAGGTGCACAAGAAATTCCCTGATAAATCTCTTACATATCTAGTCCAGTCTTGGCATTTGCTTCTCAGAGGACAGAAATGACACAATCCGTCAACAAAAAAGGTGTTGCACTTTAACTGATGCAGCATACCCTGTGTCTCTTCCTTCCCACACTCTTTCAATCGGAAGCAGTTGCAATTGCATTGCCTTCCAATGACCTTACACAGTTAAAAAAAAAAAAAAAAAAAAAGTGAATACTCTTTTTAAAACCTTGTTTCGGGCGCCTGGGTGGCTCAGTGGGTTAAGCAGCTGCCTTCGGTTCAGGTAATGATCTCAGGATCCTGGGATCGAGTCCCGCATCGGGCTCTCTGCTCAGCAGGGAGCCGGCTTCCTCCTCTCTCTCTGCCTGCCTCTCTGTCTACTTGTGATCTCTCTCTGTCAAATAAATAAATAAAATCTTAATAAATAAATAAATAAATAAATAAATAAATAAATAAATAAAACCTTGTTTCAATATGACTAGTACTCTCTCTGACCCTAAATGGCAATGAATAAGTGTCCTCATTACTTCCATAAATATTCTCCTTTGTTTTCCACAAAAATGAATCTTAATCTTCTCCATGAAATATTTACTTATAATTCCAAGACAAAATTGTATTTTTCTTTTCTAAATGTTTATGGTACCTAAAATTTCATGGCCATAAAATCTGACCATAGGATGCAACTTCTCAATTTGTGCTTTAAATCTTTATTTTATTTACAAAATTGATTAAAGCCTAAATTGATTTCAAGTATTAACACTATGGCTAATGCTTTCTCTTTGCAAATTAGGATTTTTAAAATACATATGTAAGAGATTTATTTTAACTAAAAAGGAGTTCCTATTCACCATAGAATAACTGGAAAATCCATAAACCCAAAGTAGAAAGTAACTCATAATCCTTAAAATGGTTAATTATTATTGATATTTACTATATAAACAGGTAGTATTTTTCTATGCCTACATAAACACACAATACATAAATATATACTATAAAAATGTAGCATTTATGTACAGAAGTTTCCATTTTACACATACTATAGACTATTTGTTGACTGATATTTTGTTAAGCAAAGTTTTATTAACATTTGTTAAAATGCAATAATTAGAAGTATCAGAAAGAGTATGATTCATTTAACTAATTGTGTAATATTGAAAGCTGAGGTTTCTTTATTTTAAAATAAATAATAAATAATTGTACAAAATATATTTTTATACAAACATCTCTGATGTTGCCCTCCAGTTGAACTTCTAGAATTCTAGATCAAATTTCTTTGTAAGTTTTTTTTAGGCTTTTGATGTATAAGACCAAAAATATATATTGCTAGAAAAGTTGTGCCAGTTCAAATCATTTCAGTATTATCCTGATGTTTAGTATATTTTTTTCAGTGTTTTTATTTATATTTATTCATTTTTATAGTGAACGTTTTTCTTGATTATGCTGCTTCTATTATGACGGGGAGAAAAGGAGAATGGACTTTGGAATCTTTCAAACCCAAATTTCAGCTCTGGTTATAACACTTAGTTTTGTGACTCAGAGCCAGTCACTTAAACTCTTTAAGACTCAGGGCTGTTTGTTTTGTTTTGAAGTAGGCTCTACAACCAGCATAAATCCCAACCTGGAGATGAAGTCCTGAGCCAAGAAGAGTCAGATGTTTAACTGACTGAGCCACCAAGACACCCCAATGAGAATTTTTTTTTTTTTTTTGACAGACAGAGATGACAAGTAGGCAGAGAGGCAGGCAGAGAGAGAGAGAGAGGGAAGCAGGCTCCCTGCTGAGCAGAGAGCCCGATGCAGGGCTTGATCCCAGGACCCTGGGATCATGACCTGAGCCGAAGGCAGAAGATTTAACCCACTGAGCCACCCAGGCGCCCCCCCAATGAGAAAACTTGAATACATTGTCTAGCATACAGAAAGTGCTGGAAAAGGTTAATTATTATTAGCATATAAATTTCAAATCTTTTTGGTTGCTAAATTTCTATTCATGTTATTGTTCTCACTGAGGCACAACTGTCAATTCAGACACAAAAGTCAGTGATTCTATCCATTGTTAAGCCTTATTAATAATATCAAGGATACAGGTAATTGCAGGGCACTGACAAAGTATAAAGGAGTCTGGAACTATCAATGCTACTCTCCAGGTCCTTCTTTGTTCAATTATACTGTGTCCTTGCCCAGATGAAACATAGGAGGTCTCTAAGTTATACAACCAGGATATTATTTACACAATAAGAAACAATGTTGGCTCTGAAATACTCCCAATTTATAATCATTTATATAACTAAAGAATATTTTCTAGAGAGATACGCCCTATAAACTCATAGATTCCAGGTTTGACCTCCCCCTGTTACGTAGTCCTAGACTATGTATATCCTGCCAAAAACATTCCACGGACTCACCCACCAGTGAATGTCATTAATGTGTTTGTCAGAGCATGTGTTATTATTCTATTTACAAAGAGATTACACAGGCAGAGGGAGAAGCGAACTCTGTGCTAAGCACAGAGGCCTGATATGGGGCTTGATCCCAGGAACCTGGGATCTTGACCTGAGCTGAAGGCAGACACTTCGACTGAGCCACCCAGGCGTCCCTTAAGAAAATATTTTAATTAGATAGCCACAGCCCTTTTTAAGATCAAATGAATGATAGTACGCCTGGGAGGCTCAATTGGTTAAGTGTCCAACTCTTGATTTCACCTCTGGTCATGATCTCAAGGTTGTGGGATCAAGCCCCACATCAGGACTTTGTGCTTAGTACAGAGTATGCTTGATGCTTGTCCCTCTCCCTTGGTTCCTTCCCCACCCGCACGGGCTCTTTCTCTCTCAACCTTGAGCTCTCAAATAAATAAATACAATCTTTAAAAAAAAATAAAATAAATGTTAAACTTATTTATTTATTTATTTATTTATTTATTTATTATTTTTTGGTGGGCAGCAAAAGCAGACTTTAAAGAGTGATAGTAAAGCAAAGTTTATTGAGAGTTCAAAGTTCCTGAAGAGGGAGGAGACCCAGGAGGGTTGCCCTAAACTTACCTTTTAGAACTTGTAATACTAAGGCATCTAAAAATAATTTTGTTGTAAGTGAAGTTAGGATCCCTAAAAAGAGTATTTCCAAATAGCTAACCAATTATCTCATCGTTGTCTAACATTATAAATATTCTTGTTCTCATTTATCTGAAATAATAAGACTATCAGATCATATATACATAAATATACAATATACAATATACATAAATAATCTTTCTTGACTTCCTATTGTTGCCATGAATTCTCTTTCTGAAACCACTCTTCTCATACCCTGTTCATTCTAGAAATCTATACTTTCATTGAATATCTAGCATAGTATCACTGCTCTCTCCTCACTTCATTATCCTTTAGTTGCATGATTTTCTTTGCTAACTTTTCTTATTCATGCTTATAGATGACATTTTTGTTCATGTTGTTCAGTATCTCCCAACATCCTACTGGTTTTTTTATTAGAATTTTATTGCTTCGATATATGTTTTGGATAAAAGTGAGTAATTTTCCATTTCTCAGCATTAGTATCCAGGATATGGTATCTCTGCATTTATTCAACCATTTTATGTCATTCAGAAAAATGCTGAATTTTTCCTACAATATCCTATCTATATCTAGCCCAAAATTTTTCCTGTATTTTTATGTTTTTGTACTTATTAAAAATGGTACAATTTCCCATTATATTTCTTAAATGGTTATTGGTGATTGTCTCTGCTAACGTTTTATTTAGTTTACCTGTGTCTATTTCTGATAGTTTTCTTCCTAGATACACTTTTTGTCATATTTTCATTCCAAAATAATGATCTTTGTAGAAGGAATAATGAAGCTTCCATTTTTTCTATGCTATAGGACAGATTTAACAGTAAAAAAAAAAATTATCTATGGCTTGAACATCTTCAATAAACTCAGTCATAAAATTAAATAAAATGCTGTATTTTAAAAGTAGTTATTTGAGGGGTGCCTGGGTGGCTCAGTCGGCTAAGCATCAGACTCTTAGTTTCAGCTCAGATCTCCATCTCATGACCTGAGGTCATGAGATGGAGCTCTGGGTAGGGATTCACAATAGGCATGGCGCCTGCTTAAGATTCTTTCTCTCTCTCTCTCCCTCTGCCTCTTTGCCCTCCCCCACACACCCCACTTCCGCTCACTCTCTTTCTCTCTCTCAAAAACTGTAGTCATTTGACAACTTCTTAAATATTGACTATGATATTCCTCTATATATCAATTTTATTTTAAAATTTTAAAATCACTTTGTATCATCACAAAAGGCTGATTTTTATTAAAATCAAACAGACTTTCATTAAATATACATTATAAGCCATACTAGGTTTTACTAATAGCAAAAGATATAAGACAAAACAACAGCCATCAGTGCAGCATCTGTACCAGCCAACACAACTTCCCCAATGTCTCCTTTCCACAGATGATCCATAATTCTGTGTGTGGTACAACTTACCCTAGGGAATAGCAGATACTGCTTAGTATAATGGTAGATCCATTTTCATGATTTACTAGTGGCATACCTGAAGAACCTCTTTGAGCAATATTCATTCTGATCTGCAAGTGTGCCTCATAAATTATAAATCCATCAGCATCCTCAGAAGAAAGTCTGGTCCAAATGGAATGGGTATTTCTAATGTGGTCAAGACCAAGATAACTTGTTCTGTTGCCATCAACACAAAATACAGAATTTAATGATAATTATCGAATTATCTCTATATTATTGGCTGTGTCACCTCCCACATTCTTATTTTTCTCTGTATGTATTTTTTTCTTATTTCCTGATCAGACTAAAGATCTTGCTTGATTTTGCATTTTTATTTCAAGAACCAGAACTTTTCTTTTCTTTCCTTTTTTTTTTTTAAAAAGGTTTTATTTATTTATTTATTTATTTATTTATTTGACAAAGAGAGAGCCCAAGTAGACAGAGCGGCAGGCAGAGGGAGAAACAGGCTCTCCACTGAGCAGGGAGCCTGATGTGGAGCTCCATCCCGAACCCTGGGATCATGACCTGAGCCAAAGGACCTAAGCCACTTAACCAACTGAGCCACCCAGACACCCCAAGAACCAGAAATTTTCATATAGCAATTCCATTATAATTTAAGTAATTTTCCATCTGGATATGATTACTAACAAATGTTTATTAAGCAACTGTCAAATGACATGGAGTGTGTAAGTTTCTATAAACATAGTAATAAACAAGACATATTTTTACAATTCTCTAAAGATTGTTTTGTGACCCAGAAGGTGTCCTATTTTTATGAAATCCCCATGTGCACTGAAAATAATATATATTTTATTGCTCTTTAGTGAAGTGCTCTATAAATATCACTTAGGTCAATCTGGTTGTAGTGTTGTTCAAGTCGTCTATAGCCTTACAGACTTTCTTCTTACTTATTCTGTAACTTGGAGAAGGATATTGAAATCCTCAACTAAAATTGTGTATTTATTTATAATTTTAATTCTCTTATATTTTGCTTCATGAACAAACAATATTTTCTATTCGATGAATACACATTAAAGATGGTTATGTATCCTTGAGAATTGAACCTTTTGTCAATATGTAATATTGTCTTTATTCCTGATGATATTTCTTATTGAAAGTCTACTTTAGGGGCACTTGGGTGGCTCAGGTCATAATCCCAGAGTCTCAGGATCAAGTCTAGCATCAGGCTCCCCTCAGCAGGGCATCTGCTTCTTCCTCTTCCTCCACCCCTCTCCCTGGTCTTGCTATCTCCCTCTCTCTCTTTCTCATATAATAAAATCTTTTTTTTTTTTTTAAAGAAAGTCCACTTTGTCTGATATTAATATAATTAATCCAAATTTCTTCTCTCCAATGTTGGCATGGTTTATTTTTTTATACCTTCAACTTTCGACTTATATCTCTATGCTCAAAGTGGGGTTTTTGTAGATAGCTCCCCAGAACTGGTGAAACTGTGCAGTTTGTGGGCACAGTCCTTCATAAAACAACTCTCACTTCTGATACCAGCTGCAAGTCTAGGAGTTTCCCACAACCTCCCTCAAGTTTAGTAATTTTCTAGAAAAAAACACTGAAGCAAAAATATTCTTTCTGGGAAATGGGCTCACCCTCTATTTCAAATAGATCTTTAATACAGGGGTTTGAGTTCACCTCAGTAGGAAGCAGGCTGCCTTTGAAGTATGCTCTATGTTCATACTCAGTACATTACTTCAATTTTCTCTTAGCGATACCTTGTGTTTAAGCTGGTGACTTCTTTTTTGTTTTGTTTTCATTTGTTTGCTTTTAAAAGATCTGGTCCACATTCAGCTTTAATCTACCTTTTACACTGCACTATGGGGAAAGTAAGTGTGTACAAATTACTTGCTATTTGATATTATCCTGGTGGTGGGTGGCAGACGGGAGAACATTCTATGTGATTCCTATCGTGTGGGTCTTGAGGGTTTGGTTTTCTCTATGCTCTTTCTCTCCATTGGCTGAGAAGATATTCCTATTTCTCTTCCAGTGATGAGAACTTTTCCCATCTTCCTTTTTCTAGTTGCAATAGATCTTCTCCAGTGCCTACAGGACTAGAGTCCATTATCTATTATTTTTAACTGTCACATTAAATTCTATAAAAGAAAAGTCATACTACACACCAATAGTTTTTACTAGTATAAGATGATTATTTACTTGTTTGTCAGTCAGTAACTGAGTATTTGTTTGGTGTCTCTTCTGAACAAGGACTGTCTTCAACAATTCTCTAGGCCATATAAATAACCTCTGTAAATCTAAGATTATGGGTATGAAAATATTTTAAGAGCTATAACAAAAAGAAGGAAAAAGAACCTCAACATCATTTCTATCATTAAAATATTGACTTACTGGTCCAACACAGTTCATGTTGACTCAGATACATGTTTGTAAATGAAATTGTAGAAATTAACTATGAATTAAGTTTTACATGTTCATTTCTTGTAAAGTGTGAAGAAGCAAAGACTTATAGTTCTATTAACTATTATCTAACTGAGACTTTGAGGAAAGCAACAAAAAGAGCTTTTAGATAATTTGAGGATTAATTATTAAAATAATGGTGTACATTTAGATTTGTAAATAAATTTGATACTAGATAACAAAATAAAAAGTTGCTCCAAGTTATTTGCTGAACATTTTTTTTCCTGTTATAATCATCAAATGTCTTTTGTTCTGTCACTGTCATTATTATTGGACAAAGATTTAACATCCAATGAGTCAAAACATAAAGTGAATTGTCACAGAAGACTGTTGCTTAGTACACTGAAGAAGAAACAAAAATGTAAACAAAACACAAAGTCATCAGCTATATTTAATCAGGGAAATTATCTGAGTAAATTGGAAGTATCTCCCAAAGCACCAAACATATATGTGTATTTAATCTTAAAGTTTGGTGGAAAATAAAAAGCTTCTAAAAAATCTGCTGGTATACTTATTTCAAAGGAAGAAAATTGTATCAAAATTAGACGGAGTCCTGAGAAAAAACATGTGACTATTTTTTATCATGTTATTTTATCCTAAATACATATCTAAACTTATTGCCTAGGGGTGGCCAAATAGTCTCTACTTCACAAGCAAAAGCAGGTCCAGGCTCAGCCTACAATCAACTGTCATTTGGTCAAACCAAGAACAGAATGTGGCTTTATGTCTGAGCGATGTATTTAATTTTGACAACCTGACTTCTTAGGGCTTCACTCATCAAAAGCTCAGCACATAAACACACTGCCTGCAGCCATGCATTGATTCTCAGCACAATTAATTGCCAGGAAAACTGCAGCTTTATTAAGTATACGGTACTAACAATAAAAACATCACTATTTATAGCACAGAGCATGGCGGGATATCTATACAAATAAAATATAACAATAATAAACAAAAGGCCAGCCACTAGTCCCACAGAAGAACATCAATGAATCTGTTTTAATGCCAAGCCACAACAGGATACTGAAGTGTCCCCGGGCATAAGACACTGCAACCTCTACTAAA
Source organism: Mustela lutreola (assembly GCF_030435805.1). Lineage (NCBI taxonomy): Eukaryota > Metazoa > Chordata > Mammalia > Carnivora > Mustelidae > Mustela > Mustela lutreola. Next base: position 189,748,202 of record NC_081292.1, read on the forward strand.
AGACAAGAGCTTTTTGTGATCTCCACAGTGTGAAAAGTGGATGTCAACCGGCCTCTTCCGAATTATTTTTTATGGTTTCAAATCTCCACTCCTCTTATGCCCAACTACAGAAATGGTGTCTGGCAGGAAACAGATGAGAAACACCACAGGGTCCAAATATAGTCAGTATTGAAGAATATTCTAGAATTTAGAATATTGCCATCAGTGATGGCATTTAATTTTTTTAAAGATTTTATTTATTTATTTGATAGAGAGAGAGAGGGAGGGAGAGTGCAAGCAGGGGGAGAGAGAGAAACAGGCTCCCTACTGAGCAAGAAGCCCATTGAGGGACTAGATCCCAGGACCCTGAGATCAAGTTCTGAGCTGAAGGCAGATGCTTCAGTGACTAAGCCACCCAGGCGCCTCAGTGATGGCATCTTAAAAGTTGATATACGTCAATACATTTTGAGGACTATAAATGGCACTGTGGTACCATTGAGGTATCTTCAATCTGGCAGTAAAAAACGAATACTTTCAGTTGCATTACAATTTCAGCTTGGGGTTCTGAAATGAAGGTAAAGTAGCCTTTTTCTATATGCTTTCATTTAGACAGATATTCACTACTGCAAGTTGGCAGTGTAGAGTTGAGTAAATCATAGGGACATCAACGTGTTTGAAAAGGAAAAGAAGAGGAACAAGAGTATAGAGACTAACATGCATCAAACACTGTCTGAAACATCTGGGGACCAATGATTTCCTCCAACACAACATTGGTTTGTTCCATCAGACAGCAAAAATTGTGACTACTGTGGTCAAAATGTCTAAACAATACCTTTTAATTCTTTCTGTTGTCTGATTGCTGTTGCTAGGACTTCTAGTACTATGTTGAATAAGAGTGGCAAGAGTGGACACCTCATCCTGTTCCTGATCTCAAAGGGAAGATTGTCAGCTTTTCTCCATTGAAGGTGATATTCGCTGTGGGTTTTTCATAGATAGATTTTATCAAGTTGAGGAATGTTCCCTCTATCCCCATACTGTGAATTGTCTTAATCAGGAATGGATGCTATATCTTGTCAAATGTTTTTTCTTCATTAATTGAGAGGACCACCTGGTTCTTCTCTTTACTCTTATTGATTTGTTCTATCACATGGATTGATTTTTGAATGTTGAACCACCCTTGCATCCCAGGGATAAATTCCACTTGGTTATGGTGAATAATCTTTTTAATGTACTGTTGGATCCTATTAACTAGGATCTGGTTGAGAATTTTGGCATCCATATTAATCAGGGATATTGATCTGAAATTATCCTTTTTGAAGTGGGGTCTTTGCCTGGTTTGGTGATCAGGGTAAGGCTAGCTTCATAAAAAGAGTCTGAAAGTTTTCCTTCTGTTTCTATCTTTTTTTTTTTTTTTTTTTTTAATTTTTTATTTTTTATAAACATATATTTTTTATATACATATATTTTTATCCCCAGGTCTGTGAATCACCAGGTTTACACACTTCACAGCACTCACCAAATCACATACCCTCCCCAATGTCCATAATCCCACCCCCTTCTCCCCAACCCCCTCCCCCCGGCATCCCTCAGTTTGTTTTGTGAGATTAAGAGTCACTTATGGTTTGTCTCCCTCCCAATCCCATCTTGTTTCATTTATTCTTCTTCTACCCACTTAAGCCTCCATGTTGCATCACCACTTCCTCATATCAGGGAGATCATATGATAGTTGTCTTTCTCTGCTTGACTTATTTCGCTAAGCATGATACGCTCCAGTTCCATCCATGTTGTTGCAAATGGCAAGATTTCATTTCTTTTGATGGCTGCATAGTATTCCATTGTGTATATATACCACATCTTCTTGATCCATTCATCTGTTGATGGACATCTAGGTTCTTTCCATAGTTTGGCTATTGTGGACATTGCTGCTATAAACATTCGGGTGCATGTGTCCCTTTGGATCACTACATTTGTATCTTTAGGGTAAATACCCAATAGTGCAATTGCTGGGTCATAGGGCAGTTCTATTTTCAACATTTTGAGGAACCTCCATGCTGTTTTCCAGAGTGGCTGCACCAGCTTGCATTCCCACCAACAGTGTAGGAGGGTTCCCCTTTCTCCGCATCCTCGCCAGCATCTGTCATTTCCTGACTTGTTGATTTTAGCCATTCTGACTGGTGTGAGGTGATATCTCATTGTGGTTTTGATTTGTATTTCCCTGATGCCGAGTGATATGGAGCACTTTTTCATGTGTCTGTTGGCCATCTGGATGTCTTCTTTGCAGAAATGTCTGTTCATGTCTTCTGCCCATTTCTTGATTGGATTATTTGTTCTTTGGGTGTTGAGTTTGCTAAGTTCTTTATAGATTCTGGACACTAGTCCTTTATCTGATATGTCGTTTGCAAATATCTTCTCCCATTCTGTCAGTTGTCTTTTGATTTTGTTAACTGTTTCCCTTGCTGTGCAAAAGCTTTTGATCTTGATGAAATCCCAGTAGTTCATTTTTTCCCTTGCTTCCCTTGCCTTTTGCGTTGTTCCTAGGAAGATGTTGCTGCGGCAGAGGTCGAAGAGGTTGCTGCCCGTGTTCTCCTCAAGGATTTTGATGGACTCCTTTCGTACATTGAGGTCCTTCATCCATTTTGAGTCTATTTTTGTGTGTGGTGTAAGGAAATGGTCCAATTTCATTTTTCTGCATGTGGCTGTCCAATTTTCCCAGCACCATTTATTGAAAAGGCTGTCTTTTTTCCATTGGACATTCTTTCCTGCTTTGTCGAAGATGAGTTGACCATAGAGTTGAGGGTCTATTTCTGGGCTCTCTATTCTGTTCCATTGATCTATGTGTCTGTTTTTGTGCCAGTACCATGCTGTCTTGATGATGACAGCTTTGTAATAGAGCTTGAAGTCCGGAATTGTGATGCCACCAACGTTGGCTTTCTTTTTCAATATCCCTTTGGCTATTCGAGGTCTTTTCTGGTTCCATATAAATTTTAGAATTATTTGTTCTATTTCTTTGAAAAAGATGGATGGTACTTTGATAGGAATTGCATTAAATGTGTAGATTGCTTTAGGTAGCATAGACATTTTCACAATATTTATTCTTCCAATCCAGGAGCATGGCACATTTTTCCATTTCTTTGTGTCTTCCTCAATTTCTTTCATGAGTACTTTATAGTTTTCTGAGTATAGATTCTGTGTCTCTTTGGTTAGGTTTATTCCTAGGTATCTTATGGTTTTGGATGCAATTGTAAATGGGATTGACTCCTTGATATCTCTTTCTTCTGTCTTGCTGTTGGTGTAGAGAAATGCAACTGATTTCTGTGCATTGATTTTATATCCTGACACTTTACTGAATTCCTGTATAAGTTCTAGCAGTTTTGGAGTGGAGTCTTTTGGGTTTTCCACATATAGTATCATATCATCTGCGAAGAGTGATAATTTGACTTCTTCTTTGCCGATTTGGATGCCTTTAATTTCCTTTTGTTGTCTGATTGCTGAGGCTAGGACCTCTAGTACGATGTTGAATAGCAGTGGTGATAATGGACATCCCTGCCGTGTTCCTGACCTTAGCGGAAAAGCTTTCAGTTTTTCTCCATTGAGAATGATATTTGCGGTGGGTTTTTCATAGATGGCTTTGATGATATTGAGGTATGTGCCCTCTATCCCTACACTTTGAAGAGTTTTGATCAGGAAGGGATGTTGTACTTTGTCAAATGCTTTTTCAGCATCTATTGAGAGTATCATATGGTTCTTGTTCTTACTTTTATTGATGTGTTGTATCACATTGACTGATTTGCGGATGTTGAACCAACCTTGCAGCCCTGGAATAAATCCCACTTGGTCGTGGTGAATAATCTTTTTAATGTACTGTTGAATCCGATTGGCTAGTATTTTGTTGAGTATTTTCGCATCTGTGTTCATCAAGGATATCGGTCTATAGCTCTCTTTTTTGGTGGGATCCTTGTCTGGTTTTGGGATCAAGGTGATGCTGGCCTCATAAAATGAGTTTGGAAGTTTTCCTTCCATTTCTATTTTTTGGAACAGTTTCAGGAGAATAGGAATTAGTTCTTCTTTAAATGTTTGGTAGAATTCCCCCGGGAAGCCGTCTGGCCCTGGGCTTTTGTTTGTTTGGAGATTTTTAATGACTGTTTCAATCTCCTTACTGGTTATGGGTCTGTTCAGGCTTTCTATTTCTTCATGGTTCAGTTGTGGTAGTTTATATGTTTCTAGGAATGCATCCATTTCTTCCAGATTGTCAAATTTATTGCCGTAGAGTTGCTCATAGTATGTTCTTATAATAGTTTGTATTTCCTTGGTGTTAGTTGTGATCTCTCCTCTTTCATTCATGATTTTATTTATTTGGGTCCTTTCTCTTTTCTTTTTGATAAGTCGGGCCAGGGGTTTATCAATTTTATTAATTCTTTCAAAGAACCAGCTCCTAGTTTCGTTGATTTGTTCTATTGTTTTTTTGGTTTCTATTTCATTGATTTCTGCTCTGATCTTTATGATTTCTCTTCTCCTGCTGGGCTTAGCGTTTCTTTCTTGTTCTTTCTCCAGCTCCTTTAGGTGTAGGGTTAGGTTGTGTACCTGAGACCTTTCTTGTTTCTTGAGAAAGGCTTGTACCGCTATATATTTTCCTCTCAGGACTGCCTTTGTTGTGTCCCACAGATTTTGAACCGTTGTATTTTCATTATCATTTGTTTCCATGATTTTTTTCAATTCTTCTTTAATTTCCCGGTTGACCCATTCATTCTTTAGAAGGATACTGTTTAGTCTCCATGTATTTGGGTTCTTTCCAAACTTCCTTTTGTGGTTGAGTTCTAGCTTTAGAGCATTGTGGTCTGAAAATATGCAGGGAATGATCCCAATCTTTTGATACCGGTTGAGTCCTGATTTAGGACCGAGGATGTGATCTATTCTGGAGAATGTTCCATGTGCACTAGAGAAGAATGTGTATTCTGTTGCTTTGGGATGAAATATTCTGAATATATCTGTGATGTCCATCTGGTCCAGTGTGTCATTTAAGGCCTTTATTTCCTTGCTGATCTTTTGCTTGGATGACCTGTCCATTTCAGTGAGGGGAATATTAAAGTCCCCTACTATTATTGTATTGTTGTTTATGTGTTTCTTTGATTTTGTTATTAATTGGTTTATATAGTTGGCTGCTCCCACGTTGGGGGCATAGATATTTAAAATTGTTAAATCTTCTTGTTGGACAGACCCTTTGAGTATGATATAGTGTCCTTCCTCATCTCTTATTACAGTCTTTGGCTTAAAATCTAATTGATCTGATATAAGGATTGCCACTCCTGCTTTCTTCTGATGTCCATTAGCATGGTAAATTCTTTTCCACCCCCTCACTTTAAATCTGGAGGTGTCTTCGACTTCAGGAGAATAGGTATTATTTCTTCTTTGAATGTTTGGTAGAATTCTCCAGGGAATCTTTCAGGTCCTGGGATCTTGTTTGGGGGGAAGTTTTTGATCACTGTTTCAATCTCGTTACTAGATATTGGTCTATTTGGGTTGTCAATTTCTTCCTGATTCAGTTTTGGAAGTTTATAGATTTCCTGGAATGCATCCATTTTGTCTAGGTTGCTTAACTTATTGGCATATAACTGTTGATAATAATTTCTGATGATTGTTTCTATTTCCTTGGTGTTAGTCATGATCTCTCCCTTTTCATTCATAATTTTATTAATTTGGGTCCTCTCTCTTTTCTTTTGGATTACTTTGGCCAATGGTTTATTGATATTATTGGTTCTTTAAAAAAAACCAGCTTCTATTTTTGTTGATGCATTCTACTGTATCTCTAGTTTCTATATCATTGATCTCTGCTCTAATCTTGATTATTTCCCTTCTTGTGTGTGGGGCTGGCTTAATTTGTTGTTGATTCTCCAGTTCTTTAAGGTATAAGCAGCTCTTTAAGAGCTGCTGTATTCTGGACTTTTCAATTTTTTTGAGCGAGTTTAGAGAGCTATGTATTTCCCCCTTAGAACCGCCTTTGCCATCTCCCATAGGTTCTGGACTGAAGTGTCCAGTGGTTTCCATGAATTGTTTAAGTTCTTTGATTTTCTGGTTGATGCAAACATTCTTAAGCAGGGTGGTCTTTAGCTTCCAAGTGTTTGGATTACTTCCAGACTTTTTCTTGTGATTGAGTTCCAGTTTCAAAGCATTGTGGTCTGAGAATATGCAAGGAATAATCTCAGTCTTTTGGTATCATTTGAGCCCTGATTTGTGACCCAGTATGTGGTCTATTCTGGAGAAAGTTCCATGTGTGCTTAAGAAGAATGAGTATTCTGTTGTTTTAGGGTGGAATGTTCTGTATATATCTGTGATGTCCATCTGGTCCAATGTGCCATTCAGTGCTCTCATTTCTTTATTGATTTTCTGCTTTCTCTTACTGAGAGTGATGTGTTAAGATCCCCTACTATTAATGTATTCATATCAACATAACTATCTTGATTAATAGTTGTCTTATGTAGTTGGCTGCTCCTGTTGAGGGCATAAATATTTACAATTGTTAGATCTTCTTGGTGGATAGATCCTTTAAGAATGATGTAGTGTCCTTCTTTATCTATGACTACAGTCTTTAGCTTAAACTTTAATTTATCTGATATGAGAATTGCTACCCCAGCTTTCTTTTGAGGCCCATTGGCATGAAAAATGCTTCTCCATCCCTTCACTTTCAGTCTGGATATATCCTTAGATTCCAAATGGGTCTCTTGTAGACAACATATGGAAGGGTCCTGTCATTTTATTCAATCTGCAACCCTGTGCCATTTTATGGGAGCATTTAGGTTGTTCACATTGAGCGTGATTATTGAAAGATATGTTTTTATTGACATTATGTTGCCTGTGAAGTCCTTGTTTCTATAGATTGTCTCTTAAATTTCCATTCTATGACAGTCTTGGGTTTTTTCTTCTTTTATAGAGCCCCTCCTTAATGTTTCTTATAGTGCCGGCTTGGTGGTCACATACTCTTTTAAACCTTGCTGGCCATGAAAGTTCTTTATCTCTCCATCCATTTTTAATGTCAACGTTGTTGGATAAAGTATTCTTGGCTGCATGTTCTTCTCATTTAGTGCCCCAAATATGTCTTGCCAGCCCTTTCTGGCTTGCCAGGTTTCTATAGAGAGGTCCAATGTTATTCTGATGGACATTCCTGTACATAAGGAGTCTCTTCCCCCTAGCTTCTCTCCAAAGCTCTTACCTAAAATTATGATTTGTCAGTCCTACAATCAAGTGCCTCAAGGTCTTTCTAGATTTATTGATCTTGGTGGGGGGGGTGTTCTTTCTACCTCTAGGACATAAATGCTGGTTCCATTCCCCAGACTAGGAAAAGTTCATGAAGAATTTGTTCAACTCTATCTTCCGGTCTTCTTTCTTTCTCCTCCATTCAGGGATACCAATAATTTTGACATTGGAACATTTCATGACATCATCTATTTCCCTAATTCTGTTTTCATGGCTTCTAAGCTGTTTGTTCCAGGCCTCCTCCTGATCCTTTTTCTCTATCACTTTGTCCTCTAGAGCACTAATTCTATCTTTTGACTCGGTTACCCCAGCTGTTAGAGTATTTAGATTAGTTTGGATCTCACTGATAGCAGACAACAAAAAGAAATAAAAGGTATTCGAATTGGCAAAGAAGTCAAACTCTCTTCTCTCTCAGATGACATGATACTTTAATTGGAAAACCCAAAGGACTCCACTGTCAAACTACTGGAACTTATACAGCAATTCAATAATGGGGCAGGATACAAAATAGATGTACAGAAATCAGCTGCTTTCTTAGACAATAACAATGAAAATATAGAAAGGAAAATTAGATAATTGATTCCATTTACTATAGCACCAAGAACCCTAAGATATCTGGGAGTAAACCAAACCAAAGAGGTAAAGGATCTGTACTCAAGGAACTCCAGAACACTCATAAAAGAAATTAAAGAAGACACAAAAAGATGGAAGAGCATTCCATAATGATGGATCAGAAAAATAAACATTGTTAAAATGTCTATACTGCCTAGAGCCATCTATACTGCAATTTCATCATGACCAAAATTCCACTGGCATTTTTCAAAGAGCTGGAACAAACAATGCTAAAATTTATATAGAACAAAAAGAGATCCCTAATTGCTAAGGAAATGTTGAAATAGAAAAACAAAGCTGGGGACATCATGTTGCCTAATTTCAAGCTTTACTACAAAGCTGTGATCACCAAGACAGCATGGTATTGGCACAAAAACAGACATATAGACCAGTGGAACAGAGTACAGAGCCCAGATATGGACCTGCAACTCTAAGGTCAAATAATCTTCGACAAAGCAGGATAAAATATACAGTGGGAAAAAGAGAGTCTCTTTAATAAATTGTGCTGGGAAAATTGGACAGCCATGTGTAGAAGAATGAAACTCAACCATTCTCTTAAACCATACACAAAGATAAACTCAAAATGGGTGAAAGACCTCATTATGAGGCAGGAATCTATCAAAATCCTAGAGAAGAACATAGACAGTAACCTCTTTGACATCAGCCACAGCAACTTCTTTCAAGATATGTCTCCAAAAGCAAAGGAAACAAAAGTGAAAATGAGCTTTTGGGACTTCATCAAGATGAAAAGCTTCTACACAGCAAGGGAAAGAGTCAACAAAACAAAGAGGTAACCCACGGAATAGGAGAAGATATTCGCAAATGACACTACAGACAAAGGGCTGATATCCAAGATCTATAAAGAACTCCTCAAACTCAACACTCAAAAAACAGAAAATCACATCAAAAAATGGGCAGAAGACATGAACATACACTTCTTCAAACAACATACAAATGGCTAACAGACACATGAAATATGTTCATCATCATTAGCCATCAGGGAGAATCAAATCAAAACCACATTGAGATACCAACTTACACCTGTTAGAATGGCCAAAATTAACAGGACAGGAAACAAGAAGTGTTGGAGAGAATGTGGAGAAAGGGGAACCCTCTTACACTGTTGGCAGGAATGCAAGTTGGCACAGCCACTTTGGAAGACAGTGTGGAGAGTCCTTAAGAAATTAAAAATAGAGCTACTCTATGACCCTGAAATTGCACTACTGGGTATTTACCCCAATGATACAGATGTAGTGAAAAGAAGGACCATCTGTACCCCAATGTTCATAGCAGCAATGGCCATAATCGCTAAACAGTGGAAAGAACCAAGATGCCCTTCAACAGACGAATGGTTAAAGAAGATATGGTCCATATGTACAATGGAGCATTATGCCTCCATCAGAAAGGATGAATACCCAACTTTTGTATCAACATGTATGGGACTGGAGGAGATTATGCTGAGTGAAATAAGTCAAGCAGAGAGAGTCAATATCATATGGTTTCACTTACTTGTGGAGCATAAGGAATAACACTGAAGACATTGGGAGATGAAGAGGAGAAGTGAGTTGGAGGAAATCAGGGGTGGGGGGCAAACCATGAGAGACTATGGACTCTGAGAAAGAAAAGGGTTTTGGAGGAGAGGGGGTGGGGGGTTGGGTGAGCCTGGTGGTTCGTATTATGAAGGGTATGTATTGCATGGAACATTGGGTGTGGTGCATAAACAATGAATTTTGGAACACTGAAAAAAATAAATAAAATAAAATATATTTTTTTAAATGTCTAGGCAATAAAACATGTCTGCACTAGGAAGCCCTTAAAAAATGTTTGGAGAATTAAATTAGGATAAACATAGAATTCATTTTATTTAACACCCATATTTTTATTACCATTGTTCAAATTGTAGTAGGAGTTTCATAGAAGTATAACGTGCAATGCCATTGACCTTGGAGTAGTAGTGATGAGAATCAAACCCCATTCTGCTATATTGGGTCCAATATACCACAATACCTTGTGTAATACACAGAAAAAGGTGGATTGCTCAAGGCCACTTAATTGTGAAGATTAACTGAGTTAAAATGTAAGCAGATATTTCCTTTATTACATATGCATTAGGAACTTTGCTAAGTGTATTATATGCATTATAGACTTTAATGCAGACTTTCTGGCTCAAGCACAGAAGCAATTTCAAATATCAGTGCAAAACAAATCCTTAATTTACTGTGAGACGCCTGAGACTCGGGGAGGTTAACATGACCTGTCCAAGTCACCTTGCTAGCTGGAGATAGAAACAGAGTAGATCTTTATTCTTTTTCCCTTAAGCTATATAGCATGCAACAGGCCCATATTCAAGTAACTATTGTCCTTGATTTGATTACAAGCTGTAACAGTAGAGATGTATTAGAGAGAGAAAAACATAACATTTCTAAGATGCAGAACTGAATTGAGGTTCAAAATTTTTTTAATTGCTCTAAGTTGTTACATCACAAGAATGCAAAACTCCTTCAGCCCAGACAGCCATATCTTACTCATCTTTGTGGTTTCAATACGTAACACATCTGCAAGTACCACCTGTTTGCTGTTCTTTCTGGTAACCAGAATCATTCATTTATATTCATCCCTTCAGACTGAGAAATTTCCAGCCTCTTACCTTGAAATAAATCCTCTGGATTAAGGAGTTCCTTTAAAAAGAACTCAAAATGTCGTTTTGCGGTTACCATGCTTGTTGGGAGGTGGAGGAGGTGAGCCACAGAAATCTTCCACCATGTCTCTGAGAAAAGGTTTATAACTCATTTCATGTTATCCTAAACTATTCTCAGTGATCTACAAAGTAAACAAGCAAAACACAAAGTAAAATAAAATTAACCTTTGACAAAAGAGAAAAAAGTTGGGACAAAACATCACACATACACACACACACACACACACACACACACACAACATGTGTTACCTGACACTGAAAATGTGATTAAGTCCTCTGCACTCTGGGCATCTAATCTAGCTCCCTAGTTTAGATAAAAACAAACTTCTACAACAAAAGTAAGAAAAAAGGAGGTACAGAAAAAGCCAAATTCTTATTTTTAACTGGAAAGATCATGTCTAAATTGAGATAAAGACCATGTAAGAAATTTTTTTTTTTTAAAGATTTTATTTATTTATTTGACAGAGAGAGATCACAGTAGGCAGAGAGGCAGGTAGAGAGAGGGGAAGGGAAGGGAAGCAGGCCCCCTGCTGAGCAGAGAGCCCGAGGCGGGACTCGATCCCAGGACCCTGAGATCATGACCTGAGCCGAAGGCAGCGGCTTAACCCACTGAACCACCCAGGCGCCCGTAAGAAATGTTTTAAAATGTTGAGTTACCAGCAAATTTTTGACACAACTCCCTCTTCTGCTTGCATATCAGCAAATTGTTAATCGATGAGAAACTTGATTTCTAAGCATTTTCAATTAGTCAATGACTATAATTTAGTGACTATTATTTTCCAGCCCTTGATTTAGTTGGAGGAGTCACAAATAAGTCAGGGTCCATGTGCTCAAGAAATTTAGATCTTTCAACTAGAAAAACTAACTTTGAAGCCACATTGGCCTGTTACCTTAAATAATTTAAGGTAACTAATATGTATTAGGAATATATATATATATATATATATATTATACCCTCTTATACTTTGTGTATGTATATATATACACACATATATATAAATTATACAGTATATAGCAGGTAAATGATATATATTATATATATGCATAAATAAATTAAATATATAAATGTTTATTATATGTTAAATATATTATATGTAAATATGTAAATACTATAAATACAGATTTTATTAATAATTAGTATTATTGCTATAATTATATATTAATATATGGATATAAATATTATCAATACAAATATTTTATATAAATATACAAAATATTTAATATAAGCTATATAGTAAAAATAAATTGAATATTATTAATATTTATTATATTTATGTTTATTGATTAAATTATTTATTGAAATTTAATATATTAAATATATACTTCTATATTACATAGTAAGTATACAATATGTTAACTACATTAAATATATAATAGGTACTATATATTATACTGTGTTCATTGTATATATTCATATATACACATAATATATATAGCTGATAAATAGTATGTTTACATATGTATAAATAAATATAATATATATAAAATGTATATTCATTTGTACATATTTGATTTGTTTGTGGCTTTAAGTCAAATTCAAGCATGGGACCATATCCTCACAGCTATGTGATCTTGAAAAGATGCTAAGTAGTCTTGGCCTGTTTTCTCATTTGTAAACTCTAAGACAACTTCATAAAGCTTTTATGAGAACTAAGTGAAACAACACTTTAAAAGTGCCAGTCACATACAGAATACTCAATAAATTCTGGTACTCTTCTTAAGCATTGCAATTTTGCAAGAGTTGAACTTTTCAGAAGCATCAAAATCTCTAGCAAACTGTTGATTCAATTTACAAAATGTAAAGCCCATTTTGAAATGACTGCCTTTGTTAAGAAAGACACTTCAATTAATTCCCGAAACTTGAAATTTCTTAAGATGAAGAAAATACTGTAGTATATTTTGTGGTTCCACAAATTATTGAGTGAACACACGTTCAACAGCTTTTTGTTTTCTTGTGTTTTGTTTTGTTTTCCTTGAGACAGAACAAAACCTCACAGTATATGAATCCTAGGATGAAATCTGCCTCCAGTAGCCATTTTAACAAAAACCTACTCAGATTCTATGCACAAGACCATATCCAGTAACAAGGAGAAAGTTCATTTCCCTGACTACTTTTTCCAACTGTTCCAGCAGACTTATTTTTGTTGCTTTAAGGGTCTTGTGTTGAAAAACAAGAAACAAGCAAGTGAACTGACCTTCCACAAGGTGGCCTTTATTACAGCAGAATTACTGCTCTAATCTTGCTCCTTTAAACTGTTAGGGCAGGCAACTGTGGAACCAAAACAGAATAAAATGCTGTCATTATAAAACTATAACATAAGGCAGAAATTCATCATGATATCTTTAAAAAAAATGTTTCATGGGCCACATTTTCTAATTTCAGAAAAATGTATTAACACTTAAAATTCAAATGCCGTATCTGTAGTTCTGCCTCAAAATCTATGCCACAGACAGATGACTCATATTATGATCTGTGATTACACTAAGCTCCAAAGGTGAATTTTTCATCCCCTTAGTTTGAGCATTGTGATGGCTTTCCTTTATCTATGTGGCCCCTTTCCTATGTGCTGAAGTAATATCCTTGTTTGGGAACTGTTTCTGGGTGGTTCTTTTTTTTTGGCCAACTGGAGGAATTGCTTTCTGGAATCTGTGTTGAGCACTGTTGAGCATCACACTCTGCTTAATGCTGGAAGACGTCTGAGTCTTCTATCTGTTACTCACTTAGGCCACTGAACCAAAAGCTGGATCAGAAGAATGGGATTAGGAAAACCAGAATGCTGAACCATTTTTTGCCTTCTCTTTTTTCCTCACCTCTACCATGTTCCCATCAAGCAGGTTTCTGGCTACCAAATGATAGAAATTTATTAGTGTATCTCTTACTGACATTACATTAGCTGAACATTTTCTTTAAATCTTTAAAGAACTTTGACTTTCCACATTTTTAACTGTTTTTTTTTAAAATAAAGTTTTAGTTTTATTTTAGTTAGGGTTCTTTTTTATTCCATCTTCAACAATCTGAGGAGGAAAAAATATCTTGTTATATGTCTTTACTTTTTTTAACTATGAAATTAAATAGATTTGTGTCTATTCCTTATTAACTGTTTATGACTTCTGGCTATTATATCTGATTTGGTAATCTTTTAAAATTTAAATTCTAGTTAGTTAACATACAGTGTAATGTTAGTTTGTACAATATAGTGTACAATATAGTGATTCAACCCTTCTATACAATACCTGGTGCTCATCACAAGTGTACTTCTTAATCCCCTTCACTTATCTCACCCATCCCCCTGCCCACCTCCCATCTGTTAACCATCAGTTTGTTTTCTATAGTTAAGAGTCTGTTTCTTGGTTAGCCCCTCTCTCTGTTTTTCCCTTTGTTCATTTGTTGTGTTTCTTAAATTCCACTTGAGAGGGAAATCATGGCATATTTTTTCCTTCTTTGACTGATTTATTTTGCTTAGCACAATATTCTCTAGCTCCATCCGTGTCATTGCAAGTGTCAAGATTTCATTCTTTTTTGTTGCTGAGTAATATTCCATTGTGTATAGATAAATGGACAGATGATAGAGGATAGAGGATAGATAGATCATATCTTCTTTATTCATTCATCAATGAACACTTGGGCTACTTCCATATTTTGGCTATAATAGGTTAACTGCTATAAACATTGGGGTGTGTGTATTCCTTTGAATTAGTATTTTTGGATTCTTTCAGGTAATACCTGGCAGTGCAATTGCTGGATTATAGGGTAGCTCTATTTTTAACTTTCTGAGGAAACTCCATACTGTTTTCCAGAATGGCTGCACCAGTTTGAATTCCCACCAACAGTGTAAGAGCATTCTCCTTTTTTCACATCCTCACCAACATCTGTTCTTTATTGCATTGTTGATTTTAGCCATTCTGACAGGCGTGAGATGATAGCTCCTTGTAGTTTTAATTTGCACTTCCCTGATGATCCGTGATGTTGAGCATCTTTTCATGTGTCTGATGGCCATCTGTTTGTCTTCTTTGGAAAAATGCCTGTTCATGTCTTCTGCCCATTTTTTTTAGTTGGATTATTCTTTTTGGGGGTGTTGAGTTTTTTAAGTTTCTTGTATATTTTGGATACTAACCCTTTATCAGTTATATTATTTGGAAATATCTTCTCCCATTCTGTAGGTTGCCTTTTAGTTTTGTTGATTATTTCCTTCACTGTGTAACAGCTTTTTGTCCCGAGAAAGAACCAAGAGTTTATTTTTGCTTTTGTTTCCCTTGCCTAAGGAGACATATCTAAAAAGAGGTTGTTATGGCTGATGTCAAAGAAGTTACTGCCTATGTTCTTCCCCAGGACTTTTAGAATTTCAGCTCTCAAATTAAGACCTTTAATCCATTTTGAATTTTTAAAAATTTTGTAACAGTTTTAGATTTACAGGAAAATTGTTAAGTTAGTACAGAGAGTTCCCATATTCTCCATTCCCAATTTCCAATTTTATTAACAACTGACAGGGACACCTGGGGACTCAATTGGTTAAGTATCCAACTCCTGATTTCTGCTCAGGTCAAGGTCTCAGGGTCATTGGGCCCTTGCTCAACAGAATGTGCTTGTCCCTCTCCTCCCCCTTCCCCAGCTCCCACATGCACACACACACACACACACACACACGCACACATACTCTCTCTCTCACTCTCTCTCAAATAAATAAATAAAATCTTTAAAAATCATACATGGTATATTTGTTACAGTTAATGAACCAATGATTTTAACTAAAGTCTATACTTTCGAATGTCTTTAGTTTTTACCTAAAGTTGTTTTCTATTCTGGAATCCCAACCTGGATACCACATTAAATTAAATGGTCATGCCTGCTTAGGCTCTTCTCCACTATGAGTTTCTCAAATTTTCCTTGTTTTGTGATGGCCTTGACAATTTTGAGCCCAGAGATATTACACAGAATGTCCCTTAAAGTTGGTATTTGTCTGATGTATTATTCCTCATTAATCACAAAGAATTAAAATGGAGTTATTTATTTTTTTAAAGAAAATCTAAAAAAATAAGTACTATTTTTCTCACATGATATCAAGAGTACATAATGTCAGTATTAATTACAACTGCTATTTAAACTTGATCCTCTGTCTGAGGTAGAGTTTGTCAGGTTTCTTCACTGAAAAGTCACTCATTTCCCCCTTTCAACACTGTACTTCTAGGAAGGAAGTCATTGTATACAAATCATATTTTAAAAATGGAGAGTTACGTTCCACCTCCTTGAAGGAGGAATACCTATATAAATAAATTAGAATTCTTTTGCATGAAATATTCTTTCAGTCTCTTCCATTTTTTAGTTACTCAATGATTTATGTCAGCATGGGTTCATGGATATTTCTTTTGTACTTTGGTATATAATCCAATACAACTTTACTGATTTAATCCAATACAACTTTATTGATTTTTGTTACTCATATTGCTCTGGGTTTGGTCATTAGAAGGTTTCTCAGATGTAGCCTCTTGATACATCCCATTATTATTTGTTTTTTCTTTCTTTCTTTCTTTTTTTTTTTTTTTTTTTTAATTTTATAGCGCTTCCTCACTTGCTGGTACTATAAGATGCTCCAGGCTTATGTCATGTATTTCTTGCCCCAGTCCTAGAATCAACCATTTTTCCAGGAAACCCTGATTCCTTTGAATGACCTCAGAACACAAGATGTGGATGTTATTAGAGAGTCATTGCTTCTAGATCATCTCATTGAGGACATATTTGTTTGTAAACTAATAAGTATATAGTGTGTATCTGTATTTCTATCTATAACTATCTACTCATTTCTATCTATAAGCCAATTATGAATTCATACTGATGTCTTCAACTCTAATACATTACCACATCGATCAATCTAGCCTCTTCACCTAGCTTATCTGTTACCAACAGTGAAAAACTTGAGTCTCATCAGCTATCATCCATTTACTTAGTTGCACAATTACAGCATAAGCACATAGTAGTGTCAGATTTGTTAACTAATAACAACACAGGAATAATAGACCATATAGATTTTTTGGATTGATTTCCTTCATTCAGCAACATGCATTTGAAGTTGACTCACATTTTGTGTGGCTTGATACATCACTTCTTATCACTGAATAATATTCCATTGTATAGATATAGCACATTTTGTCTATTGATCGACCAATTAAGGATATCTTGATTGCTTCCAATTTTTTATAATTACTAATAAAAGTGCAACAAATAATTGTGTGCGGGTGTTTAGGTGGATATACTTGTTCAAAATAATTGGATAAAACTACCTCTGAAATGAAATCACTGGATCCTATGGTAAAACTATGCTTAGCTTTATAAGAAACTTCCAGTCTTCCAAAGTGGATATATGATTTTGCACACTCACCAACAAAGTTTAAGAGATCCTGTTCCAGGGGTGCCTGGGTGGTTCAGTGGGTTACAGCCTCTGCCTTCAGCAGGTCGTGATCTCATGGTCCTGGGATCCAGCCCCGCATCAGGCTCTCTGCTCAGTAGGGAGCCTGCTTCCTCCTCTCTCTCTGCCTGCCTCTCTGCCTACTTGTGATCTGTCTGCCAAATAAATAAATAAAAAATCTTAAAAAAAAAAAAGAGATCCTGTTCCACATGGTTTCCAGTAATTGGTATTATCATTTTTTTTCTTATTTTTTTCTTTTTAATTTTAGCCACTTTTGTAAATGTACAGTGTTATTTCATTATTGTTTTAATTTGCAAATCCATAATGACAAACGATATTGAGCATCTGTTCATGTGTTTATTTGCTATGTGTATATTCTATCTGGTGAGATGACTATTCAGACATTTTACCAATTTTTTAGTTGGATTCTTTGTTTTCTGATTGTTAGGTTTTAAGAGTTCTTTGTATATTTTATATATAAGTCCTGATATATGATTTGCAAATATTTTCTCCCAGTTCATGGCTTGTCTTTTCTTTCTTATAAAAAAGTCTTCAATTGGGTGGAAATTTTTTATTTTAATAATGTCTAATGTATCCCTTTTCTTCCTTCAAGGGTTTAAATTTTGCATCTAAAAACTCATCAATAGTCCCTAAGTCACATATGTTTCCTTCTCAAAATTTTACAGTTGAGTTGCATTTTACATTGAGATCTATGATCCATTTTGAGTTAATATTTGTGAAAAGTATAAGGTCTGTGTCTAGGGCACCTGGGTGGCTCAGTAGGTTAAGCCTCTGCCTTCTGCTCAGGTCATGATCTCAGGGTCCTGGGATTGAGCCCCCTGTATGGGGTTCTCTGCTCAGCAGGGAGTCTGCTTCCTCCTCTCTCTCTGCCTGCGTCTCTGCCAACTTGTGATCTCTGTCAAATAAATAAATAAAATCTTAAAAAAAAAAAAGGTCTGCATCTAGATTCATCTTTTTTATATATGGACATACAATTGTTCAAAAAATATTTGGTGAAAAGATTCATTTCTTCATTGAATTGCCTTTGTTCCTTTGTGAATTATTATTATTTGTGTGAATCTATTTCTGGGCTTTCTATCTAGTTCCACTGATCTATCTTTTAATCATCTACCTATTATCTATTTATATGTTTTTAATCAATACTATGTTGTCATGTTTACTGTAGCTTTATAGTAAGTTTTGAATTTGTATAGCATGAGTCCTTCAACCCTCGTTTTTTTCTTTAGTATTGGCTTTTCTAGACTTTTTGCCTTTTCACACAAACTTGAAAATTGGTTTTTTGATATCTACAAAATAACTTGCTGGGATTTTTTATGGCGATTCTAATGATTCTACAGATCAAGGTGGGAAAAATTCACATCTTAACAATACTGAGTATTCCAATTCATGAGCACAGAATATCTCTCCATTTATTTAGTTTTTTTATTTCTTTCATCAAAATTTAATAGTTTCCTATTTGTATATAGATCTGGAATAAACTTTATCAGATTTATATCTAAGGTTTTTTCTGGTGCTATTATAAATGTATACAAATATATATCTTTTTTAAGTTATCAAGTCCAATTATTTATTGATGTTATATTGGAAAAAATTGACCTTTGTTTATTGATCTTGTATATCAGTAACCCTGTTATACTTGCTTATTATTTCCAGGCATCCTTTTTTTTTTCTTTTAATTCTTTGGTATATTCTACATAGACAACCAAATTATATACAAATAAAAAAAAATTATTCCTACTTAGTACACATTGCATTTTTTTTTTCTCTCTGTTGAGCTACCTAAGACTTCCAGTACAATGTTGAATACAGTAGGAAAAGAGGACATCATTGCCCTATTGCCAGTCTTAGGAGAAAACTGTTCAGTTCCTTATCAACATGTATATTGTTTAAAAATATGTATAATGTTAGCTATAGGTTTTTTTAGGCTTGTCTTAACAAGTTGAGGAAATTATCCACAATTCCTATTTTGCTAAGTTTTTTTTTTTTTTATTGTGATTGACTGTTAGATTTTGTGAGGTGTTTTTTTTTTTTTCTGTATCAATTGATATTTTTTTTATAATCCTGTTGTTGTGTGGATTACTTTTTCCTTTTTTTTAACAGAACTTATATTTTATAACTCTTTTAGGTTCACAGCAAAACTGAGAGAAATGTACAGAATGTTCTCATATACCCCATTTACACACAGTCTCCCTCATTGTCAATATCCTGTAATGAGTGGTATGTTTGTTACCCTTGGTGTTGGGTTAGGATTTACTCCATAGGTTTTGACATATGTATAATGACATATGTGCACCACTATAGTACTGTGCATAGTAGTTTCACTGAACTAACCCTGTGCTCAGTCTATTCATCCCTCTCTACCCCCAACCTCTAGCAACCACTGGTAATTTTACTGTCTACATAGTTCTGTTTTTTCCAGAATCTCATACAGTATGGAATTATATGGTAGGTAAACTTTTCAGATTGGTTTCTTTCACTTAGCCATATGCATTTGAGTTTCGTTTATGACTTTTCATGGCTTGATAGCTCATTTCTTCTTAGTGGTAAATAATATTCTATTGTCTGGATGTATTATAGCTTATTTTTATCCATTCACCTACTGAAGGGGGCATGCTGTTTGCTTCTAAGTTTAGGCAATTATGAATAAAGCTACTACAAACATCTTTATGCAGGTTTTTGTATGGACATAAGTTTTCAGCTATTTTGGGTAAATATCAAAGAGTACAGTTGTTGAATCATATGGTAAGCGTGTTCAGTTTTGTAAAAGACTTCTAGCCTCATTTCCAAAAGGCTATACCATTTTTCTATCAGCAATAATTAAGAGTTCCTATTTCTTCACATCCTTGCCAGCATTTGCTGTTGTCAGTGTTTCGATTTTTCACAATTCTAATAGGTGTATAGTTTTAGTTAGCAACTATTTTAGTTAGCAATTACTTAATGACATATAATGTTAGAACTTTTTTATATGGTTATTTGCCATCTGCCTCTTTTACGGTGAGGTGTCTGTTTAGGTCTTTTACCCCTTTTTTAATTGAGCTCTTTTTTCTTATTATTGAGTTTTATATTGATTGCATTTTGAATATATAACAAGCCTTACATATTTGGAATAAATCCCACATGGTCATAGTGTATAATTTTTGTGGATTCAATTTGCTAATATTTTGTTGAAGATTTTTGTATCTGTGTTCATGAGAGATATTGGTCTGCAGTTTTTCTTTCTTGTAATATATGTATCTGATTTTGGTATTAGAGTATTACTAGCTTTACAAAATGAGTTTGGTAGTATTCCCTCTGCTTCTGTTTCCTGGAAGATACTGTGGAGAATTGGTGTCATTTCTTACTTTAAAGGTATTTCATAGAATTCACCATCCAGGACTGGTGTTTTCTTTTTCAGAAGGCATTGACTGATTAGTTTCTTTAATAGATATAGACCTATTCAGATGACCTGGTGTGAGTTTTGGTAGTTTGTGTCTATTAAGGGCTTGGTTCTTTTCATTTAAGTTGTCAAATTTGTGGGACTATAGTCCCACAATATTCCCACAGTATTCCTTTATTATCATTTGACTGTCTATGGGTTCAATATAATGATCTTTCTTTGTTTACATTGCTACTTTGTGTTCTTTCTCTCTCTCTACCTCCATTCCTCCCTCCCCCATTTCTCAATCCCAGTAGAAATTGTGATGGTTAATTTCATATGTCAACTTGTTTGGGCTGTAGTGCCCATATATTTTGGCAAGGCATTGTTCTGGATGTTCTGTGAGGTTGTTTTTATATGAGATTTACATTTAATCTGGTGGACTTTGAGTAAAGCATTTTGGTAAGATTTACATTTAATTTGGTAGACTTTGAATAAAGCATTATGGTCCACCATAATGTGGGTGGACCTTATCCAATTAGTGGAAAGTTTAAAAAGAACAAAAGGCTAACCTCCCATTAAAAAGAGGGAATCCTCCATTAGACTCCCTTCAGACTTTGCCTACATCAGGTTCTTCCTGATTTTATATAGCACACTGTTTTTGAACTTGACCTGCAACTTTTTCCTAAGTCTCCTGCCTACCAGCTTCACCAGATTTTGGAATTAAATTGTTCTTTGTTTAGTTTCTTACAATGAAAACTTAGGTTATTGTTTTAAAGCTTTACTTTTTCTGATATATATGTGTGTGTCAAACACACACCCACATCAATCTCCCTCTAAGCACTGCTTTTTCTTCATCCCATAAATTTTGACAAGTTGTATTTTCATTCTCTTTAGTCAAAATATTTTTAAAATTCTCTTGAAAGTTCCATACAAGCTTGAGAATACAACATATACCGGTGTTGTTGGTTAGAGTATTTTAATATATCTCAAGTAGATTAAGTTGATTTATACCACTCTTCAAGTCAACTATATCTTTACTGAATTTTTGCCTGCTTAATGTGTCAGTTACTGAAGAAGGAATGTTGAAGTCTTTGACTATCATAGTGAATTTTTATATTTATTTTTTCAATTTTATCAGTTTTTGCCTGATCTATGTTGATGTTCCATTTAGGTGCATACTCATTTAAGATTGATTGTATAACTTCTTGTAAAATTGAGTCCTTTATCATTATGTAGTGCCTCTCTTTATCTTTGATAATTTTTCTTATTCTGTAGTCAGCTTCATCTGAAATTAATCTAGCTATTTTAGCTTTTTTCTGAGTAGGATTCACATGGTATATCTTTCTCCATTCCTTTACTTTAAATATTTTTGTAGGCAATATACAATTGGGTCTTTTAATCCACTCTGGTATTCTTTAACTTTTAATTGGTATATTCATACCATCATATTCAAAGTAATTATTGATATAGTTGGATTAATACATACCATGTTTGTAATTATTTTCTATTTATTGATTTTGCTCCTTGATCCTTTTTTTTTCTTTTAAAAGTTTTATTTATTCACATGATAGAAAGTAAGAGAGAGAACAGGCAGAGGAAGAGGGAGAGGGAGAAGCAGACTCCCCTCTTAGTTGGGAGCCTGACATGGGGCTTGATTCTAGGATCTGGAGATAATGACCTGAGCCAAAGGCAGACATCCAACCATCTGAGCCACCCAGGCACCCCCTACTCCTTGATTGCTTTTTCTCCTCTTTTCCTACTTTCCTAGTCTCAACTGAATATTTCATAAGATTTTATTTTTTTACTCTCTTAGCTTATAAATTATGTCTTTTAAAAAATTGTTTCAGTGATTGCTCTAGAATTTCCCATGTATATTTTTAAGTAATCGATTTCTTTCTTTCATTCTTTTTTCTTTCTTTCATTTCTTTCTTTCTCTCTTTCTCTCTTAGAAAGTAAGAGAGAAAAAAAGAAAGAGAGATGGAGGAAGAGGGAAAGAGAGAATCCATAAGCAGGCTCCTGGTCCAGTGTGGAGCCCAATTTGGGACTTGATCTCACAACCCTGAGATCATGACCACAGTCAAAATCAAGACTCAGATGTCTAACCAATTCAGCCACCCAGGCACCCCTTTAAGTAATCTAAATCCATCTGTAAATAACACTATATAGTCTCATGTGCCACATAGGTGTGTTGTTATAGGATATTCCTAGTCCCTCTTCCTTTTCCTACATTCTTAATTTTTATTGAATACTCCTTTATCAAAAGTTTTCTTTTTCTCTGCTAAGTTTCTATTCTCTCCACTTTGCTTAAACTCAAAAGACATAGACTTCCAATACTGAGGTGATAAATATTAGTAATATACATGGGTATTTTAAGTTCATAACAAAAATATGAAGAAGTCAGTGGGTTATATGTTGTTAAATTCTGACCATGAAACTCTCAATACCTGGGAAGTAGACTAACTGGGCTCTCAGCACCCTTTTATGTCTTCAGGATGTTTCTGAAAGGTCTTTGTACCTGTACTGGAACACCAAGTGGCTTCCCAGTATGGTACTGTTGACTCATCCCTAGCTTTGTATGTGGTAACAGACTGAAAAATCTACTTGAGCCTCAACAGCTAGTCACACACTTTGAAAGAAAAGCAACAGCACAACAAATATTTGAATATGTGAGAGTTTGCGGTATAATTACGTCTTTGACAAATGCCCTGTATTTTTACCAAGGGTATCAACTGGGTATAAGATAGAGAGATGGTCTACCCCACCACAATGAAAACTGATGTCTTCCCAGACACTGGTTTATTTGTACTCATTTCCACTGTCGAAATGAAATTTTCCTAAACAACAGATGAAATATTGTGAACTTCCTCTGATAAACTCACCACTTAGTCCCTTCTCCTCTTTTTGTCTTTTCTCTTCTTTTCACTCTCCACTTTCTTCCAAATAGTCTTCAGAAATGTAAACATAAGAGAAATTATGCTGCAAGCTTGTTCTTCATAAAAGAACAGCTTTTAATTAAATTAGAAAAAAAATACCGCCACAGGCAACACTTAAACTGACAAGGAATGCATTCTGTTAATCTTTGCAGAGAGGCACTGTACACTGCGCTTAATTTAATTAGGTAGAGAAAAGGCCTGTTCAGTCCTAGGGGTTTACCAGTGTCCTTTTAAATTGAGGACACAGCATTTATATAAAGTCATTTTAATATCAGGCGATACATTTCTAAACAGTAATTTAAAAATATTACTTGCTATTATTAAATGATACCTTCTTGCAGCTTCTCACTTCATGAGACAACTTTCATTTCACAGAGAAATTTCACCCACCAACAAGCCTTTTTCTAGCCTCCAATAATTTATTGACTTTGGAAGTGTTAAATAATTAGGACTAAGTCCCCTGGAAAATAACTGCAGGAGGGAAATACATGTCAAAGCTATATTACAATGGATAATGTATTTGGATTATGTTTCACTTCTGGGCCATGGTAGTGAGTGATAACAAATAACTTTTATATTAAAAATCATATTACAGTGGAGAAGTGGGTTCCATTCTGATGTCACTCCTGGCACTACAGACACAGAAAGGAAAACTTTAAAATATTTTGATCATTTTTAAAAAAAATTTCAAATCATAATCTCCAACACTTCAAAGTCTTCATTGACTATCTCTACCCCCCCTTTTAAAAGATTTTATTTATTTATTTGACAGGGAGAAAGAGCACACAAACAGTGGGAGCAGCAGACAGAGGGAGAAGCAGGTTCCCCACCAAGCAAGGATCCCGATGCGGGACTCAACCCCAGGACTCTGGGACCATGATCTGAGCTGAAAGCAGACATTTAACCAACTGAGCCACCCAGTGTTTCATATCTACCCCTGTTGATCACCCTAAGGAGCTAGATAGGCTATCAATCTGTCATACTCACAAACTATAATATAAAATCATCTATAGATCATACTGAGTCACCAAATACAAGTCACTACTGTTCAAAAAGCAAGTTGTATACTAAGAAATGTTCTATTACATATATATACATCTATCTATCTATCTATCTATCTCCCCCAGAATCTGAGGAAATGCTGTTGCCATGACCATAAGGAACATTATGAATCAAAGTGAGGATATGTATTTTTAATTCTTTGGATTTTGTTCATTAGTTTATCCATTCATGAAAGTAGTTAAGGGTAGACGCCAGCCTAGGTGACAGTGATTTGAATTAGTGAAACCGAGTTCTTGGCAGCTTAAAGCTTAGAATACAACAGTCTTGGGGATATTTCTTACTATGGTTTCAGATTCAGGTAAGAGCAGTTTTTGAGTAATAAAGGAGTACTGAATAAGGGATTCAGAGGAAGTATGGTAATCTCTCTTTTGATTATCTATTGATACATCAAAATATCTTTTCCAATTATGAGGATCATATATGATGGCGAAATTAGTTCACCACAAGTGGTACAAATTCATTTTCAGCAAAAACTAGTAAGCATCTAATTTTCAGTTCTCATCTGACAACCCAAGCAGACCTCTGATTTAAAATTACTGTTTGGGGACAAATTAAAAGTTCATGTTCAGGCAGGATATTTCTTGGTATTCATTTGCACAGAGACTTATATAACTGGTCCATCCCCCATTATTATATAAGAAGAATTCATTCTTAAGTGTTTAACAGAGTCAAGACGAAAAGAAGCCTCAACAAATGCTGGCTGTCATGGCTGCTTGAGAGATACCATATCAGGGTTAGGCATACAGGCATTGCTGTCAGGAGGACCTGGATTTGAATCCCA
The DNA here is from genome assembly GCF_030435805.1 of Mustela lutreola. Lineage (NCBI taxonomy): Eukaryota > Metazoa > Chordata > Mammalia > Carnivora > Mustelidae > Mustela > Mustela lutreola. The sequence goes on from NC_081292.1 coordinate 189,773,295, forward strand.
GTTCTGTCACTTATTAGCTGAATTATCTTGGGCTTATTACTTCAGCTCTGGAGGTTCAGATGCTTTGTGTTTAAAATAATAACCACCATGCAGGGATGTCGCTTAAGGACCAAATGTGAAAATATAACCAAAATACTTATTAGTAAGCTTGAATAGAGTAAGTACTAAATAAATCTTGGAATTTATTGTTTTTATGAGCAGTAAATAGGCCTTCAAGGTGGTTTTGTATTTCTTGATGATTTAAATAAAATGTTTTTGTCACAGTTAACAGAAAATCTGACTCAAATGTTTTTAAAAATAGACAAAATGAATCTGGAAGTGTAATAATTTCAGAAGTTTTTATCATAGCCTTAACAACAACTTTAATAACCCAGATTGTCTCCATATTTATTTTTGCTGTCACACTCAGCATTGATTTTTGTCCTCAGACGTGTACACTCATGACATAAGATGGCTGCCACAGCTCTGCCCTCACAATTTAACAGGACATTGTGCAATGGCCAGAAATGAAAGAGAATGTCAAGAATTGTGCAAGATCTGAGATTTAACATTACTTTCAGTCGAACAGATATTCTGACACAGTTTCATAGATGTTGACCAAAGACATGAAACCCTTGAGTAAGTCAGAGGTGGACAGTATATGGCTTAGAACAAAAGCAATGGCCATAGTGTCATCACTTCTTTGAGCTATTTCCCAAAGTCACAATTCCCATAAGGGCGCTAGGACAGGGGTCTGATGATGCCTTCATATTCTGTGGAGTGCTTTCAGGAGAGGGACCCCCAATAGTAGGAAAAGTCTAGTCTTTTTTGTTCTTATGAGCTATAAGCAAACCTGCTTGACTTTTGTGTTGGAAGAAGACATTATCTTTATTATTCTGGACAAAGCAAATCTGTCCTGTGTGCCAAAACTATTTCTATCCTTAAATACTATTCATTATACAAATTCCTTAAGAAATAGTCTGGAAGAGAAGGGCAGGGAGTAGAAAAACACTAAAATTCCCAAACTGAAAGCAAACCCCATCCTCATGCCTCTTAGAAGTAATAAAATCTTTTCTAAAAGGTTCCTGGAAGTCTTTTCTTCATTTAATATATTGGAGCCTCACTTGCATGCTTAGTTCCAACAATAGCAAGGGAAAGAGGAGTGCCAAAATTGACTTTTATTAAACAAGATTGGATTCCTAGGGCTAAAGAAGACACTATCCTCCCCTAGAGCATGTGCTTTCCTGAATCTGGAAAAAAAGAATTTTGCTGTTTGCTATTTTCTTAAACAGCAAACATGGGGGGTTATGATTAGATAAGTAACAAACCAATAGGAGTTGCTACACCTGGTGTGTGTGTGTGTGTGTGTGTGTGTGTGTGTCCCCACATTAACCAGGTTAAATTGTCCTTTAAAGAAAACTCTTGGGATGCCTGGGTGCCTCGGTGCATTAAAGTCTCTGCCTTCGGTTCAGGTCATGATCCCAGGACCCTGAGATCAAGCCCCGCATCGGGCTCTCTGCCCAGTGGAGAGCCTGCTTCCTCCTCTCTCTCTGCCTGCCTCTCTGTATACTTGTGATCTCTGTCAAATAAGTAAATAAAATCTTTTTTAAAAATAAGTAAATAAACAAAACTCTCATAAGTGTGGCTGCATTATGGCAATTGTAATAGGCAGGCAAATGCACTCTTTTTACTTTGGGGTATTGAAAAATGTGTATGGGTGTGCTCATACACATGCATGAAAGAGAGAAATCATATTTTTAACAGTGGCTATCTATGAATAATGATATTATTTTGTTGTTACTTTCTCTGTATTCTCTATTTTTCCACACTGAATATGTATTGTAGTACATGATTCATAGTAGGTACTCACTAAAAAGTTATAAAGTTTATTAATGAGTAATTTTTTAGCTTATAATATAGGTTATCTATGTTGGGATACTCTTCTAAGAAAATCTTTGAGTATTAAATTATGTTGACACTTTATTTTGTTTCTATTGTTGTTCAACATTAATCATTTTATTAAAGCATATATTACTAAGAAAACCATACCTAATGTGGTCACCCTATGTCAGATGATACTTTTATCATATACTTCAGTGTTTTATTCATCCTCAAGCATTTTTTGGCAAGATGAAATGCTCAGCACTTTAGATAACCCTGTGTATCCGTGTGGATGCCAGTAAGGAAACCACCTAATGAGCTCTTACATTCCATCCATAAGCTATAAATCTGTATTATCTGTGCATCTTTCAGATGCTTTTTTCTTCAAATGGAATATTTCCCTCATTGCAGAAAGTGTTGAACACATTATCTTGGCTACTTCTTATGTAAAAAATAAAGAATAATTCACATGAAAGAATAAGCTGGATGATACCCTCATGGCCTGAACTATTGAAAAGTTGAGAAGGGGTGGGTGCAGCCACAGGGGTGGGGGGATGGAGAGGACAGGGGAGACATGAGTGGAAGCTCAAGGAGGAGAAATTGTGCTCAACTGATAGCACAAAAGGTAACAGAGAATGCAAGCTGGTGCAGCCACTCTGGAAAACAGCATGGAGGTTCCTCAAAATGTTGAAAACAGAACTGCCCTATGACCCAGCAATTGCACTATTGGGTATTTACCCTAAAGATACAAACGTAGTGATCCAAAGGGGCACGTGCACCCGAATGTTTATAGCAGCAATGTCCACAATAGCCAAACTATGGAAAGAACCTAGATGTCCATCAACAGATGAATGGATCAAGAAGATGTGGTATATATACACAATGGAATACTATGCAGCCATCAAAAGAAATGAAATCTTGCCATTTGCAACAACATGGATGGAACTAGAGCGTATCATGCTTAGCGAAATAAGTCAAGTGGTGAAAGACAACTATCATATATCTCCCTGATATGAGGAAGTGGTGATGCAACATGGGGGCTTAAGTGGGTATGAGAAGAATAAATGAAACAAGATGGGATTGGGAGGGAGACAAACCATAAGTGACTCTTAATCTCACAAAACAATCTGAGGGTTGCTGGGGGGAGGGGGTTTGGGAGAAGGGGGTGGGATTATGGACATTGGGGAGGGTATGTGCTTTGGTGAGTGCTGTGAAGTGTGTAAATCTGGTGATTCACAGACCTGTACCCCTGGGGATAAAAATATATGTTTATAAAAAATAAAAAATTATAATAAAAAAATTTTTTTAAAAAAAGAAAAGCTGAGCAATGTATGTAGTACATTCCAGGTTAATAGACTTTTTTTTCTTTTCCTCTGTGAACTCACCAAGAAACTATGGTCAAGAAGCCATTCTGGTTGGGGGAATGCTACTTCTGAGAGACCTCAAAATGGCTTAAGCCAGTTCAACATCAAAGTTCTGCTAGAGTATCATAGGCCTCTGCAGGTGTTTTGCTACTGTATCTTCTTAGAATGCACTTAATTATTCATTCCACAAACATACAATGAGTGCTTATTATGTCTTGTGGATACAAAGATGAATAAGACATAGTTTCTAACCTGAAGGGCCTTACACAGAAAACAGCAATTAAATGACATTCTTCCTATAGAAGGAGGTAAAGGAGACTTTTTTTTTTTTTAATTTTATTTATTTATTTGACAGAGAGAAACCACAAGTAGTCGGAGAGGCAGGCAGAGAGACAGAGGGAAGCAGGCTCCCCGCCCAGCAGAGAGCCCGATGTGGGACTCAATCCCAGGACCCTGAGATCATAACCTGAGCCGAAGGCAGTGGCTTAACCCACTGAGCCACCCAGGCGCCCCGGTAAAGGAGACTTTAACTTTCCCGATGCTCAAGGAAAATTCCACTCTATGAGTCTAAGTTAGCAAAGTGAAAGGTCAAGGAAGAATCTTCTAATATGGAACATCATGAAGAAAAGAATGAAGACTTGGAAAAAATACAGTGAAGGATCAACTACTTAAAATTTGTTATGCTAGTATCCTGTAAAAATTTAGAAAGACAGCAAATAATTTTCCCTGCAAGAGTCAAACTATAAAATTAAAACTTAAAGGAGTCTATGGGGTGCCTGGGTGGTTTAGTTGGTTAAGCATCTGCCTTTGGCTCAGGCCATGATCTCAGGGTCCTGAGATCAAGTCCCACATTGGGCTCCCAGCTCAGCAGGGAGTCTGCTTCTCCCTTTGTGCTGTGTCTCTCTCTCTGACAAATAAATAAATAACGTCTTTAAAAAGGTTTTTTTTTAAAAAGGGGGTCCATAAAGCCAAAGTATTCAAGAAAAACTAAATGATTCTCAAGAAAAAAAATGTTTGTATTTTCTTTGAAATTGTTAGCATACATAAAGAAAGAAGGTTTTGGTCTTCCCTGGAAATATAGGCCAAAGTTGCAGAAAACAAAATTTGACACTTGTAGTGCTTCTTAGTACAAAATCAGGACTCTATGCTTAAAAGGCTAAAGGACAGAATTTTTATCTTAGTAAAATCAACAGAGGAACTGCTATCGCCTTGTAAGTTCCCTTAAGAGAAAGCCCAAGAAACTTTTGCTCTGGTCTTTCCCAACAAGCACGTGGGCATTTTGAATATGAAGGTGAAGAGTTTAAAGAATAGCAGGAACCTCATAATGGCCTTAGGTTCAGTCCTCCCAAAATCAAACCCTGAGGCAAAAATTTAGGAGGCACAGATGAGCAAAGGGGAAATGTGATAGGAAAGGGAGAGAAAAGACAACAACAAGGATGCGTTGATGAACAATCTGCTATTTTAAGTTACCAGAGTTAAATCCAATAGGGTCCATCTCGGAAACCAGGTATAATAGGTTTCAGGATTCTCAGTGAATGATGGGACTCTCATCTGCCATTACTGAAGGTTGCTCTAGGGCAGCGAATTCTTCCCACCCCACACAGCCACACACTTCTAGGTCACTTAAGTACAAAGAAGCAAGTGTGGGAAAACCATTGAGCAGAGAAATGAAAAATCAAGTACTTAAAATAGGAAGCTGTCAGCTTGCTGGTACCAGAGTTTCAGGGAACTTGGATGAAGTGAGAGAAGGTGAGGTAGCATCTGCTTCAAAATACCCTTGTGTTTCTCAGTTTTCCCATGTCTCACATGGAATCCTCTCTGTTACATATTCTCATCATTGTGACCCATCAAAATCTCATGGGGAAAAAAAAAAAGAAACTTGAAGCAGAAGATTAATAACACTGGATACATCTCTTACTGCTGCAGCTCTTACTACTGCAAATACTTGTGAGCATTACCAGACCCAATCTAAATTTCCTTCACCTTGCAGAGTAAATCCACTGGTCTAAATTAACTTGCTCAGTGGGATGAAGGGAACTTTATTTCTGAGGAGTTGAAGTTCCTGGTCACCTCTTCAAGTCATGGCTGGTGCAATTACCCATTGTGTGTTTACCAGATGAGAATCAGTAAGAGGCACTCTAGTGGATCCCTGAATTTCAATCACACTACTCTCTCACTTCATTACACAGCACCCATCCTAGTTCTTCATAATCATTGGCGTTAGTTAACCTTCCAGTATAGAAACTACTATTTTGCCCACTGGTTTCTTAGCATGAAGATATAAAATGTAGTTTCTTGTTACCTCCTATGCCCCTAAAGAAAATACTATTCCAGAGATCATATCTCATAATCCAGCAGAAGCTGGGGAAGTCCTAGGGGCAGGAAACACAAATTCCCTACCTGGATCATCTGGACTGATAGTGACAAGGGCCACGGCCACTTCTATCCATTTGGTTCCTGGACCCATGTAATTTAGCAACTGGGAAAATAAGACGTTGTAATGGTTGTTGTTTAATGTATATAATGCATCCTAGAGAACATACAGGAAATTATCCCCAAGCTGGTACCTTGACTGAGATTTTAAGAGACTATTTCCATATTTATCTATGCTGACAGTTTCTAGAAGATATAGCAAATGGTAGAATCATCTGATCCTATGATTCTGTACTCATTGTTATACCCTCTTTGCTTAAAATATGTTGCTTGATTTAAGGGGCTATTATGTAAGACCTCATGTTGCAAATTAGATCATTTGTGGAACTCTTAGAAAGTAATGCTGAAAAAAGCACTAAAGACAAGGAAGACAAACTCATTCCTGCCCCCTCTAGTATAAAGAGGTCCTATGTAACTTGCCAGGAGTAGCTGGTGAGTCTCCACAAGGTACCCTATCTAGAACTCAGGGTTAGTCTGTTTCTATCTAGAAGGTAGAACATTCAGCAGCAACAGTAACTGGATAAACCTTCCTAAGAGGGAACCCATGCTATTGAGCTCATGTATAGCTTTCATTCCTTGCACTGCCTATACTCTGTCCATGGGTCTATTTCGCAAGCAAGAATTAAAGTCAGAACGGCTGACTAATCTTGACTAAAAAGCCATCTTAACTACCAATTGTTCAGTGCGTTCTCTGCAGAAAATGCTTTCTTTCAGATCAGAAACAAAAGATATGTACAAAATTGAACCCAATCTCATAGTTTCATCCATATGCCTTTTCCTGAGACCACATTCACTCCTCCAATGTCACTCTCTCCAGGTTTTTATGACCAGCCAAACTATTTACCACTGCTCATTAACCATGTATATCCTTTCAACAGACCCCTTCTCCTTTCAAAGTTGATGATCCAATGTACTGCTTTGCTTTCTGACTCTCTAGGAGGATTTCTGCTCACCACCTACATCTACGACCATGCTTAAGTGAACTATCAGGCAGCAACTGTTCATTTTCAATGATAACATATCCAGAGATCCATCTATAAAGTAGCTCAACTGTATCTTCTTCCGTCAGCTAATTGTATAAAACTCTTCACAAATCCTTAAGTCATAAGCCAGGAAGAGTTGTCAGGGTAACACAAATTGGTGATGTAGGAACCTTGGCCACATATTTGTGTAACTTGAGTCCTCTGGACCAGCTTCGACTGGATTCCAAATACCGCATTTCTCTCCTATGATAGGTTATTTTGTGGTACCTGCTGTTGCTTATAAATTGGTGGGTATCTGAAAGCACCAAGGGCAGTGATAGATGACTTTGGTTACAGTATCAGTTGATGGTATAAGGTCAGGTGCTCGGTCTCTACTCTTCCTAAAAGCATACCAGGAGCTTCTTTTCAAACAGTAAATGATTAGCTACTTCAGAACATACAGAACATTCATAACATTCCACTAACACTGTGGTTTTGCACTAAAACCACAGTTATATCTCTCCTGTTTGGACTTGCCAGAGACTCCATACAGCATATCTTCTATGGACATCTATAACACCGTTAGATCTGACAGGTCATATGGCTCAAGTGGCAGTTTGCCCCACAGTCCATAAATGCTGCAAAGGCCCCTCTTGCTTGAAACTTAATCCAAAATTATAAGGCTTCCATGCCATTCATTAAATAGTCCAAAGTAGTCCTGGTAAGTATGGTATGAGCAAAGAAACAAAGGAATTGATAAAATAAGCATCATTACCTCTGTAACCTCTCAATTCTTTCAAAATAGCATTAATCTCTACAATTCTAAAATACTTACAATATTGCCTCCGATTTATTAGTTTGGCCCATAAACCTTGTTTCAGTAGCTTCTGTATATTTCTTCCACCATACACTCAGAAACTCAGAGAGTTCTAACAGTTGCTGTGAATATTCATCCTAATTATGCCTTCAGGGATCAGAGAGATGGCGTTGGGTGATATTCTGTTTATTTCTTGGACTCCATTTGCATCCACTGTAATAACATAACCATGGAGGTGTTTTGGGATTCCTTGGACACTACATACAATGACTCAAAATATCTGGTATTACTTTGGTAAATGGGTACAGGTTTCTGACAGAATCATAGCAGACGTGCGATGAGATTGGGTTTTTATCATAGATAAATCTATCAAGTAGCCTTGTGAAAGGCAATCTAAAAAGGTTACTCCTGAAAGCAATGATCCTAGACAGGAAGCTTCTGTTATTAGCATGTGTTAGAGATAACAAAGACCTAATCTAGAGAATAAAAGAGTAAGTCTGACTTTACCTTAAATAAACATAAAGAATCCAGGAACAAGATCCTTATCTTTATAGTTACTGGCCAAATTGAAAGGATAGTTCACATTTTCAGAAGTACTGTTAAGTGTACAGTAGGAAGAAATTGAGAAAGAAAATATGTCAGTTTCTAGTTACTGTATCCTTTCATTTTCGAGAACAAAACAGCGTCTGATAAAGTACCTCAGCAGTGTTTTCTAAACTGTGATATGCATACACATCATTTGGGGATCATGTTGATATGCCAATTTTCATTCAATAAATATGAGGAGTGGTTTGAGAGTCTACATTTCTAAGATTCCATGTGATACTTATTCTTTCATTCTGAGATCACATTTTAAGTACCAAGAGCAAAGGCTGGGGTGGCTGGGTGGCTCAGTGAGTTAAGTGTCTACCTTCAGCTTAGGTCATGATCCCAGGGTTCTGGGATCCAACCCTGCATCGGGGCTTCCTGCTCAGTGGGGAGTCTTCTTGTCCCTCTGCCCCCATCCCACTCATGCTCTCTCGCTCACTCTCTCTCAAATAAATAAATCTTAGCGGGAAAAAAAAAGAGAGAGAGAGAGAGAGAGAGCACAGGCTGTTTTAGGATGGCCTTATCTGCTCTCATGCAGACTTAAGCTAGAAATTAAAATAAGAATACATTTTGAAGTTTGCTCTATCCTTTTCCACATTTTATGTACTCGTATCACAAAATTATCTGTTAATCAGGGTATCCACAGCTGACGCAAGGTGATTTCCTATCAGTCTAATTGGAATCAGGGGCCTATATTAATCAAAATTCCAGGACTCATTCACAAAATGAGATGAACTGGGTTGAACTGATAATAATGGAACTATTTAAAACACCTCTTGCAAGAATATAGAATAAAGTTCTTCTCCAGCCAGCTCATTGCTTAAATGAATACACTGCATATTTTCATGCCAAAGTACTTATATACATCATATCTACAAACTCAAGAATGTTAGATCTAAAACTTGAGATCATATCATCTAATCTCACCAATGTGGCACATAGAACACAGAGAGTGCTATGAAAATAAGAATAACAAAAAGGCCTTCATCATTCAGGTTAAAGTTTTTTAACAAAGAAATTCTGCCAGCTCTGCTAGGCAGTTGTTTTCCAATAGTATGCTCTCTGTTCTTTTGCTTAAATGCCTGTTGGTTTCACTAATGACTTTGGGAATCAAAAAGATTAATCAGGCCAAATTGGCTTTATAAAACACTGCTGGGGTTCCCAGTTTTAGATTCCTATCACACCTGATATATTTAAATCTTTTCCATCATTAAATTCCCAAAGAGGTATTTAGATAAAGACATCTATATGAACTCTGGAAACTAGGATTTCAAGGAATTATAGCAAGACACAATTCAAGTGAGACAAAATTGAGAAATGGCTGAATGAATCACCACCACCAGGAAAGGGAAAACCAACTAGGAGAATTAATAAAGATGACCTCAGAGGAAGTAGGCCCTTGGTGTGGAGTAGCACTGCAGAATGTACCCAAGTTTATTCAGAGGGTCAGTTGATGAAAAGACAAACCTTCATCCAAAAGTGCTTTACTCTAGGAAGCACACAGAAAGTAGTGCGTTCAGGAGAAGCACACAAAAAGTAGTCTGGATAGGAGACCTATGGGAAACTTATTCCTAGTTTCATAGTTGGTGTCCACAGAATTCTATGTCTACCTTATTTCTGACATCTAGAAAATAAGGACTCTAGTTGCAAGATGACAGAGTATTTGCACCAAATCCTCCTACTGCTGCACATACACACACACAAACACACACTGCTTAAAAACCAACCAAACAAGCATAATGAACAGTTATTGAGTCATAAACTGTGAGTCGTCCTCCCCAAAGGATAGAAACAAAAGGAAAAGAGCAGAGGAATCAACACCTATGACATTCACAGGAAACTTCTGTGTCACAGAAAGGTAGGAGCAAGAGCCTCGGTGCTACTCATGTCAGAGAGGAGCAGAAGCTAAGATACAAAGGAGCTTCAGAACCAACCAACCAACCAGAGCAGTTAGCTACGATAGTTGGAGTCATTTGTAGTTCTCAGCATTTCCAGATAACAATCGATGGAAATTGCAATGCAACCTTACATATCAAAACGTATGGCATGCAGGCAAAGCCAGGGAAAGGTACCATCTTAAATATACTCGTTAAAAAAAAAAACAGGGGAAGTTGAAAATAATGTGTTTGAAATGTGTTTTGAACTGAAAGGCCTGGGCAAATATCAGCCAAGAGAGAAATTGGTATCGGTGATTAAAACTGAAATAGTTTTAAAAAGGTAAGAGTAGCCAAGAATATTTTCTGAAAAGAAGCAAAGAGAATATTATTACCCAGTCATATGTCGGAATAGATCATAAGTCTTAAGTATTTAAAACATTGTGGTATCGACACAATAAAAACAAATAGATTGTGAGAACAGAACAGCCATAAAACACTAAGATATAAATGAAAAGAATAACATATTGGACTGTACAAGTAAAGCTTCAACATGTCTAAATGTGCCATAAAGAACACTAATAAACGAGTGAGATATTGCAATATATTCAATAAAAGAGTAATATTCTTCAGACATCAGAAATTCTTACAAATAACAACAACCTAATAGCAAGAAAAAGGAGGATAGATACAGACAACTCCAAAAAAAAAAAAAAGAAAAAGAAAAATACAAATGTCTTTTAAACATGTGACAAGTGCTTAATCAGAGAAGAAATATGCAAATGAAGAGTAAAACAATGAGATATAATTTTTCCTTATCAGCTTAGCCATAGTGTAAATGTTTGACAATTTCAAGTTTTGGCAAACAGGGAAGAGAGCTGTTTAACACTGGTTTAATGCTGTGGAGGGTGGTACCACTCTATCAAGTTCGAATATACATTCTTTTGACTATACAGTTGCAAAATTTGATGAATAACCTAAAGAAATAATGCTACAAGCACAAAGAGGCATAGTCAAAATATGTTCATAGTAGCATTGCTTTGAAAGTAAACATTTAGAGAAAAATCTTAAGTCAAAAACTAGAGGGTAGGTTAAGTGGGGCATTTAAAAATAATCAGAACAGGAAAATGTCTCTAAGACTCCATATTGTTGAGTGAAATGATGTATACATATACGCACATGCTAGCATGCACATAAATAAAAAAAACTTTTAACAGTATACAAAATCTATTATAGGATAACAGTTCTTCTGGCTATGATTTAGAATGTCTGGGAAGGTAGTGCCAGAAGTCAGCCAAGAAGACATTAGTTTATCTACTTCTTCAAATATACAGATATATATAGATACATAGATTTTTTTTTTTTTTTTTTTAAGTAGCCTCCACATCCAACATGGAGCTTGAACTCATGTCTTCCTATATTTTTCAGGGAATGTTTTTAAATGTGTAGCTACCTTGATAATTCTTAGCTGAAAGGATTGGTGATCTTAGAAGCTGTAACATAGTCTTTGTACTTGTATTTCTGTAAATGTGTGCTTAATTATATTAGTCATAAATAGACACTGTTTGACTAGAAAAATCTTAGAGAACTTTATTGGTCAATGGATTCACCTCCCATGGTGTATAAATCACCCACCATTACCTCACCAGCATTACATATATTCTGTTGCCCTGATCTGCCATTCTTCAATAAAACGAATCAAGGCTTCTTAGAAAAGTAACTGATTCTAGTACTGTGGCCTGGAGCATCTAGTTGTGCCAGAAAGCATGGAAATGCTCAAATAGCCAAAGGAGTCAACTTCACAGCCGTTCACAGTGGCTAAAGCTAGAATAATTTTAACACTTTCATGAATAATAGTATCACGGGATTATAACTGAAAGAATACAGAAAGTATCCATGAGTCTGTATTGGTATAAATAAATGAATGAATACATAAAAGAAGGAAAATAAAATTTTTAATTTAATTTAATTTTTTTTTAAGATTTTATTTATTTATTTGACAGAGAGAGGTCACAGTAGGAGAGAGGAAGGGAAGAGATCACAGAGAGAGGAAGGGAAGCAGGCCCCCTGCTGAGCAGAGAGCCCGATGTGGGACTCGATCCCAGGACCCTGAGATCATGACCTGAGTCGAAGGCAGCGGCTTAACCCACTGAGCCACCCAGGCGCCCCTAATTTAATTTTTAACATGGAAGGAAAAGGATAAGTCCTTTTATTTATTTATTTATTTATTTATTTATTTATTTATTTATTTGACAGGCAGAGATCACAAGTAGGCAGAGAGGCAGGCAGAGAGACAGGAGGAAGCAGGCTCCCCGCTGAGCAGAAAGCCCGATGTGGGGCTTGATCCCAGGACCCTGAGATCATGACCTGAGCTGAAGGCAGAGGATTTAACCACTGAGCCACCCAGGCACCCAAGGATAAGTCCTCTTTATAGAAGAACTACAATTAGGAACTGTGTGAGGAATGAAGGAAGTGGACAATCACCATTAGGATGCCACAGTAAGCATTTCCTCAGGCAAGATCCACAGACGAATGCCAAAATTAGTGGATGAAACTTTAGGATAATTTACTTAGCTTTAAAGTATCTTCCCTCAAATACATTAATTATTGTGGTGATTTTAGCATTTGACCATAAATTCTTTGATAGTCTCACCTGCAGAGTGAGAGGCTTAATTTCCATCCCCTTGAGTGTGAGCTAGACTTAGTGATTCCCTTCCAACAAAGAGTATTGAAAAAGAAGAATTATAACTTAGCAATGGAGAATCCTATGAAACATGAACTTAATCAAGATCAACACTGCTAGTAATAACATGTGTTGAGCACAGATCTTGAAAGTGAGAAGGTTGGATCTTCATCTACTACTAACATGAAGTGAGAAGAGCTAAGAAACTACTGCAATTAGTCTATATGAGAAATCACTGACCCTGAGCAAGAAACTTAGCCTCTCTATATGAGTCCAAAAATGGAAATTATATTGTTTTACTGTTACCAGAAATTTTATATGACTAAAGCATAGCAGTAGATAGCAGAATGATATAATATTTAAATAAAAATTTAGTATGCACTTTCTATTTGCAAAAGCAAAACGAAATAAAAACATTTGAATGAACCTATCTTAAAGGGGTGTGTGTGTGTCTGTGTGTGTGTGTGTGTGTGTGTGTGTGTGTGTGTGTGTTGAGATTGGTAGAATAGGAGGTGGGACAGAGAACAGAAATTAAATAAGACGAATTCTCCAGGACATCCCAACTCCAGATATACAAATGCAAAACATCAGCAATGATTAAATAAAGTAATAGACTATAACAAGGCCCCCTGGTTATATAGCTTCACCATCCTATATAATTAGAATTCCCTCATTTGTTACATTGAGGAAGATACATAATAATATACCTACAGGTTAAAAAATAGATGTAATTCCTACTAATCCATTTACACATTGACCTTCATTCTGTGTGACCACCCATTGCCTTATAGAATCTTAGATCTAGTCACATTCTGATAAACTACCTCAGGCAGGTCAAAGCCTTCCTTGAGAAAAATGTATTTCCATTGCCATAAGCTGCCCTTCTGTTTGAACATCACTTTGCTAATATTACTCCCTCTCCTTGATCTAAACTTATCCTCCCTCTTTCTAGAAATACATCTTTATGATTTTATCTATATATTTTATTATAACTCTAATTGGTTTTTCCAACTTGGCAAGATCTCTCACATTGTTTTATAAAGAAGCTTTTCCTTGAGGCTCAGTTTTAATATATGAGCCACAGAGCAAATACTTGCTATTAGCCACATTCCAAATGGAAGAATGCTAAAATATACCATAAAATACAGCTAAGTAAACATGTTGATATTCAGATTTTAAAAAGTTGAAGTATAAGGGAAAGCAAATATTGTAAAATTAAAAAACAATAATAATCAAAATAATCACTTATCCCATCAATGTAAGACTTTGAAGTATTTTGTTGCTGATTCTCTAGTGAAATGTCTGCATCTTCTTCCATTAAAGGTTCATTTACAAAAAAATAACGTAAAAATTTATATAGAGATCATTTCAGGTAAGTAATTTACCTGAGTGCTTATAATATAGTCAGTAATACTTCAGTCAGGAAAGAAAACGTTAATGGAATAGAGCCTTTTTATTCTACCTAACGGATATTTCTCCCTCTAAATATGTTTTAGCAAAGCACTAGAAACAAATTATCACAATGCTACATATTGAGATTCAGTGAACAGGTGTGTATGAGCTCTATCCTTGATGAAAATAACTAGAAAATGACTTCCTTATTTAATTGATAACTTACCAGTGAGGTTTTAAAATTTCAGCAATTTTTTTTTCAGAGGAAATGAAGAAGAATTTCAGCGAATGATTTAGAAAAAAAGGACAATAAGCTTTCCCTTACTGTTTTTCCCCCTACTGTTTTGATTACACCGTCATAGAAGAATAATTTAATGAGATATTGATTTTTCTTACATTTCTGATGTAATCCCTTCTCATTTCTTTCTCCAATAAGACAGCCCCGCTTGGAGAAGTTTGTGTGTAGTAGGTCATCAAAAAGATTACGCTTGGTTGGTGTGTCAGGGTTAGGTGGGGACAGCAGAAAGTAAAAAGGGAAAGGAAAGGAAGAAATAAAGTAAGAGAAATGGGAAAGATTCCGAAGTCTGAGTAAGGAACAGAATTAGGTGGAGTAAAATATTGGTATCTTTTAGCCCCTCAGAGACAGCCTTGAGGAAGTCAGTCTCAGGATCAAAGGAGATGGCTATATGCAGAATCCAGATGAGCTAGACTCTGGTCCCAGGGCTCAGAATGTCTGCAAAGATGCTTATGTCAGAATAATGGAAACAGAGTTGCTGAATTGTGTGGAACCACAAGGGCTTAGAGAGTAAGGATGTTATCAGTGGGATATATGAAATATGAAAGAACTCTTGCCTTGCTTATTAGTAGTCATACTTCCCTCATGAATTCTTGGGCAATCCCAAGGTATGAGAATACTACAGCCTCCACTCCTGTCTCATAAAGCACTTTGGCATTATCTAAGCATTTGAGTTTGGCAAGTAAGATTCAGGAGGTCTTCACGTGTTTATATGGTCACAAATTCACTTTCCAAATTTTTCTTACTATTTCTTATGCTTCACTGATCGGTATATAAACACCTTAGACAGTCATCGTGGTTCTGTTAAATCCAGATTTCTTCTTGTCCATAATTTATCAACTTGTTTTCTAAAACTTTAAGAGTTCCAATTCCAACACACACACACACACACACACACAGAGAGAGAGAGAGAGAGAGAGAGAGAGCCTGTACAGCTTTTGTCCTAAAGCTCCTGCGCATGGACTACGTGGATTCCTTTCTCTTCAAACTAATGTGAGCTAACAATTGGAGGCCAGTTTATGTCCTTGCAGTGGTGTACTTCCATCCATTTTAAAGTTAATGCAGCGTCTACAAAGGATTTTTCTTCCTTGTACTAGCACTTCCTGGTTTAAGAAACAATGAAAGAAAGAAAGAAAAAGAGGAAAGAAAGAAGAAAGGAAGGGAGGGAGGGAGGAAGAGAGGAAGGAGAGGAGAATAAAGAAAAAGAAAGAAATCAAATCATTTTTTTAACATTAATAGTGTATTTTTTTCCTTTTAGAGATTTATTTATTTGAGAGAGAGAAAGAGAGAGAGAGAGCAAGGAGTAGGGGCAGAGGGAGAGGGAAAGAGTCTCAAGCAGACTCCCTGCCAGGTGGGCATCCAGACTCGGCTTGATCTCACCACCCCGAGATCATGACTGGAGAGCTGAAATCAGGACTCGGACACTTAAGTGACTGGGCCACCCAGCCACCCCAGTGTTGCTACTTTCAAAAGAAAGACAGAAAAGAGAACCAAAGCGTACCACTTTAGAATATCACTAATTCATAAAGAAAGTAAAAGAGAAAGGAATAGGGAACTACAAAACAGCCAGAAAACAATAAGATAGCATCAAGTCCTTATCTATCAATTATTACTTTAAATTATTACTTTAAATTGGATTAAATTCTCCCCTCAAAAGGAATAGAGCGACTGACTGGGTACAAAAACAAGACTCAACTGTGTGCTGTCCACCAGAGACTCACTCCAACTTGAAGGACACACATAGGCTTAAAGTGAAGTGGGGGTTGGAGATACTCCATGCAAATGGAAAGCAAAAGAGAGCAGGGGTAGCTATTCTTGCATCAGGCAAAATCAACTTAATAAATAATAAAGAAAAGAAAAATCATGTAACGAGTTCAGAGAGTTGATCACTAGTACAAAGTACCAATAATAAAATTAAACTCATAGTCATCTTGGAAGAGTAAGTAAAGCTCATAAACAAAAGAATTATTGGTAGATTTGTGTAAGAAAATGTGCTTTTGTAATTTAATTGCATGTCTTCATGCAATTAAAGAGGTAACTAATCATTTGCCAACTGACCTATTTTCGGTATTGAAAAATTCCCTTCTAATATATCAATATATAATGAAAAGACAGCATATATATAGAGAGAGAGGACACAGGTTCCAGAGCCAGCTGGCTCTGGGACTGAATTTTCTACTTACATTACCTGCTTTACTAGACTGCAAAACAGAAAAAAAAAAAAAAAAAAGAAAGAAAAGAAAAGAAAAAGAAATACTGGGCACCATCACCCCCACTAAGGGGCAGTCTCCCAGCTCTTTCCCCAGATCTGTCCTTCCCTTCCTCCAGAGTGATAGAATTATTTGCTTACATGTCTCCCAGACATTTTAAGCCCCCAAGTGGGTCCCAGTTTTGTGCTGATTGACCATCACCAACCTAACCTGCTCTAATACATTCATTTGCAGAACTGTGGCATAGAATATTTAGAATTGTTAATGTGATTAGCCATAATAATTTATAATATGCTATTTCTTTATATGTAAGCCATTATTCTGTGACAGTATAGCATTTACTCTGTGGTAAGTTGTAACTTATTTCTACTGCTCATTTCCTAAATAAATTTGTTTATCATGAAGATTTTTTTTTTTTTAAAGAAAGTTAACCTTAGAAATTAAATGTAAAATGAGGCTGTGATCCTGTGTAAGTGTCAGAATGGATGATCTTGACCCTTGGATTCCAGATGGATCATTTAAAAAAATCCTGCCAATTGTTGTCTAATTTCATACTGTGCACTCCATCTGTTAGCTCACTTGCTCTGGTTAG
Organism: Mustela lutreola; assembly: GCF_030435805.1. NCBI lineage: Eukaryota > Metazoa > Chordata > Mammalia > Carnivora > Mustelidae > Mustela > Mustela lutreola. The sequence goes on from NC_081292.1 coordinate 189,790,365, forward strand.
GGGCTGCTTATCTGGCTTATTCTCTACCACTCCACAGAGACAAAACTCAACTGACATAAACACATATTTTGTGTAAGCATATGTATTTACAATGTACATTAGAAGAATTCAAGGACAGATTATAAGGAAAATAATACATTTTAAAATAAAACATTATTAAAATCTAGCTTACCAAGAAGTCTAGGAAACATAAACAAACAAACAAACAAAACAGACTAACAAACCAGAACTAAATTTTTGGAGGAGATATTCAGCACTTGTTTATTCATTTAACATTTAGGTTAAAATTCAGATCCAGAACAATAATGCATTTTAGCCTAAAAGCTATTAAATCTGTAATAAAAGCTCTTAATGAACATATAGTCAAAAGACACCAGAAATGTCATCTAGAGTTACTAAGTCAGTCCCTAAAAGGCAATCAGATTTGGGTTTAAAACCCTAATTTGGTGACTCAGCTCAGAGTTTCATTCAAAATTATATCATATGATAAAACCCATTGTTTCAAGAGCTTAAAGGCAATTTCCACAAATGCATATGCCTCTTGTAGTATTATAAATATTAAAATACATGTGCCTGGGTGGCTCAGTCAGTTAAGCATCCGACTATTGATTTTGGCTTAGATCGTGATCTCAGGGTTGTGAGCTCGAGCCCCATGTGAGGTTCTACGCTCAACGCAGAACCTGGTTGGGATTTTTCTCTTTCCATCTGCCACTCCCTCTCACCCTTTCTCTCTCCTTCTCTGAAAATAAATAAAATCTTCAAAGTTTTTTTAAATAATTAAACAAAGGGAATACGCTTCCATGCTAGACAGTGACATCTTTAATTTTCTGCATCCTCATATTACCTGGCACGTAGGGACTGCCCCATTAATGTATGCTGATCTTAAGCAGAAACCATATAGTTAAATCCATGATGTTCACTAGGATGATGAATGAAACATAGGGTAGCAGATTAAAGGGTGACATAGTTATTCTTGCTGTTTACTATTTATTTTAGCAACGTCTGCAAGGTTCTGGACCTGCTTCAAATTCTGCTCTATGATCAGATATGCAATTTCAGTACAGACAGTAAGTATTAGAACGGAGTATGAACACAATTCAAAAGCCTAAATTGCGTATTCTTATGTCACCATTGTAGAATGTATTTTAAAGGACTCCTGAAAAACAGCACTCGTAAGGTTACAGTTGCTACTACTTTTTCTCCCTTCTCAAACATTCCTCTTCCAGCGTCAATCTTCAACTCGCACATAGTTAGTGAGTCATTCAAAGTGCAAAATCTATTTTATTGGAAAAGGGAAATCTTTAGGCATAAAATTTGTTCAGAAAGAAATCTTTTCATATAAAACATAACCAAACCAAGAGAGTGCAAGGTATAGTGAGGATACAGCTTTGTCCATTACTGGAATCAACAGTGACATTTACAACAGACAGAGGTTAATGATGAGAGGTGAGACAGTAAGGAAGATAGAATGTTTGACTGGGAGCTATTGTGTTGGTTCAGGTCCAAGGATTCCTACCTGAACTCTATAGGGCTGCAAGTAGAGGTCTCTCTTCACCCTGGAATAAACTACTTTGTTGCCCAAGTGAAAATGTTTCCTGGCTGTTGATGCACTGTAAGGCTTTGGTGCCCAGAAGATGTGTCAGAAGACAACACCCTTGCCAACAATTTCAGTGATTTCCTAGAGAGTACTGGCTGCAGTCATCATCACCAGTGGACCAAGCTGATCTTGTTAGCGGTGGTCAGGAATTGGAACCAGCATGGGGTAGCATAGTCGCTGATGTGGTAATAGAAATACTCTTCATGAACCCAAAAGAAATATGCCCAAGGACTCCAAGAAACAACACTGTAAGAATCTGAGAACTTTTCATCAATGATTGATTGGCAGATCAAGGTAAAAACTGGTGACACATTGGTTTCTATAAAATAAATGGACATTTGTGCATTCGGCCAGAGGACAAGCTAGAAAATCTGGGGCAAATGGTCTCTGTTAAAGAGTTTTCAAAATTATGGCTTGAGAAAGAAAATAAGCAAAGGAAAAGAGTCAGACATTACCGTATGGTAATACTCCGTTAAGAAAAGAGCAGAGAACTCAAAGCACTAAAATACTGAAAACTCAACAACATATCTAACTTAAATATTATCAGGGAACTCCAAATTCAAAAATATAGAGAAAATAAGAAGCAGTTAACAATTAAAACAATTGAACAATTAAAAGTATGTTAATCTCCAGATAAGCTTCAATCAAGGTTTAGCTGGGGTTATAGCTGAGAAACCCCAAATGTGATTCCAGCATATAATATTATCAAAGAAAGGATTTGAGCATGCAAAATGTTTTATTTTCTCTGAAATATAACAGGGACTGCTTTCCCTGTATTTTGAACACATACTTCAGGGCATTCTGCTGGACTCACAGAACTATTATGAATTATTCGTCTCTGAATGGTCTGGGACCTCAGCAGCAAAGGTTGGTATGATAATAAATGGAATGAACCTCCAGGCACTGGTACAATGTACAATCAGAACTTCTGATGTGCCTTTAGTTTAGTAAAATAGAGGGTCCAAGAGTCCCAACTTAAAAATCTCCATATTTCCTTTAGGCCTCAGATGGATCTTGAAGCACATTATCACTGACTCACTTTTTCCAGCCGCACATCGTGCTGTTGAGTATGACCACTGGCACTCAGATGGATGTCATATTCTCCATACATATTTTATAATTTACAAAAAGCTGTTAAAATAAGACAACGCTTATTGTTATAACAGCTTTAGGTTCACAGCAAGATCAATAGGAAGGTACAGAGTCTCCATATACTCCATGTCCCCATACTTTCATATCCTCCCCCAGTAACAAAATCTCAGTTCCAAGAGGATAACATTTGCTATAATCAGTGAACTTACGCTGACTTATTCTCACCTGAAGTCCATAGATTACCTGAGGACTCATTCTTAATGTTATACACTGTATCAGTTTTAACAAATGTATAAAGAAATTTATCCACCATCGTAGTATCATATAGAATAGTTTCATTGCTCTAAAAATCCTTGTGTTTTGTCCATTAATCTCTTCCTCCCTCCTATCCCCTGGCAGGCACCAATCTTTTTGCTATTTCCATAACTTCGCCTGTTCTGAAGTGTCCCAGAATTGGAATCATACAAATATGCAGACTTTTCCCATAAGCTTCTTTCACTTAGTAATATGCATTTAAGTTTCCATCATGTCTGTTCATGGTTTGATCGCTCATTTCTTTTGAACACTACATAATATTCCACTGTGTGGATGTAACACAGTTTATTCTCCATTCACCAACTGAAAGACATGTTGGTTGCTTCTAAGTTTTGACAATTATAAAAGAGCTGCTATATACATACATGTGCAGGTTTTTGTGTGAACATAAGTTTTGGAAACTTTGGGGATCGATACCAGGGAACACAATGGCTAGTTCATATGGTAAGAGAGTATGTTTAGTTTTGTAAGAAACTACCAAACTATATTCCAAATGGGGCATTTTGGATTTCTCCCAGCACAAATGAGACTTCTTTTTGCTATACGCCCTCATCAGTATTTGTCATCATCTGTATTTTGGATTTTAGCAATTCTAATATGTGACTAGTAGCATCTCACTGTTGCATTAACTGGCAATTTCCTAATGACATATGATGTGGGGCACATTTTCTTATGCTTATTTGCCATCTGTATATCTTCTTTGTGGCATCTGTTCGATCTTCTGCCCATTTTTAATTAGGTTGTTTATTAACTTACTGTTGAGTTTCGAGTATTCTTTGTATATGTTGGATAGCCATACTTTATCCAATACTGTTTTACAAAAATATCATCTCCCAGTCTGTATTTGTTCCTGTAATTGTCTCATCCCTTCTTTAGACTCATCCTGCCTTTTTATAATCAAGTTTGTTTTTGAAGTAAAGTCAACAAAAGCAAAAATAATAAAAACATAAAATATCTCCTAATGCATCACTTTTCTAGTCTTACTCACAGAGAGACACACTTTCAAATATCCCATTCCTGACATCAAATCTTTCAGCTACTGGAAGGTCATGTATTAAATTGTAATTTTCACTTTAGATTATCCTCTACCATTCCTCTACGGAATTCTAGTTTCTTGAAAATCAACCTCTCTCTAATAAGGGTGTGGTTCAGAAGGGAAATGCAGATACTATGGGTTTGCTATTGAACTAAGTGAGGCCATGCAGAATGGCAGAAAGAACACAGACTATGAAGTTGAAAGACTGGCATCATTCTCAGCTCTGTACCTATTGACATTGGGATTCTTGGGCAAATCTCTCAACATCTTTACACCCCTATTTCCTTATCCAAATAGGAATTCAAATAACTTCACACGGCAAGGCACAAATATGTGCCTATCCTAGAAGCTGTAAAATGCCATAAAATTTTAATTATGATTATTATAAATACATAATAATGTGCCCCTAAAAACATTTTCTAGGCGAGCTGATTTTGCATTATAACCCTTCTCCCCAAAATATAGGATTTCTTTTGTCATGTTTGTTGGCCTGTGACTGGCAAGCAATTACAGTGAGTAATTCCATTTTAGGAGAAGATAATAAAACGTGATATCGTAACTACCCACAGAGCTTCAAAAGTATTTATGTTTCCTCTAATAACCTGGTATGATGCTGTTAATCTTGAGAAAGGCTCCCTGGCAGGTGGTGGGGAGCTGAATCTTCATATTCTCTCAATGTTTGCTGACTCTTCCACAGGGAAGGATCCAAGCTATTAAAATGCAATGGCCTTGCTCTATTTTTAATTACATTTAGTTTATTAGAGGAACAATCAGATGCATAATACTGGGAACAGGCTTCCCCCATTACCTGAATGAAGGCTTAGAACATTTTATCATTTACAAAATGGGTCATAGGGAGCCATTCCTTCACCTCTCTTCACTGAGAGAAGCTAAAACACAATTTAAAGGAGTAAGAGAAATGTACCACTTCTGCAGGCACCTAATTCTTCACTGATAATTTTCCCTTCCATCCAGTTAAACTTTTTGTTCTAAAACTCATCATTATAACCTTTATGTAAATAAGTAGCTGCTGGCCAGCTAAACATAAGGATGAAACTCCAAACTGCTCTCTTCTGTATCAAGTACAGAGTCTCCATAAAATAAACCATAATTCTGTAATATGTAACATTTCCTTCAAAAGAACTCTGCAGGTGATAAGGTATCAATACACATAATTCTCACAATTCTGAAGAAAACAGATTGCATTCCTTGGTTGGCCAAATCAACACCTTTCAATACATGGCATTATAAAAGCTGTAATTTCATGCATTATTATGTGCAAATAGAATTTTAAAATACCTTCCATTTTATGTATAAAGAAGGGTATATACCATAGAAAAAGAATAATATATTCCTGACATTTATCATAAAGTTGTTCTCCAATCCCATTTGTGAACTCAGTCTATATTTTGGGCAAATGGCCATTATCATTAATCACCTAGAGCAGCCAGAACATGGCAGGTTGTGAAATGTAGATTATCTTTTTTTTTTTCTCCCTTTCTATTTTGAGAGTAGGATTGTGTTATAGTTTTCAAACATTGTGTAGGACTATTGCAACATTGAAAGCACAGGTGCAAACAGAACAAATGATTAAAGAAAGTATTAAAGAATAGGACCATGGAGGAATGCTTGATTTTGAAAGTGCCAAACATTAGGGTTATGTGTTTATTTTGTTTTGTTAGTAGTAAAATACTACTCTAGTAGACATTCTGGTTCTTCCTTAACCCAGGAATTCCTATTTAAAAAATAGTCAATGACCACCTTAATAAATTGAATTGTATTTAAAAACAGGGGGAAAATCATTACTGATGAAAGATGACTTCTATTTTTTCCAACCTTGGAACCATGAAAAAAAATTATTGAATATGCTTAGATTTTTGATTTGTTTAACTTTGATTTCCTCTAGATTTTGTAGAAATGTTCTGGTTTTTAAAGATTTTATTTATTTATTTGACAGACAGAGATCATGAGTAGGCAGAGAGGCAGGCAGAGAGAGAGAGAGGAGGAAGCAGGCTCCCTGCCAAGCAGAGAGCCCGATGCGGGACTCGATCCCAGGACCCTGAGATCATGACCTGAGCCAAAGGCAGCGGCTTAACCCACTGAGCCACCCAGGCGCCCAAAATGTTCTGGTTTTGATATCTTATCTTCTTCCAATCTTTAAGAATAGAATGACAACAAATGAGGGGAAATTAAGCTAAGTAGAGAGATATTTGTAAAAAATACATTTACCATATATTTTAATAACAGCCAAAAGCAACTAATAAATATTCCTATAGAGTCCACTAATGCATTCAATGAATATGTATGCAGTCTACTATATACAAGGCAATGTCATCCATTGGAAATAAAGTAAGGGGAAAATAGAGTTCCACTCACTGTGGAGCTTATAAACTCAAAGGGGACAAAAAAAAAAAAACATGTTGATAAGTGTTAAATAAAATAAATAAAAAGGGCTATTGAAATTATAACAGATTAACCTGTGTATAAGCCCTGAGGGGATAAAGCACGGGGCTTCTTGAGGAACTGAAAGAAGGCAATGTGTCTACAGCTTAAGGGTAAGGAACACTAGATGAAGTTGGAGAAGGAGGCAGTGGACGCTCACACAAGGCTCTAAGGTTTATATGATGTATTTGGGATTTCATAAGAACAATGAAAGGACATTAAAATTCTTTAAGGAAAAGAATGACTAAATTAGCTTTTATAAAGATTATTCTGGCTTCGTTATGGGAGACAGAGGGAGAGCAGATTTGTTTACATAGATTCCTTCTAGTGAAGAACAGCAAATTCCCCCACTGTGCCAGTGTCAGGTGATAATTCCATGAAGATATATCATCTTTGATATGATTTTCTAAGACTTCTGCTACCTATATGAAGTAACAGTGGCTTTTAAAATGCTGTTCAGTGAAACCAGATTAAGCATACAGAATAGAAATATTTTAATGAAACTGAAAAACAAGACTTAGCTGCTATTTGATGTGGGTTGAAAGAATAGGAAAAGTCAAGAATAGTCCAGCTTTCCTACTGAGGGCCTAAGAGCCATTAGATCATCCTAGAATAAGAGGTGGTTGTGGGAATTCTTGTGTTTGGCCCTATGAGTAATATAAAAAACTGGAAGACAGGTCCTGGCCCTCACAAAATTAGTTAAATGTCTGAATCCAAATTCTAAAAACAAAATAGACTGTTTAAGAGGTAAATGCTTCCATACTGAGTTTATGGATAATTCAGCAAGCCCTGAATGAGCTGAAGTAGTTAGAAAAGGAACACTATGGAAAGTATATCACTTGATCTGTGTCTTAATGAAAGGACTCTGGAATTGAGTGAAGGGGCGGTGGATAGTTACCTGTAATTAGAGTACAGGGTCCCATGGAACAGAAAGGGTTATTGGGATGAACAGTCTTGCCAGATTCTGGATGGCCTTCAAAACCAGAAATAGAAATTCAGACTTCATATAATAGATATTATGAAATGATAATAGCAGGAAATTTGATGTTCCTGCTGATGGTAGTAAGTAATAAGCTAGAGTTGACTGGCAGAAAACCAGATGAAAGGCAACGAATGCAGACTGTATGGCTGTGTCAGAATTCTAGGCATAAACTGACACATTACTGGACCACAGAAATGGTAGTAGAAATGAACAGGTAAGCTAATTACTTTAAAAAATATATTGTTAATTATCTCAACTGAACAGAAACCAATACAAAAGTGAGAAAAGGAGCTTCTATGCACCTACTACCCCAGCTTTATCAAATCTTACTAGTATTTTTTATTTGTTTCTGATCTTTTTTCCAAAATTTTTCAAAGATATACAACTGATATTCCACTTACCTTTTTCAAAAGACTACTACTGTAAATTGAGTTTTACCAGTTCCATGAATCTATGCATATTTTTACTGCATATTTAAAGTACTGTAATTTAGCATTTTATTGGTTTTTATACTTTATACAAATGACAGAAAACAGTATATATTATTCTGCAACTTACTCTTTTCCACCAAAACTATATATTTGACATTTCACCATGTCGATAGATGATGCTTTTTCTTTTTAGACACTGTATAGTTTTATGCTACAATTAGAATATGATTTAGGTTTACTTTCTTCATTGATAGTTATTTAGAATATTTTCAGTTTGGGTTATCAAAAGTAGTGCCAAACATTCTTGCATCTCATTTCACAGAGATTTTTAAGCATTTTTTCTATGGATGTACCAAGAAGTAGAATTTGCTCATTGTTTGATAAAAGCATCTTCACATTTATTAACTATTGTTGACTTAATCTCCAAAATGGTAGTTTCTATTTTCACCAAATGCACTATGTGTTAGTGGATATATCCACTAATTTTTTTTTTCATAATTGCAAAGCTGTAGGCCTATTTTCCCAATTTGGCTTGCCCCTTTAGAAATTGTGATTGAATGTGTATCTGTTTTCTTTAACTGTTAGCAAATTTTCTTTATCTTATTTAAGAATCCTGTTTTATTTAGAGATATTCAACTAAACTTAGCAGTTGATATTTAGCACCTTAATCTACCTGAAAATCATGTTGGTGTGTGGTGTGAGAAAGACATCTGATTTTACTTTTTCTGTCACTATGTATAACAGAACTTACTATTTCCCCCTTTTGTTAAAAGATCTTATTTATTTATTTGACACAGAGAGAGAGATCACAAGTAGGCAGAGAGGCAGGCAGAATAAGGGGGAAGCAAGCTCCCCGTTGAGCAGAGAGCCCAATGTGGGGCTCGATCCCAGGACCCTGAGATCATGACCTGAGCTGAAGGCAGAGGCTTAACCCACTGAGCCACCCAGGTGCCCTGATTTACCCTCTTTTTATAATGCTAACACTGTTATATATTAAATCATTTTATATGTGTGGCACTGTTTGTAGATCCTTTATTTTGTGCCATTGGTGTATTTTCCTAATTCCACAATTCTAATTATTATAGTGCTTTGGTACATCTGGATATCTAGGAGACCAATTTCTCCTATCTTGTTCTTCAAAATTGTTATTTCTTATGCCTATTTCTTTTAATATGAATTTCAGGGGTGGCATTACTAATTCTATAAAAAATTGTTAATTACAGCTAACTTAAATTGCTATGCCAATTTGAAGAGAACTAGTATTTTGACAATACTGATATTTTTCAATCCAAATACAGATAGAGTTTTCTCCATTTATGTATGTCTTTTATGGCCCTTGTAATTATTTTATAATTTTGTTCCCAGAGGTTTGAACGTTTTTAGTCAGGCTAGTTCCTGGGAAACATCACTTTTATTACTATTGAGAACTGAAGTTTTAGTCTCTATATGTTCCAATTAGTTTTGTCTTTGTATTATAAGGTTTTTGTATGTTGAGTTTGTATCTTGAAACCTAAATCCTAAAAACTTATTAGAAAGTATCAACTCTCTAATAAATTGTATCTTGAAACCTAAATCCTAAAATCTTATGAGAAAGTATCAACTCTCTAATAAATTCTGAGTGTGAAGATTATTTTGAATATTCTATGAAAATAATCATATTACCTACAAATAAGAATAGCTATATCTCTTCCAACTTTTCTCCTCACATAGTTTTTATATTTTGAATATAATGAAAATAATTTCATATATTACTAGTTCACTCTAATTTTATTGTGGTTACTAATACATTAGGCTTATTTCTACTACCTTACTTTGTGTTTTCTTTTTATTTTCCTTTATCTTTACTTCTCCTAAATGGCTCAAAAAATTTTTCACACCAAGGAAACTTCTTTTTTTTTTTTTTTTTTAATTTTTTATTTTTTATAAACATATATTTTTTATATACATATATTTTTATCCCCAGGTCTGTGAATCACCAGGTTTACACACTTCACAGCACTCACCAAATCACATACCCTCCCCAATGTCCATAATCCCACCCCCTTCTCCCAAGCCCCCTCCCCCCGGCAACCCTCAGTTTGTTTTGTGAGATTAAGAGTCACTTATGGTTTGTCTCCCTCCCAATCCCATCTTGTTTCATTTATTCTTCTTCTACCCACTTAAGCCTCCATGTTGCATCACCACTTCCTCATATCAGGGAGATCATATGATAGTTGTCTTTCTCTGCTTGACTTATTTCGCTAAGCATGATACGCTCTAGTTCCATCCATGTTGTTGCAAATGGCAAGATTTCATTTCTTTTGATAGGAAACAGTTAACAAAATCAAAAGACAACTGACAGAATGGGAGAAGATATTTGCAAACGACATATCAGATAAAGGACTAGTGTCCAGAATCTATAAAGAACTTAGCAAACTCAACACCCAAAGAACAAATAATCCAATCAAGAAATGGGCAGAAGACATGAACAGACATTTCTGCAAAGAAGGAAACTTCTTAATTAAACTACAGAAACAATGATTATGTGACCATAAAGATACATAATGTCCTAAGTACTTACAAAGTTACAAGCCATTAGCTTCCTTAACACTTTCCTTATATAAGTTTGTACATGAAGATGATCAGATTTGCCATTGAGGGGAGGGCAGAAAAAAAAGGTGTATTCATCATCAGCTAGAGGTACTCACTGTATGTTCCATTATTTACATGAAGACCCAGGTGACTGGAAGTGCAGCTGTCAGGCATTTTAATAAACTGGATAGCCATTTGTTTCTGCATGACAAGGCATCTTTACAAAGGGGAGAAAAGGAAAAAACAGGAAACAGGCACTCTTTGCACTGCAACACACTATCTTAACAGCTAACCAGCTTTACTCAACTGCTACACAACTGCACCTAGTGCACAAAAATACACAAGAGAAGAGATGAGAACTGTGTCTGGTAAATAATCCTTTCAAAAAATCAAGTCTTTTAACCTGAAAAGTCTTTATACAAGTTTGGATTCATATTACCATTTAGAGCTGAAGGTAAATAATATATACAAACAAATTTACACCAACTTTTGTAGGATTTTAATTTTAAGGAATGAAGACAATGTTGAGTTAACCTCTTGACACCTTTAGGCTTTGTGTAATGGCTGTACGTGTTTCTTTAAAAGTCAAGGAAACCACAGATTAGGCTATCAATCTGTTAAATTTCAAACCAAAGAAGGCAGCACTCGATTAAACTAAAAGGAAAATTTACCTTAAATAGCCAAGCTAATAGTGAAGCTGATCAGTCACTTCACTAAATTATGAGAAATCTGAATAACAGCAACAAAATGGCACATAAAATGAGACGAAGCTTAGAACAAGTAAAACATTAGATAAAAATGTCACAAAATAACCTTTTCAATAGCCAGTAGCTTGTTCCAAGGACTCTTCTCATGGATGGGTATGTGGTCTTTCCTCCCAAGACTTCTGATAGTTATGTTGCTTGTCAACACAGCATTTGTTTAAGAGGACACTACTCCTTGCTCCCCAGGAGATTTAGGAAGACTTTAAGTGGACCTGGACTTGGATTCCCCCTTGGCCATGGGTGAGAGAGTCCTGGGCCTAGACCTGGACCTGGAATGCCAGCGAGATCTAAAGATGGACAAGGACTTGGACTTGGATCTTCACACTGATCTGGACTTGGAGGTTGACCACAATGTTGAGCCATGGTGTGGTATGAGTCCAACAGGTGGCCAGAATGTGCCATTGCACAAATGGTTCAAAATTCAGTAGTATTATTTATCTTTCTATGGTAGGTGGACTTTACAATGACCCTCAGTGATCCTAACTCCTATATTCATGTCTAATTTATGTCATCACTTCCCCCTGATTCCTCTCTAATGAGTATAACACACAACAGAAGTAATGGATATCACTCTCAAGAATAGCTAACCTAGGGGCACCTGGGTGGCTCAGTGGGTTAAGCCTCTGCCTTTGGCTCAGGTCATGATCTCAGGGTCCTGGGATTGAGCCCTGCATCGGGCTCTCTGCTCAGCAGGGAGCCTGCTTCCTCCTCTCTCTGCCTGCCTCTCTGCCTACTTGTGATCTCTCTCTCTCTCTCTCTCTCTGTCTAATAAATAAATTTAAAAAAAAAAAAAAAAGGAATAGCTTACCTAAAAAGATTGTGGCTTCTGTCTTAGAAGTGTGCTCTCATTCTTTTTTTAGAATGCTCACTTTGGGGAGACCCAAGTGCCGTGTGATGAGATAGCCCTGTAGAGGGGCCCAGGTGAGTAAGTTTGAAAGATCTTCCAAAGCCTACTAATGGCCATGTTAGAAGTGGTAAGATTCATCAAAGGTGGGGAAAAACAGACAAGGGAGTAGAGACTACTGGCCTGAAAGAGTTGAAATAGTAATGATCTTTGGATTTGGACTAGGTAGGAAGGAAAATGATGACAGGATGTTTCAGATAAATATGGAACTGAAATCTAAAAGACTCTTTGAAGAGACTGGGAGGTACTACGTGAACAAGAATAATAAAAGCAATCCACATATGAGAAAAGGTTTAAAAATGGGAAAGCAAATACGTTTAAGAAGAATTTTAAAACCAAGAGGAAAGATCTTACTGCAGAGGAAAATTATGTGATGTGAAATGCAATACTAGGCACTATGGATCAAAAGGTTGACATAGTCAAACTTATTTAGCTCTTTAAATTAAAGACTTTATGCAAAAGTTGATCTATTGAAATATCTGCTTAATTTTTGAGTTCTGTGGTAACTGAAAAAGCAACAAAATGTTTGGTTTACTTTTAATTTACTTTTTTTTTTAAAGATTTTATTTATTTATTTGACAGAGAGAGGGATCACAAGTAGGAAGAGAGGCAGGCAGAAAGAGAGGGAGGAAGGGAAGCAGGCTCCTTACTGAGCAGAGAACCTGATGTGGGGCTCGATCCCAGGACCCTGAGATCATGACCTGAACAGAAGACAGAGATTTAACCCACTGAGCCACCCAGGCGCCCCTTTATTTACTTTTTAAATCCAAATCACTTCCATAATATTTTGAAGTTTGTGACTAATATTAGATTTTTTTCTTAATGAAAATAATTATGCCCTTAATTTGTTTTTTAGTAAAGAGTTTGTGGAGAATTTGGAAATATAAAAAGTGTGAGTGTGTTTGTGGGCTTGTATACACAAATTTTTTTGGAAAAAAGATTTGTGTTCTTTTCTAAAGGAATCATAATAAACCAAGTAATTATTTCTTGAAACATAACATTGCAATTTAATGAGATGTTTCATTGCTGCTAAAGTCAGTTTATGAAAAAATGGTTGTGACAGAGAAAAATGGTAATTTCTAAATTAGAATCTTGCATAAACCATTTTAAACCAATCAATTGTTTCAATTAAAACCTTCAGTTCTCATTTAAATCACAAGTTCTCATAAGCAAATGCAATGTTTTCCTTTCATGTTATTCTTTTTTTAGTTTAGCCCATCCACTATATCCCTAATAGGTCTGAATTCAATCAATTGTTGTTTTTATAATAATACAAGTTCTCATAGCATGACACCTTTCCTACACTAAAAAAAAGTTATTTTTTAAAATAGAAAAATGACATTCTAGTTCATAAATTTCATGATTATTTTTATTTTTGTTAACCATATATTGAGTATGTATATGTGTGCATGCTTGAACATTTTGCATTATTTGCATTGTCCAAGAAGATCACATTGTATAATCTAAGCAAAACAGACCAACACCTGTCACCTTAACAGTAATAATCTTCAGCTTAATAGCAGAATAAAAAATATGATATCATGAAAATTGGCTGACAACACCCTCGTTGCAAAAATAATTGTGCTGACTCTAAAAAACCTGGAATGTAATATTCCTGACAAAAAAGCTGGCATGTTGCATGTCCTTGGGCAAGTCAAATGACCTTCTGTACTCACAAGATATTAGTAATTTCTTAATAAAGCATAAAATCCTAACAGTAATTACAGTTTTGCTATTTTTACAATTTCTATTTTTCACTGGGTATATTTAACATGGTAGATTATGTGATATGCAAATTTTTATCCCAAGATATTTTTTCCATGTTACTCAATCACTTCCCAGCATTATATGTACAAATAGGGAGTAATAGATAAACTATTCCTTTAACCGGATGACATTTCGTAAAATTGACTTTGAATATTAGAGTGCCATGAACATAAGAATGTTTGCTTTATTTACCGATACCTCCCCAAAACCTAAAATAACGGCTGGCAAGTAGTAAATGCTCAAAAGATATTTATTGGATGAGTTGTTGAATAGAAAACAGTTGACTGGTAGTTCATTATTCTTCTCGGGTCTCCAATCATCATTCAAAGTATACTATTAAATGTGTTTAAGTGGTATCTCAAAAAAACTTTAAAACTCTCCAAAACTCCAGCTTTAAACACTAAGGTAAGGGTGTAGCCTATGTTTGACGAACAACATGAAAGTTTGTCCTGTTTTTATGCTGTGAAAAGGGGACGTATTGTCATTTGTTATACAAGGAAAACAGTGTCTCTCATACTCCAAAAGACTGGCTACCACCTACCTCAGCGTATTAGTAAGAATTCTTCAATGTTAGGCTCAGTTAGGACTCCTTGGGTAAGCAGGGAATATTTTAAATTGTGTGTATAATCACTTAGCCAAAGGCAAGCACAGAAAATGTGTTCATTTGCAATAAAAGTTGACCTACATTATTTGTGTTTAAATATGTAGAATGAAAAAAAAAATGTAAAATAAAGGTACTGACTAACATGGAGTTTCATAACCCATAAAAATTCTCACTTAAGCATTTGAGAGATAATTCAGTTTTAGGGCCTTTAATTTACATATCTAAACTAAAATATTAAAAAAATTTACATTAGTAAATTAAAATGTAAAAATTTTGGCATACAGAAGGAACTCATGAATAGTTACTGCTTACTAGGTGTATGATACTCTATACCTATGATTACCTATCTACTTATAAATCATCTATGTAGCTATTCATTATCTATTGAGAGAGACTAAAACAGAGACAGAGATGCAGAGACAAAGACACCACACCTACCTGTATTTTCTAAAGGTCAAACTAGCTTTCTTTTGATCATTTTAGCTAATCTGATGGACTAAGTATTCAGATATGAAATAAAAATCATACCTGTTCACTTACAAACAGTTCACTGGTGACAGAGAGTGACTACAGAATTGTATGCATCTCCGAATGTTTACTTACTCAATCAAAGGTCCAAACAATTCAGAAAGGGTCAACATAGCAGAAGCTTGGAAAAAGAACTCAAAGAAATCAAAAATTAATTTTAGAGAAGCCCTCAATTTGACTACAGACTAAAATGAAATTCAATGACAACAAAGACAAGAGAAGATTGAGGAAAGAGGTGATTCAAAATGGGAAGAAGAGGGGCGCCTGGGTGGCTCAGGGGGTTAAAGCCTCTGCTTTCGGCTCAGGTCATGATCTCAGAGTCCTGGGTTTGAGACCTACATCGGGCTCTCTGCTCAGTAGGGAGTCTGCTTACCCCTCTCTCTCTCTACCTGCCTCTCTGCCTACTTGTGATCTCTGTCAAATAAATAAATAAATAAAATCTTTTAAAAAGAAAGAAAGAAATGGGAAGAAGAGCAGAACTCAGCGAGCCTAATCAAATACGAGTCCCAGATGTGAGTAATCAACACACAGTAATCAGCATGGAATTACATTGCATAAGAATGTGTTAGAACTGCTGCACAGCAGTGCTGGACTCTGTTCTCACAACTTCACTTCATCGGATGCTAATACCCTTTTAGAGTCCAAAGAAGACCATTTGTGGAAACTGAGTCTTTTCAATAATGATCCAGAGCTCCTAGGCACAACCCCAGACAGAATCTGCTATCAGCTTACACTTTCTGAGACCTGTACAGAGTCCTAGACCACGATATGTTACCCTTTTAAGAACTGGATATTTAGCTTCACTTTGCATTATACCTGAAAATGAGAATTTTTGTTGTGATTACATTAAATAAATATATATGAATTATTAAATTAGTTACTAGTATATACCAGTTGTTTAAAGCAAATAATGCTTTCCTAAAGGGATACTGTAAGCACAAGTATTTAAGATCTTAACTGAGTTGTCCTTTGTGCAACGATGGAAAAGGCATAGTATCCTTGACAAACATTGTTTAGTAACTGACCATAAGTTATTAGTCTCATCGGTTCCACAGAAAAAGATAAATTACTATGTAGTAGGGCCAAGGAAATAAGGACCCATCTTCCTTGAGGTTCAGCCTTAAGATCCTGTGACACAACAATGTCACTCATAAGAATATATCTTAAAGAAATAATCAATGAAGCTAGCAAATGTGTACAGATAAACATTCCAATGTTGTTCATAGTGGGAAAAAAATGGAAATGAAATAGTTCCTCTAAACAAAAGAAATGTGATAAAATAAGTTGTACATACACATGATGGATGTAGCCACTAAAATGAAGCTTTTTAAAATTGTTAATGGCATGGGAAAATACTCACATATAAGGTTTAATGAAAAGTTTATTATACAAAGTCAATAGGATATAACAAGTTTGTTAAAAATATATGTATATGTAGTAAAATGTAATGCGCATGCAATAAAAACTCTAAATTTTTTTGAAAATGTAATATTCTTCTTTCCTAGCAGTCTACTTTAGTTTCATGAATATAAAATATGTCCCAGTCGGGGCACCTGGATGTCTCAGTCACTTAATATCTGCCTTCGGCTCAGGTCATGATCCCAGGGTCCTAGGATCCAGCCCCCATTTGGGCTCCCTGCTCTGCAGGAAGCCTGCTTCTCCTTCTCCTACTCCCCCTGATTGTGTTCCCTCTCTTGCTGTGTCTCTCTCTGTCAAAAAGAATAAATAAAATCTTAAAAAAAAAAAAAAAGCCGCAGTCATTACCTTGGAGAAATGTGTGAAGACAGTATTTAGCTGACTGTAAATGAAATGTAAATTATGTATATTTTTTAAGCGGTTTTGTCTCTAAATCCTTTTTTGGTTTTTTGGGTAAAAGTGTCATATCTGTTTAAAGGTTTAGAATATTCATTACCTGCATGTTCTGTTTATTCTCCTGGACAGAAATGTGTGTGTGTGTGTACGCAAACGTGAACGCACACACGCGCACACACAGTAGGCACCCATGTGCGTATGGGCACATATTTTTGTTTCAACGGTTACTCCCAGAAAATCTGGAATTGAAAACCAGAGAAAGAATATAGAGAAATACAGTAATGACCACCTCACGTAGGATAGAAGACTAACCAAAGGAATCACAGTGGCGTGCTGGGCTCTATAAATATCCAGTTTTCTCTAAGGCTAGGTATCTGAGTATCTACTGGTGTTACATGGGGTATTTTTATTGTTCTGTCTGGTCGAAGAATTGGGACCCAACTAGGATACAAAAGGAGGACCTCTGAAAGAGGGTTTTTTATTTACATTATAGATAGATTTAAGATACACATATCTTGGGATGTGGCAAATCCTAGCATAAGAAATTAGAGTTGTAATTTGGGCAGTGAGAAAGGAATTTCTTTTGTTTTTTGAGAGAAGTTCTGGGCTGTGGACAGGTCTGCAAGGGGACAACGCTTGACAAGAAGGACTGCAGTGTGGCAAACAGGAGCAGAGAGCTATCTGACCAGGGTTTCCTCGTTCTTAGTCTACAGACCCCAAGAGTCGCCTTATCTAATAAAACTTTACAAGTTATTCTCTATATGTTATTTCCTGGCATGTATTCCTGAGCCTAAGTAGAGTTTTGTAGTGTGGGAAAACCCTATGGAGCCACGGGGAATTAAGAAAAGAGTCTGTCCTGTTCTTGGGCTGGAAAGGCAAGAACAGCCTCTTTCAAGGCAGGGATGGTAGCAGGCGAGCCCGAGGAAAGGAAGGGATTTTAAGCAGCTCTTCAGATTTCCAGTGTGACAGGCCCCCACGCTCTTCCGGGGCCAGAACTGCATCTCTTGTAATGATACATACAATCACCTCCCCGAGCCATGCTGAGCAATTTAGAAATGTTCACCAGGAACCAAATCACTGGACTTCATAGAGTGTCTAACCCCAGAACTGCTGGAGCTGTGGAAGTTTAATGATTGTCCCCCTGAGCACAGGACAGACTTGCAGAAAAAGTCATGAAGAAGGGCTGAAATTAAGGCTTGGACCACTGTAATTCCTGGTATTGAAAGTCAATGACTTTCTTCCCAGATCAACTCCCTGAGGGCAGAGATTTGGGGATTCTGTTCACCATGAGGCCCCTAGTGACTAAGAAAATGCATTGTACATACTAGACATTGATTTTATTTATTGAATATATGAAAGTGAACTCATTTTATAGTTATGTGCTATAAGATGTACTTAGACATTTGGGCTTAATATGTAAGTGAATTATATAGATATTTGCATGCGTATATACATATGAACCACATGTATCTCTGCAGAGATACTATAAGGAAACTTGCTAAAATATCACAGTGTTTATCTCTGGTCCAAGTTAGTATAGATCATGATTTTTTTTCCCTTTTTCTTTCCTTTTTTGAATTTTTTTTATTTGCAAATTTCCTACCTAATTAGAATTAATCAAAGAATGTTACTAAAAGAAATACAACTCAAAACCCATAAAAATATATCCTAACAATATGAATTAAATAAGAACACTTAATACATATAATTACAAATATATATGTGTTATGTTTAAACCTCCTGGAATCCCAAACCCCATTTCATGTTCCATAAACATAGGTCTATTACATGTATGACTACCAACTTCCATATCAGAAAGGAGTATGTAAAAGCAGAGATTTAAAAACTGAAAGGGGAAAAGAGCATCTACTACTTAATCTTACCCTGCAGAGTGGAAGTCGAAAAAAATAATGGCCAAAGTATGCTAGCTGAGGTTTAAGCCTGTATAAACTATTCATTTCCCCTCAGCCCACCGCACCATTCCTTCCCCAACAGCAATTAGATGGGTATTGACAACTATGCCTTCGTTTTTCCTACATTCTAAAGTATCAACCACACCACTAATGGGCATATCCATTTTTTGCTTTACTAACACATTCAGCCAGGGATAATTTTCTAATTTTGGTTTGAAAATAATTTCATCTTCCTAAATGGAATCTGTGTATTTTCTTTCTGATACTTTATCTGCGGACATAGAATTTTCCAAACTTTTTTGTTCATAAATTATCTCTTCATGTACTGATCAAAAAAGACCTTCTGCAGGGAAGAGCAAAGTGTTCTATGCAGACTGGCCATTTTAATGAAGAGGGCTTTCATTCACTAGTCCGATTCCACTTTGATATCTTTCACAAATGAGTTAAAGGGCAATAAAATGTCAAAAGAAAGGAGGACAAATATCTTCTAGGTTTAATGGCTGTTTCACCTCCCTCCAGACATGCATCTGTTTTAGGAAGGCAGGCATATGCTCTCTGAGGAGTGCAGAGAAACTGGGCAAACATCAGCATTGTTTCCATGGGTCTTCATTACAAATTAGCATTTGAAGTATCAGAGAAGGTACTCATCACCATGATTTTTATAGCCCCTACATTCTGAAATCTTTAACTGGAAGAACTTTCCAGAGATTCCCAGAGCTACTGTGGTAAGAACGACCTCCAAAAGTTACCTAAGACTTTCTACTAATACTGAATCAAGCTTAACTTACATCTCTCTTATTAAGAATCATTGTTTCAGGAGCAAAATTGAAAAAGGACAAGTAAATCTCCCAACTCTAAAATCTTCCAGTAGAAGACTATTTTTCTGTGTGTATTCGTACAAGTATACCCGACTGCCTACTTCCTGCCAGGCATTGGATTTTCAGTGGCTGACAAGGGAGATAAGATTTATAGTCTCATGTTAAATACATTATAATGGGATAAGTAGAGAACAAAAGCAAACAGTTGACAAAGATAAATACAGACTGGAGTTGGGGTCCTGGAGGACACAAACAAGATGTTATGGCAGGGAAGGAGAAGAGCAGCAGGGATATTGTTGATCATTCCAGGCAGCTCTGAGGGGTAGCCCTTATTCAAAGGCAGGATGGTGGTGGGTTGTGGAAGAGATCAGCGGGAAACCACTAGCAGTGGATCATTTTGGGGTGAACAAAGCATTCTTTTAAAATTCTACTTTAAAATGTGCTTTATATATTTTGGATACTAACTCTTTATCAAATATGTCATTTGCAAATATCTTCTCCCATTCCATAGGTTGCCTTTTAGTTTTGTTGGTTGTTTTCTTCACTGTACAGTAGTTTTTTATTTTGATGAAGCACCAATGGCTCATTTCTACTTTTGTTTCCCTTCCTCAGGAGACCTATCTAGAAAGAAGTTGCTGCAGCTGAAACCTGTGTTCTTTAGGATTTTTATGGTTTCAGGTCTCACATTTAGGCCTTTAATCCATGTTGAATTTATGTTTGTTTGTGTTGTAAAAAAATGGTCCAGTTTCATTCTTTTACATGTTGCTGTCCTGTTTTCCCAGCATCATTTATTGAAGAGACTGTTTTATTCCCATTGGGCAGTCTTTCCTGCTTTGTTGATGATTAATAGACCACATGGTCACGCGTTCATTCTTGGTTTTCTAGTCTGTTTCATTGATCTATGTGTCTATTTTTGTGCTAGTACCCTCCTGTTCTGATTACTATAGCTCCGTAATATAATTCGAAGTCCAGCACCATGATGTCTCCAACTTTGCTCTTCTGTTTTAAGGTACTTTGGCTTCCTGAGGTCTTTTCAGGTTCCATATAAATTTTAGGATTGTTTGTTCTAGCTCTGTGAAAAATGCTGATGATATTTTGATAGGGATTACGTTAAATGTATAGATTGCTTTAGGCAGTAGAGACATTTTAACAATATCTGTTCTTCTAATCCATGAGTGTGGAATGTCTTTCCATTCCTTTGAGTCATCTTCAGTTTCTTTCATCAGTGTTTTATAGTTTCCAGTGTACAAGTCTTTTACCTCATTGGTTAGGTTTATTCCTAGGTATCTTATTGTTTTTTTTTTTTTTTTTTTTTTTTAAAGATTTTATTTATTTGTCAGAGAGAGAGAGGGAGCGAGAGCGAGCACAGGCAGACAGAGTGGCAGGCAGAGACAGAGGGAGAAGCAGGCTCCCTGCCGAGCAAGGAGCCCGATGTGGGACTTGATCCCAGGACACTGGGATCATGACCTGAGCCGAAGGCAGCTGCTTAACCAACTGAGCCACCCAGGCGTCCCTATCTTATTGTTTTTGATACAATTGTACACGGGACTGATTCCTTAGTTTCTCTTTCTGCTCCTAGTATATAGAAATGCAATATTCTGTGTGTTGATTCTCTATCCTGAGACTTTACTGAATTCATTTAACAGTTCTAGCATTTTTGTGTGTGTGAAGTCTTTCAGATTTTACATAGAGTATCATGTCATCTGCAAGAAGTAAAAGTTTTACTTCTTCTTTGCTGATTTGAATAGATTTTATTTCTTTTTGTTGTCTGATTGCTGTACCTAGGACTTCCAGTACTATGTTAAATAATAGTGGTGAGAGTGAACATCCCTGTCTTCTTCCTGACTATCAAGGAAAGACTCTCAGTTCTCCCCTACTGAGGATGAAATTATCTGGCGTTTTGTTTATTATGTTGAGGTGTATTCCATCTACACCTACTTTATTGGGAGGTTTTATTGTGAATGGAAGTTGTATTTTGTCAAATGCTTTTACTTCATCTATCAAAATGATCATATGGTTCTTATCCTTTTTTTTATTAATATGTATATCACATTGATTGGGTATATTGGACAACCCTTGCAACCCAGGAATATATAAAGAAATTATAAAACTCAACACCCCAAAAACAATCCAATTAAAAACGGACAGAAGACATGAATAGACATTTTTCCAAAAAAGACATACAGATGACCAACAGATACATGAAAAGATGCTCAACATCACTGATCATCAGAGAAATACAATAAGATATCACCTCACACTCTTCAGAATGACTAAAATCAACAACACAAGGAATAATAGTTACTGGCAAGGATGTGGAGAAAAGGGAACCCTCTTACACTGTTGGTAGGAATGTAAACTGATATAGGCACTCTGGAAAACAGTATGGAATTTCCTTAAAAACTTAAAAATAGAATTACCCTATGATCGAGCAGTTGCACTACTAGGTATTTACCTAAAGAATACAAAAATACAAATTCAAAGGACACATGCACCCCAATATTTGTCACAGAAGTTTATGTCTACAACAGCCAAAAATATGGAAACAGTCGAAGTGTCCATTGACCAATGAATGGACAAAGAAGAGGTGGTATATATATATGCAATGGAATATTATTTAGTTATAAAAAAGAATGAAATCTTGTCATTTGCAACAACATAGATGGAACTAAAGAGTGTTATGTTAAGTGAAATATGTCAGTTAAAGAAAGACAAATACCATATGATTTCCCCCATATGTGAATTTAAGAACCAAAACAAACAAGCAAAGGGGAAAAAAAAGAGAGAGGCAAACCAAGAAACAGACTCTTAACTATAGAAAACAAACTGCTGGTTACCAGAGGGGAAGTGGTCGGAGGGATGGGTTGAAAAGATGATGGGAATTAAGGAGTGCACTTGTCCTGATGAGCACCAGGTATTGCATGGCAGTGTTGAATCACTACATTGTAAACCTCCAACTAATATTACACTGGATATTAAATAACTGGACTTTAAATAAAACTTTTAAAATTATTAATAAATAAATAAAATATGCTTAAATATCATACATTAAATTCACTTGTAAGTAGGCATGGATTCAGTCGGTGCACCTTCTTAACAACTCTCTGTGAGAACTTTTAGGAAAGAATTTACAGGATAACAGGACCCTGAAGGAGTAATTTAAGACAGATTGCAAGTTTGTACCAACCTCCACTCTCAAAAAAGGTGCAGAACCAATGTGATATGCGTCTTCTTTCAGTCTTCAAAAAGGATATGATCATGTCTTCAAAACCAGAGGCAAGCAGATCTTCCGTGAACTGGTTCTGCATCACTGGGACATCCTGGTATCCCCAGAGCAGTTTGTTTTCTATTTGTAACATGTATAAGAAAGTCCTGATAGTCCTGTAAAAAATTGAAGTCCTGGGTCATATTCCTGCACAGTTCAATTGTTTGAGTTTTAATGTGGGTCCTGCAATTTGCCTTCTTGGGTGATTCTGGTGCAGATAGGCTTAAGACCATACCTTGAGGAAAAACTCAAAATCTCTTCTCCTCAGCAGTGTGGCCTAGACTTTTGCTATGATTTGGCATCATTGTTGGTTAAGCCTGCTATTGAGTTTGGTACACACTTTGCCCTGCCACTGCTAATGCACAGATATCTGTGTGTGTGTTAGAAAAACCTTCTCCCATCTGGATAGAAGTTTACAGAAAGGCTCCTTACTCCCAATAGAGATAGATCTGAACCAGGTGTACAGTTTGGCTGGAAAAGACTAGACTGTATTTCAGTTGTATGGACCCTCTGGACTGAATTGGGCCTTTCAAAAGAAGCTGCTGAACTGGAGGCTTCAGTCCTTCCATTATTCAAGGGCACATAAATCAAAATCAAAATGTACATCAGCAGCAAGAGTGCCAAGTTATTTTACATGCAATATGGAATTAATCACTTGTAAAGGTTGTTGTCTGTCTTTTATTTTTCAGGGACTGTAGCTAGTTTTGTTGGTTTTCTGTTGCCAATAATGTGTTGGGATTTCATATGACAGCAAAATGTATATAATGTAAAAGATATATTTGGAGATATTCTATATATTCTAGAAGTTTTACTAACCTGAATCCAAGAATCCTCAACCCTTAATACCTTTTACATATTTTCTCTCCACTAGCCAACCTCAGCTTCTTTAGGATTCAATCCATATCCCTTTTGTCTTATCTTTGTGGTTTCCCCCACTTAGATAATCACCCCCTTTGGGTGATGCAATCCAAAGATCAGCAGCAGAGCCAAGGAGGGAAGTGGCATCACTGGGGACTACAGGCTAGGAACATCCATTATCCTGACTACAAGCAACATCACTATCTGATGACTCAGAAATTCATAACTTGCAATCTGGCATGAATTTGAGACCTCTTAGATGTTTGCATTTGAATGTCTCAAGTCCAGCATGCCAAAAGTAAATCACTGACCTCTCCTTTTTGAATCCATGCCAATATCTGTGCACCCAGTCAATCAAAATCAAAATTTGGGTGACATCCTTGATTCTTTCTCTTCTGTTTCTCTACATCCTATAGGGTTAAACCCTAAGGGAGAAATCACGTATGTGTTTAAAACAAAGGAAATCCAATGCAAGGAATTGCTTACACAGGTCATAGAAGAGCTGAAAAGCTAACCAGAAATTGGTGATGCAATCCAAAGATCAGCAGCAGAGCCAAGGAGGGAAGTGGTGACATTGGGGACTACAGGCTGGGAACATCTGGTAGAAGCTGTAAACAAAGAGGCTCTTAAGTTGGAGCTATGGGCAAGATGCTACACCTGTGGAAATGTTTTGTTTCCTTCCAGTCTCCAGTGAGTACCTATGTCAGTGGAAGCCACATACAGCAAGAAACCACCTGAAATGCATAACAGAAAGGGGGAATAATGAGCAAAGGATTAGAGGGCACACCACTGATACGAATATTCCTAAAATCTACCTGTAACCTTCATCCAAGCTGACTCTATTACTCTTGCAGGCTCCCAACATGTCCCTGTCCACTTTATGATCCACACAGTAACCAAAAGAATCTATTTTTCAAATACAAATTGGACCTGTTTCCATTGTAATTGTCCACCTTCACAATTTCCCCACCTATTTAAAGCACATCAATGATTTCCCATTCCTAAGTTCCAAAGACTTAACCATAGTCCGTAAGACTGTCTAATCTAGGCTCTGCCTATCTTTCCAAACTCATCCCTGACAAAGATCCATCTCACGCAATCCATTCCAAAGACGCTAGCCTCCCTTTAGTTTCTGGAACATATCAAGTGCTTTTCATCCTTAAAGCTTTAGAAGTCTTGCCACTGTTCTGTTATTGATTGGCTGCCTCCTTCTTATCTTTCAAAGCTGACATAATGCCACTGCCTTAGATGGCCTGCCCAGATAACTGCATCTAAGTAGCACCTGCCCCTCCATCCTGTCTGTTGCCTTCACAGCTCTTTTCTCATTATACTTTTGTGCTTCTTTATTTGTTCCCTTCTTCTACCTTTGAACTATAGGGACCATATGACTAAGAGACCATACTATCTCAATTTCCATTGTATACACAGAATGTAGCAGAATATTTGGTATCACTGTTCAAAATGATTATTGAATAAAGGAATAAATATGTGAATTCAGGGAGACTTGCAGAGTAACTGGAAACTAAGTGTATTATTATTTAAGAGAAAGAAAGTGCCAACATAAAATGAAAGAAAAAAATCTGCCCAGATGTCTAGCATTCGTGTTCTCCTAAATAATTATTTTTATGGTACATGACAATTACAGTATTAAGGATATTAAGTATGTCATAAATACTACAAAAGGAAAAGTTCCCTGATTGTGCTACAGAAATTCAATAATATTTGTATTTTTAGTAGCAAAATTAGTTATTGGGTTTTTTTTGTTTGTTGTTTGTTTTACTTCCAATAGAGTAGGGTTTTAAAAATTGTGATTCAGTAGGTCAGAAGTGGATCTGAAATTTTGTAATTTAAACAAGCTAGGTTGTGATCTAAGTTCCCTAGCCTGCTGGTCTAGAGATCACATTTTGAGTAGTAAGAGAGCCATCAGGTTGATGAATTAGACTTACCTGGATATTTTCCAATGTCCACACCTTTTAGCTTCTCTGCATTCTCAGCTAGAAAGTAGAAGGAAACCACAAAATCAATAAGATGAAATGTTCAATTAGTCTAACCAATCTCCTGGCCACATTTGTTCATCGGAAATTATGGTCTGAACCTCTATTTACTTTATAACAGCATTTTCTAACAGATTTTGTAGTTTAAGTTCCCATCATTAAAGCATTAACTAACTCATGTTTGAGGACCAACAATTAATGTACAAATCAATAATGCTAACCTTCATTTGTATAGTGCTTTACAGCTTTCACAGAACCTGCAGGTACATTATTATGTTTAATCCTCACAGCAATACAAGACACAGCCAAGGCAAGAATCATTAACTTTACACTATAGCAAAGGAGTTGATGTAGAGAGACATTAACTGTGATAATAATCAGTAATATGTTCATAACTTTAAGTTTATAAATCAATTTAATATGCATTAGCTCATTTGATTTGCATAATGATCCTCAAAATTAGATAAATAACTGCACTTGGTTATTGGTCATATGCAGCTGCAATGCCCCAAAACATTGTTTTTCACATCAGTTTGTTGTATCTGTTGCTTTAGCTACCTTTGAAGAATGTAGATTATAGGAATCTGAAAACTTAGATTGGAATCTTTGCTCTATCATTCACTCCCTGTGAAACCTTGTGCAAGCAACTTAACTACTCTGAAGCCAGGTGATCTTATCTATAAATTGGAAGAAATAATAACTTCTATTAAAGAGAAACACATTCCTCTTTCCCTAGGTTTCCACCAGCTAATATCCACTCTACTCCATAGGAAGCAACAGTTTTGAAGCAACCTCTTGGAATTACCTGTCTCTATACCCCTTGTATTATACACATCTCCATGCAGGAGGTAGAACTTGATTTATCTGATTAGGCAGATAGGAAGATTCTGACACCATTGGTCACATCCTTCGACTGGGAAGGGTTAAGTAATTAAAGAGACTTCCAACTTTAAGTTATTAAATTATCTTATGTGAAAAACTAAAGCATTCTCTTCTTGTATCTATGCATTAATGCTCCTGATCTGGTTTGAAGGTTTTCTTCTAGAATCAGAGTTAGAGGCATAACTCAGTCAAAATTTAGAATCTGGAGATTCTATGAGCTCAGAATGTAGGAGAGACAGTTTCTGCCATGCATCTGGCAAGGTGTCTTTGAGTATTTCGTCTCCCTGCAGGTGGGGAATGTGGTCCATATTCAGCAAGTAAAGTACTGTACCAACAGGCCCATTTGCAGTTGCATCATCCACTTTTGCATTCCAACTGAAAAGTTGATATTTTAATCCCTCTGAGACACTCTATTGACTTCTCAATTGGTTTAGTGCGTAGATAGGAAGTAGCATGTAATTAATTATCATTTTTCAGAGAAAATCCAACTATACTTTGAAAAGCTCTTATGAGAGCTAAAGATATATTCTGTTGCATTATACATAACACTCCATTAAAGGAGCTACCATTGTCAGTATTCCCATCTTAACTGGCTCATTTTAATGGGAATACATTTGCATACTAAAACAAGTAAGGGAGAAGGTGAAAAATAAAGAAAAGTGAGACTATATGAGAGGTACTTCATTATTTATGATGATGTGAGTATTGATTCTTAATTTTAGTTTAACAAATAACAGAACAAATTTTTGAATATTATCTTTAACTGTGTTGAATAGTCTAGGATTGAGAAGTTCAAACAAGTGATTTTCCCAAGGCCATATATTTGGTAAGTGTCAATGCTAAAGCTTAAAGCAATATATTTTTTTTTAATTCATATGTGCGCTTTCCATTTGTAACTCATTGTCTCTTAATATCAATAATCTCAGGGCGCCTGGGTGGCTCAGTGGGCTAAAGCCTCGGCCTTTGGCTCGGGTCATGATCCCAGGGTCCTGGGATCAAGCCCCACATCAGGCTTTCTGCTCAGCAGGAAGCCTGCTTCCCCCCTCTCTCTCTGCCTCGCTCTCTGCCTACTTGTGATCTCTGTCTATCAAATAAATAAAATCTTAAAATAATAATAATAATAATAATCCCATATCTCCACTGATATGAAAAATAACCAAATATAATACATAAACAGAAAAGTATATACTCCCCAGTTATATGCTTTGAGATCTTTCTATTCATCTTTTTTTTAGATTTTATTTATTCATTTGAAAGAGAGAGAGCACAAGCAGGGGGAGAGGCAGAGAGAGGGAGAGGCAGAGAGAGGGAGAAGCAGACTTCCTGCTGAGCTGGGAGCCCAGCGTGGGGCTCAGTCCCAGTACCTGGAGGTAATAACCTGAGCCGAAAGCAGATCCCAATCATTAGAGCCACCCAGGGGCCCTGAGATCTTTCTATTCATCAAATCCCATTTATGGGCACCATGAATTTTTTAATACATATTTAATTTTTCAAAAATCTCTTACTTTATAAATTACCCACAAATTTTACTGCTTACTACAACAATATTATCTATATTTCATTTATAAATTTTATCATGAGTCAGAGATTAAATAAAAGGATAACAGTAAGTATTATAACATAGGCTCAAGCCCAGAAAATTGATAACCTTCTAAGACATCCCCTAAGAGGAGGTTCCTCTGCTTTCCAAACAAACAAACATACACAAAAAATGAAAAACAGTGGGATGACCATGGCCCATTAGTACTGATCAGTGTCTCTGGAGAAGTGATCAAACATCCCCCAGGAGTAGACTGGTTCCTGGTCACATTAAGGACAGAAAGGTTCTACTGAGTCAGAAATACCATTGATATCACACAGCTGAAAAAATCCTGTTTTTAAATGAAAAACCTAAACACTTAAAAGAAAAAAAAGGCCAAATACCTTTCCTCACTAAAATCTAGATCAAGAACAAAGGAACGTTGTAAATGACCACAAGATTCATGAAAAAAAGTAATTGGGAGTAAAACTGCCTGGGACCATGCAATATGCAAGGTGTGTACATCGGGTTTACATGTTACCTTTCATTTCACTTGTGAGTATTTATACAGAAATATATATATATATACACACACATATATATAAAATGACCCCACTAATATTAGATCAAAATGTAGATATTCAATATCCTGTCACATTGAGTACAGTCTTAATAAATACTCAGAATTTAAGGGATCTGTTAAATTCCTGACACATCTATCTGAGGGAGGTCTTGTAAATGAATAATGAGGAAAGGGACAAATAATCCCTTGAAGTATTATGATTATTTTCCAATGTATTTTATCAAACCACCCTATGATTAGGTTAGTAAATGTCCTATTTAGTTCCTTATTCTAATCAATTTATGTAATTTAGCAAATGTATGTTAAGTATATATAGGATAAACAAAGATAAGCAAGACACTGTAGGTTTTTGAGGCCACCTACAATCAATTGGACCTTATAGCAATTTACTACCATCTAAATATTGATAACATAGTAGAGATATAGATAAGAATAATAGAATCAACCAGGAAAAGGCATGGAGAAGGGGTCATTGCACGAAAAAAGGCACAGCACAATTAACATGAACACAATTAGGCAGACACAGTTCTCAAATGCTAGACCTGGATTACCCATTGAATCACAGAGTCTCATTCTTTAAAAAGTTCAAATCACAAAATCCAAGTGCTATGACCCAAATCTGGATGGGGGTTGGGATTTCCTGTAGTAACTAACACACAATGTGTCACACAGAGGGACTCATTGCTAGCTACCGCAGGTAATGATGTCACTAATAGATTATTTATGTTGCAAATGTTTATAATTGTAGATCATTGCTTATCAAAAAATAAGTAAATGAATTTTCACAGTGGCTTGCAGAAAAAAAAGTAGCAAACAAATAAGAAACCAAAAGAAATCTGTTAATCACATGGGATGACCTAGGAAATAGAGCAGAAAAGCATCAATGTCATGAAAGGCATAAAGCAAAGTAACGTGCTAGCTTCTGTGCAAGCAATTTCATTAAAACATGCCAGGTCTGGAAAATAGTGAGGAAATTGTTATTTTTAGGGTGCAGAGAGCATATTCTCAGGTCTTAGAAAATGGTGTGAATGCAGTGGGCTTCATTGGAAAAATCCATTACATTACACAGAAAGCAGGAGACAGGGGAGTAAAAGCATTCCATATTAAAAAAAAAAAAAATAAGAAAGAAAAAATCCTCATTTCCCCAGACTTACTTATATTTAGTCGCTAAAATATAATGCAAACATGAATAATACTAGAAATCCCCCATACCTTTCTTTTCAGAATAAAAATCATAATATGTTCATGTCAGAAATAAATGTAAGACATGCTATTTTAAAATCCTACAATAAATTCAGAAAAATGAATCCTAATAAGAGGTTGAACATGAGAAAAAATGTTTTAAAATAAAAAAATATTAATTCAAGGAGATAGTGACTTTAAATTGTCATATTTTATGAAATTATATGCAAAATATATCACATTATTTGAGGTCAAGTAAGTAGGTATTATCTTATTTTCAAAAAAAAAAAGGAAATAAGTGAAAGAAATTTTAAATTTTTAAGTATCTTCTCTTTCTGGTAATATTCCTGTAAAAACAAGTTGAGAAGATGTGTAAAATTCCATTAAAAAAAAAAAAGAAACATTCAAAGTCATCAAAAAGCTACTAAAGCAGCCAGGACTTGTGGGTCCACACTCCCCGAGAAAAAGAAAGGCCATTGGGAGGAGTTCAATATTTGGGTGTGCTTTACCTGTTGATTGATAAGGAGCATGAATCCAAGAAGCTAAAAAGTGGAGCAGAGATTAGAAGCAGAGAGCCTGGGAACCTGAGGCAAGTTTCCATCAGTTCTGGATGGATACAGAGACAAACACTGAAGTTTGGAGCTTTCAAAACAAGCCAGATTTGAGGCCAAGACACTGGGCAGATGGAAAGTGCAATAAGCAAGTACAACATTCTGCAGCTATTTTCCCCTTGAGGCATTTGACAATTTATAAAGAGCACAGAACAAGAAGCTAAGAACTGAGCACGGATGTCTAAGAATCAGGGAAGGTAGGAATAGCTTTCCACAGTCTCACCGAGCATGGGACACAAAAACGAAGTCTAGATCCCACAAAGAAAGAGCATCCCTGAAAAGTGTCCCTGAAATTCTAGACTTTAAGTTTCGATCCTGAAAGGAACACAGTAACAATCAGGATTTGTAGAATTTTCATACACAGATCAACTATTCATGCAAATATAACAAGTGATTTTGGCAAAAATTGACATGTGAAGATAACATTTACATGGAAATAGAATGAGCTGATATAATGATATAATTTTAAAAATAAAAATTAGATGATTTATACAACAAAATTTACTCTCAAAACTTACCACATAACTGTGTTTATTCCAAGTAGTAATTATAGACAAATTCCAAGTGGTAATTATAGATAAATAAGCCAATGGAATGGAAGAGAGAATTCGGAAGAAAACTCACGTCTATTTAGACACTTGATATATAACAAGAGTGGCCTTACAGTATAGTGTGATAGGATGTTCTTTTCAACAAATGGTGCCGGGTCAGTTGGATATATATATGGGAAAAATATGATCATTATTTATGCCTCATATCACATGCAAATTAATTCCCAATGGATTTTTGATCAAAATACAAGGGGAATACTATAAAGTTTCTTGAAAAATAACACAAAAGAATATCTTCATGACCTTGGGATATCAAAGTTATCTTAAACAGGACACATGCACACGCATATACACAAAAGCACTAAACATAAAATAAAATTGATAAGTTGGAATTTGCATTAAAATTAGGAATTTATGTAAATCATGAAATACCAGTAGAGGATATGAAAATAAGCCCCTGAGTGGGAGAAATATTTGAATACATAAAAAAGGCAAAGGGCTCATATCAAGAGTATTTCGGAAAAAAACAACCTATTCAAAAAAAAAAAAAAAATGGACAAGAAGCTTAAACAAGCACTTTGCAAAATAACTGGTAAACATCTGAACACCTGTGTTTGCAACCACAGTAATAATCAGGAAAATGTGAAGTGAAATTACAAGAAATACCACTACCTACTAACTAGAAGGACTGACTACATCAAGTGTTTGTAAAACTGTAAGGGAACTGGAATTTTCAAACACTGCCTATGAAGTATAAAATGATACAGTAAGTTTGGGGTATATCAGTATCTACTAATACTAAATGCTAAATAAATCCTACCATGCAGCAGTTCAAAATTCAACAGACATACACACATATGTTCACCAAACTACAAGCCCAAGAATGCTCATAACAATATTATTAACAGCCCCAAACTGGAAACAATCCAGATGTTCATCAACAGTAAAATAAATAAGTAAATTGTATAACTTTCACACAATGCAATACAGTACACAATGAAAATGAACAAAATACATGCAAAAACATGGATAAGCCCCATCGACATTACATTGAGCAATAGAAATGAGGCACAGAAAGGTACACATTTTTAGATTCCATTTATATGAAGTTCAGAAATAAGGCCTTCAGGCAGGGCTCCATCAAAGGTGATGTATGGGTAGATGGCCCAGGATGTATCAACCTTAAGTCAGGACTTATTATGTCTTTTAAACGCAGTGTTTTGGAGCATAAAGTGTCAGAGAGGCAAATTCATATACCCCCAGAGAAGAAGGTATGAAAAAATTCTGGTTCTAAAATGAGATTCATGTCTTGGGGCAGACCCTGGGATTTGGTCAGGAAACCAGCATGAATCAAATAAATGTTACCTGAAATCAGCAGAGTTGGAGGGCCCACCTCGAAATTTATTTTTAAACAATTACTCTCAGCATCTGAGCAATGGGAAATGAGGGAAATTTAAAGAGAATTGTACCAACCAGAAGTAACAGTTGTTCTTCTTGATAGGAGAACAACACTTGATAGGAGTATGTGTATAAAAGAGAGGCAATAGCAAAGAGATGTCCTGTAATATTGAACACGGCTTTCTTCCCCTGAATTCCCCAGCTGCCAGCCCCATCTGTGTTTTCATTTTCAGTGGAAGTCCATATTGTAAGGCAAAAGCAGACGTCTCTGAAATAACTTATCTTCCTATGCTGGGGAAAGCCAAAGCCATTGAGGAGATTGTGTTTGGTGTTCAGAAGAGAGAGGAAGGGAGACAGTGGGATAGAAGAGTTTTTACAGCCCAGAAAGGAGGAAATATCTATAGATTTTTTTCACTACTCCTTCTTGGTGTCCTGGGCAGGTGGCTGGGGTGAAGTGGCTTCATGGTACCCTCCAGATGTTGGATTCCTGAACCTTGGTACATTGAAACAGAAGAGCTATGTGACTTCAAGGGGACCTATGGACTATAAACGTCAATATAGCTAAATATCTCAGTGCTTGTATATTGGTAATATTGCTTCAGTAGCAACAACTGTGAAAAATGAAGGGCCCACTCAGTCACAGGAGAAAGGAAAGGAAATTGTACTGTTGCACTACACTCTGGAAACATTTTGGGGATGGTCTTCAAACTATTCAGTATCATGTATGGCAAAGGCATCTCCATATCAGGCAATGACCCTGACCAATACACATGCAAGGGTATCAGCTGAAAGAACCCATACAGCTAAGATGGTATTCCAGGTGAATCTCAGGCTTGGTCATGTGTCTTAAAAATACATGATTTCTTTCATTATATGGGAAAATAGAACTGTGTTCCAATAAACATTTCATTCTTTCTTTTTAATTCTATTTTTTTTCAGTGTTCCAAAATTCATTGTTTATGCACCAAACCCAGTGTTCCATGCAATACATGCCCTTCTTAATACCCACCACCAGGCTTTTATTCTTTCAAATAACCTTTGGCTCTCATCTGTATATGTCTTATGGTTCATTATATAGGTAAATCCTAGGTTCATAATAATCTTGGGTGAAATAAGTTTCTGGTTATTTCATTTTGAGAAACACCATCTAAAATAACATTCTAGGGGTGCCTGGGTAGCTCAGTTGGTTAAGAGCCCAACTCTTGATTTCAGATTAGGTCACGATATCAGGGTTGTGAAATCTAGCCCCCCCCCCCCCGGGCTCCATGATGGGTGTAGAGTCCGCTTAAGATTCTCTCTTTCCCTCTCCCTCCGCGTTTCCCTCACTAGCTCCACCCCACCCCTCTCATACAAACCCTCTCTTTCTCTCTCTCTCTCTCTCTCAAAAAATAAAAATAAATAATTGTCCATTAAAAAATGTATCAGAATCATTCTTATTAAGACACACTGAGTTTCGGGGCACCTGGGTGGCTCAGTGGGTTAAGGCCGCTGCCTTCGGCTCAGGTCATGATCCCAGGGTCCTGGGATCAAGCCCCACATCGGGCTCTCTGCTCAGCAGGGAGCCTGCTTCTTCCTCTCTCTCTGCCTGCCTCTCTGCCTAATTGTGATCTCTGCCTGTCAAATAAATAAATAAAATCTTTAAAAAAAAAAAAAAAAAAAAAAAAAAAAAAGACACACTGAGTTTCAAAGTTCCGAACACAGTTTTCACCAATAGACTGTAAGTCCGTTTTGTAGCCTGGAAGCCAAGATAGTAGAACTACATTCTAATAACACTGTGGACCACAGATCAGTTATATCACCATGCAGAATATCAGTTTTACAGCTTCTTTGCCCTCCCTCCGCACCCCCGCATACACACACACCCATTAAATTTGAGAAGCCTTGGTCTAAACAATGATATGAGCTTGCCCTTCTTAAAGGAATGTACTATTTAGCCACTATGGTGCCCCACTATTCCAGATTTCAACTCAATTTGAGAGGTTCAATTCAGTCCCTTGTAGGTGCATTTTAAGTCTTCCACAGAAATAGCTCAAGACAAGGTCTAGTTCACTGGGGTAAAGCGCATCGTGAGACTGAAGATTCACCAGCACCCAACCTCAGTGGCTAAAAGCTTGCACAGGCTTCAAGGACTCAGACTACCGATGACAAAAGACAGGGCATATATTGGGTTTGTATTAATAACATAATGGTAGTGTTACATCCCCAAAATTAATGCTTCCACAGGGAGTTACAGCTAAAGATCAAATTAGATGAATAGTACAATGAATCTTTAATCACTGCTGGCATGACCACTCTTTCTGTGACATACTGAGGGCCTTCATTTTTATGAATTCTACCCTTTACTTCCCACACTTGTTTTCAAACTCTCTAGCACTTTTAGAAAAGGAAGGAAAACGCATATCCATAAGTAATGCTATTAGTGAGAAATTCTGATGAAAATTTTTGCAATTCTAATTTTGGCAAAGGCTAAACAAATCGACTGACATAATTCTGGAATATTACAGTTTAATATACAGCTTTTGACTTTTTTTTACATTAGAATCATAGAAAATTGGTATTAATTACCCTAAAGGCAGAAGAAAACTGTAAAAAACAAGAAGAGGAAAACAAAACAAAACAAAAAAATCAAATCAGAGAAGTAACTAAATATATTGATCATCTAGAGACATACAGGGAGAAACTAAGAAATTGATTATTCTTCAATATCAAGAGGAAATTAATACAAAATCATTTTAGCTCAATTTCTATAGTGACAAATCTAATGTTGAAGGGATCTCCTATAATACCTTCTCATTCTATATTTTGGTATCAAATCCAAATATTATAAAAAATTATTTTGAGAAGGTGACTGGTTGGCTCAGTTGGTTAGGTGTCTGCCTTTGGCTCAGGTCTTGATCCCATGGTCCTGGGATTGAGCCGCTCATCCTGCTCTCTGCTCAGCAGGGAGTCTACTTCTCCCTCTTTCTCTGTCCCTAGCCCAGCTCATGCTCTCTCTGCCTCTCTGTCTCTCAAATAAACAAGTAAAATCTTTTTAAAAAATGATTTTGAGATTATAAGAGAAATACTTTGATTTTTCCAGC
Source organism: Mustela lutreola (assembly GCF_030435805.1). Lineage (NCBI taxonomy): Eukaryota > Metazoa > Chordata > Mammalia > Carnivora > Mustelidae > Mustela > Mustela lutreola. Next base: position 189,825,864 of record NC_081292.1, read on the forward strand.
AACAAATGTAAACACCAAACATTTGAATGTGGCATGTCTAGAAATATAAAAAAAGCCTTCAAAGAGTAGAATCTATTAGCTCTGCCTCTTCTTCCTACCCATCTTCCTTCTATTATCATTACTTTCTAAGGGCATTCTTTTTTTTTTTTTTTTAAGATTTTATTTATTTACTTGACAGAGAGAAATCACAAGTAGATGGAGAGGCAGGCAGAGAGAGAGAGAGGGAAGCAGGCTCCCTGCTGAGCAGAGAGCCCGATACGGGACTCGATCCCAGGACCCTGAGATCATGACCTGAGCCAAAGGCAGCGGCTTAACCCACTGAGCCACCCAGGCGCCCAGTTTCTGTATACATCATTATAGCTGTCTTCTAGCTCATGGTTAGCCTACAACCACCACTCCCACAGAACCACCCTACATGCGTTTGCTAGAATAATTCTTATCTCAATTTTAATCGTCTCATTTTTCTGCTCAAAATAAATTAATACATAAAACTTTCTCTTATGGTTTAAGAAGACTCACATTTATTTCAATTCACCTCTAAGTCCCTTGGTTTCTAAGCCAAAATTATAGCTAACATTAATCATTAGTATTCATCAATTGCTTACTCTGTATTAGGCATTATGCTAAGAATGCATATGCATTATACTAAGCAGTGCTTTCTAGAACCCACTGAGGTTTTCTGGAGAACTATCACAGAGACATTATGGAAAACATATGTCCAAGATGGAGAAGTTGATTTCACCTGGGCTGCTGAATGATTTCATAAAGTAGAGCCTGCTCACTACCTGGTTAAATGAGTGAAAAATAAACTTTTATGTATTTCAGCCATCACAATTTTGCATTTATTTATTTCAGCTATTTAGCAAACCCTAAATAATACAGATAGGTACCCTTTTATTACAGATGAGGAAATGGAGTCTGAAAGAAGTAAGGGAATTTGCTCACCATTTCACAATGAGTTGGTGGTACAACTCAAATTGAATTGAGGTTGACTAAGTCCAGAGCAACTGTTCTTTTTTTTTTCTTTTCTTTTCTTTTCCCATTTTTTTTTACTTTTAATTTTTTATTTTTTATAAACTAATTAACATGCAGTATATTATTTGCCCCAAGAGTACAGGTCTGTGAATCATCAGGTTCACACATGTCACAGCACTCACCATAACACATACCCTCCCCAATGTCCATAACCCAGGTACTCTATCCCACCCCACCCCCAACTCCTCAGCAACCCTCAGTTTGTTTCATGAGATCAAGAGTCTCTTATGGTTTGTCTCCCTCCTGATCCCATCTTGTTTCATTTTATCCCTCCCTTCCCCCATGACCCCCTGCACTGCCTCTCAAATTTCTCCTATCAGAGTAGAGTAGCTGTTCCTAACCACCACATCAGGAGGCTCCAAAGTTGTAAGGCCCCCCACAGAGTCCAAACTCTTGTCTGACATTCATGTCTCTACAATATTTATTTAATCCCAATCTCACTCCACAGCATTGTTATTTTTCTGGCTCTTTGCCTTGAGGGTTTTCCACCTGCAATGCCTTTTCTGGCATTGAAATACTACCAGTTTCTCAAGGATCTGCTCATATGTTACTACCTCACTGGCTGACCTGGCACCCTACCAGACCCTCTCAAAAGCTGCTTTTAGCTATTTTAGACTACATGACTATTTGTCTTGGTTTCAATGTATTTCAAATGATCATCTCCCTATTAAGTTATGAAGGATTTTTTAAAGATTTTATCTATATTTTATCTATTTATTTGAGAAAGGGAAAGCATGAGCAGGTGGAGAGGAAGAGAGAGAGGATCAAGCAGATTCCCACTGAGTGTGGAGCCCAAGGTGGGACTCTCTCTCACAACCCTGAGATCATGACCTGAGCCAAAACCAAGAGTCAGATGCTTAACTGATTGAGCCACCCAGGAACCCCATGAAGGATTTTTTTTTCCATTTCTTTTCTGTGGAAGGTAATCCTGTGTTCTCTCCACAGACATTTCCTCTTCTTTTTTAATATCAGAGCTACAATTTTGATCAAGGGGCAAAATGCCTACTCCAGAAAAAAAGATGGCAAAGCTATGATAATCTTATAATAATCATATGATTATTATATATATTATTACATTATTATAATAATATAATTATATTATAATATAATATAATTATATTATATTATAATTATAACTATTATCATTATTATAAGATATGATTATATAATCACATAATTTATATGATTATAATTTATAATCATATAAATTACATAATCATATAAACTATATGATTATATATTATAATCATATAAATTATGTGATTATATATAATAATCATATAATAATCTTCTAAACCAATTATAATTACTCTTTGCCCTTTTTCAGCTTATCACCCTCCCAGGTTTCCTTGCAGCTTAGAATCTCCAGGTGACATGGCTCTGATTAAAGAAAAATAGGGAAAAACTGCTAGGAAAGCAGACTTGTTTCTTCCAGGGAGGATTTTCCTTGTGATTAAAGAGAGCAATCAAGGAAGCTACTATGTTCCCTCCTTTGTGATTTGGGGCCAGATAAGTGAGGATATGCTCTTTATAGTTGCAGAAGCTTTCCCAAAACCACAAGGTAGCGAGGCTAACGACCAAAATCCACAACTCTTGGGTTAACAGGACAGAAATATGAAAAGGGCCTGATCCTTTATAACATCCATGAGCTCCCACATCAACTCAGACTTCCTTCCTATACTCTCTTCTTACGCGAAGTAACTACATGTCTTTATGAGCCATTCCCAGCCATAGAAAGCGAAAATCATTCCTGATACAAAATCACACCTGAGTGTACCTGAGTGGCTTAGTCAGTTATGGGGCTATCTTGGACTCAGGTCATGATCTCTGGGTTCTGGGATCAAGTCCCATGTTGGGCTCCCCTCTGCTCATGCTCCATCCCTCCACCTCTCTCTCTCTCTCTCTTTCTCTCTCTCTCTCTCCAATAAATAAATAAAATATTAAAAAACAAAATCACACCTGAAACAGTGAATATAGTCACAAAACTGGGATATTCCTGTTCTCCTCCTTCCAAGATCACCTATTTTGCTGTTAGGCATATGGTGATGAAACTTGCATTGGTTTCCAAAATGTGAGCAAAAGGCATGCGGTGCATCTCCAGTGGAACCTTTAAGAAGCATCATATACATGGGGCACCTTGGTGGTTCAGTCAGTTAAGCATCTGACTCTTGATTTCAGCTTCTGCTGTGATCTCAGGATCCTGAGATTGTACTCTATTATTATGGGCTCTGCATTCAGTGCAGAGTCTGCTTGTCCCTTTCCCTCTGCTCCTCCCCTTGATCGCACTCTCTTAAATAAATAAATAAATAGATAGATAGATACATACCTTACAAGAAGAAGAAGAAGAAGAAGAAGCAGTAAATACAACTTACTTCAAGTGTTTTTTTTTTTTTCTCCTGGCACAGTGATTATGTGCCTGCATGTAAATTGAGTCTCAATTCACCTGGGTTATTGAATAACTATGATGAGCAGTGCTCCCCCATATTGACCCATGTGGGAAATGTAGATATGCAAGAAACAAACTCTTGGTTTATTAAGCCACTGAGGTTTTATAGTTGTTTTATATGTAGCAATACTTGGCCTGTCTTGACTCATTTCGACATAATACAAGCAATGGTCACAGAGTGGTGACACAGGCTTCCTTGTCCCAGGATCTGCTGTAGTGATTTCATTAAAATGTGTTAAAAATTAGAAGAATTGAAACATAGGACCAATAAAACCATTTAAAGAGATTTAGTAGAATATTCCTGTGCATGCTAAGATATACTGTTACTATCATTTCAATTCATACTCTTAAGGAAAGTAGGGGACTAATTTTTTTTAAGATTTTTATTTATTTATTTGATAGACAAGTAGGCAGAGAGCAGGCAGAGAGAGAGAGGAGGGAGCAGGCTCCCCGCTGAGCAGAGAGCTCAATGCAGGGCTCGATCCCAGGACCCTGGGATCATGACCCAAGCCGAAGGCAGAGGCTTTAACCCACTGAGCCACCCAGGTGCCCCACTAGGGTACTAATATTTATTGAATGCCTATAACCAGAAGACAATAAGATATAAATTAAAGATTCAAGAACATAATTAATACTGTTCCAAACACACACAGAAAATGATGGTGATCTCATTAAAATAATCTGTAAATGAGAACATTTTAAATGAAAATTCAGGTTAAAGTTCACAGAAATGTGATGAAATATTAAGTAATCCTAAACAAAGACCACTGGCTTTTCTTATAACTATAGAAAGATGCCAATCAAGTTTTGAACCTTGATATAATTAATAATAGTACTAACAAAAATTCAAAAATCTTAATTATGTTATAGTGATCACTAGTCCCAAAGAAGGTAAGTATAGATTTCATTACTGTAAAAAGAGATTTAACTTCAAAATCAAAAAGATGAATATTATATTAAATCGTATTAACTTGTCTATGCATAACATAAGCCTTTGAAATTTTCAAAGGCCAATATCTTTGGAATTAAATGACAATAATTTTTCAGAAAAAAATCAATGTAAGAAGTTAGAACCCAGTTGTGATGGTTAATTTTATGTGTCAGCTTGTTAGGTTAGGGTGCCCAAATGTTCGGACAAACATGTCCAGATGTTGTTATGAAGAAAATTTTAAAATGTGACTAATATTTAAGTCAGTGAGTTTGGTATAAAGCAGACTATCCTCTATAATGGGTCTCATCCAATTAGTTGGATGCATTAAAAGAAGACTGAGGTTCATGGGAATAAGAAAGTTTCTACTCCATACTGCCTTAAGACTCTCCCTGGGTCTCTAGGCTACATGCTTGGCCTACATGCTTGCCAACCACCACAATCACATGAACAAACTCCTTAAAATTAATCAAGCTCCCTTTGTCTCTCTTGCTCACACCCCCCCCCACGTATATAATTCATTCTGTTTCTCTGAAGATTATCTAATACACCAGTTATTGTGAATTTGTTATCTTATGTATTCAAAAGTCCTATTAGCTAAAAAATACGCCAGCCAATATTAGTAGCTATATAAAATAGCATCTTGGTAATACAGCCCACAAAATATGAATTACCCTATGTCTGAAATCTCAGTGCTGTAAGGATGCCAGGTTATAAGGTTTATATATACATAAAGACATCAACAGTCAGAACTCCTCAGCATGTAAAACTTGCATAAAATATTTCAGCAGCCTCCTAGATCATGTTACCCAATTTGATGTCCAAGTAAGGCATCACTCGCAAATCTGTTATATGTAATTTATAAGCACTAAACCAAAAGTTGAAAGAAATGAATAAAAGAGACATCATGATATATTAAAGCTGCACTTTCTCTTCACAGCAGAGAAAACATCAAACTGAAGAGATTTCTGTTACACCATAGATTAGTTCCTGGAATGACACTGCCGGAAAATGTTATTTTTAACATTACTATCATTTAGAAACCATATTGTTATGTGCCTGGGCATAAAAAGGCATTCTCCCAGGATTCAGTGACAGAAAGAGGAGAGGCAGATTTTAATGTAAGTGCATGTTCAAAGTCAATCATTGCCTTTGAGACTTTGTATACTTTAGTTCCACTAACATAAATGTCACTTTTATGAGTTTAGTTCTGTCTGGTAGAAAGAGCAAAGACTTTCAACTGGAGCCCTGAGTGTGAATCTCCGTCCTACATATCTGGTCAGTCTACAACCAGGAGAAACTACCGTATGTCTCTGTTCCTCAGTTTCTTCATCTAAGAAATTAGGGGAGAAGTATTTTCCATGAAAGTTTAAGAGAATTAATTAGTTAATGTGCCAGAAAGAAGAACCCATGAAAAATGCTGATATTGAGTAGAATGTTGAATAAAATCCCAGGATGGAGTGTCATTTATAAAGAAGTAACAAATATAATATTTCTTGAAAAAAACATTTAAATTTTCTTTAGAGATAAACTAAAAGGAAATTATAATAGAAAAACATAGCCCAATCATATCATAAAGAAAAATGTTTTATATTTCATGATATGAATGAGAATCAGATAAGATTTAGTGACTGGGATTTAGAAAATCTTAAATTGTCAAGGAAATTATTTTAGCTGAAATTGATAACACATACTAAACATGGTGGTGATGTTACAAGAAGGTATGTGGGGACATATCAGAGCAAAGGTAGATACCCTAAAAATAAACACAGAAACTCAACCCCTGGTAGAACAGTCTGGAGAGTTTTCTGACCTTAAAAATAAAAGAACCTGCAATATTCTGGTCTTTATTGGTTACTTGACTAAATTTGTATAAACACACTCCACAGAGAATATTAATACTTGTGCTTCAAAAGTAGGCCCAGGGTGCCATTTTTGAATCATAATTATTTAGACAATTTAGCTAGATAACTGGGATATAGTTAAGAAAATTACCACATCAGGATGCCTGGGTGGCTCAGTCAGTTAAGGGTCTGCCTTCAGCTCAGGTCATGATCCCAGGGTCCTAGAATTGAATCCTGCATGGGACAGGGGCCTGCTTCACCCTCCACCTGTCACTCCCCCTGCTCATTCTTTCTGCCTTTCTCTCTCTCTCTCTGTTAACTAAATGTTTAAAATTTTTTAAAAAACCTCAAAAAGAAAATTATCACATCATCCTGTCCTAGGCATAGCTCTTTGGAGGGCTTTGGTAAAATTATCAGCAAACTGGATTAAACAAATAATACTTTACTTAAAAAGAAGCAGAAAAAAATATATTCTAGCTCTCATCCTGTAAATATAGCAAGAACACAATCATTGAGTCATCTGGTTATCTTATGGCTCATCAGCAATTCTATCCTAGGATCGCTCAGAATTAGATCCATTTCAGAGAGAATAGCAGAAAGAATTAAGGCTCAAGGTAAAATATGCATTGTTAAGCAGAAAAGTGCTTTACTCAATGACTCAAGCAAAGAAAATAGTTACTAAAATAGTAGAGACTGTTCTAGACATTGGAGAGAGAGAGAGCTCTAACAAATAAAGTTCCAAACAAAAACAAAAACAAAAACATGGAAATGGCTGTTTTCCACAGAAATAGACAAGAAAATGAAGATGTTAGGTTGAACCTTTTACAGAGGAGGGCTTATACCATGGAGGCTAACTGTCCTGCACACCCCAGAAGCTCCAATGCAATTCGTAGTCCTCAGTGACAACTACCAACTAAGGAGACAATAATAATAATGATAATGATAAAAGCCTATTTTTATTTCTATTTTTTTAAAGATTTTATTTACTTATTTGACAGAGAGAGAGGTCACAAGTAGACAGAGAGGCAGGTGAAGAGAGAGGAGAAAGCAGGCTACCCGCTGAGCAGAGAGCCCAACACGGGGCTCAATCATGACCCTGGGATCATGACCTGAGCTGAAGGCAGAGGCTTCAACCCACTGAGCCACCCAGGCACCCCAAGAGCCTATTTTTATTGGTACTATATGTTTATTGGTATTATATATTTATATTGGTATTATTTACCAAGACTCTGCAAATCACTTCCCATGCATTCGTCTATCAGTTCCCAGAAACCCAATAGTCCTGTTACCATTCTTCTTCACAGGATCATTTCTTGAGAGTAATAAAGGTCTCACAGCAAATAAGTGCTAGACCTGAGGCTATACGCCTAGTTTTTCAGCTTTTGTCCTTTAATTCCAAATCCTATATTCTTAGCACTATGTAATCACTATGTCACCTTTTAGTTCAGAGAAACTATACAATGAGCATGAAAATAAAAAAAGAGAGCTTTAATATTCTTCTTGTGGATAAAAACCTATTCTACACACTAAAGCATCATGATGACATTTCCCTTATCCATTAAATAACTGGCAAAGAATAGTCTGGGACACTTCAGTTTAGCTCATGTTAATCACAGACATATTATCATCCCTCTTATAAACTGCCAATGCCTTCACCAAATCATTTTTCAAATCACAACAGAATTTGCACAAACGAGAACTAACTAGAACATTGACTACACTCATACACACAAACTACAAATACATATGCAGTTAGACACCTACTAGTAATATATATGCATTCACACATTTTTAGAGAATACATGTCACGAAAATCAAGTAAGCTCAGTCTTTGGCATTATGATGGTGTTTGTCCATTGTAATGGAACTTCTGCTTCTTTCTGCTTCTACTATTTCACACAGGCAGAGAGAAGCCCATTTCTCCCCACTGCTGACAGTGCTTTGTCTGAATGTCTTGTCCCATACCCAAATAATTATTTAAAGAGCACGAACAGCAACTCTGTGAACCCAAATTAAAAAGACCTCACCCTGCTATAGTCAAAATATTGCAGAACATATTAGAGGGAAGCAAAGCCTTCTGCAAAAATCAATTCTCAGTTGTCAGAGTCTGTATTTTGTGCAAATTTATAAGCAAAATCTAAGATCTGATAATAAGTTAATAAAGTAAAAACCCAGTGAAATAAGATCACAATAAAGGAAAACAATGGATCCCAATTATAACAAGGCCATTCCCTCAGTCACTCTGATTAAGGGTTACAATTAGTTCCTTAGATCAGGGGAATAGGAGACTACTTGGATATCCTTTATAACTTATTATATAGGTCACTATCTCAGTAAATGTAGTGTTGTTCTTATTACACACAGAGTGGACATTCTCAACAAATCCTATTGTCTTCCTTATAAAGCCCATAGGCAAACAACAGTGTCACATAAGATTAAGCAAACTGTTAAATCAGACAGAATATGTCTGTGCTACAGAGTGGACCACACTGGTACAGGATGCTTCCAGAAGGCAGGTTGGCTGCATGTCACATGACAAGAGCCACTGTGAGCGATAAATATATGTGAAGTGTTTTTTACTTAAAGAAACCTTTATTTTGCCTTTAAGGAATCTGTAAATCTCCCGAAGTCAACTGTATATAACAATTGTATATATATGTGCATTTTTCTGTAGATTCCCCAGCTTTTATCATTTTCTCAGATGAAGCTGTGATCCCTCCCCCAAAAAAGGTTAAGAACTACCAAACTACAGTATTATATACATACAAAAGGATATACGTACCACTTTAAAAAAGGCAACACTGAAAAGCAAAGAGCCTCTCATTTACCATCTTGTGTAAAGAAAAAAGAACATGGTAAAATAAGTATTCATTGTGGGAAGAAAATGAAAGAGGAAAAATACTCCAAGGATATATGTACCACTTTAAAAAAGACAACACTGAAAAGCAAAGAGCCTCTCATTTACTGTCTTGTGTAAAGGAAAAAGAACATGGTAAAATAAGTATTCATTGTGGGGAAAAAAACAAAAGAAAAAAAAACCTCCAAGTTTCAAAACAAAAGAGAAAAAAATATCTTCCTTAACTATGTCCAGAGCCCAAATTATATTATTCTCAATTTTTTTTCTGATTTTTAAAAAATTTATTCAAAAAGAAATCAGTCACCTAAAATGCAAAGGCAACAAACAAGCAAAAATAATGGTGGGCTTATATTTGTTTCAACATGTTTTTATTTTTAAATATTATCATAATATCATTTTCTTTCAAAGCATATGAGTGAACAGATTCTCATCTCTTAATTATTTTTTCAGGAAAGATATAGAAGTGATGGCTGATTAAACCATTTAGCAAACATTATTAGACAGGTCAAGGAATAAAAATAAGATCTCTTCAAAATTTAAAAGAGAGAGAGAAAGGAAGAAAAAAAAGAATTGAAAAAAATTAGGCATTTAAATTGCAGCGTTAAACTAAATATAATTAGAACTAACTTGGCTGTTCTCCCAGAGTTCATAAACCCACACCAAGGAGCTCTCCAGGGAGAGATACAGTCAAATTGTGTCTTCCTTTAATGACCCATTTAAATGGTCAGCCCTGTGCTACCTGCTCTCAATTTTTTCTCTATTTATACCATTCACCTTTCCTTTAAGCACTTGACTATTTGCCTGAGTCAGAGGTGTTTATTAGAGCAACTTGTACCAAAGCAAAATAGATTCTACAATGTCTCGGGCTTACAAATAAAAGAACTTTGACTATAATGTTAAGATCAGCCACTGCTTGTCCATTCCAATCCAGTCCATCTAAATCCCCACTTTACTTGATATAACTATGAATGTAACTATGATGTAACTATGGAGCAAAGACAGAAAAACTAGAACTCTGAGGAAATATCACTGAAAGGAATGTAACTGGAAAAACAAGTCTTATTAATGAGGGGATTCTTTTTTCTTTTAAATAATTAAGCATTACATAAGGGGAAAACAATCTAAACTTCCAAGATTTAAATCCTAGTCCAGACTTCAAGTTCATCTCCTTCATATTATGAGCTTGGAAATTATCACTCATCCTTCCAAAAATAAACCAAAAAAACAAAACAAAACAAAACAAAAACAAAAAACAAAAAACCAAACAAACAAAAAAACAAACTGATAATTAGTGTCTTTATTTGTACCTATCAGAGTACTGAGGGTTCAGGGAAAACCTGAAATCCGGAGAGGAGGAGCTGCGGGGAGCCTAGACTATAGACAACTTAAATGGTAATTTTTACAAATTAATGAAGGTTGAACATGGTTTAACTTGAATGTGAGAAACTCCTGGGGGCCCACAGTCTTAGAAGGAATCCCACATTTTCATTAGTTTTTTTCTCCAAGGACCTCAGAAAGGTCTCACAATAAAGATTTTTAAAATATTTCCTTATGGCTCTTGCAAGGGGAGGGAAAGTGTAATCATTGTGAAATAAGCCCAGAGGATTCTCCATTACACAGACCTGTTCTCCAGAGAAAAAGACTTCACCAGAGCCTTAATCTAACTATAGGAAGGACAGTTCTCTTCCCATACCAGCCTTAACTGGCCTTCCTGTTTCATCTAAGTGGAGGGAGAGGGGATCTATACTGTTAGAAACAAAAGTCACAGCCCAGATACACAGACTCACTAAAATGGTAAGATTACAAAATATTTACCTTCCCTATCCTTTACCACAGCCATACACCCACAGGGTCTGAGTACGGTAGATTATACCTAGAAGAGCTGCAAACCAGAGACTCTATTTGAAGAGGAGTACTTGGAGAAACCCAAATTCAAAAAAAGAAAGCAAATACAAAGACATTAGAAGCTGACACCTACTTGTTACAGGAAACATTTTAAAAAGCCCAACTCCTGGGATGCCTGGGTGGCTCAGTCAGTTAGGCGGCTGCCTAGGGTCCTGGGATCGAGTCCCGCATCGGGTTCCTTTCTCAGCAAGGGAGCCTGCTTCTCTCTCTGCCTCTGCCTGCCACTCTGCCTGTGTGCGCTTGCTTGCTCTCTCTCTCTCTCTCTCTCTCTCTGACAAATAAATAAATAAAATCTTTTAAAAAAATAAAATAAAAAAAATTTTTAAAACCCAACTCTTAGCCAGATGAATATAAATCTTCACACTAAAGCCCTATTTATCTTAATTCTTTTTTTTAAAGATTTTATTTATTTATTTGACAGAGAGAAATTACAAGTACACTGAGAGGCAGGCAGAGAGAGAGAGGAGGAAGCAGGCTCCCCGCCGAGCAGAGAGCCCGATGCAGGACTCGATCCCAGGACCCTGAGATCATGACCTGAGCCGAAGGCAGCGGCTTAACCCACTGAGCCACCCAGGCACCCCTATTTATCTTAATCCTTATTACACAATACAGTGTTCCTAGTTTCCCACAAAAAAATGTACAAGATATTCAAAAAGATAGGAAAAAAACACAGTGTGAAGAGAAAATGACACAGATGTTGAAATCATCACACAGGAAATTTCAAGTAACTACAGTTAATGGGCTAAGGGCTCTCTAAGGGAAAAAATGGACAACATATAAGAATAAATGAAACCTAAGTAGAAAGATGGACATTCTAAGAAAAAATCAAAAGGAACTGCTAGAGATCAAAAATACAGTAGCAAAAGTAAAGAATACCTTGACGGGTTCATCAGTATACGGTATGTGGCTGAGAAAAGAATCAGTGAGCTTGAAGACATATCACCAGAGACCTCTAAAACTGAAATGCAAGGAGAAAAACAAATTAGAACAAAAGAAAATTCAAGAACTGCTATTTTTCAAAATATATTAACATGAGTATAGATTATCAGAAATACAGAGGAAACAAAACAGAATTATTTGAAATAATAATCCTGAAAACTCTCTAAATGTAATGACAGACACCACACCACAAATTCAGGAAATGTGAAACACCACAAGATGGATAAAAACAAAAACAAAAAACAAAAACAACAACCACCAAAAAGACAACAAAAAAATATAACTAAACATATTAAATTTAAACTTCAGAAAACCCAATCAAAGAAAATCCTGAAAGATGCCAAAAGGGGGAAAAGAATGACTTAGCTCTTTAGGAACAGGGATAAAAATTATAGTGGATTTCTCATTGGAAACCATGCAAGAAAGAAGAAAGTAGAATGAAATATTTTAAATGTTTTTAAAAACACACACACACAGACAAAACAACCACCAACCTAAAATTCCATATCTGGTATAATTATGCTTCAAAGGGAAGCAAACATAGAAACTCAGATAAACAAAAACTGAGGGACGGGCGCGTGGGTGAATCGGTGGGTCAAAACCTCAGCCTTCAGCTCAGGTCATGATCTCAGGGTCCTGGGATCGAGCTCCACATCAGGCTCTCTGCTTAGTGGGGAGCCTGCTTCCTCCTCTCTCTCTGCCTGCCTCTCTGCCTACTTGTTATCTCTTTCTGTCAAATGAATGAATAAAATCTTAAAAAAAAAAAAAAACTGAGGGAATTCAACTGAGGGAAAACAACTGAGCAGAAATATCCATTGAAAATGTTAAATGGGTTTCTTTGAGGAGAAGGAAAATAATATAGGTAAGAAACTCAGAACTACAGAAAGAAAGGAGTTTCAGAAAAGGAATAAATAAAATAAAATATTTAATTTTCTTATTCTTACTTGATCTGAAAGAAGACTTTGTTTAAAAATAGTAATTATAACATACGAATAAGTAAAATGACTAACAGTAATGTCATATAGAATGGTAGGGAAATACACTATGATAAGAGACCTGTATTACACATCAAGTGATGAATTAACACATCTGCTGAAGCTGAAGTGAAGAGTTTCTTTCTATGATTATTTTCTTCATTCCATCCCCATTCCTCAAAACATCCATGCATAGCTCCTTTAACACTGAACTTTCTACTTTGGCTTACAGCAGAAAACAAGATTGCAGACTTCAATTATACAAGATGGGTTCTTGAAGGATATACATATATACATATATATATATATATATATATATATACGTGTTTGTGTGTGTGTGTGAGATATATGTGTGTGATATATATCTATATAGATATATATAGATATATATCACATTGGCTAGGGGATAGTGCTTAGATAATAATGTTATAATTACCAAGAAACTAAATGAATTTTCTGTTATGGTTGAGTTGTGTTATAGTGTGTGCTCTGATATTTCCCTATTAGCACATTTAACCAGAAAACTGGAGATGTGAGGTACTTGAGACTAGATTAATGTAACTCTGAGGGTTCTTATGTATCCCTACCTTTCCAAGGGAACTGATTCAGGCTAGATTTGTTGGCACCTGTACAGAATTTCTCTGGCTAAGAGTAAGCACAAGAAAACAAGGAAGAAATGATATATGAACTCATTCCTTCCAAGGAGAAGGGATTGTATTTTGGAAGTTAACATGGCTTTGACAGTAAGAGAAGGGAAATTTTATGGTTTGGATCTTAATTTTCCTTTTAGAAATTCAAAATGAAAAGATGATTTGAGATCCTTACTTTGTAGCTATACTTTTTAGCATAATATGTCTGTAATGCTCTTTATAAAACCCTCTCTGATTATCTCAGACAACATAACAGGCCATAGTTTGAGATGAGAAATAAAATAGTGAGTGAATCTTCAACATAATATATGATATACTTTTCATTAATATTATTATAAGCTGCTAACTCGAGCTTTTAGGCTATAACATCTGAACTGTTCATTTCTCTAGAGTCACTTAGTGGACTGTGGCTATGACCAGCTAACTTCACTGAAATTTCAAATATATTTAATGGATATTAAGAAGTAAATATGGATAATGAAATAAATATAGAGAAAGAAAGAAAGAAATATAAATAAATATAACTGGCACAATGATACATTCTTTCCATGGTGATGAGGTAGAACCTTAAGGATTGGCATATCCTCACCACAACCTAGAATAGTATAAAGGCAATAAATCTACATGGTTGCAGTTTTCTGATCTGGCAGTTTCCTCACTTCATTAAGAACTTCTATGAGAATCAAGAAATGAGCTGAGAGGTACATCTTATTACCTGAACATGTATTCCTGGATCTTATGTTTGGCATAACTCACTAGATCATTTTGGAGGTGATGATAAAGTAAAATCAATTTCAGCCAAATTTCTAGTATCATATCCTTACCAATTTTCAAATCTGGTCCATCCTTTGGGTGAGTCTGGTTCATAGATGTACAAGAAAATCTGTAAATATACCAAGTTTCACAAATGCTGGAATAAGACTTACCTGGAATCTTGTTAATATCATCTGCCAGCAGAGGCAGCTCATCTTTGGATCCTCAGAATCTCAGCAATTTGGTCCAGGAAGCCAACAGGGAGCACTGAAAAGTAAGGCGATAGAGGGCGGAACAAAAATCTCTCCCATCACCCTCCGTATGAGAAGACGACATCAGGCTGGTTTACTGACTTTGTTCTTGGTTATAATTCATAGAATTTTAGACCATAACCAATTAAGAATATAGAAGGAAGTTATGCATGTGCATGAGAAAGAAAGATATAGATACACTATATAATGTGTGTATACTATATAATCTGTGTTTGTGTCTATGTGTGTTTGTGTGTCCATACAGCTTATATAACTAGGAAATAAAAGGATTGATGAACAAACCAACAGAAAAACCCAACAACTTATCCCTACATATGGTACAGAGAGAAAATCAGACCTATCTGGATTTGCAGAATTCCACTTTAGTTACTCTCATTAGAGAGCCTCTCTCTCCCTGTCCCTCTCTCTTTCTTTCTCCTCCTCTCTTTCTCTTTCTCCCCATACGGTAGTGTGGCAAGGGAAAAACTAAGCCAGAAATTTTCCCTCAGATAAGCACAAATATTTCATTCTCTGTTCTTCTGTCTCCTATCAATAATGACCCAGGGACAGCATGAAAACTGATTTAACTGCTCCTCCAACCCCACCCCCATCAAATTATGTTCTCTGAATGTTCGGGATTTGGAAGTCCCTGGTGATTTGGAGAGCAAAGCATATTTGTACTTTAGTCAAATGTCCCAGTTCAGTTTACCAGAAAACTCTGTATTGAGACACAGACACCTGACTAATAATAAAATGGTACTTTTTTCCTCATTTTCCATGGTCCCTTATAGATAGGGTGAACATCGGTCCCAGTTTTCAAAAGGTGGTCCTAGTTTTCCCAGCTCAATTATTAACAGTATTCTTCTCACACACACATATTCCACTTTGGCTGAAAAAAATGTTATGATCAACTTCCCTATCATTGATTCTCTTCTCCTTAGAAACCTCACAAATTGAGTTACTGTATCAAGATGGGAATTTGACTCTGCTGGGTATCCCACTGAGCCCTGACCAAATTGAAAATTTGTAAGCAAATACAAAATAGTTGTTTAAGGCCCCCCAAATTTGGGGTGGCTTGTCACAAACCAATAACTAACTAAAACATCAAAACCTAAACTGCATTAACATTAACCAATTCTCTTCCATGATGATTTTTGGGAAAGAACTAGCCTTAAGTGTGAAACACTTACTTATATAGAAACACTTCCTTCCAGATATAGAGTCCTCACAGCTGTGCTGGGCTTGTCATGTTGTATGGGAATATCTTTTTCTGTTTCATACTCAGCACGTGCTCTTTGGTTCTGTTTACAGTATGCACATCATGTAACACCTGGCTAACTTCCTTGCTCTATCTGTGCTCTGTGGGGTGAGGACAGCTTTCCTTTTACTCTGGCATGAGAATGCTTGTGAGAACACACTGACAATGGGGCATTGATGTCTGCCTCTCAATGCTGATTTTGCTCTATCTCTTCTTACTCATCCAGCCCCTGACTGTGTTGTGTTTTCTTCAATGACTCAGACACCAAGATGCAATGGTAAGAAGTATTTGAACATCTGTTCTTAGTGGTTGGCAGAGAGATGATCTTTGCTATCCGATATGACTTTTTTCTTTTCAGCATAACAGAATTCATTGTTATGCACCACACCCTGTGCTCCATGAAATACGTGCCCTCCATAATACCCACCACCTAGCTCCCCCAACCTTCCACTCCCCACCTCTTCAAAACCCTCAGATTGTTTTTCAGAGTCCATAGTCATTCATGGTTCATCTCCCCTTCCAATTTCCTTCAACTTCCTTCTCTTCTCCATTTCCCTATGCCCTCCATGTTATTCCTTATGCTCCACAAATAAGTGAAACTATATGATAATTGACTCTCTCTGCTTGACTTATTTCATTCAGCATAATCTCTTCCAGTCTCATCCATGATGATTCATCCTTTCTGTTGGGTATTCATCCGCTCTGTTGGAGGCATAATACTCCATAGTGTATATGGACCACATCTTTCTTATCCATTCATCCGTTGAAGGGCATCTTGGTTCTTTCCCCAGTTTGGTGACTGTGGACATTGCTGCTATAAACATTGGAGTACAGATAGCTCTTCTTTTCACTACATCTGTATCTTTGGGGTAAATACCTAGTAGTGCAATTGCAGGGTCATAGGGAGGCTCTATTTTTAATTTCTTAAGGAATCTCCACACTGTTCTCCAAAGTGGCTGCACCAACTTTCAATCCCACCAACAGTGTAAGAGGGTTCCCCTTTCTCCACATCCTCTCCAACACACGTTGTTTCCTGTCTTGCTAATTTTGGCCATTCTAACAGGTGTAAGGTGGTATCTCAATGTGGTTTTAATTGAATCTCCCTGAGGGCTAGTGATGATTAACATTTTTTCATGTGTCTGATAGCCATTTGTATGTCTTCATTGGAGAAGTGTCTGTTCATGTCTTCTGCCCTTTTTTTGATGTGATTATCTGTTTTGCATGTGTTGTTTTTGAGAAGTTCTTTATAGATCCTAGATATCAACCTTTTGTCTGTACTGTCTTTTGCAAATATCTTCTCCCAATGCGTGGGTTGCCTCTTTGTTTTGTTGACTGTTTCCTTTGCTGTGCAGAAGGCTTTGATCTTGATGAAGTCCCAAAAGTTCATTCACCACTCTTGTTCAACATACTATTAGAAGTTCTAGCAACAGCAATCAGACAACAAAGAGAAATAAAAGGTATCCAAATTGGCAATGAAAAAGTCAAACTCTCTCTCTTCGCAGATGACATGATACTTTATATTGAAAACCCAAAAGACTCCACCCCCAAACTACTAGAACTCATACAGCAAGTCAGTAATGTGGCAGGATACAAAGTCAATGTACAGAAATCAGTTGATTTCTTATATGCTAACAATGAAAATACAGAAAAAAAAATTAGAGAATTGATTCCACTTACTATAGCACCAAGAACCAAAAGATACCTGGGAATAAACCTAACCAAAGAGGTAAAGGATCTGTACTCGAGGAACTCCAGAACACTCATGAAAGAAATTGAAGAAGACACAAAAAGATGGAAGACCATTCCATGCTCTTGGATTAGAAGAATAAACATTGTTAAAATGTCTATACTGCCTAGAGCAATCTATACTTTTAATGCCATTCCAATCAAAATTCCACTGGTATTTTTCAAAAAGCTGGAGCAAATAATCCTAGAATTTGTATGGAATCAGATGAGGCCCCAAATTGCTAAGAAAATGTTGAAAAAGAAAAACAAAACTGGGGGCATCACATTACCTGATTTCAAGCTTTACTACAAAGCTGCGATCACCAAGACAGCATGGTACTGGCATAAAAACAGACACATAGACCAATGAAACAGAATAGAGAGCCCAGATATGGACCCTCATCTCTATGGTCAAATAATCTTCGCCAAAGCAGGAAAAAATATACAGTGGAAAAAAGACAGTCTCTTCAATAAATGGTTCTGGAAAAATTGGACAGCTATACGTAGAAGAATGAAACTCGACCATTCTCTTACACCATACACAAAGATAAACTCGAAATGGATAAAAGACCTCAATGTGAGACAGGAATCCATCAGAATCCTAGAAGAGAACATAAGCAGTAATCTCTTCAATATCAGCCACAGCAACTTCTTTCAAGATATGTCTCCAAAGGCAAAGGAAACAAAAGCGAAAAATATGACTTTTTTAAAATACCAATCCTTCCCTGGGATTGGTAAACAGGGCATGGTGCTCTGTTCAAGAATGATAGGTGACATGATATATCTTCTGAGGTTTCATTTATATCTTCTGAGATTTCTTTTCCCTCAAGTACTTGTAACCTGACGAGTACCCTAAGGCATTAAAATTATTTATCCATGAATTTCTAATATCTTCTTTCCCCCAAAGATTAGATGAAAGACTAATGAATTTATAGCTAACCTTGGGAATAATAAGGCTCTTTTATTTTGTTACGTTTCTGTTTGTTAGTTAATAGCACAGCAAAAATAACCAACACATTTCATGTGTCTTTGACTATCTTAATAAAATGAGAAAAGGTGTAAGAATTAATCTATCTCCTGTAACACTTTGGCAATACTGAAAATGTGCTCAAAATTTTCTTTTCCCTGAGTACTTTATAGTTTTCTGAGTATAGATTCTGTGTCTCTTTGGTTAGGTTTATTCCTAGGTATCTTATGGTTTTGGGTGCAATTGTAAATGGGATGGACTCCTTAATTTCTCTTTCTTCTGTCTTGCTGTTGGTGTAGAGAAATGCAACTGATTTCTGTGCATTGATTTTATATCCTGACACTTTACTAATTCCTGTATAAGTTCTAGCAGTTTTGGAGTGGAGTCTTTTGGGTTTTTCACATATAGTATCATATCATCTGCGAAGAGTGATAATTTGACTTCTTCTTTGCCGATTTGGATGCCTTTAATTTCCTTTTGTTGTCTGATTGCTGAGGCTAGGACCTCTAGTACTATGTTGAATAGCAGTGGTGATAATGGACATCCCTGCCGTGTTCCTGACCTTAGCGGAAAAGCTTTCAGTTTTTCTCCATTGAGAATGATATTTGCGGTGGGTTTTTCATAGATGGCTTTGATGATATTGAGGTATGTGCCCTCTATCCCTACACTTTGAAGAGTTTTGATCAGGAAGGGATGCTGTACTTTGTCAAATGCTTTTTCAGCATCTATTGAGAGTATCATATGGTTCTTGTTCTTTCTTTTATTGATGTGTTGTATCACATTGACTGATTTGCGGATGTTGAGCCAACCTTGCAGCCCTGGAATAAATCCCACTTGGTCATGGTGAATAATCTTTTTAATGTACTGTTGAATCCTATTGGCTAGTATTTTGTTGAGTATTTTCGCATCTGTGTTCATCAAGGATATCGGTCTATAGCTCTCTTTTTTGGTGGGATCCTTGTCTGGTTTTGGGATCAAGGTGATGCTGGCCTCATAAAATGAGTTTGGAAGTTTTCCTTCCATTTCTATTTTTTGGAACAGTTTCAGGAGAATAGGAATTAGTTCTTCTTTAAATGTTTGGTAGAATTCCCCCGGGAAGCCGTCTGGCCCTGGGCTTTTGTTTGTTTGGAGATTTTTAATGACTGTTTCAATCTCCTTACTGGTTATGGGTCTGTTCAGGCTTTCTATTTCTTCCTGGTTCAGTTGTGGTAGTTTATATGTTTCTAGGAATGCATCCATTTCTTCCAGATTGTCAAATTTATTGCCGTAGAGTTGCTCATAGTATGTTCTTATAATAGTTTGTATTTCTTTGGTGTTAGTTGTGATCTCTCCTCTTTCATTCATGATTTTATTTATTTGGGTCCTTTCTCTTTTCCTTTTGATAAGTCGGGCCAGGGGTTTATCAATTTTATTAATTCTTTCAAAGAACCAGATCCTACTTTTGTTGATTTGTTCTATTGTTTTTTTGGTTTCTATTTCATTGATTTCTGCTCTGATCTTTATGATTTCTCTTCTCCTGCTGGGCTTAGAGTTTCTTTCTTGTTCTTTCTCCAGCTCCTTTAGGTGTAGGGTTAGGTTGTGTACCTGAGACCTTTCTTGTTTCTTGAGAAAGGCTTGTACCGCTATATATTTTCCTCTCAGGACTGCCTTTTGGCGAGGAGGTGGAGAAAGGGGAACCCTTCTACACTGTTGGTGGGAATGCAAGCTGGTGCAGCCACTCTGGAAAACAACATGGAGGTTCCTCAAAATGTTGAAAACAGAACTGCCCTATGACCCAGCAATTGCACTATTGGGTATTTACCCTAAAGATACAAACGTAGTGATCCAAAGGGGCACGTGCACCCGAATGTTT
The DNA here is from genome assembly GCF_030435805.1 of Mustela lutreola. Lineage (NCBI taxonomy): Eukaryota > Metazoa > Chordata > Mammalia > Carnivora > Mustelidae > Mustela > Mustela lutreola. The sequence continues at coordinate 189,846,248 of NC_081292.1, forward strand.
ATAGCAGCAATGTCCACAATAGCCAAACTATGGAAAGAACCTAGATGTCCATCAACAGATGAATGGATCAAGAAGATGTGGTATATATACACAATGGAATACTATGCAGCCATCAAAAGAAATGAAATCTTACCATTTGCGACAACATGGATGGAACTAGAGCGTATCATGCTTAGCGAAATAAGTCAAGCGGAGAAAGACAACTATCATATGATCTCCCTGATATGAGGAAGTGGTGATGCAACATGGGGGCTTTAGTGGGTATGAGAAGAATAAATGAAACAAGATGGGATTGGAAGGGAGACAAACCATAAGTGACTCTTAATCTCACAAAACAAACTGATGGTTGCTGGGGGGAGGGGGTTTGGGAGAAGGGGGTGGGATTATGGACATTGGGGAGGGTATGTGCTTTGGTGAGTGCTGTGAAGTGTGTAAACCTGGTGATTCACAGACCTGTACCCCTGGGGATAAAAATATATGTTTATAAAAAATAAATAAATAAAAAAAAATAAATTTAAAAAAATTTTTCTTTTCCCAATAACCAGGAATTTTGGCATAAATTATTCAGATAATTTATCAGATAATTCTTAATGAGAATAATTTTTAATCTTATTTGATGTAAATTAGAAGAAACTTAAGTACAAATCAGATAGAAAGTATTGAATTTAGATAGCAACTGTAATGCCAAAGAATTAAAATGATATGAAAGAAAATTTATGAGAGTAGATTAAAGGAAAAGTATATTTTATTTGGGAAAAGAGGCCATCTTCCAGGTAAATTAATAATAATCATTACACACATGATAGATTATGATATGCAAGATGTTGACCAGCTGTTCCTTATTTCCACTGAGTACTGACTATGAGGAAATGCATTGTAAAACACAGCAAAATTTTAAAAACAATAGCATCAGAACTATTGTAGAAATCCCTTTTTAAAATGTAAAGTGGTTATTAATTTAAAAAATAATAAAATAAAATGTAGAATGATTATTAACATTTAAAAATGTAATTATAAGGACTATAAAGCTTCCCTTCTCAAAAGATGTGTTATAAATTCAAACAGAGACTAAGTCTAACATCCTAACACATCATGGCTAGTAGAGTCCTTAACAAGGAGTATTAACCTTAACAAGGAGTATTATCTCATATTAAATTTTTGTTTTGTTTTGTTTTGTTTTTTTCTGGAAGACTAAACAGTAGTTTGCAATGAAAAACAATGTGATTTACTTTAATGTTCAACTTTTTGAGATGTGCTATTCTCCTTGAATGTTCCATTGTTATTATCACATTGTCACATTTCATTTACTTGTGATTGACCTGCCTTTTTTATAAATTGGTGGTGGAGTGGAATAACTTACAAAGTCACACCGAGCCCTATATTACTTGCCACCTTGCCTGATATACCTTTGTACATTCTTAGCTGCCCCATTTTCCAGCCAGTCCAGTCATAGTGGCCTTTGCTATGCTGAGAATCTGGCAGCACTGGCTGCTGCTTCTGCCTAGAACTCTCCTTGTACACCGCATGGCTCAGCCCTCTTTCTTTCAGGAGATTGCTAAGTGTTACTTTCTCATGAGGTGTTTCCTGACAACCCTATTTTATGCTGAAGTCAACCTTCTCCATCACAATCCCATGGGCACTCTCTATTCTCTGTTCTCTTTATTTCTTGTTGGTTTTTTTGTTTGTTTGTTTGTTTATAATGTAATATTCATCACCTTCTAACATATAATGGTTATATTTATAACATTTACTATCTATGGTCTGATTTTTTCCCCCACTAGAATGCCATGTAATCTCCACACATTTAGGAAATTTTATCTTTTTTTGTTGTTGTTGAAGCATAGGTATACCAAGTGCCTTAAATGATGCTTGGCGTTCTTTATACATTCACTGAATGAATGAATAAATAAATGAATATAAAAAGATAGATCCGGAGGAGTCAAGATGGCGGAGAAGTAGCAAGCTGAGACTGCTTCAGCTAGCCGTAGATCAGCTAGATAGCTTATCTAAAGATTGCAAACACCTGAAAATCCATCGGCAGATCGAAGAGAAGAAGAACAGCAATTCTGGAAACAGAAAAACAACCACTTTCTGAAAGGTAAGACCGGCGGAGAAGTGAATCCAAAGCGACGGGAAGATAGACCCCGGGGGGAGGGGCCGGCTCCCGGCAAGCAGCGGAGCAACCGCGCACAAAATAAGGACTTTTAAAAGTCTGTTCCGCTGAGGGACATCGCTCCGGAGGCTAAACCGGGGCGAAGCCCACGCGGGGTCAGCGTGGCCTCAGGTCCCGCAGGGTCATAGAAGGATCGGGGGTGTCTGAGTGTCGCAGAGCTTGCGGGTATTGGAACGGGAAAGCCGGCTACAGAGACAGAGCCGACAGTAAGCTCGCAGCTCCGTGTTACCTTGAACCGGTCGCAGGCTCGGTGAGCTCGGAGCGCGGCCGGAGGTCAGGCAGACGGGAGTAACTGGGCGCTGTTCTCTGAGGGCGCACTGAGGAGTGGGGCCCTGGGCTCTCGGCTCCTCCGGGCCGGAGACCAGGAGGCCGCCATTTGTATTCCCGTCCTCCGGAACTCTACGGAAAGCGCTCAGGTAACAAAAGCTCCTGAAAGCAAACCCGAGCGGATTACTCACCCCGGCCCCGGGTAAGGGCGGTGTAATTCCGCCTGGGGCAAAGACACTTGAGAATCACTACACCAGGCCCCTCCCCCAGAAGATCAACAAGAAATCCAGCCGAGACCAAGTTCACCTACCAAGGAGTGCGGTTTCAATACCAAGGAGAGCAGCAGAATTCCAGAGGAGGAGAAAGCCAAACACGGAACTCATGGCTTTTTTCCTGTGATTTTTTTTAGTCTTGCAGTTAATTTAATTTTTTCTTTTTCATTTTTTTTTTTTTCTCGCCTTCGGATAAAATTTTTTTTTTTTTTTAACTGTTACCTTTTTCTTTTTTAACGATTTTTTACTAGTTTATCTAATATATATATTTTTTCTTTTTTACATTTTTCTTAGGTGTTTTCTTTTTTTAAAAATTCTTTTCTTTTCTTTTTTTTTTTCTTTTCTTTTTGTTTTTTTTTTTTTCTTTCTTCCTTTTTGAACCTCTTTTTATCCCCTTTCTCCCCACTCACGATTTTGGATCTCTTCTAATTTGGTTAAAGCATATTTTCCTGGGGTTGTTGCCACCCTTTTAGTATTTTACTTGCCCCTTCATTTACACTTATCTGGACAAAATGACAAGACATAAAAATTCAACACAAAAAAAAAGAACAAGAGGCAGTACCGAAGGCTAGGGACCTAATCAATACAGACATCGGTAATATGTCAGATCTAGAGTTCAGAATGACAATTCTCAAGGTTCTAGCCGGGCTCGAAAAAGGCATGGAAGATATTAGAGAAACCCTCTCGAGAGATATAAAAGCCCTTTCTGGAGAAATAAAAGAACTAAAATCTAACCAAGGTGAAATCAAAAAAGCTATTAATGAGGTGCAATCAAAAATGGAGGCTCTAACTGCTAGGATAAATGAGGCAGAAGAAAGAATTAGTGATATAGAAGACCAAATGACAGAGAATAAAGAAGCTGAGCAAAAGAGGGACAAACAGCTACTGGACCACGAGGGGAGAATTCGAGAGATAAGTGACACCATAAGACGAAACAACATTAGAATAATTGGGATTCCAGAAGAAGAAGAAAATGAGAGGGGAGCAGAAGGTATACTGGAGAGAATTATTGGGGAGAATTTCCCCAATATGGCAAAGGGAACGAGCATCAAAATTCAGGAGGTTCAGAGAACGCCCCTCAAAATCAATAAGAATAGGCCCACACCCCGTCACCTAATAGTAAAATTTACAAGTCTCAATGACAAAGAGAAAATCCTGAAAGCAGCCCGGGAAAAGAAGTCTGTAACATACAATGGTAAAAATATTAGATTGGCAGCTGACTTATCCACAGAGACCTGGCAGGCCAGAAAGAGCTGGCATGATATTTTCAGAGCACTAAACGAGAAAAACATGCAGCCAAGAATACTATATCCAGCTAGGCTATCATTGAAAATAGAAGGAGAGATTAAAAGCTTCCAGGACAAACAACAACTGAAAGAATTTGCAAATACCAAACCAGCTCTACAGGAAATATTGAAAGGGGTCCTCTAAGCAAAGAGAGAGCCTACAAGTGGTAGATCAGAAAGGAACAGAGACCATATACAGTAACAGTCACCTTACAGGCAATACAATGGCACTAAATTCATCTCTCTCAATACTTACCCTGAATGTGAATGGGCTAAATGCCCCTGTCAAAAGACACAGGGTATCAGAATGGATAAAAAAACAAAACCCATCTATATATTGCCTCCAAGAAACACATTTTAAGCCCGAAGACACCTCCAGATTTAAAGTGAGGGGGTGGAAAAGAATTTACCATGCTAATGGACATCAGAAGAAAGCAGGAGTGGCAATCCTTATATCAGATCAATTAGATTTTAAGCCAAAGACTATAATAAGAGATGAGGAAGGACACTATATCATACTCAAAGGGTCTGTCCAACAAGAAGATTTAACAATTTTAAATATCTATGCCCCTAATGTGGGAGCAGCCAACTATATAAACCAATTAATAACAAAATCAAAGAAACACATCAACAATAATACAATAATAGTAGGGGACTTTAACACTCCCCTCACTGAAATAGACAGGTCATCCAAGCAAAAGATCAGCAAGGAAATAAAGGCCTTAAACGACACACTGGACCAGATGGACATCACAGATATATTCAGAGCATTTCATCCCAAGGCAACAGAATACACATTCTTCTCTAGTGCACATGGAACATTCTCCAGAATAGATCACATCCTCGGTCCTAAATCAGGACTCAACCGGTATCAAAAGATTGGGATCATTCCCTGCATATTTTCAGACCACAATGCTCTAAAGCTAGAACTCAACCACAAAAGGAAGTTTGGAAAGAACCCAAATACATGGAGACTAAACAGTATCCTTCTTAAGAATGAATGGGTCAACCGGGAAATTAAAGAAGAATTGAAAAAAATCATGGAAACAAATGATAATGAAAATACAACGGTTCAAAATCTGTGGGACACAACAAAGGCAGTCCTGAGAGGAAAATATATAGCGGTACAAGCCTTTCTCAAGAAACAAGAAAGGTCTCAGGTACACAACCTAACCCTACACCTAAAGGAGCTGGAGAAAGAACAAGAAAGAAACCCTAAGCCCAGCAGGAGAAGAGAAATCATAAAGATCAGAGCAGAAATCAATGAAATAGAAACCAAAAAAACAATAGAACAAATCAACGAAACTAGGAGCTGGTTCTTTGAAAGAATTAATAAAATTGATAAACCCCTGGCCCGACTTATCAAAAAGAAAAGAGAAAGGACCCAAATAAATAAAATCATGAATGAAAGAGGAGAGATCACAACTAACACCAAAGAAATACAAACTATTATAAGAACATACTATGAGCAACTCTATGGCAATAAATTTGACAATCTGGAAGAAATGGATGCATTCCTAGAAACATATAAACTACCACAACTGAACCAGGAAGAAATAGAAAGCCTGAACAGACCCATAACCAGTAAGGAGATTGAAACAGTCATTAAAAATCTCCAAACAAACAAAAGCCCAGGGCCAGACGGCTTCCCGGGGGAATTCTACCAAACATTTAAAGAAGAACTAATTCCTATTCTCCTGAAACTGTTCCAAAAAATAGAAATGGAAGGAAAACTTCCAAACTCATTTTATGAAGCCAGCATCACCTTGATCCCAAAACCAGACAAGGATCCCACCAAAAAAGAGAGCTATAGACCGATATCCTTGATGAACACAGATGCGAAAATACTCAACAAAATACTAGCCAATAGGATCCAACAGTACATTAAAAAGATTATTCACCACGACCAAGTGGGATTTATTCCAGGGCTGCAAGGTTGGTTCAACATCCGCAAATCAGTCAATGTGATACAACACATCAATAAAAGAAAGAACAAGAACCATATGATACTCTCAATAGATGCTGAAAAAGCATTTGACAAAGTACAACATCCCTTCCTGATCAAAACTCTTCAAAGTGTAGGGATAGAGGGCACATACCTCAATATCATCAAAGCCATCTATGAAAAACCCACCGCAAATATCATTCTCAATGGAGAAAAACTGAAAGCTTTTCCGCTAAGGTCAGGAACACGGCAGGGATGTCCATTATCACCACTGCTATTCAACATCGTACTAGAGGTCCTAGCCTCAGCAATCAGACAACAAAAGGAAATTAAAGGCATCCAAATCGGCAAAGAAGAAGTCAAATTATCACTCTTCGCAGATGATATGATACTATATGTGGAAAACCCAAAAGACTCCACTCCAAAACTGCTAGAACTTATACAGGAATTCAGTAAAGTGTCAGGATATAAAATCAATGCACAGAAATCAGTTGCATTTCTCTACACCAACAGCAAGACAGAAGAAAGAGATATTAAGGAGTCAATCCCATTTACAATTGCATCCAAAACCATAAGATACCTAGGAATAAACCTAACCAAAGAGACACAGAATCTATACTCAGAAAACTATAAAGTACTCATGAAAGAAATTGAGGAAGACACAAAGAAATGGAAAAATGTGCCATGCTCCTGGATTGGAAGAATAAATATTGTGAAAATGTCTATGCTACCTAAAGCAATCTACACATTTAATGCAATTCCTATCAAAGTACCATCCATCTTTTTCAAAGAAATGGAACAAATAATGCTAAAATTTATATGGAACCAGAAAAGACCTCGAATAGCCAAAGGGATATTGAAAAAGAAAGCCAACGTTGGTGGCATCACAATTCCGGACTTCAAGCTCTATTACAAAGCTGTCATCATCAAGACAGCATGGTACTGGCACAAAAACAGACACATAGATCAATGGAACAGAATAGAGAGCCCAGAAATAGACCCTCAAATCTATGGTCAACTAATCTTCGACAAAGCAGGAAAGAATGTCCAATGGAAAAAAGACAGCCTTTTCAATAAATGGTGCTGGGAAAATTGGACAGCCACATGCAGAAAAATGAAATTGGACCATTTCCTTACACCACACACAAAAATAGACTCAAAATGGATGAAGGACCTCAATGTACGAAAGGAATCCATCAAAATCCTTGAGGAGAACACGGGCAGCAACCTCTTCAACCTCTGCCGCAGCAACATCTTCCTAGGAACAACGCAAAAGGCAAGGGAAGCAAGGGAAAAAATGAACTACTGGTATTTCATCAAGATCAAAAGCTTTTGCACAGCAAAGGAAACAGTTAACAAAATCAAAAGACAACTGACAGAATGGGAGAAGATATTTGCAAACGACATATCAGATAAAGGACTAGTGTCCAGAATCTATAAAGAACTTAGCAAACTCAACACCCAAAGAACAAATAATCCAATCAAGAAATGGGCAGAGGACATGAACAGACATCTCTGCAAAGAAGACATCCAGATGGCGAACAGACACATGAAAAAGTGCTCCATATCACTCGGCATCAGGGAAATACAAATCAAAACCACAATGAGATATCACCTCACACCAGTCAGAATGGCTAAAATCAACAAGTTAGGAAATGACAGATGCTGGCGAGGATGCGGAGAAAGGGGAACCCTCCTACACTGTTGGTGGGAATGCAAGCTGGTGCATCCACTCTGGAAAACAGCATGGAGGTTCCTCAAAATGTTGAAAACAGAACTGCCCTATGACCCAGCAATTGCACTACTGGGTATTTACCCTAAAGATACAAATGTAGTGATCCAAAGGGGCACGTGCACCCGAATGTTTATAGCAGCAATGTCCACAATAGCCAAACTATGGAAAGAACCTAGATGTCCATCAACAGATGAATGGATCAAGAAGATGTGGTATATATACACAATGGAATACTATGCAGCCATCAAAAGAAATGAAATCTTGCCATTTGCAACAACATGGATGGAACTAGAGCGTATCATGCTTAGCGAAATAAGTCAAGCAGAGAAAGACAACTATCATATGATCTCCCTGATATGAGGAAGTGGTGATGCAACATGGAGGCTTAAGTGAGTAGAAGAAGAATAAATGAAACAAGATGGGATTGGGAGGGAGACAAACCATAAGTGACTCTTAATCTCACGAAACAAACTGAGGGTTGCCGGGGGGAGGGGGTTTGGGAGAAGGGGGTGGGATTATGGACATTGGGGAGGGTATGTGATTTGGTGAGTGCTGTGAAGTGTGTAAACCTGGTGATTCACAGACCTGTACCCCTGGGGATAAAAATATATGTTTATAAAAAATAAAAAATTAAAAACTCTCAAAAAAAAAATAAAAAAAAAATAAAGACCTAAAACCATAAAAAAATATATATATATGTTTATAAAAAATTAAAAAAAAAAAAAGACTCATATTATACACCAAACTAAAAATCAACTTCTCTTTGTCCATCATTTGTACCCAAAATTGTCCATGAATCCTAGCTTATTATCTTCAATTCATGATGAATTTACTCTATAGCAGAATAAAATATTTATTTTCAATATTAAAAAAAAAAAAAAAAAAAGATAGATCCAATTGAGTATTTGCCCAAATCAAGTCACAGAATACCTTATTATATATAATTCCTGATTATATGTAAAATGTCTTACCTGTTGCTAAGCCATAGGGATTTTGTGGTTTGAGTACAATGAATTGCAAGCATAAGAAGTAGATGGACATACACACACACTAAAACACAAACAATTAATGACTTAGGATCAAAAGATAATGACAGGCTGTGTTGATAGATGTTTATAGAGACTTTCAACCCCAATTATCTAGAATATTATGTTAGTCTTCATATCTCATGTTACATTTATTAGTTCCTGATGCTATTAATCTCAACTCAGACATTGAGTGCTAATTGGCAAGTCAAGGAGGGATATCGTTTTAAACTTAGAACTATTTATTCAAAGGGAAAAAAAAAATTGTAAGGGTGTCACATAGAAACCATGCTAAATTGGGTTAACCTAGTTAACCACAGCTTGCCCTGGCATCCACTGTTAAGCCTTGCTATTCGTTAAGCTGCACTATTTACTGAAATTTTCTATAAACCAAAAACTAAACTGAATGCTTTACAGTCGTTATCTCTGGTCCTCTAGTAACTATTATAAAATACATATTGTTAAAAAAAAAAAAAAGATTCAAAGAGGTTAGATAAATTCTCCAAACTCACACAACTAAAATAAATAAATAAATAAATAGATAGATAAGTAAAGCCTGGATTCAAGCCAAGGCATGTGGGTTGTTTAAGACCCATGTTCCTTCTACTACAGCAGGCTGCCTCCCTGTTTTCTGATTGTTTTCACCACTGTCTGAGAGCAGGGACATTGCTACAGATCATCAATTCAATAGTAATTTGGCTTCCTGGCAGCCACCATGAGAGTGAACTCGGGGATGTGGGGAAAAAAATCTGAAAATCCTCAGTCCCCTTTGCCCCCATCACATCATGAGTTTTGACGAGAATCCAGATCATCAAATCAGTGCCTCCTTGACTCTGTCTCCTCCGCGTGGGAACCCTTCAGGCAGATCTGTGAGTGCTGCAAGCATAACAGTCCATCACCAACCTGGAGGCGTGTTCTAAGGAAGTTTGGTGCATCAAGGCTCTGGGCGACAGCACAGCTCCTGGTTTTCAGCTCTACCTGGAAAGCATTTTAGTTTTTCATTGCTTTATTTTCTTGCAAATTAACAATAAATTCTTATTGAGTACATATGGACAGCTCAAGACCATATGAAAATGGTCAAAATATTACATGCAATCTCTACACACAAGTATTAATGTGAGCTCCTTGTGCTTTTTCTTTAACTCTCCCATCCTTTTTCCTTCACACACCACTCTTTCCTTTCCTGTATCCTGAGCCTCATTGTTGGAACTCAAGTCCCAGAGAGTGAAAGCCTTCTAAGCATATTTAATTTCCCACATTGGAATGTCTGAGGCACAATAAAGAATAAAAGCCAATAAACACCTGATCTTTAAGTAAAATCCATCCAAGTAATCAAATAGAATTTATTAAAAAGCAACCATCACACCTACTTATGAATAGAGTATGTGGTATCTACCTTTAAGAGTTTATACTCTATGGATTGTGGGTCCTACATTCAGTTGGGTGATAGTGGAGAAGTTCTTCACCTACCTTCATCTATAAATATACTAAGAATAGTAGTAATTATAAAATAATGAAAATTAAAATATACCTCTCAATGTTGGAGAGTTCCAACAAAGGATAGATGAGCTTGCAAACCTGGAAAGTACAACAGAGACATTATGTTCACTCTAAACATCACAATCTCCCTATATTTCCCTGCTCTCTTGTGGTTGGACAGGGCCATGAGACTATTTCTTGCCAAAGATTTATCAAAAGTGCCACGAATCATGTTCAGACCAAATCATTTGAAGTTTGATGACAGAGGGATGAGCCAAGAGCACCTAAATCACTGAGTCACTGCACAGAAGACCTATAACAAAGTTTTCATGTGTGAGAAACAAACTCTCATTTGTTCAAGTACTAAGAATTTTAGTTTGTTTCTCATTAAGACAAGTATAACCTTTCTTAAAGAACAGAAGTGGTCTGATACAGAGAAACATTGTGGATACTTGATAAATATTTGCCTTAAAAAAATTCCATGAATACTTCATTCTAATAGGCAGTTTGAGATTGGATGCTAGACTGTACAGGAAAATCCACAATTGGAAATTTAGCAGAGAAGGATCAGAGGTGTGATTGATGTTGGATGGGATTTCATGAAGTAAAATAGACAGGAGAGAGCTATTTATGCACACAAGGAAAATGGCATGAGTAAGAGCAGGATAGACTGGGATGTGCACAGTAAGTTTGTTGTGAGACCTGTACGTTTGAAACAGACAATGTGAGTTGTAGAATGTTACCAAATCATGAGATAGTAAACATGCTTAAAGACTGGGCAGAATTTAGATTTCATTCAAACGTCAATGGAAATACCAAAAAAGATTGGGTCAGTGATAAAAGTAATGATTAAGGAAAATGCCTGGCTTTAGCATTTGTAAAATATTACTCAAGACGGTGGTTCTCAACTGAGGCTGCACATTTGAATCCCATGGGAAAGCTTGAAATGTAGCCTAGGTCTCCCCCTAATTCCCGATTTAATTGGTGAATCTGGGCATCGGTGGGCTTTCAAAGCTAAGCAGGTGATTCTAATTATTCTAAATTGCAACAAGTATTATGGTAACTGGAAATCAAGGGGTCTTATCCTCTAGAAGGCCAGTTAGGGAGATAATACAAGACACCCTTTCAGGTGTGATGACACACATACACACAAAAAATCTGCTTATTCTACCCAGGAATTGAGGTGGAATTTATAAAGGGGAAGTGGTACTCTGGATCTTGCTCTGCTATTTTTAATTCTTCTCCCAACATTAGAGCAAGAACAAACTACGTTGGTGCACTTTCTCTTCTTTTCTCCATTTTTGTTTTCAAAACACCACACTCTGCAAATATACGGTCTACAGCATAAGGTGTGAAGTAGGACCATACAAATTTCTCTCTGTATTCCATCTCATTTACCAAGCCCACACTTTAAGACCTGGATTTAATCTTCATATTAAAGAGTGAAAGGTTAAGTAATTTGTTTCAGTTACTTGTAAAAGAGTTATCCAAACGTCCCAGTGCTTTAACCAGGCTTCCTGCCTCCTACACTTTAATTCATTTTCCAACTCTGTAACATCTTACAATTAGCCAAATGGGTCCAATCAAAAATCATATATACAAATTATAATGTACCCATATAGTAGTGTTCTTAACCACTTATTACATACCTTCTTATTTCCAACTCCCTTTCTCAGACTCCCAGCAGACATCCAAATACATAGAATATCCCAGAATATGCACACAATATTTGAGGTTGAGTGAGTTTAAAAAAAAAAAAAAGTCAGCTTTTCCAAAACATACAGACTTCAGTGCAATGAAAGATTTCCTCACCAGAGACTTTCATGATGGTAGTGATCAATTTTTTAAAAGGTTAACAAAACTCCCTTTAGCTTTTTAACAAAATTATCCCAGTCATCAAAGTTGTGCAAGACAGAGACTCCAGTGTATTCAGCTTCAAGATTTTGTAGAAAACCCCTAGTTTTTAAAAATAACTGAGCGTCTTTTACACGATCACACTTATTTATTTGGCCCACGCCCTAATGTGTTGGCATGTTTATTGAGGAGAGCTTTTTGTTTTATTCTTTCTGGCTTGTTGGCTTCAAAACACAGTCTGGCCCCATAGGAAGCCATTTCGATCTAAAGAACCCACTCTCCAAAGAGCAAGGAGCTGCTGCAATATTTATGAAATCTAAAACCTCTCTTCTTGATCTTTTTAATAAAGATCCTAGAGGAAGGTGTTGCGGGTAATAAAGAGAGAAGGGAGAAGAAAAAGCAGCTTGTGAGGGAGTCTAAGTGCACTCTCAGCAGACTGCTAAAATGTAAACAGAGAGGTGATCAATGACGGACTCTGTTTCTAAATTAAGTCTTAAAATGCATATTAATGAATGCTTTCTGGAAAAGTATATCACATTGAGAATGTCACTTAGGCGAATGGCAGCTACTTTAATTTTAGATTCAGCCTCCCACCCAGCTGAGTTAGGAAACTAAGAAACATTTGCCTAGTTAGTGGATAGAGTGGTATGGTTCATTTTAAAAGTAGTCTGGAAAGAGGATTTGCGGGGGGGGGGGGGAAACCTTCCCAAACATAAACAGGTCAAATGTTGCTCTCAACTCATCCCCGAAGGGTCTCTTAGAAAGACTCACAGCTGTTCAGTTTTATAGGGCCACCTGCCATACTGATGAAAAGGATGGGATCGCTTTGAATAGCAAGGGAAAAAAGCCAACCTCCTGGAAATGAGCATGAAAAACTGGAAAGATTAGGATTCAGTGTCTCGATTCTATGAAACAACTGTGCAATGTAAAGCATATTCATGAGTCCAAGAAGAAACAAAATTAGAACCGGTCTAATTCAAATTGAATATTCTTCCGAGGGCAGTAGCACCATGAAACCTCATCTTTCCTTTATTAAGTAAGTGGCTCGATGAATGTGATGGAGCATAAATTAAAAAGCAGGAGAATTTAAGGGATGAGGCTGGCCCGCTGGTCAGGAGCTAGGTCATGCAGAGGGTTGCCAATCTTGGATACTATGTAGGCTGATGGCTTTCAGACTTTGTAAAAACAGTCAGTTTCTTTCCTTTCTTCCACATCCTCCATCTGTTTACCTCCCCCAAGTGTCATATGGCACTATAATATATAAAAAAATATAAAAATGGACCTACTCTGGTTAAGACTGGAAGAATTAGAACATAGAACATAGATGTGGTGAGAAGCCAGGAGTTAGACTGTCTCTGTCTCCATAAACTCCCCCAACCAAACCCTGCCATCACTACATGGACCCACAGACATTTCTAATGAATCTTAAGGCTTTCAGAGAACCATTTTGAAAACTGCTCATGTCAACTATTTAGGGTACTCGATAGTTTTAAGCAAAAGATGAACATGTCCCAATCACAACTTAGATGCTGAATATCATTCTGAGATGGGTAAAGAAGACAGATTTGAGCCTGTGAGCTGGGAGGCAGAGCAAGAGTTGGGAGACTAATCACGGTTGTCTAGATAAAGAAGGCAAACGGCCCAAACCAGGACAAAGGTTTTGAGAATAATATGTGGGGGTGACATGAGAAGATTTGGTGATTAGTTGGATGTGGGAAATTCAGGGTTAAGGAGGACTCGAGAATATATGTTAGATTGGTTCCAAGCACCGTAACTGGCTAGAGGTATGGAGAATGCTGGAGGAACAAATATTTATTTGGAGGGTAGAGATAAATTCAGTTTTAGTTTCAGGTTGGTGTATTTGACAAGTTAAGTCATAAATAATATATATATTATATACAGTATATATTCAGACTCAGATTCATGTATTATATAATTATTTATATATATTTATATTATTTTATATAAAATATATATAATATATTATATACTATATTATTATTTATATATAATTATATTATATTATATAATTATATATATTCATATATAATTATATATATTTATATATATTTATATATAATTATATATATAATTATATATATTTTTATATATATTCATATATAATTATATAATTATATATATTCATTATATAATTATATAATTATATATGAATCTGAGTCTTGAAAGACAATCCTGGTTTGGATATTTATATTTAGTGCCATTGCATATAAATAGAATTAAAATTATAGCAAAGCAGTAGACAAGAAAGAAGTCTATTTTTTCTTAATATTTTAATTATTTGAGAGAGACAGAGATAGAGAGAGCACAAGCAGGAAGGGGAGGGAGAAGCAGACTCCCCATGGAGCAGGGCACCCAATGTGGTGCTCCATCCCAGGACCCTGGGATCATGACCAGAGCCAAAGGCAGACGCTTAACAGACAGCCACCTAACCACCCCTGCACCAGAAGAATCTATTTAAACTCCATGGGCCAACATTTAAGGGATGGATAATGCAAAAAAAGGCATATAATAGAGTCAGAAAAGATACAGTATGAGGAACAAGGAAAATATCAAGAAAATCACCACAAGGTTTTAAGAAGAAAGAGATTAGCACTGTTAAATGTAACAAAGAGGTCCACAAAGACAAAAAAAAGAAAATACTTCTTTTGGGTTTAGCATTTAAGAAGTTGATTAAGCCTCAGTCAGTTAAGCCTCTGACTCTTGATAGTAGCTGGGGTTAGGATCACAGGGTTGTGAAATCAAGCCCCACCCCCTCAAGCTCCACACTCAGTGCGGAGTCGGCTTGAGCTTCTCTCTCTCAATCTCCCTCTGCCCCTGCCCTGCACATGCTCTCTCTTGCTCTCTCTCAAAAACAAATAAATAATGATTTAAAAAATAAAAAGGAAGTTGTTTGGGATTAAAAAAAGAGAAAAAAAGGAGAAGTTGCTTGGGACCATAACAAAACGTCAGAAATTGGGTTACAGAGGGGAGGTGAGTAGAGTGTTGGGTGAGCCTGGTGGTGGTTATGATGGAGGGCACGTACTGCATGGAGCACTGGGTGTGGTGCATAAACAAAGAATTCTGGAACACTGAAAAGAATTTTAAAAAGAAAAAGAAAAAGAAATTGGGTTGCAGTAGTTGACAAGTGAATGGAAGGTTAAAAGGAACCAGGGACTACTACAGACAGGGAGAAAGGAAAAAAACAAAAAACAATTGGACAATAGAAGAGGATTTATGAGTAGTGGAGCATGCAACCAATACGGAAGCAATAAATGAGTGAATGAGCACCAGAACAAAGGGATGAAATAAATGGGGAGAATAGTTAACAGGATAAAATTAAGGAAACATAACGTGTGTATAATGATTTTATTTCTTTTACATTCCTCGAGCTGCTTCAAATCCTTTGGGTAATTGAATGAGAAATTAATGATTTAATCAATCAGGGATCCTGATAGTATTCAAATGTGCCATGAGTCATGCCATGTTTCCTTATCCTTGAACATATAAGGAAAGGGCAGAGAAAGGAAGGGAATTGAGCTAACATTTATTCATGGAGAGCACTTCACTTACATTATTGCATTTGATCTTTGAACAATCCTATGAGGCAAGTATTATTATTTCATCATCTTACAAACGAGGAAACTGAAGTTCAGAGGGTTAAGTGGTTTGCCTGAGGTCTTACATCACTATTTATATGGTACTATACTCAGCTATCAAAATCGGCTACTATAAATACTGTATAAAAGAAGAAAATAGGTCTGTGAGTGCAATTTAAAAACCATTCTGACTGGAGAAATTGAGTGGCAATAGAATGTGTTTAGAAAAACAGCATGGGAAGCAGGAAATACTTCGCTGAATGTCGAGGATGAGAATGTAGGTTTTGGAATCAGATTGTCTATGGTCTATGATGTTGGGAAAGTTATTTATCCTTTTCATGCTCTGATGTCCTCATCTGATGAATGGAATTAAAATCTTTCCTCCCTAATGCATGACATAATTTATGCAAAACACTTGGCACAGTGCTTGCCACATGGTAAACACTTAATTCGTGAAAGTTATTTTTCATCCTTGATATTATTGCCTTTTATTAGAGTGACCTAAAAGAGGAAAATCATAACGTGACATTCCCTTTTAAAAGCGTTCAGAGATAGTCTGTTTAAAAAGTACAAAAGCTAATGCTAGGAAACTTTGTCTTAGAGTACGTTCCATTTGGAACAACTCCAGCAGTCGCATGGGTGAAAGATACATGAGTGCTGCCAAAGACTATGAGAGTCAGACCAGATTTTTCTAAGATCTATGCCTGAAATTCATTAAAAAGCAAAAAATAATTTCCCTATTTACATTAAAGAGATTGCAGAAGAAAACATGAGCTCTGTAGCTGAGTGATAAGGTTACTTGGTTTGGAATCGTGGATTCTCATAATACATGACATGCGGCCATGCCCACAGGACAATGCTGCTTCTGATGGGTTCTTCTGCTAAGGAAGGAATCAGCCCTCTCATCTTAGAAAACTCTCCCCTTCTGTCTGACCTGAAAACTCGAAGAAAGAGAAGGAAATTCTATTTCTCTGGATGTTCTAGAGGACAACTACCCTTGAAAAAGTGACATTAACCCACCACCACTCTAAAGTTAACCATCGAATCATCTATTCGGACCATGATGTGCAGCAGCCTTGAGGCAGCTACCCACCCGTCTTTGGAGGAATCCAGTCCCAGGAGGGGGGTTTCAACCATGACCACGATACTTCCTCCTCTTAACATTAATGGTGCTGGCTAAGTAAATTGAAGGGAGGAGCTATATATACTAAAATCAAATCCACATGAAAACAAAACGGAGCTTCTGGAGAAAATCAGGTTGACAAAGTAAAGTTATTTCTCGAGCTTGAAGCTTGACCTTTGAGTGGCAAAGTCTGTAGAGACCATGTCCTGTAATGGAAAAAAATTCCTTAAAGGGTGCCTGTGGGAGACCAATAGCACATAAAAGTAAAATATAGCTGAGGGCTAGAAATGATGAAAAGATGACCTGTGGTCCCTGAGCATAGCTTCAGTCTAAGGAAACATTTTATTAGATTGGGATAAAAAGAACAGCAAACGATTTTCTCTTCCTCACTTCTGTTCTCACTACCTCTGAGTGTAAATATCACTTATGGACAATGAACACAAATACTACAGAGAAGCATAACTGATTAGAAGAGTATGAAGGAATTTAGTGGAAAAACCAGAATAAAAACCAGATATAAATGTGGTTTATCCCTAGACACAACTATGAGAGGAAATATATTATTGTGTGTAAGAGCTCGGACACTATCATCGAACCATCTGGGACTGAATGCTAACACGTATTAGCAGTGTGGTCTTGGCAGGGCATTTAATTTTTCTCAGTCTCAGTTTTTTAATCTGTAAAATGAGGATTACATTGGTACCTATATCATATATGATGAAAAGGGCTTTTCTTCTTCCTTAACTGTAAGTTCTTCAAAAGCTCAGAATATGCTTCATGAAATCAGCTTCTATATCCAATTCTTAATATGGTGTCTTCTACTTTTCATAGTAGAAAATAAAGTGTTTGTTGGATAAAATATGGGATAAATTATTCCCTTAATGCAACCACTGAATTACCTAAGCATGTTTTTATGATACACCCAAATTCATGTTTTACTTAACGCCAAATGGAATCAAGGGTAGTTTACATGTTCCTAAGCTTGCATTTCGGAAAGATTATTTAATAAAAGGCATAATAAACACTGTAATCAAATTTTGGTGAGTCCTCAAAGATGGGGATAGAAAAGAACTGTTTATTAAAAATAGTTTAACATGAATAAGTCTAATGGACATTCTGAAATCACTTTGCTCCTTAGTGTTATTAGGTATATAAAATTAGGCTGTCAAATGCTGCTTTATGAATAGTCAGTAAGGAAGAAAGAGAAATCACAGGGGACAAATCACTGTCATTCACAGAAGACTACCTGGCAGTCTAAGAATTAAGTTCACTCTTCAGGGCATGCTATCCTCAGCTGTTATAAATATGCCAGAATGCCTCTGTCAGCGGGCTTAATAAAGAGGCCGCCTCCACCAATATGGTGCTTGTAAGGTGCAGTCTGTTGCTCAGAGGGAAAGGGAACAAAGACATTTTGTTTCCAATTATTGTCACTTTGCCTTTTAGCTCAACTGAGCAATTTCATGACCAGGAAGACAGACAGGATTCTCAACAGTAGAGTAACTAAACAAAATCTCTCTAATTAAATGACACTTGGCAAGGGCAGAGGACACCCAGAGTTTAGTTTAGAGCAAGTTGTCTCTACATGGAGTCAGTAGCTTAGCATTTGGGGGTTAGGAAAGACTTTTACATTTGCAGGCGATTCCACTGCCTCATTCTGAACTACTTTTAGGCCTTAGCTAGGCATGAGTTTTCTCGATGCTCACTGGTTTATTAATCCTTACAATATGTCATGAAATAAATAGAAGCTTTTGATACAACCATCGTCTTTTACAAGTGGTGTACTATTATAGTTCCCTTATCTCTTTTTCTGCCTGGTCTCCTGACTAAATACTTTATTAACCTACATCCCTGGCATCATTTGATATTCTCAAGTTTATATATTTAGCCTACAAGTTTCAGGAGGTCAGAAAGTGGTTTATAGAGTATATTTAGGAAAATCCCAAAATCTTCTTTAAGTCATGGCAATGGCAGGTCTGTGTGATTGTAGTAGAGCCCATCTATAGCTATCCTTTAAAGTCCTAGGTCTCAAATCACATAAAGTTTTGGAACTCTGAGATCTAGAAAGCTCCAGGGGCCAGAGCAGGAAATGAATGGCAATACATGGCCAAGTCGTCTCCATGGACCATTGAACAAAGGAAGAGAACATAGATGTACAAATCAGAAGACAAAATATCAATGGTTATATTCCTACAGTTATTTGTAGAATATATATGCCTGCTATTCTAGAATCTTCCAGTGGGAATCATAGAACTATTTCCTACTCTAGGAGTCATAAATCCCTGGGGGAATCTGTGGCGTAATTAAGGGTCTTCAAATCCAAAAGCAAAGGCAACATTGTTAGTAGAATGAATAAAACATCTTTTGTACCTAAATGTACTTTCAAAATGTATACTGACTCTAATACATAAATGTATTTGAAATATTTCCAGAAAGCATAGTATCTACTGATTGTTACATTTTTTTATTATTAACTGATTATAAAGGTCAAACTGACAGTAAGGTTGTGAAGAACTGTAAAAAAAAAAAAAAAAATGCTGATAATCAGTGACTTCCTTTCATTCCAAAGAGTTTAGAAGTACTTCCAAAGAGAAAACAATAAACTTGATATGCATGAAAATAAGAAAAAAGGTTAAAGTGTTTCAGCTACCAAATTTTCAATCCAAAGAAGAGATTTAGAATTACTGAAACCTACTCCAAGTACACTAAAACCTATCTCCCTCCATACAGTACCAGCATCTGCTGGAAGACACATATTAATGTGACTTTCTGATTAGCACTTTGATAATTTTCACCTTATTCTTCCTTTATGTGACAGCGAGATCTAAACACTAAATTTGCTGATCTTCTATGGCAGCATAAGTTTTATGGGACTTTCAGAATGCTATTACTCTTGCTTATTCATTCTTTTCCTCTCTCACCTTCTATCTGTAGAGTTCTTAGTCATAGATGGGTGGCTTACACTGACATGCTGAGATTTTTTTTTAACATTTATCTTGTGATAGGTGAAATGGTCTACACACTTTAATATCTGAATATATCCTCCATGTCTAATTCAATTCCCCAAGCAGTATAGAAGGTGCAATCTAAACATTTCAGGTAGGAGTGAGTAATTTACATAGAGAAACAGTTCTTGCGAACAGCATCTAAAATGATTTAGATTTTACTCATTGAGACGTGAGATAGAAATCTTTCTCTACGAATGACCTTCACATTATGACATGGATCATATGGAATTTAAAAGTGTAATTATGAACTATAAATCCTCTAAGAACCAAAATGTCAGCCTTTTTTTTTTCATATTATGTTGTTTCATTACCATCCAATACAATAACTGTTATATCATTAGATATATGTTGGTTTTTGAATGAATAAATAAATGAATGAGTAAAACAGTGAATTTTATTAGCAATTTAATAACTTAACAAACTCACTTTGGCCTAAAAATAATTAATCAGTGATAGAAATAAGGGAAAGCTTGGGATAAGGGAGAGGGGGTTTTAGAATTCATACCTCCATCACCTCTTCCCCAAAGTCATTTCAAACAAATATGAAATCTATATTGAAACAATTTGCTATCTTTCTATATATAGTTCAGTTCAAGATTTGTCAACTGCCACATTCTTCCAAGAAGACCACCCCAATCCAAGTTTGTTTTACAATGAAATTCTAGAATTGGATTGAATCAACAATCAGCAGAATCCATAAATTGTTCTTTATTTTCCCCCCAAATATTTTGTTAAAATTTCCAAAATTCTGTATAAGTCTGCCATAGCATTGCCTTTCTCCACTACTCTGAATCACTAGAATATAAACTACACAAGGATAGACTCTTAGCTCAGTTTGTTTAATAGTGCCTTCCAAGCACCCAAATAATGTTGGGTATATACTTGACACCAAGTATACATTTGTTGAATTTTTTAATGTTTCATCTAACTCAGTTAAACATACCAAACCACTGATACTTCATGTCACTTAGTGATTCTATGCCTACATTTATTCCATTATTGGACTTGACACCTTATTGCCAAAACTATATTCTCCTCACTCAAAACCCATTTAAAAAAAAAAAAAAAGACAGCAATAACAAAAGACCCTGCTATAATCAATATAGTGGAAACATTTAGTTATTAATTAGACTTCTACTTAGACATTGTTTCCTTGGACGCCCAAGAGTGAAACACTGTAAGATTACCATTAAGTGGCAGAACAGGAAGGTGCCAAAGCAAGAAGGTGAAATGGTCATCCCTACCCACATCAGCAGTTACACTTTAGAAATCACTTCTCCCATCTACCACCTTATTTGATAATCTTCATAATCTTTTTTGTAGAGTCAGAAAGAGTCCTCAACATTGAGGAAAAGAAACTGAGGCTCAGAGAGGCTGACTTGCCTGGGTACACATAGCTAATAAAAATTTGACTAAGTCCTTTCTCATTCCCTTGGAATTTGCTTTCTATCCAGAACTTTAGGTCCACGTGCATTCCAGAGTTATTATATACTTAGGAAATGGAGAACAAACCAACAAATACTAAATAGAGGCAAGTATATGTCTCACTTTTGCCACTCTGGATTGCCATGTAATAGCTGTAATAATGAAATTGATGAGTAAAATAAAAGACTAAAGAACAAGCCTTAATCTCATAGAAACAAGCCCTCCAGGGGAAAAAGTCTGTGTGCAGTAAAAGTTGGAAAACTGTGCAGAAGACAGAGAAGTCTGTAAAGGCACAGGTGGACAACCTTTCAAAGTGAAAGAGATAATTGTAATTCTGCGGGGACACACACCCTCCAGACCATGTGGCAGCTGCTTTCCAGACCTCTGTCACACTCTGCTCTGCATGCCCCTGAAGTCAGTGGGGGAAGGAGGGCTTCTTTCCCTTCTCACTAATCATCCTTGACATCCAGTTGGCACACCCATCAGAAACAGTCTATTTGTGGCTTTCTAGGTCAGCATGGCACTGTGCGAGGAGAGTGTCAGTATTTATAGGTAGCCTAAGGTTGTAATTAGAGTTACTTTGCATTATTTGGGGAGCTCTGGGATGCCTGTGCCTTCCCTGGGATTCCATTTGCAGATGTGTTGCTGTGTCCTTTGAGGGAGGCAGATTCAATCCAGACTTAAAGATTCCTATGCTGTAGGACCCCCACTTGCATGGGACCCTTCCAAGACCCTGGGTAAAGGAGAGAGTTCCTAGTAATATCTGTACATACTCAAATATTTTGTAAATTTTATAAAAGTTGCTAAATTTTTCTATTCTATCTCTTCCTCTACTGTATTTCCCCCTTATGTCCGGTGGCATTAGAGTACCTGCTGGTACATTTTGGAACTGGCTAAAGGTGGATTAAATTGGAGATACATTAAATTAAATATACAAAATATATTTGTGTAGTTTACAGTCTCATTCCTGTACAGTTAAGTTACTAGTAACAGGGTTGTTCAACTCGTGAGGGTAAGAGATGGAACTTAAACTGACCTTTGTCTGACTCCAATTGTAATGAACTTAACACTACACGAAAAGACTCTTCGTATGCATAATGATCCATCATAAGCATTTGGTTCCTTACCCTAAAGGCAGGAGTAGAGAGCTTTCAGCTACCTGCCAATATCTGACATCAGGTCTTTACCTGACCCTGACACACTTGTCCAGCCTTATCCCCCCGGTTGCTCCCTTGCTGTATACACTAAAGTATACCACAATTCCCTATATTCTTTTTTTTTCTTTAATTTTTTATTTTTTATAAACATATATTTTTATCCCCAGGGGTACAGGTCTGTGAATCACCAGGTTTACACACTTCACAGCACTCACCAAAGCACATACCCTCCCCAATGTCCATAATCCCACCCCTTTCTCCCTAACCCCCTCCCCCCAGCAACCCTCAGTTTGTTTTGTGAGATTAAGAGTCACTTATGGTTTGTCTCCCTCCCAATCCCATCTTGTTTTTCATGCAAGTCTTCTCACACACGTTCTTCCCTTGGCCTGAAATAGTCGGACCCAATAATATTTCTATGGATTCTTATTAAATTCTGGTTGACTTAACCCAAAGTGCTGATGTTGGCAAATATAAAAATCATCATATGCCATTATTATGAGGACACCGATGGCAATTGCTTCATGAGAATTCTCAAATTAAACAATACTGAAGAATACTCCTGGCACATAGAAACATGTAATGCTCTGATATCTTACAACTCAAGTAGAAAATTTTCCTAAATCTAATAATTCTAAAAATTTCCATGACAAAACCAGAGTTAAAAAGATAAAAAGGACTTTGCCTTGTTTTCAAAATTAAATATAGTCTTTTTATGAATGATGGTCAAGAAAATACTCAGTCGTCTCTCTCTTTTCTCTGTAGAAACTGGCACTGCAAAATTGTTGTCAGAGATTACACAGCCAAAATGCAGGACAAAATTTATTACAGAGGTGTGTCGAGCATTTAATTAACAAAAAATAAAGCTGTTTTTCTGGATTTGGTGCTTCTTGTAACATTTGTTCCTTTTTCAGAATTTATACTTTGTTGTGATTTCTTTTTTTTCATTCTACATAAAATATTTCTTTTAAGTAATTTTCTATTCTTTTTTCTTAAAGAAGAACTCCAAATTGTATAAGCTTCAGGCTCCACAAAACCTGAGTTTGGTTTTGTTGGAGGAGGACTATAAAAGAAATCACAGATTAACGATGTGTCTAAAGGTCTGAATTTAGATGCCCTCGGGACAACACAAGAGGTCCCTGGCAGCCTAGAGAGTAGAAACTCACTTGGAGCTAAAGGAACATAAAGGAAGCCCTGGGGAGTCAGGAATGTGACACTCTCATGTATGAATTTGTTTCCTTAGGCAATCACAAACAATACAGAGAGAATTCTTAGCAAAGTTTCTCTCAACAGATTTGCATTTCAGTGGTGCTATTGCCAGATAACTCACTGATGAGATGGTTCTATTCCTTCTCTAGAAAAACTGGGGGAACAGTCCAGAGGATGGCTTCAGGGAGTTACCAAGAAGGCCTGCTGAAAACAGGATTGCCTGAAGCCCACACTGGCAGGTCAATAGTGACAAAGGAGTCAAGAAATACTCTACTGAAAAAGCTATTGATCCATAGGATGCTACACACAGGATTGAGACCTAATGCACAGAGCAGTAATTCTCGGTGGGAACCATGCCACACATAGCGGGTGTTTTGGAGATGTGTAGAGATGTTTTTGGTTGCAGTGATGGCAGAGCACTGATGGTTTACCAGTCAGGGATCCTAGACAGTCTTCAATGTGCATCATGATCAAGCCTAAAAAGACTTCTGTATTTTATGCTTTCCACTAGTTTCAAATGTGCTTCTGGATATTGATGCCAAATAGGTGATAATCCTATTTGTAAGTATTTGAGTCTTTTTATACAAATGTGATATACTTTTGTATGGTTATAATCTAAACTGGATTTTATACCATGTGAAGAATGGGAACTTGTTTATAACTCCCTCACAGTTTGTTCATCTCTTTCAAATATGGCCATCTTGGGAAAGAAGCATGTGTCACTTCCATTACCAATATATCATGCCTAAGTCATTTTGTATTTGCAGTTGTTGTATTTACGGAATTATACCCATATAGAGAAATATATTTCACTGATTTCAAATTGTCAAATGTAAAACAAAGTTTCTTATAAGTTTTGAAAACCTATTCACTATAAATATGTCTACATTCTTATTTCATCCTTTATTCTATTGTGGTAGTTCCAGAACATGTTCATAATGTCAAAGAATAATTCAGAGTTGGTTACATAGTTATTTTGCTTGTTAAAATTAGTTTCTCAAATATGAGAGTAAGCTTGTAGGTTGAAAAATAATAAAGGCAAAAAAAAAAAAAAAAAAAAAAAAGGATATATAAGAAGAGGGAAGCTCTAGCCCAGCAACAGTGAATCTTGTGAGTACAAATTGATGGTTAAGCCTATTGGCTGGAAACTAATGTGGAAGCATCTGGACTTTGAAGAGGACAATGAGGTTATGAGAGAAGACAATTTTAGTGATTATGGATTCCCTAGAAAGCCTTGAGAGTTTTAGATGTAAGCATTCATGTCAGGTTGTCTGTGTTAAGTCTCCTGGCTTAAGTCTGCCCCATACCCTTCACTAGAGTTTTTAAATATTGACATATACAATATTTTATTTTAAATTACTTTTATATTGTTTTATGGATATTATTAAGTTCTTAAGAGTTAGGTAAATAGATGGGTTACATTAGCTATGACTTTTATATCAGGAAAAGACAGAGTTGTTACAAAACATTCACTATGAAAAAACATGGAGCAAAACAGTGTAAGGACCTATTTAGAAACTGTCCCTGCTCCCCTTCCCCCAGGGGATTGACTTGGAGACAGGTCCAGGAAACCATCTTCAGGTAACAAAGCCCAGATACAAGGGTGGGTGAGTCCAGGTGGAGAATTCAGTGGGGGGATGCACACTGTCTCCCTGGTTACCAAGGAGTATGGACCCTGCCCTTTGGGAGCCGTTTGTCGCCAATCCTAACCAAGGTGTGATAGGCTAAATCAAATGTCTACTAGGGTAAATTGTAACTCGACTGGTCACTTAGCATCACTGTGATGTTTCCTGTGTGTGTTACAATCTCATTGGCCACCTGTGCGTGGCCAGGCCCGACCGCATGGCCATTTCCCTTAAAAGCTAGACTGTGAAACAGAGAAGGTTCACCCTCTCTTGTAGGAGGTGCGGCCCCGAATGTTTGGTTAGATTCTTGATGCTTGGTGTGAAATAAATCTTTGCTTGACCTTTGCTTTGTATCAGTCTCGCTCCTTTAATCACGGACCCATTATTGGGACATAACAACAGCAGGACAAGCTCATGTTTAGAAGCCTTTGGCTTGGACTCTCTCCTTGTCCATAGGTCTCCCACAGGTGGAAAGGTGTCTCTATCAGAGAGTCTACCATGTGATAGACAGTCAACTCATGTTTAACATATGGATGGATGAACTTAAAAAAAATTAGGTTTTATAACCTTCACATGCCTCTGGAAGGAAGGTAGAGTCTTTCATTTTGCTTGTTTCTTTAAGTAAATGATCCACTGAATAGAAAGATGATTTGGGAAGTTTGCTGTCTCAGAGAAATTATAAGTAAAGAAGCAAGTGAAAGGCACTCAGGATTCCCTTCAGAAACCCTGTAGATTTGGCCTGAGGAAATCAATAATTTTAAAATTTATATGGAATAAAAACAGAAGTAGATTCATAAGCCATGAATTCCCTCCAGCTTCTAATAACCAAAAACAGGTCATGTTGGATATGCTCACTGCCAAAAAAATTTTTGGCTTTATAAAATAAATAGCCAAATCAACATAGGTATTATATTATTTCAGAGAAGGTATTTCACATATTGGAGGGAAGACATACCAGCAATTCAGCTTATTACCAATAGTAGCTATTTTTCTCAAAATGATGATGACTGCCATACTCTCTCTCTGCGGTCATCAATTTGAGTGGCAATTCCTAAAGGAGTTCTTATTTCCCAAATCACTTGTCCATACCAACACCTATCCATACCTTTTCTTAATAGTATGATCATCTTAAACTTTCTACCAGTACTATAAATAAACCTATATCCCAGATAATATCTCATCTTAGTTTTCTCCTATACCTAAGTTGTGCCCCTGTTGAAATAAGCCTCAATACCAATTTCTCTCCCAGACTTAGCCACTCTTGCCAGCTCTTGGCTTCCTTCCTACTGGTGCTCAGCTTCCTTCTACAGTTCACTAGCAGTTCTTTTTTTTTTTTTTTTTTTTTTTTTTTTTTAAAGATTTTATTTATTTATTTGACAGAGAGAAATCACAAGTAGATGGAGAGGCAGGCAGAGAGAGAGAGAGGGAAGCAGGCTCCCTGCTGAGCAGAGAGCCCGATGCGGGACTCGATCCCAGGACCCTGAGATCATGACCTGAGCCGAAGGCAGCGGCTTAACCCACTGAGCCACCCAGGCGCCCTCACTAGCAGTTCTGATGGTAGGTACAGGTGGATGGAAAAGACTTGGCAAAAGCCATTCTATCTCTAGAGGTCTCACAAGTTTCCCAGCATTATCATATTCAGAGATATCATAGGATGATGTATTAATGACTTCATTCATTCATTCACTTGGCTGAGTGTTTGTCCTGTGCTTTAGGTGTTGAAGATGGTTTAAAGTCCAGTACCCTATCACAGGGTTTCAGAATGAACTCAGTCCCATCGTGGGGACAGCTATTTTCTGTCACTTAGCCTGCTGCCAAGGTGGCAAACCCCACAGAATAATGAACTCCCATGAAAATCATCAATAATTAAGAGCTACTTAAAAACTCTCCTCAGCCTTTTGAAAGCTATGGAAAACAGGGGCAATTTAAAAACTGAGGAATGGGGGCCCCTGGGTGGCTAAGTGGGTTAAGTCGCGGCCTTCGGCTCAGGTCATGATCTCAGGGTCCTGGGATGGAGTCCCACATTGGGCTTTCTGCTCGGCGGGGAGCCTGCTTCCCTCTCTGTCTCTGCCTGCCTCTGTCTACTGTGATCTCTCTCTGTCAAATAAATAAATAAAATCTTTAAAAATAAAAATAAAAACAACTGAGGAATGTTTAAAAATCTTTCTGTCTCATCACTAAGACTTTGTTAAACAAAATTTATCACTGAAAATCCTAAGCCTCCTTTCCAGAATACAGACTGCATTGCTAAGGACTTAGAACTACAACCACACGAGAAAACTTGTTAGGCACGAATGTGTATGCGAGCAGAGTGTCGATGAAATACTCAGCATCATAAAAAGCAGTACGTAATTTCTCTGCTGCTTTTCATTCATATGTTTACAGGACTTTTTCTTTAGCCTAAACATGGTAACCCTGCTTAACGATAACCACGCAGGATGTTACTTACTACTTACAACAGAATTAAAATAAAATAAATGCACTGAATCGGATTATTTGACTTCAGAGTGCTTATACCACCAATCTCGCCTTTCCGGCAGCAGCTGGAGAAAGGCAGAGACAACACCATGCTTCAGTTCAGCTTTACTTTTACAGCCTGACTGACTCCAGATGCCAGGTTTACTCTGGAAATGTAATTAGTTTCAATTAACTAACATCTGGCCAAATATAAACATATTTGGAATTCAGGTAAAGAAAAGCACATTCCTACAGAGCAAGCTCGTTTACTAAACAACCTGAAAAGAAGGTGAAGAAATGCTGTTTAGGTTCATCAAGAAAGAACTATTTCATTACAAGTGGCTTTTAAAACGTGTGATATTCTCCATCTTGAGGTTTCTGGATTAACCTCATTACAAGAGCCAAAATCGGTTTGTGGCATACCAGGTCAAATTCTAACCCATCTGAAATCTCTGCATCAACCTCTGCCAAGAGTTCATCTGTTTCAAGGAAAATTTTGAATCTATTTTCAACATGACAAAAGAGCCATCTCCTTGGAATTGGCTATAATAGGATTTGAGTTGCACTTCCATGAAATGTTGAGGGAAGAATTTGGCTTCATGGTAGCTATAAATAATCCTTTACATGGGAGCTGTACATAACGATATTGATGATAAATCTCTAATTTGATGTGCAGCATGTAGAGATCCAACGAAACACTGCCAAGCTTAGTGGGAATAAAAGTCATGTTTCATTAGAGAAATTTTTCTGCACATGTGCTTATGAGGCCATAAGCACTACGCACTTCTATTCAAATTTGAGACTTTAGAAAATATAGACTTGCCAATGGCTTGAATATTGTCAACATAGACAGAAGACTTCAATCTGTAGCTATAAAATGGTAAATAACTCACGTCCTGGAAGACCTAAGTGGGAAAACATTTGGTTTCTTGTTCATTTCCACGTTTGTAATATTCAGATAAAATTCCCTTTAATCATCACCTGTAATAAAGAATCAAATCAAAAAACATGTCCAACCATAGGAGGTTGAAAATTTGATGATAATGTAGCCTCAGGCTCTCTACTAAATAAATGTTTTTAAAGCACTTTGGCATTCTACCCTTTTGTACCAGAAAGAGGTAGACTAACTGCAGTATCACATTTTACTTCCTGAAAGTAGCTTTTTCACTTGAACTATTCCATGTATAGAAGAAAATTGTCATCAGTAACAAACTTCAGTCAATCCATATTTCAATCCAGTCAATCAATTAGCACATTCCCCGATACCTTATAGCCTGGTTCAATTAACACAGATAGTTTACATAGAATAAACAACACAAGCGATAGTGACAAGATATGATTTTAAGTTACTAAAAAATAACTTCAAACTTACTTACTATACATTTCCTTAGCATTATTTACCTCTCTCTAATTCATAGCCAAAATTTGATTTACATAGACTTTCTCCATTTTCTCATCACTCCCTCATTCTCCAATCATGCTCTATTTTCATGACTTCACTGAAAAACAAGTATTTCTCAATGCTTTTCTTAACATGATCTCTGTGACAAGTTGAACACAATGAATTTTCCCTCCATATGGAACTATTCTGCCACCGCGGCTTTCAACCTACTCGACTCTTGCTTCTATTCCCAGGTCCCCACCTATTCCTTTCCTGTCTGTTGGCCCTCCTTCCTCGGTGTTGTCCTTAAATGTTGGTGTGGCCTTGGGTGTTCTCATGGTACGTAGTCTCCATGGCTAATCCATTTATTAACTTCAACCACCATGTCTATGCTGACAGCTAGTAAATCTATACCTTTTGCCCATATTGCCTTTCTAAGACGCATAACTGTATTTCTAACCATCTACTACTTACTGATAGGTGTTGTCTAGATATATTAAACTCACCTATCCAAAATGAACCTATTTAACTCTCTTCTTTATGAACTAGATCCTCTTATTTAATTCCCAATGTACTCTGTCCTATCAACATCTACATAATTTTCCAAACCAGAAACATGAGTGTCATCCCATTTTCCTCTGTCTTTCTGATTATTACTAGTGCTTCAGTGTGGGTCCTCATCTTCTCTCATTTGGATAAATACAACAGCTTCATAATAGCCTCATTGCCTTGAGACATGACTGCCCCACTTTGAACTCTAGGCCCTGACTATCCATTTTACATAGTCTCAATGCAAGTCTAATATCACTGCTTTGATTAAAGCATATACATGGCAATAAAATGTCAATTTTTCAAGAGTTGTATACCATGAATTTTTGTGGGCTAGATTTTTTTTTTTTTAGTCAACTTGGTTACACTAGGAACTGTTCCTATAGAGTTTCAAGTTATACCTGACCAAAAGTGAGATTACAAGAGATTTAGGAGGCAAAAGTGAAACAA
Organism: Mustela lutreola; assembly: GCF_030435805.1. Taxonomy (NCBI): domain Eukaryota; kingdom Metazoa; phylum Chordata; class Mammalia; order Carnivora; family Mustelidae; genus Mustela; species Mustela lutreola. Next base: position 189,876,258 of record NC_081292.1, read on the forward strand.
CTGCCATTACCTTGTGAAGGTCATTGTTCAGAGATAATGACACGATACATATGTGCCAGAAAGTTCCACTTTTGTCTCTTTTCCATTCCACTTCCAGTTTCTCTTCCTGATTGCCAACCATGCTAAGTGACAGAGGCCTCAAGCCAATGAGCAGCCTCTATTCTACAAACTCACAGAGGTGGAAGTCACCAAGATTAACAAATGCCCATAGACTTCTATGCAGTTTTAATCTTGTGTAAGGTCTAATTCTTATGATAAGATCTTTATTTCATAATTCTCCCTGCCTGAGTCTTGATTGACACATCTGATGCACGATCCCCAGGTACAGTACTGCTATAGCTGAGGTCCTCCAAACATGCCCTTCTCAGCAGTACTTGTGCCCATGCTCTTCCCCTGTCTGCCATGTATGTCCCCGTATCAGTCTTCTTCCCATATCTCCCTGACTATTTTCTCTCAGTCTCAGGTTCTAATCCATTATCGCCTCTTATCAGAAGGATTTCCCCACTATGTGCATAATAACTGACATTATATTAATGACTATGATCTATAATTAATTGATCTAGTTTTTTTTTTATTACTAAATTATCTCATTTATCTCCTGTTACCTTCCTAGATTGTGAGATTGCTGAAGGTAGGGACAATCTTTATACAGTACCTTCAAAACCTGACACAGAACTTATCAATGAGATCTAAAATGGTAGTCAGATAGGAAAACACCCCAGCCAACCAAAGCATATGGAATAAAACTCTTCATTTACAAAGACCTCAAAAGGTCCAATCTCAAAAGAACCCTTAACAACTGAAATGAGACCTTTGCTATCAAGTAGAGATATTTTGCTGAGTTCAAAACTCAAGTTTATTGCCCAAAACACTGGCATTACTATTTCCATTTCATTTTAGAACCTCCTTAAAACTCTCCAGCCATACTTCACCCTCTGCAGCAATAGTTTTCAAACTAGATTCCTGAAACTCTGAGGTTTCCTTGGAATTGTTTCAATGGTCCCTGTGGTGATGGAGGAATTAGTAAACCCTACATAAGAAAATTTTGAGTTATCTTGCTCTCTACTCTTATTAGATGATATTCCTCTGTAGACTTCTGTTGAAAAAAAAAAAAAAACAGAAGGAAAAAAAAAAGAGAGAGAGAGAGATGTTCTTTGTTTAAAATAAGTTAAAAATAATCCCTGGCTTACAGGAAAGTGTCAAAGCGCCTTAGCAAATCTAATCAAGATCTCCATGAACTATCCCTTACCTAATTCTGTAGATTCTTCTCTTGCATCTCCTCTATACCTTTACATTCTAGTAATTCACAACACAGACCACGGTTTACGCTGATTCTGCTTCGGTTCATGCTTCTGCCTTTGCCTTGCATGTTCCTCCCATTTCTCTTCACCTAACTCACTTCACTCTTGTGTCTAAAGTAGGCTCAGACATCATCATCTCCAGGAACACTTTACTGAGACCACAGGATAGGATGGGTTATCATCCTCTCCACTCTTTTTTTTTTTTTAATATTTTATTTATTTATTTGACAGAGAGAAATCACAAGTAGATGGAGAGGCAGGCAGAGAGAGAGAGAGAGGGAAGCGGGCTCTCTGCTCAGCAGGGAGCCCGATGCGGGACTCGATCCCAGGACCCTGAGATCATGACCTGAGCCGAAGGCAGCGGCTTAACCCACTGAGCCACCCAGGCACCCCATCCTCTCCACTCTTAAAGTGCCCAAAATACAACTCTCTTGTAAGATAGCAGTCCACTGACATTATCTTCCAAACTGACTTGTAGGACGGTGAGTGTTGTGAGATGTGTTTACAGTGCTTTAGTTCAGCCACAGACACAGTCAGTGTTCAATAAATCACTGTTCAAAAAAGCGCCCTCCCACATATAATGATCATAATTCATCAAAATATTTTAGATTAAAGATGAGAAGGATCAAAGGAAATGGAAGGTAATTCTGTTTATTTAGATGTGCTACCTGATTTCCTTACATAGCCTATGTGAGCCTCACAAGAGCTCTATGACAGTGATGCTATTGTTTCCATTTTACAGTTAGGAAATCGTGGCTCAAATCATATGGGATTGGCTATCTACGGGAATAAAAAGGATTTGATATCGGAGTTGCCTGACTCCAAAGCTGAAGTCTTTCGTTTACTACATGTCTGATGGTTAATTTTATGTGTCAGCCCAAACAGCTAAGAGATGCTGGTAAAACACTATTTCTCTGTGTGCCAGTGAGGATGCCTCCAGAAGAGATTAAGATTCGAAGCAGTAGATTTGAGTGCAAAAGACTGACCTTGTCAATGTGGGTGGTTATCATCCAATACCTTGAGAGCCTAAATGGAACAAAAATGTGGAAGAAGAACAGGTTTGCTGTCTTACTTGAGGTGGATTTTAATTTTCTCCTGCCTTTGGATATTAACACTTGGTTCTCAGGCCTTTGGACTCAGGCTGGGACTTCTACCATCGATTATCCTGGCTCTCAGACCTTCAGATTTGGACTAGAACTACACCACCCGTTTTTCTGAGCCTTCAGCTTACCGATGGCAGATTATAGGACTTCTCAGCTGCCAGATCACATGAGCCCATTCCCTCCCAACACATTTCTGTCTATCTATGTGTATATCCTATTGGTTCTGTTTCTCTGGAAAACCCTGATTAATAAAACATAAATAACATATGTTAATGCATATTAAAATGTGATACCAAAGAAAACTGACCAAGAGAGTGTGTCTGCTCTACCAAAGTCCCCCATAACATTCAAACCTGTTTATTTTTCCATATTTTTCTGGCAACCAAGATTTTAAAATAAAACAGTCCTTTCAACGAACAGCAGTCTATTTCTAGGTATATGCCACCTACTCAGTCAATTTAATAAACATTTACTTAGCACCAACTAAATGCAAGTCACTGCATATGGCCTTAATGGAGATACAAAATGAGGAAGGCATGGTCCTTGCCCTTCAGCAGCTCATAATCTAAAAATATACATTAACAACTCTGAATGGAGGCAGATGGTGATAAGTGCTATAATAGAAGCACTTACAACATGCCAAAGAAGCATAAACCAGGGAGAGATTAATTCCAACCATGGAGTAATAAAACACCTTGGTAAATGTATCTTTCATTATACACCCAAAAAATCTTTTATGACCCAAGACAAAGGATGCATTTCTTTGTGAAATACCAGAGCTTATTCAAGAAACTAATAGACATGGCTTTTGTTAGCAAGAATAGAATTTAACAACAATAAAGACAGCCCTACCTGTGTGTGTTTCCCATAGCAATCAGAGGAGACCCAGGGGCCTATTTACTTAAAGGGCTCTTGGTCTGTTTGGAAAAGACTGTACTTGGTTCTGCCTACAAATCCATGTCCATTCATAGCATTTCTTTTCAGTTCCTTTGTGTGCTTAAAATGAGACTCTGAATAGTCAATCTTGATGTAGGAAATGTAGATTTCGGAGGATACAGCTCAGGCCTAACCAATGAGGGATGAAAGAAACAATTTTTTTTTTTTTTTTTTTAATAAGAAGCAACTACAGCAACTTATCTAGTTGAAACTTTGATTCAAAGAACTTAAACGACTGTGACTGAGGCCAACAATGTTAAATGACTTCCTCCATGTGCCAACTAGATTTATTAGGCTCTGGCAACGCTGTATCAGACGAAAGTCATTAGACTAGAATTAAAAGTGAAAGCACAGACAGTTCATACAATTCCATCATTAAAGGATCAATGTGTAACATTTGCCCTATTTACAGATTGATAGTATGCTGTATCGACAAAGGAAAATGTAGATCATTCACCCTAGTAGTATTTTAGAATAAAGAAATGTCTTAATTAATGTAAAAATACACATATGGTTTATTTTACATAAGTTCCTTTGTAAAAATTAGCAATTTTCTTAAGGAAGATATATCCATGGGAAAAAAAAAACAATGTGAACTAATTAAAGCTCAACGTGTTGCTATTTTTTAAAAGCTCTCTCCCTGGCAGGATATTCAGACCATATAGGAAAGAACAGGTGGAATTTGCCAGAAGCCAATGGGCCAGTGAAAAGTTCTGCTTTTGTGAAATCCCGAATTTGCTTTAGACAGAATGAATAATTGATGAGGAAGTGCCCATGACCTTACCACCTCCCTGTCTCTTTGAACCCTTTCTTTTTCAGCTCTAGCATTTTCCATCTTTCATTCCCCAAAATAAGTTCCCACTCTACGTTCAGAGATGAAAAGCTTCTCCTTGTCTCTGGGAAAAAAATCCTTGGCTACCAATATATTCTTCTACCATAAAAGACATTTAAAATCTTTAAAAATAAATAAATTAAATAAAATAAAAGACTATATTTTGTCCTTTTCTTGGATGGGAACTAGTGGTTTCTTAACGTGTTTAATCTGACCTTTGTCCCAGCCATTGCCATTACGCTTAAACATTCTCGGTATTTACCGGTTATACGCTCCAAATCTGATAACCTGGTTGTTGTCCTTAGAAAAGTGATCGCTTCTCTTTTCAACTCCTGACATCTCCTTCCTATGAAAAGGGCTCAGTTAACATGACTCTGGGCTGCAGTGTGATACTGCTGAGGTGATGTGATTTACCAGACTTAGAAATCTGGGAGGGAAAACTAGGCCTGTTGAGCTCATCTCCAGCTGCTTCTTTCCGGAGCTGAATCTGCCTGCTGAGAACTTGTGTTCTCTGCTTCTCCTTAGCTAAGACTTAGACATTCAGATACTCACATCAGCCTATCCGGATATAGAATTGACTGTGATCAGATCAATAAATTAGCTAACTTTTAGAACCCTGGTAGGAAGTCCATTTGGACCCCATTTGGTTCAGCGGTCATACCACTGTTATTTTCTTTCTTTGTTCTTTGTTTTATTTGTTAATTATTTCAATACCTAGATTTAGAAGAAAACGCCAATCTCATTTCACCTATGAAATGCTCTCCACCCATGGCTTCTGGTACATATTTCTGTTTTTCCTCCCACTTCTCTAATGGTTCCTTCTTTCCTGTTCTTTTATTAGATTTTAATAATTCCTTTTTTTCTCTTCATAAACCTTTCACATGGAATGTATTGTTTCTCTCTTTATTTTTTTCTCTCCCCCCACACACATCGCACGTATGTACATATACATGCATACATATATGTTCATACACACCCATAAACACACACATACATATATCCTCAGTGCACACATAGAGGAAGTTCAATACGTTTTTCTTGCATTGAATACATCTTCAGACTGCTCCTCACTCATACTCATATTTTGTGATTAAAAGTTACTATTAAACCAGGGATTCCCCATCAAAAAGTGGAGTGATTTTAGGCATCCGTAATTTAATCACTGTGTCCAAGCTTTTGCTAATAACTGACTTTGTACAGTTATTAAGTTTCAGAGCTTTGTTTATGTATTCTTGATTAAACCATTATCAATAAATTTCCACAGAAAATCTATATGCCAGCCACCATAATAGGTGAACAAAAGAGTAATGTATGAAACAGACATGGATTATAATACCAGGGATCTTACAGTAGAGAAGAGGGGACAAATACTAAACATCCATCATTACAAAATGCAGCAAGTGGTATGGGGGGCAGGGAGGTGGCGTTATCAAAAATAGCCGAGGAACTAGTTTACACTGGGATGTAAGGAAATGGCTTGCTGGGGAAGTGACGTTTGACCTGGAAACTGAAGAATGGGTTGGATTATACATGATAGGGAGAAATTATAGTTCCTAGAAGGAGATCATAGACATTTGTTTTATTGTGCTTCATAAGTGACATACATGTAGCATATATTCAATTTCAAGATATCAAAGTTATAAAATAAAAAGAAGCTTTATATACAAACTAGAATTATAGGATAGATGGTATTTATTACAATTGTAAGCTTGTATATGTATATACAGACATACACACACACACGCACACACACACATACGTGTTTCTTATAGGAACCCCATGATCTTAACGAGCGGCTAGAATCCAATCAGTCAAAGGCTCTTGGTATCCGGCTTTAAAAAAATCTGAATCTTCGCCAACCGAGAAGTTTTAAAATGGATTTGCAACAAAAGATGCAGCATACACGGCTTTAATCTCCTTCAGCAACTCCTTTGAAAATGGATTTATGGGAGGAAGTTCACTGCAACTCCAAATGCATTGATTCCCAATCCTCTTGCCCTCGAAGTGAAAAGGATGCAACCTCATGAGGCAGAGCGTGAGCCGCGTAGTCGGGTAAGTCTAAAATTATACCTCAGGTATGATTTCTCTTTCCTCATAAAACTGAACTCTAAATTTTAAAGAAATGTTTAGAGTATTCAGAATGCAACCTCTAGACAATATGCTCACTCTATCCCAGAACGGCACATCCTAACTTCATCTCCACGTCATCTGGCAGGTGTACAGGCGTGAAGTGATGGGGGAATGCCTCGCAGTTGCATCGTGTAGCATTTTATGTCTTAAAGCAGCAGCTTAATTATTCATATCATTATCATTGCTTCCCAGACAGACTTTTTTTAAGTTTAAATTATGAAGGCTTCTGACAAATGACAAAATTATTATATTAACACTAGGGCAAAAGACTTGCTGATATTCGTTGAAGTTTAAATGGAGATTCCGAGAATATGTGTAAAATAGACAATGAGATAAACAACAGACTTCATTTGTAGCTCAATATATATTTTGTGGGTTTAGCTTTCCTTAGAAAGGAACATGTGCAATTGTTCACAGACACAAAACAAGCGGTAGCTGCATTTCTCATCTTTGTTAAATAGCTAATTCTGAATTTTTTAACCAAGTAGTGATTTGGGTTTGCCATTTAGGCAATTTCCAATGTTACATGCATAGGAACCACCTTAGACATTGGAAAGGAGCAGCCAGATTTCCATCTAGACGTCACATCCCTCAGTAGCTGAGACTAGAGCTTTGTCCTAAAGGGACTGGTGCTCAGAAAGTGTGGCTCATTTCCCATAACACTAGTTAAGGTTTCAAATACACAGTTAAGAAAGAAAAATGAATAAACAGATTGGACCTGCCAGAGCCTGCATCACCAGTCAGAGAAGCAGAGAAGGAGAACAAAGAGAAAAAAACGAATGTGGCCTTGTCCCATTCCAGAGCAATGCACACGATTTAGGAAAAATTCCGTTCCCTCTGTTTACCCACCGTAAAGACTGATGTCGTAGTTCTGGTAGTGAGGAGAGACATACACTAGTGAAAGCGATCTGACAGAAGAGGACTGCCGCAAAGCACCCCTCAGCTCCTTCTGGCCTCCTCCAAGGCAAGACTGCATAGACACTGCTGACAATGTCATAGGCTAAATTCATTTTGTGCTTTGGTGGGCATGATTTTTTTTCTCCTGATAGAGACAGGAATTCACTAGGGACACCCAGGAGACTGTCACACTCCTTCCATTTGTATGCAAAAACAGATCGGAATGCCAAAGGTGGTGAGGTCCGGGGGCACAAAGAAGTAGTTGCAGGATCACTCAGCCTCCCTTTCTTGGCTGAATCATGGGGCAGGGCCAAGGCAGGCATCCTTCCCAGCTCTTACTAGGGAGAAATGCTCAACAAACACCACCAGATGTGAAGAGAAGAGAAGAAGGGAAAGGAAGGGAAGGGAAGAATGGAAGAGAAGGGGAGAAATGGAAGGAAGGAAAGAGAAAGAACCCATTGCATTTCTTTCAAATTTAGCTTTAAAACGCTTTTCGAACTTCAGGCTGTTATTTTAAGCAGCACCATCCCACTGTGCCGATGAATATAGATTTTGATCCCTCCATGTCTATCTAACACCTCTTCATAAAACACTCTCCCACACTTCACCCCCAAGTATCCCCACCTCCTCCCCCTAAAGAGCAATTAAACCCCATTACCCTTCAGCAGGGCCACTCAGGCACAACGGACACTGACAGCCTGTGAAACTGTCATCAGATAATCACCATCAAGGTGGCTCAGCTTCTGTCAAGAGCAGCCCTCGGAATTCAGCCTGGAGCCCAGAAAGCTGCTCTAGCACTCTCAGGAATCCCATCCACGCGCAGAGAATCCTGACTCCGGGGGTTTTCCCTAATGATGAGTCTCGTTCCAGGAAGAACATCTTCTGGGACATCCCTTAGGGGAAGGGAGCCACCTGCCTTGTCATTTCTCTACCGCTTTACCCTCCACCAGAATGGGAGTCCTTAATGTGGAGGACTCCCAGGACCCTGGAGGGAATCCGAGTGTTGCTGTCATTTACATATCATTAAAGAAAACCCCACGGCAAACCACTAGATGCTATCAAATCACCAGGAGTGAGTCATGAATGTCTTGTGGCAAATCCCAGCCAGCCTTGTCAGTCTTTCTTTTCTCCGGGTACTGCCTGGTCTGAGAGCCCGTTTAGGGACCCCCACCGTACAGTACATTCTGTTCAGTGTTCCTTCTTTACCACCGACTTTGTAAGGTCCGAGGACAGTTTTCATAAGTCACGTCAGCCTATTAACCTTTAGAATATTGGCATTTTCCAGTCTTGCAAGTAAATGAATCTTCTAAGAAGTGGAGGTAGACGGTCCCCAGTGTGCAGCTCACAGAGAGCAGCATTTGAAGGCTTCCAGCCTTGCTCAGAAAGGGCAGCTGCCCCTGGCTTCCCTCAGCACCTTTCAGCAGGCAACCAACAGGAAAAACTTAGTTTCACCTTTTTTCCTCATCTCGGAGAAGCACAGAGAAGCAGATCAATGGACTGTAATTAACAAATATTCATTGAATGCTTGATGTCTAAGTTTCCCACAGAAGAAGGGAAACAAAATTAAGGAGGGAAAAGGAAAAAAAAAAAAGAAAAAAAAACCAGGCTCGTTTACATATTTATATGTAATGAAGTCTATGGCCTTTATATCAGCAATAAATTAATTTTATGAACTCACGGCTTATAAACATTTAGAGAAAAAAATATGTAAGGTAAACATTATCCAGCTCCTAGGCTAAAGAGCTGAAATGGACCCTCGAGATTATCTTGATTAACCTTTTCCATTTACCAGTAAGGGAAACAAGAGCTCCAGGAGGGAGCTCCTGAGAGAGCTGGCACACGGCAGGGGACACAGAGTAAGCACATCTGGATTGGCGCAAAATTAACCAGAAAGTTGGTATCAAAGAATTAGAATGTCGCTGGATTCCTAAGCCTGTTTGGTTTCTTCTGATATTCTTTTTTTTTTTTTTTAAGATTTTATTTATTTATTTGACAGAGAGAAATCACAAGTAGGCAGAGAGGCAGGCAGAGAGAGAGGAGGAAGCAGGCTCCCTGCCGAGCAGGGAGCCCGATGCGGGACTCGATCCCAGGACCCCGAGATCATGACCTGAGCCGAAGGCAGCGGCTCAACTCACTGAGCCACCCAGGCGCCCCTCTTCTGATATTCTTAGACATAAGTTATTTGGCTTATTTATGCAGATAAAAAGTCAGAGAACCAGGATCACTGTAAAATACCTATTTCTACATAATAATAGGGCAATTAAAGAGAGAAAGGGAAGTAATAAATAGGTGCTATTAAACCAGACTAATGCAGAATACAAGGAAGAAGCGCAAGGAGAACGGACCCACTTGGGTGAAAACCATTTTAATATATGTTAGGTATAGAAATAATATAATTCATTATATTATTTGACACAGCTACTTCCAGATCAAGTTCAATGAAAACAAGCATCATACGCGGATGTGCCTTCTAGAAACGTATGTGACGGTGACGCTAGGTACATCTTGTCTCTTTTTAATACAGACTTTCCTTCTCCTTAAGCCCTGTATCATGGGTAAGCCAAGAGATTAGCACCTAAAAGAGGAAAGAAGAAAGCTGTCGTAGGGTCATCCACCTCAGCGGGAGAAAAACTACTTTGGAGAGAGCGGCTGTCTAGGTTTTGAAGGAAAGGGAGGTAGAACCTGGGGAGGAAAAGAATGGCCCGATGAAGGGGTGAGAACTGTTTTCACTTTCACTTCCTTCAGCTCAGAGTATAGGGGGCGAGGTGGTAGAGGACGAGATGCTAAGGGATAGAAACAGCACACGTGGGGTTGGGAGAATCCAAACCCAGAGGCTGAGACTCCACTGCTCTACACACAAACCAAGGGAAACTACACCTTCAGAAAGCCTTGGTTTGGGCGCAGTACTGGATCCAACGTGGTGTGACGCTCCATCATGTAGCGTGGCTGAGCAGGTGCCTGAGCCGTGCACGTTTCAGACAAACATGCACAGAAGCATGAAGGGTGTGTGTGTGTAGTGTGTGTGTGTGTGTGTGTGTGTGTGTGTGTGTCTGTGTGCTGGGGGATAAGTATGCATTGAGCTCATAAGTAGTGAGAGAATTAATAGACTAGAGCAGACGGTGAGTAAAGACAGGATAGGCAACTACGGAGGCCTCTGAAACTCTGCAAATCCCTCTCTTTCTATGTTTCTCTTGATGACTCCTTACTTGTTGAACAGAAACTTGGCTCTACCTTAAGGACACTGCGTCTAAGTGGTGGTGGTGTTCCCTTCCACATTCTCCACATGACTGTCTTTGGAGGTGGGGTAGATGTCCTTGTTCTTCAGTCTCCTTAAAAACCCTTTCCAGGGGTGCCTGGGTGGCTCAGTGGGTTAAGCCTCTCCCTTCAGCTCAGGTCATGATCTCAGGGTCCTGGGATCGAGCCCCGCATCGGGCTCTCTGCTCGGCAGGGAGCCTGCTTCCTCCCCCTTCTCTCCCTCTGCCTGCTTCTCTGCCTGCTTGTGATCTCTGTGTGTCAAATAAATAAGTAAAATTTAAAAAAAAAAAAAAAAACACCCTTTCCATCCAACCCACCACCCACATATACTTCCTTCTCACAGGAACCCACAGACTCAGATAAGTAGAGGGTCGAGCATCACTCCCTTTTATTTCATGAAACTTCAGACGCTGGTTCACTGTCATTCTTGCAAATGCACTTGGGTCATAACTGGTATTTCCTTTTCCACTTGGTTCCATAAGAAATCTTCCAGTGTGCTTGCCTTTACATTCCTTGACTCATTCCTTGATTTCCACATCACTGACCTGTTCCACATCTGCCAGTTGCTCCTGCAAATACCAGAAGTATGTTGACTTTTTTACTCCCACTGGCCTGTCAGCTTGTTGGGTATCTAAGTCACCTCCAAGTAGCCCAAATTTTTCATGGGGTGCTTCCTGGGGTGGAGACCGGAAAATCCTGATTGCATGGAGCACTGGGTGTGGTGAAAAAATAATGAGTACTGTTTTTCTGAAAATAAATAAATCGAAAAAATTTAAATAAATAAATAAATAAATAGTCGTTGATGATGACCTGAAAACTTTAACTGTGTTAGCTGTGCGAGGGTTTGTTTTACTATAGCAGCTGGCTCTATCCTTCGGCTCAGGTCATAATCCCAGGGTCCTGGGATTGAGCCCCACATCGGGCTCCCTGCTTGAGGAGTCTGCTAATCTCTCTCCCTCTGCTCCCCCTACTCGTGTTCTTTCTCTCTCTCTCTGTCTGCCAAATAAATAAATAAAATCCTTAAAAAAAAAAAAAAGGTCCTCATGCTTGCTGTTGTTCCTCCTTGGGCCAGCTTCATGGATGTGCAGTCACAAAGGCCACCTGTGCAGTCACACAGGCCACAGGCTGGAGAGGGTCCCCTGCTTGGTATAAGGCTCTTTCATTGCTATTTTCGAGTTCTTAGTAATATTTAAATGAGAAAAATCCATATTTTTCTTTGGCCTGGGCCCCACTAATTAGGTAGCCAATTCTGCTCCCACTTAGTCACCGTCGTGCGCGTTTGCACATGCGTGCACATACACACTTATCCTCCATTGCACCCCTGCCTCAATAAGAACAAAAATAGCGAATGTGCCATAGGTTTAGTCCTATCATGTGCTAGATACTGTACTTAGAACTTCATAGACATTGTCTTTTCATTTTTATAACAACCCTGTAAGGAAAGACTTTTTTTTTTTTTAAATAGGTTTTTTTTTTTTTTTTAAGATTTTATTTATTTATTTGACAGAGAGAAATCACAAGTAGATGGAGAGGCAGGCAGAGAGAGAGAGAGAGAGGGAAGCAGGCTCCCCGACGAGCAGAGAGCCCGATGCGGGACTCGATCCCAGGACCCTGAGATCATGACCTGAGCCGAAGGCAGCGGCTTAACCCACTGAGCCACCCAGGCGCCCCAGGAAAGACTTTTATTATTCTTATTTACAGGTAAGATATGGAGATATTAAGTCATTTTTTACCCAAATTGGTCCAACTTTTATGCGATTAAACTAGGACTTGAATTAAAAGATTCTAACTTTTAACTGCTATGTTACACTATAGACTTTTTTTTTTTAGTAGACTTCAAATTCTGTGTTAAAAAAAAGTTGGGCAGGGGGAAGAAAGAACACCTTCTAACTTAGTTCTGCTTTCTGGTAGAAAGCAGCATCACTGTTTTGGATCAGAACCATATAAGGTAATCCACATGAGTATTAAAAGCCACTGATAATAATGACCTTTCTTGAGTAAAACATACAGATATGTGGCTTCAGTAAGAGAAACAAATTTATTTTAAATTATACTCTACTAATATTCTACAAGGCAGCTATGGAAACTAAAATACAAGCATGATATTCCCCTTAATCTCCTTAAATATCAAATTTTGACTCATCCAGTTGTTTAACATTCATAACATAATGTTATAGGAATGGCAGATGAATTATTAATCAGAATCTGAAAAAAATTTATAATTACATATTTATAAAAGTAATCCCTATCTTTGGTTCTACACTTACTGAGAAGAAAAGGCAGCTGAATCTTGGCTCGAAGGAGCCAGCTGCCAGTTCTTTTCATTGCAGCAAGAAACAATTACAGATCTGATGCCTTCTAAATATGGTTAAAATGCAAATTAAAAAAAAAAAATTCAGTATTTCTAAAAAATAACCTGAGAAGTAGTAATGAGCTCTGGTGTTACCAATACCAGTTAGTTAGTAAGAAAAAAAGACCACTTATCCATGAAAATTAAAAAAGTAGGTCAATTTCTGTGGATGTCTCAGGTTAACTTCCATTTAACATAGGGTACATATTTCTTCTCATTTTGGACACTGAGACAAGACAAACCACTCCCCAATTAGAGACAGATGATCTTTTGCCCCTGCTTTGTCACCTTCTACTTTAGGATGGATGCTTCTTTCAAATTACCACTTCATCTGCTCCTTACTTTCAGAAGATGAACCACACTTGCTCTGGTAATAAGTCATTTCAATTTCCACTTTAATAATATAAAGATCCCAATGAGTTTCATTTTCCTACACTATTGCATAGCAACAAAAAATTTTCATTACATTTGTCTTCAAATTATTCATGTTTCTTGTAATCAAATTTGTCCTCTTTGGGGATTATTTCTTTTAAATTTTGATTACATTTTCCCATTCACAATAAATCACATCAAAATGATTTTTAGTTTCCCTAATACACACCCAGGACATTAATCTCCTCTTATTTGAGTCATCTGGCAAATGAATCCCATCCTCTCAAAATACTTTCAGAAGCACCTTTTTTTTCTTTTTCCATTTTTTTTCTTTTTCTTTTTTAAGAGGGAGAGAGTGGGGTAAAGGTAGAGGGAAAAGGAGAGAGAGACTCTTAAGCATGATCCTGAGATCATGACCTGAGCTGAAATCAAGAGTTGGATCCTTAACTGACTGAGCCACCAAGACACCCCTCAAAAGCACCTTTCTTAAGACTTCCCTAGTCCAATCCTTTCCTAACAAAGACTGTTGGGACCGGATGCCTCTGATAAGTTTCCTTTTATTGTAACTCTAGCTACACCATATTGTGTAATAATTGCATGTTTTCCCATGTCTTTGATCTCTGTTGCATAGAGGAGGAAAAATAATTTTCCCTCTACTCTTCTCAGTTCTTGGCTAAGACCTTTGTAATAAAACCCAGATTAACAAAAGAAAATTAGAAGTAAACATGTGTACCTCACAGACACATGAGAGATACTCAGGGAAAAATGAGTAACCTAATGAGGTGACTTTAAAATTCAGGCTTAAATACAATACCAGGAAAAGGGAAAGAGGCCTTAATAGGGACATGGAGGTCTCTTCGGGGTATGCGAGTTTTAGGAAAAATGGATGGGCCTTTCAAAGAATGGATGGGAGTTGTGAGAGTTGGTAACAATGTGTCTGGGTGTGGTGTGGCTTCTATTCCATGACCCACCCCCACCCCCACAGTTGCCTTGACAAGAGTCAATCTTCCCTGTTTGATGAAACTCCTGGGGAGGAGACAGTTGAGTTCTTTTTGGAGGATGTGTCTTTAGGTAGATAAGGAGAGTTCAGAGAAAGCATGTCCCTGCACTTACTGTTTTTTGAGTGCCTACAGCTCAAAATCACCAGGATGCCTAAGTGGCATATTTGGGGATGGCGTCTCCTGAATTCCTGTGGTCATATCCTGCTGTCCTTCCGTTCCTTTCGCAATCCAACACATGGTAACAAATGTTTGTTTGAAGTGTGTTGAAGAAAGTATACATCTCAGGGAATGTGAGGGAGTTATTCTTAACATCATTGTATGAGGGACTTTTTACCACTGTACAATGGTTGAATCACTGCACGGTGTTAGGACACACTGTGTTTGATAACGAAACTCCTAATGATGATCAGAAGATCATTTCCAGCCTTTGTTTTGGCTACACAGGCTACTGGGGTCAGTCAGCTGGAGCCGCAGCTACTATGGGTCCTGGACAAAGTTTATACTCAGTATTGGAGAAAACGTCTTTTTAACATTTTGTCTTCTGAGTTTTTGCTTTATTTTACAAAGGAGAGATGTTAGAAAAAATGCCAACAAAGTTAGTTCCCAAATAAGTGGAGATTGTTACATAGTGTTTGATTCCTACAGTTTGACTCTTGGATCTTTCTTTGGAATAATTTAAGGTAATCTATAAACTGTTTACTTATAACACCAACCATCCTACCAAAACACAACCTGATGATTCCTTTAGGAAAGACCATTCCTGAAGCCGGGCACTTACCCCTCACCCCTACAGAATCATCATGGTGAACCTCTGTTCTTCAAAATACTCCTCGTATAATGGCACGTAGGTTGTCCTCATGCTCTGAACTTTACCTGGGCCACCTAGAAATGTTGAGAATTTATGGATTTACTACCAGAGTTCTAAAAATGGTGTGGTTTTTTTGTAATAAAGAAGTTTATTAACCTGTAATTTTCAGAGCTTCAAATGTATATGTGCAATAATATAAGGTTTAGATATATAGTAAATTCTGAGTAAAGTCATAAAACTTTTAAGAATGGTAAATATGCGGGGCACCGGGGTAGCTCAGTGGGTTAAAGACTCTGCCTTTGGCTCAGGTCATGATCCCAGGGTCCTGTGATTGAGCCCCACGTCCAGCTCTCTGCTCAACAGGGAGCCTACTTCCCTTCCTCTCTCTCTGTCTGCCTCTCTGTCTACTTGTAATCTCTGTCAAATAAATAAATAAAATCTAAAAAAAATAAAAAGTTGTTAAAAAAAAAAGAATGGTAAATATGACATCTCTATTCTTTGCTTACATATTCATAATAAGTAAATGACATCGAAGCTTGCATGTCATGATGTATCTCCCATAAGAAAATCTGTCTACTTCTTTCAGAATTCTTTGCTCACTGTTTTCTTCGTACTTACTGAGTTTTAGAAAAAGCTAAAATTTCTGTTGGGCTATTTTCATATTAGGCAGAAAATGCCCAAACATATTTGCACAGGTTTGGAGGCTATGGGAGAAAATACAGGCTACAAAGCATTCTCGAAATTCTTTCTTTGAGATGTGCAGGAGGAGTCTCCTCAAAAAGATAGGCCAGCACCCTTCAGAAAATGTGAAGCTGGGACACAATCAGAAGAGCTACAATATGTATTAAAATGCAAGAAAAAGAAGGAAGTGGCTCCCAATACAAGCCTCAAAACTAAAGTTTTGAGGACAGATGTTTTCAACTGCAGATGTTTGTCTTCTATCTAAGCTACTTCTCCTACGGGCAACTATCAATTCTGAACAGAACACCAGCAGCAGTTGATTTATTTAAGACAGGTAATGCTCACTTGCAAGGCCAATAAGACAGCTAGTCTGGTAAAAATTTGCAGAAATATAGAAACACAAAAATGAAATATTCAGATGAAACCTACTACTACTTCAGAAAATAGATTCAAACAACCTGAATATTAAAAAAACAAAAACAAAAACCACTTTTCATTAGTAAAAGAATTCTTTCTCTTTCCTAGTCATTTAAAATTCAGAACATCCTGTAATTATTGTTAAATATTCTGACTGGTGACATGTGTTGACACATCAGAACATTCACTTTATTTAAGTGACCTAATAATCTATCATTTGTATTTTACAAAACAGAAAGAGAATTTTACATCTCAACAGTTTAACCACGGGTACAGATTCTTTTATGTGCCAGTAATTTTGATAATATTTGCTCATAGAAAACAAATATAAAGCTTGTCCCGGTCGGATCTATAAACTCATTTATATGAATAATCACCAACAGATTATGACTAAGAGGTAGCCGCACAAATCCATGGGCTGTACAACTGAAGGGAGAAATTAAATCCATCGCAACAGCCCAATTCAAACTAAGCAAATTCCTCTTCTCGCCGCTTCTCACATTAAATTGCACAAGGTCATTTGACCACCCTGAGATTGCCTGAATTACCAAAGTAGTAACTACTAAATTCCTTGCGTCCTTTTACCTAAATTAGCTGTAGCAGTGGCCACTCTTGAGACATGCATTTGACTTGGACTTAATACAGTCCCTTAACAAAACTGCAGAATGACCCAATCTGGCAGACCCACTGGGGAAGAAAGACAGCCTATTGACAGCTCCTGCTGGAGGAGTGGTTTATGTTTCCTAGCTGTTAACAACATACAGCTGTAACTTCCAATATTCTTGCCAGACCTCATGTTCTAAGTTCCTGGTTATAAAAACAGAATCATTATAACCTAAAGAATCCCTACAAATACAATCCGATTCTAGCTGTCTGGTATTTTGGACTCTAAGAAAAGATGTATGTTTTCTATGCATCATGGTGTGGTTCAAAGTTAGAGCTCTGATCCCTTTGGGGTTTCTCCCATCACTCACAGCATATTGTAGTTAAGGAAAAGGATTAGCCAAGAGTAATTTTTATAGCATAAAGGTCTGTTTCTGAAAGCTTGTCTATCTTTTGCCTCTTATACTGTTCCAACACAAAACGTTCCTAGCAAAAAAG
This sequence comes from Mustela lutreola, assembly GCF_030435805.1. NCBI lineage: Eukaryota > Metazoa > Chordata > Mammalia > Carnivora > Mustelidae > Mustela > Mustela lutreola. The sequence goes on from NC_081292.1 coordinate 189,893,442, forward strand.
CTAGAGCCTCTCTTCTATTGAAGAGTTCATCGCCCAGAAATCAGAATATATTGCAGCTCTTCCTTATTTAAGTCCCTTGAGAATTCTTCTAAACATGGAATTTTTAGTTACTTTTACTTTCTATCTAGCTCATCCACTTTCAGTCTGAGCTTTTTAAAAAATGTTTTAATTTTTTTTTTTTTTTTTTTAAAGAAAGAGAGAGTGTGTGTATGTGCAAAGAGGGAAGGGGCAGAGGCGGGAGAGAGAGAGAAAAAGTATCTCAGGGAGGTTCCATGCTCAGTTCAGAGCCTGACATGAGGCTTGATCTCAGGATCCTGAAACGTTGACCTGGGCAGAAGTCAAAAGTTGGATTCTTAACTGACTGAGCCATCCAGGTGCCCCTCAGTTTGAGCTTTTAATGATTACTGATCACATCCAAAAAATGATAAGACTGACCCCAAAACCTATTTTCTTTTCCAAGTTCCTTCTCAAACTCTACATTAGGTCATAAGATTCCTAATCAATTCTTCAGATGCATTGTCTTCTCCACGAACTTTATTCACACTGTTTTGAATAGGGGTGATATCGAACCATCTTATTTGGCAGTTTATAGCAACTACTGTCACCTAATTTCATGAAGTTCCTACTTAAGCTCAAGGAGTTGCTTCCATAACTAAATAAAGCCAGTACACATGGGAAAAGTGGCCAGTATACATGGGAAAAGTGGGTTTGCCTTGTTGTTAACAGGCATAGACAAGCTAAAGCCCCCCAAATTTAAAAAAAAAAATCACTTAAAAAATAAAAATTCAGGCACCTGGGTGGCTCAGTTGGTTAAGCAACTGCCTTCAGCTCAGGTCATGATCCTGGAGTCCTGGGATTGAGACCCGCATCGGGCTCCCAGCTCCATGGGGAGTCTGCTTCTCCCTCTGACCTTCTCCCTTCTCATGCTTTCTCTCTCTCTCTCCCTCTCTCTGATGGATAAAGAAAATCTTTTAAAAAAATAAAAAAATAAAAATTCAATAGAACCATAATTATGATTTTTTAATCAGAAAAGTCACATTAATTTCATTCATTTGTTCATTCATTTATTTATTTATTCCTTCATTCAAGAATTCGTTCACTCAGCAAATGTTTACAGAGTACCTATTTGTATCATTTTATAGGTTCTGAAGACAAAGCAAAGAAAAAAGTCACAACATTTGCTTTTTAAGAATTTATATCTTAGCAGAAAAAGAATAAACTGACTGAATAAAATATGAAATATGTCAGCTGGTAATCAGTGTCATGGCAAAAATAAATTAAGGAAGTAGAGTCCAACAGTCAGGGTCAAGGAGGAAAAGGGGCAGAAATGAATGAGGAAGGTAATAAGGGAAGGACCCCTTGAAAGGGGGGCAGTGAGCACATACCGAACAGAGATGAAGGAACAATCCAGGCATATATCCAAGGAGCATTCCAGGAAGAGAAGGCAGGTGTGTGTCAGAGCCAAGGGAGCCAGAGCGAACCCAGATGGAGATGAGGAAAGGGCAACAAAGAAGAAGGCAGGTAGGGGGGAGGAGCATGAGCTCACACAGTCCCAGGGCCTCGCCAGCCACGAAAGGCATCTCCGGGCATTGGGTGGGGGGCGGGGGGGCATTGAGGGGTTTTGAGCAAAGGAACAACATGGTCTGCCTTAGCTGTCCTGATGACTGCTGCTGGGATGAGAAAAGATTTGGAAGGACAAGAGCAGGACAGAGGAGCCTTCTTACTGTCCAGGACGGGCAGACAGAACTTTTCATCCATCCTTTTCTAATGAGAACTCTCAGCATCTGTTTCCTCATGTGGCAGAAACCAGTGTACCTGCTGTGTCTTCCAAAGGGAAACTCCTCCACAAGTACCATGGCAACTTCCTGTGTGTTAAGAGTCATTCTATCCGTGCAACCAAGGCTCCCTCCGGGCATAAATGTTTTGAGAGAGCTTCTTAATTGTGCTTAATTAAAGAGCATGTAAACAATCTTAATTTGAGATGTCTATTTGAGGATGGATTTTAATTATTTAATATTAAATTTAAAAACCCTCCCTTATAAGTGGAATTTTTTTCTCATATGAAAGATGGATATAGCTACATTCTCTGGATTAGACATATGGTGTGGAAGTTTTATAACCAAGAAAATGTAAGCAATTTAAATCTGACACATGCTTAGAATTCTATAATATTGGTATTAAAGGTATATGCCTTAAAACTCAGAATTATAGAAGAAAAAAATTTAAATATCTCTGTGTTTCAGGGAGGTTTCTTTAATCTATGAATTACCATAGGATTCCTTCAAATAGAAAACTCCCATAGTGAATTATTAATATATTATCGACATGTTTATAGAAATGCAATTATACTTTAAAGATTGAGATTTCTAAGCTGGGTTATAAGGGCTCATTACTAAGTTTCCTGAAGTCTGCAAAATCCCTGAAATCATGTGCAAAATTCTGTGTTTGTATGTGCGTGTGTGTGTGTGTGTGTGTGTGTGTGTACTATGGATTTTTCCAGAGTGGTCATAGATTTCACCAGAGTTTCAGAGAGCATTTTTACCCAACAAATTTAAGAACTATGGTACAATCGGTAGAAAGAAAAGATTGTAGCAACAAGAAAAGTAAGAGTTTAAGCAGATATTTTACTGTTTAATCTGAGAGATTTTTTTAGGGTCTTCTAAGTGCAGAGTACTTAAACTTCTCACAAAAAGGATCTAACTCTTCTAAAACTTGTGTTTTTCTCTAGAAGATAAATAAAACTTACATAAAACAATCCACGGAAAAGGCAGGGGGGTGAACTGAGCAATGATCAGAAACCCAATCATACTAAGAAAGAGGAAACACAATACAAGGAATGCAGGCCCCCAGTGCAGAAAGGACACCCAACTGGCACGGGAACTGAGAGGTCTTTTCTTATTCTCGTTCTCTTTTACTCTCTGCAATATATCTGATCTAGTCCTTTGTCTGCCAACTATCTCTAATAGGCTGATAATTTTTGTTCCTCCAAACTTTGGGTTATGATTGGATTTGGATCACCATGATGTTGATGCTGAATTCTCAATTGACTAAACTTCTAAGCCTCCAAGCTTAATAAATCAGATTCAGCTTCTGTTTCGCTTAAATACGTTCTATAAAAAAGAGAATCTGATACTCTCAGCTTGGATTCTGAATCCATCCTTGCTCCAAGAGGTAGAATTATCTGGTATAAGCCTGGGACCAGGCTCCTTCTTTTCTCTGGAGAACCCTAACACAGATTTTGTTACTTAAAGCAGTTCTAGAAAAACAGAATCTTAAGGATGAGTTTTCTAAATTGGTTCTGGGGTTTCTGAAATTGCAATTCTGATTAGATCTGAAGAGATGAATGACTCTATTTCCAGTAGTAAAGAGAGCAGTAATAGTTCATAGTATGATGTGACAACAGAAATACAGAAAATATCACCATTGGATATTCCTAATGAAATACTTACAAGATAAAGGTTCTAAGTAACCACATATTTGATAGAAAACTTAGAATATTTTTACCAAACTAATGAGTATTATGAGATTGGTTGACTGCTCCTAATTGCACTGGGTGAATTGGAGAGAGAAAAGGATGAGCTCGGGGATTAAAATTCCCTGCTAGAGCACTGTATAAATGATCTGCAAATTTCTAGGTCTACCCTGAAAGAAACCCTTACCACCTATAGCTGCAGGACTGAGGTTGCTGCAAACTAAACCCAGATTCTCATTCTATGCAAGTCCAGATTACAACACAAATTTAATTCCTAACCTCAGAGGGTGTCTTCTGTTAAAATGAAGGCATGGACTGGAAATGAATGGGATCCTGAAAATTAGCATGGGGATATATGGGAAGATCCTGATGAAGGTGGAGACATTGAACCCCTAAATTCTGTTGAAGTTTCTTTGCCGGTAGAATCAGCCATCCAATCCTTATTTGAGGCAAATAACCCTGCTTTACCTGAGGAAACTGAAATGGCCTTCCCTAAGGAAGATACTCTAAATTCACCTAACGTGAACTTGCCCACCACTCCTCCTTGCTTCTAAATCTAAGCTAACTCAAGCCCCAGCAGACCCAACAAGGTTATATATAAATCATGACCCATGAAGATGTGAGCTATGCTCTAAAAGAACTTTGTAATGCTTCCAACGTACAGAAAACAGAAATCTGGGAATATGTGTGAGAATGGATATTAATTATGTGAGATGGTAGTGCAACATAGAGTTGTATCAGGCCAAATTTATTGATATGGGTCTACTAAGTGGAGATTTGAATTTAACATTACAGTTTTGTGGATGATAAATAATTGTAACAGTTTGGTTCGTTGGCTGAAACATGGACTCAAAAGTGAACTACAATAAATAAAATGACACGTTAAAATTGTCACTTGAATGATAGAGTAGATTTATCATTTAAGACCTAATCCTAATAAATATAAGCTAATAAAAATATAGCCTATAAGGCTACTCATAAACCAAATTCAGTAGACAGTTGGAGGTAGGAAGAAGGAGAAGGATGTCATATGATAACCACCAAGAATTTTAAGGTTAATGTTCTCTGCTGCAGTGTGGAAGATTGAGGCTTGGTTTACCTTACCTTTTGCTCTTACTACATATAATAAAGGAAAATAGAGAAAGAATATCACAATTTTAGAGAGGGTCAACTTCTTATGATGTGGTTTTTCTCCCAACCTACTGTTCTCACCTTTGATCTAAACCATAAGCTATGAAGAATAGAAAAGAAAGTGTTCTCATTTGAAAGTTTAAGATTATAAATCTTCTTTCCTCACTCTGATTATAAATTTCTTGGGAAAAACCCATCATAGACTCTCCCTCTCCATCTCTATGAATCTAAGATGTAGCAGTACTTTTCCTAAACAGTATTCTCCCAAAATATGACATCATTAAAGTTTGCTATAACAACAATAAGAAGAAGAATAATGATTGGGCTATGTTAAGTTACTGGTAAGATCTTTATCTCTACCAAGCAAACATCAAATAGATATGTAATTAATTTTTTCCTGACTATGAAAGTAATTATATACTGGCAAACATATAATTGCCAGTTTATAAGATACAAAGGTAAACCACAGTGTATCAGAATATATAAACAATGTATAACTAAATCCAAGATAAACAAAAAGGAATGAATGCAATTGCTTTCTACTCTTTCTAAAATTACATTATTTATCCAATATTTACTAAATATATACCACCAAATATTTATGTAACAAAATGAGTAAGCTTTGTCATGTAGTAAAGAGTAATTTTCAGAACAGTGAATAGAATTAGACACCTGCTTTTAAGGGTCTCATTTTTTCATTGTTTTCTAATATTTTCTAGACATGAACACACATGGCCAAGATTCCTAGGATCTTGCTAAACCATCCAAATAATTTCTTAAAATTATGCCTGATCTGTATGGAACATATTTTATGCTATCACTATTACTATATGTTCAAAAATTAAGAGAGTTTAAAGTGTGGCAACTTGGGCATTGAGACAGAGGTTAAATACGATTTCACTTAAGCTCAAATGCCTACAATGACTAGGCAGCAAAGTGAGGAAGAATAAAGAAATACAGAAGGCACAGACTGTTAACATGGAGAATGTGGCCAACATTCTAGTTGGAATTTGTCATTTGGGAACTGAGGCCAAGCATCGCCAGACACCCTGAATTTTCAAGAAAGCCAGAAATCCAAATGTCATGTTATTTTAAAGTATCAATAGTGTGCATTTTAACATTCAAAGCTATGTGCGGTGGCTAGATGGGTAGGTGATGGGAACCTGTATATGTCCCAGCTTCAGACCTCTGGCCACTTGCTTGCAATTTCTTAGTCAGACAATACTGAAGATTAATTTCCTATCATACAGCTTCCTTAACTAATGGGAACAGAGTACTACACATCTCAGACACTCAAACATAAAACTGTGAGCTTATTATTCAGCTTATGAAAGTTAATACGGAAAATAAATCCAATTCCTGTTGTAAAATTATGCAAACTAATTGAGCAATATTACCTTACATGTGCAAGAGGATTGGGGTGGGCTTATTTCAATTAGGCAAACACACAGTGCTCCGACAGGCAGAACAATTTCTAAGAAAAATATCGGGAAAAATCCTATATAAGCAATTTGGTTATGATCACAAACTGTTTCAAATCAACATCATCAATCTGTTTTAAATAAGCAATAAACAACTAATTAAAACGAGAATCATAACAGATTCAACAGTTAAAATTCTTGCTGCCAAACCAGCTATTTTTTATCTAGAAATAAATCTTCAGTTGACATATACATAAGTTATAGCTTCTAGGCTTCTATGCACCTGCCTCCCTTTTAGAAAGGAAAAGAAAACATTGTTTAAGTTTTTTTTCACAAGTACAATTATAGGATGCCATCCAGTCAAAAGTCCTGTTAACTTGCTCTCTTAGAAATACTCAGAGGCTCGATTAATAAGGTTGGTGTTATTGTTCATTCTTGTACCCTGTTTGTCTCGGTCATTGTCTCACTCTGGAAATGAAAAGTTTACTCTCACAGGGAGGCTGGCATGACTGTTAACTATATTCAAAGCAAAGTTTAAATATGCAAAAGAATGAACATTTTCCCCAAGTGCAACATTTCCTAAGGCTTCTGAAAATGCCTTCCTGCTTCTAAGGTTCCAGATGAGCCCCTAACACCTAACCCTTTGATTTTCTTTAGCGATTGACTTGGTGTTTATCTATCTATTTAGTTTTTTTATTGAAGTATAATTGATACACAATATGACATTAGTTTTAGGTATATAACACAGTGATTTGACATCTAACCTTCTTACCTCACCCTGTGCCTATATCTTTTGGCCTATGCCTCAAATACAGCATTATTATAGCATTTATTTCAAGTCTTGCCTTTTTTGAATAATTTGTGTATGTGTTTTTCTTCACTGATTAAAACCAGGTACATGAAAAGCAGTAATTTTGTCTTGTTTAATTTTTATCGTTTATCTGCAGAAGATCAACACATCATAGGGTCTTACATGGAATAGTAGATATTCAACAGATATTTACAAATTAATTGAAATACCATGACTTGGAGATTTAGAGATGAAAGTCAACCATCCTTTCCCTAGTACTTTTGTTTTTGATTGGTATCAACAACTGGTAGCAGCTGCCAACTAATAATTTTATAAAATATATATCATATTGTTGAATTATACAAAGAGTTTTTGAGTTTCTCACTTGCCAGCAGACAATACCTCTTAAGAACATGAAAATGAGATATATACATATATTTGCCCTTTAAATGGAGTATAGAAAGTGGTAAGACAAGAGCAATGACTACATTATATGAAAATCTGTTTCTTTCTTTGCTAGAATGCAAATCCTTCAGGATACTGATCATGTCAGTCTCTCCACACTTGTAAAACGAAACACAACACAGGATTTAACAGTTAAGATATGCTCAGTAACTATTAACTACCTGTTAATACAGTAATCAGTGATAACCCAATTTGAATAAAAATGACATCACCACTCTCACAATCATACCCAATAAAACATATAGTAAAGAAATTTCTAGGTAATGAAGATAATAGTAGCTGCCTAAACCCAAGTCTCTCCATACATCGTCCAAAAACTATACAGATCAACAAAAAGAACAAATGAAACCACATGAATTCTATGTTTTCAGCAGAAGTGGAAGACAGTGGGGCACCTGGGTGACTCAGTCAGTTATGTGTCTGCCTGTGGCTCAGGTCATGATCCCAAGATCCTGAGATCAAGCCTTGCATTGGGCTTCTTGCTCAGTAGAGAGCCTGCTTCTACCTCTCCCTCTGCTGCTCCCCCCTGCTTGTGCTCTCTCTCTTTTTGTCAAATAAATAAATGAGATCTTAAAAAAAAAAAAGTGGAAGACAGAGAACATAACAAACTTAGATTAACTAAAAGTAGAAAAATAAATATCAATTTCCACCAGAATCCCTATCACAATTTTTGAACCCCTGTCACAGTCTTTTGTAGGGAGTTAGTGAGATTTGGAAATATAGTCCAAAAGAGAGAAGAGGGGATGGAGATAAAACATACTCCCACAGAGAATTAAAAAAAAAAAAAGAAAGAAAGAAAGAAAGAAACAAAACAAAAAAGGAGTCATACTACATCAGAACAGTAACTTAAAAATTTACATAGTGATGTCAGCAAAAATGACAGAGATGGTACTCCAAGGGCCCATCCCTCCACAGAATTATTGAAAAATGAAACCTAACTATAAGAAACAACTTGGTAAGAATTCTGAAAAAAAGAAGTCATAGGATTTCAAAACATACAGAACCCTTAATCAAGAAAAATACAACTTAAAAAAGGTAAGAAAACTTGACAACACTTTTACTTATTCTTGTCCCACCTGCCTTCACAGCTCAGTGAGACACAGCCCAGACTCAACAGTGAGAGACCTTGGTCCTGGGTTCTAGAGGGAATGGATCAGATCTTATTCTCAGAGAATTGTGTCAGTCTGTTTTAACTTACCTGAGTAGTGGAAGAAAGCATGTTTTGCCTAACTTAGAATGTGCTCAGGAAAGAAAAGAGGCAATGCTGAGGGCTTCCCAGTAAACACTGTAGGCAAATGAGCAAATGAGGCCAACAATAGACATGGAAAGTATGGGGGAAGAAACTGGGGGACAGTCCTAGAGAGAGTCCCTTTGGGAAATGAGCGCATCCAAAAGCACATATGTGTATACTGGAGGGCAAAAATGCATGCTCAGAAAAGACTTGAGAAGACCCTAAGATTTCAACCTCTAGCTATCCTTAAGGCTCAGGTTGAGCACCAAGGTAAGGCTAAAACAAACTGGTAAGGGACCTGACCAAGCACTGAAGGAGATCCAACCTGCAAAGATTAAGAGTTTTATTTTCCTTTTTTTAAAACTTCTTTAATTTTTTTGTCTCTGGGCCTTCAAGAAAGTCTTTGTCAAAATAGTAGCTGAATATATGCTAAAAGAACAGAAAAACAAACTTCAGAGCTCACAATGACAAAAAATACAGACTTTACAAAAGTAGGTTAGAAAGTCACTAAAAAGTAAATATGTACAGCCTACACACAATAAGCAACATAAACCTTGAGGAGGAAAAGAATCTCATTTCTTCAGATACCACATGATTATATTCAAATATCAAGTTGTCAACCAAAAAAGTAGAAAACATACAAAGAAACAAAAAGCGTGGCTGATTCACAGAAGGTAATAGAAACTATCTTTGAGGAAGCAGAATAGGAAGGAAAAATAAAGCTGTCTTTTGTCGCAGAGAGTATGTTCATCCATGTAGAAAATCCAAAGAATTGACAAAACATTCCTGAAATTAATAAGCAATTCGTGTAAAGTTGCAAGATTCAAGGTTAATATACAAGAGTTGATCATGTTTAGCAATAAACAAGTAGAATTTGAAATTAATACAATTTACATTAATATCAAAACATGAAATAGTTGTAAGTCTAACAAAATATGTATAAGAGCTATATGGGGAAAATTACAAAACCCTGATGAAAGAAATCAAAGAACTAAGTAAATGGAGAGATATTCCCTGTTTACAGATAAAACACCTCAATATTGTCAAGATATTAGTTCTTTTCAATTTGATCTACAGATTTAACATAATCACAATAAAAAAAAATCAAGTTACTTTGTAGATATTGACAAACTTAGTATAAAGTTTATATAAAAAGGCAAATGCCCCAGAATAGCCAACATAATATTGAAGAAAAAGAACAAAGTTGGAGAATCCTCAAGGTTCCAGAACTTATTATAAAGTAATTGACTGTGGTATTGCTAAGAGAACAAGAAAATAGATCTATGCAACTTAACAGAAAGTCTGAAATAAACCATATAAACAGAATCAACTGATCTTTTACAAAAGACCAAAGGCAGTACAATGGAGCGAAGATAATCTTTTCAGCAAATAGTGTTGAACAATTGAGCATTCACTTGCAGGAAAAAAAAATAAAAATGAATCTAGACACAGACTTTACACACTTCACAATAATTAACTCAAAATGGATCACAGATTTAAATGTTAAAATACAAAACTATAAAACTCCTAGGAGATAGGATAGGAGAAAATGATGACCTTAGTTATGGAGAAGAATATTCAGATATAATACCAAAAATACAGTTCATGAAAGAAATGACTGAAAAGCTAGACTGTTAAAATTAAAAACTTTTGCTCTGTGAAAGATAATGTCAAGAGGAGAACATAAGTACAGAGAGGCAGAAAATATCATAAAACACATTATCTGATAAAGAACTGTTACCTAAAATATACAAAGAACTCTGAAAACTCAACGATAAGAAAAGGAATAACCCAATTAAAAGAAAGCTGGAAGACCTGAATGGACACTTCACCAAAGGAGATATATATGTAGCAAGGAAGAATATAAAAAGATGCTCCATATCATATGTCATTTGGGAATTGCAAACTAAAACAACAATGAAATACCATTACATGCTCAGAATGGACAAAATCCAAAACACTGATGACAACAAATGTTGGCAAGCATATGGAACAACAGGAACTCTCATCATTCCTTACTAGTAAAGATGCAAGTGGTACAGCCATTTTGGAAGGCAGTTTGGCAATTTCTTACAAAATTAAACATACACTTACCCTATGATCCAGCAATCATTTGTATTTACCCATATGATTAAAAACCTAAGTCCACACAAAACCTAGACACAAGTTTATGGAAGCTGTATTCATCTCAAAAGTTAGAAGCAATGATGTTTCTCAGTAGGTTCACGAATATATAAACTGTAGTTTATCTAGCTAAAGGAATATTATTCAACACTAAATAAATAAATAAGTAAATAATCAAACCATTAAAAGACATGGAAGAACCTTAAATGCATATTACTAAGTGGAAGAGGAAAATCTGAAAAGGCTTCATACTGTATGATTCCAACCAAATGACATTCTGGTAAAGGCAAAACCATGGAGATGGTAAAATGATCAGTAGTTGCCAAGAGTTAGGGGGAAGGGAGGGATGAATAGAGCAGAGAGGATTTGTAGGGCAGTGAAACTACTTTGTATGATACTATAATGGTAGATACATGCTATTATACGTTTGTCAAAAGCCATCAGGAGTGAAACTTATGTCATGATAATAATGTGTTAATGTAGGTTCATGATAGCAACAAATGTATTATTCTCACAGGTGAGACTTTTGATAGTAGGATCAGGAATAAATGGGGCATCTGTGCTTTGTGCTCAATTTTGCTGTAGACATAAAACAGTCCTAAAAATAAAGTCTATTTTTTAAAATGTGGTGGTAAGAGAGGAATAATAATATATAAAATTTTTATGTTCTGAAGAGTAGAAATAATGCAACTAAAAGTCAGTGGTACAAGCAGATATAAAATGGAAATATAATAAGACTACTAGTGTAGTGTAGGCAATAAGAAGCAGCCAAAATATATTATTAAAAACTGACAAAAGACATTAAAATGTTAAATTTAAAAATCAGAGAAATAGGACATAAAGTGTATAATTATAAAGGCAATCACAGAAAAATGCTATAGCCTTAAATATAAAAAAATTTATATTTATGAAATATAAATATATTGTTCTCTTTAAAACAGAGAGTTTAAAATATTCATATAAAAGTTCAATTCAAGACAAAAGTGAATATATTAAAAGAGAACAATTTGTTCTCAATTGTTAAAAATCACAATAAAGTTGAAACAGTTGTTAGTGTACACCAAACAACACAGTGACCATGGTTAAGAAGTAAAAACTGCAGAAGATGATAAGAAACATACATGAGAGACTATGGACTCTGAAAAACAATCTGAGGGGTTTGAAGTGTGGGGGGGTGAGAGGTTGGGGGAACCAGGTGGTAGGTATTAGAGAGGGCACGGATTGCATGGAGCACTGGGTGTGATGCAAAAATAATGAATCCTGTTATGCTGAAAATAAATAAAAGAAGAAGAAAAAAAAGAGACATACATTAGTAGAAGATTTTAACATACTGTTTTAAAAAAATATTTTATTTATTTGAGAAAGAAAGAGAGAAAAACAGTGGAGGGGCAGAGGGAAAAAGAAAGACTCTCAAGCAGATTCTGCACTAAGCATGGAGCCCAGTGTGGGGCTCTAGCTCATAACCCTAAGATCATGACCTGAACTGAAATCAAGAGCTGGATGTTTAACTGATTAAGCCACCCAGGGGCCCCTGACATACTACTTTTAATACCAGAACAAGTTAAGGGCACAAAACATAAGCATGAATATAGAATGTAAACAATATAATCAATAACCTAGATTGTGTGTGTATTGTATGTATCTGAACTTTATACCTTTGGGACACCTGGGTGGCTCAGTTGGTTAAGTGCCTGCTGGCTCCGGTCATGATCCTAGGGTCCTGCGAATCAACTCCCACATTGGGCTCCTTGCTCAGCCAGAAACCTGCTTTTTCCTCTGCCTGCCACTCCTCCTGCTTGTTCCCTCTTTCTCTCTGACAAATAAATAAAATCTTTCAACTTTATACCTTTACAGCAGAGAAAAATCCTTTTTAACAACACAGGAAATATTCACAAATTTTTATTATATATGCTGCTATAAAGAAAGCACCAATGAATTCCATAAACTAGAAATATTACAAATACTCTGTTCTAAACAAAATAAAACTAGAAATTAATAACAAAAGTTTTACAGTCCTTTCTATATAGAAATTAAAAAAAAAAACTGAACAACTCTTGCAAAGGCAAAAACAAACCAGAATGATAAGATTTCTCAAAAGTAATAATAATGACAATTTTATGTATTATAACCTCTGAGCTATACTGAAAACAGTAATCAGATGAAAATTCATAAACTGAAACTCATGTCAATTAAAATAGAAAAACAAACTAAATAAATTAAATTCTCCAATTAAAGGCAAGAAAACAACAATAAAATAAACCAAAGAAAACCACAGGAAAGAAATAATAAAATGCAAAAATTAATGAGTGAAAACAGTACTGTTCAATAGAATTTTCACATGTCTATACATACGAAAATTAATAAAAAGCAATAAAAAGGAGCAAACAACTTATATATGCAATGATATGGATGAATGTAAAAAACATTAGGTTACCTGAAAGAAGCCAGACACAAAATAAAAGGGAACTCTAATCTATAGATGTAGGCAGCAGGTCATTGTTTGCCTGGGTTTGAGTGTGATGCTAGAGATTCACTGCAAAGGGCATGAGGAAATTTTTTGGAGTGATGGAACTGTTCTATAATTTGATGGTATGGTGGTTGCATGGATATTCATACTTACCAGAACTCACTGAATTGCACTCTAAAAATGAATGCATTTATATATGTAAATTACACCTCAATTTGATTTAACAAAAGAATCCATGTATCTATGCTGATACAAATATAATAAACAAAGAGAAGTGAAGCAGATCTCTTCCTTATAGTAGAATCCAGCTGACTAATGTAGCAACAATGGTGAAGTTACAAAAGAATATAAGGAATTTCCACACTGTTTTCCAAAGTGGCTGAACCAACTTGCATTCCCACCAACAGTGTAAGAGGGTTCCTCTTTCTCCACATCCTCTCCAACACTTGTTGTTTCCTGTCTTGTTGACTGTGGCCATTCTAACTGGTATAAGGTAGTATCTCAATGTGGTTTTGATTTGAATCTCCCTAATGTACGTGTTGAGTTTGAAGAGTTCTTTATAGATCTTGGATATCAGCCCTTTGTCTGTAGTGTCATTTGCAAATATCTTCTCCCATTCCGTGGGTTGCCTCTTTGTTTTCTTGACTGTTTCCTTTGCTGTGCAGAAACTTGATCTTGAAAAAGATATTGTCCACTTATACATTGGAGTATTATGCCTCCATCAGAAAGGATGAATACCCAACTTTTGTAGCAACATGGACGAGACTGGAAGAGATTATGCTGAGTGAAATAAGTCAAGCAGAGAGAGTCAACTATCATATGGTTTCACTTAATTGTGGAGCATAAGAAAAACATGGAGGACTTTGGGAGATGGAGAGAATTGAGTTGGGGGAAATTGGAGAAGGAGACAAACCATGAGTCAATTATAGTGAGTCAATTATATAAGAATCATCTTTGGATGACAAAACTAGTGGTTGAAAGGTTGATGAAAAGCAAACTGTTTACATAGTTCTAAAGTATCTTCCAAGTTACTTGGTAATTACAAAGAAGACAAAAAAAAAAAAAAAAAAAAACCACTTTCTGAAGGAGAAACTAAGCAAAGTCCACTTTAACCTAGTGTTCAAAGTTAATATCACTAGTAATGGGACAAATCAACATCATATACCTGCTGATATGCCGCACTAAGGACATATCACACCTGTAACACATGTGTTTAGATCTTATAAAAATATCAAACATTAAAAAGATAATACACAACTGTTTTTAGAAACATTAATTTCTTAAAAGCAAACATTTCATATAAAAACTGATATAAAGCACTAAAGTGTATTAAAGTACTGGTTTAATAGAGATGGAATATCTTGCCTTCCTCACCAGATACATGTCCCCTAAATAAACATATATTCCTCATTGCTCAAAAGATTTTTATATTCCTCATATATTGTATCTAATCATGTGGGAATATCAAACTCATTGAGCTCAATTCTACAAAATACCTAAATTTTACTCTTAAGAAATAATAAGGCTCATGAAAGACAAATATTCAAAACTGTTCCAGATTAAAGTAATATGACAACCAAACTTAATGTGTGATTCTGGATCCTAAACCAGATCCATATTTGGACATATATTCATAACATATACATATGTTATATGTACATATATTCATAACATATACTTAGATATATGTTACACTGAAGACAATTGGTAAAATTTTTATGAAGTCTGTAGATTCAATAATATTATACCAATATAATATTCTTGAGTTTGGTCATCATTCTCTAGTATATAAGAGTGCTCTTATCAGTAAGTAATGTACATTAAAGTATTTTAGGATAAAGTGGCATCATACCTGTAACATACTATCAAAGGGCTCAGGAAAAGTAATTGTGTGTGTATGTGTGTTTGTGTCTGTACCTATTTATTCTGAAAATGATGAAGCAAATGTGGTAAATGTTAGCAATTGAGGAGTCTGGGTAAAGAGTAAATGAGAATTGTTTGAATTGTTGCAATTGTTCTAAAAGTTTGAAATTATTTCAAAATAAAAAGTTACAAAAACTAAAAAAAAAACCCACATATTAAGTATGTAGTAATAAATGGTATAATATTAGTTTGGAGACTATGCATATGCAGTAGGTTGTAAGAATGACCCATTCTGATAAACCATTTCCTTCTTAGACATAATAAAAAAATGTAAATAGAATGGATCCTTTTCCAATGCCTACTGTTCTCTGTGACTCATTGAGAAAGAATGTTGAGAATTTCAAGGCAGTATTTGACCTATTCTCTCTTCCTTATTCTTCTCTTCTAAAGCCACATTTTGATATTGTCTCGTGAGATTCTCTTGAGGTTTGAGTTACTACTGTCCTTTTTATTTCAGTATAATAGAACCCTCATCAATTCATGGTAAAATACAGGATCATGAAATCTCTAAACAGAGAAGTTTCTATTTAAGACAGTTGATTTCTAGATAGGCATCTCAATTTGAGGTACTACAAGGGAACAGTTTATATTATTATTTCAGTAATATATGTTGAATTTCTGACATAAACCTATATAAATATAATAAAGTATCTAACATTAAATATAAAACAAGTATATATTTTTAGCATTAACTGCCTAAAACTAAACCAATTGTTATAAAACCTGGTAACATGCTATATATAACAGTAGCAGCTTAATACAGAGAAAAATAATACATGTCTTTCTCACCAGTTATATATGCTAATAATCTAAGGATCTTTAAACTATACTCAAAATTATCATCATCTGTCTCAAAAATTTCATTGTCAATTTGATTTTCCTGAATGTCCCTAAAATCATTTGGATGATGAGTTCTGGGACTGGAGAAGAGTCTGTGGCTGTCATTTCCTCTTCAATAATTTCTTATTTTATAGACAGTTAAATACTTGAAGTAAGTAAGCAATAGCATCTCCAGTAATAATTTCAGCTAACTGTTGTGAAAATTCTTCAGTGTATCTATTTGTAGCTTCTCCCTAGACTTTGCCGCTCTTCTGGTCAGAATTTCTAAGATCATCAAATACTCATCCTCACAATAACTAAACAAAGCAAAAGACTTCTTTGTTGGAAGACAGAGATTCAGCTAGCTTAACTATGCATCCATGGAAAGTTATGTTTTCCATATGATCACATGACTCATCATGTTATCTTATCACCATTTATTTAATTGATCAGAATCAGTTAACTTCATTAACTTCATTAGACACCGGTTTAGTCCCCACATTGGTACTTTCAATTGGCAGTTGTAAATACAATTTATGAACATCACTGCAGAAGCATTCATGTAGCAGTCATCTGCTCTGATTTACTAGCAATTATCAATGGTAGGATAAGAAAGTTTACATCAAAAATGACTGTGCATTAAGAAAAAATATTATGATAAATAATCAATCCACCAGTATTACTAGTATTTATTGGTTCTCTTAATTACATATAGTCTTAGATCAGCTGGATTCTAACGGGGCTTTCAAAAAAAAAATGAGAAACACTGCACATAATACATTTCAAACAAACCCTGCATCTTCACAAGACTGCCATTTTGTCAATAATTTTCCAGTAGAAACTTCTAGAAAATGGAGACTATGAGCAAAGAACTAAGCACTTACAAGGTTAACACAGAAGCAGTTCCAAAAGGTTTATATTTGAGATAATACTTAAGAGCATAATACCAATCTGTCTGGGTTCAAAATCTATCTCAATCAGTTATTTGTCATGTAGCCCTTGGGTTAGCAGGCTAGTTCCCTGACCTCACTGAGACACAGTTTCTCTATCTGCATATTAGGAATATCAATGCCTCATAAGGCTGTTGTTTTTTTATAGGAATTAAACCCCATATAACTTTTTTTTACTTGTTTAGGTTTTCTTCCTTTTTTCTAACCACAGAAGCAATAACAGAGTAAGAAGGGAGGTAATAATAATATAAACTCCCATCGAGAGTTTAGGCTCTAGTGTTATAAATACCTGATTTCAAAACCTGGCCCTGACACTTACTATTGACAGGATTCTGGGCACATTGCTTTATCTCACTCTTCTAATTTGTATAATATACATACATAAAACATAGTTAGTGGGAACACTGACATAATAAATATTCAATAGAAAGTCATTTCAAAAAATACATTTTACTCTTAGAAATTTTGTATGCCAAACAAGTAATCGATCATAGTATGAAATCAATATGGTATAAAAAAATAACTACTGAAGAATTGATTATAAAGCATTTTGCCAAATGATTTGTAATGATGGTAGCACAGGTCTGCAGTCCCTTAACTAAAATTCTTGGGCCACATTTCAAAATTCAGAATTACTCAGATCTTAGAAAGGTAATATACAGCATAGCCTGCATATTTCATACCTCCAGCAAGGTCTGAGGCAGCACCCCATAATTAAGCATATTAATATTCTGTAGAGAAATGTATGAATATTCAAATTAAGTACAGCTTTAAAAAGATTGTAAGTCACCTCAGCTCAGTTTAGGTCAGAGTTTGCCACCAAGTGACTTGAAAGAAATCTTTTAGTTTTCTGAGATTTAGAATTTCAGAATGGTAAATGGGGAATCTTGGATGTGTATTTGCATACCTACTAACAGAGCTGGACATACAGAGAATTCTTATGTACCTTTAACAGGGTGATTGCCCAATAAGAGAAAATTTTCATCAAAACATTCTTATCTCTTCAAAGTCAAATTTGCACATCACCCATGGTAAGTTTAGTGTCAGCTATGAATTCATGTGTTTTCTAGAACAAAAAGTATTTGGTAGGACTAAAAAAGGGGCCACTACTTCCCCAGCAAGTTGCCTTATTAGGAGATCTATAATAGTTTCTATGTCCAAATTGAGTTCCTATTAGGATATTCAGTAATTTTGCTTCAGTTCTTCCCGGGTTCTCAAAAAACAAAGCAATATAGAAGTAAAAAAGCTTTCATTAAAAAAGAAGGAGAAAAGCAGAGAGAAGGAGGGAGAAAAAGAAAAAAAAAGGTGTCATCTACCCAGATTTATTGGGACATTTGCAAGTCAGAATTTACTCCCATGATAATGAGTATTTCATAAAAGCTCTGTCTTAATTATTATATGTGATTCTTTTTAATATTATGAGTATAATCCAAAACTGTGTAAATTTTATCTTTATCAAGAAACACATATCCAAGGGGCTCCTGGGTGGCTCAATGGGTTAAGCCTCTGCCTTCAGCTCAGGTCACGATCTCAGGGTCCTGGGATCCAATACCTCATTGGACCCTCTGCTCAGCAGGGAGCCTCCTTCTCCCTCTCTCTCTGCCTACTTGTGATCTCTGTCAAATAAATAAACAAAATCTTAAAAAAAAAAAAAAACAAAAGAAACACATATTCAAATAATTTTTTTAGATGTCACTGGTATGAAGAGTCTTCAGAAAATGTTTTAAACAAAAGATCAATAAATAAAGACACTTTTTTTGTTTTGTTTTTCTGAATTTCCCCTAATTACTTAACTCTCCATGTATTTAATTAAGACAAAAAATGAGTAAAATGCTTTGATTGTCTGGGTGAAAGTTTTCATAATTATGCTGACCATTATTATTAATAATTACAACAGTAATTCAGTGTAACTTAATTTGGCATGCATTAAAATCAATGACAAAACCACATACTGATCCTGCAAAAATGTTATTTTTAATCAATTGCAATTTCCTTGTCAGCAAATTTACTTTTATATTTGGCATACATACATTGAAAGCTATGGATATTTGAAGCCCAGAAGCCCAAAGTTAAAATAATATAGTCCAATAGGCATTTTAAAAAGTGAAAATCATTTCTATTCATAAACAGATAGTATAGCATCACTATCTAAGAATCCCATATTCTAGGGCACCTGGGTGGCTCAGTGGGTTAAAGCCTCTGCTTTCGGCTCAGGTCATGATCCCAGAGTCCTGGGATTGAGCCCCACATCGGGCTCTCTGCTCAGTGGGGAGCCTGCTTCTCCCTCTCCCTCCGCCTGCCTCTCTGTCTACTTGTGATCTGTCTGTAAAATAAATAAAATCTTTAAAAAAATAAAAAATAAAATAAAAATAAATAAATAAAAATCCTATATTCTAATTTGGCCAGTCACTTTAAGAAAGATAATCAGGAGCACCTGGGTGGCTTGGTCAGTTAACTGTCTGCCTTTGGCTCATGTCATGATCCCAAGGTCCTGGGATCGAGCCCTCCTAAGGCTCCCTTCTCATGGGGAAGCCTGCTTCTCCGTATCCTACTCCCCCTGCTTCTGTTCCCTCTCTCACTGAGTCTCTCTCTGTCAAATAAATAAAATCTAAAAAAAAAAAAAGAAAAAAAAATTTTAAAGATAATCAATGAAGAAAGATAAGTATTGGGGAAAACATTATTTTTCAAACAAAGAGTTTTCCAGATGCCACATAGTATTCCTGCCGATCCATCTATATAGGGTTTTTACTGTCACCTTCTAGGGTAAATCAGAGCCATGGAAGACCAGTAAATTCTCTGTTTCTGACATTCTGTCTACTTGATAGCTTAAAAATCCATCAGATGGACTCAAGTGCTTTAAAAATAACAACAACAACAACAACAAAGCTGCTTTGTTTTCAAAGTCTCCTGCTTTACCCACTACATCCCGTAAGAGTCATTACTAGGAACCATGTTCCATTCCTTTAAATAGGCTTCACCAGAGCAAAGTTTCAAACTCAGTGAGAGAAGAGCATGCTACTACCACTAGTCAAACTGAGCAGGCTGGGAAGCACTTTTTTATCATACTTAAAGCTGAGAAACAAAGCTTATCTTTTCCCAAACCAAAATAAATCACTCGATGTCCAGTTTGATGCTAACTACAAAAGATTTTACAAAACAAGTCAAGGACTTCTTTGGGTTTGCTGAAGGAAAGGAAGAAACATTTAGTTCTTGTGAGTGCCAATTGCAGATGATTAATGAATTGACAGAAACGAACAGGAAAGGGAGTAAATCAACACAGAAACATGTAGTCCAGATGTCAAAAGAAGGAGCAAATGGGCCATTTGTTGTGATGTTTATGGAGGATTTTCCCAGGGAAGTTTACAAAGTACCACGACTACAAGTACAAGAGGTACGGAAACTCTTCCATTCACCTACAGGGAGGATCTGTGTTCCTGCTGGATACAGGTAAAGGTATCGTCCTTATACACTTGCTGATCTCGTTGGAGGAAGTGAGGTGGTGTCTGGAGAATGTCTTCATTCTCTCTAGTTTTTGGGAGCAGATGAACAGATCTGAGACTGCACACACACACACACACACACACACACACACACACACATATATATATATATATATTCAGGGAAAGTTGAGGGGAGAGGGGCCAGGAGGAATTCTAGAAGCTGAAACAGAGTGAGCAGAATATAAGCCATCTTAAAATGAAGGGAAGAACATGAGAAGAAAATCTGCATCTCTTTATCAAAGATTCAAAGTTTTGTAGGAATGTTAGTATGAAAGTCATAGGACCATATTCTCTATTGAACATAAATAGGGACTTCTTAGGCCCCAGCAGGCAAGAATCTCTATTTTTACACATATAGGTGAAATACTTTTGAGGAAAAGAAAGAAGACTGTATTCATACCAGTCATTACAAACCACCAGTACTGGTCTGGCTAACCAACATTACCAGTCAACAGCGTTGTTCTGCAGAGACAGGTCAGAAGGTCAAAAAGACAGCAAACACTTACCTAGCACACAAACTATGTGTTCCTCTGTCTCAGGAGAGTGAAAAATACCTCCAAAAGAAGTTTGGATTGGTACCTTAATGCAAGAGTATTTAATGTGGGGTCCACAAACACTATTCAAGAAAGCCAAAAATCCAATCCTCTCCCCGCCACACACATAGTATACTTTGTTAATCTGTGTGCATTATTCTGAGAATCTTATAGCTTCCATCAAATTCTCAAATGATCCTTAAAGTGTTAGTAACCACCAATGTAATACCCTACTGATAGGCCAGTAGGAGATAGAACATACTAAAAGGATGAATAAAGCAGTGACCATCCATTTAGCTAAACCCAAGAAGAGGGTTTAGTTCATGGAATTCGTGTGTGTGTGTGCATGTGTTTGTGTATTCGAGGAAAGAAAAATTGAGGCAGAGTCAAAAACATCCTTGTATTATACTGTTAATATTAATAATCACACAATTCTTATCAGTTTTATATCAGAATAAAGAAATTTAGCAAGTAAAAGGAAGAATGTCAAAGAGAACAGAACAAGGAGAACATGTTTGGTAGAGTATTTATTTGCTGACTCATCAAAATGTCTTTAAGTAGAAAATTGAAGGAAAGAGAGAAAGCTGTTTTATCAAGTCTATAAGGGATACCAGGGTAAGCATTGGAAGAGAAATTTAAACACTGAACTGTGGGGACACAGAGTTGTGCAAATGTCCTTGTTTTACAGAAATTGAATAATTACTGAAGAGCTCATATTTTGCTCCTTTTTCACTCAAATGATGTACAATGAGCTAAGCTACTCAAAAATCAAAGTTTTCCTCATGAAATGTTCATGTGAGATTCTTCTATACAGTAAGAGGACAATAACCTTGCATTGAAAAGCTTGCTAGGATTTAAGTCAGCTTACAAAAAATAGTATAATAGTCACATGAGACAGAAAGTAGATTTAATAAAATTCTATCTTGCTTTTATCTTTTAAAAAATACACAATGATTTTCAACATAGAAAGAGTAGGAATACACGTTATCAGAGATAATTAAAATCAAATATGATATGGATGAGAAGATAATTTTCTTTTGGAAAAATAAAATCTAGGAGACAGAAAGAACTTGTAGGGAAGGTTAATCATTTTTTGAATCTTCAAATTACAGAAACATTCAGGAGAGTATTACAATACTAAACACTATCAAAAATCTTGATTTTAAGAAAGAAGAGATTATTGAATACTGTATGTCCTGACTGTTTACACTGGCATTGTTCCCTGGCCAAAGTTCAGAACAAGTTATTATACAAATGGATTATGAGTACATAGAAAAGAAAGTGGGGTTACTAATGACCATCGTGAGTTCATGGGAAGTGATGCTGAGGGGAATCGTCCTCCCTTGGGACAGAACTTGCTAGTGCCCCCCTGAAGACTTCAAACCTTCAAGCAGACTTTGATGTTTTCTGATCCATATTTCTTACCAATGAATGTGAGTGAATGCCCAAAAATTTCAGAAGAAAAATATCTGATTGCATTGGAAAGAATGAGAGCAGTTATGATAGTTAAAAGATTGAAAAGCACAGATAAGCCGTGGGAACCTGGAAGCAACATAAACCAGACAGAACAATATAAACCAGATAGCTGTCAAAACAAGCAAACAGGAAATAAATGCAGTTTAGGTTACATAAAATAATGTAATAAGCTAGAGAACGATGGACACCTGAGAAATAGATATGATTAGTGAAAAAGAACATATTCGTCATGACAAGGCAATCTTTCTCACACTCTGCCTTGCAGGGCTAAGCTAGGAGAATGGATATAATTATCTACCAAGTTCCTTGGTTCTGTGACCTTTCAACTTTCATACTGGAGGCTTTGTAACCCCTAGATTTGGACTCTAAAACAGAGATTACAAACTCAGCAATCCAGAGTAAGACAGCAAGAATGATGGGGATGCTGGCAAAGCAGAGTGTCAGATTCCTTCTGCTCCAGCCTATTGTTGTCAGCAATAAAACAGGTCCAAGTGGTCAGATTTTCCAGTTGCTCAACAGAGGCCAGAAATCTACATTTTTAAATATGCAATCTACTGATTTCTTACAATATTGGCAATTAATTTAATATTTAAAACTATTAAAATAAAATAAAAAATATTTTTAAAATAATTGTGTAAATGATAGAAAAAACATGAATGGGTAATATATACATTAACAAGTTGCTCTAGATATTCTCCATTATGAGAGATGTAAAGAGCTCTAGGCAGAGCCTCCACTAAGCCTTTATGTGAGTGCTACCTTTTTAAAAAATATTTTGTTTATTTATTTGAGAGAGAGTGTGTGCTAGTGAGAGACCACAAGCAGGGGAGCAGACTCCCCATTGAGGAGGGAGCCCAATGGAGAGCTCAATCCTAGGACCCTGGCATCATTACCTGAGCCAGAAGCAAACATTTAACCCACTAAGCCATTCAGGTGCCACTACAGATTCTTTAAGTTTTTATTTAAATTCCAATTAGTCAATATACAGTGCGATAACATCAGTGCTACTTTGAATTTATTCTTGAGTCTCACAATCTCTTTCTTTTCATGAGACAAACATCTGGTGTGTCCTGACTCTACCGACCTTACTCCTATCCTGGTTCTCAGATCCCGTGGAGCTGCTCTATCTCTTACTCTTCATGCTGCCTAAACTCCTTCCTGAGACTTGAACTTTCCTGAACCTGAATGTCTGGAGATGTTCTCTATCATAGTGTCATCTCTGTGTCCCACAGATGGACATTCCTCTCACTTCCAGGTGGGCACCATTGCATATTTGTACCAAACAATTCTCTATCCACTTAGTTATTCTGCTACCTGGAACATGGATTAGGGTCACTTGGTAATGTTGGTCAAGTTGTACAAGGTACACTTTTCATGTCACGGTCTCCCTCTATTTGTAGTTTATTCTAACAATTTTTTTTGGCAGAAGGGAGGGGAAGTAAACTGTAATGGGGTGAGAAGTCTCTTTCTAATTCACACAAAGGCATCCTTTGGGATTGATGTGGACTTGTCTACTATTGCAAACCCTACTTCCCCATAGATTTTATTGTACAGTGTGTTAAATTTGGATTGGCTATAATTAATGAAATGAATTCAAACTGGCTCTAGCAATATTTTTAAAAATACATAATAATAACAGGAAATCCCAGAAGGAATTCAGAATATGACAAAATAATCTAAGTATACTATAAATACATGAGACCACCACTGACATGACTGGGGGGAAAGGTGCTAATCCAAGTAACTTTGGAAATGAGCAGTCTATAAGACTAAAGGCAAAACAAACTGTACATAAGGACTATACTCTAGTTTATAAAATAATTTTCCATTGGGGATACAGGTTTACCATTCTGATATTAAAATGCATGTGTAATGAAATTGAATAATTAAATAAATGCATGGCAGATGGGAGAGCCAGATTTTTCACTGTTAGAATAAAACATTATAAGTAATCAAAGGAAAGAAGATAGAATGATCCATGTTGTAATGGATTTAGAGGTGGACACATCAGTATAAATTCATATTCTGCTTAATACAGATACAGATGATTTTATACAGAAATATTTGTAGAAATGTGCATGTACATGGGCTAGTATATACACATGCCTCTTTGCTCTGACAGCTGGAAGGGCCTGGAAACAGTGATATCCCATCAGTAATGTGCACATCTAGTACCCAGATGTTAGTTTCTAATACTATACCCCCCCAAAAAGGAACTAGGGTTCCTTAGAGAAATGACCGATTCTAGGACTGGGGCAGGAAATGTGCAACATGAACCTGAAACATCTCATAGTACCAGAAAGCACAAAAATTCCTCACCCAATTCCTCAACTTGATAAAATCTATCTATGAAAAACCCACAGTGAATATCATCCTCAATGGGGAAAAGCTGACAGCCTTCCCTTTGAGATCAGGAACACAAGAAGGATGTCCACTCTCACCACTGTCGTTCAACATGGTACTAAAAGTCCTAGCAACAGTAGACAACAAAAATAAAAGGTATTCAATTGGGAATGAAGAAGTCAAACTCTCTCTCTTTACAGATGACATGACACTTTATATGGAAAACTCGAAGACTCCACCCCCATACTATAAGAACTCATACAGCAATTCAGTAATGTGGCAGGACACAAAATCAATGTACAGAAATCTTTTGCTTTCTTATACACTAACAACAAAAACATAGAAAGGGAAATTAGAGAATTAATTCCATTTACTGTAGCACTAAGAACCATAAGATACCTGGGAATAGACCTAACCAAAGAAGTAAAGTATCTTTACTCAAGAAACTACAGAACACTCATGAAAGAAATTGAAGAAGACACAAAAAGATGAAAGAGCATTTCATGCTCATGGATCAGAAGAATAAACATTGTTAAAATGTCCAAACTAAAATTTTTATTTAAAAAAACAAACACATGATTCTAAGTATATAGGAATAGATTACTAAAGGCAAAGGAAACATTTGAACAATCTGATCAAGAAAAGCATAACGAAGTAGAGCTTAGGAGACTTCAGTATAGGAGTTTCTGACTTCATCTGGTTTACGTCCAATAATATAATTCAGCCACCAACCTCTGCCTTTCTCTTGTCAGAATTCCTAATTCCCAGGAGAATAAACCTGACCAGTTTGCATAGGTTAGATAACCAACAGACTTAAGTGGCTATAGCTCAGAGAGTAGTAGTGTAATGACATGTCTTCCTTCGGTATATTGTCAACAGATCATAGAAATAGGGAATGCATGGTTCAGTTATCCAGTAGTCCATTCTTCAAGGAGACTTGAAAGGAGGCTTTACAAACAGAACTGGGCTGAGCAACACCAAGATAGAAGGATAAAGGAAAGCAATTAGCATTTCAATTCTACCATTTTTGGTTAGTATATCACTTAAAGTTCAGGGTAAGTGCTATAACAATAAACATTTTTTTAAAAAAATCCACCCATTTAACAAAATGTAAGTTTATTTTTCTCCCACATAACAATCCCAATATGATTAGTCCAAATCTGGTGGGTGGCTCTTCCACTCTCAACATTTAGCTTTCAACTCTAGACTTGAGGCAGTTTTTATTTTTTTGCTGCCATTTCCTAGCTGGCATGGAAGGGTTAAAAAGAATAAAGAGAAAGAAGCTAGAAGCAGGGGGAGGAGGAAGGAGAGGAGGAAGAGAAATTGCACATATCACTTCCGTTCATTCCCTACCTCACCCCCACTCCCTACCAAAATATTTATTCTATCTATTAGTAAGAATAATATTAGTGAGGCCATGCCTCACTGCCAAAGGCTAGGCAGTACAGTCCTTAGCTATACAGCCATGTGCCAGCTAAAACTTACAGAATTCTATTATAGAAAGAAAGAGGATTAATACTGGGGATCATTACTTAGACCTTCCATGGACAATAATCAAACTTTTACTCCCATGTATGTTTTCCATACTGATTAATTCACCTTACTAATATTTTATGAATCTCTACCACCTTTGTTTAAAAGATACCCAGTGAAAACTTCCATTTTATTCTAGTACTTTTATAGGCTCTATGATTAGCCTATTACTATATAATTTGAGTTGGGATGATTTAATCTACAGCACTATAATCTGTGGCTACAAGTTACAGGTAATTGCCACAGGTGTTAGGGCTGCTCTCCAAAGATGACACGTAAGAAACTTCTGGGACAAGGAGTCAATTCATTGCCTTGTTAGTTAGGCCAGTTTGAGTTGGGCTTTCTATTACTGGTTGGATCATTCATATTGATTAAGAATTTTTTCATCTATCCTATCAGTTACCTCTGGAGTTTAAGAAGGACAGTATTCCCTTGAACAGCATCTTGTCAGAGACACCTAAATTGACAGAGGACTGTCAAATCCTAGTTGGCTAGTATGCCTGAGAATTTGAAGGGCTCATGAAGAAGCCTGGAAAACACCCCCATGAGAAATAACTTTGACATGAAGACAAAGTTTGCATTTGTTGACTTGTTCTTTTGACTTTTCTTATCTTCTATGCCAGGAACCTCACAGCTTTTGCTGGAATTGATGCTGTCACAATGATCAGAAAGTTAAACTATGAAAAGATTATATGAATGATTTTATGTGATATATAGAGAGATTTGTTCTAAATAAACTTGTGCAAGTTTATGACTTTGAATTATGCTTTGAAATGCTATCACATACTCTCTTGATGCCAACGTGCACCCTCAAGTCAGTAGGTCCTTCTTAGATTTCCAAGAAAGCCATGTCTATAGTCTGTGGCATGGAATGAGGGGTAAGGGGGTATGGGAATGAATAGGCTTTCAAGTCAGGGTGTCAGTCAAAGGTTAAAATCAAATTTAAAAAAAACAAGAAACAACAAAAATATACAGAAGGTCAGAAAGAAAGGTTTGGGAAGGAAAAGGAAAAGCCAAGCCAAAATGCCTAACTGTACTTGACTAAACCATGTTTTAATTCAGATGAGGTGAGAGTGTGGTCAATTCCTAGCAACATTTAGTTCCTATGCCCTTTCATGAGACTGGATTACAAGTTTCTATAAGAAGAAGGACCACAATTTTACATTTCTTTTTAACATCCTCTCCTGACCTGACTGCACTGCTGAGCTTCCACATTCCTCACACAAAAATTACTTGTTGATGAATGTATTTTGTTCTGACAATCCAAAATTGAACAATTTCTTCTATCATAAAGACTACCTGATGATTTATTTTACTTTTTTCCCCCCTACTTTTCAGTAATTTATGGGCTATAGTTGAGATGCATCCAATAGAAAACCAGTGCTTATAATTGCAAAATCCACCTGAATGAGAAAAATTAAAAACAAAAGCACTAATTAAATTTAATTAGGTTAGACAGAGTAGACTGATCATCCCCTTTCATTTACTGAAGTATATGAGCTTGAGGAAATGGTAACTCATTAAGCATTTTGCATCGCACTTCACTGATAGCTAACAGATACGATTTCCTCCATATCATGACTGTAACAGGAAAATTTTAAAAAAGATAATAAAAAGAACTGAGAAAGAACTGAAACTTGAAATAAGATTTCCTGGAGGTTAAGAGAAATGACCGTGTCACTTACAAATAGACATAAGGACCTTAGAGTGATGCATTCTTCCCCTCTTTAACATCTAGAAAATTTTGTACTTAGCAGTGGGGAAAAGATACAGAAGAGATTAAGATGTGACTTTTTTTCCCTTCAGATCAGATTTATAAATTCATCACACAGGTTCTTCTCGGGAGTTTGGTAAAAAGGTCAAATACAGCTACATAGTCGACTAGTTTGTATCACTGTGTGTGTGCCTGTGTGTGTGTGCGTGCACCTGTGTGTGTGTGTGTGTATTTGTGTGTATATACACATTGTTTGGGTGCCAGCAACAAAACATGACTCTGGCTACATTAAGAAAAATGTGAGGGAAAAAACGTATCAGACTGCTCCTAAAATTAAATGGAAAGCGAAGAAAATATCTAGCTTAGAAACTGGCAGAAACCAGAGGTATTCCACAGCCCACAGAGCAGGCAATTCTCCATGGTCTCTTCACAAAAGAATGAGTTCTAACAATCTTCTGTCTTTATATCACTCAAATCAACATTCAAATCCCAGAGGAAAAAAGTCCGGTGGACCTAGCTTAGTCCCATTAGAAAGGCCAGGACACCTTGTGGAATGGCCAAGTTGCATACAGTAAGAAGACAAGTAAACTCCACCACCACCACTGCCACCACCACCACCACACACACACACACACACACACACACACACACACACCTCCAAAATTTGGGATCCTATCACTAAAATAATATCATTTCATTTAAAAAGGACAGACATCCACTGCAATCACTCAAGTCTGAATCAGTCCCTAGCCCCCAAATGGTGGATCGCCTAGCAATGAGCATAAAATCCAAGCGGGATCAACCAGGGTCCTTCAGAGACTGTAGGTACCTAAGACTGCTTCCTGTGGGGTTTTAGTCTGAATGATGCACGTGTAGAACAGTCACAGCCTCTAAACTTCTCCTGACATGAGGAGAAAGACTTTCTACAGTAAGGAGGACAGGCCACAAAGGGAAACAAAAAGACAGGAAGAAAAGGGGAGTAGAAGAAACTGAAAACTATCTTACATCATGTGAGTTTCTGACACTGACGTGACCATAGACTTGCCAGCTTTTTACAGCTCCCATTTGTAGTGGGAGGAGGGGGGTGTTAGGATTAAAGTACTTTGAGCAGAGATTCTGTCACTTGTTCCCGTAAGAAATCTAACTAATAATCCACTTTCTAAAAATAGCTATTCCCAAACACTAGTCACTTTAGACATCCTACCTACTTATGGCTTTCCCAGTTTTTGTAGATGTTCTTACTAAGTGATACCAAAAATAAAAAAAAAGGAAAAAAAAGTCTCTCATGTGAAACCTCCAACTTTTTGGACCATTCTCATACTAGTGTGTGCTCAAATCTATTCTATCCACTCTTGTTCTTCTCTTTGGTACAACCTCGAAGGGAAAATTGCCAACCTCCTTTCTCAAACTAAAGTTCTCTTCATTCATTCATTCTTCAGTAAACACACATTGCATATTTGTTACTACTCATGGGACAATGACTTTGGCTTTGGAGATAGAAGAAGAATTAAGACCAGTCCCTACTCTCAAGAAACCCACAGCCTAGTCAAGCACGTAAAACATAGAAATGGGGAATTGATTGTTATTTGTATTAAATGTATTAATGTATTACTGTATTAAATGTAGTAAAAGGGCATGTGGGAAACAAAGACAGTTCTTTAACCAAACATGCAATAGGAGGAAGAAGTAATATCTAGAAAGACCTGATAGAAGAGAGACATGTTAAAGGTAGGAGATGAGGAAATAAAAAGAACATTCCCAACACAGAAACCCAGTCTAGAAAGTATAGAGAAAGCAGCAGCATGGTATCCACAGTGAACCATAGTCCCAAGTGAGTGACAAAGCAAAGTTGAATCAGACGGCCAAGAAATGAGACCCATTAAATGAATATAACTGAGGGTCTAGCACATGAAAGGCCATGATTGAGGATTTGAACAAAAACATGACATGATAAAATTTATGCTTTATAAGATCACTCTGGATGCTCTGTGAAGTAAGGCTCTAGAGGGGTAAGGGCTAAAGTAGATAAATAAGTCAAGAGGATAATTCTGGAATTCACAGGAGAAACAACACTGCTAAGAATATTACTGGCGTACTTCTGGAATATTGCTGGAGAAACAATGTTGCTTGGACAAGGGCAAAGGTGGCAAGAAACATTTTGAAACAAGAGCTAACAAATTCACTTAATGGATTCAAGAAGTAAAGGAGAAGAAGCTAGAAGGACACCAACGATTTTGACCTGAGCAATGGGGGAAATGGAGATCGAACTTATTGGGCTGGAAAAGACAGGGAGAGAAACAGTTTCTAGAAGAAAACAAGACATCGTTTGTGACCACTGTACGATAAAAATTAGAAATTTGAAAATTAGACATTCAGATAGAGATACCATGTAGGCAGTTGGACACAGGAGTCTGAATTAAGAGGAGTGGTGAGAAGTGAAGCTGTAAATGTAGAATGCTTTAGCATAAATACATCATTTCAAGGTGTTTAGCTAAGTGAGATCACACAGGGCGTGAGTATAAACAGAAGTCTCAGGACACTGAGGTGCTTCAACATTCGGAGGTTGGGAAGAAGGATCTAGCGAAGGAAATGGAGAAGGAAGACCTGTCAGTGAGATCCAAGGAGTATCAGAAAGAAATACTTGACAATAAGTTTCTAGGAAGAAGGAGTTGTCAAATGCTGCTGAACACTTGATTTTCAAATTTAGAGTTGAAAGCCATTTTCAGCAATTCCATTCTGTCATTATCCGTGTCCCCCTGGCCTTATTAACTCTTATCCTGTCTCCAGCATTGCCCTGCCTTCTGACAACTGGTTCCCTCCTCGCAACCAAGACAGTAGCCCTTTTCAGTTTTAGCATCTCTTCCTAAAGATAGGGTAAGTAAATCACGTTTAATATGTATCAGGGGGCAATAGTTTAATAGTGCAAGAGATAGCAGAAGCAAAGAAAAACAGTCTTGAAAAGCAATTATCTTGGACATAAAATTATAAGTTGTTTAAATCAGGTGAAAATTTTTGCAATCGTTTATGCTTTTCTAATTTTCTTGCCTCTACAACTCATTGCGGCAGCATTACACATAGCTCAGGGATTACCCCAATTTAGGAGCTTCAGTTCTTCCCATTTTGAAAGTAATTCTGATTGATGGTATTAATATTATAATATTACATCAAGAAAAGCTATCAAATATTCATTTTTAAGTATTTGTAACCCCAATTTTCATTACACGGAATGACAATAAAGATTGCCTAGGACAATCCCGGCAATTTTACAAATAAATTTCAAGATTGATCTAAAGGTGTGCTGGTTTAACTCTGAAAGCTGAGACTGGGTTATCATGTCCGTTCAAGTGGTTCGTGAAGTACGGTCCCTAGAGCCGAAGCCGTGTTCTCACCTGGGAATCTGTTAGAAATGCGAGTTCACAGGCCACACCCCAGATCTACTGAGCTCTACACTCTGGGTAGAGGCCCGCCCCCGCTGTTTTCCACAGGCTCCCCCGTAGATTGCAATGTACAAAAGAGTCTGAGAAGCAAGAGTGAGCGAAGGGAAAGCGGGAGGGCAGAGGACCCAAGGAGAAGGACTAGAAGGGGCGAGAGAAAGGGAGCAAGGAGAGAGGAGAAGGGGCAAAACAGAAAGGAAAGCAAGAAAAAAGGGCCAAAAAGGGGAACACTAAGGAAAGAGAACCATAGTTATCCTAAGATAGTAGTAAGCAGCGAGGTGTCTACTAATTAGAAGGGCAGAATCATTACCTCAGACTACTGCTGTAAGAACTGAGAAAATTAAAGTAAAACACTTTTCCAGGTGCCCTGGCACCCAGTATTGGTGACATCTGTATAAAATGACTGGTCACAAAACAGCTCAATATGAAATTTGCTCAGCGCAGCCACGTTCTTTTTTTTTTTTTTTTTTCTATTTTTTAGGATTTTATTTATTTATTTGACAGAGAGACACAGTGAGAGAAGGAACACAAGCAGGGGGAGGGGGAGAGGGAGAAGCAGGCTTCCTGTGGAGCAGGGAGCCCGATGTGGGCCTGGATCCTAGGACTCCAGGATCTTGACCTGAGCTGAAGGCAGATGCTTAATGACTGAGCCACCCAGACGCCCACACAGCCATGTTCTTAACCTTCATTGCTCACCTTTATTACGAACTATCTAATCCACCCCTTGACTTACTTGAACTCTGCTTCCATTCCAGACACTTCATGACTTCCTTGAAATCCCCTTTACTGCCTACACTGGCACCCATCCACCTGACTTCCAGCTACCAGAAAAAGTTGCAAAGGCACAGTTGAGGTGGGGTGACACTCAAGACTGTCACAGCGGAAGGTTCGCCACTGAGACACGATCTTGGCAAAGAATGATAGAGGAGATTGATATTTGTTCAAGCTGAGAAAGGAACACTTTCCGTTTCAAAGAGAGAGCCAGAGAGAAGAGCAGCCAAATTGTTTTTTAGTATCGTTTGACTTCCTTATGGAGACTTGAAGATTTCCTGGAGTTTTATTACCAACAGAAAATACCTGAGAGGCCAACTAATTCCAAAGATTCAGCTCTTCTTCGTTGTTTAATAAAAACCATAAAATCCAGCTAGCTAGGAAATTTAAAGATAAAGAAACAACTAATTAAACTTAATTGGGTCAGTCTGGGCAGGCTGATTACCCTGCTTGGCCTCAGGAGAATCTGATCTTGGATTCACTGAGCACAACTTGGCAAAGGAAAGCCCGAAGTCAAGACAGGTGCTATATTTTTGTCTAACTGGA
This sequence comes from Mustela lutreola, assembly GCF_030435805.1. NCBI lineage: Eukaryota > Metazoa > Chordata > Mammalia > Carnivora > Mustelidae > Mustela > Mustela lutreola. The sequence goes on from NC_081292.1 coordinate 189,926,085, forward strand.
GATGTAATTTTTAGTGAGGAACACGAAAAAGAGGTTAAAAAAAGAAACAAGATACTGGGGTATGGCACAATCAACCGCAGACAAGTCATTCCAGACCCATTCTATTTTCTCAGAGTGGAGCAGAGGGAATTATTATAATAATAAGACAACAGGCTTATTTTATAGAAGGCCCTGGATTTCCTTCACCTGAATTAACCAAATGTATTTTATCAGGTTTTCTTAGCAAGTTCTTTCTTGCTTGCAACCCAGAAGAGAAATCTGAAAGAGCTATGTGCAATGAATTGAGTACATGGACGAAGGCCCAGTTTGAGGAGCCCACATCCCGTGAGTCATGGACAAGGGTGTTGGTTCTTAGAACCTGAGGACAATCTTATGCCTCCAGCCTACATGCAATGAGCATTTATTATGAAACCCTTTGTTTTGTTTTCTTAAAGATTTTATTTATTTATTTGACAGACAGAGATCACAAGTAGGCAGAGAGGCAGGCAGAGAGAGGGGGAAGAAGGCTCCCCACTGAGCAGGGAGCCCCTGCGGGGCTTGATCTCAGGACTCTGGGATCATGACCTGAGCTGAAGGCAGAAGCTTTAACCCACTGAGCCACCCAGGTGCCCCATTCCACCCTGAAAGCGCCCAATCTCTTCTGATCTCAGAAGCTAAGCAGAGTCAGGCCTGGTTAGTACTTGGATGGGAAACCCTTTGTTTTGAATGCAGTAATAGTTAATCTGGCTAGTATTGGTTTGGATTATACCAAGATAGAAATGGTTTTGCACACAGAAATTATTTTCTCTCCTAGGAAATGACTTAAGAATTTCAGTCCTGCATTTTTACCTTATAGGAGAACTCAAAGAATTAATTGAATTTTCTTCAAAGATGTATAGATCCCACGCTTCTCAAAGTAATCTGTGGAACACCTGCATTGAATCCATTAGAATCACGGGTTAAAAATGCAGTTTTTTAAGCCCCAACCCTGGCTCCTAAATCAGAATCATCTATAGTAGTAGGTCTAGGGAAAATGTATGCTTAAAAAAAAAAAAATGCTTCCCGGGTGGCTCTTAATAACCCTAAAATGAGAGAAATGTACTTCCAGTGTCTTATTGAATGGCAAAGTAGTTAAGAGTTTGAATGCCACCTCCATCAAGCCAAATAATGGTGTGCCTTACCTTAAGTAAGTCATGTTACCTTTTTTCTCGTGCGTTGGTAACTAAAATGAGAATAATAAGAGTACCTGTTCTCAAATGTTGTTGCAAATATTAATATACAGAAAGTGTTTAGTATAGTTCCTGGCTCAATAAATCTTGGCTCCAACTATTATTAACAGTCACACTATGGAGATAAAAATAGTAAGACATTAAAAAAAAAAAAAAAAAGTGGAGTCTCAATGAAATCCGTGTGGTGACCCTATTGTACTGTTGCATTTTCGCCGTTTTTGCAACATGCTAACTATTCTTCATTAAAAGCTAATTTTTAAAGTTTTTGAAACTTCTGGGGTGCCTGGGTGGCTCAGTTGGTAGATCATATGACTCTTAATCTCAGGATTATGAATTCAAGCCCTTGGGGGTGCCTACTCAAAATTAAAAAAAAAAAAAGATGAAAGGTTTTGAAACATCTTTTTTGTCTTTTACCATCTTCCTAATACTGTTAATCTCTTGAAAGAAAGAGAATACGCAGACAAGGGTATTTTCTATCGCACAAGGATGAAACAAGAGACCTAGCCTTTATGAAGTGTCAACCACGTGGCAACAATGTCCACACATGACCGTAGGAGGAATTAGGTGTAAACTTATGACCCTTAATGACCCAACAGAATGGCTGATGACCGAGAGGGGGAGAAAAAAATCTGAGACATTAAGCACAACTGTCAAAAAAGGATTAAATTAGTTACGTATATTATGAAATATGTTTCTCATTACTCTGGAATATGTCGAGTACATTTTTCATTAAGAAAAGAAGTAAAGGAACACTTGGGTGCTGCAGTCGTTTAAGCAACCGACTCTTGGTTTTAGCTCCCGTCCTGATCTCAGGGTCATGAAATCGAGCTCCATGCTCAACCCAGAATCTGCTTGAGATTTTCTCTCCCTCCGTGCCTCCCTCCCATAGTTTCTCTCTCTCTCCCTCTTTCAAATAAATAATAAGTCTAAAAAAAAAAAAAAGAAAGAAAGAAAGAAAGAAAAGTAAAAACATAGGAAGATAAAGAGTTTCATATCATGCAAAAGCCACATCTAAATTATCTGTGCTTCATTAACCATAGTTTTTATGCTATTCCTACAGATTGATATGCATGATCTCATTGAATTCTCAGGAAACTGTGCCAGGAAGATATCATTTCTTTTCACATGGAAAAGAAATAAGGTTAGCAAGATTAAGCACCTTGCTCACGGTGACACTGCACATTCAACAGGTAGCCAGCTGCTTCTGCCTCCAGACTCCTGCCCTTCATCCCTCTACCTGAGTGACAGATACAAAGGGGTCTGTTGAGTGCCCAGTACTGAACCAGCAGCCGAGGACACATGCCCTCATGAAGCTTTCAGTCTAGTAGAAGAGCTAGAAAATAAATACATCCTGATCGGCATTATGGGTTCTGCCCATAAGTGGTTTAAGAAGTTTTAAGAGCATGTCATGGGGAAACCCTTAACTTATTCTGTGGACAAGGAAAGGACTCCTCAATGAGGACTTATTCTGTGGGCAAGAAAAGGACTCCTCATGAACAATGAGCGGGGTCAATGAGGGAAAGGGACAGTGCTTGTAGTGAAGGAGGCAGCAGGCATGAAAAATCTGAAGCAAGAATGAATCAGATACTTTGAAGAAAAATGATATTCAGGAAGGCGAGCACCCAAAAGGAGGGCTGGAGCCAAGGAAGAAATCATATAGGTTATGTAAGGTTTGGGGAATTCACCCAAAAGGATAAAAACAGACATAAATTAAGCAGATGAAAGCCATGAGCAGATTTTCCAACTGGAGAGGCTCTCCACATGAATGACTGGCACAGACATATGAGAAGACTAGCTAGAGTTAGCAGTTTTCAGCCTCTACTCAACATGCTTTTGACCAGTAGATCCATAGCTCTCTTCAAGCTATACTCCTGCCAATTCAACTAATGCACCACAAATACAATAAGTACTATAAATACTCTGCAATTTCTACTGAACTATAGCTCCAAGCACCACCTCTTATCTTGATCTCGAGATGTACATCAGCTGTTCCTCTTGGCTTATTGTCTGCAGCTGTGTAATAACAACACCCCAAGCACCCATTAGAGTCAATTTTATTGGTAACTTCTGCTTACTTACGACGACCATCATTAATCAGCTTCTGGAAATCAAAGCCAACCAAAGCCGCTGTGCTGACATAGACTTGCAGTCCAGTGAGTACTAGATCCACAAGGATAGAGAGAGAAATAGCCTTTTTCTGTCTTGTTGATAAGTCACTGGCTGCCTTAATAGATTTTAGTTGGAGTCACCGCAGACTACAGAATGAAACTCATCAGGTTAATCTTGAGTAATGTCGTAGCCTTGAATGTTCCTCACACCTCCTAAACTTCCTTTTTTAACATTTCATTAACTGATTCACTGGCAATTAAAAATAGGCATGAGAGTGAACAACTGAGCTGATTTTACTCCTCTTTGGATTGGCTACCCAACTATGAACAAGATTACAAAGTCTGCCCTTTTGTTCCCCGGTGATTCCTGTTCTTCTTTATCTTAGGTATGCATCTGTCTCCTAAAATCTTTCCCAGGGCTAACCCAGTCCTGCTTTTGCACAACTTCCCTAGTCAGAGTTCCTCCTGTACTGTTTGAAGATTTAGTTTAGAACTCAAAAGTTTCCAAGGATGTACCCTACTCCTTGGAGGCTGAAGCCACAGAATATAAAGTGAAAATGGAAAATAAATAATGTATGTTGTAATTTGATGTTGTGATTCCCATCAGAGTCTACAGAGCAAATACATAAAGGTCAGGGCACTGCCCGGAGAGAAGGGTTTCTGCATCAGGGAGGTTTGGAAGGAAGATGTTCAGCAGGCTTTTCTCCACAAACTGATTGTTCAACGAGTAACCTACCACGGACTATTCTAAAATTAAGTAAAAACCGTGTGCCTGGAATTCCTTTAAAATATTCCTAGTTTAGAAAGATTTGGTGCACACTCTAAAGTGACCCTGGTGAGTCACGCCCTCGTGTAACTGCCTGCTTTTAAAGGAGGGTGGAAATTGCTGGTGCTTCTAAATGATAGATTGTAACAAAAGAGATAGGATGTAATGCCTTTGATTAAGTTACTTTATATAGCAAAGGTGATGCAATGTCACTCCCATGAATTTGTTATATTATATAAGCCTCTGACTTAGAAGGCTGGAGAGAGAAATTCTCCCCGTGGTGGTGAAGTAAGCAGCCATGTTGTGAGGAACTGATGGGGAAGCTCCCGTAGCAAGGAACCATGGGAGGTGTGTAGACCCCAGCCAAGAGTGAGCAAGGAAATGGTGCCCTCACTGAGTAAGGGACAGGCAGGGCCAGGTATGGAGAGATAGTTAGGGGGCTACGTGATTAGCAAATGTGGAGGGTTAAGGAAATCAGAGATAAGGGAGCACACCAGATCACCCTGTCCTAGGCAAGCTGTCCTGTGACAGTCTCCTGTGGTCAACCGAAAACAGCCAGACCCTAAAAAGAAGTAAGCGCTTGAAGATGTTATCAGTAGTCCTTAATCAATGGTGCTGCCAATAGAGAAGTTAAAAAGATTTAAGTTCCTTGCTTAGCTTTCAATAAAAGACCAGCCTAAAAGCCATCAATGGCAACCCTGTCGCGACCCCTCTCACTCCTGAGAGCTTTTTTCTGTATCCTTGGTTAATAAAACTTGATGGCTTTACTCACTCTCCTTTGTCTGTGAGATTAATTCTTCAACTCCGAGAGACCAGTACCCCCCTCTCGCACTTCATTTGTTCCATAGCTACAAGGAGATGAACTCTGTGGACAACTGGAAGGAGCTTAGAAGCAGAGCTTTCCTTAGTCAAGGCTCTGATGAAAATCTAGTACGGCTAATACCTTGATTGCAGATTGTTTGAGACCCTGAGCAGAAACCCCAGCTCATCTGTGTCTATACTCCTGTCCCCCAGAAGCTGTGAGAAAATAGTGGATTTATTTATTTTTCCTCTTCCTTCAATATGTTTTAGAAACTTTCCATTATCTTCTGCAATTGGGTTTCTGTTGCAGAAAGTATAACATACAACTAATTGACTTGGGGTCCTTTGTAGGTGATTAGGTGATTTGCTCTTGTTCTTTTCGTGTTTGTTAGAATTTTCTTTTCGACTTAGCTGAATTGACATATGTACAAGTTACGCATTCTTCTCGGGAGACTACGAATAGGGATACATCTGAAAGAGCAACACGCGGAGCTCCGACCCTAATGATGTGGGAAATGTTGGATTTCAGCACTGATGACCAAGAAAGAATCCTTGAGACATCTTCGGTGCAAAAAGGTGGTTTTATTAAAGCACAGAGATGGGCCTGTGGACAAAAAGAGCTGCACTGGGCTTCTGAGGAATGGCTGATTATAAACTCTGGAGCTGGGGGAAGTAAAGACAAAGGAATATTTCCAAAAGGACTTTCATATGCTAAACTATACTCAGATAATCCTGGAGCTCTAGCTATTATCAAGCTAAGGTTGTTTTTCCCTCTGGCAAGGCATTAACATTAAGACAACTGAGAGTTTCCTGTAGGAAGGTTATACTCTGCCTTCCTCAAGGATTTGTCAATGGGCTGCAGGTTATAAGGAAATTTAGTTTTATCTCCATTTCCTTCTGCCTTTGTTTCCCATATCACTATCACCAGTGAAACAATCACAACTGGTGAAAATTATTGAAAAAATAAATGAAGTCTCTGGATATTGTCCTATGGGCATATAGAAAACGGAGAAACATTTATTTAAGAAAAATCTATGCAATCTTCATAAATTATGAACAGCGAGTCTGGATTTTGAGCTTTTATCACCTTTCCCCGGGTGCACTGGGATCATAAGCCTACTCCAAGCAGGTGCAGCCAAGAACACAGGGATTCCTTCCGCAGCAACCTGTCCAGGATTGCACTAGCTGTCTTGGCAGGGCACACCACTAGAACTCATCCCACAGCTCTGTGAGGCAGAAGCTCTATTCCAGGCAAGAGTGGCTGAGCAATCTGGAGCTCCCTTTCTCCACCCAGCCCTCACTCCATTGGTGGAGGCCCCACACCAGGTGCATCAGACCAAAAATACTGATTCCTGATTGCCTGTCTCTGCTCACCTACAGGTGGGATAGAATTTCTCTGTCTGAAGAGGCAAGCCAAGGTCAGAAGTTAATGCCCCACTCGTAAAGGGATGTCACTTCTAGATAAGTGAGTCACTTTCCTTACCCCAAGGTCTAGAGCAATGATACAGAGGTTTGGTCGCAAGCAATTAAAATAAGGCTGTAACTCCAACAAGCTAAACCGCAGACCAGGCAGACATAACAGAAAGGACCAGGGAAAGAGCTAAGAAGATTCCACTTGGGGTCAGAGCAAACCTCAAAGGCCAGCTTCAAAGACAACCCCTGCTGAGACCAAAATTTAATTGGATTAGACTGGAGTTGATATAAACCCCAGGACATTGCTGAAAACAATAGAACAATCAGTCAGCAATTAGAGGAAGCCAGCAGCTGGATATGATACCATTGGAGTCAACCAGGTTTTTGGTTTGGTTTTTTTTTTTTTTTAAAGACTTTATTTATTTATTTGACAGAGAGATCACAAGTCGGCAGAGCAGCAGGCAGAGATAGAGGGGGAAGCAGGATCCCCACTGAGCAGAGAGCCCCATGATGCAGGGCTCCATCGATCCCAGGACCCTGAGATCATGACCGGAGCCGAAGGCAGAAGCTTAACCCACTGAGCCACCCAGGCGCCCCTAGGCAAACAATTTTAACAACAGAGATCAGAGAAAAAGACAAAAGAGAGCCCTGCTAAAGCCACTGTCTTCCCAGGGTGACTATGTGCAGTGCCAAAGGTGGTATCCACTGAGGCGGGACACTGTGGGGGACACAGATTTCACAGAACTAATCCAGCCAAGAAACTAAAAATATAAACAAACATCAACAGCCACAGCAAGCCCTGGAGGGGGTGCACCAGTATCCAGAGTTGGAACCCACAGAAAAAAATGGTAGAAATACCAAGGGGTGTAGCCACTTTGGAAAAGAGGTGATCCCTCAAAAGTTGAAAAATACAGCTCCATATGACCCAACAACTCCACTGCTAAGCATTGACTCCCCCCCACAAAAGAAAACATATCTCCACACAAAAAATGTATGAACAAATGTTCATAGTGATGAGAGAGAGAGGAGAAGGCTAGCTAAGGTCAAAGCACAAGCTGACACCCTGCAACTCTCCCCTCCCCTACTCCTGAGTGGGGCAGGTACAACATTGTTCCAGGAAGCTCCCAACTATCTTACAGTTAATGCCTTGCCAGAAGGGAAAACAACCATAATTTGACAATGACAAGGTCTCCGGTATCCTGTGAGGTTTTTTTTTTAACAAATAAAAATCCTTCTGGGGCGCCTGGGTGGCTCAGTGGGTTAATCCTCTGCCTTCGGCTCAGGTCATGATCTCTGGGTCCTCGGATCGAGCCCCGCATCGGGCTCTCTGCTCGGCAGAGGGCCTGCTTCCTCCTCTCTGCCTCCTGCCTGTGTCTCTGCCTACTTCTGATCTCTGTCTGTCAAATAAATAAATAAAATCCTTTAAAAAAAAAAAAAAATCCTTCTGAGACCTCCCTTTTCCTTACCTCCCCCAGCTCCCGAGTATATAATCAGCCACACCCTTCACAACCCGGGTGTAGCAGCTCTTTCTGCCCACGGGTCCAGTCTCTGGGCTTTAATAAAACCACCAGTCTGCACCAAACATATCTCAAGAATTCTTTCTTGGTCATCAACTCCAGATTTCGCCCCACCAAACCGCACCTATATTCAAAAATTACATCAATAGCATTCATAATGAATAAAAAAGTGAAAATGACGCAAATTGTTAGACTAGGCACCTGTCCAGGCAGCACTCCATAGGAAGTGGGATCAGACCAGGTAAGCCCAAGATGGTGGGTGCCATGACACGAAACCCCTGACCGAATAAGAAAGGAAAAGGCAGAAACTCTGCCTCCTCGCCTCAAGTAATGAGTATCTCATACCCTGTTGTTAACAACTGGCAATAAAAGGATAAAAACCTGGACCCCAGGGACTCCGCTTTCTCTCACTGGAGCTCTCCCACTCACATCTCCCGAGTGTACTTTGGCTTTAATAAGCCTTTCTGCTTTGCTTTGATGAAGTTTCCTCAGCCTAATTCCTCAGCCCAATTTTATGGAGGGGAGGGTGATGTTAAGGCTTCAGGAAACGGAGTTATGGGTCTCTCGAAGATAGACTGTTGGTAAGAAAGGGTCTTTCTTTTTTTTTTCTTTTTTTTTTTAAAGATTTTTTATTTATTTATTTGACAGAACACAAGTAGGCAGAGAGGCAGGCAGAGAGAGAGGAGGAAGCAGGCTCCCCGCTGAGCAGAGAGCCCGATGCGGGACTGGATCCCAGGACCCTGAGATCATGACCTGAGCCGAAGGCAGCGGCTTAACCCACTGAGCCACCCAGGCGCCCAAGAAAGGGTCTTCCTTGTAAATCACTAGGACATTTGTAAATTGAGGGAGACTCCTGTCCTGCAGAACTGTGATCTATATCCATTAACCATTTGTTTTTCCTTTAGGACAGCCAGGAGCCCCTGAGGAAATGTCACACATAATCACATGGGGAATGAGGGGTATAAGGTGCCAGCTTCTGCTTTGTTCTCAGCTAGCCTTCTGCTCCCTCATCAGCTTCTGTCACTCCTCTGCTGTGTTGTGTGTCTGCCCTTGAATTCCTTCTAGAGAGGAGATTAAGAATCTTCAGCTAGTCCTTTGGGACGGTCTGGGTTAAAATCTACCCAGTTCCCCTGGCAACAAAATGCCCATCAACTGGTAAATGGATAAATAAAATGTGGTATACTCATATGATAGAAATATTACGTGTCAACAGGAAAAGAATGAAAAACTGATACCTGCTATAAACACGAATGAACCTTGAAAACGTACTAGTGACATGAGCTAGCCACAAAAGAGCCCCTTTTGTTCCAAGATATAGAAAGGAGTGGTTGCCAGAAGTTGGAGACATTGGGAAGAAATGGTAAGTGAAAACTAATAGTTGCAGGGTTTCATTTTGAGGTCATCAAGATGTTCTAAAATTGTGGTGATAGTTGCTCTACTGTTGAACACGCTAGACAATTGAGTTGTACAATTTAAAAGTGAATTGTGTGGTGGGTAAATTATATCTCAATAGAATTTTTTTTTTTTTTAACTGACAGTGTTGGGGTGCCTGGGTGGCTTAGGCCGTCAAGTATCTGCCCTTGACTCAGGTCATGATCCTGAAATGGAGTCCTGCATCTGGCTCCTCACTCGTCAGGGATCCCGCTTCTCCCCCTGCCTCTACCTGCCACTCCCCCTGCTTGTGCCTGTTCTCTCTCTCTCTCTCACAAATAAATAAAATCTTTAAACAACAACAACAACAAAAACCGACAATGTCAACCATTTACCTTCCTCACTGGACTAATAGTATATTTACCGATTTTATCCAAAGTTTTGTGTTTGCCTGAGAATTTTTAGAACATTCCTCTAGTTGTGTGGTGGAGAGAAAGGAGAATTTTTAATTAGCTGGCCTCTGCAGATTTTTCTTTTCAATAATAAAGTATATGTTGCTATAAATGAACACAGAGCCAGGAATTGAGAGGTTTAATATTGCTTAGGAATATGGGGTTTGCCTCCAAAGATTCTGAGCCCTAGCAAATAGAATCCATATTGTCCCTTCTGTTCCCAAATCAATGGTTTAGTTCATTATTATTAGTGATTCTATTCAGGCACACAACGTACTTCTAGGCTGTGTTTTTTAGTTTAGGAGAGCCAGCCTTTAAAATTAAGCTTATTCACCACTCGAAAAACACCATGCCTGCAATTTTAGATCACCACACCGCATCTGTGCCTTTAAAGAAGAGAGTATAGTCACTTATATTTAAGAGATTAGAATATATATTTGGGTACTGAAACATAACTCTTTACTAAAGCAAGTAAATATAAATACAATTCTTTTAGAGAAAGATTTCTTTCAGAAGTAAAGACCTAGGATATATTTCTTAGTGACTACTTTGAAGGAAAAACAAAAAAACCTCCGTCATTTCCCTTTTAACACACATACACACCTCAGAGTGGGGTTAAAAATCTCTCCAGAAGTTTATTCTCAACCATCCTCAGCATTTGAGTGTCCCAAGATTCTGTTAACTTCTCTGTCACAGCCAGACTATAATCAGAGTGTCCACATTAACTAGGAAAATAATTTGGTTTACCTACCTAAAAACAAGCCTACTTGTTTTTAGAACTTCTTTTGTTTTGTTTTGTTTTGTTTTAAGATTTTATTTATTTATTTGACAGGCAGAGATCGCAAGTAGGCAGAGAGGCAGGCAGAGAGAGAGAGAGAGGAGGAAGCAGGCTCCCCGCTGAACAGAGAGCCCAATGTGGGGCTCGATCCCAGGACCCTGGGATCATGACCTGAGCTGAAGGCAGAGGCTTTAACCCACTGAGCCACACAGGCACCCCTTCTTAGAACTTCTACACCCTTCTGTACCCGTAGCAAAAGAGACTTCTAGTTCTCTACCTTACGTCTGCCACATGGTCATGATCATCCTGAAAGCCTGCTGTCACGGGAGCAGGGTTGCCCTTTCTTTTTAACTCCCTCCCAGCAATTATTTGATGCCTAAACTGCGGCCAGATATAGCTTAATTGACGTCTATCTGTTTACATTTTGAAAAATAACTTAAGATAGCCCCCATCCAGAAAAAAAAATCGTAGAAACTATTCTAAAGCACTGATATTCTCTAAATATCATAATATTGTGAGAACAACTTAAATATGACTTTTAAATAGAAATAGTTGTCAAGTTTGGCAAAATGCTGGACCTTATTGGGCATGAGTAAGAAGGCTGCATTTAGCCAACCACATCCAAATCAGGAATCAGGCCCTCGTCTAGCTCCTGGCAGCAGCAGTAAATTGATGGCAAGAATGGATCATTAAATTCTGGTAATTAGTGGGATATTATTCCGTCTATCAAATTTGAAGCATAATTGATTAATCCCTTAACTTTGAGATATGTCGCATCAATTTATTTTGCTTGTCTCAATAGCAATCTTGCCATGTTCTCAACACAGTTATTCCAAAATTATAGATCAAGGAATCAATATGTATTTACAAGTGCCATAAAGGTGTGAGTGCTCATGGTAGGCTTTATGGGGGCTACAAGAAAAGATAAAATCTCTTTTGTCACCAAGGTACTTAAATATTAGATAACTGGGAACTAAAAACGTAAAAGATATTTTGTAAGTGAAAGAGAGGGAGAGAGAGAAGAAGATGTAGTAAGTATGCCAAATGAGTAGTTTGAATCTCTTTAAAACAATGACCGCCATTACACCAGTTTTCGGATTGTCATACACTGGATTTCTGCCTCATGATGCTTCATTAGCTGCCCAAAGCCTTCATTATACTTGGTAGATATGAGATACTTGGTAGATATATTTGGTAGAAATAAGAATATCCTTATTTTCCTCAAAGATGAAAACTACAAAACAGCCTAATTACTTTTTTAAAGATAGAATAATCAATCGATTGATTGATTGATTTACTTGAGAGAGAGAAAGCACATGTGCATGCATGATGTGGGGGAAGGACAAAGGGGGTTGGGGGAAAAGTAGCAGACTCCTCATTGAGTGCCTGAGCTGGAAACCAGACAGAGGGTAGGATCTTCAAGACAGGGCTCCATGTGCGGTTCAACCCCAAGACTCCGAGAGCATGACCTGAGCCAAGTCAAACAACCACCTGACTGAGCCACCTAGGCACCCCAAAACCAGTCTAATTTCTAATGATAAAGGTAGTTTTGTTTTGACTTGCCCTTATAAAATATTGGCCTTTAAATTATTCCCATAACTATTTCTTACACCATTCTGATAGTCAAATTATTAGTTTCTACATTAGGCTGTCATTTTTATTAGTGAAGATTCTAAGGACTGTGGTCTAGATACCAGTTCTAAAAGTTTAATCTGCTAAGCCCACTAATACACAAATTATAGATTTGCCAATAGTTCACGTAGCTGGGAGCCAAAACAGTGACAATCTGAAAGTTTAAAAATAAATATTAGGCAAAGCATTTACTCTATTTTCATGGCTCAGTTATTTCCATTTTCATTGCTCTTTCAGAAACAGGAAACGTTTCATACCACATTATATAATTAATGATGGATGTGTGACCCTGTGTACATTTTAGTTCACTGTGATCTCTGGCTACATAAATAATTTATATCAAGGAAACTGCTCATATACAGGAAAAGAAAGCACTGACCTGGAGCTCCTTTATCGGTTTCATCTCTAGTAAGTGTCATATCATAATCCCTTCTTCCATCTCCTTTTAAATTTGATTAAACAAAGAGCAAATATGTTACTGCTGTGCAAGGGTGACACACTCATTAATCATAACATAATTTACAATTATGAGCTGCACTTGTTTATTATACTAAAATAATAGATGCCATATGAATAACTAATCTGATAATAATATTCTATTAAAAGTATTCAGTGTTACATTATAAATCCACACTACAAAGAGAATTCAAAGGGATTAGAGACTAATTTTGTTCCAAACTAGAAGATGTCATGTGCCAGCTCTAGTCATAAGATGGTCCATACGACATACATAAGGCATCTATTCCACTGTGAACATACCTGTAGGTAAACACAGAAAAGAAACCTATCCTTTAATCTTGTAGTATTTTAGTTTTAGTTACAAAAGCTGTTGTGTAAAGAGTACATGAAGACTTAGGGTTATTAAAGCAATATGTTTTATCATATGTGCACGAAGATAAAAGTAACTACCAATGTCTGACTTGTAACTCATGCTGATAGTGAGGAATTTGCTCTTTCTCGTGAATTCATGTTTTTTGTAGATAACAAGCTGCCCTGGGGAAAAGGGCCCTGGGGAGAAAAGGGTGGTAACCATCACTGTGCGTGCATGCACGCAGAGTGCTGCACTCTGTTAACACTCCTCCTTCCCCAGGAGCCTGCCTCTGACAGCTCCTAAAGCTCAGCACTAACACAAAAACTGAAGCAGGTGGATGATGGGAGGTGTGATACCGACATGGTTGCATTCCAGAAATAACTCAAGTCTGAAATCAGACAGACCTGGGTTTGAATCCTGACTCTGTCACTTACTTACTAAGTTACTGCAGCCCTGGGTAGATGACAACCTCTTGAGTTTCAAGTTCCTCATATGTAAAATAAGTAGAGTAGTATCTACCATCAAGATAATCATAGATGTCTGATTAATTAAGCTAGTATTTATTTGAAACAGGTCTACTGTGACAGGCACTATGTTGGGAAGAAAAACAACTTAGGGTGGCCAGCTGTCCTGGTCTACCCAGGACTTTCCCAGTTTTCGCAAAGAAAATCCTGCATCCCAGAAACTCCTCAGCCACAGGTAAACCAGGACAGTGAGCCATCCTACCAGAACATTCCATCTAACAGACTATATCTAGATGCCAGCAAGAATATGACCACAGTGTGAAACTATCGTTTCAGAGAGGAGTCAAAAGGGAAAGTGGAAGTATTAGCCTTCATCCGGAACTGAAGTTAGCATGAGAATTAGAGAATTCTAAATGGGCTGGTAAGAAGATGAAGAACTAGATTACAAACAGGAGGTGCTGGGGAATCTAGTGAGTGAACAGTTGACAGAGCCAAATGAGAATCCTTGAAGCTCTAACTGGTCCTTGAGGAAACCTTCCATAGTCTGTGACCTACAGGGAAACATCCGATGGCGAAAGGAAGTATAAAGGAAGCCACACACATGTGTAGGTACCCATACATACCACTTGGGGAGAAGCCAAAACATAATCTATTTTACTACAAAAGATCTGTAGACGAAGCCTGACTGGACCACAGGCTTGAAGCATCCTATAGTCTTACATAATAATACCTCCACAGTCCCGCCACCTAGTAGTGAAGAAACTAAAGCTCCAGACATTACCCTCAGCCTCAGGTTCCCAAGCCACTGCTTCCAATAGGAACACCTCTGTTTTGCTTTCCTTGCCTGGACTTTTATCCCAACACTGCTCCAGGCTTTCTGAGGCCTCCAGCGCTTCCTCCCATGCCTGCCCTGCCAAGCAAACCTCCTGAGAGCCTCCGGATCCCGTTATTTTTATCGGGAACCCCCATCAGATTCCATCTCCTTCATCAGCATTCTTCTTGTTCCACCTCTTCTCTCCGTCTCATTGCTGTTTGGTTCACAACTGCATTGCTGTTCTTAAATCACACCGCAGTCTGCAACTGGTTTCTCTGGACCTTTTCACCCTTTGCTAACGTAGCCACTGAAGCTGGCAAAGCTGACAGCGTACAAAACTGCCAGAGGAAGTTCTAAAAGGAATACCTGACCTGACCATGTCCGTTCCCTGCTTTAAAATCATTCACCTTATTTCTACTTTCCTTTTCGATTTCCTCTTTGACCCAGTGAACATTGAAGAGTGTGTTGTTTAAATTCCACATATTGGTGAATTTTCCGGTTAAATCTGCTAAGAGAGTTGATCTTAATGTTACGTGTTCTTAACACACACACACACAAATAATAATAATAATAATAACAAAAGGGAAGTGTTGAATAGATGTATGGCATAAATTGGGGTGATAGTTTCACAGGAGTATACTTACCTACAAACACATCAAGTTGTATACGTTAATATTTTCATGTATGGAATATACTTTGAAAAAAAATGTTTTTAAAAAAATTCTGAGTTTAGAATCACACTAAAGGAAAATTTTTAAAAGTATTATAGATCAAAAGAATATTATTCTATATTAAAAAGGCAGCTTTGCAAAAAATAATGGTAATTAAAAGTATTGGTAAATGGGCTGGATTAATGTCAAAAAAAATACTAATTCAACTGTCCCTCAAGATGTTCACGATGAAGACTGAAACTCTTGGTTTGGTTTATAGGCCGAACTATCATGGCTTATTCTCCCATGCTGGTTCCATGTTTCCCAAAGTATGCACTACGGAGCACCATTTCTGTTACTGAAAGTGTTGTACTAAAACAAGAATTCCCTTAGTACAATGAGTTTGGTATTAAATAGAATTCAATAGTACAGGATTTCTTACAATGAAAATGTGATCATATCTTTATGAATCTCCAGAAGAAGAATATGATTTATTTTGTTACCCCATACCAACTGAATCTGAAAACATTTTTTGTAATGCTTCTAGCAGGATGAATGTTCCCCAAAAACTATTTCGAAAAGTGTTGTTCTGGCCTCACCTCCTACTCTATCCCACCAGCAGTAGCCTTTACCCATGGCATACGGAACTGCTGGAACCCATCACGGTCTTAACACCCTCTCATCTTTGCCTGTGATCCCTCCTCCTCCTGAAATGTTCTGCTTTCACTCTTTCTCCTACCTAATTGATACGGCATTTTCAAGACACAGTTCAAATGTCCTTTCTTGGTCTGCCTTCATCTGGCTTTCACGCCCTTCCCTAAACACCCAGGGCATCCCGTTCATTCCACTTAGCGCTTGGTACTTTTCCAAGGAGAGGGACCTTCTTACTCACCTTGGTTCCTTCAGTGGTTAGTACAGTACCTGACATATACTAGATGGTTCCCAATTGTTGAATAAATGGAACGTTGAAGTTGATAGAGAAGAAATCACTGAACCAAACCTTAATGGAGGATATTGGACCAGTGGTATAGCAACTGCCTGTCTGCAAAATTAATAAGAAGAAACAAAGCTGTCTTTCTGGAGTGCTCTAAGTACAGGAAAATGAACTGTGTGACCTGTGGGGTCTTCTACTTGCCTTTGGAGTCTGTGAAGTTCTGGGAGAATAATACATATCTCTATGAGTTTGATGTAGCCCTTTCAAATGGATTTATTATTCTTTATTTAAATAATGTATGACTTACCCTTCCAGCTGAATATCAATAGGAAAAACTAATGTGATCTTAGATTTCCTAAAGTCTCCAAGTTAGAATGGCATTCAAATTCAATGAGATTAAAAGAACTTAGATATAAATTATCAGGGATTTCTCCCCAGACTTTTAACTGTCACTTGCACAGCCTCTCTTTTTTATGTCTATTTTGACTTTCCACATCCTCTTACAGAGATTTTAAATTATCCTTTCTTGACTTGTTTAGTGAAAACATTAGAATCTGCTGAGAAAATTTGCTGCATTTATAACCATCTTTTTTTCCTTGTCAGATTTTTTTCCCTTGTTCTTTTATGACTTCTTTTTTTCACTAATCTACTCTTGCCAGGGATTTTGACAGCTAAAATATGTGATTAGTGCCATTCTATATCTCAATGTATGGATTTAAATTTAGTCACAGTGGTTCTAGTTGAAGTTTTGATCTGTCAAAATATTTTGGTTTTAGAGGAAAGCTACCCACATATACCTTTTATAAAAACAATTCTTACACAAAAAGATATACAGAATTCTTCCTTCTTAGAAATTCTGAATAGGTCACCTAGAGCAGCTGAAAACTACCAGCTTTATTTCATTCTTTGTGTTTTGGGTTTGGATATGCACGGTAAAAATTTTCATGCATAGCCATACTTAAGACTCAATAAAGGAGTTAACTTGCCTCCTGGAAAACAATGTCTGCTAACTTTCTGCCTCCACTTCCTATTCATGCTTCAACATACGCAATTATTACTTAACAGTTCCCCACCCCATGAAAACATAACTTTAATTTTTTTTTTTAATCTTTATGACATTTCTTGGAATTGTTTGAGAAATAGGGAATGAGAAAGTAGTTCTAATACTGATACGGGTAAGAAAAAAGAGAATTTTAGAAAATTAGAACTTGGTCTCTAATTTAAAAAAAAAAAAAGAAGTATCCATATATATTAACCCTTTAACCTATGTCCTACAAAGTTAGCTTGTTGCTCTTTCTAAGGTACAGTATTACTTGGATATCAGCAAAACTAAAAATTTAGGATGCAGGTTTTGTTATAGAAATAAAGTATTATAAAATATACTGCCTTAGAAGTAACTTGTTTCTGATCTAAACACAGATTCATATATGTAAATTTAGTATTTGATGAGTTAATATATTTTAAAAGTTTGATGTAAATATTAAGAAAATAACGTCTTAAAATCAAGCTTTGAAGGAAAGTCTCTGTTCTGTATTTCTTTATCTGTTGTGTCTACCACATAGCTAGGCACATAGTAATATTAAAAAAAAAAACACTTTAAATTGAATTTCAAGTAGAGAATTGTGGAAAATGACTGTATAATCAATGAAAGGCAGGTTTTAATTTCTTATGTCAAAATCCACCTGTTGGCCTTTATAATCACTGGTCCATGGGGTAATTTTATGTAAGAGAGTAAAGTCACTTTAGGTGGCATATCTAGCATGAGAAGTTCTCAGTTAAGCAACAAAGGGAGTTTGCTCAACAGAGATAAAACTAGCTTCCCTGTGGCAGTATATTAAGTACATTGGAGAGAGACAACACAGAAACTTTTTGCCAGACTTTGTGCCAGGGTCATAAGTTTGATCTTTTTCAGATAGCTTTAAAATGCCAGGGAAATATAATGCAATGGGGCACATATACGGTCTCTAAACTCATCAAGGGCTTCAAGATTGCCTGGCTTGTTTCCCACCCCTCCACAGTGGTCATTTTAAGTCTTCTGCATTCTCCCTAAATCCTGACCCTTCTCTACCGACTGCAATTTCAGCAGACAATCCTCTCTCTGAGTTTGCTAAAATCAACAAATTAGAATCATAAATAAATTAAAATAAATGACATCAATCACAGGGGAACTTATAGAACTCCCATCATCAAATACACAGACATACCCACATAGATACTTGGATTCACCTCTTTCTCTACTTTGAAAATGGAGGAAATATCCTTCCTCCTAAAAAAACACCTTACCTGATGCTTTTTCACAGCTCTCTGTCCCTGCCTGTTTGCTGAATATTTCCCTCTCCCAGAGGGAATGCTTTAATCATCCCTTTACAGGATTTAAAAAAAAAAAAAAAAAGGTCCTTGGATCCCATGTTCTCCTAAGCTATTCTTCTTTCTTCTCTTTTCTCCTCTTCACGCTCAGTGGACAGTTCTGCATCTTTCTTATCTCTTCTTTCTAGTGACTCTTCAACCCATTCCAGCATGGCTTCTCCCATGCCACCAATGAAAGCACATTTCAACACAGCCAATATACTTTGTGACTCAAAAAAAGTTTTGATTCTTCATTTTACAGGATTTCTTAACAGCATTTGATGTAATTGGCCTTGATCTCCTCTTTAAAATTCTCTCTCCCTTGAATTCTGTGAGCTCAGATCTCCCTGGGTTCCCTTCTATTTTCCTATGACCAGCCCATCTCAACTTCCCTTGGTAACCCATTCTCCTCTCCCCAACTTATTTTTTTTTTAAGATTTTATTTATTTATTTGACAGAGAGAGATCACAAGTAGACAGAGAGGCAGGCAGAGAGAGAGAGGGAAGCAGGCTCCCCGCTGAGCAGAGAGCCCGATGCGGGACTCGATCCCAGGACCCCGAGATCATGACTTGAGCCGAAGGCAGTGGCTTAACCCACGGAGCCACCCAGGCGCCCCCCACCCAGCTTATTTTTTTAATGAAGAGTTTATTTTTACATAATCTCTGTACCAACATGGGTCTTGAACTTACAACCCTGAGATCAAGAGTCAAAGGCTCTACAAACTGAGCCAGCCAGGTGTCCCTCCTGTCCCCAACTTTTAAATGCGTATGCCTGGGGGAATCCCAGGTTCTCCAGAGCACTTCTCTGCACTCTATTCCTAGCCAAACTCATCCATTCCTACAGTTTTAAATGCCTCCTATATGATAACACCCAAAATTATATCGTCAGCTCAAACATTTCTAAGTCTCACTTTGCCAATCCCGTTGCTTAACTGAGGTGTCCCCTTGGATATCTCACAGGTACCTGAACCTCAATATGCTAAACTAAACTTAAGATTTTCACTCCCATACCTGCTCCTTGTCAAATATTATCTGCATAACCTGGGCATTATATTATTTACCTTGTAGGGAGAAGGTAGGACAGTCAGAAACAAGAAACATTCTCACTGGGAGGTTAATTTTTCTCCACCATCAAAATGTACCTATCTGCTGGTAATAGGGGTGAGGACAGTTATGAAATATGGCTTACCTACTTCCAGAGACTGTCAAGGACATACACACAAATCCCAAATTCCAAATAACTTTCTAACTTCAGAGTCAAGTAAGGATTGAGGAATAGTGTACTTAGTCTATCTTCCCCAAGCACTACATAGCACATCACATGCGAACCCTTAAAACCACACCCTTTCTGCTGTGTGAATAACACATCTCCATCGCCTTCCCCTTTCAGAGGTATCAGGCTGTTTTAAGCACTATTTACTCCCAAAGTCGTAAAATTCTCTTATGCCACATCCTCTACTATGCTTCAGTCATTCCCTGCTTCACCCATTTCCACTGCTGGATAAAGAAAGAAAGATGTAGAGGGAGCCTGGGTGGCTCCAGCCCCTTAAGCAACTACCTTCAGCTCAGGTCATGATCTCAGGGTCCTGGGATCCAGGCCCACACTGGGTTCTCTGCTTAGCCCGCAGTCTGCTTCTGTCTCTCACTCTCCCTCTGTGCTCTTACTCTTTCTCTCTCCCAAATAAATAAATAAAATCTTAAAAAAGGAAAAAGGAAAAGAAAGAAAGATGTAGATCACAAAGTAGGAGGACATGGGGGAAGACTCCAGCAATTTATTTATACTCTGGGAGAAAAATATTCAAAGCTTTCAGACATGTCTTAATATTAACTTTATAATCTTATTGACTTACCTTTTTATTGAATAAAAAACTGTCAATTTATAAGAGTCACAACTATTTTCTTAAATATGAGAAACATGAGAAAGAAAAGAAAAAAAGAAATATGAAGACAAATCCATTGTTATGAAACAATTCTCTTTGCCAATGGAACTAACACTCACATAGTTGCTTATGCCAGAAATATGAAAAACATCCATATCTCTTTCTACTTCACTCATCATGTGCCATCACTTAACCCAGTCCTGCTAAATCTGTTATATATTTTTGGAATTCTCAAACTTCTCACCACTTGCACAATTACCACCCAAACACAAGCCACTATCAGATGATGTGCTGATCAGCTCTTGGAATATTTCAATAGCCTCCCAAAAGAATTTCTCATGTCCAATCTCATGTTCTTGCAAAACATTGCCATACTGTAACTAGGATAATAAGTTAAATCATCTCTTTCCTCTCATTCTCTTGGAAATCACCCAATGCAATAGAAATAATACCCCAAAATTTACCTTTAATGAAATTCATAGACATTTGTTTAAAAAAAAAAATGAGGAAAGCTGTCAAATGCAATAAAGGTAAAACAAAGGAGTAAGAATCCACCAAGAAGGGAAACTTATCCCAGATATATTTCACTGTGTGTTGTCTAAAATAGCCAACTTAAAATAGATGACAAACCGATTCCTCCCATCTTTACCACACACATCCCCTGCCTTGCATAAGTTGCCTTAGGAGCATTATGCTAAGTGAAATAAGTCAGACAAAGAAAAGAAAATACTGCATGATATCATTTATCTGTGGAATCTAATTTTTTTTTTAAAGTCATAGAATAGAAAAGTAGTTGTCAGGGGTTTGGGAGATGGAGGAATTAGGGGCAGTTTGATAAAAGGGTGTACAACTTTCAGCTGTAAGATGAATAATGTCCGAGGATCTAAGGTGTAACATAGTTTATGGTTGATAACATTGTATGACATAACTGAAATCTGTTGAGAACATAACTATTTCGCTAAAATAAATGAATAGGTAAATAAATAAATAAATGCACTATTTTTATTCCCTATTTTACAAAAGAAGAAACTGAGGCACAGAGAGGTGAATAATTAGGCCAAGGTCCCATAATTATTAAGTACCAGAACCATGTTTTTTGGGTGCAGGCAGTGGGGCAGCGTCCACGCTTTTAGCTCCTGCATCCCACTCATCGTTAGACCATATGTGCATGATAGCCCCCAAGATTCAAAATGAACATCGATCATCAGGTAACACTGTTTGTTCTTATAGAAACGTTCTACACCTACTCTAGTCTGCTCTCTCCTTGAGTTAGCTGACTCTGATGGACTGATTAATCAGGTGTCTTCATCTTCCCCTTCCCCTTTGGATATGGCCAATGAGAACTACCTCAGGAGATGGTAGGGTGGCAGGAAATTATGGATGGGGTATTTATTTTGTTAGTTCTCTCCTTACTGAGCCACACGTTAGCAGTGCTTTATTCCTTTCCATAAAACAGCTCCTGTTGGGAAGCCAGCTTTCACACCTTTAGTTCCCTCCCCCCAACATCCATTCTTCCATCCATCTCTCTCTATCTCGATCATCTCTATCTCTATCTGTGTGTGTGTGTGTGTCTTTCCATAACGACTCCATTCATACAGCCTCCTGCCCTTAGAAATCCTGGCCCCCTGTTACTCTTGGTCACATAGTCCTTCATCGTTTGTTAGTGGTTTCTCTTAACGACGACTATTATATCCTTGTCAATAAACTCTTTATTGAATTCTCCAATTATTGCATTTAAATAGGCCACTTGATGCTTATTGGGATACTGACTGATATACCTTGTTTAGAACAACATGAAAAGCGTAAATGGACTCAGGGCTGGTCTTTCTCTAGAATAAATTGGGTACCATGGAATATGAACACACAGACACGTCATTTTCATAGAGACTCGTCTGCAGGTGAGTCTAAAGAGCCTAATTTCTAGTCATTTGTGGCAGCGGAAAAGCCAATAGATTATGTGAGAACAGGAAGGCAAATAGAGGCTAAACAACTCGCATACAAATTAAACACTGCTGATTCTAATATTGCCCAGTCACCTCCCCGCAGAGGCTTTCTCCAAATAACTGACACAAATGTGCTTTGTCACCTCAATCAAGAATGTATTATAATAATTTTGTAAAGGATACAGACAGAATCATTTAAAAATACTTTTAGGAACAAAAAGAACAGAAAAAAAACAAATGGCAGGCCCAAAACACACCAACTAGAAAAAATATTGCCACCAAACAGATAAAAATCTTGGCCAGGCATGTTGCCATGAATTCAAAATAACCAAGTGAATTAATCAAAGAGTTCAAAGAAAAATTACAAGAACTCAGGGGGAAAAAAATGCAGTGAAACAACAGAGCGAGATGAAACATAATCTTGCAGAGCTCATAAAAGAAGTAAGAAAGAATCCCAAAAAATGAAACCCATCAGAGAAACAAAGAGGAGACAAGACTGTTAAAACACACTAAATGATGTGAAGAAGAACTTTGCATAAAATAATTAAAATGAATTGAAAAGTATAAGAATAATAATTGGGAAAAGAAGAGAAAGAAGCACATAACACCGATTCCCTCAAATTTCATATGTAGAATGTAACATATATATATTTAAACAGTAAATAAAATTAGGAGAATAGGTTCATTTACAGGGGTAAAAAATATATAAGAAAAATGATGGAATCCGTGGAAATCATTTTGTAGACAATAAAAAGAAAGAAATTTGCACTAATTTCATTACTGCCCTGAGAAGTAGAATGATACAGGTCTTCAGATCCTGAACTCAAGAGTTACAAAACACAAAAAGAAAAAGTTTTGAAGACAACTTTGAAGATAAAATAACTTTTTTCATATTCTTATTCGACTTAAGAGACAACTGTTTAAAATAATAATGGCAACAATGTATGGGATACTTTTGAATAACAACAGTATCATAAAGGACGGGAGAAGGATTTGGGAATGCTCTGTTGTAATGCTGTAAGCCACCTGACCTAATGAGTAGTGCTGTTACTTGGAGGTGGATTTAGGTTAACTGAAACTGTATTTTGTGAACTCAAAGGCAACAGGTAAAGAAGAAAATATATAAAAGAAGTGTGTTGATAGGCTAAGAAAGGAAATAAAAT
This sequence comes from Mustela lutreola, assembly GCF_030435805.1. Lineage (NCBI taxonomy): Eukaryota > Metazoa > Chordata > Mammalia > Carnivora > Mustelidae > Mustela > Mustela lutreola. The sequence goes on from NC_081292.1 coordinate 189,949,135, forward strand.
AGAACCATATAAAATGCTCAATTAAAACACGAGAAGGCCAAAGAGGAGACAAATGAAACAAATAAATAGTCATAACTAATAATAATTGAACAATAAACAAATAAATAAATAAAATAAGTAAAGCAAAACATTGTTAAACTAAAGGTTTATTAAAATATGCCATTAAAAACCAAATGGGATCCGGATGGAGACAAACCATAAGAGACTCTTAATCTCACAAGACAAACGGAGGGTTGGTGGGGGGGGTAGGGAGAGGGTGGCAGAGTTATGGATGTTGGGGAGGGTATGTGCTATGGTGAGTGCTGTGAAGTGTGTAAGCCTGACTTGTACCCCTGGGGCTAATAATACATTATATGTTAATTTTTTAAAATACCATTAAAATTCTGAAGAAAAGCCAGCTGCATAATGGGAGAAATTTGCAACACAGAGGTATACATTCACTTATGTTCAACAAAGGGCTCGAATCCAGAATATATAAGGCACTCCTATAAATCAGTTAAAAGGAAATAAAAAGAATTAAAAAAGCAAAAAAAAAAAAGGACAATGACCCAATAAAAAGTAGATAAAAGACTTGAACAAGCAGTTTACAGTAAAGGATGTCCAGATGACCAATAAGCACATGAAAAGCAGTCTGGGTGGATTAGTCATCACAGAAATGCAAATTCAAATCATACTGCAATGAAGAAGAGCCAAAATACAAAAACCAGAAACAAAGACGAAAACACACGACAAGTTTTGGTTAGGGCGTGGAGCAAATGAAAGTCATCTCCTGCAATAGTGTAGGTTGGTAAAACGGCTTCAGAAAACCGGCGGTATGTACCAAATACAAGCACATAGGCACACTCTCCAACCTAGCAATTCTCCCAGAAAAATGCCCAACATAAATAAATACGCATATTCTCCAAAAGACAGGGACAAGGGTATTCATAGCAGCATTATTCAGAATAGCCCAAAGCCAGCAACAATGCAAATCCCAAACAGCAGAATGGAGAAATAAGGAATGACATATTCACACAACAGACTGTGATTTTAAAATGGGAGTAAGCTACAGCTACACACAACATAGATGAAGATTATAACCACATTTTACGACCAATTGCAAAGCAATTGGTCATAAAAGAGTATATGTATATTATTCTGTTTATATAAAGTCAAAAACAGACATAACTAAGCTATGGTGTTAGGAGCACGATAATAGTCCCCCAGGGGTATAGACTGGAAGGGACTTCTAGGGAGCTCGCTATGTTCTGTCTCTTGGTCTGGATGATGATTACATAGATATGTTTGTGAAAAATGTCAAGCTGCATATTTATGATGTGTACACTTTTCTGTATATGTATTTTATACTTCAAAAACAAAATTTAGGGGCACCTGGGTGACTCAATAGGTTAAGTGTCTGCCTTCAGCTCTGATTAGGATCCCAGGGTTCTGGCATCAAGCCCTGCATTAGGCTCCCAGCTCTGCAAGGAGCCTGCTTCTCCCTCTCCCTCTGCCTGCAGCTCCTCCTGCTTGTGCTCTCTCTCTCTCTGCCAAGTAAATAAATAAAAGTTTTAACACACACACACACACACACACACACACACACGAAGTCTATTGAAGTAGACTCTTAGAAAAAGATGGTCTTTGTATAGAAAAGCTAGCATCAGGAATTAGCTCAATTTTTAAAAATTTCACAATGCATACAAATATTGAATCATCATGCTGTATATCTGGAACTTATATAATAAATTCATTCCATCTCAATTAAAAAAAGAATTAGGTGGGAGATAATGAAAGTTGAAGAATAATGAGAAGGTACCAAACATTTATTAAATCATGTTTCAAAGTTGTAACAATTAAAAACATGATAGTATACACTGGTCACTGTCTATTTCCCCTTCCAGATCCATTATCTGCCTTTTTTTTTACTCTGCTCCGTGCTCTTAGGAGATGAAACTGTGGATTCATCATCAGACAGGCTTCTGGTTGGGCTCAACATGGCTGGCACTGTGGGATACTGGAGGAACAGAGTAAAAAGTCGAGTAATTATTCCCTCGACTCAGCTTCTTCTATGCAGGGGGCTATAATTTTGGAAGCAGCTGCATTCTTCGACCACAGCTCCTTTTGGTCCAGCCATTTATAATCATGAAGGAAGGCCTTCCTGGATGATGGCAACAATGTTCCCTCTCTTACCTCTTAAGGTTTATGGAGCTAAAAGGTTTCCATTGTTTCTATTCGCTGAGGGCTTTACCATCCCTTGTAGGGTCCCTTAAGTTTGTCCACTCCTCTGTAAATAGACCCTTGGTAATCTCTTCAAATTAACTTCCGAGTGTATCATCTATTTCCTATAGGAACCTCAATTGGTACATACTATCATTATGAATAGAAATATAGCTTTCATGTATAGACAGATTGTTGGAACAGATAAAGAAGTCCAGAAACTTACAGAAATTTAGCAAATGATAAATGTACCAAGCATATTAGTTGGGAAATAGGAATTATTAAATACATAGTGTTGGGGTATCTAGATACTCTTCTAGAACAAATGGGTATTAGATACCACCCTCATTCCTAAATCTCCAAATGTATCAAAGGTATAAATATTGAAAAACCATTAAACCCTTAAATAATAAAATAAAAATGAGCTTTTCCTAAGTAGTAATCTCAGATAGACAAAATATTTTAAGTGTACAAAAAGCCTTTATCATCTATGAATTCAAAAATTTAAAAAGAGACTGCTGCTTCTTAACAGAGAAATGAATAACGATCTACTATAGATAAACTCAAAAGTGAAACAACCAAGTCAAAATGGGGAACGTAATTGAGATGTAAGTAACACACAAAGGCCTAATCTCTTCCAATTTCAACAGTAAAAATTTTGCAAGTTAATTTTTTTAAATGACCCAAAGACATGAAATTGCTCATCAAAAAGGAAAATACTCAAATAAATATTTTTATGAAGAGATAAAGTCTCTTTCTCTACCCCTTCATCTGGTTTTGGTCATGCAACCGGTTTGACCAATGAGATACTAAAAAATATGACGCCTGATGAGGGTTAAAACATGTTTACACATTTTTCCAATTTGTTTCGTTCTAAACAGGTTTTGAGACAACTTACGGAAATGTATATAGTACCACCTAATAATTAAATAAAATAAAATGACAAAAATGATATTATGCAATGACTCTAAGGGTGAGTTCAGGACTCCAAATATGAACCATTAATTTCTGTCTGGATTTTGAGGGTAGGTCTCAGATTTAGTCCTTTGCTTCTTGGCAGCCAGGGATAGAAATGAGATAGGGTAAAAGAGATATGAGATCCCAGATCAAAGTATACAAGTTGCTAGTTGCTCTTGTGTATAAATATTCAAGATAAATATTTCTTATAAATCCTTTAAAGGGATACTGTGGGATATAGTGGCTTAAACCCTCAATTTCTTAAAACTGTTTGACAAGAGGTAAGCTCAAAGAAGATTTCAATTACCCATTTTTCTAGATACTCCAAATCAAACAACCTTTACCCCACTGCCCTTAGAATAATCCATGTTTTACTGTAAGTTAGTATGCCTACTTCTCCTTTCTTCTCAACTCCTTTGCCTCTAGTTCCTTGTGGTTCAGTCATTCCAATTTCCTTGTTATCTATCCAACTCCCCAAGATTATTTCTTCCTCTTCCACCTTGCATTCAGTGGTCTCTATGCTTGTAACATCTTTCCTCCTAATCTTGCCAAAACAAGTTTCTTGTAGTTATTTAAATGTGCCTCAATTATCATTTTTCAGAGAGGAGGGCCTTCTTATCTTCTTGGTTACTCTCCATTACACAATCCTGTTCTATCGCCTGCACAACACGGATCAGTATTTAAAATGAGTTTCATGATATTTTTCATTCATTGCCCATTTTTCAAACAGTGTATCAACTCTGAGACCTTACCTGTCTCATTCACTAATCTCTCTCCCGTGTCTAGAGCAGGGCCCAGGACATAGCAAGTGCTCAATAAAGACTTTAAATATTTCTTAATTGAATAAATAATAAAAAATAAAGCTGGACTATCAGAATAGTGACCTACCTTAAGGGATAAGCAGTCATAAAATCTAGTTTTTGTATCTTACAAATAATTTGAGCATTTAATCGTCTATATCCTACAGTATTCCTATAAAATGTTTCAAACAGCATCGTCCCACTGCTCATCACCCTTCATAGGCAAACCCTTCAAGTGCCTCCCCTCTTCTAACTAAGGTGTTTCTTAAAGTCCATGGGTTACAGTTCAGTCTTTGATCAAATATTGGTGTAATATGTTCTAGTTGTTTCCTAATATAGATCCCATAAGATTTTAAGTCCTTATGAATTTATATATGTTCTCCCCACATCTGGAATAGTGCCTGCCACAAAAGGTGTATGTAATAGACCTTTACAACATAAATGAATGGCTTAATATATCCTATGGCTCAATGAAAGGGTAAGATTACTTTTAAAACCTAAAAAAAAAAAAATGAGCAAAATTAGTGTAATCAATATGCTGGAACCACACCTATCAAAGCAACAACAAAAAAAAAAAAAAATAGAAAAATGTGTGTCTAATAAGTTTCCTACAAGAAAAAAGAAAGTATTGATGATGTTCAAATACATAAATATTAAGAGACAGTCTATGCCATGCTTTCAGGATACAGTATTTTACCAGGCACAGATTCGTCAACGATGCAGTGCTTTTGTATTGATTCTAAAGTGCTTTTTGAATGAACTTTGAGAGCCGTTTGCTGAGTGTGGGATTTTGTAGGCTTGGGGTTGTCAATAAATGTGTTTTGCTGTAATTAATAACTTTATGTTCTTGCACCTGTGGGGAAGATGAAGTATCTTTCTAATTTCACATTCAGCAATAAACACGAGCAACTGTCTGCATGATTCCTTGTTTGATTCCAGCTGCCAACAGCTTGGAATGCTTTGAGTCCAGCTAACTCTCCATTCCCTCATTAGCTGGTGTCCCCATTTATTTTTCTGACTAAATGGGTAGAGAAGTCATTTTGTTTAGCTCATTCGGATCTGTGGAGAAAGATACCAGCAAATCAACACCTGTCACTTTTCAGTAAATCCTAAGAGGAACTGGGGCTTTGTAGCAGATTTGCCTTGGCAGGAAATAAAATGTTCGAGGACTGCAGTAAATGACAGAATTCTATGAAACTGCCATCTCCTCTCTTAAAGTAGGGAATGAGCATCAGTCTATTATGGACTTAATTAATCCAAATCACTTATAAAACAATAAAATTTAATTATGGATTCTTAAAAACTGAGAACCCACCAATAGGCTTTTTAGGCTTTTTCTCAATCATAGCTAGGGAGTTAAATTTATGGGGACTATTTTTCCAACAGTTAACTTTTTAAAAATATTATTTTATTTTTAGATAAGTAGCTTCAGCATAACATTGCTTTACAGTGGGAGATCTAATAAATCCATTAATTTCAGTGTGGTTTCTATATTTTGGAAAACAGTTAAGAACTAAATTCCTGAATGGGTCTCTATATAATTGACATTCTCTGCACCTTCCAGACCTTCTATCTTTAATATCTGTTAAGAAAAGTATTTCCCTCTCATCTCTGAACTGCTGGATACCTGTCTTTACATTGATTTTTAGGTACCTCTGTGCTTGAGAGCACAAACATGGCAAAACATTTCAAAATTCATTCTGATTTTGTCAGATTCTAGAGTAGGTCAACCATTGCTTGTGAATGAGACCCTCATTCCTTGAAATTGTATTAAAGGACATTATGGATTTAATGATGCTTCTGTCCACAAAGAGTTAAGCTGTCCCTAGAAATCAGTGACTTATTCTTAAAAAGTAATTATAAGAATGAATGCTTATTGAACTTTTGCTCTTTGTCTAGTACTTTTCTATAGGTGTCTACATGGATTGTGTTATTTACGTGCACTACAATTCTATAACTAGGTACTAGTACATACTCCTTTTCACCAATGAGAAAAGTGAAGCACAAGGAGTTTGGATAGCTCACCCCAAATCACACAGCAAATCAGTAGTGGAGACAGACTTCAAACCCAAGAAATTTGGACTTTCATCATTACACACACCAGGTTTCTCACCTGATTAGAAGTAGAAGACTGTGTACACATGCACATGTTCTCATTTCTTTAAAGCCTGTCTTGTGCTTATCCCTGCAAAGCACTGTGATCAATACCATATAATCGTACATGTATGTATAGTACATGTAGGTGCCTCTTTGGTAGATCACACCCAGAGTAGTAGTTCTTGCCAAGCAGATGTTGTCTGCTCCCAGTTCTAACCATGCAGTGTTTCCAAACTTCCTGCCTGTCCTTTCTAAACCTCATCCAAATAGATCTTCCTGGCAAAGATTTTCTGTTTTGCTCTTGAGTCATTCAAAATGACTATCATTACAGACCTTGACCCCAGGTGACTTTAAAGTACCACCTAGTCTTCAACAGCAAAATATTATTTTACACTGTGGGAGACCTAGGTATATCTTCAAATAAGAAAATGTTATTCATACATTGCTGATGAGATTTGCACCGTGAATGGTGTTTACAGCTGAGGTGGTAACTGTGCATATACATTTTCAGGCTCTTAGATCAATTGAAAATATTTGCAAATTATCTAATTGGAGTTGGGGGTGTGTAATTAATTAAATACGGCTGTAAATTTGTTACTACTCCTTCAGTTGAGAGGTGGAGTTTAATTCCTCCCTCCTGGATCCTGAGCTGGTCTTCGTGATGGATTTGCCAATTTCGATGCAGGGGAATTAACATTCTGAGAATTCCAAGGATGGATCATATGAAGACTTGCAGCTTCCATTTAGGTCTTTTAAAATCCTTACTCTGGGGGAAGTCAACGGCCGTGTAAGGAGTTCAACTTCCCTGACACCGCCACATTGAAGACGCCAGATTAGGCACTCTGGCCAGCAGTCTCAGCTGGGTTCATACTCCAGTCGTCCTTCTCAAATCACTGTACCTGTGCGTGAAGCCCTCTTGAAACTTCAAAATCAGCCCAACGACCAGCTGTATGCACAAAATGACCTCATCAATGTCACAAAAGCAGAGGACTCATGCAACCAAGCCTCGTCCAAATTTCAAAACTATGTAATTAAGAGATATAATAAAATAGTGTGTTAAGCCACTAAGTTTGGGGGGTAGTTGGCTATGCACAATGAATAATGCACAAAAAGTATGACATACAGCTCTGCCACAAGGGAATCAAGCCTGACATTCCGATTCCATCAACACATAATCCTAAAATCCCAAGCCTAAAGAATTCATTTCACATTTATAAGTAAATTTCTCTTCCACATTGGGATCGAGCTAAATAAGCAAGGACCTCTGACTCTCCTCTGTACCGGGATCCTCAGAGGACACTTCCAATGTCTTTGGGAACAAGTTCATGCAAGTTGGCTGCTCTCTGGCAGACTTCTTTAATCTCTGGGCCCATTGAAAGACACCAGTTCCCACCGATTTGACTTATCTTATGGTTTCATGACATGTTTATAAAGACCCAAAAATCAGTTCATGTTGACTAGGTAGGTATGCAGACAAAATCTGGTTATTCCATCGGTTTGCCCATTTCTCCTGCCCTCCTGTCTTAACTCTTCTGATCTCCCGTTGGTCTTATGTACCCTCTCCCCAGCAGCTTCGTCTCCTTCTTGGACCCATTGCTCCTGTCTACCTCCTCCCTTGCTTGTACATGAACTTGAGCAGTCACTTTCCCTCTCTTCACACATGTAAATTAGGGATGTCAGGATCGTTAAATAAGATAACATAATTTACATGCTAACATAACACTGGATAAAGAGTAAGAGCTCCAAATGTGTTCACTATGATTAATATATTATTATTATTATCTTTCAGCCGAAAACAGTAGTGGCCCTGCCAGGAATTCATGCCAATAAACACCTAACTACCAACTACCAACCGCATCACTCTTCCCTATTAAAAATCTACATTCTGTTTGGGCTCATTCATGAACAAACCATCTCTCCCATAATCAAAAGCTTCAAGTCAAAGTAACCACACTGCCCAGAAAATCACAGCATTGTCATTGTGATTATAGAAGAAGTATAATGTCCAACCTCATCATACAGAGGAAACTGTCTGTCAAACTGTCACTGAGGTCATTCGAAATCCAAACTTGGACAACTAAATTACTCTTCATAATTATAAGGCTTTGTTCAATATAATTACATCATTCCTGACAGATATACCAAAGTTATTTTAAAGTGGGGTTATCTGGTCTTTCAGTACATTAAAACTTGCTATGTTAGTCCATATAGGATAATATGGTCCTGAAATACATTTTCTTAAGTAACAAACAAGAAAAAATAACAATTTTTAATTTTATCTTCCTAGAATACTTTTTGATTCAGGGATTTCTAAACATTTTAACATTGCATGAATTTCACTTTTAAACTGCTAAGAGGTCAATGGTAACTATTAGAATGTCTCATTTTAGGGATCTCTTGTTCCCCCCAGAATATAATAGCTACTTAAGAAGATTTGGCCTTACCCATGGACTGAGTGATCTCTTTCCAGTCTTTAAAACTGATTATACAACTGCCTGCTAGATATCTCCATTTGGATGTTCCATAAAAATCACTGCAATAATAATGGCTAACACCATAACACTTACTCTCTACCTAGCAATTTGAAAGTACCTAGCTTATATGTTCTCAGTCTACCCATTGCAACAACCCTATGGGTAGAAAGATATTCTTTTTTCCATTTTTACTGAGAAAACCAAGGTATGGAAAATTTAAATCACTTGCTCAAAATCACATAGCTACTGAGTTTCCAAGCTTGGATTCAAACCCAAGAAGACTCACTCCAGAATCTGGGTTTTGGTCACTGACTATATACCATTTCCATTCTGCTTCTCACAGACCCTTGAAACTCAAATGCCTGAAACAGAATTTAACATTTTCAACCATAAACCTGCTCTAACTCATGGGTTCCCTAGAGCCAGAAACTTCACATGACCTCTCTCACCTACTTTCCTAGGCAACAACATGGAGCTCGGAATCACAGCACCCTTCATACTCTCCAGATACATCATAACAGGTCTTCCTTCCAAACACATTATCCTCAAACTGGTTTCTCTTTCCTAGTCTAGTCCAAATGACCACCACCCCCCTTCTCTCCCTCCCTCTCTTTCTACCTCTCCCCTCTCTCCTGGACCCTGGCAACAGCCGGCTCCAAGCCTGGTGCTTTCAATCCATTCTTTCTTCAGCAGACAACCTGAGTTTTGCAAAAATGCAAAAGTCAGGATGTTACCTTCTCACTTAAAACACTTCAGCAGGGGCTCCTGGGTGGCTCAGTTGGTTCAGCAACTGCCTTCGGCTCAGGTCATGATCCCGGGGTCCTGGGATCGAGCCCGACATCGGGCTCCCTGCTCAGTGAGGAGCCTGCTTCTCTCTCTCCCTCTACTGCTCTGCCTGCTTGTGCTCTCTTGCTCTGTCAAATAAATAAATAAAATCTTTAAAAACAAACAAACAAAAAACACTTCAACAGCTTCCAATTATCCTTAGTCAAGTGTTCAAATCCTTTAACACCGCTTGCAGGGCTCTTGTGATTTAGTCTGTGCTAGTTCCCTGGCCTCGCCATCAACCCTGGGCTCACGGCTCCAGTCAGACTCTGCTTCCCTCAATTCTTCAAATGAGGTATGTTTTCCTTGCCTCAGGGTCTTCATGCGCCTTGTTTCCACTGAGCATCTGCACTGTAGAATACAGCACACTTCTTCACCTAGCAAATTCTTACGCATCCCTCGGGTTTCAGATTAGATATTACCTCCTTGCGGAAGCCTGCCCTATTTGCCCCAGGCATGTGTTTATATGGCTTCTCAACTTCCCTTACTACAGCATGAATCAGGCTCTAGTATAATAGCTTTTTAAAAAACTCTCTTCATTCACCACTGGACTATAAGCTTCACAAGTCCAAATCCGCTCTATTTTATTTAACATAGCTACTCAAAAATATTGTGAAATTATTAATAAAGTTTGACACAAAAAGGCTAAAGAGAAGCAATAGATAGTATATACAAGCAGCTACATACTCCTAAATTAAGATATTTATTTTCTGCCAAAAAAAAAAAAAGAAAGAAAGAAAGCGACAGATTTCCACAGACATTCTGTGTGAAATGTTCTATAACAGGAAGTTAAAAAGAACTAAAAGGAGTGGTAAATAACCATAAACAAACCACCATATAGAAAGCATAAGTGAAGGCACAGATCAATAAATATAATTTTTGGAGCTCAATAAATGTTTATTTATAATATCGTGAGCCTGGAGATACACACAAAATTTCATAAGATTACTGAAACAATAAGTAAGATTGAAGATAATTATATTGATCTGTGATAGACTTAAGGAGAAAGTAGATTGAAGATTTGGGAAATTAATGCTGGTAAGTGTTTCCTTTACAAACTTCTCCAGCCTCCTGTATACGTGAAGAGCGAAGTTAAGTCTGGACGCCAGTGGATACTGGACAAGGTCCCTGTAGCCAAGAGAGGAAATAGGAACCCCTAAATTAAGAGAAGACAGGACCACAATCATCCTAATCAAAAACTTCGTACAACTATTACTTTCTAGGATCAAAGTACTGTGGATTCAATCTTGAATGTCTACTATCATTTAGGTTCCAGAAGTAGAAGTCAGTAAGACAGTCTCTCTACTTTCTGTAGACTCCACCTTCTGCAGAACCAGACACCCTTGACTGGCTTTCAGCTCTCGATTCAGGTTAAAGAAAAAGGATGCTGAGATGATCTGGAATTATTTACAATGGACTAACCTCAGTGGATTAAAGAAAACCATCATTGATCAACACCAACCCCATCATATGGACATTAGGACATACAGACATTTAGTTATTGTATGCTACCGAAAAACTTGCGTGGTTCCCATACTTCTGAGAGTATCTGTTTAAAACCAGCCTTCCAAGGAGATTAGCATGGGAAAACTCGAAGAGAGTAAGTCAGGGGCCATTCCCTGATGGTTCAGTCTGCAAATTACCACCTGCTGGCATTCAGATGTCCACGTGAAATTCTGATTCACAGATTTCAACTGAACCGAGCACCAACTGAACAGAGTTAGTAAGTTACTTCCTAAGCAAACAGGACCTCACTCAGTACCCCAAGGCAAGTAAGGATACAATTAACACCACCTGATTTTTTGTTCTGGAGGGCTCCAATGTTGGGGAGGGTCAATTCAGTGTTGTTTTATCTTATTCTGATACAATGAATAAAGCATGAGCCTAATTTACATCAAAGACTTGTGCCTCACGGTTTAAAAAAAAAAATCTCTAAAAACTCCTATTCCTTCCTATTTTAACTGCAACACCACCATTTTTCCCCTGAGGCTCCCTATATATTTTAATTATGAGTCGGAAAGAAAGTATATCAAACCTGGCAAATAATAGGACAGTATGTCCTCATCTTAATTAGAAAATATTTTTTTAAAAAGGATCCATATGTAAATGGAGAGATTAAAATAAATGTTTCAATTTAATTAAATTATTTCATATAAATTTCATTTGCAGCTTTCTATGTAGAAATTTGTAAAGAGTTATGGAAAACGCTTAGCAGAATATTTCTGTTATGCTAAAGACCTCAAAGCCCTGCCATATTTTACCATTCAAGATCTTACAATAGGGAGGTAAAAAGGAGACTATGAAAGAGATTGCCAAATGCCCTTAAGTTTTAGAAAGGAAAATACAGTCATCTAGACACCGCCATTAGAATCTTTCTTTATTAATAAAATACATATATTTTTCAAGTATTTCTCTTCTTTAGTAACACGTTTTGAGCTGCTTGGATTCTCTCCCCTTTCTTGCATGTTGATATCTTGTCTGTCTTTATTACAGCTGCCAACAACACCAAGCTTTGTGTGGGAAATTGTCATTGGGAGACACAGCATCTTTGACTTTTTTGTGAGACTGCTGCTGTTGCTTCCTTTGATAAACAAAAGCCCTTTTCTGTGGTTTGTGTGGTTCTTCAAGGGAAGGCGTTAAAGAAATAATTAGCTAGGCTGGTAGTTTCAGGAGAGGGAAGCTGCTACCAGAAAAACCTATTTTTTGTTTTGGTCAACAAACAATAGTGGGTTTTTAAAAAAATTTTTTATTTTTTATTTTTTGGCTCTAAGTCCTTTATAAAATAAAAGTGTCAAGACTCAAAATATGATCTTTAAGCAACAAGAAACAAGCACAAATGGTGCTAATTTTGACTTGCTCCGAGGTTTGTGTTCGTTTGTTTTTTTCTCCATTATGGCATTGATTTCAACAGCTGTAGGTACTTAAACTCTCTTTCTGGAAACCTTGCACCCTACATTATGCGCAAGAGAAGAAGTAGGGACAATTATTACCGATTTTTCGCAGAGCCCCGGGAGCCACTCAGGAGGAGGACAGGCATTCTTCCTCCTGCCCCAAAACCTTCACGCTCACCGGTCCTACCAGCTTCATAAAATAGCACAGTAATATTCATTAGGAAAGACGGAATTGTTATGTGTAAGAACAAAGGGAAAAGAAATGGTAGGAGAAAGAAGGGAAAGAAAGTTGAGCTGGTCTCTTTCAAGCTAAGGGTGCCTGAAATGAGACGTAATGAAAGGGCTTTGTGGATTTGATTGGGTGTGTGTGAGCGGTTAGGGCACCTGTGCCCGCAGGGGGCCGCACCAGCAGTCACGTGGTAATGCTGGTGTGTAATTACGGAGCACTTAACTGCATTCAGCCATGGTTTGTTTCTCTGATAATTTCCACTTTCATTGTTCAAGGGGCTGTGGACACTCGTGGAAGCTGAGGTTCGAGTACCTGCAGCTGTTGAGATAAATGAATGTTGTAGCTGTTTCTGAAAGTTTCTAGTAGGAACGCTGCTTGAGAGGGAAGTGTGACGGAAGTACAGTTAAAACATTCTACTTACTTTTCCAAAGCCATAAAATCCTAAATCTATAAATGGATCATTCTTTATTCCTCTTCCTCATTTCACAAGCTGGCTGAGCTCCTTTCTCTCCCCTCCCAGTAGCGCTGGTCCTCCTTGCGTGCTATTAAATTCTCAGTATGGAAAAGCTACTTCGATTTCGTATTTAGCGCTACAGACATAGCCCCTCTGCTGTCTGTCTGCACTTGTGATATATAACAGATTCAGACATTTATAAAACGTGTTAACCTGTTTATACGAAAGAATAAAAATGTTCCAAAATCTGGCCGGATCTGAACACAAATCTGCTTCCATTTCCTTGCATTGCCCTCTGCCAACCAAAGCTCATTGTTTATTTGTGTTCAAACTATTAAGTTTGAAACATTAAAAACAAAGATAACAAAAACAAAAATTAATGTAATTTCATATGAGCACAAGGAAGAGTATATATATCTTATCTTCCATTTTCCAAAAGACCCTGTATTTCACCAACAAAAATATGGGCTTTATTTAGGAACAATACTGCTTGAGTCATTACTATTATTCTTGCTTGACGAAACTAGGAGCTGGTTCTTTGAAAGAATTAATAAAATTGATAAACCCCTGGCCCGACTTATCAAAAAGAAAAGAGAAAGGACCCAAATAAATAAAATCATGAATGAAAGAGGAGAGATCACAACTAACACCAAAGAAATACAAACTATTATAAGAACATACTATGAGCAACTCTACGCCAATAAATTTGACAATCTGGAAGAAATGGATGCATTCCTAGAAACATATAAACTACCACAACTGAACCAGGAAGAAATAGAAAGCCTGAACAGACCCATAACCAGTAAGGAGATTGAAACAGTCATTACTATTATTCTTCTCATTTGACTGCATTTTACAAATAGTCTGTTCAAATTAATATAGAAATTAAGAACCTTTATTAAGCAATACAAATCTTAACTATTGCTTTGAATGTCTGGTAGTTTCAGCAAGCAATACTGTCTCAAACTATGAGTTACATTTCTAAATTGGTCACTAGTAGCCTGATTACTTCTGTTTGAAGTGTACTTTTTCTCTTCCTGTGTGTTGTGTGTTTAGATAGAGACGGATGAAGATGATGGGTGGATGGATGGATGGATAGATTAGAAATAGAGGACAGATACATACATAATACACAAATGTTAAAGTAATAATTGGGGGGGGGGGCCTGGTTGGCTCAGTCAGTAAAGCTTACAACTCTTGACCTCAGGGTCGTGAGTTCAACCCCTATGCTGGATGTCAAGCTTACTTTAAAAAAAAAAAAAAGTAATTGAGAAAAAGTAAATAGGGTAAAATATTACCGATAGATAAATCTGGGTAAAGAGAATATAATTTTTATTTTTGCAATTTTTTAAGTCCAAAATTATTTACAAACAAATTTTTTAAAATTTACATGTGGCTTAAACATATAGCACCAAGATTCTGTCCTCAACTTTTATCCCTTGCCCTCTCTTGCCACACATACCCTGAGCTTGTCATACATATTACTTGTAATTTCCTTCAATGGATGCCCTATTTTGTCTCCCCGGGGAACTATAACGTGCTGTTCCAGACAACAAATGAGGCCATCTCCCCAGAAAAGCCTTTCTCTGATCTCTGCAGGCGAATTAAGTCTTTCTTCTTTGTGAGAAATTTATTTTTTTTTTTACATGTTTGTCTTCCTTATAAGACATTAAAAAAAAAAAAAAAAAAGACTGCATTTTGTGTGACCTTAGTCATGTTACTTAACTTTTGTCTGCCTCTGTTTATTTAAAATATGGAGAGGACAGCACCTACTCATAGGGGTAAATCAGGTAAAGTGTTTAGAGAGGCCTGAGGTATAATAGGTGTTCCATGATGTTAGTTGTTATGGTGTCGTGATGGTGGTAAGTGGTAGAGCATTGGGAAAGTACTAGAATGATAGGAGGGATCATGGTATATCCTACACCAACCATTACAGAAACTCATTAAATATTTTCAGGTATATGAACAAATGGATGCTCAGGGAGTACATTATTATAATATCAAAGGGAAGAAGTAGTGAAGATTTCAACCATGGTGGTAACAAGGAGCAGAGGAGGAGCAAATGAATTTGCAAAGCGTTCATGGAAATTTACATCAAGGGGTAATCCCTTGACTATGGGGTGAGAGGCCAGGGATACAAACTATTCCACCATCATTATCTTGGGACCTCCACAAAGCCCCATTTTAGGTGGTATTTCTGGGATATGCTTATCCCTGGGATATTAGCACTATCGCCACCAGGCGATAGGCATCAGCTTCTGCTGGGTCAAGTACTTCTCTGCATTATGCAAAGCATTTGTTTAAAAGTTTCTTATATCTATGTGACAATCTTTAGTCAGTTGTATACATTTGAAAAGATTGAGATCAAAGACAATATATAACCACATAACAACATAATAATTTTTTTAATGAGACTTGGTGAGGGAACAAAAAAAAATGTAACAGCCTAGGTGTTGTTATTTTTAATATTAATTTGCTCACTCATATCCTCTATGGCTTTTAAAGAAAAAGAAAAAGTCACATAATCCTGGCTCAAAACTGCGTTTCATCAGAGTAGTCAAGTGATTTTGTGAAATTAAGTCAATGTTAAAAAAATAAAATAAAATAAAATAAATGCAAGAATACAAATGTACAGCCTCTTAATAGCATTTTATTTAAAAGTTTACAATTAGAGCACACGTAGTAACACAAAAAGTGTAAAAGTGACACAGGCTGCCCTGTAGAAAGCACTTTTCTTGTAGGCAGAAGGAATGGAAACCTTGTGCTTAAAATGTGTGGCGTTCATAGCATAGTACGGGGCTCAGTAGATCAACAGAATCCATAATCTGAAGGCAGTGAACATAACTTCCAACTTATGCCAAAACCAGTGGGGGGAGGTGGGAAAAGATGACATCAACCTGAAGATTTCACTTGGCTCAGGTTAAATCCAAAGGAAAACAAGAACAGAAAACCACCTCAGCGGCAGCTACTCTCTGCAGACACACTCCAAAACACAAAACTACAAGCCAGTGTCCTTTAAAAAAATTCATACTTTAAAGACCTCTGTCACTTCTCAAGTTCAGTACTGTGGAAAGGAATAGGGAGATTCCTGGGTGAGCCAGATAATTGAGAATAAGTATCAAAAAGATGCCTTACACAAAATCATGATGAAGAGGTTCATAAATTAAATCCATATTTCATTTTAACAAATTTTTATAGTATTCTGCCTTGTTAAAATGTCCTGAGTATGGCAGATGCTGTTTAAAACCAATGACAATAGTGTCTTGAAAATACGTATAGTAATAGTTCAGAAGATAGAGAAGCGATGTTTTCTACCTTGATCATCATTAATCAGCACCATAAAATGTTAGCTGCAAATAAGCACAGAGGTAAGTTTGCCAAAAATAAGGCATTAGAAAATAGATGAATTCTCATGCAGAACAAGTTATTTAGGAAGGAGTTTAAGAAAGGTTTGTAAAAAGGGACGGACGACAATTTGTGAAAGAAAGGCATGTTAAGGCATAGCCAAGTAAACTGAAATAGTTTGGTGTCAGTATTTGTCTCCGTGGAAGACGGTTGGGGAATCAGTTCCTTTAGATCCGGTGTGGCTTGGCTTGGTTTCAGCTGGAGCCCGGCGTTGATTTCTCTATGCCATTTTGCCAGCACTGTACTGCCTGTAGTGGAAAAGACTCTTGGAGTCCACTTTGCGGGATTTCTGCACAGCCTCAGCAAAAAGTTTGGTCACCTGAAAACAGAAGGGTAGGAATCTTAGTGTCCCACATAACATGAAAGTGAGATTTAATGAAGCAGGAGCAAAAGGTCAGTTTCTGCTCCCAATTTCGAAAGGGACATGGGATGAAAGACACAAAAATTTTTATTTAATTAGGACTGTCTCCTATATTTCAGACCTTAGCATGAGTAAGCTAATCCCTGCCCCTCAATTCCTCCCAGGGATTAAAACGGACTGGGGTGGGGGATACAATGTGTCGAAAGTCACTGAGTCTTGAAGTACAGTTCTTCTCTGCGATAAATTTGGTGGGTCATGTCCAAGTGGAACTAAACATGTGATCATTTTCTGTGAATTGGACAAGTGCTTGCACTGTATTTGGATCCTCAATTATCATTAACCTGTTGCTCTTTTATGATGGCTTTCATTTAGAAACAATGGAATAAAAGTTTGTCTCTTTATTCCATGCCACACCACGCTTTTTATTTAAAAGATAATTGCATGGCTAATGAGTAGGAATGGCTCTCTGTGGCTTTTGATTATCTCAATGGCTTGATCACCAACTGTCTGTGAGGCCATGACCTACCATAATAGCACCATTATTTCAGATTCTATTTAAAAATTCTTCTCCATCCTGAATGTTACAAGAAGGGGAGAAGAGGGGAGGGAGGTGCATATGTTGATGAATACTCTTAAGGGAGACATAAAAATAAAAGCCTGCACATAGCTGTATCTGAGGAAGAGAACATACCTGGAAATTGGTGAGAAGAGCAATCCCACTGTCAACAGCTGTCCTCCGAATCACATAATTATCATGGACAAACTTAGTGTTGTTATTGGGGAGGTTAATCACCAGGTCGATGCTGCCATCTCTAATCAATCTGGAAGAATAATCAAAATAAACAAAAGTTGGTAGGTGGCAATGTATATTTTATAATTAGTTTTTAAAATACTAACGTAATTATTCCCTTGTGCGTTCAAGTCAAAGTCATACGGAGTTGACTGCCATCTGCCCTCCTCTGTTCCTAAAGAGATGTTCAAATTACATTAATTTTTTTATTGTGTTCTTGAAAGAATTCTGATGGAAATCTAACTAAGTAAATGGAAAGGTTTTTTTCTTTCCCAATTGCTATCTATCCATAGAAGAACTGGTAATTGGATAGGTATTTACTTATTTTACAAGGAGGTTTTTCTCCAGTATTGAAGTCCATTCCACGCCCATACTCCCAATTCTCAGACTTTTACCTCACTGCCTGCTTCCCAGTGCCTCTCAGCTAATGGTATGCCAACACAGATACGTCAACAACACTTGCTTTTGAATTAAATCTCTTCACATTCTGTTGCTGGGCTGCTATACACACTAGGGGACATTTAAATGTCAAACAGCATGAAGGAATGCTAATTGTTGTTTTACAAAGTTCTAACCAATTGCCTATAGCATCTTTGGAAATCTACTAAGGTGTGGACAATTGGCCCTTCTTTTATTAATTTGATAATGATTTATAGGTTGCCTTCTTGAGAGCCCAAACAAATGGTGGCCATTTAACAGATTGTAATATCCTGGAATAACTGAGAATTTTCTCTTATGTACCTATGCCACATACCTCTCTAAGTGTTGATGTAATGGAATTCCTGAAGACTCACATTGTGCACTAACATAATATGTCTTACCAAGTCTAATGATGACATAGCCTGAGGCATAATAACCAGCCTGATTAGAGAAGAGTAAATTAGGTAATTCAATGGTTGGTGTTATCCTAGCATTCACCACAGTCTCCTGCATATAGCAAGTGCTCAATAAATTGAAGTACAGTTGACTAATTGATTCACACACAGACCTCAGTGAAATGCAGCTGGTCAATCTTATATTTGATATACACACCTACATACAATCTAAGGTTAATCTAAAATAAAAAGTGCTGTATTACATTCTCCATGTCTGACTCTCATCACTGAGATCTTGCTGTCCACTCAGGAAAGCATCCTTACTAGAAAATATTTTGAAAGATGCTATGTATCAATATATAGACATGTGGCATTATATGTTATAGTAACAGCAAAGTTCACGAGAATGAAACTTTACAATAATCCACAGATTTATTCATCTGAAACGGCTAAGAGGACTTTTAAAAGACTTGCAATAGGGTAAGGTGAAGTATTCACATCGTACTAGTTCCCCCAAATTAATCTTCTCTCTGTAGGAAGATAGAACTCTGCCCCAGTTCTTACTTTCTGATGGAAGAGAGGCTGGGGTTCTGTCCTTCCTGAGACGGCCATGCCACTGGGGTGGCAGGGACATTGTTGGCATTGAGCCAGTCTGACGTGGCTTCCGTGGCAAAGAGCTGCATTTAAAATGGAAAAGTCAGTTACTGAATCACAGGGAAGGCTTTCATGGAACAAAGAAACCTAGTGGGATACACTTGTCACTTAAATCATAAAGTAGAAGAAAGTGGTATTTGTGGCAAAGAAGTTTTGCCTATAACTGCAACAGCTGGAAACTATGACTTCATACGGAAACAAGAAAAGGAAAAAGAAAAGATATATAGGAAATGCATTGGACCTTTGTCCCAATCCTGCGTAAACTAAACTTTCTAAGTGTTTAGCTGCCAACTCCCATGGAGTTTATGGTACCTTTGTTATAACTTAAAACTAGTCTTTCTAATAATTTTATTCTATGGAAGTTTTGAAACTGTCACGTTAGTTAAATCTTTCAAGTTGAAAGGATATATTTTGAGCTATTTCATTCCTTAAGATTCATTAATGTTCTCTTTTGTGAATGGATTTCAGGGCTTACAGAAAACGACTTGAAAAAAAATTGATATCACGTACCTTGAAGCCTTCATTGTGTAATTGTTCAGCCACACCAAGGAATCTGGGACGGAATGATTGCTGAAATAAAAAGAATTTAACAAAATTCACTTTTTGGATATTCCGCTCTTTATTTAGTCATGTGCAATACGTTATTCTCTCATGCCATTACAGAGGCAATGCCATATGTTGCCAGGTGCTTTAGATTCAAAGGTGACAAGTTCGATCCTCTCATTCTCCTAGAGGGAGTACCGAGTTCTTACTGATTTCTCCCTATAGGTAAAATTACATCCACATAGTCTTGCTCTCTACAGTCTGACTTTTCACCTTGCCCTCAAATTCTTCCACTCCCTACTTAATCCACTTTGTCTGCAGATTAAGATACACCTTGGTCCTACATGGATCCTTCTCCAGGTCAGGGAGAATTTAAACACACCTGGGTTAGGAGTCCAACACCAGGTCAGCCTTGTTGATGGTTCTGCCTGCTCAACCGGTTCTACCCACTGAATTCTAAATTGGTCCTGTTCTTAGTTGACTGGGACCTGTCCTAACAGCTTGTGCATACCTCCCTTCAGTAAGTCAACCATTTTGGACTCAAGTTTGCATTAACTTTAAAGAATGAAAGAATGGGCTCTAGAGTCACTAAGTTGCCTTTGAGATCCTGGTTTTACCATTCATTTTTAGTGTGTCCTTAGAAAAATTAATGTCTTTGAGTCTCTGTTTCTTCCTTTTTAAAATGGCAGTGAGCATGGTAGTGTATCTTTTCTTGGGACTCTACAATAAACTGTATGACCTTGAGAAACTTACTTAACCCCTCTGTGATGTACTTTCCTCATCTGTTACATGGGAATAGCAACAGTATCTGTGTCAAAGGGTCATTGTGAGTATTCAATGAGTTAGTTTATAAGTAAGCACTTCTTAAAAGTGTCAGTATAGGAACTTAGTCCATTAATAGTTTTTGTACAAAGTTACTTGTCCATTAATAGTTCTCATTAAGTATTCATTGTTATTATTAAGACATTTGTTTTTTCAGCCTCCCAGAGACTAGATTCCCGCCCCTGGACACTAGTTTCCAAGCCTGACTTCCTCTACTGGCTGTCATATTTCAAAAATAGCCAACTTTTTGCTCACATATATTTTACTTCCAGACAAGCTTTCCTCAGGTTCCATCTCCCAATTCAGATATGTTCTTAGAGCCCATTGTTGTGAACTTCCTAGAGCCTCAGCTGGCCCCATCTGGTGGCTAGGTCCCACTTTCCCTGGACTCCTGTACAGTGTCAGCAGGGTTCTTCCATTCTGAACTTACCCCTTCCTGTGACCACAAACCAGTATTTGCAAGACAGTGATCAGGGTGAGAGAAAAAAAAAAAAAAAGCCAAGTGGCCTACCCAAAAGTCAATCCCTTACCTTGACCTCATTAACTGGAATGTTTGGGTAACTAAGTTAAACAGCACACGGTTAAAAACGTATCTATTCTGCCTTTGGCTAAACATGTTAACTGTTTTCTCTTGTAAAAAGTTTACAAACAGATGAAATAATTTGGTTCTTCAGTACATGTTTTATAATCTATTTAGAAACCATGCTGGTAACAGCTAAAAAATAAAACAAAACAAAACAAACAAACAAACAAAAATACAAGGAGATGATCTTATTTCAGAGCCTCAAAGAAACTAAGAATTGTGATAATAAAACATATCAAGATCCTTGCACAATTTTGATAATGTTCAGCCCATAAAACCTCCTAATATTTACTTGCAGAGGCTTTCTGAGAACAGATCTAAATCCTAGGAAAAGACTCCAAAGACTATGTTCAAATATAAAATTCTTTTGGATTCAGGCTCTCTCAATCCCAGAACTGCAGTTTTATGAGAGGAAACTATTGGCAAATAGAAAAGATAAATGTGACTGGATGAATCTCAGCTAAGGCGGGCTCAGGGGTTATTCACGGACGGTCTTCTAGAACACAAATTGTAACCATGCCCAGGATAGTAGCTTTCCATTCCTGCTTAGGACCAAACAGGAAGAAATGGGCCTTAGCTGCAAGAAGCTCATGCCTAGACGTAAAGAAAAGAAAATATAGAAGTATAAAATCAGAGTAACTCAGTGACCTTAGAGTAATTTAATGAGGCATATGGCAGCCTCCTTAAGAGTAGGTTAGACAGAAGAATAGGACAATGACTCTTTAAGCCTGATTCTACTTGGAAAGCAGAGGCTGAATTAGATGGCATTTTAGGTTTCTTCACATTTCAAGGTTCCTTGAAATATAGTAAATATACATGAAATATTCTAAATGAACTTCTGAATCTCCCTGATTTAGAACACTACATTGTGACCTTCTGCTAAACACAGGACAGACTTAATTAAGTAAGCACCGGAGCACATTAGAAGATGCAACATAAAATTGTCCAACAAGTTATTAACTGATACACTAATCGTGTATTGAACAAACTATTCTCAATTTCTTAAATTTTTTCCCTAGCAAAATGTCACTAATAATATATAGCCATGTGATAACATAACATTGAAACCATTTTCTTAAATACAGTTTCAGGGGCACCTGGGTGGTAAAGTTGATTAAACGTCCAACTCTTGGTTTCAGCTTAGGTCGTGATTCTCAGGGTTGTGGCACTGAGCCCTGTGTGTGCTCTCTGCTCAGCTCGGAGTCTGACTGAGATTCTCTCCCTCCCTCGGCCCCTCCCCACCAAATGCTCTCTCTCTAAAATAAATAAATAAATCTTTAAAAATATATCATTTCAGGGCGCCTGGGTGGCTCAGTGGGTTAAAGCCTCTGCCTTCGGCTCAGGTCGTGATCCCAGGGTCCTGGGATCGAGTCCCGCATCGGGCTCTCTGCTCAGCAGGGAGTCTGCTTCCTCCTCCTCTCTCTCTGCCTGCCTCTCTGCCTACTTGTGATCTCTGTCTGTCAAATAAATAAATAAAATATTTTTTAAAAATAAAAAATATATCATTTCACAAGTACAGCAATTCTCAAAATGTTGTTCCCTAGGAAATCAGTATCACCTGAAAATCTGTTTAAAATACAAAAGTTAAAGGGCACCTGGTGGCTCAGTCAGTTATGCATCTATCTGCCTTCAACTTAGGTCATGACCCCAGGGTTCTGGGATCTAGCCCTGCATCAGTTTCCTTGCTCAACAAGGAGCCTGCTTCTCCTCTCCCACCTGCTCCTGCTTTCTCTCGCTATCTGTCACTCTCTCTCAAATAAATAAATAAAATCTTTTTAAAAAACAAAACAAAACAAAGTAGAAACGTTTGGGTCCCACCTTAGATCTGTGGAATCAAGAACTCTGAGAGTGGATCCCAATAATCTGCATTTTAACAAACCCTCCCGGTGATGCACACTTAAGTTTAGGAGGAGGAGGGAAGAAGAAATAGGAGAACCATCCTTCGCTCATTTTGTAATGTGAGGTGAAGATCCATTAACCTTGGCCAAAGTCACAATGAAAAATGTTGAGGAAGGAGTACCAGAATGTAATTTTTTTCTTTGCTATTTTAAAGTAAAATAAGTCAGCAAGTCCTCTAAGACCTGCAGACACCAGTCAGAACCTCATTATGGAGCTGTTTCAATGCTGTCCCCCAAGTGGAAAAGATAAATATCCAACATGACAGTATTGGCAGTTCCCAGCCGGGGAACCACTCTGCCTTCTAGTCTGGGGTGTTGGCTTTCATAGCCACATTATAAACTTCTATCAAACATGTATTGAACACTTGTGACACATAAAACAGCCTCTCCACAAAAAGAAATTACAGCTGTCAGCTTGCATCTGAGTAGCCCCAGATTTAATAGCTGATTGAAAATACCTGGGTAAGAAACCATTTGTTCCTAAAGGTGAAAAGTACAAGCTGATTTATTTCCTGGAAAATGTTTATAAGAAAGAAAGTCCTTTAAAAATGAAAAAAAAATAAAAAACCACCATATTTCCTCCAATTATCATTTTCACATTATTCCAACTTCTGGCCGCGGAACAGAAAGCCCAGTTAATGTTGTGTGGTACTTGTGGATTCTACGGGGACATCTGCATCAACAACTCTATGGTTGTTCCTAATGATTCTGTATTGAAGATAAAAGGTTATTCATGTCACTCGGCGTTGTCTTTTTCAAATAAAACGCTTGCTTTGTGTTTCGGAGCAGGGCTGAAGCCGCAGATGTCAGGATGGCGCACGCCGCCCCACAAACATCGCTGAATAGCCCAATCAGAGGCGAAAAGACAGTGAGTGCTCTTGATCTACTCTAGAGTAAATCATTCATTGTTAAAGGGTGTTCCAGAAAACTTCAAAACAAGGCAGATTGCCTACTCATAGCGACTAAAAATAAATCCTGATGAGATGAAAGGAGGCTGGAAATCTTGCGGGAAAATAAAGGAGGGTTTTGTTGCCATATAAACCTACCTTATGCCTTTTTTATGTTAGGATCTGGGCCTATGGAAAGCCTCTTGTTAGCGACCCAGTGCATGTAATAGTTGACAAGAATCCTTTGACAAAATCTAAATCTTGACTTTTTTCCCCCTAAGTTCTAGTTACACACAATTGATGTTATGAATATTTCAAATGCCCCAGGTGATTTGTCCCACAGGATCTAACTTCGGGAGGGCAGAAACGGAAGGTCTGTGTGTGTAAAGGAGTAGGGTAGGAAAGAGAAGAGAAAGAGGAGGTTAGGAGACTGAAGTGCAACAAATTAGCATGCACATGCCCCCCCACACACACACACAAACTCTATTTACTAGATGTTGAGAAGTGGCTGATACTTGCTAGTAATACATTACTATTTAAAACGTGTTAAACTACCAAAAATAAGGAAAAAAAAATGTTTCCTGGCTCAGAGTTATTTTTACCTCTCCTCCGTAATTTCTCTTTTCCCCCAATTTTTTTTCTTGCAACCTATTGTGAAAATGAATGAGTTAAGGTATCTTCAATTAAATGCTTGTGTTTGTCACAGGAAAGTGGGTCAAGTTGGGGACATCAGAGAAAAGGCCTTTCCCTCAAATAAATGGGACAGGTCCTGACGATCTTCCTCACTTCTCCATAGAGAAGAATTAAGCAAGTTAACTGCAGCGGTGTTGGCTACAAGCATTCATCTGTGCACGAAGCCTACACGGCATCAGGCTGAATTAATGATTATCTTAAGAAATCAAAATTCAGTGGTGGATTTCTTTCTTAGAACTTCACTCAAGGGACGCCTGGGTGGCTCAGTTGGTTGGACAACTGCCTTCGGCTCAGGTCATGATCCCGGAGTCCTGGGATCGAGTCCCTCATCGGGCTCCCAGCTCCATGGGGAGTCTGCTTCTCCCTCTGACATTCTCCTCGCTCATTCTCTCTCTGTCTCTCTCTCAAATAAAAAAAAAAAAAAAAAAAAAGGAACTTCACTCAAGAACTCAACTAACCGTGTTCCTTTGTATTTACTGGTTCTAATGCCCATTAGCATATTAGCATAGGGCCCCTAATGTCCATATATTGTATTATATTAGCAGTACTTTTTTAGGTCCTTCTCGCTTCTGACTTTATATATTTGAACGAGTGCATTATTCTGACCATGCAGAATCATGTCAAATAAAATGATTTTTTTAGAAGTGCAATGCATACTGAAAATATGGAACCTGAATTACTTTGTCCACTGTCCCTAGGAAGTCTGAGTATACAAGGCCTCGGTTGGGTTTGGTCCCGTGCTATCTAAGAAGATACCCAGTGAGTTTTCTAGCTATTAATGCTCCAGTTAGTATATTCTGTCATGTTGTTCAGCTAAATTTATGACGCATTTTTATTTTTATTTTTTTAAAGATTTTATTTATTTATTTGACAGAGAGAAATCACAAGTAGATGGAGAGGCAGGCAGAGAGAGAGAGAGGGAAGCAGGCTCTCCGCTGAGCAGAGAGCCCGATGCGGGACTCGATCCCAGGACTCTGAGATCATGACCTGAGCCGAAGGCAGTGGCTTAACCCACTGAGCCACCCAGGCGCCCTATGACGCATTTTTAAAAGTCACTCTTAGTGACAATCCACCAGATGGTAACAGAGAGCGTGTCCTTGAACTGCCGGGAGGGGCAGCTCTTCCTGGCCACCCACGCTGACTAGGTCAGAAAGTGACTCTCGTCCATCTCCTGCTAATCAATTCTACCATAGCTACTAATACTTTATTAAATATAATTTTATATTAAGCATTTCTTTATTTTTTAAAAGACTTTATTTACTTACTTGCCAAAAAGAGAGGGAGCACAAGCAGGGGGAGCGGCAGGCAGAGGCAGAGGAAGCAGCAGACTCCCTGCTGAGCAGGGACCCTGATGTGGGGCTGGATCCCAGGATCCTGGGATCATGACCTGAGCCGAAGGCAGATGCTCAACCAACGGAGCCCCCCAACACCAGCATCCCTTAAACATTTCTTTAAATATACTTTTTAAACTTTATAATTAAAATAGACACATATCTAAAGCCCTAACATTGTGCACTTACACACAAGTATAAAGTTGTAAGAAGTCATGTAGCTGCTGCCATACTGATCTCTTTAAAAAAGAACATGCTGAAAGATAAACTTCAGTGGGCAGAACCTCATTCCTTTAAGACACCTCTTTTTACCCTACAAAACCCTCTTTTTTTTTCTCCAACCATAAAGCAAAAAATTCTGTTCACTGATGCCAAAATCACACAAATACCTCATAGGGATCGAATTAATTTTTGCTTAATATTTCCCGCAGCACTAGAACCAAACAAGGCACAATTTTATACCTCACTGCCTTCTTAAACTGGTATTTTAAAATGTTAGCACTATTATGATTAGTTGTGAAGACGGGGACTAAGGGCACAGTCTCCTCTGAATGCCCCCAGGTCTCACATTAAACTTTAAGCCATAACTGGAAGTTGGGCCAATACTCTCATACTTGTGACTTAATAATACTTAATACTCATTTATAACATGATGAGTCTCTCATATGGTGTGATGCGTCTCCAAACTGCCATTAAGCTTCACAATTGCAAGTCATCTTGTTAGCCTCTGCTCTAACTGTTCTCCATCTCCCTTTCGGCACCTTGATGAAGCAAAATTCCAAGTTGCTCTTTGCAGAAACTTCTCTAAAGCCACTAACGCATCCAGTCTCCAGAGGCTAATTTGCTGATATGAAGACACCCTAATGAGGTGGTATCTATAATCATCACCCACGGGCTTGAGAATACCTGGTACTGTTCTAATTATATTTTTATTGATTTTTATGTAACCATGCAGGGTTTGAGCTTATTAAAAGTACGGCAGGGGTGATATTTAAGACCAGCTATTGTTTTTATAGGACCCAAGAATTTATCCAAAATATAAGTGTAAGACCAGGTGGAAAGTATTTAGTATTTTTTAGGAAATTTATAAACAGAGCAGACAAATGATTTCCATTTAATGTGCAATAATAAAAAATTAATAAGCAAAGCAATAATAATTAATACAGCAACTGCTTAAGAAAGCAATAATAAAGCAATAATCCCCTTTCGCACTGTATAAAGATATTCTCTTATAATTATTTCACTTAGCTTTGACTTAGAAGACTTACCAAATAATGATACTCAAGAACCTCCCCAGGATACTGTGGACTCTGCTAACTTTCTTAAGCCCATTAAGCTCCTTCCCTTCAAGAACTTTCTGTCAGTTGAGGAGTGAGAAAATCCCTCCAGTAATGCCCAAATCTTCTTCGGGTTTGGATCTTTGACATTTACAAATGGTCCTCAACGTGAAAAAGTTCAACTTTGCAATAGTGAAAGCTATACACATTCAGTACCAACCATACTTCGAATTTTGAATTTTTGTCTTTTCCCAGGCTGGTGATACGCAGTCGGATACTCTGTAGTGATGTGGGCAGCTGCGGTACCCAGTCAGGCCACACAAGCATGAGGGCGAACAACCCACACACTTAAAACCATTCTGCTTTTCACTCTCAGTACAGTATTCAATAAACTACATGAGATATGTAACGCTTTCTTATAAATCGGCCTCGTGTTGGAAGATTTTGCCACACTGTTGGCTGACATAAAGGGTTCTGAGCACACTTAAGGGAGGCTACACTAAGCCATGATGCCCGGTAGGGTAGGTATATTAAATGCATTTTGACTTCTGATATTTTCAACTTATGCTAAGCTTACTGAGGCATCACCCCACCAGAAGATGTGGAAGATCTCTGTATTTCCAAGTTGAAATGTGAATGAAGGCAGGTAAGGAAGAAAAGAACAAAGGTGACGAAGGGATTACAGAGCTTCCACGGGGGGGTGGGGGGTGGGGGGTGGGGGGGGTGTTGCGTTTGAGACATCAGATAGAGGTATTCAAGAGATGGCTGGAAATATGGGATAATGGAGGATGAAGATTTAAAGGTGACGGTTATGGATAGGACAGTGGATTCCACAGACACAAACTGGCAAAGGGGAAAGTCAAGAGAGAGACAGAGACAGAGAGAAAGACGAAGTGAGACTCACCTTTATGGAAAGCGTATGTTCAAGAGCTAAGGAGGAAGAACTAAGAGCAGAGCACATAGGAAAGATGTAACCAAGAAACAGGAGAGATTCCTCTTTAAGGCATCCTAAATCCTTTTCAGAACAAATACCCTTTTCACTAGAGACCTTCCTTCTTTTCGTTTTATTTATTCACTTATTTGTATTGATTGCTACAATGGAAAAAAGCAAAACCCAGGGAACGTATAGAGAACAAACATCCATTTTTTATATTAGTTGCTGTTTTCTTTAGTGGAGCTTAAAACAAATCTCCCCTCTTTTATACCACAATTCAGGTCCTTTCTCAGCCACTTCTAGCATGTGCCCAGGGGCATGCACACAACCACACGCCACTTACCTGGATTCCAATCAGGATGCCCTTCTGGGGTATCTTAAACCCTGTGGAAAGCATTGCCTTTAGGAAAGCTGTGTGAATACCTTCACCAAAGCAAGCCACCTGTTTAGAATAAATTAAAATGTAAAATAAGAAGAAGCAAACACTAGTCAACAGCTCTTACTGATAAACAAATACAAATCAAAGCACTTTACTCCTAGACCCCTTTGCTAGCTTTTATTGAGTTGCCCAAAGACCATGCAGTCTGAATCCTGGGATTAACAAAGCTGGCCAGGGCAGATGTATCTTGTGTTTTTAATTAAGCATAATGAATGAATAAGCAATTCTTTCCCTATTCAACAACACTCCATGGAGCAACATAACTGGATTCTACTGTGAGTTATTTGGATACAAATCACAGCTTCTGGTCTGTAATGTGGTAAGTTACCAAATGTTAATATGACTTAATGTTTAAATAACAGTATATGTCACGTACACGATGCCATGGTGCGTGAATTCATGGGTCAGTAGCACACATGCATAACTGCTGATTAATTGGTTGGGAATCATTTGGTACAGCTTATGAGAAAGCTTTTTGAGAAATTCAATAAATCCATGAAAATCTCAATTTAAAATCACTTTCATAAAATGAACCAAAATGCCCTGTTTAGTTCTGAATACCACAGCCTTACGTCAATAAATAAATAAATAAATAAAGACCATTCCAAACTAACATGTAATGTTTGGGATACACAGAAGTTTCAGCGAGGGTGATTGTGCTATTAGATAACTACAAGTCAAATGGTCCCCATAACCATAGAACAAGTGGCATATTTGAGCATGATGGGAATAGATTCTGCCATGCATATCATCATTTGGCACAGGTACAGAACCACCATTATAGTGGTGGTAAATAACACTGATGGCTAAATTCATTCTTTAAGCAAATGACTCCCTTATTGTGAAAAGGATGTTCTCATGACTATGACCTTCAACCAATCACGAGTACACGCTACTTTTCAGCAAACTCTTTCTTTGGTCCATTAATGGTCAACTAGCCTCAGTAACATCAACCTCAGTTAATGAAACCCAAATTCTACTGACAGGACCAGGCAATCCCATCATAAAAGCAGACAGAACAACACACAAGAGGTTTCAGCAGTTTTCTACAAAAACAAAACAAAACAAAACAAAAACCAAAAACACAGAACACAGTCAGATATTCAAGTAAGCTCAGGTCTAACATAGCCACCTTGCCACTAAAAAAAATAAAACAGCCCTTACCTAGATCAAGAAGTAAAGATTTAGTCAGTCCCACAACAAGCCATCTGAACACTGAAAATGTCTCTTCGAAGCATAACTGAGATTTCACCTAAGCTAGAATTATTCTTCTGATCTCAGTTATAAAATAGCCCTTGTAACATCCCACTCAGTGACACCTGGAAGTATGACTCTAAAAATAGAAGAATTAACTCTCTACTTCTGAAATAGAGCACAACAAAGGTGAGCTGAGCTTCTAATTCTTTTGTATTTTCATATTTCAACAACTCCAATAATGTATGTCTGGAGGCAGAATGGACGGACATAGGCAGTGAAAATAAGTTTGCCGTACTAGAGAAAACAGCACAAAGGAAAGCCGATCTCTCCCGGATCTGAACCCTGGATCTGCTGAAAACAGCCCTGCTACCGAGTGACCCTGGGATCCGTGTGAGCCTGAAGAGCATCTCCTTAAACAGCAGAGAACCGTAATGCAGGCCCCTCGGTTTAAAGATAGGCTTTCTCACCTGGTAAATTAAAAGCAGCAGCAAAGGAGCTAAGAGAAGGCAATCGCCAGTGCAAATACAAACAAGATAGCCATTTATTCCTCACTCCCTGCCTCCCTGTCTCGCTTCACCTCTCAGCACAGATGTTGCTTGTAACCAGGCAACCACATAAGACATCACATATTTATTGTAATTAAATATTTTCCCCTTTCAGGTGTTCCTTAATAGCAAGAGGAAACTATAATGCCTCACAGTCTGATGTTGCCACTCTGATGGGCACTGATGAGAATCTGAAGGTTGTATCTAGTAAGTCTGTCAAGGGCTGGGTGATTCATAAAATGTCCTGACACTGACATGTAGGGAACTTTCTAGAATCTGACAGTTCTTCACAAGAAACACGGTTCACATTCTTAAGAAACCTTCGGCTGACAAGAGTCCCAACACAAGTGAAGAGGGACATCCAGTGGCCAATCCCATTATAGGTTTTAGATAATCCCCCAGGAGATTCACGTTGCTTTGCAAATTTTTTTGAGATTTTTGCATTTATCTGCAGATTCCACAATGTTTAGGTCTGCAATCTTTCCAGTGCTGTACATTCTACATATTGCTAGTAAAAACCCAATGATTTAATTCCATAGTAGCAAGACGCTGAGGGAGGTAGGGGTGGGAAGTGCTGTTATAGAGAGATCTTGAAATGAAAACTTAAAATAAAGCAGAAAGACTCAGGAGATATTTACTTAGACACGTAAAGAAATATTTTGGAATCTGTTCTTAATGTGTAATGTGGAAATGAATTAGGAACACATACATTAGATTCGTGAGTTAAATATGTGTGAAAATTTAGACTCTGGTCCACGAAAGTACAAAACGTTTCTTTAGTTCAAAATTCTTCAGCCCTTTCAGACTTACTCTGATAACAGAAGTTTGTGTCCCCCTTTATACTTAATAACTTACTTACTGTATTATACTCAGCTCATAAAACCATAGATTTCAAAGTAGATTTAATGAAAGCATTCATGGATCATTAACCAGTTACCTCTCCAGTGGAAGCCATCTCACATCGCAGAATGGGGTCCGCATCCCTCAACCGGGGCCAGGAAAACATTGGAGCCTGTCAGAAATAATAGGGAGGAAAAAGATGTGAGAGAAAGTTATAAAAGGAATAAGAGAGGATAAATATATTTAGTGAACCGTCTCTCACAGGTTTCATTTAGGCTATGGTAGACACATAAAAAAATCTCTTTGGTCTAAGCATCTGACTTGAAAAACAGCTTTAAAACTCTGTTCCAAGAATTTCTTGAGTTCTTGGCCAAAAGCTTGGGTTAAATAATCACAGATTATTTCTGTAAATAGGGCCCCTGTGACCAGTCTAGTCCAGTGTTTCTAATCTGGCCTACACATTGGAGTGATTTCAAACAAAGTCTACTGGGCACTGGTCTCCCCAAGCACAGAGTTCAAAGACATTTTTTTCTTGGTAGGCTTCGGAAACATTCCTCTGCTTTTTCTGATCATTTGAACTTGCAACAGGCAACCATGCCAGAAATGTCTGTCTGTAAGCTGACTTCTGAGACATTAAACTGTTGTTGACACCTCTTAAAAAGCTTTGAAAAACATTCTGCTTGGGCACACTTCTGCCCAGAACTTTCATGTGAACTAGAACATAGATAAGAGTGTTTCTTCTTCATTTATTTTATCGGTGTAGTTCATGAGGAACCAAGTCCTGGTTTCTTGCATCTATCCGTATTTCTAGTGTGGACTCTTCTTTGACTCTGGTACCCTTCCAAGTTATCCTGGGATTCTAGCTCAGGGTCACTTCACAAGGTCATCCTTAGTCAAGTTATATATTTCTCTACTCTCGCTTTTCTGTGCTCTCATCCAGGGACATCCATCCACCCCCCTAGGCCTGTGTTAAGACTGTCTATAAAGCAGCCATTCATTTTTTAAAAAGTCAAGATTCATATACAATGATAATTAGGAAAGAAGTAAACTAGAAGACACGGTGCATTTTGAAAGACGCATATCTGTCCTTCATTACTGTTTTTAACTGGATATTGTTTCATACACATATGTGTATGCATATTTCTGTGCCTATGAATACAGAAACATCAATTTGAAATGTATCTATAGAATTTCAAGTGGGAAATATTTTTCAGGGCCTTCTACTTATTGGTCTCAAACAAAGAAATACTATGTATTTTTTTTTACCTACGTATAATTCCCACTGAAAGCTTTAACAATTTATGTTGTGTCATAGTCTCCAGGAATAAAGTGCCACCTTTCCCCAATATAACAAGTGACATTCCATCTCAATGCACTGTAAAATCTAAGTCGTCCTAAATTATTAAGCTAAATAAGATTAATAATTTTTTTTTTATAGCTTCAACTTAAAGCTTCCACTATAAAAGTCAGAAGTCAGAGTCTCAGCTGTAACACAATTATGACTCAGGTCACTAGGACATACAGGAATGGAAGTCTTTTGAAGGCATCCAAAATATATAAATGTCACATAAATACATCACGTGATATAAATTGATTCTATCTTATGTTTTTTCTAAAACATTCAAATATATTTTTATAGTATCTCACTAATCCTCATACTTGATTAATGAAGTAAAGTCGTAATTATAAATACTCTGTGCCTGGGTGTGCTGAGGCAGCTAGAGGAGCTCAATGGTTTTATTATTAAAGTATTATTAGAAATATACATCTAGGGGTGCCTGGATGGCTCAGTGGGTTAAGCCTCTGCCTTCAGCTCAGGTCATGATCCCAGGATCCTGGGATCGAGCCCCCATCGGGCTCTCTGCTCAGCAGGGACCCTGCTTCCTCCTCTTTTCTCTGCCTGCTTCTCTGCCTACTTGTGAGCTCTGTCCGTCAAATAAATAAATAAAATCTTTAAAAAAAGAAAAAATATAGGGCGCCTGGGTGGCTCAGTGGGTTAAGCCTTCGGCTCAGGTCATGATCTCAGGTTCCTGGGATCGAGTCCCGCATGGGCTCTCTGCTCAGCAGGGAGCCTGCTTCCTCCTCTCTCTCTCTCTCTCTCTGCCTGCCTCTCTGCCTACTTGTGATCAGTCTCTGTCAAATAAATAAATAATCTTTAAAAAATAAAAAAATAAAAAATATACATCTATATTGGAAATTAGTGAGCAAATCTTAGACATTCCTTGTCAATCTTCACAGAGGTGCCATCCATTTCATTTCCTTCGTGGCACCACCGTGAATAGCAATGGCTATTTCAGCCTTTCAAGAGGAAAAATTGTGCTGCTGAAGAAAATAGGAACTAAGCAAGGTGGCCAATGTAGTTAGAATTTAACCAACAGCACAAGGTAACACTTTTTACAAGACCCATGTATTTCTGAAGTCTTGGCATAATTCCAAAGGGACACAATTCAAGCCTTATCCTAACAAAATATGTCCGGAATTTCTGTTTACCAACCAAACCAACACTACTGTGTATCAGTTGCAATATCATAGTTTATAATTCACTCAGCTAGTTGGTTTTGAAGTTATATAATTCTAAATGATTTTTTTTTTATTTTTGAAATGGATAAAAATTGATATAAAGTTGCTTGTGTATATATTCAAAGGAAACATCATAAAAATCCCTGGTCTAGCACTTTAGTTAGAAATTTCATGAATTTTTTTTTAAAGTAAGCCCCCAATGTGGGGCTTAAAGTTATGACCCCCAGATGAAGTCACATGCTCTCCTACTGACTGAGCCAGCCAGGCATCCCTCGAGATTATTTTTGATGAAAAATTTTTCCTTTAATTTCTTGAAACCTAAAAAAATGACTGATAGATTTTTTTCAAATGTTACCTTAATTGCAACATAATCAGCAGGAATTATGGGATGGTCCAATGTGGGAAGGGGTTTCTCGTCAATGTTCTCTCCAATCATCACCTTGGTGGCTACATCAATGAAGTCTACCCCCAGTGTCTTGGAAACAAAGGGGAAGGATCGAGAGGCTCTCAGGTTACACTCAATCACCTGGAGAGACAGACAACAAAATTCAAAAAAAGAGAAATGATGGTGAGATCCAATGACAACATATTAACATTCTCCCTGTCACCTGGGTTCTAGCTGTTTTTTACTGGAGCCAGCTCTTTTTTTGCCAGACTCTTCCTTTTCTCCCCGCTGCTCGCACTTTGGCTAAGCAGTGTTTCCTTTTAGTATCTTTGAATTCTGACTTTCTTCCGTCTGCTTTCCACAACTTCATCCCCACACACTGCTGATAGATTTTTTTTTTTCTTTTTTTTTTTTTTTTTAATTTTTTTTTATTTTTTATAAACATATATTTTTTATATACATATATTTTTATCCCCAGGTTTGTGAATCACCAGGTTTACACACTTCACAGCACTCACCAAATCACATACCCTCCCCAATGTCCATAATCCCACCCCCTTCTCCCCAACCCCCTCCCCCCGGCAACCCTCAGTTTGTTTTGTGAGATTAAGAGTCACTTATGGTTTGTCTCCCTCCCAATCCCATCTTGTTTCATTTATTCTTCTACCCACTTAAGCCTCCATGTTGCATCACCACTTCCTCATATCAGGGAGATCATATGATAGTTGTCTTTCTCTGCTTGACTTATTTCGCTAAGCATGATACGCTCTAGTTCCATCCATGTTGTTGCAAATGGCAAGATTTCATTTCTTTTGATGGCTGCATAGTATTCCATTGTGTATATATACCACATCTTCTTGATCCATTCATCTGTTGATGGACATCTAGGTTCTTTCCATAGTTTGGCTATTGTGGACATTGCTGCTATAAACATTCGGGTGCATGTGTCCCTTTGGATCACTACATTTGTATCTTTAGGGTAAATACCCAATAGTGCAATTGCTGGGTCATAGGGCAGTTCTATTTTCAACATTTTGAGGAACCTCCATGCTGTTTTCCAGAGTGGCTGCACCAGCTTGCATTCCCACCAACAGTGTAGGAGGGTTCCCCTTTCTCCGCATCCTCGCCAGCATCTGTCATTTCCTGACTTGTTGATTTTAGCCATTCTGACTGGTGTGAGGTGATATCTCATTGTGGTTTTGATTTGTATTTCCCTGATGCCAAGTGATATGGAGCACTTTTTCATGTGTCTGTTGGCCATCTGGATGTCTTCTTTGCAGAAATGTCTGTTCATGTCTTCTGCCCATTTCTTGATTGGATTATTTGTTCTTTGGGTGTTGAGTTTGCTAAGTTCTTTATAGATTCTGGACACTAGTCCTTTATCTGATATGTCGTTTGCAAATATCTTCTCCCATTCTGTCAGTTGTCTTTTGATTTTGTTAACTGTTTCCTTTGCTGTGCAAAAGCTTTTGATCTTGATGAAATCCCAGTAGTTCATTTTTTCCCTTGCTTCCCTTGCCTTTTGCGTTGTTCCTAGGAAGATGTTGCTGCGGCAGAGGTCGAAGAGGTTGCTGCCCGTGTTCTCCTCAAGGATTTTGATGGATTCCTTTCGTACATTGAGGTCCTTCATCCATTTTGAGTCTATTTTTGTGTGTGGTGTAAGGAAATGGTCCAATTTCATTTTTCTGCATGTGGCTGTCCAATTTTCCCAGCACCATTTATTGAAAAGGCTGTCTTTTTTCCATTGGACATTCTTTCCTGCTTTGTCGAAGATTAGTTGACCATAGAGTTGAGGGTCTATTTCTGGGCTCTCTATTCTGTTCCATTGATCTATGTGTCTGTTTTTGTGCCAGTACCATGCTGTCTTGATGATGACAGCTTTGTAATAGAGCTTGAAGTCCGGAATTGTGATGCCACCAACGTTGGCTTTCTTTTTCAATATCCCTTTGGCTATAGATAGATTTTAATGCAGAACTCAGATAATGCCATGTCCCTGCTGAAAAGTCTTCACTGGGTTTCCACTGGCCATCGGATGAAAGTCTGGTCCTTGAAGGCTTTCTATTCTCTTGCCTCAATCTATCTCTCTATGTTATCTTGTACCATTTCCCTGAACCCAATTTTACTTTTCAAGTTTGCCCTGCACTATTTACCTAGAAAAATGATCTTGCTAAGCTGAACTAGTTGCTATCTCCCCAAATGTGCCAAATTTTCTCTTAGATGTTCTATTTATAATGTCCTCTCTACCTTTTGTTTGTCAAAATTCCAGCCATTCTTTAAGATCCACTTAAAATACAAAAATCACCCTTGAAATCCAGCCCAAACCAGGTACAACACTCAAACACATGCTCAGCCACACGCGCGCGCACACACACACATACACACGTAGATATGCTCCCTATGACTTCAGTACCGTGTATTTGTACATTCCTTGCAGCAGCTATTATATTCTAACTTATGCTATGGTTGTCTACAAAGTCATCTTCCCAGTCCTCCCCAAACTGAATATCTTTGAGAGCAAAGACTGTGACTTATCCATCTTTATTGCCACCATATGATTTCACATAGTAGATGCTGCTGAACCAATTCTGGTTACTGACTGGTTACATTAAATAGACTAATTAAGACTAGTCTAATTGATTTAACGGTTTTTGTACATCAATAGTATCTGAGACTTCAGTGTAGACAATTTGTGACTATTTGACGTATTCAGATAATCACTGTCTCAATCTTTCTGTACTGCAGATGGCAGAGAGCGATCCTGTTTCCAGTGGGTCGGAGTGCTTTCCACAAGGTGACTGACATTTCAGTGCCTCCAAAGGCCTCTGCCTTCCAGCAGGGCAGGCCTTCTGTGCTGTGCAACGACCCACACTCAGACAGGAACAGCTGCAGGAATCTCGGCTGCTCCGTCTGCGCTCACGGAGGAGACCACCAGAGAGGCACAAACCAACACAACCTGACACAGCTTGGTGTCTTCTCAGGCACCTCGGCATTTCTTACCAAGACATCGTTGCCTTTGACAAGAAACTGGACGTTGAATGGACCAGAGATGGCAAAAGCCTTGGCAATCTTTCGGGTAGCATCCTTCACCTAGATCGAAAGGACAATGACATAGTGCTAAAGAGCACAGCTTGATTACAAAACACACACAAAAATAACACCTCAAATTTAGATTTTTAAAATTTCTTTTAACAGAGAGCTACACCTCCACTAATAATAAGAACAGTCATAATGGCAATAATATTAATAAAAATAATGATAATAGCAGCCACTAACAGGCATCTATCAACAAAATAATAATACATAATAAATGTCCGTAACCAACTAGCAAGAAGAACAAATAGCTTGACAAAATTATCTTTCTGCCAAATGTCCCTATCTCCCTGCCATTGTATACTGCGGTTTTACTCTGAGGGCTAAATGGAATTCTGTCAGTCCAGTTGCGTCAGCCCCAGAAACCACAGTCCAAACCTCCTACCAATCTCACAACCTACCTGCTGAGAGGAGCAAGCCCTGAAATTACACAGCACTGCAAAGAGACCAGAGATACTTCTTTGCTGTGTTTTTCTGCTACCCTGGACTCTACCTGGGGAGATATGGTCAGAAAGAAATGACGTCTCCTTGCCGGGAAGCTCTGCATGTCACATAAACAGATCCCTACATGCAACCGGAGCCAGACGGTACCCATGCAATGAG
This sequence comes from Mustela lutreola, assembly GCF_030435805.1. Lineage (NCBI taxonomy): Eukaryota > Metazoa > Chordata > Mammalia > Carnivora > Mustelidae > Mustela > Mustela lutreola. The sequence continues at coordinate 189,986,673 of NC_081292.1, forward strand.
GGGTCGCTGACAGCAAGACACAAGAGCTCCTTGTTCCTTACTTTTACAAGAGGGACTCGGCAGCTTAATTAGTTATAAAAGGGAGTAGAGTCCGTGGCATATCAAACTCTGAGAGATGCCGAAAAATCTGAGTTCTTGAGGTCATTTACGCTGACATGATCAACTAAAGCACACTTGAAATCCAGGGATGTTGTTCTCTTAGGCAGCAGGTGTTACAATATATCCCGCTGCCTTCCTGTCAAGAACAAGGTGAGACCTTCAGAATCCAGCCCAGTGTACAGCCAGACAGGCCTCCGTAGATTTGGATGGCAGGGTTATGGGTAAGCCTCACTGAAAAAGCCAAGCCTGACCTAACGTACCTAAAGAGTAAAGGAACAACCACGTGAATTATTTCAGATGATGGTCTCTGAGGCTGCCGAGCAGAGCTTACTGAGTACTGAGGCATCATTCTTGGGAAGATCTTTAAAGCAATGGTTCCAAAGGAGAGGTTGAAAGAGACCTAATCAGAAAGTGCTGGTATGAGATGAGGGTAAGGGTGGACAGTGAAAACAAAGGTTCCAGAAGGTTCCTCTGTAACTGCTGCATACCTGCTTCTAATTGAGAGGCACGGCTTTATAGGCCGCTCACCTTAAGTGGCTCTCAAACATGGGAATCATCTACAGCAGTGTTCTCCAGATGGGGTCCCCAGACCAACAGCAACAACAGCAACATCACTTGGGGACTTGTTAAAAATGCAAACCTGGGGCCCTGCTCAGAACTACTCAATCAGAAACTGGGGGTGGAGTCCAGCCATCTGTAGATGAGCAAGTTCCCCAGATTGTTGTGCTGAAGCCCAAGAACCGGTACCCCAGCCCACAACCAAGTGGGCTCAAAAGGGCAGGAAGGAAACTGTTATCTCTAAAATACTCAGCAGGCTCAGAACAGGAAAATTCCCCTCATAATTGCATTTCACCTGGGGCATGTCCTACATTGCTCCCTAGTTAAAAAATTTTTTTTCTTAATCTTTGCTTTTTCCCTTTCCACTTTTCTTGATAAATCATGACCTTTTCGATGGCTCCTTGGCTGATGGTTTGTGTGGGTAGCATCAGAGTAGCATCTCCTGAGTGGACACCGGCATCTTCCACGTGTTCAGAAATGGCATGGGAGATTACCTGGCCAAGAGAAGATTTTAGAAAGAGTTGTCAGGCACCTAGTTCAGGGAAGCTACTGCCCCTCCACCCTGTCTCTCTCCACCCCCCCACCCTACCGCATTCTAACAGATGCCTGAAACATTGACCAATTACTCCGCAGAGTCTTTGGGTGAGACAACCGCATAAAGCCACATGCATGGACTCACCTCCCCGCTGTAGAGTGACAGACTGACCCCTGGGGGCGGCTGACAGTGGCTGAGCTGACCTCCCTCCTTCATTGATTAGAATGAGTACGAATCAGGAAAATATGACAGCTGGACTAAGTCATGTTGACTTAAGAACAAAGAGGAACCTAGAGTATTTGGGGCGCACTGGAGGGATCTTTATCTTTTCCTTCCAGGTTGGGTTTAAACACTAGATGAGATAGGAGAGGTAACTATCCAGCGAGGTGCATGTATAACTTAGGTGGACCAGAAAAAAGACTTAAGATCTAGAGCAAGAGATTTTTTTTTTTTAAGATTTTTTTTGACAGACAGAGATCACAGGTAGGCAGAGAGGCAGGCAGAGAGAGGAGAAGGAAGCAGGCTCCCTGCTGAGCAGAGAGCCCCATGCGGGGCTCGATCTCAGGACCCTGGGACCATGACCCGAGCCGAAGGCAGAGGCTTCACCCACTGAGCCACCCAGGTGCCCCTAGAGCAAGAGATTTTTTAATTAAAATTTGAGAAAGAAGGGGAAGCAAGAAGAAAATATTCTTATCTTCTCTTACAAGTAAGGAAACTAAGGCAAGATAAGAAGAAATAACCCAAGTGCATGTGACTGCTGTATGGCAAGTCAGATTTGAAGCCCTTATCTGTCACACTGCAAAGTTTATGGTCTCAGTCACCGTAACCTGAACGTTAATAGCATGTGTGTCTTTGGGAAGTGATAAAGCTGACAGTCGGGGAGAATAATTGGGTAACTGTAAAAGACTTAAATAAATTATAGAGATAACTTGTTTATCAGATTTATAAATGACTTAAAGCAGAGTAACGTTTGAGTCTCCTGCTGTCACTTAGGAGCTCTGTGACCTGGGCAAGGTACTTTATCTATTCAGCCTTGGTTCCTGATAAGGCAGTGCTAACAATGGTATCGGTCTCATAGAATGTTTGTAAGGGTAAGAGAGAAAGCATATATAGTGTCTGACATGATATTTAGTGCATAGTAAGCATTCAGATTTTTTATAGTGTCTAGAAATGGGGAGGCACTACTCCCACCAAGCTCTGAAAAGAATCATAATATAGCTGAAGCACTATTTCCATTTCGGAGTGTGACTATTTAAAAAAATTGCGAGTAACCTGGAACATTTCCAAAAGGAGTCCAGGATGATAAGCAACGGTTGATGTCTGAGAGAAGCTTAGAGTAAGAGCATATCCTACAAAGCTGGAGCCAAATCAGGCCAACAGACGAGCATTATATTTGAAAAAAACACAAATGTCTCCAGGCTAGTCTTACATTCTCCACGGTGACATTGGTAAGATCACATCGCTCTCATTTTATACCAGAGTCTCAAATATTTAAAACACTGAAAAGGAGGAAAGATTAAACATATGCTCTACAATTCTGAAGGCCAGAAGGTCAGGAATGAAAAAATTCCAGGGAAGCAGACTTTACCTCAAAAGAAGGAATAAATGAGATGTCCATATGACATCTTTCAGTCTGACAACTTTCTGCACTCTGTAGAACCAAAGTTGTTAAACAGAAAATAAGTGACCCCTTTCTGGGGATGCTGTAAAGAAAATTTTCATCCTTTGGGGTATGGGGTTGAAATAAATGATTTCTAAGGGTGCTTAAACTCAGGATTATATGATTCTGTAGTAAGAAATCATTATTGATGTGTGTGTATATATATATATATACACATACACATATCTAAACAACCCTACTTTGAACTGTTAATCTGCAAACCCAAAAAGAAAAAAAGATTTCACATTTTCAGTAGTGTTTTGAAGTATCTACAAAGTAGAAAATGAAGGACAGTTTTTTAAAAATTTTTTCATTAAAGCAAATAAGATGACATGGACTCCCTAAAACATTACTTCCTATATATCAAGATAAATCATAAATGCCTTATTAGTACAACTAGCAAACCTAAGGAAAGCATTCTTCACATTTTCATTTTTCACTGAAGTTGGAGGCATTCATTGTACTAGAAATACAGATGTGATCTGGTAAGCTAATTCTATGTTATTATCCTTATCCACCTGGCTCTGTTTAGTTTTGTCTTTATTAATGCAATAAAAAGGTGGAGGCTGGGAAATCAAGACAGGAGAAAAACTAGGGATTCAATTAGGAACTTCAGAAAGACAAGTATTAGATGTTTTTATAATACCCATTGAAACATAAAAGGAAACCCACAGACCAAAGAAAATGAGAGAGAAAAATCTATTCAAGAAGAATGAGGAGTACAGGATGATAATTAATTTTGAATATCATCAAAGAGAAATCCTAACATATGAAACACAGGATATATGATACCCGTGACACATACACTAAGTTGTCAGTGAATCTGAAAATTTTTGGACTGAGCCACTCAGTCCACTATTCTTAGAGACCTGTTTTGTAGAAATCAGGACCTCTAATCTGTTTCAAAACTGCCAAGTTGGGGGGAGCGGAGGGGACAGGTGGAAGAAACGTGATGGGGAGGCAGAGATCTAGGAGATGGGGATAAAGCACTTACTCTTCCGTCTTTGCCGACTGCATCCATTTCCACTTCCCGGGCCCCCTCAATAAATTTCGTCAGCACCACTGGGTGTTCCTGTCATTGAGGAAAAGAGAAGGGCAGAATCCTTAGCTGACATGTGTATAGTGTCAAGTGGAAATTGCATCCCGGAAGTAAATCTCAGTGTAATCCTTGCGAAGACCTTAATGCTCAACACACTACACAAACTCCTTAGCCAATTTGTTGGGTAATAACAATGTCATTCTCTGCTTTCAGTGAGGGAGAGGGTCTTTCTTCAGTCGTGAGTCCTCAGTCAACTGAACATGAGTGCTGAAATTTCAAATACAAACTTTAAAGTGAGTGACAGGAAAGAGCAGGCTAAGGAGAGGGTCGAATGGGGGAGTTACGAATATTTCTCTATTTTACTTATAACTGTGTATTTTTCTTGGTTCTAGTTCTTTCTCTCTTTGTACACTTGTCTTTTCCAAGTGCTGCAATTTCCTAAATCAGTTCTCTCCAGGAGACTGTGAAAGAAATTAGGAGGAGAATCTCATTTTGTTTTGGTTTTGTTAGGTCCAAGATGGAATCCATTTCGTGGAACTGACATGCCTTATATCAGTTCTAAAGCACGGCATTTGCAGCATTTCTTTTTATTAATCTTAAAACATTCTTCCTTTCTCCACTGTTTTACACCCTCTTCCTTCTCGAAGTTCTCCCCATTCTCAGCTCCTTCATGACACTGCAGTGATGCCCTCCACCTTAGGACCACTGCTTGCTTTTTCCAGACAAAATGAATAGGTTGACTCATGACCTATAGGGTTCAGGCATCTCTTCTCAAAGCCCCAGGCACCAGCAACACACCACTTGCCTTCTTATCAGACTCTGCTTTTCCCTGTCTTTTTGCCTCTCACCCCCAAATGCATCCCACTTTCTCTCCTCAGCTGTGTCTTTCAAGTCTCAACTCATGCCTCAAGCCCTTGACACAAAAGCTACCTCCTCCCCTAAGCCTTCTCCAAACATCTCCCTTCCTTCTGAACACAAAACCCCTTTGCCCACCATCATGGAGTTCATCTCATGCATATGTGTCAAATTTAATGCATCTTATCTTCTTGAGTAGAACACTTGAAATTGAAAGGAATTTTGTGGAAAATTCAAAATAACCAGTGTTTTATGCTATAAAGAAGCTTCTCTCTCCTATTAAATGAGGAAAATTTTCATACTTCCTTTTCTTCAAAACCTTACCGGACATGCAACTATCTATTAGCCAAGCGGGGGGGGGGGGGAGGGGGAGGGAGATTCCTTTCCATCTCTGTTCCCTCTTCTTTAAATATCTGATGTTTATTGCAGCAGGCCTACTGGAGCTGTGTTGAGACCCATATGGGATTTTTTCCTATATTTTGATGATAATAGCATGATTTAAAACAAAATTACCAGCTGTCTTAGCTTCCCTAGCCAAGCCTGAGACAGGAATCCTTGTTCAAGAGATTTCCGGAGGGAGTTAGAAGAGCAGGATAGGACAACAGGAAAAGGTTAGTATGTCGGTAGTCTCAGGGGAAACTGAATTTGGCTTTACTCCACAGGGGGCTCTGGAGGATGAACTGCAACACAGAGTAAGTCCCACCATGAGGCAAAGGTTGCTCACTGGTTAGTGTTTTGAGGGTGGTGCGGAGGTGAGGTATCTTGCCTCCGTGCTGAAGAAGCTCCCATCTGACTGAGAGTAGTTACCCAGAGAGGAAGTACAGCTGGTCAGTGTTACCAGCTGTCACTACAGTTAGGGACAGGTGCTTCTACAGATGAAGGGATCTGAGTGGGGCAGTGACAGTATCCACCATCCTGGCCATTTGGACAAATGTATGAAAAAGTCCTGACCATGTTGAGAAAGAAAATCTCTTAATAAATTTCAATCTTTCTGCAATATTATACATTGTCAGCCTTCCTAAGACACTTTCCACCTTTGATATCCATCAACTACATTTTCTTACTTCTTTGTCAGGCTCCTTCATGGTTCCTTTTCCTTTACTCGGCCCTTAAATGCGGGTATCCCTCTCGTCTCTGTCTTAGCTATTTCACTCCCTCTGTACTCTCGCCTTGGTGATTGCCTTCTCAAAACTCTAAAATGATATGCTATTTATTTCCAAAACTACATGTACATATCTATCATTAACCAAAACCTGGATTCTCAATTTAAAATCTGTATAACCCACTGCTTTTGAAGCATCTGCACTTGGGTTTCTCATTGGCATCTTCCATAAAAGATCAATTATTAAATATACGATTTCTTTCTCTAAAATTTCTCCTTCTCACATTCCCTATTTTAATAAATGGTACCACCATCCGTCTAATTGTCCAAGGCAGTGGCTCAGGAGCCATCCTTTATCAGATACTCTCTTACCCTCTGCCTCCATTCACTCACTAATTGTCTTCACTGAACATTCTAAATATTCTAGAATACATATAATTCTTTTTTATCTTTACTACCATTACCCTGCTCCAAGGTACTGTCATCTCTACCCTGAGCTATAGCAATAGCCCCTAATCTTTTTCCATGAAAGCAGTCTGGCTCCAAACTCATTATAACTGGCAAGATTCTCTTATCTATTCCCTGCCTACTCTTCTACTCTTCCACCATGTGGAGTGTCCTAGCCATATACTAAATGCTTTATGAGTTTCTAGAAACTCCATTTTTTTCCTCAGCTTTGAACCGGTGCCTGGGCTGCCCTTTCTTCCTACTCAGACCCACAATGAAAACTTTTCAACCAGTTAATTCTAAATCAACCATTTTAAATTAATTTGAAAAACCCTCCTTTAGGGATGGACCCCAATACACTTACACTCACCCTCATCCTGTATTTTCTTACCACAGTGCTCATTATATTTCATGTAATTAACTGAAGACTGATGTCCCTAGTAAAGAGTCCCCTGTGAGAGGAGACTGTATCTCTCTTTGTATGAGTGTAACCCCTGATACTGAGAACAGTGCCATAATACACAATATAGCAGGTGCTAAACATGAATGAAGACATAAATAGTTGAGTGATTGATGGGGGCTGATTTTATTCTAGATTCACTGAACTGAGTATCCCAGATTCTGCTGTATTTTGAAGAGGACACCTGAATCAGAATGTTCTCAATCAGGATATCTCCATGACAAAACTTTGGTCTAGTAGAGGCTCTATCCATATACTAGCAGAAAAAAATATTTTTAAAACTATTCAATGAGTAGATGTCCCGTGGGATACAATGTCCCAGGCAGAAAAGAGAGGGCACCTGCTTCCTCATTTACATGAGTCCAGCTGGTTCTAACTATTGGTTTTTCAAACGGAGAGCACGTCTGATCCCTTGGCAGGAAGTCGGATAGAGAAGACAGTGTCTTGCTCCAGTCCGCATTAATGAAAACTGACCCACGGAGGGGATGCCCCCCTCAGCTATCTGACTTTCACAGAAGTAAATTCAAAATCTGCTTGGTTTTCTTTCTTACACTCTTTGTCTTTCTCACCCTTTACTCTTATCCACTCTCTTCACTGACCCAATGTCCTGGGGAGCAACCACCCTACAGAAGGGATGTCTGACTTCATGCGCAGGAACAGTCCATGCTCTTTCTTCCTCTTTGAAATGCTGCTGACTTCACTCTTTAGGTCCCTCCTAGGTCCCCACTTGCCTAACATCAAACTCTTCTCTATGAGTTGTGCTCTCTGTCTTAAAAAAAAAAAAAAAAAAAAAAACCAACAAGCTTTTGAAAGCTTTTAAAAGGAGAACACTACTTTCATCCTTTACAGTACAAGGTCTTCAGATCGCTGACCTCACTGGGTAAATCTTAAATGGATCACACACTGAGGTAATACCAAGGGAGAAAGTAAAAGCTGAGGGCAATGGAGGAAGGTGGTTGAATCACCACAAAATTATAAACATTTTTATTAACTGACGAATGGAATGTATCAAAATGAAAAAAGTCAAAAGGTGAGAAAAGGGGTTTACTGTTAAAATTGCAGGGTTAACTAAGGCAAAGTCTCTCCAAGTGTGAGAATTAAAAACCAGGAAAGCCCTCACTGATACATGATGAGATTGGCTAGCCAGTCCTTGAGGCTAGGAACCCCAGGGGTAACTTGATCAGCATCTTATGAACAAAGAAGGATACTTATACGCCCTAACTCCTGGAGGCTAAAACCAGATCTGTGTTGTGATCAGATATGCGCTGGTCGTCTTCTTCCACTAACCCGAAGGATCTAAACACAAATAAATGCATTTGAGTTTTCTTATTCCCATATATAGGAGACTACTGAGTAGGGAGAAAGAAAAAAAAAAAAGTTGGGGAGGAAACTATCCTAACATAGTATGAAAAGAAAAACATATGAAATAAGGTAGCAATTAATACTGAAATAAGGTAGAAGTAAAAGTCATGAGGAGGAAATCGGATACTACCTGAGAGACTCTAGTGGCCTCCTCTAGGAATTTTTTCATCTCATCCTCAGAGAATACCACATTCATAGCTGACCCACTGGAAAAAAAGAAGAGGACAGGTCAGTTTCTTTCAGCACTTTGGAGGAAAAGCATGCTAGACTTCATTGTTTCTCGGAACAGTTCAGGCGATCTCTAGTTTCAGTCTGGACTGAATAAGAAGATACTTTTTTCTAGATTGAGTCTTTACTCCATTTAATCACCAGAACAATCAACCAAAGTAGAGTCACTCAAGTTAGGGGTAACAGCTGTGATGATGTCCCAAGAGAATCACATAGCTGTAGAGATAGCAGTATCTCAAAGTTTGTCCTTTCTAATCCTGTGTTTTCACTCTGCTGGTGCCAGGTAATTCTTAAGCCTTAACAAGATTCATGCTAGGATCTAGCTATTCTTTTTTTTTTTAAGATTTATTTATTTAGGGTCACCTGGGCGGCTCAATGGGTTAAAGCCTCTGCCTTTAGCTCAGGTCATGATCCCAGGGTCATGGGATCGAGCCCCACATCAGGCTCTCTGCTCAGCAGGGAGCCTGCTTCCTTCTCTCTCTCTGCCTGCCTCTCTGCCTACTTGTGATCTCTGTCTGTCAAATAAATAAATGAAATCTTAAAAAAAAAAAAAAAGATTTATTTATTTATTTGAAAGGGCCAGGGGAGAGAGCAAGGAGGGAGGAGCAGAGGGAGAGAATCTTAAGCAGACTCCTTGCTGAGTGTGGAGCCTGACACAGGACTTGATCACAGGACTCTGAGATCACAACTTGGGCCAAAATCAAGAGTCAGACTCTTAACCGACTGAGCCACCCAGATGTCCCAGGATCTACTTACTCCTTCCGAGGTCATTGACAATGGCTGATCTTAACCCACAGGTCTGCTGTGAAAGCAGGTCATTCTACTACCAGCTAGGTTAGAAAAGTATAAAGTTTTTAGCAACATTTGCAAATATAATGTAGGGTATCTGACTGAAAGATATTCAACTGTGTCCTTCTTATTGATTGCTTGAGAAAGAACGATGATATCAATTTATGCTGAATTTTGATATTTTTAAAGTGAGATCAAAGGGAAGAAGGAGGAGTAAGAGGGAAAAAATAAGGAAGAAAAATACTACTTTCCACTTCTTTTTAAAAAGTAACATTCTTTGCTTCTTCTACTCTATTACATATTTTTGCATAAAGAGCTTCCCATGTCTTCACCTATTCAAGACAGGAAGGCTAAGTCAATAACCCCGATAATTCAAGGAAACTGGAACAAAGAGACAGATTGCAGAGATGAGAAAGAAAGCACAATAGTCAGAGCTGCTTTCTGCAACCCTCCCTCAAATGTCTGTGTGCTCTTTAAATTAACTTACATTAATACCTCAAAGAAGTAGTATTATTTGACGGTGATTTACACAAAATGTCATTTAAATAAAAAGGGAAGTTTTCCACCTCATTTCAAATTTTTCATTATTTTAAAGGATCCCATCACAAATTCCATTTACACTTTCAAATCGTGCACAGCAAATTGTGTTTCTCTTATTATCCCCTGTTCAGTGAAGTCCTTCCTTACATGTGGTAACATCTGAAGAGAGTAAGTGATAATTCACAACTTCTCCTTTGATGATAGAACTTCGTTTCAAAGTTTAATATAAAAGATCCTCACCGTCCCTGTCCCTCACAATTATAATTCATCCATTAAAAAATGTGATCTCAAAAACTCAAAAAATTCAAACCATCAGAAGGTGCTGGCAACAGTCAGAGACAAGCTGCCATTTCCGCTGACTAGAAAACAGACACTGGAAAGAGATGTCCCAGGTTTGCTTTGGTTTTGCTCTTTGGGTTTTTGAATTGTTCTCTTTAATGTGGAACTACCCTCCCTCTGTTGGGCAACAAGATGCCCTAAGCCGTGTTCTAAGATGGAGGACTGTGCACTCTTTTTTTTTTTTTTTTTTTTTTAAGATTTATTTATTTGACAGAGAGAGAGATCACAAGTTAGGCAGAGAGGCAGTCAGAGAGAGAGGAGGAAGCAGGCTCCCTGCTGAGCAGAGAGCCCGATGTGGGACTCGATCCCAGGACTCTGAGATCATGACCTGAGCCGAAGGCAGCGGCTTAACCCACTGAGCCACCCAGGCGCCCCAGGACTGTGCACTCTTATTGCCACCCTCTGAAAGAAAAGCGATAAGCTGAATGACCACGCATAGGTCCTCTCTCTGGCCATCTTGGTTTGGGGGGTGTGGGCGGATTGACAAATCACTACACATTAAAGCCAAGTGCTATCAGCGTACCGCATGCACTTCAGTATCTCCTGATTTTTAAAGCATTACTTTGGGAAAACAATATATTACCTCAAAACATAGGAAGGTCTCAACAAGCAGGGGTAGCCCACAGAATTCGCGAATTCCAGTGCCTCATTCTAATTAATAGAAACAACAACAACAAAAAGCACATGAATAGTTTAAAACACTCAATAGAACTGCAGAAAGGCGTCTTTAGAACAAATGATAACACAACTCTTTTTATTCTTTCTCTCAAAAGACACCATTAACATGTAAATTGGACATGGAAACATATAAAATTCCTAGTTTCTAATTGTAAATATCAATCAAGCTCAAAAATAGTTTGAACGTCTTTCATTGTCCGAATCTTAATGAGAATACTCTTACCAATTCATAACCAGCATTTAACTGCACTCATAGAAATATACCAACTTCAAAGTCAAGTCCCTAAGCCTAAGTGCCTCCTGTCTGTCCTGCAGTTAACATCTGCGGTAGTTAACATTCGGGTTGCAACACTTCGAAAGCCAACATTAAACACAGACCCTTGTTTCTCTCCTTACCAAAGTGTTAACAGCCTTCCAGGGTGCCTGAGCCACCTTCAGCTCGTCCAAGACAGCTGAGAAGATGGAGCGATCCTCAGCCCGGTCGATCTGCAGAGGGCTCGTGCCCATAATCTTGACACCATTCTTGTAGAGAGGGACTGCCAGATTGTTTGGAATCTGACCCCCCACTGAGATGATACAGCCACCGCACGCCTGGAAAAGACACCCATAACATCGACTGTTAGGGCCACTTCGTGATGGATGAAAACTGCTTCACATGTTGCGATTGTTTCATGTCTCCCATCCGTGGGCAGTATTAAGTTATGCCCCCAAAGAGATAAACATGCTTCGTTCCTCCTTTCCAGGCACTTACATGCGAAAATCTATTTGAGAGTTCCATACAACGACACGTGACTACCATGTCAGACTTCCACACAACTACACAGGGATGTGTGATATGGACATGTATGACAGAAAAAGGAAATCAAGACAATTAACGTTTTCACCATGCACTCTACTGTAATCAAGTGCTGCTTGAACTACAGTTGTAATTCCTTAAATGGACAGAGATCTCTCCTTTCACCTCTCCTGCTGCTCTCCAGTGCAGGCCTTCACATCCAGATGAATTATCCTACGAAACTGATTCACCAAGTGACTCCTATACTGGACACTCTAAAGTTTCCCTATGCTTAAAGGACAAGGTGTAAACTCATCACCATCATTAGGACAATGATGGTGTCACCCTTCTTCTTCACCATCATTAGGACAATTTCTATCACCCTTCTTCTCAGCACCAAGACCTCCTACTCAGTGTCCCCAACTACGTGCCCTCCCACTAGCAAGATTTCTGCCCACTTACCCTTCCCCTGCCTTTGCTGCTTCTCTCCTTTTCCCCTCGCCCTTATCCAACTCCACCATGTCTATATTACCGGCCAATCTACATCCTACCTCCCATTTTTACATCTCTCTCCTTTCCTGTTACCTTGGCTCTTATCTACAGTACCCAGTAACTGATTTTAGCCCCTGTTTCCTTACTATTTGTCCTGAAAGCAGGATCTGAATCTTTAACCTTAATCTTCTGTTAGTAGTCAAAACTTCCAGATTAAAAATAAAAATGCGTATCAAAAAAACAAAAATAAAAATAAAAAAATAAAACTGCTGAGTCCCAGCTCATTCTGGGAATATATCCTAATCAACCAGGGGTACATGCACCAATCAAGAAAAAAGCCCCATCCATCTCATTAACAGAAGCATTTCTGATAAATGTTCACTTTTTATTTTAGTAATTACTAGAATGCATTATATTTTGCTTTTAGTTATAGAATGATCACCATGGTAATAAAACCTACTACTGTGGCTCAGTAACAATCACAGCCTGAAGGTCTCATGAAGTAAACTTTTAAAATTTCAATGTGTATGTAAGATATTGTTATGGATAAATATATTTTATTAATAGAAATATAGGAAGAAAATTCTAGGAAGAAGGTGAAATAGAATTCCAGCTTAAGGAGATAAAAGGAATAAAGAAATATTTCTGAATTTCAAAAGAAAAAAGCCCCATCTTGATTGTCTCTGTGAAACTCCCTCTAACATTTAGTCTTCATGTCTGCAAAATTAGAACAATATTTGCCTGCTTCACAAGGTCACGATATAAGTTAAAGAAGATAATAAACATTAAAGGCCTTACACATTGTAAGTACATAAATAAGACATTGTTATTAATATTAGGAAATATTATTATAACTGATAGACCACTGATCTTGGAATAATTTGTATTTGCCTTAATAACCTACTAATGAATACTGGAACTGCTGAATTAATAGATATTAACCAAATGTATTTTATCATTATTTGAAATAATTCTGAAATAGTCTTAAAAGGGATAAAGCTAATTTGTCTTTGATGAGAGCAATGATAGTAGTGCCTAAGCAAACACCCCACAGTTGAGTGCTTAAATGCCTTGTAAACAGTATGGGAAACAATAATCCACAGTTCTGCATATTTATAAGTGCTTTTATCATTTCTCATATTCAATATACATCTTTGCAAAACCTTTAAGAAGATTTATTCTTCGTACTATAATAATATTTTTATTTGCTTATTATTTTTAGTTTATTAGCAGAGTTGATATTTTAGAGGCTTAAAAACTAATTCCTCAATTAAATGCATACAAAGATTTCTCACGTGAAGCACTTCAACATAATTTCTAAAAAGAGAAGTATCAACTTGTGAGCAAAAATTGGGGACCACTGCACTAAACAGGAGCTCAAATTTGAGTGAAAAGTCTTTAATAAATACACTAACATTTTTTAAAATGTTCTGTGAAATCGTTTTTTATTTTTTCAACAAATTAGCAACTTTTAAAACAGTCATAACGTAATCTGCTACTATTCCCTAAGGATATTACTATTTGCCCTACACCATCTGTTTGACCTTTGCTGTATTCCTCTGAGACAGTTATTACTCCCCAATTTACAGCTAAAGAAACTGAGGCTCAGTAATGGTGAAAGGACTTGCCCATATCTCGAATCTAGCAAATACAGTCAGTACTGATCTCAATTTTCCACACTGTAGAGCAGTTATGTTTAAATAATAAACCGGATCTTCGAATCTTAAGTTAACTATTTTTCTGCCTGGTTTCAAGGGTCGTTACTGCTAGAGGTGCAAAGAGAGCTATTTCTGAAACGTTGTTTTTTGAAAAGTGGTAGAAAAACTTCCTCTGCAAAAACCCCATTCTCATCATTGACTCCAGAAATAAAGATCATTGCTGGAAAGACAAACACATCCACAGGACATTTTAGAGTAATAGTGGACGGTATAGTGTAGTTTTGCCCACACAGCAAAAGGAAATCAGTACAAAGAACATGTTTGTAGGATGAAGTTAATATATGACAGTTTTGTGAAAGAATTCATCTTAAATTGGCCCCAACTCCAAGCACAGAACTAGCAGGGACTTAGTAAAAGAATTTGGTATTCCACATGGGTAAATTATCATTACTACCGTAATGATCACTTAAGCCTAAATAGTTTTAAATAACTCACTGACATAAAATAGTCTAAAATTCAGATTTGTTTCACAGATCCCTAAATACCTGGCTGAAAATAATTCCATCAGAGTCCCAAAGTTCCACTGATCTTACCTGGATTTGTTTATATCTTTTTACTCAGTTTAGTTTCCTGTTTTATTTTTTTTTTAATTTGGTATCACTAAGCTCAGGCAATACCACACAAGAATATTTCTGAAACAGTATTCAAGTACAATCACACCACAAATGTATTTTTAGTACTTTGGTTTTTCCTTATTTTTATGGGCAAATTAAATGATACATTATAGACAGAATGCAAGAGAAAAAATTTATCTCACCAACAAAAATAGCATTTAATTCATTAAAAGATGGCCCTAATTTTTATAATTTCATGTATTATCTTTAATTAACAAAGCTCTATTCTTTGTACACCTATGAGATTATCTTTACTGTGCTTTATTATCTTAGTTACTCACATCTTAGTAAACCATTTTTAACACTTTAGGCAGACCCTTAAGATTGTACTTAATTACAGTTAAATCAAATGCTAGGAATGAAACCCAATTCTAGTTTAGAGCATGAATTCCCTAATGGATTTTATTTACCATTAATTAATGATTTTCGTTCATTCATTCATTTAATTCAAATTGTGTTACAGAGGTGTCATTGAATATGTATATACATATAGCATAAGGTATTAAAAATAGAACAGTTATATTATTAATCAGAGTACATTTCTATGTGGGTATGACCCAGTAAATTACTCACTATAACAGAAAGAAAAATTAAAAAGGACTCAAACTAGATAGGGACATCATAAGTTGTCAGGTATATTGCCTGGCATTTTTAGACTCAATCTGGTTTTACATGAAGAAATTTTTTAAAAATGAGAAATGGGTCTTACATGGGGCCAGGATAGAGAAGAAAGTAAATGTTCTTTTATACAACTTTTCAAACCATGAGTCTTCAGTGGAAAAAAGGAGAATGTAAAGTTAAGACAGGATATGTGTGATTCTTTTAAAAAAATAATTTATTTATTTGAGAGAATGTGTAAGCAAGTGGGGGGATGGACAAAGGGAGAGAGAGAGAGAAAGACAGAGAAAATCCCAAGCAGACTCCCTGCTGAGTGTAAAGCCTGACCCAGGGTTGAATCTTGGGACCCTGAGATCATGACCTAATCCAAAATCAAGAGTTTGGCCGTTTAACTGACTGAGCCACCCAGGTTCCCCTTGATCTGTGTGATTCTTACTCATTGCCATAGCCTGCAAAGATTATTGTATAATTCATCCCTAGAAAATAGATTTAATAATAGATCTAATAAAAGAGAAACTCAATGTTGCAACTTTCATAAACAATGTAATAATTTTCAACTCTTATACCTCAAAATAACTTGAGAACATCTTTTCCCTTATAAGGAGTGCCTTAGCCAAAATTAAGAACTAAGCAAAATATTATCTATCAAAGCCCTGTAGATGGTAGATACCAATTTCTCATTTTCTTGGCACTTCCCCATACTCAACACCAAAATTAAGGAAAAAAATTAAAATGTAAATTTCTTCTCAAGGAGTAGAATCCATAACACAATCACAAGTAATAAATGACTTGAATTTAAAGGGTTGCTCTTTATAAAGTATTAAAAAATGTCTGATGCCAAAAGAATATATCACTGAAGTATTTTCTATTAAAAAAAGAGAACAAGTAGGAAGGAGATTTTAGCATAAGAATCCTCTCTCATTCCACCTCCAACTAAGGTTTTGTTTGTTTCTGTGTTTGTTTGTTTTTGGTAGCCTTCATGCCTAACATGGGCTTGAACTCATGATCCTGAGATCAAGAGTACATGCTCTACCAACTGAGCCAGCCTGCTTTATTCACAATGCATGTCACTTTTCTGACTCCCCCTCATGTTTAGATATCCTTATTGCCATGGAAATATGGTAGGTCCTGAACTAAATCAAGAAACCTGGACCAGGAGACTCATCATACTTTCTACCATCCTATGTAGCTATGTAGCCTAAGTGCCTTTCTAAAGTGACTCAAATGTGTGCTTTTGAGCAAGTTTAGATGTGCTTCCAATTTTCTGCAGATTTACCATTGAATGTCTCAGTGCCTTTAACATCACTAGGGATACCCAAAGCTGGATTATGGTAGTCTCCTGGAGATTGTGAGGAGATACACAACAACCTCAAAAAAGGAAACATACACACATATGTACTGTGTGTATGACATGTGTATGTGTTAATATAATATTTCCTGTGGGATAGTCTAACAAATATATCAATGGAATATTGTTTTTATATTCTTCAAAATAATATTTTAAAATACCTTACATAGTAGCACTATAAATGTCAACTAGCTTCAAAGAAGGACCAATTTATTTTTTACCATCATACTGAATTCAGTTACTATAAAGGATCTCATTAATATCCATGTATAACCATAACCAAAGGCAGTTGTAGAAGTTTTTAATCTTTCCTTAAACCATTTCATGAGGAAATAATTAATTATGTGTAAAATACTCACTGCAGCTCCTGTAATCCTCGTTTATATTTTTTAAACAATTATGTAATCTTTCATTTATTTTTGTTATGGGTCCCAATATTATTCTAATGTCTTGAAGGTAGGGACATGGTTTTACAGCTTCCTATCATGCTGAACCTGGTATTTAAAAGGTATTCAAGATATATTTGTAGAATGTACTTGTTTTGATCCTCACGTGAAATGAATCTTGAGAAATTATTAGAAAAACCATGTCAGAGACAAAACTAAAAATTGTCTATATTCTACCTAAGGGTTCAATTTCATTATACCCAAAGATAAGTGTGTCAGTCTCAAATGGACAACTATGATGATATATCCATCCAAACTTTGTCTATTTTTCTTCAAGGTAATAAAATCATTACATGTTCTAACACTGAAATTCATACTTTCCCATGTGGTTTCAGCCACAAATCTCCTTATCTTCACAATACTTGTATGTAGCACAGATATACACTCATCTGGTCCATTAACAACAACAACAAAAAGATGAAACAGAATTTCAGAAATTTGCACACCTAATGAATTGTCAAGTCAAAGCTTGAACTTAAGTATTATGGCCTTAATTCAGTTTTGTTTTTTTTTTCCTAAGTGACCGTATTTTATACATAGGAATGATTCTCCATAGTAGGGAATTAACTGTAATGACATGAAAAGACTCAACCACTAAACATCACCCTGAAATCTACCAGTAGTTATCTTTTTTAACTGTTAGACTTTAACTTGTCTTACAGACTTATAGTAACCGGTGGTCATAGGAATCCCAAGTGAAGATACTCTCGGTAACACAAGAGTGTGGTGGAAGAACTGCCAGAGAAACAGAGAGAAGTACCAGTGTTGTTCAGAAGGAACTCCTCCATCTTAAACTGAAGACTAATGACTTCATCTGACAGCACACAGAATTAACCACACAGAATTAACTGGTCATTTGTGAACAACTGACTTCTCTTCTCTGGGGGCCATTCATTATTAAACTGCAACAACACAAAAACTAGAGAGAGGTGGCTTCTTCTATGTCTAGATAATCATTTAAATCATTCTGCAAAATATTTTGGAGGGTTGTCTTGTATCAGCTAATACATGTCTGGCATGTGTTACCAAGAGAAGGGTTTTCAATCTAGTTGGAATGCTTAGAAAGAAAAAAATAATCACTCTGTGCCAGGGCCTCAAGACTCTAAGGCTGGGATAATATTTTTTTTTTAATTTTTTAAATTTTTTTTTAAGTTTCACTACAAAATTAGACAGTGGAAGACACTGGCAACTCTTTCTCCAAAGGGGAATTACAACATAAATCTACATACATACATCTACATCTATAAAGTATGCACTGCATATATTTTTCTTCTTTTTTTTTTTTTTTTTATCTTTTTACCTCCTGATGGTAGATGTCTAGGATTCTCTCCAAAGACAACTCTTCAAAGTACAATTTGTCACACTCATCAAAGTCTGTGCTCACAGTCTCAGGGTTGCAATTCACCACCACTGTCTTCTTGCCAAGCTGACGCAGTGTGCGGATGCTGGAGACAGCACACCAATCAAATTCCACACTGCTGCCTGCAGAGAGGGTGAGATTGGGAAGAGGGGTAAAAGAAACACAGAGTTACAACACAAAGACCAGCAGAAAGATATTGCTAAGGCTAAGGAAGCTAGTGTCCTTTCCTTGCAATTTTTAAAACTCCAAAATGTAAATTTCAGATACATCACGCATGCTACAGTAATAGGAAAACCAGGGACTAATTAAACAACAATGACATGCTGGCTGTTTTGTATGCTAAGTTCTGCAATAAGTAATCTCCATATTTGAAACATTCAAATTCAAAGTTAATGCGAGATCGTTTTAATGATTTTTTTAAAACCTCATTTACAAAAAAAGAATTCAAAGTAAATATACTGACCTCAGGACACAAAAAGAGTCGAGCTAGTGATCAGAATACTTGAGTTCTTGTTTTAGTTATTCCACTTACTCTGCTCTCTGAGGGCTAAACCCAATGATCCCTGAAGTGCCTTGGAGCTCTGACATATCTTGATTGATTGGAAAATCCTGTCCTTTCCAAGTATATCCTTTTAAACTTGGCAAGGCCACCCCATGCAGAGTGAGTGACCTTCTAAAAAGTAATTTGAAGTACAATAATGGCCTAAATACCTCAAAATATCACCTCTACTGGGACGCCACAGAACTGAAAGTCCTGGGATTTGTACTAATCCTTTGCATTAGGATTCTGTCTTCTAAAAATTCTTATCAGAATGATAATTATCCAAAAATAGTAGCATGGTAATTTTCACTATCAGTTAAGTATACACTTGATTATTAGCTTAGCTAGTCTTCCCTGGGTCCTAAGGTAATGCATAATTGTTACAGGAATTAGGCAAAATTTGAATAGGAAAGAAGAAATTTCTACAGAAGAGAAAGGTAAGTCCTGGTGGAGGTATTCAGGCCATTTGGCCATAAGATAACTACAGGGGTAAAGATAAAAACACTTTCAGCCTACTTCAAGATTTGAGCAAAGATTGCTGAAGTAGCATATCCTTGGTTAATTGTAAAACCTAAAATAAACTATGTTTAAAGTAACAGAGTAAGACTACATACATTTTAAATTATGTATTTCATCATTTCTATACTAGAATAACTTGCAAGACTAAATGTTAAATACACTTGTTGAGAAATATCATTGCCTATTTAAATATATACTTTGTAACTATAAATTATGATTATTATATTGTTATTAAATGTCTAATTTTAAGTGAATGGGTGAGGTGTCACAATTTCTGCTGAGAACATTTTAATTAAATAATATAATGCTCTATGTACCAATGATAAAAGCTCTTTGCATTCGGTATCAACAGAAGTCATATATTCCCAGATCTCATCTACAAATGTAATTTCTGGTTGATATACGAAGTTGTTGAACAAATATAGATCATTGCATAAAACTATGCCTGATGATAAAAGGTCAGAGTGTAATTCATTCCCCAACTTCAATGAGAGGCTCAATTTAGTTCACAAGGATAAAAACATAAAAGGAGGACATGGTGAAACAGGAGAAGGAATTAAGTTGAGACCTGCATCTGAGTCCCACATGTATCATTTAATAGCCATATCAACTTGGGCTTTACCCAATTGAACCTTTTTCTTACTTTGCAAAATATTCATTATAACAGCATCTCTTTTACATAGTTCTTAGAATAATAGAATGAACATGTATGAAAAGTACTATATAAACTATAAAGTCTTATGGAAATACGTTATCACTTTACCAATGTGATATGGACCACAGCCCAACACCATCATTCCATGGTCATCAAAACTGATATCATGCTCCTGAGGAGGAAAAGAAAAAAGAAAAAAAAAAGACACAGAAATTATTGTGTGTTATTCTTCAATCTAATTAAACTCTTTGTCCTGCCACTATGTCTGTCTTTCTCATTCTTCCTCTTATTGACATGTATCCTCTACTAGTCTCTGGGACCTTGTAAGTATAACGTATAAGCTCTGTTTAGTCACAGAAAACAAGTTCAATATTGTTTTAGTTAAATAGCCAGAAGAACACATCATAATTGTATGTTCATATAACTCTTATTCTTATTATAATTTATTTGTTTGATTTCACCATCTTTAGGCAGTTCTGAGAAGACTGAGTATGGAAAGACATTATCATATCTGACCCACATGATGTCACATTTAATACCAAGATTACTAGATAAGCAAAAACACAAAAATCGTTTTTCCCCATGTAGACAATTTACTAAATCTGGAGCTTGTTGCATATAACAATTTAGCAGCTCCTACCTGACCGTTATAGGTAATATAGAGGTAGTTTGTTACTGATGGGTATTCTGCAGCCAGCGTATCGATCTGCAAGAGAAAATAAATAGATAAATAAATCGGGATTTTTTATTCCCTTTGTTGTATTTTTTTCAAGAATGAAAAAAAATATTGTGCTGCGTTCATATTCCTTTAATGCCTCATACTGTCAGATACAAAGACAGATAAAAAGCTAGGTACAATTCAATTACTGCCTAATTCTGAAAATGAGATTAGGTGGAGGAACAATGATATAATCTGGTTATCATTTGACCAATAAATAACAATACACACCTCAGAGCACCACTGATTGATTACAGCAGTACTTTACTTGTACAAAGCACGATGGTCATAGTCAACTGGCTACCAGGAAAATTTACCCAGACTGCTATGAGCAAAACGACCTGTATGTAAGAATGTTTTTGGTTTGCAAATGAATGCAAAGGATTTAAGTTACCTCTGGCACTTAGCAATGGGATGACAAAAATACCTTAAAGCTTGGGGATGAGGGGGAGGGGACAAGGTCTCATTGAACATATTTAGAAAAAGTAAATCAATTCAGTTCTCAAAGGCCAGAAGCTCAGCTTAGTGAGCAAGAATTCAGGGCCAACAGGGCAGGCTAGTGTAAGGCAGGTGAGAAGGAAGAAAGATAATTGCTGAATAGAATATATTCAGCATCAAACCTGAGACCAAAGGGTATGCATGTGCCCCCTCAGCACGTGGGAAAAAGTCAATGATTTTAAAGGACAAAAACCAGCTGGTGGTACTTTAAGCCAAAGCATCCCTCTACTAAAGTCCAAAAAAAAAAAAAAAAAATCACAATGGTACATCTATGAAAGTTCTTGTGTGATTGTCATGAATACTAGATGAGCTCATTATGCCCAACCCTATCACAATGAATACTAAATGAACCATAATGATGGGACACTTAAAGTAAAGTATTACCGTGTAAAAAGTTAGTGCCAAAAGAGATAACTATTCTTTTCAAGAGGTCAGCCACCATGCTAGGGTATTTCAAGTCCTTCTATTACACTAAGGATTTAACTTATCACAGATCTATTTGCACATGGGTCAAAAAGTAAAGGAGAGGTCATTTAAATTTTTTTTCCCTTAGGCAGAGAAAACCATGTACCACTCTTACCTTTACATGCCAGTGCCCCTTCAACCTTTCCCTTTTAAGCTTAAATCAATTCTGTGCTAAATAAAATTGGTGGCATCATGGGCTTCAATTAGACAAGTAGAATCATTTTGAATTTCAACCCTCTTTCTGTTGGCAGAGGCTCTATGACTTGGTGCCTTTGTTTCCCCCTTGAGGAAAGGGAAACTCCTTTACCTGTTTAACCCAAGGGTGGATGTTTTTCTTCAGCCTCAGCTCCCTTGTCTGGGCCTCAGTCAGCCCAAGGCATTTTGAAATCTGCTTGTCTGAGAACCCAATCTCCTTTGACTTTTTCAGGGTTTCTTCTGTAATGGACTCACTAGGAGTTAATGAAAAAGAGAAATTCAAGTTTAGAACAGACACAGTAAGGACCAATTTCAAAAACACCAAAGTATCCTTCTTTTCCATCTTCAACATGTTTAGATCTCCTATCTTTTAAAAATGAACAAATTAAATAGGACACTAAATTGTCCAGCCTCTGCAATCTTTCAGTGTTTTCAAAGCTGACCTTTTCAAACATGTGGTTTCCTACTTCCATACCCCCGGCACCTTATTCTCTTATTTTCTGAAAAAATGGCTTCTGTATTTACTGTCTTAATGGACTTCCTCTTTCAAAATAATCATGGGCTTTCCTCTAACTAAATCTAGGAAACTTTTCTCAAGTTCCTTCTCCTCAACCTGTCAACATATGACCTACTTGATGTTTCATTCTTTAAAGATATCGTCCTCTGGCTCTGATAGGTTGCTTCTCACCCTACTTTATAATTCGCAAAAATTATTTACTGGTGTTTCCTCCCCCCCCCCCCCCAACAAGTCTCTATCTTTTGGTACCAGATTTAAGCCTAAAGGTCTGGCTACCTCTTCTCTTCCTCTAAATGTAACCACTGTCCTTCGCTCGAGCATTATAAGTAATCAATAATTCCCAAGTCTGTAGCTCCTTCTCTAATGTCTGACTTATTCTCCAGGTCTTTATATGTAGGATCTTCGGGAATCAGCTTCACCTGGGAATCCTAACACTGCAACAGGCTGGGTATACTCTCCTTGTCTCTATTTACTAATATTATCTGTCTATGTCCACAAGATCGTTCTCTGTGATTATTTCCCACCCATAGCGTAGACTCTATTTGTGCTGTTTCTCTCACCTGCAGTGACTTCAACATTCCTATAACCTACCCAACTGCTCTCCAACTCCCAGCCACTCTTTATAGGTCAACTAGAGCCAAGTTTCATCCATAAGATCTCTCAGTCCGCTTTCACTCACACATCTTCCTGGGCTCTTCACTGACTCATTTGCTTAAAGGCAGGAGCATAGTTGGAACCATATTGCTTAGCACATCAATATTGCCATTATTTTTAATGTTTCCTAGTTTTTATTCACCAACCTGACTTTTTTCCTCACTAGATTCATGTTCCATGATGACAAAGAATACATCTGGCTCATTTATCAATTCATTCCCAAAGCTTAGCAGGTTAGTCCTCAGACAACATTCAATAAATATTTATTAAATGAATAAGGGAATTGGACTTCAACAGCTTTTGTAGAAAAGACAAAGTTATTGAAATCAGCTTACAACTAAAATTCAAAATGTAATACAAAAGATAATACAAAAAATAATTTGTAAAGAGCCAAGATACAGAAGAATAAAATACTTCTGTAAAAGTATACCTAACCAAATAGCTACAGGCCAACTATTTCAAGCAATAGTCAACACAATAAAATTCAATTATAACAGTCTGATAGTCAATACAATGAAATTAAAATATAACAGTATGTTCTCAGAAGATCTAACAATAAATAAAACATTTTCATTGAAATTCTGCTAATAAAATGTAGTTGAATTAAATCTATTGCATTTTGTTCATTCTTCAATCTTCTTTAATTAATTCATATTCTGAGTTTAGAGAAGAGAGAATCAAGTTGGTATATTTAATAGCTATTTCTCTGGCTTTTGGATATCAGTCCTAGTTTGGATTTTTACAGCTCTGTCTCTTCCCAGTCATTTAGCTTTTTCTATGGCACTTAAATTTCCTTCTGTCTCTCAAGTTAATTCATTATTTCTTCCCAACATATTTAATGTCTTTTTTTTCTATTCTGATTTTGATTTTTTAATTTTTCCAAGTGTTTGATAAACAGTCTCCCAGAGCAACACATTTTTCTGTCAAATTCTTGAATGTATTCTGATTATTTAGTATGATTAGTCACATGCTATGTATGCAAAGTACTGGGCTTCCTGCTCTAGAACTATGCTGTCCAATATGGTAGCAATTGCAATTAGTCACATGTGACTATTTAAATTATAAATGTTAATTCATTTAAAAATTTTTAAATTAAATTTTAGATTAACAATTACATTAGCCACATTTCAAGGGTTCAACAGCCAGTGGTTACTGTTACTGTTTTAGATGGTGTGGATTACAGAATATTTTATTGTCACAGAAATTTCTACCTAGGTCATGCTGCTCATGAAGATACAAAACAGTATTTGAGACAATGCAATGATAGGGAGTGATTCGAAACACTTTATGGAGAGACAGGCTATGTGGTGCAAAGTGAGGTCAGACAAAAGAGATAACAATGTGAGTGGATGTAGCAGAGACCTACTATGGCAGGAGAGGAATGAGAACAGAGCTGTAAAGAAAGTTCAGCTTTCTATGGTTGAAGGAGTTGACAGATGTACTATAGGCAAGGGTATCTGCATCTGCAGTAATTTGAGACCACGATGGGCATGGCAGGTGTAGAATACATACATACTGAGGATTTGTAGTTAGTAGGAAATTATGAATGGTGAAGGTGGGGCAACACCCACTGTCATTCTGACATCAGCGCTTTAACACTTAGTGAACATGCCCTGTGTCTCAGTCTCTATGCCACCTACTTTATTTTTTAAATTCTTTATTTAAATTCAATTTAAATGGAATCTTAATTAAATTAAGTTAGCATAGAGTAGATTATTAGTTTCAGGGGTCGAATTTAGTGAGTGATTCATCAGCTGCATATAACAGCCAGTGCTCATCGCATCGAGTGCCCTCCTTAATGCCCATCCCCCAGTTATCCCTTCCCGGACTCACCTGCCCTCCAGCGGCCCTCGGTTTGTTCTCTATAGTTAAGAGTCTCTTGTGGTTTGCCTCCTTCTCTGTTTTTTCCTATTTTATTTTATTTTATTTTATCTTATTTTATTTTATTTCTGTGCTACTTATTTTAATGATGGAGAGATAAAATATTGAATCTCTACATTCAGGGAGGTCAGAGTACATTAGGAGGCAAACAAATAGCCACTGACAGGGGCTCAGTGGGTTAAGTCTCTGCCTTCGGCTTGGGTCATGATCTCAGGGTCCTGGGATCGAGTCACACATCAGGCTCTCTGCTTGGAAGGGAGCCTGCTTCCCCCTCTCTCCCTGCCTACTTATGATCTCTCTATATATATACCAAATAAATAAATAAAATCTTAAAAAAAAAAAAAAAAAAGGCATCGATATGCCTGCACTGTGAGAGGTGCTGAGGAGAAATATAGGCAAGAGAAGCTCTGGGCTCAGGGGAAATGCTCCCAGCAGCCACTAGGGAAGTCTGGAAAGGCCTTACCCAAGAGAGGACTGCTGAGCCCCTGAGGGCTTTTGAAACACCCCAGTTCCTGGTGTTTACCTTTACTCTTGCAAAAAATAAAAAATTTGAGGCAAAAGCAGAAGAAGAACTTGTTGCTATTTGTTTTGGAAATGTATATTTTCACTTTTCTTGCCAAGATTGTGTTCCTAAATCAATTGCTCATTTGTTTATGTGCAAGTGTGCATTCAGCCTCAGAGTGGAAGTACTTGATAAATAAGCCATTTTTCTCAATTAGAACTATGCATGATGTTCTTTTTAAATAAAGATATTCCTGAGTTTTATGAAAGATAAATCATATTAATGTTTACCTGCATGGTGAAAGGCTACACATTTTCTCTGATCTGCAATTTTGTTAAAAACATAAGTATGAAGCTTGAGTTAAGTGCAGAAATACTGTACATATAACATTAAGCCGACTCGTACCCTTAGATTTTTCTACCCACTTGCTAGAACATTTTCGCATAATTGTGCCATAGCAGTAAAAGAAAAATATAAAAATAAACAGATCTTTAGTAAGACGTTTCTTTATTATTGCAGTAACTATCTGAGGCAAAACCCATATTATGTCACTATATCAGCAGCCACACTAGCTTCAATGACTAAATCCTAACCCACAGAGCAACAACCCAGACACACTTAGGACATACACCTTGAAAAGAGCCATTACACCTATAATTATGACTCCGGACTAGCAAAAATGCAAGTTCTTCAAGTCCAAAGATAACCGGAAGTAATATATTCATCTTGAGCTCTTTGGGTCATGCTTTTCTATTTAGTTTTTTTTTTTTTTTCCCTTGCCTTGACTGATTATTTCCTCTTATAAGGAATATCGGTCAATTCTTCAAAGGTTGCTACATTGCTCTAAATGAAAATTATAAATAACAGTATTAAATAAAAAAAGAAACCACTTAGATTCCTCATGTTTCTATTAGGGATGAAATAAATTTGCATTTGTTTTGTCCACATTCAGCAGTGCAGTCTTTTCTATTGCTGAAATATGCATAATTCCTCTTATTATTTTCCACCAAAGAGTCCAATAGAGCACAGAAAGACATCTCCAGCAAATACGCGATCATCCTCCTGCACTCACCAAATAAAACTGGTCTCTTACCGATAAGCAAAGAAAGAAGGGAAAAAAAAAAAAGAAAGAAAGAAGACTGATAGAATTGGCTTCATGCATAAAAAAGTAAATTATTTCTGTGCTCAGCTCTGGTGGCAAAAAAACAGCTATCTGTCACTAAGACTAACTCAATCATTACTGCTCCCCATAGCATCTCCACACCAGAGAATTTTCATTATTCAAAGGGGATGCCTGAGAAGAGGAACAGTAACACAGAATAATGAATCATAAATGATAGAATTTCAGGATGGGGTTGAAAATTTACTTCTCAATAGGCACCCCCTCAATTCTTACCAGGTGAGATTCCCATAACAGATGTTATCAAGCCAGACTTGCAGAGTGCATGCTTACAAGCTGATGCCCAGAATATTTTCTGGGTGGGCGCAAAACAACTTTTTAACTTTTGCTCAATCTTCAAATAGCTAGATCAATAGCATGATAGGACATTTTTTAACATCTTGAAAATTAGGGTGTTTTACATTGGAATGGCATATGAATGTAATCATGCTCATCTCTTTTAATTTGAATGCAAATACTGGGTAGGTATGTTCATACAAAATTCAAAGTGATATCTCTTCTGTAGTATTTTACTTAAATCTCTCTGGTTATTAATTTCGACTTTTCAGGCATGTTCATCAAATAGTGTAAAGTATTTCAGTATTCCTCACTGACAAAATAAATGTTGATTCTTCTCTTTTTTTTTTTTTTTTTTTTTTTTTTTAATACATGTTGATCCTGACCCAGCATAGCAGTTACAAAGACACGGATAAATTAGGTTCCTTCCCACATTCACCGCTACCCTAATTCTGTGAGGGACCCCGAACTCCAAGACAGGAAGCTGGTTGCCTCTCTCTATATTTCGCTCTTTCTGCTGCTTTTGTCTGACACAGAGCTGGCCGTTATGTCATTACATAGGGAAGAAAATTGACTTGATTCCCTACTTGTTCTGATACAAAATTTTATTTTGAGTCCCATTATAATAAAATAAAAGAAGAGACAGTTTGAAGACACGATTCATTAGCTTTGGGCCAGTGATTTAGATAAGGTTAAACCTCTTCAGAGTCAAATGCAAGATGAATCATCTTAAGTGAACTTAAAACTCATCTAACAATGTGGAGATTCGGATAGGCGCTCCTCCTGTCTATCTGCCCACGTTGGGCTGGCCTCCATTTTGTCTGCCTAAAAGAACTTCCATCAGAGGGAGATTTTTTTTTTTTTTTTTTTTTTAAGAAATCATGTTAGATGAAAGCTTATTTTAGGGACAGGGCTATACTATTTCTCTTTTTCCAAAGGAAAATAAAAGCCTTAATTTGGAATAAACTCAAAATAGAATAATTACTAAAAGAAGTATAAATGCTGAATTTGTGATTCCAAACCGCCTTCTGAAGTCTCATATAGGGAATGCTCCATTTATATTATATTGTAAATCAAGGGAGCATTATACCAAGCAAGAATGTGATCAGCTGAACGGAGCATATTGCAGAAAAGCACACAGTTTTAAAATATGTGCGATAAAGTATCCGTCTGTTATCTGGTATGTATGCCTGTGTGCTGGTATGTTTCTGTTGATCTTTATTGCATTCTGGGAAACGTGCCATATATGTAACCTTTCTCTTCCCCCCCAGTTTTCCTTGCTTTCAGAGTTCAGGGGCAAACTCTGCAAAGGTTACACTTCCCTCATTGCATAAAAGAAGCTAAACAATAACACAAAGAAACACCAGATCGCTGTGATGTTGGCCTTTTCATAATCTTCAGTTCCTCTCTACTTAGCAGCTGAAAATGACAGTTCTGAAATTTTTGGAGGGGGAAAAAACACCTTAAAAACAGACAATCAGACTTTTACACACTCTGCCATAATCTTTTAACGGTTAGACAGCAGGGCTCAGCTTCTACAGCGGGAAGTCTCTTGTGTGTTCTCTGGTTTTATAAACAATACGAGCCTTTCTCCTGTCTCTCTCCGACTTCCAACGTCGATTTTGTTGTTGTTGTTTAAAATTCTACCCTGTCATCTCCGCAACTTCCTCCACTCACACTTAGTCTTCAATAATAAATGATAAAAGGAAATGGAATAAATTCCCCTTAATGAGGAAATTTTCACCTGGCATAGAGGAGCTGGGGAAATCTATTAACCGACTGGAGGAACGCCGGCAGCATGGCTATTACCAAGGGAGGCAGCACACTTCACACAGTCCTCTCTTCCACTTCACTGGCTTTTATCTGATCCACCAACTCACAAGTAATACTAAACAAATTTCTCTCCAGATTGCACAAGCTCTAAGGCGAAAATGAGCACTCCACTTGGCCTATGATTACGGGATGGACGGGCTTGCGATTTTATTACTGTCTTCTTTTTAAAAATCCCCGAAAAGGCAGAAGCTGAGAGAAGCAGAAGCTGAGAGAAGAGCCTGATCCTCAGCAATGACACCTGCTTTCATAAGGACAGAAAAAAAGAGTAAGATTCGTGTTCTCTGCCCTGAGACCCCCCCCTAGTCAGCCTTTCCCCTGACTCTTGCACGGCTTCAAGGATTATTTTTGGCATTTTGCAGGTTCAAGACCATGCCCCAATCCCAATAATGCAAGCAGGGGAGAAGTTATTTGTCTTCTCATCATTTTTCCCCCCCAAGGAGAAATGCAAAATTTTCCTTAAGAGAAATGCAAAACACGTTTTTCAAAAGTAGCAGTCGTGTTTAGAAAAGCAAAGGATGAGACCTGGGCAATTGGGTAAATACCGCTATTTTCTCTTAATTGTTCAAAGGACCGTGCTTTGTTACTATACAGCGTGAGGTCTTTGGAGGAATTAAAGAACACCTTGATCTTGACCGCTCATCTACAGGGCAAACAATACCCAGTGATCCAATGTTCATGGGAAAGCACACCAGCATGAAAATTATCTATGAAGATCTAGGTCTGCTTAGTGCTATTGCAATATGTTACAATCTTACAAATGTTGACTTTCGAGGGACCAGACACTTAAAACTGTATTTCACCTTAAAGGCTACTAAAAACAACAGAATCAAACAAAGAAGAAAAGCATGAGCAAATGATACTGTACATACTTTTTCAGCAGGCAATTTTTAATCCATGAATCTTAACATTCTTTCTTTTAGCCAATCTTTAGTGATCACAATAATCCCGAATTACTATGGTATTATTTTCGATCTGGTAAGAACAACTTATATAATACTGATTATAGTATCATGATTATAGTCTATGGCTACCAAGTAATAATAATGCAGGAAATGACCTAATATAGGTTAAGTTAATTGTAATTTTTGAGACATAATAAATCACATTTTATATCTCACTGATTCCTAGCTGGAAATGCTGTGACTCTCTTGTGCTCTGCCACAGACTTGGTAATGATGAAAAACAAACAGAAAGTACCCTGTCACAGTAGTGAGTCATGTCTATAATTGTATAAGAAAGTGTTCTGTTACATTCATAAAGCATGTTTTTACCAAACAACTTTCACCTGATCAGATTGAACTAAAGGGCAAAGTGCATACCATAGAATACTGCTTTTCTTACTTCTGATTAATAAGTTTATTTATAATTTTAAATCCATTCAATAGGTCCTTCCCCCCAAATTAAGATGTATTCAGTAAGGAAAATCCTGGCTTTTCCCAAAATATAGGTTTTTTATACATCCAGAATTTAAATCCAACAAAAACAAATGTTGTATAAGGCCTTAGTAGAAAACTGAGATTAAATGAGCATTCTTTGATTTTATAAAATCTGTTCTTTCACAAATAAATTTATGTGGAAGTCCTATATTTTACAACCTCTCCATGATCTTTGTTTAAAGAAAGTCATGTTTCCACAGAGTAGTTTTCCACCTACCA
Source organism: Mustela lutreola (assembly GCF_030435805.1). NCBI lineage: Eukaryota > Metazoa > Chordata > Mammalia > Carnivora > Mustelidae > Mustela > Mustela lutreola. The sequence goes on from NC_081292.1 coordinate 190,016,824, forward strand.
GATGTGTCGTTCCAAGCAACAGCAGTATAATTTTCAATATATAACCTTCTTTGACTTCTAGAAACTATTACTTAGAATCTTATTAAAATAACTTACTTAACTGAATCTTATCTACTGATAACTGCTGCATAGATTTTTTTTTCTTGCTAAATGGAACATACATAGGAATAATTTTTGACCAAATGTTTTAGTTCTTGAGTGAGCAAAAGTAAGCCCGTTCTAGAAAGGGAGAGATAAAATGGAAAGTCATTTCTGGGAAGATGTGGAAAAATGCCAGTTTGAAATTCCTGATAACCTATCACATTAGATCGGTTAATTTGAGGATTATTACCTACATGGAAATCAAAAATCTTTATCACTGAGTGTTTTTCAGAAGAAGACATAAAAATAAATATTAACACCCTGGACAGCAAAAATTCTCATTTACTTCATGCTAATGACTATATACTCAAGAGCAAATTGAGTAGCTCTCCCTTCAAGCCGCCTAGAGCAAAGGATGGTCAATTATACCGGTCCATCAGCTACAGAGTAGGTTAGGTTGGGGAGGGCTAGGTAGGGTAGGTAGGGTTAGGTAGGGGAGGGTTTGAGTCAGTATGTGTAATACCACCACGGCCATGTTCACACTGAGGTGATGGCCGTTACTTTATCATCATTATGTGTCATTGACAAAGAGTGTCTAACAGCCTATTTCAACCCTAAGTAAATACCTCTGGCCAAATCTAGAGTCAGGCTCCAACTCTACTGAGAGAACAAACCTATCAGTCAGACAAAATGATAAATCTGTGAAGTGTTTGGCACAATGCCAAGCAGGTAAATAAGTGCTTCACAAATGCAGATACCAGGGCCTGAAGGAGAAGGGGAAGAGCGCAGGCGCGAGGGAGGAGAAAGCGGGAGAGAAGGAGGGAGAGAAGCAGGAGGAGCGATTCATCAGAACAAAACTGGAACGTCATTTAAATGTGGCCCCATTGTCTCAGCATTTCTCAGACTTCTCCTCTCCTCTGCAACATTCCCGTAGCTCTCCCCTGACATGAGGGCCAACATACTCAGCTCTCCTTGCAAATCACAACTGATCTTCTGGACCCAAGCATTTTCTACACCGCGGGGAGGCATGGCCACTACCTTACACTCCGTAGGACAGAAATCATGCATTTTACCTCCAAGGCTGGACTCCGGGGCTCTAGGCCACCTAAAAGACACTTCAGGTATGAATGAGCAGGTGAAAAAATTCTGGGGGTCAGTGAGTGATTATCTAGCCTCTAACTACAGCTGAGGCAGACGATTTAATGTAAATGTATTCTCCATTGTACACTTCAAGAAATTTTTTACTGACCTGCATTAGCGTGGAGGATAAGGTGTTCTCATCTTATTTAAAGAAAAAATATATGTGTATGTATGAATGCCTGTATACAGACAGTCTTCTATTTGAAATATGGCGAAATGTGAAAGGAAAACCCTTACCCCAGCTCTCCACACCCTTCAAAATTCTGTTTACATCTTTTTTTTTCTCATTACACTCTAACTTCTTTTTTTTTAATTTTATTTTTCTACTATATTTTTTCCAATTTATTTATTTTCAGAAAAACAGTATTCATTATTTTTTCACCACACCCAGTGCTACATCTTTTAAAGGTGACTCACCAGGGCTTTCTCCCTGCCAGGCCTCTGTGTTTCCCCCACAAGAGTCCCAGAGAAGGGCACATCCCTTACAATGCTTCTGCTCTAAGTGGGGTCAACAATTCAAGCAGGAAAACACACAACTCACAACTTGACAGCTAAGGAGGAACTGATCTCCAGCTGTCTGATTTAAAAGTCATATCTCTAAAAAGAAGCTCTGAAAAGGGTTAGTGACTAGAACCGCAGGCAGAAGCCCAGGGCTAGATTCCTTACTTTCCTCTGACTGCTGTGACAGAAAGAATGACACACACCTCAATTTGACTCAGTTTCACCATCCACGAAAATAGAATAGTGATATTTCCCACTCGAACCATAACAGAAATGCACCTTAAGGTCAAAAGAGAAATATAGATCTCTTACAAATAATATATCTTTTTTGCCCTAACCTTCTCCACTGGTTAATTAAATTAGAACCTTCACTACACTTGTAAATATTAGTGAACGTTTCTCACAACTTTTAAGAAAATTTGCAATTTTGAAAACCTGGATAGTTTTTTGTTTTTAATCCAAAAATATAAAAATTTTGGCCTGTTGTCAACAGGCAATATAGATTTGATAATGCATATGTAGGTATTATAATGCTTCCAATAGATATGTCTCCATTTGATAATTTAAAACAATTAGATAAACCCCCTTTTATTAGAAAGCAGTTTATTCAAAGTCTTCCTACCTAATCAGTAATACATAGTCACTTAAAAAAATGAAAATGTGGAGATGCTGATTTACAATGTCTTCCAACACAGTGAATTTGTATCTTGGACTATATATTTTTCAGGTAATCATTCTGTGGGTCTCTTGAAACAACCAGGAACTATAAATGCATTTTCTAATTTCTCCTTTTTATCATGACTAAGAAATTCGGATTTTCATTTTCTACCAAGAGTATGTATTCATTTATTTAATGGGCATATTATCACACAAATATATTTGAGTTTTTGCTTGATGGAAGACACTGTCTGCCAATGCCCAAGAAAATATATGATCAATAAAGAACTGGAAGCCATTTGTATCTGTTTCAGAGCTGATGCTATGCCTTAGTATAGTGAACTTTTTTCTGTGTTCACTCAAATCAGCAAAAGCTCTTAAGAAAAGCTTATAATAAAAGTCTATTAAGACATGATATTTGCAATTTGCCTTAATGGAATTTACAATTTAAGTGGAGGATGGTACCCACATGCATCAAATAATTAGGGAACACTGAAATGAAACTATGTGCTTCCAACTACTACCTACATTGAACAAATCGGTAAATAATACCCACTTTAATTTCTGTTCATAGACAATTTCTTTACACTAAGATTCTCACTTTTATGAAACATAGTAGAAACATAACAAAATAAGAGCAAACATGATTTGTTGCTTCCTAAGTAAAATTCATCCCTTTACCCACTTCCTCTCTTTTCTTGCATATTTGGTTCTTAGAATCTAGTTCTTTCTCTTTCCTCCAGATCCTCAAATTTGGAAGACTTGCTCAATTCCCTCGCTCTCTACTCTCCCTAAACCACACAATATTGTTGAAAGTGTCTTCTGATTTTGTTTATTCTGTTTTAAAGTTTCTCTTTTCTTGGCTCCCCTGGCTTTGGGATATATTGAAGGATTTATTTGGGGGGGTATATTGAAGGGATATATGGTGTCCTTGGATTCCTCAAGTCCTGAACTTAAATCCTGGTTCCAAGGGACACTACCTCTGAAATCTCAAAAAGTTTACTTAAACATCTGAGCCATTGTTTCATTTATAAAATATGAGGTAGGCAGGCACACCTTCTAGGAACTCTTAAATGAACACTTTATGTGAGGTAACATATGCAGAGGTCTTAGAGCTTAACCTCCATTTAATTTTCCTGGATTTGTGTTCCTGCCTCTAGTTGGTCTGTTAAAAGTGTCTGTCTTCTGTATAGCCATGTGTATATATTTAACCTTCAAATATAGATTATAAACCCAATGAAGACAGGTTAATGACTAACAATTATCCATCGACAGATGGCACTGGACCTAGTAGCAAGCTTTGCACATAGTAGGTACCTAATAAATACTAATGACTGAGTAGATGAACAAATACCATATGGTCCAATAAGAGCTCTTAATAAAGAGAAATCCCATCTAGTAAATGCCATCTACATAACTCATCATGCTGAGATCAGAGATAATGACATAAAGATAATCTATTAATTCTTGACTATTAATAGGTACATGCAAATTATGAGTATATGTTATTTTAAATCAACTTGAGATTTTTTGTACTATCAATATTTAAGAATCGATACACACAAAATACATATCTGTTTTTTGAACTATCTAAATATCACTCTGAAACATTTTGAGTAAAACATTTATTTTGCCCATGCCAGAATCAAGTTCTCTCTCACACTTTCAAAATACACATTTGTAAATGCTATTTAAATAGTGAATTTAATGAAGACTCTCAGAACATTAAATATTTGATGTAAACTTTTACATTCTATCTGATTCAATAAATTGTTAGTTAAAAAAATTAATGGAGGGCCATCAAATCTATGACATCACCTAAAATATCTTATCACATGGAACATAAAAACAAATTAAAAATAAAATCTATTTTTGGCATTAGTTCACAGGGGCATAGAAATTCCCACAGTAATACTCCTCTTTCAAATAGAAAAAATATAACTTTCTCATGTAAGCTCCAATTTTTAGTATTCTTGATGTGGTTTATTAGATAAGTGGTTTAGGGTATAAAGACAAACCACAGAATGGTAATATGTTGTAATTGATAAAATTGTTTTCCTTTAGAGTTAATTATTTCACACATAATATGTTATATATTCATCTTAGTTGCATGGCTTCCCAGTAAAATAAGAATGGAGTTTGCTTTTTTGTGTGTTGTTGTATTTTGTTTTGTTTCTAACTAGAGAGAAACTGAGACTCAGAAATCTAGTGTGACTCGGTGGTGAGGTCAGAGGACATCACTCATTTTCTGCAAATCAAGACAATGGGTTCCGCTAAAGTGCCCAATCATCGCCATTCCCACATTCATCTATACTTAGTATATATATGAATGTTCAGACTAGAGTGGGGAAAACAACCAATGGTATCACAAACATATATCCAGAATAAAGTATCATCAAAATTATTACATGCAATTATATTTTATATATAAGGATATATATATATATATATATATATATATTTCCCTAAATTATTTCTTTATTTAATACCCTTTAAGACTAAAATTTTTCATTATTAGGGTTTTTTTCTAACAGAAAGTACAAATTATCATGAGAAAACAAAGTGCTGACATTTTTCTGTCTTATATTTAAGTTTTAACAACTTTTAGGTGACACTTTTCTCCAAGAAAACTTTAATCAAATTTAAGCACAAAAGGTTCTTCTCTGGTTTTGCCATGCCTCATGAGCAAGTTAAATAAAAAGCCAATAGAAACGAACATGTGTAGGAGAGGACATTCAAACGGAGTGTTCCAGCTAAGGTGACACCTGCATTATTACATCTGCCAGAAGTTTGTGGCTGCAGGGAAATGGCCAACTTTACTGAGCTCAATTTAGCACTTGAATGCCCAAGTGGAACTCACCAGGTTTGCCCTAGATTGTTTTCCTAAGCAGTAGGCACACCTATGATTTTTCAGCACCCACCAGTGGACACAGTTTATCACACTGAACACAGTGATGTTCAGATGACAATGGGGCCCTTCAAAAGTGTACTTGACTCTTTCTGACTGCATTGACTATAGCAATAAGTGGAGGTGAAGGAGGAAAAGCAGATTATCAGAATTAAAACAGTAAAAAAAATGAAGGCTATAGAATATTGGACAAAAGCAATTACTGGATAATTTGTACATTAATCCACAGTAAATTGAATTTATATGAACAATTAATAGAGAAATAGATCCAAATCTAAGCCCCCTATACTTACATAGTGGAAACTGTACAATGGTCATATCCCTTCTTTTTAAACCTCTAAATTGGACAACAGATTCATTTTGATATGTCAATCAGAAAGAGCCAAAGCACCCAAAACTCAAAATAAGGAAATAAAAAAATTAAAAAGACACAAGCAGAAGATAAGCAGATACTCAAACCTGGTAATTAGCACCTCATGGTATTTTTTTTCTTGCCTGTTCATGCTGGGTTTTTTTTTTAAGTATCATTATGATCTTTCAACCTAAAATTGCTAATCCAACTTGATATTATAAATTAAAATGCTTGGAGTGTAATGTCCTGAAATAGTCCCTGCTCATAAACAAGCTTTATTACAGTTGACTTCCTTCCTTCCTTGTAGCAGAAGGGGTTCAACTGAGAGATTCTTGTACCTGTGCTTGTCTATTAATTACTAACCTAGTTGAAAACTTTATCATATGTGCTAGTTCGATGGTGATGGGACCGTCATGCTCTATTGACTACTGTTACTATACTGAAAGTGTCTATTATATGTAAACTTATTTCCCTCTGTTTAATTCATCTTGCCACACTCCTCAACATACATGTACAAATATATGTGTGAATACATATACATATTCACATATATATGTGTGTATGTGTATACATATACACACATTTACATATAGCACAGGAGTGAAATTTCAAACATCCTGAGCTCTGGAGTCCTGCTCAGGTTTGATCTCACACCTGTCATTTATTAGTATGTGATAGCAAGGAAGTTGCTAAGTATCTCAGTGCCTCAGCTTACAACTATAAAATCAGGATAATTACTGATCTCCTTAGGTTGTGGTAAAAATTAAATGAACAGTGACTGATATGTAGTCAATAAAGTTTCTGATTATTGTCTTACACTTGGAAGGCACTCAGAATTGTTTGATTGAATCAAAATCTGGTTTTCTCTATTAAAAGATATAATTTTAAATCCGTTCTTTTGTTACTTTAAGGAATCAGTTATATCAGGAGGACCTAGCTGATGAAGACATCTGACATTTGATTTATTTGATTTATGGTACTTGTACTTTTGCCCTTCAGGTCAGGTTTATTTGCATGACCTGAATTGAATCTATCTATATGCTAATGGAGGAAAGGATTACAGGTGAGGTTTTTGTACTTTTTAATAGATCAAAATAAGTATTTTTTTTCTTGTAATGAGTATTTATGAAAATGCTATATGGGAGTAGCATTATGTGTGAAAGAGTGTGGGGAAAATAGACATATTAAATGTGGATAGCTCAGTTGTGAAAGCCAATGGATAGAGCTTATGCAAACGTCGCAGCGCCACTAAAAACTCTGACTGAACTTTTCTTAAACTCCCTGCAAAGTGATCCAGTAACATGAAGTTAACAGGTTAAACACCTAAATCCCAGTGCATATGCATTACAGACATTGGAATCCTGTATGATACAACTCACATCACATTGAGTAAAGAGAAACTTTTCAAAACCTAAAGAAATTCATCGTAAAATATGTTATCACTCTAAGTCGATTAATGCTACTACACCAGCTTATAAATTTGGGGAACTTCCTAGAAACATCAACTTTCCTAGCATTCCCCTGGGCAACAATAAACAATTTAAGAGGAAAAGGAGAAAGTTCGTGAACTCAAGTGGGGAAGCTGTCTGAATAATGGCTATCACCTGAGTTGGTAAGAATGGCTATTGCTTTGGAAGTCTCCAGAGGGCTGCCCTTGCTCTGTTCGTGTACTGGAGATGGCAAACCGAGTTCTGATGGGAGCAAGCACTTGCAGCCTGGACACTGAATTGATTATTCTAACACTGGTCTAAGGTCTCATCGCCCCGGAACTCGGCTGGGATTTCATATATTATCCTCAGCATAACACACGTTCATCTCCACCATTCAAGGAAAGGAATTTCTATAATTTTCACCTTCTCACGGACATGGAAAACTCAGTTACTCCCATAATGCCAACCTCATTACAAACATTGTTTTGTTTTCCCCATTCCAGCCTATGGACACTCACATATACTAAATACATGGGTATATTCCATTTAGGAGTCAAATTCTGAACTTCATCTCAGATGACTGTATATAAATACAAATCATAGACTGGCCATCAATCTGAATGATGTTCTCATCCTCTGCTAGTAAAGATGTTTATTGGATTTTAGAAGAATTTTAGCACGATTAACAACTGTAAAATAGAAATTTTTGTTCATTAGCATAATGGAGTGTTATTGATCTTCTGATAAGAATAGCATTTGTATTACTTGCTATCACAGCTTCTTTTAAAAAAATACATCTGGTATTAAAACAAGTGACAGTGCATCATCACGAAAGTTAAGAAATAGCCTATTGTAAAATGCATAAGCAAATGCAAATTGAGTGACTCTAAAAAATAGTCTTTAAATGTATCTGCCCGAAATCACAAAATACTCTTCATTATAATATGTAGCTTTTTCATTTTCAGAGGGAAATGAGGGAAAACCTTCTTAGGCATTCACGGTGTGCCAAGGGTCCTTTACATTTATATTGTTTAAGTTTCACAGTAAAACGATCAAGCAGACGTTAGCAGAAAGCATGTGAGGCCAGAGAAAGGAGGGGGCGGTCACGTGCAGTTCCACAGTGGGGAAAACTTCACACGGATCCATCGGACTAGCTCCAAAGCCTGTACTCTTTCCAACACACAAGAAAGGAACCAAGTGAAACTTAACCCACATCTGGCGTTCTATACTTTGTCCCTTCTTAAAGTTTCCCCTTTTCTCCCAGCTGAGATTCCCCAGTGCCTGTTTTCCAGAGGACCTATCAGAAAAGTGCAAAGGGACCTCAGCACACTGGCTGCAGAGAGATGCCAAGGAGAGAGAATTTGGCGGCCATGTCAAATCACACCAAATAGTTACCTCCTGGGTCTACAAGGAAAATCTGCCTTTCCAATGCTGGAACAGTTGAGATTTTGAAATAAAGTGAACCACAGATAAATGTAAATGAAAAAGAACTGATCTTCATAAACTTTTTGCAAACTGGCAATGCGTAATTCAGCTATCTAATGTCAATTGCTAATAGAGTTATTATTACTGTTGGAGTAGTATCTGCCTTGATGACTATGCCTTCTTGGATATATGCAGAGGCTGAGAAAAAGCAGAAGACACCATAATCTAGGGTAATGGTGAAGATAACCAAAATAGGACAACAAAACTCAAGTCCTACACCCTTACACTCCATCAGCTACAATATCCATTCAATTTCGGACCTCTGTGTACCACACAATGACTGAGACAGGTAGCTTCAGTGGACACCTATTCTTTTTTTTCTCTTTCTTTCTTTAACTTATCTAACACTTCTAAATAACAATCATTTTCAAATTGCTGTGTGCATCTAGGATACTCCAAAAACAACCAAAAAATAAAATAAAATAAAAAAACAAAAAAACAAGAAGAAGTAAACAGTAAAGTGTCATTCAGAAAATAGTGAGTTCAAGGTTTAGGTTTACCAACACCATGGATCACCTGTGGAGTCCTTAAGACAAAAGATGACTTTGAATATAATGTTTTAGACCATTCTAAATTATTAAAAGCTTTATATAAACATTTTTAATGTTGATCAATACGGACAATAGAAAATATGTCTATTTACAAATGTGCTTATGCCAGAAAATGAAACCTAAAAACATTAAATTGTCAGCAAATAAATGTAAAAGAATGTGGAAGTCAAAAAGATAAGTGATCTGTAACAATAAGTGGGTCTAATCCTCCAAGGACATTTTTCACTCTCAATATACACTTATTTCCGCTTAGTTAGAATTTCAACCTGCTTTCTGGTTGCAAAAAAAACTATTCAATTAAAACATAGAATGGGTCCAAAAATCAGAATGTATATCAAGTGAAAATTTAAATCACAACAATAGCTGCTATTTTTCACCCCAGGTCTCTCCCACTGCTACAACCGTCACACTGTAAGTTTCTAGCACCCTCCTGTGGTTTAATTGGGGTGGTTTCCTAGGCATTTGAAATCAGTTGTCTGAAACTGGAAGCCGTAGAACAGACTATAATTCAACATGGAAGTTCTGCTGGCCTCGTTAACCAAAGAAAGGAAACCTCAAGTCAGCAAAATTCTAAGATGAATGTATAGGCTCAATTGTTAACGTATTTGCTGTCTAGTGTTCATTTTATGTGATCACTAGGAAGGATGACTTATAAGCAACCACAGCTAGTTTCATTTTTGGCAGATTGGAATCCCCCATTTTCAAAACCAAGCATTTGTTGTGGGCAACTATTCAATAGATGAAAAGGAACCTCGTTTTGCTCAAAAAGAAAAGTAAGTGTTATTACTGCCCAGTTCGTGTGCATCTTGATTAGATAAACACAGTGACTCAATCATATGCCACAGATGAAGGCTTTGAGAACTTTCCACTGTCTTCAACATTTTAAGTGATTAATATTTTTACATTTACTCTAATCATTTGAGAATAACTTACCCCCCCCCCAAAAAAAACCATTTCCTTCTCTCTAAACATATGCCTAGGCTTGTAATTGAGACCTTTTCCTAATAATTATGTATTTCCAAGCCTTCTTAAAGGCAGGAAGCTAAAGAGGATTATACTTTCTCTCTCTCCTGGATTGGTAAATGTTCCTCTTATCAAAGATCCATGATTAAAACCTATCTGTGATTTCATAAGCCTGAGGTGTCCCAACAAACGGTCTTCTCATGAAAAATAAAGAAGTAGATTTTAAAGCACTGATGTTATCAGAATATTCCGAACATGAAATGAAATTTTAAAAATAATTGGCCATGAAGGAGATAAAAATGTAAATTAGTGAGAGGTAAAGAATCTATTAACAGAACTTGAATGTGGCTTATTTGTATGCTGAACTAGAAGTCCCAATGTTAAAAATACCAGTAGAATGCAAGAGGAATACATTTGCTCATCAATAGACAGCAATATGTAGGTTGATATTAAGAGAAAAACCAACTTCAGAACTTAGAAATATTATAGAAAATAAGAATATTATTCATTTATTACTGATTAATAACATTTTGATCTAGGTAATTTTTGGTAAGTTAAATAGCACATGAATTCATAGATTTTATAACTTCAAAATACTTAATAAAAATACCACAATGTTTGAGGGCAATGGTAGGGGTACAAGACTGTTAAAAAGACACCTTTCAAAAGGTAAACATTTAAAACTGCTATTTCTTGATGGCTACTGCTTACCAACCTTGGCACTACGAACTTCACTGAAGAATTTTGAATGGAAGAATTTTGGCTGAACGCTTGAGGGTAAGAGGAAGACAAAAGCTGCACAGAAGCTATCTGGAGCGACTCAGAACACTGCCTTACCTGTTGAGCCCTTTCAGTGTCTGTTCCATGTTTAAAATGTCACGCATCTTATACAAAAACAACTTGTCAATGGATGTGAGCTTCATAATCTCCTCAAGGGACATGTTGTCTTCCAAGGCCTGCCAAAAGGAGAAGAGATGCTTTCTTTGGCAAACATTTTATAAATGTCTTATTTGGTTGAAAACATATAGCAACCATTCCTCTCCATGTTATTGGGAGAGCTTGAGGCTATAGACTGAGAATGGAACCGATATTCTACCATTGATGTTCCTCCAATAAACCTACCAACGCTGCCAACTATATCCGCTAATGGCGCGCCGAGGAGGTGTTTTGAGTTAATCAGAGCAGTCTGTGCTCCAAAAAATCCCCCTGACAGCCTCTGCTTCCCTGCTTTTTATATAACCATGTTGCTAATTATATCCTAAATTTGGTACATCTCTTTGGAATTAAAGAGAATCTCTTGAAACTATAGTTAAGTCAAGTTGGTAGGAAAATCTAGAATCAATACAATGATCATTTAACTTGTATTTTGGAAAATTACCCTTTGGCAAATACCATAGTTTTATTACCTCATTCCACGCTCACACAGACCAGTCAGTGAAAATTTATGGATCAAATCTGGCTTACTGTTATTTCTTTAGAATATTTCCTCAGAGAGGACTTCAAACAAAAAATTATTTTGAATCAGTTACTATGACTTTTGTGCTAAGACAGGCATTTTACAAAATCCTAATATATTCCAAAACAGTGTAGCAATAACTTCTGTTCTGATAGGCAGCTCAGCTTTTTCCACAAGCTTACTTTAGCAATTTCTCAGAAGTAAAATTACAACGATGGGTCATTAAGCTGAGTAGAAAAGGCAATGGAAAGAAGAGATAAATGCTCAAAACCCAAACCCTGATATTCAAAAGGTATCCACTCTTCCTCTTTACTATTTTTAGATGTATGTTTATACTCAATGAAAATTAATAATCAGATAATACTCCAAAACCACATATTCTAGAAATGGCACACTCTATTTTAAAATCCCATTAAGAAATTTATGTAACTAGTAATTCTGCTGTTATATTTCAACTCGAGGAGCTTAATTTTCTTTAAACTTGCACTGATTTCTAGCACCAGAGAGACAATGATCATAAGTGTTGAGAGACAGCTCAGCTCATAATTCTGTCAACTAGCGTAAGACGACACCTAATGGGAATACTCAAAGTCTTGCTCATTCTATAATTCTATTCATGTTTTTTGTTGTTGTTTAATTCTCCCTGTATATTGCCAGTATTCTGTCTCATTTTCCAAGTGATTAAAGGTGCAATTAGCTGTTGGCCATCAACACTATGAGGGGGATAGAATCTTAAGGCAGTGACACTTTTGACAGAGCAGAGGAAGTTTTCACATGATCACACACTCTCAAGACCTCACGGTTGTCAGAGGGCCTAGAATCTTGGATTCATTTCACCACGAGGAAGGACAACTACAGTCACACCCCCGGAGTCTAACTGAAAGCCAGGTCCTCCCCGTCTTACGAACTCGTCTTCAAGCACCCCAGCTTTGCCACGTCACACAGCTACAATGAAGTTCATAATGATCCCGAACAAGTTTGAGGTTCCTTTAATGTTTCCCAAATCAAAAATAATGCCCTGTATTCTCCCCAGATCAAAAGAGGTGATGATCCAGTCATCCTGAAATAAGACTGCAGCAAAAATCAGGCCTCAGAGCAACTTGCCCTTTTGTAAGGACCATGAAAGCGAGGGAAGATTTACTGCCGCCTTTCATTCATTTTCCCCTTCAGCCCTCCACCGTCCTCACTCTTTTTGTCAAAATCACCAAGTTCCTGGTTGCTGGGGCAATGAACAGTAATGATGACCTCTAACAAACAGAAATCAGTTCCTTCTGCCTTCTGCCGGCACGCTGGCAGACAGTAATTTATACCTCAGACCCTGCACTTCTTGCTTCTACGGAGGGTGCTCTGTGCGAGAAAGGACCTCCACACATTTCCCCTGAAATCTCATCCTTTATAAGTCTGTTAGAAAAGAATGAGAGATTTGCTTGAGCTTTTACAGCCTTGCCGGGAACTTGGAAATACTTCCCTTTTTCATCCCCCTCAAAATGGCAGAAATACGATTACTAGACTTAAGGAAAAAAATCCATTTACTGCCCCTTGTCTGGAAAGAAAAAAATCATATGAATATGAATCTGGTGGAATGCTTTTTTTTTTTTTTTTTAAGGCAGTGACACTCCCCTCTCAGCAGGACTCGGTATATGGACCTGGAAGTTGCAGTGAGTTCAAAACCATTCACAGCATTTTGCTGTTGCTACAAAGGCAAATTACAAAGACAGATTTCCTCTTTAAAGACAAAATTCCTATTTTCATCAACTCGTCGCACACGCACACACGCATGTATAAAATGGTCAGCGGGGCTTTGTAGCTCCAGGGTGGTTTGATACTGTTGGAGGATTAATGCCTAAGCTTCCTTAAATGTCAAAAAGCCATTCAGGGATTTCTGACCAGACAGGTCCCAGCTGCCCAAGTCACCTTTTATAAAATCAGATGAGCTGAAACTTCAAAACCCTACGCATAGTAAACATGAAGGGAGATTAATATGGCATTTAATTTGCATAAAAGGGAACTAGGGGGTGGAAGTGAGAACTGTAGGGCTTTTTTGTTCTAAAAATAAGACCGATAAAATAATTACACAAAAAAGCCTAGAATCACTGAAGATCTTTATAGTCATTGTTTTCTAAAAACAGAAAATGATGCAAATAAAGATTATTCTAAAGTCTGAGGTAGCATGTACTAAATGATACTGTTTTATGCATCTTCCTTTCTAAAATACAATTTTATACATTTTCAAGGAACAAGTAATCCAAGGGATAAGAAATGGCAGATCAATACAATCAGACCTACTTAAGAGTATTGATAAGATATATTCTAAAAGGAAGGAACATTTTATCTATGTGTTCTTCAGGCCAGGTTCAAACCAAATTTTTAAAGGAGGGGGTAATATTTCATTAATTATAGAATAATCTGAAAAAAGCCACAGAAGTCTTCAGTATAATGCTAGTGAAGAAAATTATATTTTTCCACCAAATCCCTGAATTCAGAACCATTTTATGTTTCAGTTTTACTTTAAAGTCCTGGTTGTCGGGGTGCCTGGGTGGCTCAGCTGGTTAAGCGTCTGCCTTCAGCTCAGGTCACGATCCAGGAGTCCTGGGACCGAGCCCCACATCACATTCCCCCGCTGCTCTGCGGGGGGGCCTGCTTCTCCCTCTCTTCCCCGCTCATGCTCTGTCTTGCTGTCTCTGTCTCTGTCTCTGTCTCTCTCAAATAAATAAAATCCTTTAAAAAAAATAAAAATAAAAATAAAAAAATGAAGTCCAGGTTAGCTATATTCTGAAGGAAACAGTCGCTCTGGGCCCCTTATCACATATTACCTTAGCGATGGCATAGATACGGGTGCTGGATGGTTCCGCAAGCTCTCTTCTGAGATCTAGGTTGGCTGGCCATTCTTTGTTCATTGGGAGACGGGAAGTGAAGCCATCTATAGATGGGTGGCACATTCTTAAGGCTTTCTGGAAACTTTCCTCAAAGGTGCGACCAATAGCCATGACCTGTAATGCACATTTAAGAACATGTATTTTTAAAAAGAGCTTATATATTTTGAATCTGAAACAGAAGTAGAAATAGATGTTCTTCAGAAAAGATGTAGGAACAAAACATATAAGATTATTACTGAAATTTAGGTGTTATTATTGTTACTTTTCTTTCTCTCTCCTTTTCTCCATGGTTTTGATAGAATGGGTCTTTAACAATCTTAGGTCAGTCGTCTGCCACACCAGGAATTTAGCTTTATTTGCTGGGACTGTTGAGGAAGTTGCCTGCACCTGCTCTGAATCATAATATTAAACTAAGGAATACATGGAAAGAGCATATGGACACTTTCTTAATAAAAATCTTGCTTTTATGCAAATGTTCTTTAAAACAGAAAACAAATAAAGAGAAGTCAGACATATATTAACACAAAAACAGAACTATTCCCAGATGGGTTATCAGTCACAATCCAAGACAGGTTGGCTTTCTTTATAACTAAGCATTAATATTAATAAAACCTTCAGAATTATAATGATTACTGACAGATTCAGATCTTGAATGTAGGCGGAGTCTAAACTCCCCAGGACAAATTCGACGTGTTTTCCCACCATCTTTACAGCTGATTGTACACGAATCAATTAGGAAGACCATGTGGTGATTTCATTTGGACAAGTTACAACTCAGAACTAAACTTAAATTGCCTTCAAGCCTAACCAGTTATTTTCAGTGGCTAAACACTGTCTTTGAATCTTTCCACGGAATAATAGATTGCTATGCATTTTTGGTCTCCAACTTAAAATAATAACAGTGACAATGTTGCCTTCAGTAAACTTCCAAGATTCCTCAAATAGACCCAGGTTCCCATTCGTGTCGGTTTGATAAAACTTCATGTCAACTGTGTGACAAGATATATATTCAAAGATAGCTAAAGCCAAACAGATAACATTTCACTCTGCTGCCAATTTAATTAGAAGTAAGGAAGATTTTCAAGTACCGAGGTAAATAAAATATTAGTCCAATTCAAATAGGCAACTTGCGAGGCATAGGGGTATTTGAAGGGGTACACAACATGGTCCTAATACTTGCTAGCCTAAGCCTGAGAGAGACTGCCAGGAATGAAATATTTTACAGTCCTATCAAATGAGGAAAATATTTCTGGAATATTTAATACAGTTTATAAATATTACATATTTAAAAGTTGGCCATAAAGTAATGGGTTCTATAAGTAACTCGCCATAAATAATTATTTGTAAGTATACTGTACATAATGGTATGTAAAATATGTTCAATGAAAGAAAAATTAACATACCTATATAATAATAAAGGAGTACATAACTGTATTTGCTCAAAGTTTGTGCTTTTTAATATTTTATATTGTTAAAATTCATCTTCATTAAGTGAAAATTTCACCATTTTTCATTGGAATAACTGACATGGCCCTAACTCTATTCTCTGACCCTATTCCTCTCCATTATCAAAGTACCTGTATGTAAATACTGTATCTTAACTTTCACCACAGTTGAATTCATATTACATTTGGTTCTATTTATATATTCTGAACTTACCAACTGCAGATAACACATAATAAATATCTACATCTTATTCTGCATCTTGCATGGAAATGCTTCCTAACTTGAGTTGAATTAAATGTATGATGGGAAATATTCACACAACAAATGTCCCTTAAATGTCCCTTTAATGAAAACATTACAGGAATTATCTCATATTCCTTGGCCTATAAATTTTACTGTAATCAATGTGAAAAAGGGATACTTCCTACAAAATAAACTAAGTAACAGTTGTTTATTTGGCAGAAAAGCTACCAACAAAACTTCATGGCATTTGAGTTTTAATTCTATTGTGCACCATGAAGCATGAGAGGAAAAATAAGATTTAAAGCAGCTAGGAAGGACTACTGGGTTTTTTGGGGTTTTTTTTTTTACACAACTAGTAGGGAATTTTAATTTAAAAGGTTAAATTTTCTTTATCTGTCATTACTTTAAAATCTTGCATTGATATCCTGGAAAGTAAGGAAACCAAAATAATAATAATGGTCCCTTGCATGCATGAATATGATTGAGCAGTAAAATGTCTTTTTTTTTTCTCTTTTCTCCTGCATTGCTGATGGATTTAAGCTGCACTTCCTGTGATTGATGGTGCGTATTTCTGCAATGGCTAGTCTGAGGGTAGGTAATAAGCTGTAACATAGGGCAAATAAAGGCCAATATAGAAAAATAGGTCATAAGTAGTTCTTTGCTCTGTAGTCTAACCAGTTTAGATATCTAGACATAGATGAAGAGCTCCTATGTTGACCATATAAAGACAAAGATGAGATAAAATAAAATAGATGATAGGTCAATACATTGATAGAGATTGAGATTCACGCATCTGCCTGTCAAATAAATAAATAAAATCTTTAAAAAAAAAAAGTTCTACCCATAAACAATGACAACAATACTAATGAAATACATTTACTGAAGATTCATTATGAATCTACCTTAAAAGACATTACTAAAAATTTACATGTATTAATCCTAAACCTTATAAGAACCCCCCAAGATATGTGTTATCATTTTCCAGTTTTCGGATGGAAAACCTGAGGACCCGTGTCTCCCACGAGTGTCTGTAACTGGTAAGTGGCAACACCAAGAGTAAAACCCAAGCTCATTTGGTTCCAAGGCTCATGCTCTCTCCAAGCTGACTAGATGCAAGCAGAAATAAAGCCCTTGGTTGGGGAGGGAAGAGAGTAACTGTCAGAGACTGGGGGTCTCCATTCCTTTCTTTCATCTTATACTGAGGAGCGCTCCATCTTTGAAGATGGATTAATCAAAAGCTAATTTTAATTTCAAATACCATAAAAAGGAAAATTATGAAAAGTCTAAAGCCCCTAAAAGCTTAGACCATTTCAATATAATCAAAGAGGGCTTCATATCCCAATTTTAAACTTTACAGCTAGATGTGACATGGATCTTCTAGTCCAGCCCCTTCTTTTTAGACATGTAGAAAGTGAGGTCTAAGGAGGGCAAAGCCACAGTGTGTGTGGACAGATTAAAATTAAATTCTTAACCTCAGTGCAGTGGACTTTTTGGTATGCCACTTTATATCATGTTATTTTCTAGATTTGATTATAAAACACATTATAGCTCAATTATTTATGAAAATGTGTTTTTCATATGTGTAAATATATTATACACCCACATATATAGCTTCTCCTTTTAATTAGAAGCTTTTAAGATCCATTAAGTGGTCATGTAACAAATGCCTTATGTTAGTAGTCAGAGAGATGTTGAAACACCATGGAGGAAATGAAATTCCCATATATCCTTTAATCAGGAACCCAGTATCTAGGAAACCTGAAGACTTTCAAGGATATTAAATATTTGACAAAATAGCTGAGAATAAGAATAAATAGAGGAGTAAACCAAAGACTCACCTCTCCCACACTTTTCATAGAGCTACCAATTCGGCTAGATGTTCCATGAAAACGATCAAGATCCCAGCGAGGAATCTTAGTAACCATATAATCCAGGCTAGGTTCAAAGCAGGCTGATGTTTTCCCTGATACAACATTCTTGATTTCTGGAAGTGGGATTCCTAGGGCAATCTTTGCAGCAATAAATGCCAGTGGGTAGCTATAAAAGAGGAGATTTTTTTTTTTTTTCTTTCAGCAATGAGCATTAAAAGCAGCCCAAGACATAAATTGGTCTTAGAAATTCTGGTATTATTCCACATCAGTATGTAAAACACATCTGGTTCTCTCTTCTGTATGAAGACTTAATAGCCACTTATAAAATAGTGTGAGTCATGATAAAGTAGAGAGGCACGGATCACAAAAGAATTCACTCTCTATGCCTGACATTCAGGGCAACAGCTGACAACCTTCACCTCTTTAATCCAAAATCAATGACTTCCTTGATAAGGTGCTCACTTTTGTAGAGCCTCGGCTAAGATAAGAATCTGAAAAATATTATTCTGAAAAGATATATAGATGTCTGCACCTAGGAAGACAGGAAGACTTAGCTGGTATTATGGGGTATGCAATGGTCAGAAAATGTAGTCATTGCAAGCTAAGGTCCTTGCTTTGTCTCCAAATTATTTCTGAGCTTGGGACTCCTTACAAAACTAACATTGTAGTAACTTAACTAGATAGTTTTGATAATTATATTTGAGGAAATAATTCAAAGAACTGTAGGATTACATATGATTCTTTAATATATCTCCCCCATCTGACAGATGAGGAAATTGATAGAGACAATAAATGATGTGTCCAAAGTCAATAGGAGAATTGGAAGGAGAACACAGGTCTCCTGACTCTTGCTCAGGGCAACACTGCACTGGCACTCCACGCAGCACTGTGGAGCCATATTAAGCAAAAATGCCATGAAATTTAAATGCCATGTGCTAAGTATATTAATAGAAAAAAGTACTAGTTAATGTTCCCTCCAATTATGCTCACTGGCAGTTTTTAAATGGGTAGCAAATTCATTTATTTGGTTGCAATATTTATCTATAGAAAAACCCTACAGTGTTTGGTCCTGTGGAGTTTGGCTAAAATAAAACAATTTATTGAATGTTTGAATCAAGTAAACTATACTAGTTACCTACCATGTACTAAACACCTGAAGAAACCAGTTGAGGACTAAAATTGAGAATTAATTCTCACTTTTTAACAATATCTGCAAAGTGCAATTAGGAAGCAGATTTTTTGCAGCCTGCTTTGACCACCCAGATTTTGATTAGTTTATGATTAGCCAGCAAACAAAGCCAGCTAGCAATATCATTTGCCTCAATCTGGCAGCAAGCTCATTAATAAGCATGTCCTTAGGGTCCTAAATGATTTGCAGCCAGCATACAGAAACGGGGACTGTAGCTTGTAAATGCAGCTCAGTCTTCCACTGGCTGTCAGTTTTCCAAAACTATCTGTGAAGAATCTGCAAACACATGGTCAATCATTCTGATCTTACCCAGTGGCCTTTGAGGCCAGGGCAGAGCTTCGGGACAATCTGGCATTCACTTCAATGATGCAGTATTCCATTGAGGTAGGATGCAGGGCAAACTGAATGTTGCATTCACCCACAATGCCCAGGTGGCGAACAACATTGATTGAAGTACGTCGCAACATCTGAAACTCTGCATTGGAGAGGGTCTGGGCAGGGGCCACGACAACTGAATCACCTGTACATCGAGCAACACTTGTTATTTGGTACCATATCTGAATAACTAACTTTAGTGACTTAGAATTTATTTGTGTGATACAAGACACAGATTAGTCTAAAGGACTGTTGGGAAAATTACTGTCTCGATGGGTACATAAAAGGCACAGCAGATACTCTCCCCTCTGATTCTTGTTTTGCCTGTATTACTCTGAAACATTATTGACAGAAACCCCTCTAACCTCTCCCAAGTTCATCTAGCTATCAAGGCCTCAGTCATCTACTGACCAGATTGACATTAACTTCTTCAATCTTCAATCAAACTCTTCATCTCAAAATCTCTCTCTCTCTCTCTCTCTCAAGTTCTCTCTTCTGTAAATGATCATCTTCTCTTCACTCAGACTGGCTCATCCCTCAGTTTTCCACATCTCATCCCTTTCCATTGTCTCACCCCTCTCGAATCATAGCCCTTGTATATTCAATCTCTTAGTCTTTAGCCACCATCCCTCCTGCCCACAAACATGCTCAGATTTCCTGCCCCCCACACCGCCAGTCAGAAGAACATCTCTTTATTCTTCACCTGACTAAACTTCTTGAAAGTTTCCCAATTCTGTGTATCCCTCATTGCCATAGAGTTCTTTTCAATATGGCTCCCATAAACAACTTTGCATTGAAACTGTCCTCTTGAACGTCCAAAAACCCACATTAAATTCCTAATTCTTGACATTTCACATTTGATAAAGCCAAAACCAAAGCTCTTTTGTGAAATATTTTCTTGCGTTGGCTTACTTGTGTACTACCCTGGTTTTCTTCCTACCACTCCCTTCCTTCTCTTCCACACTAACCCTTCCTCTTACTCATGCCCTGTAAATCTAAACAGGTCCCAAGTTCAGCCCTTGACCCTACTGTCTTTCTTTCTATGTCTATGCCCTTGAATACTTAGTCTATGCCTCCAGCTTCAGTTATGGCCTTCACACCAATGACTCCCATGACTTTTATCAACTTCTTTATTTGTATCCCCCTTTCTTGAATTCCAGCTCCATAGTATCAACCCTCTTCTTGAGAATTCCATGCATGCCTCAAAGTTAGCATTTCTATATCCTAAGTCATCCCTTTTGCCCTCTCATCTAACTAGTTCCTCTTCCTAAAAAACTTATTTCTCCTATTTCTATTACTTGTGGCTATTTGTTTTATTCACCTGGTAACTAATATCTTCATCTGATTTAAGCCTTCTTATCCTCATTTTTTACTTTTCAACAGCAAGTCTTACAGATTTTACCACCACTACATTCCTTACATATAACCTCATCCTCAAATGAAATCAGGATAATACGTGCCTTACTTCATAGGGTTTTTGAGAAGATCAAAATTAATGTGAGGTTATTTTCAGTACTAAGAAATACGATTTTGTGTAAAATTTTATCACTAGTCTGTCAGCTAAGAACAGTAATTTAAAGAAAAGACCTTAGTAAAGACATCTGTGGGTCATCAGAAGCATGAACTGAAGGCATTACTGTAATTCCTCAAGATTCTTTGCCTACCTGTATGAACACCCATGGCATCGACATTTTCCATGTTACAGACAGTGACACAATTATCATCAGCGTCTCGGACCACTTCATATTCTATTTCTTTCCAACCTGTCACTGACTTCTCCACCAGAATCTGATTGGTCATAGCAAAGGCCTAGAAATTGGTGACAAAAGACACCATAGAGTCAGAAAAGGCACTGGTTTAGACATGGACAGTTGGCAAAATGCCCTGGCCTAAATCCTGGTCAGCATCAAAGTCTGAAGCCTGGTCTCCGTCCTCCTCCATGCTCCAGAAGGCACAATGTGTCAGAAAATCAGTGAGGTACTAGGAATAGCATCCTGCAGTGAATGCGCTTGATTTACATTATTGAAGCTTGCCATTCAAAGTGCTGATATGACATTAAATCAAACTAATTTAGGAAAAAGAGAAAATAATTGAGCAATCAGGCAGAGGGAAATGGAATTATTTCAGCAGCAAGGCTTCTGTAAAACCAGAAAATGTGATAAGTGCGAATAAATATAGAAAAATAAGTCTAAAGACTCTGGTTTTCTCTAAAATAGCTGAGAGTGTTTTGTACAGTGACATACACAATAAAAGTCAGTTGATGTTGATGAGGAGAAGAAAGGAGATAATGATGGTTGTAAACAGTTAGCCAAGATGGCATACGAAACTTGGGAATTAGAAGAATCATATGCGACTATTATTATGGTTAATCACCACCTAAGTGCTTAAATACCCTGAGTCATATATCATGTGTGCCTGATTAAACAGATATGAATTAGTATAATTATCATTTCGTATTTATTGCGTACCCAATGGTGGATAGAATACTGAACCCAAAATATGAAAGAGACTGTCTCTGACCTTAGGACATTTAGTGTCTGAATATCCAAGACAGAATTGGCCCCCTTTGTCTTGTAGTATTTTTGATTTGCAACAGCAGCGAGAAAGGAAGAGAAAGCAATTGGGGAAAGTACTTTGAATTTTTTCTAATTATTAGCAGGAAGTATAATGAAATAACTCAGTGTTAGTTGGGGGTGTGTGTGTGCGCTTAATGTGTCTCAACACTATCTTTTTAACCTCAGTCAACACTACAGGCTCTCCCATGTCCAACTGAAAATGTAACACATTTGTCCCCACAGCTGCCTGATGATGAGGTTTTCAAAGTGGTTAGAAATCTCTGTAGCCAGCATGAACAATTTAATAATGATTCATCTGTCATTAGAATTGCATGCTAAAAGAGGAAGTCTGGGAAACAAAGGGTATGGACTGGGGAAAGCTCTCTGCATTCTAATGGACCGGGCTGGATGTTTAGACACAAGGACAATTGAGATCAAATTCACCTGTTGCCTCAACTTCCTTCTTTCCAGTCTTAGATTTTATACAAAGACGAATTTTGAGACCTAGATGAGTTAATACTACTTCGAAAGGTGCTAAATATAATCTCAAGAGAATAAGGAGTACTTTAAGAATTAATGATAAAAATAATTATTTGAATGGAAAAGCTATGTTTTTCAAAAAAAAAAATCCAATTCACTATTATTATTTTAAGGAATTTAAATAGTTAAAAACTATTCCATTCCGAAATTGTTTTCACTGTAAACCTTTTCAGACAATTCAGTATTCAGAATTTTTACACTCTAAAAATATATTTTTAATAGAGAATAAGTATACATGAATACTAGTATTGAAAATATTGAGAACATCTAATATACCAGAGGGAAAAAAATTGCCTCTATAAACACGTCTTTTCTTTAAATACATGATTCATAACTCCAGAATGGAAACAAGAAATATTTATATTGGGGCACCTGGGTGGCTCAGTGGGTTAAAGCCTCTGCCTTTGGCTCAGGTCATGATCCCAGGGTCCTGGGATCAAGCCCTGCATGGGGCTCTCTGCTCAGCAGGGAGCCTGCTTCCTCCTCTCTCTCTGCCTGCCTTTCTGCCTACTTGTGATCTCTGTCTGCCAAATAGATAAATCAACAAAATCTTAAAAAAAAAAAAAAAAGAAAGAAAGAAAGAAATATTTATATTGATATATTTTCCTTTTGGGGGTTTTGTTTTGGCAACTTTAGAAACACTAAATCCAAGCTGATAACAAGTAAGTTTGTCATTATAGATGTTTAAATATATTTAATTTTATTTATCTGTTCTCAAAATCCTATGACAATTCAAGGGCTGCACTTTGTTTCATACTAAAGAGTAAATAATAACAGATAGTATTTACTCAGAACTCTCCAAAGTAACTCCTTTTTTTTTTTAAGATTTTTATTTATTAATTTGACAGACAGATCACAAGTAGGCAGAGAGCCAGGCAGAGAAGGAGGAGGAAGCAGGCTCCCCGCTGAGCAGAGAGCCCAATGCCATGCTCTATCCCAGGACCCTGAGATCATGACCTGAGCTGAAGACAGAGGCATTAACCCACTGAGCCACCCAGGCGCCCCTGCAAAGTAACTCTTAAAATAATCCTGTGAGATTCATGTCCACAACCATCAAGGTACACGGGCCTCTTGGCTCTACACATATTCATTCATTCAGCCAGCAATCACTGAGACCCCTACTACCAGGCATTGTTCTATTTTGTAAGGAGAGAGCATGGGCAAAATTCTTTGCTTTTGTGGAGGATGTTTTCTTTGATAATGTCTAATTTATTTTTTGGAACACATCTTAATTTTCTTTTTAATACTTAAGAATGTATTTGTTTAATGTATTCAGTAATATATTAAAATTATTTTGATAAAACACAAATTTTGAAAACTCAGATCTCACTTTTGCTTAGATGAGTGTGCAGCAGTTGGCAGGGAGAGCTCATTCATTCGTGATACCAAAAGGTTTATACTGTATATATTTTAAACACCTGACTTTGAGGAAAAGCCAAATTACTCAATGTGTTTTGTTTCACTTTAGATGTTATCTGTGTCATATTATTTCAAAAAATAGTAGAAAATGGGACATCACATTCACTTTTTTTAATCACTAAAATATATTTTAGCATCATGTGTATTTGGGAGCAGATTCTGAAGCAGAGAGAGATGGAATTGAATTGAGTTTATGGCGCTGAAATCAAATAGTACAGTAAAGATCAAGTGACTATCATCAGTTAGTATGATCACCGATAGTCAGAGTGACCATCAGTTTTCCTAGGATCTTCTGGATTAATGCTGTGTTCCAATGTAAATAACTGTACTGCATTTCCCTTCCAAAGGTACCATCTTTTGGATACTTTTAGAAAACATGACAGTGGTTTAATAATAGAGAAAAGGTCATTTCTCATCTACATAACTTTCTCTAACTGAAAGGGCATATCGAATCCATTTTCTTGGTTGGTAAGAATTTGGTCTGTGAAAATACAAACCTTTGTACTGAGGTCCAGTAAGGTCTCCTTAGTGGGACAGATGCCGGAGCCTAAACCACCCAGAGCATAGGCAGAACGGATCATCACTGGGTAGCCAATGGTGTCTGCTGCTTTTAGAGCATCCTCGATCTAGCAAGGAGAAAGATTCAAAGTCTTAAAAGCTGACCACACTAGCAGAAAAGACCATATCAAGAAAGTATAGCAATTCAGGTAAGTCAGTTTCTTTGGGAAGAATGACTACAGAAATGCTCTATTATTCTTTCATTTCCTTCTGAAAAAGAAGTAAAGTTTTACAAATTTAAAGTAAAAAATCCTATTTTTTTTAATACACAGCAAAGGCTTTCATTTATCTTTTTATTGTAAATTTTGTTCTGTCATATAAAAAAAAAATGAAACAATGGCCCAAACTGAAATAATCATTATGAATTTGAGAATGGGAGCCATATTGAATTTTTAAATTCAATTTAAAAGTCTTCATCTCTTAATGATACAAGGGTTTCTACTGCCAAAATGAACTTGATATTACTGCAACAGGCCATTAGGAATACTGTACAGAAAGAGAGTTTTCATTTTTCAAGTTCAGTCAGAGAGTAGTCCCAGAAGCTTGGATTTTTTTTTTTTTTCAAACTTACAGAATACAACATATGGTGGCTATATTTTTCTGTCATGGAATATTATTACACTACCAATGGGAATGTAATTACACCTTTCCCATATGCCTGTTTCTCATCCTGAGGAAGCAAGGACATAATTAAATCTGGCAATGAAAGAATAAATGTATGGCAGGAGCTTTCCAAATGTTCAGCAGAGCTATCCTGGGACTATTCCTGACTGACAGCTCTGCAACATAGTATGTACTTGGTAGCATTCTTTTCTGAAAAGTGCGTGGTCCATTTTAGTTGTCCCAGCAGTACTTGCCCTGTTTCCTAAGAATTTGCCTACTTTTGCAATGGGAAAGTTGCATTTAAAAAACTGCCTCCAGAACCCCCACTTCATTGACCACATGTCTGAAAACAGGAATAAAGTCAGGGACAGAAACAGATATATAGCAAACCAACTTTATCTTGGTGCCTTGTAATAGCCTATCAATAGGCACAGGCTACAGTTGAAAATAATTAACAAAAAGAAGAAATCATCTTTCCTCCCTAAACATCTAAGCCACACGTTTCTTAGTCATGAATCTCATTGATTAGATCCAGTGGCTTTTTCTAGATGATTTCATTTTTAAATATTCATTCCATTCTAACAAGAAAATTTCAATCCAGTCATTCCCCACTGGCAAACCATTTGCACATACAAGATATGTAACGGGTCCCAGAAAGCAAAAATCACTTTGGCATTGTAAGTTGACATGGCCCTTTGTTTTACGTCAGGAGATCTGATAGTCAATGGCACTTCAACCACTGATAAACCACTTGGTCTCCGGGCTTTTGCTTCCCTTTTCATAAAATATTAATACCTATCCCAAACATTTCAGCATGGAAAGCTGCAATTAATACACAAAGTTTCTGAAGTACTAACACATTTCTGGAAGATAATACATGCAAATATAATAATTTAACTATCATTTTTAGGCATGACAAACCACTCTCCCTATAACATAAGACAAATAACAGTCTTGTTTCTCCAGAACAAAGATTCCTTACTGATTCCACGGCAAAGCTTGGAGCAATCTTTTCATTAATTTCATTTAGTTTGTCTGAGAACAGCTGCCTGTCTTCTGTGAACATAATGGATTCAACTGAGGTCCCCAGGACTTTCACGCCATACTCCTTGAGTACACCTCTCTTGAATAGTTCCACTCCTACAGAAGAACCAAATATAATCAGTTTTTAAAATCTCAAACTCTTATGTCTTTTTTAACAGACACCTGAAATACAACTTTTTTGAACCTTAAAATTAGCTCCAGGAAGCCACCTCAGTCCACAATAGAAGGGTGCTTAAGATTTAAAAAAAAAAAAAAAAATTGAAAGAGAAATTCTGAAAACACTTAAGCAAAATATGTTGCTGGTGACATTACTTATATTACCACCTTCTCCAAATGGTTTTTATTATCTCAATAATAAAAATCACAGGACACAGTAAACCTCTAAATTTTAGTATATTCCCTTTCCTTCTAAGGTCCAATCTTATAATGAGATTCTCTTATTTAAATAATCCTAGTGAATATAAAAGTCTTAGCCCAAGTCAGATGGCATGTTAATGGAAACATTATTTTGATGATCTTTAACCCAGATAGATACAAAATAATGTTTCCACTAACATGCCATCTGACTTTAGCTAAGACTTTTATATTTGATATTTAAATTATTACACCAACTTCTTACTCTAACTAGCTCATGAGATTCTCATTCATGATCCAGCTCCAAAGATTTGAAGTCTTGAAAAAAGGACAGAGTACTGGGTTCAGCAGATGCATGAAGGGGTGGTAGAGAGACTGATCTATGTGATCATGAGAATATGTGTGAAAGCCAAATGCTACTGGGCCAACAGGTAAGAGCACAAAGCATTTAATCAATGTTAATTCTCATTTTTTATATATAATAGTCCTCAGGGTTTTGCTGGTCAAGAGAAAAGCAATATGCTGAAATGGAGCAGGGAGCTCTCCCCTGGCCACCCCAGAGCATTAAAGTACCTCAGCTGTTTTGTGAAATAAACCAGTAATATTTATCACATGACATTTTCAGGTGGCTGTTTGCTAAATGCTTCCTCACACATTAAAGAAAAGCTTTTACGAACACACAGAGCATAATTGTTAGAGTCAAAAAAATATTACACATAAGTGCATGGACCAAAACTCTGCAATTAAACTTAAAAGAACTCACCACAGTTCAGAGCTGTCTGGCCACCCATGCCTAGAATTAATCCATCTGGCCGTTCCGCCTTAATGACCTCTGTGACAAACTGAGGGGTGATGGGGAGAAAGTAGACAGTATCTGCTTGCTTCAAGCCCACCTCGTTGGTTTGCACTGATGCAATATTTGGGTTCATCAGGACGGTTTTAACATTTTCTTCCTGAAAGAAATAAAAGGATCCAAAATCTGAACATATGCTCTAAAGGAGAGAATCACCATATTCAACTGAAGGGTCTGTATTGGGTGACAAAACTTTTAGGTTAGTTTGTGGGCTATCGAGATCAGTAATAGGACTAATGAATATAATGGAGGGTAAAGGAAGACAAACGTCTGGTGAGAGGAAAGAAAAAATTCCTTGAAAATAGAACTATTCAAAAAGAACTGGTTACCTCACAAGGTTCACCCTGAACTCCTTGCTAGAAGTATCAAGCAAAACTGGAGTTGATTTCTATAGAATTTGACTAGAGGTCTATGAATACTACTGAGTTGGCTGTAAAAGACTAAAATATTTTTAAAACTTAAAAATTAATAAAATATAAAATGGAACCAGAGGCAACATCCAAGAAGTTTCCCTTTCCAATGTTTGTCAGAGACCAACATAGAGTGTACATGTAAAATACCAGATGATGTATTCCCTTACTGGAAGCACTGGGAGCCTTCTGCTGGATTCCATCTTTTTAGATTTTCATGACTGCTATAGTGCTTTAACAAAGGGGCTTATACATAACTTTTTATACATACTACATTAAAGGAAAATGACCATATGACAAAAAAAAATAAAATAAAAATGTCACGTGTCTGCATGTGTATAAATGTATTCATAGCTCTATCTTATTTCTGACATCTGCAGAGATCTCAAAAATAATTCCTCATGTAGGCTATGAAAAGGATAAATAGCTTTATAACCTGGGATAAGGGTGATACAAAATAATTGTTATAAAATATGGCCATCTGTCTCTTATTATTTTACCTATTACCAGGTCAATTTAGAACCCTCCTAATACATCAACAAAATACTCAGATGAGAGTATAGAAATCATCCTTGAAAGCCCTATATGTCCTTGGGGAAGGATCTGAATGAAATATTAAATATATTTCATATTACTTTATACTCAGTGCCTTAAAACTTATAATATACTTTTTTATCAATTTATTTGATTTTTATAAAAAGACTACAAGAGAAATCTCTACCTCACAGATGAAAAAACTGACATTCAATAAGGTTAAATGACTTGCCAAAGATCTTCTAGCTGATTAAATGGTAAAATTAGGATTCTAATCCAAGTCTTGTGATTCAAGTTCTAGCCCTTTCTTCCATTTGAGTTATCTCTCAAGATTTTAAGAAAGCAGTTTTCAAAGTGTTATTAAGAAATTTTTGAACAAATACATACAGATAAGCAAATCCATTTAAAATATAGGGAGGATTTTTTTTAAATTAACATATAATATATTATTTGTTTCAGGGGTATAGGTCTGTGAATCATCAGTTTTACACAATCCACAGCACTAACAATAGCAGATATCACATACTCTACCCAATGTCCATAACCCAGCCACCCTATCTCTTCCCCACCCCCTGCTTCCAGCAACCCTTAGTTTGTTTCCTGAGATTAAGAGTCTCTTATGATTTGTCTCCCTCCCTGGTCCCATTTTGTTTCATGGAATTTAAATAAAGTCCAAACTAAGAACACATCATCAATAGAAGTTACAGAAGGTCTCACTACTAGAGAAAATCACCAAAAGTTTTAAATATATTTGTATTTTCCTGAATGTGTTTATACAATGGATATAACTATTTTTGTAAATCAAATTATATAAGTAAAGTTTCCATAAATGACTGTGATGAGTGTCCATATATTTTAAAACTAAAAATTATTTCAAACTATTTTAATACATTTTTATTATTTTTTTTTCTAATATAGTTCTGTCTACAATACATGCACCATCTGATTATTTTTAAATATTTAGCCCATAGGGGTGCTGTGTGGCTCAGTCAGTTCAACGTCTGCCTTAGGCTCAGATCATGATCCGCAGTCCTGGAATTGAGCCACGAGTGGGGCTCTCTGCTCAGTGAGGAGTTTGCTTCTCCCTCTCCCTCTGTTCTCCCTCTGTCTGCCACTCCCCTTGCTCATGCTCTCCCTCTCTGTCTGTCTGTGTGTGTGTCTCTCTCTCCTTCTGTGTCAGATAAATAATAACAACTAGCATGGAGGACATGGGGAGATAGAGAGGAGAAGGGAGTTGGGGGAAATTGGAAGGGGAGGTGAACCATGAGAGACTATGGACTCTGAAAAACAATCTGAGGGGTTTGAAGTGGCGGGGGGGTGGGAGATTGGGGGAGCCAGGTGGTGGGTATTATAGAGGGCACGGATTGCATGGAGCACTGGGTGTGGTGAAAAAATAATGAATACTGTTTTCCTGAAAATAAATAAATCAATTTAATTTTTAAAAAAATAAAAATTTAAAAAAAGTTAAAAATAATAATAATAAAATCTTTAAAATAAATAAGTAAATAAGTAAATAAATATTTAGTCCACAAATTCATTTCTACTAACTTCCTCATTAATCATAATACTATCACAAATAATTTCTATTTGGTTAAAATATATAACTTCACCTAACAAATGTAAAGCACATAAAAATATATAGGCTATGAAAATATTAATTCTTTATAAATCTACCAACTAGGATAAAAAACCATAGGCTGCTTAATTGTATTTATAAAACCTGAACACACTTACATTGTATTCTAACCAATCTAAACCACTGGACATCCGCTAATTATATAAAAGGAAATTGAATCATAATACAATAAAATAAAGTACTCCTTGAAAACGTGCACAAAAAACATATGTGTGTATGTGTGTGTACTCATGCATGTATGGAAAAGGGCAATAAAATATAAAAATATATGGAAAGAAGAGTAACTAATCGGGGGCTGCATTCTATTTTTTTCAACAGAACTGTCAGGTGAAAATCTTTGTGTATAGAGTACGAATACAACAAAATGGAAAAAAGAAAAATTCTGGCCAATTGTTTCTCTGTGTTTGTTGTCCTAGTCTCCCGCCACCTTGTCTGTGTGGCTTTCTCCTAGCCAGGTCTCTGGTGCATGGCTTGACACTACAAAGCCAGAGGCAAAGTCACAGAAAGCTCACATTGTCCCTGGATGGCTGATTAGCACCAAAATGAGGACTATCCAAGGAAATAAGGACACCAAAGAGAAGCCAAGTTAGCTCTTTCTTAGAAATACCTTACATATACAGTGAAATTTTTCTAAAGGTTTGTTTTGCTGACAAAGGGTTGGAGAGATCTTGAAAGACTTCAAAGGAACAGGGAGGGTGTTTTTCCCAATGTTGAGTATCCAATCCTCATTTCTACATGATAATCCGCCAAATTATTCTGTTCAGTCATCAACCCAAGTCATAAATGGTTAAATTGGGTCCCCTAGTGACAGGTAATAACTTCTAAAGCTGGGCAAAAGTCATCTGCTGCCTTTGCTCCATCAACTTAATCTTGCCATGTCAACCACAGAGATGCCTGAAGTATCCTCTAGAACATTTACAATATCTTACAGCACCAAGGATCCCCAAATTCCCTCTTTCACACAAAAGACAAATATATTTTAAATGCTCACTGCCTCAAAAGAAATGAGCAACATCTGTAAACATGGCTTTTTATGTTTTCAGTACAAATTGGTGGTAACAGGTAGTTTTGGAGATCACTCTCACATTCTTGATTTACGGGCGTGCAAAAAAGTTTGAGACAGTAGAAGATTTCACATGTGGTCTAAATTTCTTCAATGTAAGATGTGTGAGAAACTGTTAAGGAAATCAATTACAGTGACTTTGAAAAGAGGTAGTGTCATAAATCTAAATTTATCTAAATACTAATTAGACTCATTAAAGGAGTATATTAGTTCTTACAGAAACCTCTCACCTTCATGGCTTTTACAGCTTGTGATCCCGAGTAATCAAATTCACCTGCCTGACCAATGGACAGACCTCCCGATCCTAAGATAAGGACTTTGGAAACCTGTAAGCAATAAGAAAATGGCATTGCTCTGATTAGCAAGATGGGGAAAAGAGGCAATTTCAAGAGCAGGGAAGACTATCTATATTGTCCAGGTTTACATCGTGATTTAAAGTACAATGTTTCAAAAAACACATGAAGAAAAAGGCTAACATTTTAAATTCAAATTCAATTAAGTAACATATAATGTACTATTTCTTTCTGCAGCACAGGTCTGTGATTCATCAGGAAAAACACAAACAATTTAAAAATCTCTAATTTCAAAGCAATTTCCAATGGTCATGAAGTTTTTTTCACTTAGGTAAAAAATTTTGAGAAGAGGTCTACATTTTATTTAAAGATACATAAATATCTAAAAATTACTACATAAATATATATGAAAATCTACACATCTATGTGTGTGTGTGTGTGTGTGTATGTGTGTGTGACAAGAATCTCTCTAAAACTTAAATGTATTACATTCAATACTCCATAGGTTTCTTCTAGATAAAGCAGGACTCTGGGCCTTCCATAACAAATGAATGAAAACACAGAAGACAAGGGGCCCATGGATGCACCTTCATATTCACATTTTCACCTTTACTGTTTGTGCCAGAAATATTTACAGAAAAATGCAAGACGAAAAAGCTCATGTCTTGACAATATACTGACATTCTATAAATCATACATAGGATTCCAAGCAAATAATGATTCTTCTTATTCTTTAGCCCCAAGTGCTAAAGACTTCAGTGGAGAAAGATATTCCTGGTCACTGCAAAAGACAAGGACTTGAGAAGCTTGGTTTGCCTCAACAAATGCTTATTGGATGCCTACCACATGCGAAGGTGCTGCAAAATCCCAAATTATATCTTTTTTCTTCACCATTAAGAAAAAAAAAAGCATCTGAAGAACGTGAGTTGAGGTTCTGAGAAGAACACTATGCAGGAAGTACATGGGTTCTTTGCTTACCAAGAACCCACAATTTGATTCCACACGGAGTGGGTGGGCTACCTCCATCATTTCCATCTGAGGACAAGAGGCTACCATGGAAATCCTTAAAACAGGTCATCCAACTCAAATTATCATTTCATGTAAACATTTAATTCAATTACCTTTATTTATAAAAAGCCAATCTGTATATATATACTTGAAACTATATACACATTCTTCTAAATTTTATATAATAATCATGTGGGTATATATGTAGTGTAACTTTGAAGGAAATGTGTAGAAATCTTATCATACTAACCTATACATTCACACAAAGAAGGACTCAAGTTTGTGCTATAGTACTCCTTATCTATTTGCTCTTAATAGGTAAAATCATATTTTTCTATTCACGATGACCAATAATTCTTTTAGTTGAAATAAAATTTCTGTCACCTATAATGAATGATTCTGTAATCTGAACTGTATCTGAATCATACCTAAAATTATAGTATATTAAGTAACAGAATGTGTCAAATTGTAAACTAAAATCCTATTGTTTATTAAATTATTGTATTACAAATTTCTAGAAGCAAACTGTAAAAGGTATAATTTTAAATCAAAAACATGAAAATTCCAGTGAACACACCAAGAACAGACTAAACAATTAGATGCTAAAATAATGGGTAATTAAAATATTACCAGTAGTCTTTTACAGACATTAAAATGGTTAACATCATTCATTTAAAAAATTATCATATGATAGAGAAAAAATCAAAAATACACAAACCAGAAAGGAATCCACATATACTGACCTCAACTCGAGATGCAACCAGAGCTGGTTTTGGTAGAACAGATGTAATTGTGGTACCTTTCCCTTTCTTTATCAGTGAGAAAAAAGAATCAAACAGGTACTGGAAAAAAAAAAAAAAAAAGATCCAACTAGTTAGAAGCTATAAAACTCATAAGGTTGCTAGATAAAATATATACACCCAGTTAAATTTGAACGTCAAATAAATAACAAATAATTTTTTAGGATAAGTATTCATATACAACATTTGTTTTTTGCTTTTCTGCCAAAATTGGCAAAAACTAAATATTTACTACTATAAGAATTAGATCAAATAAACATTTCTCATTGTTCACTTCAAATCCTATCAAAAGCAAGTTTTCAGCAGACAATGAACATTTCAGATCATGCCTTCTGAGAATGTCATGCTTCATCCCCTTAATTATGAGTTATTTTCTTCTAAATGGATCCTTCTAAATAAAACTCTAGTTATACAAAAGAAATTAAAGCTATATTACTTATACATCCTAAAGTTAGAAATAACTAGATTTTGAAAATTTCTATCAGCTCAAAAAATACCTCAAAAGCTTATTCTTAAACTATACTAATGAATTTACTACTATTGTGTCACTAGACATGACAAATTTCAATTTCATTTACAGCTATCTGACAGGACAAAAAAAAAAAAGGATTAAGCGCTACTTAATATTGCATGTCTTAATTTCAATGTTCCTAATATGAAGTACTACTATAGGCAAAATATTTAAATTTGAAATTTGAAAAAAAAATAGTATTCAGCATGTATTAGGCCAAAAAAATCCATGTAATTAAGTTTCTTTATGCATTTCATCATGGGCAGGTAATGTTATACTGATTTGAGGTATTAAGAATCACGTCCTAAAAATATTAAAAAATGAACAGAACATATATATCTGAAAAGCCAATTCAGGAATGAGAAATAGAGTTTACAGAGGGAAAATTCTGTTTCTCCTCATTTCACCTGGGTGTCTTTCGGGTATGTGCTGATAGGGCGGAGCTGTCAGCATTACTACTAGAGAGAGGCTTTAAGGTGTGGGAGAGGAAGTCACACCAGACTTTCCAGACTTTTCTGTGTCACCACAAGCTCTTCTTTGAAAAGGTGACCTTGAGCACTGAACCAAAAGCTCACACACACAAAATAAAAATATTTAAATTAAAAACAAAACTCCTCTAAGCATTCTTTCTGGTTCTTTTCTTAAGCCATCTGACTCATATATATGTGTGTGCATGCCCTCCCCCCTCCGAGTACCCCTGCCCTTCTTCCTTCTCCTGCTGCTGTTTATTCACTCTTCCTGGCTACACAACCAGTTGCCATAGGGATTTTTGTGAAGTCACAGATGGGGGATTAAAATTTCATTTCAGTTATGAGAACAAGAGAGCAAGAGGGAATTCATTTGCATAGTACAACAATTGTAAATTTCAGAACTAAATATATTAGAATGATAACGATTTAAATAAAAACAACATCGCGTCAGGTTTCTTCAGGGCTTTCCCACTTTAAATTTTAAAAAACACAGAAATTTCCTCCATGATATTCATGGGGAAATTTTAATGCAATATACATGTGTTATCAAGGCACTCTTCTTGAAAAATATTCTGTACCTAAATCATCTGAGGTGATGATGTTTGTTTCTCAAGTTTTCACATAAATACATTTCTGATTTTTTAAAAAAATTAACTGTACAATAGGCCTCATGTCCTAACATACCTCAGTGTCTGTGGGACCCGGGCTGACCTCTGGGTGGAACTGTACGCCGAAGAAGGGTTTACTCTCATGCATAATTCCCTGAGAGAACAAGAAATAGGAGAAATTCCTTCTGTAACAATGACTGTCAACCAGGGCTATGTATTATTCAGCAGACAATAAAGTTCAAAGAAAAAAAAGAGTTAAATGCTCAAGGACATTCCAACAGCTAACAGTCATAATAAAAATAAGCCAACAAAGACTCAACCAAATGTGGTTCCTTCATAAAAACAACTGATTTGAGGGCACCTGGGTGGCTCAGTGGGTTTAAAGCCTCTGCCTTCAGCTCGGGTCATGATCTCGGGGTTCTGGGATCGAGCCCCGCACTGGGCTCTCTGCTCAGCGGGGAGCCTGCTTCCCCCTCTCTCTCTGCCTGCCTCTCTGCCTGCCTGTGATCTCTGTCAAATAAATAAATAAAATCTTTTTTTAAAAAATTAAATAATTAAATAATTAGATAAATAAATAGAAATTAAAAAATTAAAAAAAAAAAGAAGGAAAAAAAAACTGATTTGGTCTATAGCCTTTGGGTGACCCCCTCCCAGGGTCTGTTCAGAATAAACTCAAATCTTCTTCTTATCTCCAACTCCTAGATTTCTTCTCTGAGGATCTTCTCAAAGGCTACTTCAGAGCCAAGTAAGTCTCAGAGACCCACACAGACAGGCCCAAACAGATCTCCACCAGCTGTCCATTAGCAATGAACGTGGAAGTCAGTCACTGATTAACCACTCAAAGAGGGTATCTCAATGAGCCAACTGATGAGAGAATAAGACAGAAGTAACTTTTTAAAAAGCAGAGGGTGATGGGAAATAAGCTATAAAAAGAGTTCTTACACATATTCTCTCTCTCTCTCTCTCTCTCTCTCTCTCTCTCTCTCTCTCGCGCACACACACACACACACACACACACATGGTGTCTGGCTAACAGAGTATGAAAAGCCCTGCTTTACTCATTGCCAACTGAACAGGTTTATTGAGAGCACTCACCTCGTTGGTTTGGTCGTTGACATTCACAAAAAGTGGTTTCCAGCCAGCAGGAAGGGTGTTGTCCAGGGCATAGCCATGATTCTGAGCAGTAATGAAAGCCTGTCTGTTTGTGAGATTCAAAACAGGTTGATTCTGCCCTCTGGAGAAAAAAAGGAGAAAAAGAATAGGGAAAAGGAAAAGTGAAGACGATAAACACCTTCATTGTAAAATAGTGGATGAGAAAATCCTATTAAAATGTGAAAGTTTCAATTGCTTCGTGGAAATTACTTTGTGAAAAAAGTCACAGATTGTTAATCCCAATAATTTTAGCAACAAAAATCAATTCAGGAAGCTTTGCTGTGTGTTAAATACCAGGTCTATTAAACTTCTACAATCAGTACAAAGGGAGAACTGAGCTCATAACAAAAAGTTAAGAGTGGCTCATGAGCTTAACGGAGAGACAAATAACAATTTATGTTAAGGAAGATAAGTAATTTTAAAGCCAGAGGAGAGTTTTTGGGAAATGATAAAGAGATGACAACTCTGTCCTGAATAACTTTGAATTACACTTTACGAAGAGAGTAGGCTATGGGGGAAGAAAGCGCCATGTTGAATAAACTGGCATCATGCAGGGTAAGGAAGCAAAATGGAGAGGATCTGAAGACTTCCTGGCTCTTGAGTCTTACAACGTTATCAGTACTCTGCTATTTAGCTTGGAAGGCAGAGAAGTTTCCTTTGGAATATCATATGATGGAGCATAATAACCTCGATTTATGCCAAGGGAAGGAAAATAACTTTAAACCACAGCAACATTATTGTTAGAGAAGGCTGCCTTTCAAAAATGCAATAAAAGTGGTATCGGGGAGTCAGACAACTATGAACCATGTAATAGTACAGTTATCTGGTTTTTTCTGAAGAAAATGGCACATAAGTTCTCTAAGGCTTTTGCAGTTAGTTATTAATGGTGTTTCAGAACCAGTTTGACCTGTAAACAGACGCAGAATTGTCTTACCTGTTGGGCATGGACATCTTGTAGGTTTTGGCACCAGCAGCCAGTCCTGTTATTAAATTTCCTGTACTGATTCCAAACAATGGCTCCTTGCGGTCACTCTCCAAAATCTAAATCAGGGAGAATTTTTATTAGCCAGGAGTACTGTTCCAAAAAAAAAAAAAAAAAAGATGCTGCCTCTGATGGAATAAAAATGAAACATCTCTTTTATTCTTAATTAAAAAGGTAAGGAGAAGAGAATAAAAGGAGAATTGAATAAAAAGCTAGACTATAAATAAGAATATGACTGACAAATGTGTACCGTTAGAATTTTTTAAAATGTACTTAATATTCAAACTAAACAAAACTTGATATTTCTTCAGAAACTCGAGGGTATTATAGGCCCCCAGGCCATGATGAGAAACATGAATTGCCATTTTACATTTGTATAGAAAGACACATTTGGAGATTGGACTCAAGCTCTCTTCACTTGAGGACACAATCCCAGTTACTCTGCCTGAAGAAAGGTTCTTTTTCCTCTGGGACCCTCTCCTCACTGGCTCCCCCCATACAATATCTGCTGACACTGCCTCAGAGGTCACAGATAGGAGCTAAAGAATATCTGAACACCTAAAAGAGATTCCAGCCTTTCCAGCTACACAGACTCCCTCCACCTCACGCAGATAGATACCACCCCCAGGTTTACTGCACCTTTTTGACATTCTGGATTAGTGGTTGTGCAAGAGCAGGGTTCCCCGGTCCTCCAGCAATTAAAAGCCCATCATACTCCATCTTGGTGAAATCATGATTCCAGGGAACTAAATGCACTTCAGCTCCTCGCTGGGAAACAAGGACAAAAATGATCAAGTCAATAACGGTGTTCTTGGCCAAAGTGTAATTTTGCCTAGACTTTCTCTTGACTAACCACTCCCTAAAGGGGAGGGGAAAATGGCACATAATTCAAATAAAAAATGTTGAGTGAAAAATTCTTTGGTGGCTCCCTGTATTTTGTGTGATGTGTAGGAAGTCAGTGGTCAATAGAAAGTGGAGGAAAAAACATCACTGAAGTTTTGATCCTGAAAAAATTGATAACACATTTTCCCATATTTCAGGAGGCTTCAGAACCTAAAGAATTCCTGACTAGGCACTGAGTAATATTGGTCATTTTCACTACCTGTAGTAGAGAGAGTGGGAAAAAAAAAAATCCATTTTCTGCAAAATTTAACTTGGTCCACCTCTTACATTTTTCAATTTTTTTTTAATCTGACCAAATTTTCATCAGTCTTCTTTCCTAGAGTTTTCTCACACTATCTGTAGTATCTCTACTCTGATAGAATAATTAGAACTTTTATATATAGAAGTGGACAGGAAAATATCTTTGATGGTTTCCCTAGAAGCATCTCCTGGGACAAGGATTTGAGGGAAAGAAGCCTATTTGGAAAGGTTTCTAAGAAAATACACTAGAAAGTGACACTATGAGGCACCCCAATAAAGTATGCATTACCAAGCACTATGGACAACCGGAGTTTCGGCCCACTAGGGAACTCTGAGAGCCAGTGTAGACTACTCACTCTCAAGATAGTTCATTGACAGGGCAAAGGAGTTGGGATATTTACACACTGGTGTTCTCTAGTCATTGAATGGGACTGCTCCAAGGATCATTAATTCTGTGTTATTTCCTGCCTACCAGCAGGTTCCAAACATCAAGAGAGAGCCCTCAAGCAATGAAGTGCAGACATTGGATGGACAAAATGCCTTATAATGGTAAAATGAGAAGAAGATACAGAGAGGCCATTGACAGCATCTGCTACTGAAGAGTCAAATGCAAATTTGTGTTAATAAATTGACAAGAATTTGAAATCATGATTTGGAATGTGAAAGTTTGTACTATATTAGGGCATGATCCCTGCAAACATTTGGCACATGAGGAATGTAGTCCAATGGAGGAGTTCTCCAACTGACTCCAAATTTTGGGTCATTTCTAAACCCGAAGAAAGTAAACATGGCATGTCTCAGAATGTCAGTTAATCCATGGTAAGAACCATCATCATTCTTCTCTGTATTGGTGGCCCCTAAAGATTTTTTTAAAACATAGCCTACATCACTAATTTTAACAGGGATACAAGTGTTATTTTATAGATCAAAGACAACAAGAAGAGAGCAGATCCCCTGACGTTCCAAGGGGAATGCACAAGTTTTCTCTGAAACAGAGGAAGGAAATCAGTTTAACACTAAAGATCAATATTACAAATCCTCACCCTTGAGATGGAACACATCACTTACCTTTACTAGTAGGCGAATTACATTGTTTTTAATCCCACAGTCAACAGCTACCACTTTCGTGGGGTTTCCTTTGCCATACACTTTGACATCCTGCAATTTTGACAAGCAGAGCGTGAGAGGGAAGTACAAGCCATGAACAACACAGCAATATCGTAAACACATCTGGGGACGCTTTGCACTTATATTGGTAACAGACTGATTGCTAACTACTAGGGAATGACTGGCAGTTAACAGTCAATTTATCAGGCACAGAGAGTGCCACAAACTGTATCGTTTTTATGAGGGAAAGTGTACTTTGCTGTTTTATATAAAATGTTGATTATAGTAATAAGAATGATCCCTAAGAAATTGGTCACTTCCATAATTGACAATAATCTCTCCCATGTTTTGCCACATTAACAACCAGTGGCAATGGAATTTTCAAGTGTTACTGGGTGATTCAGTACTAGACAGATGTGGTAATAGATACATCATGCTTTAAATAGCATTTGTTCCTCAACTTGCAGTAAAGTTTGGATGGGGCAGAGCTGTTGTGCATTAGGCTTCTGTAGTGGGGCTAATGGGTAAAATCAGTATGAGAGTCAGAGGATTGCTAAGCTAGTGTAGACCACTGCTCTCTTTAGGTTACCATGCGATCATTTGCATTTAAATGGTAGACTCCATAAAAGGATCCCTGAGCATATCATAATCATTACCTACAGCTAAAGCACTGCTTGGACTCAGATCCATTTTCACAGGCATTTACCCAAGAAGCAGTTCCCCCAAAGTCATAAAAGGAGAAATAATAGAAACGGAGAGAAAGCCTAGAGGGCTGGGTGCCCACACTGATTACAGCTTCGAGAATTACCTAGTATATTCTGAATTTAGGGTGATTTCAATGTTTCCAAAAGATTTTAGATGAAAGTTGCAACCTGGATATTTGAAAGAGCATTTTACTTTAACTGAAACATCAGCTCTCCACTCTCCACAAATTCTAAAGGATGGGAAATCATAATCCTTAGACCGTACTTGAAAAAAATATCTATAAAGTTTGTCACGATTTTTTTTCCCTGCTAACTATTCTAGAGAAAAAGTGCTCAATTCTTTCCATGATCTGGGGAAATTATTTCTGAGCTGATCCATAAATGCTAGAGATAATCTCTCTCATCGGATAATTTGAAAAAGTGTGGATTTATTTTTAACCTTAGGCTTCTCCTACAACATAAAGCACTTTTACCATCTAGTTGTAGCTACATCAAATTGCAGTTACAAGACAATAAATTAAGCTATCAACCATATCAAAACAAAACACACAGAATATATATAATCTGATAAAAATATGCATTTTAGCACAGTTACAATGTAATTATTCAATTCTGCTAGCATTAAGAAATGGGGTCAGTTTTCACCATTGCGATCTCTCTCTTGATCTGACATAGATAAAAATACAGACAGGCTCCTTTTTGCTGGTCTGTACACAAATACATTATATACTCTCCATACAGAATGACAGCAGTTTTAAGGAAGACCTCACAGACACGTGAATATGTGAATTTACATTATGACTCTTGAAGAGAAGAAATGTATTATGCACTGGTTTTAACCTTATTACCACAGAATTCTTTTTAAGGTGACTTTCTTTAGGTCAGTGTTCCTCACATGTGGAAAATGCTGCACTAGATCCTCAAGGTAGTTCTCAATACTAAAAGGAAAAATAGCCCTTTTTCATACTGTCTCAAATGAAATCACTTCACAAGGGAACATATAGAAACACCTACAGGAAAAATAGTATGGGCAAATTTTACAGTTAAAAACCAGGGAATATTGCATATGGCATGATCAAATTCCAAATATATAAGCAATTACATATCTAATTTAAAATTCGCTGTCTTTAACAACTCCTATTTCTCAGGTTTCGGCATCCTGTGAATCGTGTTTGCATCCAGCATCAGCACCACGGTCAGTACTGATCGGCAGGGACCCATCGTTCTGGTCCCCGATTCCATGTGACTAGGCGTAGGGACGGGAATACCAGATAATATCAACATGTGTTTTCTCTGAAACCGACATGCTCTTAGTCAGGCGATTTTCAGCCTTTTCATAACATTTTCTTAAGGAAAGGCCCTGGTGCCCGGAAGTTCTCACAGCTGGAATTCTTCATGAAATGTTATTCTCCACGGTCATTCTGATTGATGCTGGATTGCAGCAGGTAAAATTTACTAACTTTAAATGCACTGATTTGTAATATATATTTTAGAAGCTATGAGATCTTTTTTCCCTCAAGTCTGGTGCTTCAGGATGAAGACCTCGGCCTACGTGAAGATTTTGATATAAGAAATAAAACTAGAAAATGTGAAGGGAAATCTCTCACCTTGGTTGAAACCTCAGCGATCAAATTCTGCTTATTTGGATCCACGAAATCCACAGGCTGACCTTCAAATTCAATCTTCCCAAGCATGGTACCCTATCAAAGAAAAAAATTAGACAGT
This sequence comes from Mustela lutreola, assembly GCF_030435805.1. Classification (NCBI taxonomy): domain Eukaryota; kingdom Metazoa; phylum Chordata; class Mammalia; order Carnivora; family Mustelidae; genus Mustela; species Mustela lutreola. The sequence continues at coordinate 190,058,420 of NC_081292.1, forward strand.
TCAAAGGGAGTACTAGGCAAGGTGCTGACAGGATCCATTCACAGGGACTTAAACGACTGCTCCAAGATCTAAATGTCTTTATAATTACTTAAAACCATCAGCAGAAGTTCCTCATCTTCTCAAACTGGAAAGATGAAGTAATTTGTACAGTACATTTTGAGAAACACTGTGGAATGTACAAATCTTTTTTTTTTTTTTTTTTTTTTTTTTAAGGTCCGAGACTGGCCCTTGGAGTAAGCAAATTCTAAAGGCATCAGAATTCAGGTCTCTAAGTTTCAGGCTGCTGCAAATTAGAGCATTTAGGGTACCTATTCCCTTAGTGCACATGACCTAAAGATAGTTCAGTGGCAACGTGGACAAAACAATCTTTTGAGAAGAAAATAAGAAATCTAAAAACAGAAGAAAATTGAAAAGAAGTATTAATTATATGATGATAGTTAAATTCATTTACAAAATGATATAAAGTGCTAGGTAAATCACAACCTTTGAAAGTAGCATTGAAAATGTTCACTGTTTTCGGTTGTTCATGTCCTGGTGTCCCTAAGGCCCTGCACTTTAAAGAACGTTCAGACCTCTGTGAAGTTTTCACAGATTAGCCTTGCTAGCCTGAACATGGCAAATGTTTTCTTATTATTAGCTATGTCTTGAGATTTACTTATTTGTTAGTAAGTCTAGCTTTATCTATTTACAAAATAGCATATTACAAATCAAGACTTTATTGGAGGAGGGGAATCAAGATAATTCATTGATTTGCCTCTCTCCAAGGAAATCACTGCATTGGAGGAAAGGGAAGAAACTTTTGTTTCCTTCTGAAATATATTCCTTAAGGAAAGAATTAGTCACGTGAGAATGAGTGAGGGTAGAAAGCGCCAGTAGGTCATTCTCATTAACATCTATTCTCGGGAAAATTACAGAGGAGGAAGTAAAATCAGAAGTAGAGTGGAAGGGCTGTGTCAACTCTCATTGTCTTCCTTCTGGTCATGGGTGTGTGACCGTTTTCAGAAAGCCATTCTTTCTGCTTACAGAGATCCTATGTCAATATACATTCTAACAAGGAAACCACATATTTTCTTGAAGAGTCTATTTCACTTTGAAATTGTATCATTTCTTTTTTCCTTTTGGTTTCTTTAAAGATTTTATTTATTTGAGAAACAGAGTGAGAGACCATGGTGGGGAATGCAGAGGGAGGAGGAGAAGCAGACTTCCTACTGAGCAGGGACCCCCCCACCCCACACAGGGCCCAAGGTCATGACCGAAGGCACACGCTTAACAAACCAACTGAGCCACCCAGGTACCCCATCCTTTTTTAGGTAATATGATTCAATGAAAAACTTTAACAGCATTTGGGGAATTTAGTTAAAATTGATGAGGTAAAGTTTCTTTCTGCTCTGGGATATGAAGGTTTTATGTAAGAAAAAAAGAAAAATTAGTACCCTCCTCTTACAACCGATGAAGCAAGCAGATGGTAATGAGATACTCTCAAAAGGAGGGGTCGGACTGTTCAGCAATCAGATATGCAAGCAAAAGATACACTTATCTTTCATCACCTCGGTCATTGGTACAGTCTCAAGAAAGACTATACAATTGAGGTAGCGTATGCAGGGCTCATTAGACACACCCATGAAATATAACTCATTAATTTCACAGATAACCCCTCCAAGAAGACTAAACAAATAACAGCACTAATGCTGCACACTTCCTGGTTTGCTTCTTTCAGCAGGTCAGTATTGAATTGAGGCAAAGTTGTTATGCACCTGATTACCTTCTCCACTGGGCTCACTACCCCTGTCATGTGGGCTGACTTAGGCCTCGACTCTCTGGCATAGTGAATACACAGTGGGCACTCAATAATCTGCTGTCCATCCAGCAACAAACATCCCACTCAAGTATTCAGTTTTGAAAATGACATCAGAGATAGTAAAACAAGATGACAGAGGCCCAAATGACAAGAAATTGGTCAGATTTGTTCTTTCACATATTGTTGGGTTCCTCAAGCACTGAAAAAAAATAGAATATATAATTTTTCATTTATAGAGCATATAGTAAATAAACCATATATATGTAAACAGGGAGAGAGAGAGAGAGAGAGAGAAAAACATAGAGTTGGCTAAAGATGATGATCATACCTTATCCCGAATTATTTTGGTCAGCATTCTTGTATCCACTCCATAAATTGCAGGGACCTATAAGAAAAAGAATTCGTAGTGACAGTGAAATTGGAGGAAATTAGATCCAGCATATTGTTTTCAAGTTATAAACTGAGATCATCTATCTTCTTTTTTATTTTGTTCATCATCTATCTTCTTGAGCAGTAAATAATTTCCCTCCTCCTTCTTTTCTCTGACCCAGGGTGACTGTGTTGTCAGAACACGGTAAATTGCTGTTCCACTTGGGAACAGGACTCTTAATACCCAGGTTCTTCCTCAGAATAAAAAATGAGAAATTCTGAACATCAATCTTTTGCTACAGTATTGTTTCTTTTTACACAGGATAGTAAATAGGCAATGTTACATATTTATATATATAACATGCATTTATGTATATAAATAATGGAGTTTGTGAATTTCCTAAGCAATGATATGTAAAGACTATGAAAATCCACATTTGGAGCCAAATGCTCTGGCTACCTACTAGACACTCAACACATTTTTCTGAGGATGTTTATTTTTTTTTTAAAGACGTTATTTATTTGTTTATTTGACAGAGATCACAAGTAGGCAGAGAGGCAGGCAGAGAGAGAGAGGGAGAAGCAGACTCCCCGCCGAACAGACAGCCTGATGCTGTGCTTGATCCCAGGACCCTGGGATCATGACCCTAGCCAAAGGCAGAGGATTTAATCCACTGAGCCACCCAGGCTCCCCTCTGAGGATGCTTATTAAGTAATCAGACTCTAATAAGATTTCCCACCTGATTAGGAAATCAGGCAATATAACCATTTGTTTTTTGTTTTTTTTTTTGTTTGTTTTTTGTTTTTTTTTTGAGTAGTTTGAATAGAGACAGATGTGGTAAAATAAAGGGACAGTGAGTTAGGAAACAGCAAAATAGGTTCTAATTTCTTTTCTTCTACCATTCGTCTGAGTGATGTTTGAGCAAGGAGTTTTTATTCACCTATACACAGAAGGAGATGAACTGGTTACTATCTTAGACCTTTTTTTTTTTTTCTTTTAAAGATTTTATGTATTTATTTGAGAGAGAGATTAAGAGAATGGTGGACAGGAGAGGCAGAGGAGAAGGAGACCTTCTGCAGGGCAGGGAGTCTGACATGGGATCAATCCCAGAACCCTGGGGTTATGACCTGAACCCAAGGCAGATGCTTAACCAACTGAGCCACCCAGATGTCCCTATCTTAGACCCTCTTCTAGTCTATATGTCTGTGATTACGAAAGAAGATTCAAAGAACATTTTAAAAACTAACAAGTCATGGATGAAGTTTATACTCAGACCATTAGTTCTGACACAGAGCAGCTGTAATATCAGTTGCCTAGTGACACAAAGGAAACATTAAAAGGAGGGTGTCCTAAATGACCATTACAAAAATTAGCTGTCTAGGTAATGGAGGTAAATTTGGATAATGGTTGAGAATGAAATAGTAATGATTCAGGTAGTGAAATAGATGCCTTGTTCTCCCCTTTAAAATTTAGAAAAAAAATGAAACCCAGGAAGTCAAAATCAAGATTCCTTGATTTTCAGAAAGAAGCAACATATAGCCTCAGTAGGTTAACGCTCATTGGTGTGGCAGAGCTTTCTTAGAATAATATTCTGTCAGTTAGAGGCTCCAAAGCAACAGAAAACAGCTACAGCAACACTAGAGATGAAGTCAAATATAGCAGGTCCCTTAACTTTAAGTACGTCTGAGATTCAAACCAGGAGAATCCTCTTATTTGATTAGAACAATAATACTTAAACTAAGGAAAGTATAAGATAAGGTTTATAACACTTTTCAATTACCACTTCAAATAGGTTATATCTAATTATATGTCATCGAGTCGTAATGTTTAAGCCAAAAGAAACAGCAATCTGTTTATCCTCAAAAGAGTTCACGATTTGGAAAATATGGTATGATTACATGATCTGCATAAAATCACACAACTAGTTAACGGTAAAGCCGGTCCGAGAACCCACGACTCAAGTTACATATCACAATCGTGGGTATAAGGGATGGGAAAATTAAGTGGTTCAAGAAAATTAAAAAAATCTAAAATGTTCTCTAGGCTCTTTCCCCAAAGAGAAATGCTACCAAGCCTGTGCGAGTGCCACCTAGTGGATTAAACTAAAAATGTGTGGCCCTCAGTATTTCAGAAGAGAATTGGTCCAGACAGGACAGCCTTTTTCTCACCTTTTCTTCCTGTAGCCACTGCCCGAGACTCTTGGTAGCCAGCCAGTGGTGGTAGTCATTGCTGTAATTCAGCACCAGCAAACCTGCAACCTAGAAAGACAGGGAGTTGGGGTGAGCAGAAAATATTATCCAACTCTTGTGACTTGTTTTACGAGTCCATTTGCAATTTTTTTTTTAAAAAAAAAAGCTTGAGAGATGGAGAGGAGAAATGAGTGGGGGAAATCCGAGTGGGAGACAAACCATGTTCTGAGAAACAAACTGAGGTTTGGGGGGTTGGGTGAGCCTGGTGGTGGGTATTAAGGAGGGCATGTATTGCATGGAGCACTGGGCGTGGTGCGTAAAAAAATGAATTTTGGAACACTGAAAAAAATTAATAAAATTTTAAAAAGCTTTATTATATCCACTGATTCAAGGCTTAAAATTCTGGAGACTTGAAGAAAAAAGATGATCAATAATTTTCTCTTAAAAAACATCATTGTCACCTTAATTACCATGTCGAGGAATAGTCTTACCTCATTTGCCAAATCCTGTGACTAAGCTAGGTCCCCCATGTCAGCACCCTGGTACTTTTTCTCCATGGTATTTACCAATAATCTAATTAATGATTAGATTTCATTATCTTCCTGTACATTAAACAAAGGATACATAATTGTCGATCTACATTTAAAGGAGACTGAATATATGGGGGAAATTGTGAGAAATAGAATTGACCTAAATGATCGGTCCAAGTCATTCAAAAATACAGTGGGGAAAAAAATAGAGTGATGAATTTGGATTCTACATTTTTTAATTGTTTATATGGTCCACATTCTTAATACTATCCAAATTTATCTTGATTAGGAAAACTGAATGTGTTTACTTTTAGACTGCATATAAGCTATCTTTTATTCAGCCCCTAAATAGGATAAGATTAAAAGGCAAATATTTGATACAGAGTGGATTACCAAAGACCTTTTAAAAGGTAATTCATCACCATTTCTTGTAGCATACTTGTCATTTAGACTTATAACAACATCTTTCCAAATTAAACCAAATTTCATCCAAGGCATTAAGAGTAAATGCAAAGTGCCATGAAAAATGAAATTCAAAATTATGTCATGTTAAAAATCATTCCCATAATACACAGGAATAAGGTTGAGAGCACGAATTTAATGGGTTGTCCTACAGTATTGAGGAGAAACTTTACTCATCCTGGATTCTTAAAAATAAATCAACTATCCCCCCCCTCCAACTGCGACTTTTTACTTCTTTTTTTTTTTAAAGTAGGTTTCGTGCCCAGGGTGGGGCTCAAACTCACAACCCTGAGATCAAGGGTTTCATGCTCTAGAGACTGAATCAGCTAGGTGCCCCAAATTGAGACCTTTTAACTAGTCATCACTGGCACTACCTTAATTCCATCAGACTCCAAATACTTGCTAAGTCCCAGGCCATCCACTGCGGCAGTGTCAGGGGCTCCACCATTCCCAATAATGGGATTGGCCATGGTGAGAATCTGTCCCTTGTAGGCAGGGTCAGTAATAGCTTCCGGGTACCTGAGTAAAGAAGCCAAAAAATTACCAACGATAACAACAAAAATGTCTGTAACCACAAAACTACAATCTACAGACACACTCTTAACTACTGAATCCTCGGAAATGAGAGAACATTAATTTTAAAACCTATAAGGCTGCATCTAGATTTTAGCAAATCTAAAGAAATTTTATGATCAGATATAAAAATGTATCGCATCATCTGACTCATATGAAAAGTCAAACTGACCTTTAAAAAAATTTATTTTTTCATGTGAGTATAGCTTACAAACAACGTTACATTAGTTTTAGGTTTACAACATAGTGATTCAATTTCTCTATATGTTATGATCTGTTCTCCACAAGCATAGCCCCCAGCTGCCATGACACAAGACTATTATAATTCAGCATCACTGTATTTCCTTTGTGGTGCTCTTTATTCCTGTGACTTATTCATTCCATAACCGGAAGGCTGTACTTCCCACTCCCCTGCCCGCACTAGCCCATCCTCTCCCACCCACTCCCCCTTCCCTTTGGCAACCATCAGCTTGTTCTCTGTATTTATGGGTCTGATTCTGCTTTTAACCTAAACTGACTCATAAGTACTAAGACATATTCTTATATAATCTTCAATCCCTAAACTTCTTAAACTTTTTAATCCCTTGAAAAATTCCTTCATAGGGAATGAAGGAATTTCTAAAAGATTGTCCTAGTTAAAGTTTTCAGGTATCCTGAAGTTTCCCCTTGCCTTCCAGACACGAATCCAAACTGGTATTTACTATTAAGGGCTGCCAGTTTCACCAAAATATTAATTGTCAAAAATGTTTAAGTTTTTTAAAAAATAGTTTTCAGGAACCTTGAAGACTATCCTGATTACATCGCTGGTGACTGCATGGGTGTCTATGTTTATTAAAATTCATTCAACATTTAAAAAGACTGAGTTAATTTCTGTGGCAGAATTGCCCAAAAATATAAAGGCTGTTGGTTTTTATTTTAAAGTCTGGAGAAAGGGAAAAATAAGAATACATATATTCCCTGAGAGAATTATTTAATATAGTTGTTTTTCAAAACAGTTTTAGAAAGAATTATACAAGTTTCAGAGTTATCAACTTAGAAAAGAAAATCAGTCCCACAAAAATTGCCCTGAACCACTTCTGACTTCTAAATCAAAAGATTCCGAATAACTGTTTTAAAGTACTGGCATAGAATTAGGGAGAAATGCATTAGATCTTCATTTTAAAGTTAAGAATGTATTCTCAATTTTATGATCTATATATATATATATATATATATTAATATATATGCATATATATCACTCTCATTCTGAATATTAAGAAACATTATTCCAGTAAATACCAGGAGTTATCTGTAGCTATTCCATGCCCTGGAATACAGTGTAAGTGAGGCTTCCCCGGACCCTACCCACCCCACCGACCCCCTCGCCCTCTGACCCACGCTCACATTTTCACTTTCTGCAGAAAGAGTTAAACCAAATCTTTCTTGTGGATTACTACTGGTAATGAATTTAGGTGCTGAGGGGGACAGAATCAACAACCTTGAAACCAATAAAGTTGAACTCGGGCAATAGTCAACATAAATTCTTCAACCCCATCCAAGACAAAGTCCTCCCAGAACTACTTTTGTCAACAAAACACTTAGTCTTTCAGCTCTCCAACCCCTGAGGAGACTAGAGTGCTGTAATATTTATCCACACCTCCATCAGCTAATTTCTCAGATGCCTCTCACCTGTCAGGAACTGATAATTTTTTAACCAAGGCCTACACACAATATAAATGCATTTCTTGAAGATGAAAAACAAAATAACCCCTTTAATTATCAGCCACCTTACTGAGCGAGACACACAATGAATGAAAGCAACAATTCTCAATGGAAAATAGGCTCTGTGGACTAATCTTATTAATGAATGCCTTTTCCTACATCAAAAACATCTTTAATTAATTTAATTTTACTTCCCTTTCTTCTTTCTCTCCATAAAAGAACTGACCATTCCCTTTAAACATATGCTTACAATACTCTCGCTGCAAGTGAATAAATACAGCTTGTCCTAGAGAACTGCAGTGTTAGAAGCAAATTAATCCATCAGGTCCTGTTTGACTTTTGTGATGTGACAAGATTTATTACCCATAATCTATCACAGAGAAGAAAACTCCAGTGCCCTCCATCATTCTGATCTATATTAAACAGTTGTTTGTTGGCAGGTATATTAACACAGCTAGTAATTAGTGCTGTCGGAAAGCTTAAATAATTGCCTGGTGAAGCAAAACTTTGCAAACAGCTTTCATACACTGTAATTTAATGTTCTCACCAGTGGAACTATTTTAAAACCCACCTAATATTCTTCATTTCAGACAGAGCCAAGAGTTTAGAGAAAAATGTATGTTAATAATAAAGGAAGTTTCGTCAGTTAATAACTTCCATATCAGTTAACCCAACATCCCTGTCTTTATAAGGTTAACGGAATTTTCCTAAAAGAACTTCCAAAGAAGTTTAGTTCATTGACTCTCTAAGGGAAACCTCTTGAAACCATCCAGTCATATTTTTTTAAAGGACTCATAGATTAGTTTTTTTTTTAATCCCCGCTATAAATTACTGTCTAATCCAGGTCCCTCATTTTATATGTGGAAACTAGGATTCAGAAAGGTTAAGTGATTTTCTCAATATCACGTAACCTGTTAGCATTGAAAATTAGACCAGAACTTCAGCCTTCCTGTTCCCAGAGAACAACCATTTGTTGGTCAATAAGGACAGCTAGGTGATTTCTGCAGCATCTCTGATCTTTTTGCTGCACACCTATTAGCAGATCTTAAACACTGACTTGGGTCTCAATTGATAAATTTTGGAACCATCAGATCAATGAACCTGCTCTCCCTTTGATTACTTTAAGACAATAAACGGACCTGTTATTTCACCTTTCTTACTAGCGTGTGAAATTACACAGAATACCTAAGAACTTTCTCAGCTCCTTATGGTACTTCATATCAGATCTGCAAGGTTGATTCTTAACTTCACTAAAGCAATGGCACTGGACTGTGCTATCCATCCCTTCCTTGCTTCAATTTCTACCTTAATCATATCCATACCTTCTTCGACAGAAGCCATTTAAGTAATCTCCTATGACTTGTGTCCTTGGGCTCTAGGTTTCTAGAATTAATTTTATGCTTTATTTTTCAGGGGAAAACCAGTGTCCATGTTCTCTTTCATTTACCACGGCAGGGAGGAGTTTGTTATCTATGCTGGAAGAGACGACTTCGAGCACAGGGCAACGGCAAGATCATGTGTAGTCTTACTATGATGGGATGATTTCAGTTTTCCACCATGACTAAGATCATCTAGTTAGTCCTCTACATAGAGGAAGAAGAAAACCTTGGTGCCCGAGCATTACTCACCCTCCCAGGCCCGTGTTAAAAACCACTTCACCAGCGACAGAGGATGGATGGCCGAAGGAGTAGCCTTTCATCTTAGTTCCATCTTCCAGGACAATGTGTGCTGTCTGTGCCTAAAGAAACAGACACATGAATCTGAGCGGAATACAAAATACGAGGCAAAACGCATTGAAAAATATCCAAAGGTACAATACACAAACTCACACACTCATTAAATAAAGGTCCAGTATATGTGATGAAACCATACTGCCTACATTTGGAGTTTCTCTCCTGCTCCTTGGCACTTTTCTTCAGATGTATATCTCTTGTCCCTGGCAGGTGTTTTATTTTGTTTCGCTTGCAAGAGGAACTGAAGCATGTTGATACATTGTCTATTCTAAGTCTACTTGTAGAATTATCGACAATCCAGAAATACTTCAGTTGAGCTGAAATGCTGTGTGTCTATCTTTTTCCCCTTAATATTCCATAGCTTTGCTCAAGGATAGCTTTAAGGGAACTCATGAGTTTGCAAAAACTTTGTGTATCGTACCGTATAGCTCATCATCACTCTGGGGTTTAGAGCTAGAAGGAATCTTAAAGATTATCCATCAAATCCCCCAGAGTGTTCCAGAGAGCTCTTGTGTTTCTTTCTTTCTTTTCTTTGCTTTCTTTCTTTTTTTGAGAGTTCTTATGCTTGATGGAGTTGTCTGAAGGGCCGTCCCTCTACACCAGCTTTATGATCATAAAGAAGTCAAAACTTTATCACTCAATTAATACTGATACAAAAGCAAGCAGTATGAAATATCTAAATATAGATCATATTATATTTTTTAGTAGAGTTATTTATATCCATGTCTGGTTCTCTCTTTAGAATATAAGGCATTCTGAATTTGATCACTTCACCATACTAATCTTTGAACAGCTTCTATACAATCCTTGGCTAAGAAGAGGGACAATGAGAGAAACTTATCTATGAAGCAGGCATCAGCCACTCTTCCAAAATACTCTAAATGCTATTGTTGAAACAATTTATGTCAAATTTCATTTCCATAGAAGTTAGGGAAGAGAGAAATGTGTTAAAGTATACTTTGGGAGGCAAAATATAGACTCGGTAAGAAACCACAGGGCAAAATAAGTGGAATGTGATCTTTAGAATAAATATAAAGAAAAACATCTCTGCAAGAATTGAGGAAACATTATTAATTTTTGGCATAGTATTTTTAAGATTGAAGATACCATTGTGCTTATATTTAAGAGTCCTTTTTAAAAAAGATGCATATTTAAATACTTAAGGATAAAATACCATGATATTTATGATATCTGAAATTTCCTTTGAAATATTCAGGGATTAGGGCGAATTGGTAGGGATATGAAATACATTCCGCCATAAGCTAAAATTGTTGGAGTAAGGGAAATCAGCGTGCTGTTCTTTCTGCAAAGATTAAGTGCAGCTCTTAAAGAAGAACCAAGATGCCCTTCAACGGACGAATGGATAAGGAAGATGTGGTCCATATACACTATGGAGTATTATGCCTCCATCAGAAAGGATGAATACCCAACTTTTGCAGCAACATGGACGGGACTGGAAGAGATTATGCTGAGTCAAATAAGTCAAGCAGAGAGAGTCAATTATCATATGGTTTCACTTATTTGTGGAGCATAACAAATAGCATGGAGGACAAGGGGTGTTAGAGAGGAGAAGGGAGTTGGGGTAAATTGGAAGGGGAGGTGAACCATGAGAGACTATGGACTCTGAAAAACAATCTGAGGGGTTTGAAGTGGCAGGGGGGTGGGAGGTTGGGATACCAGGTGGTGGGTATTATAGAGGGCACGGATTGCATGGAGCACTGGGTGTGGTGAAAAAATAATGAATACTGTTTTTCTGAAAATAAATAAATTGAAAAAATTTTTAAAAAAAGAGAAGCATAGGAATTCTCTACTTTCTTTCGCTCACATTTTTAGGACTGCTCTCATGGTGCCTAATCCTTTCGTACCCTGCCATTCACCCCCACTCCCACCACACATACACACACACACACACACACACACACACACACCAAACTTGATACACAGCAGAAGCTTGGGAAGTGATTTCTAGACCTGGGTTACTACACTCCTTTAGATCTGCAACATGTATTCAGCTTTTCAGGTGTTAAAGTGGAAAAACTTGATTATTTTTCTATAGTAGTCTTCTCTGTAGAAATGCAATGCCTCTTTTTGGTACAAAGTACACAAATCTTTTGGCATTTGAATAACTGCTCATTAATGTATAAAGTAGTGTTTGATCATCTTTAAACCAATATAATCTGTGCCTAAATATTGTTTATGTGAGGGTATGCATACACATCAACTTATATTTACACACAAAATAATTCAGTATTTCCTAATAAAATTGATATGTTTAAGATACTTATTTCAACAGGAAAGTTCTGTTTTTTTGCAACTGGAGGTACAATGCATGGATTTCAAATTTATATTTCTGAGAAAGATTAAAGTGCTGGACTGCACACATATGTGTTTCTGTGTGCAAGTCCGTATGTGTGGCAGAGTTAGCCAAAAGAATTTTGTCCTTTAGTTGGCTTATCAAATAATCTTTGAGACAGTTTTGTTTCATGTATAGCCTTGGAACTAGTGTTCAAGATCTCAAGCTTGATACTTTATCTTTGAATAGTTATGGTTTATCCTCTTAGCAACTAAACGAAAAGAGCTTTTAGAATTTAAGAAACAAAACAGATGAACATAAGGGAAGGAAGGAAAAAATAAAATAAGATGAAAACAGAGGGAGACAAACCATAAGAGACTCTTACCTATAGGGAACAAACTGAGGGTTGCTGGAGGGGGGAGGGGTGGGGATGGCAACACTGGGTGATGGGCATTAAGGAAGGCAATTGATAGAATGAGTATTTGGTGTTATGTGCAACTGATGAATTACTAAATTTTGCCCTTAAAACTAATAATACAGTGTATGTTAACTAAACTTAGATTTAAAAAAAAAAAAGGCTTTTAGAATTACTTGGCACAAAGGAAACCACAAGTGATTAATGTAGTATGAGTGATGTCAAGTTCTGAGTTCTGCTTCTGTATATAGGAAATCAACTTTGCATGTCCCTTCTTCTCATAGCATGATTTTCTTATTTTGCATTTTATTTTAATTTACCAACTATTGGTTATTTATGATTGAAGACAGGGGTTGATGGTTTTAGGAAGAGTGATAATGTTCAGTGTATTGTTGAAGATTGTTACAAGCTAATCAAATGTCTATGGTGATGGTTCTCAGTAGGGATATTTTTAATGGGAAATTTCCCTAGGTAGCTCTGACATGTTTCACTAGGTGAAATTCTTTGGTCCAAGTAATGAAAATTCACTGTCAAAAAAGTATTTTCTCCTCAAAGTATTATTTTCTGTTCTTGAGGAAGTCATGTGTAACCTACATGCTTTCACAAAATGGAAGGAGGAAAGAAAACATCTTCCTAAACAATACGTAACTTTGATAGAACCTAAAACAACTGGACTTAGTTGGCAAAACGGCTACAAACTACAAATTTCAGCTGTTTTCTATCCATCAGTTTATCTATCCTACTCGAAGCCACCCCTGCCTAAAATATCATCTATTTACTTTTTTACTCTTTTCCCCTTTTCCCATCTAAGAATTTCAAATTGTCTGATTTCTGGGTTAGACACCATCTAATTATTTTAAAGAAAGGTAAAAATTAACATAAGCAAATCCAATTCTTGTTAGCCTGTTCCCACAATTCTATTTGGCATTTTTCTTTCTCTCTCCATGGGACTAGATTTCTACTTTACTTTCAGTCTCTTAAAGATATACTTGAGGAGACATTTACTGTTGCCTGAAATAGTCCCTGAGATTGTGTTCAATATGTCTTTTTGATCCTTTAATTATATTTTCTGTTCTTTTTGGCAACTTTTATAGGTCTTCCAATCCTCTTTCCCACTACACATTATATTCTTACAAGGCTTCTGTTTATAGCCTATGGTACCCTTTATATTCCACTTAACTACATAGGCCTCTGATGAGTTTAAAATGATGAGTGCCAATTGACTTATCTATGAATTGATAGAGGAACTCTGAACAAAGAGCTATTATTTGGTATCCCCTCTTCTAGCTAATAGTTCCCCAAATGCTATTTCATTCCAATGAGTCCAAAAGAAATCACCTTGTGACTATTGTAAGATATTTTAGTAGCCTTGCCCTGAGAGAAAGAGGTCCATAGCCTAGGAATTAGATTGTACCATTAAAGGATAATTTAAGTGCCTACTGACAGAGCCCTTTAATACTTTGAATGCTGAAAGTACAAAGGAAACCTTAAGGAAAAGAAGCCTGTACATTCATATAATGTCAGGAAAAGTAACCAAAGGATATATAAATATGAATTCTACTAAGTGAAGGACCTCTATCATGACATGGTCCCTATGTGTTTAATAAAAATATATGTGTCAAGAAGACTGCTTTCACATTCAGGTCAAAAACTCATTGAGTTCCTACCATGTGCCAAATCCCACACCAGGCTCTGGAAATACATGGACAAATGTCCCCAGACCCTCCATTTAGCAAAAGGTCTAGATATGTGACTGAATGGTAAGGAAGAAACCTCCAGAAGAATATCACTGAAGCACCTGGAGATAACATGATAAATAAAATATCCTTTCCTTTGGGAGATTTTTCTTTAATAAAAGAATTCACCCTTTCTTTTCTATCTATGCTTTAAGTAAAAAAATTAAAATTTTATGAAAGAATTTATGTCAAATTTTGAATTTAAAGCCCAAAATTTAAAGGTTTTTTCAAGGGATGCCTCTGTTGCTCAGTTGGTTAAGCATCTGGCTCTTGGTTTTGGCTGTGGTCTTAATCTCAGGGTGGTGAGATCAAGCCCTGTGTCAGACTTTGTGCTTAGCGCAGTCTGTTGGAGATTCTCTCTCCCTCCATATCTGCCCCTCCCACTTGTGCTTGCTTGCTCTCTCTCAAATAAATAAATAAATCTTTTTTTTTTTTAAAGGAAGAAGAAGATGCCTTCAAGTCTGCTCAAATGTCATCTATCTTCTTGGTGAGTCATATCCCCTCCCTCTTATTTAAAATGAAAATATTGCCCCCTCCCACCCCCCCACCCCCATCCCCCCAACCCCTCCAACTCCCCACCCCCACCCCAACCCCGTGCTCTATCTGCTTTTCCTTTACAGCAGTCATTGCCTCCCTGCCTTAACGTACTGGAAAGCAAACTTCATCTGGATAGAGTATTAGATCTGCACAGAGTAGACAATTATTCAATTTTTGTTGCATGAATAAAGATTCATTGAGTGTCAATATGAAGAAAATAACATAATACCAGAAATTGTTACTATTTTTATCATTATTATTCAGCTTTCAGTTTGTCAAGGAATGAATTTAAAAATAAGCAAATACTTGTTTTGAGTTGCCTTTCTGTTAAGCTTAACCAAGAATGCCGTTCTATAATGTGTTTAATTTAGTCCCATCAAGCGGAGATACTATGTTGGAAAAGAGACCTGAGTGGCATTGAGGGAGACAAGGGGCGAAGAGGGAAAGATCAGTGGATGGTTATACCCACACAAGCATAGTGAGTGTGCTGTACAAATACGTGTTGTGCAGAGCTAAGACAAATACCATGCTCATTCAAAATTCAATTTACTAGGCATTTCACATCAAAGAGGCTGACGGTGCTTGAATTACTTAACAAACTGTTTCATTTCTTATCTCACTTCGCAAACATAGACAAAGAATGAGAAAGCTCTCCTTACCCAGTACATTCTAAAATATACGGGTACATGAAGAAAATTCCATTTTATTCTATTTAATTTTAAGATAATTTATGCACATGACTCTTGAAGAAAAATTATTTTACATTTCTCTTATTGTTCTCAGGTGTTAAAACATGAGTTTGTCACAGCAGATTCATGTGAAAGGCGTAAGGAAAGGTGAACTCAAAGGCATCAAAAGTTATTTTGTACACCGAAAGCTATTTATTTCTTGATCACCAAAATTAGGTGAATAAACATGTATTATTACCCACCTTACTCAAGTAGAAATTGGAGTCTAACTGGCTGCTGCCTATCTCTTTGTCAATCATTGTAGAGCAATGGAAGTATGCAATAAATTCTGAAGTGAGTTTACTCTGACCCCTGCTTGGTAGAATTATGAAAGATTTTAGTCTAGTTTGCTCTCATTACACATGGAGAACAACTATTCTCCAAAATGTAAATACTTATATGAGCATTATTTGCAGATGGCTACTTTGGATTTTTCCTCGTTTTGTTGTTGTTGTTGTTGTTGTTGTTGTTGATGACCTGGGATGAACAGTCTCAATTCTTTTCACATTTCCTTAAAGTTCTTCATTTTACTTTTTCCCCTCTGGGTCTTTGACTAATAGTCTAAGAACTTTTCTTAGTAAAACCTTCATGAAAATTAAATTCCATGTGTGACAGGATCCACTTAGTGGCCTAATTTTAATTGAGTCCTCATTTTCATTATAGTGTAATTCTTCATCACTAATTAAATGCATATGAAATTATAAGAATATTCTTCAAATCTCAAGATCATAGCCAATAAAAAATCTTAACTTTTAATTCACTATCTAATTTTAGATTTAAGTGCCTCAAAGTCAAAGAACTAGTTATGTGTTGTTGTTAGTTGCTTTTATTCATATTGACTCAACCAAACTGACAATAAAATAATGAAATATAACAAAGAAATTTTGGGTTGTATCGGTACCCATCTTCAGGTTAGCAGTTAAGAGATATTTATACTGCTTTTATTAATGGAATGTAAATCAATCCCTTTTCTCCATTCAACATCATTTATCATCCCAAACAAGCATCATCCCCTAAATGTAATGAGGAAAATAACCTTAGCACAGGGGCAGCAGAACAAGAAGCATCTATCTAGAAATCTCATTTCAATAAGGTCAGTCACATTGGTTTGCCAAATGCCTAGATCATAGACTTGAAAAATAAAACTATATATTGTAAATATATAAATTATATAGTTATTTCAGGATAAGAGTAAGTAGAATTTTCCATCTAACCAGATGAGGAATTATTTTAAGTATAGAGGGAGTAGAATTCTGGAGAAAAGCAAGTACTATAGGGAAAAAAAATTCATAGACTATGGTCAGTTACTTCTTCTATGTTGACCACATCTATACCAATCTGTGCCCAGGCCTTATCTATTAGGGACTATTTAAAACTGTACTCTGGGACTATTATCATCTCATATGTGGAATTTAAGAAACAAAATAGAGTGTCACAGAGGAAGAAAAAAAAATAAAACAAAACAAAACCAGAGAGAGACAAACCATAAGAGACTCTGAATCATAGGAAACAAACTGAGGATTGCTGCGGGGGGAAAGGGTTGGAGAGATGGGGTGGCTGCGTGATGGGCATTACGGAAGGCATGTGACATAAGGAGCCCTGGGTATTATATAAGACTGATGAATCACTGACCTCTACCTCTGAAATTAATAATGTAACATATGTTAATTAATTGAATTTAAATGAATGAATGAATGAATAAAACTGTGCTCTGTGGAAGGGGGGGAGGTAATAGAAATGCAGTTGGGCTGGAGAGAGCAATTGTGATCCTCTCTTCCCCCTTTCACCATTTGGCTTTCTCTCCCCCCACTTCCTGATAAAATATGGATTCACTGGCTTTTTGGTTTGTTTTTTGTTTGTTTAGTTTTGGTTTTGGTTTTATAAATGTGACTAATTGTAGTGTATTAAAGGTCAACTCTACGGATGCCTCTGGAGACTTTGTCGGAAAAACAAACCTTGAAGAGCCATAGAGATTCTGGTATGCCCAGGTTCTCACCCTCATCTCTGCCTCCCTTCTTTCTACCTCCCTGAACTCTACCACTTGTTAGAAACCCAAGTTTCATCATCTTTGTGCATTAATTGAACAAGCAGTAGAAGACTTGTCCTTTCTCAAGTTAAGACTAAACAAAAATTGGCACTTATTATTTACTGCCCCATAACCAAGTATATGACAAATTTCTCCAATAAGATTATAGGCAACACCAGACAACATCAAGGACAGAGAGTCTGCCTTGTCTGTCCAACACAACATCACCAGCACATAGCACAATGACTGGCACATAGTGGGTGATTGGAGAAACCATTTTATTCCTTCCTGAATTCATACTTTGGTCCATGAAGCTAATTTTCAGAGCCTTTGAAAGGTCATTTAACCCCAGTCCACAAAGTAAAAGTAAGAAGAATGATTGGTGACTTTGGGAAATGGAATTGAGCAAGACTGGCTTAGCCCTTCTTAACTCTCTATTCAAAGAAACCTGTTCTCAGTTGTACATCCAGATAGGAGAGGAACAGCTGTAAGTGAATACATTCGACTCAGGGAAAGGAATTACAAGAAACATATTTTGTTACAGAGCTGGGACTTGTTTTCTAAACAGCTTTAGCAATAATAAAGATGATATTCAGATTGCGGTCTATTTGAATACTGTGTCTTATTTCTGTTTTGATTCTAAATATAGAGATTGAAAAGAAGGTATTATTACACCCTAAAATCACACCAGTAGAAAGTACCCTGCAAATACTGACAGGCTGAATGAATGAATGAATGGATATTTGAATGAATGGCTTTCAGGTGGCAAAGAAGCTACAGAGATCTATTTTTGTTTCGCTGCAACCTAACTGGCTTGCAGAATGCAAGTCATATTTTGACTATTCCTCTTAGGCACTGCTCACAAAGGTAAGAAACAATGGGCAATATATAGCTGTCCTTTAACTCCGTGTGACTTATTTCCTGGGAGACTAGTTAAGAGAATAAAGAACACCTGCTTTCACAGTATTTTTCTCTTCCATATTCCACCAACTAGAGATGCAAATGGGTACAACAATTCCTTTTTATAAAGTCATTATCATACTTAAGCTTTATTCACACTTTAGTAAAATCACTTCACGCAGATAATCTACTAACCATTAGTACTGCTAAATGATAATGAATTCACTATAACAGAAAAAAGGAAAGCATGCACTCTCTTCCATACGATCTTCTCCATTATTTCCTTTAATAGAGAAAATTATAAAATTTAATACGGAAAAATAAACACCTATTTTTTCATTTTATACTTAATATAAGTTTTTACTTTTCACCACATCATGAATTCTTATTTCATTTGTCTTGTTTTTGGCTGAACTCTTTTATAAAATGTAGATTTCTAATTTGATACTTTTCTAGTAGCAGTTGGTTTTACAAATCTTTCAAATCCAATGATATTAAGACAAATAGTAAGATGGAGTTTCAGGGTCTCTCTCTTTGGCATCTTTTCCTAACATCCCTTGGGAATAACAACTTTCAAATCACATCTGGTCCTACAGGCTAGATAATAAAGTTACTTAAAATAATTACTACTGCAATTAAAAATAATTCCACTGTTAATGGGAATGTAAAATTGGTGTAGCCACTGTGGGAAATGGTATGGAGATTTTTTCAAAAAAAGTAAAACTGAACTAACATATAATCTAGCAATCCTACCTCTGGATATTTACCCAAGGAATTGAATTAAGGATCTCAGAGAGATAGTAGAACTTCATCTTCATTGTAGCACTATTCACAATAGTCAAGGTATGAAAGCAACCTAAATATCCATCAACAGGTGAGTAGATAAAGAAAATGTAGCATATACATACAATGGAATATTACTTAGCTTTAAAAAAGGAAGGAAATCCTGTCATACATGGCAACATGGATGGACTGTGAGGACAGTATGCTAAGTGAAGTAAGCCAGTCACAGAGAGACAAACACTGCATAATTCCACTTACGTAAGATACCTGAAATAGTCAAACGTATAGAATCAGGAAGAAGAAACGTGGTTGCCAGAGACCAGGGTAAGAAGGGGAAATGGGAGTTACTAACTAACAGACATAAAGTCTCAAATGTTTAAGAAGAATAAGTTCTAATGATCTGCTGTACAACACTGTCCCTAAAACTGCGCTGTACAGTTAAAAATCTTTTAAGAGGTTGGATCTCATGTTAAGGACTCTTACTGCAAAATAAAATAATAAAATAAAATAAAACAGTTCCACCTCATCACACAGTACCTAATAATTCATAATGTCTATTAGTAACTCACAGGTTGTCACTGACTTGCTTCAAGAACTAATTCCATACTACATTGGATTTTGTCATCACCCAAGAGAGAAATCTCCATCATCATTTATTATTGGCTCCCAATTGTTCCCTCTGTCTCCAAACTCTCCCTGCTTCTACCTATCCCATGCAGTGAAGTTAAAGGTTATCTTTCTTAAACATATACTGCATAACACTAATCTTCACGTTCCCCAATTAACATTCCAAGTCCCCTCATCTGGCCCATTATGGAATCCCTTAGACTCGCCACCTCTCTAGACTTTGTGCATAAATGTCTCCTCTTTGTCTGTTTCTGTCCTGGTTATCCTTCTTAGCCTGGCTCATAATATGTCTTCAAAGATCCCCCAAGTCAGAATCAACCACTGATTTTCCTGTGCTGTCACTGCATGTGTGTGTGTACTGTTTGTGTTACCTTTTGTTTTTTGTTTTGTTTTGTTTTGTTTTTTATTATTAAAATATTTTATTTATTTTTTATTTATTTTTTTATTAATTTTTTATTTTTTATAAACATATATTTTTATCCCCAGGGGTACAGGTCTGTGAATCACCAGGTTTACACACTTCACAGCACTCACCCAAGCACATACCCTCCTACCTTTTGTTTTAATTGTTTAAGTTACTCTTCTACTCTGCTAGGTCACAACTTCTGAGACAGAAAATCCAAAGTCCGATTTAATTTTATATCCTCAGAGAAATGGCCCACGGTTGTTCACACAGTCATATAATCACAATATACTTGGTGAATGCACAGAAATATGGGCCATTATGTGATGCTGAATGTTGTTCACATGCTGATATTATGGTTTTACTAATCAATTCTCTGATGCCCACTGGCTACTGGGTTTTGTTCGCTTGCTTATTTGTACTTGAAAACAAAGACAGATGTCCCACATAGGCATAGCTCATGCTAAAAGATGGAAGATAAAAGTAAAGAATAAGTTGGGGCTGGTTGGCAGCCCTTACCTCATAAGCATCCCTAGGTTTCTATACCAACTAAGTGTCATACAGATAATATCCTCAGAAGAGTCTAGAAGATCATTTCTAATCTTTATTCTTTGGCCTTCCTAATGGGTTGCTTCCATTACTAATATTAATTATTATCTTAATGTCAACATAAACCTAAGCCTCCATTACTGGGGAAAAGGAATAATAAATTATGTGTGCATACATAGCCCAATTATTTTCCTTTCTTCCTTTACTTTTTTTTTTAAAGATTTATATATTTATTTATTATAGAGAACATGAGGTAGAGGGAGAATAAGAGGGAGAGAACCTCCAATAGACTGCCCATGGAGCATAGAGCCCAACACAGGGCTCAATCTCACCACTCTGAGATCACGACCTGAGCCAAAACCAAGAGTTGGAGGCTTGACCAACTGAGCCACCCAGGTGACCCTCTTCCTTAACTTTTCATCTAAAATCCTTACCAAATTTTACTATAGGTCATTGGTAAATTCATTAATTTTAATTCACTAATATAGTCTCATAATATTACACTTCTATACCAAACCCCCAAATAGTTTACAACTAATAGTCTGTTTTTATCTCCCTCTGGGAAAGAAAAAAAAAAAAACTGAGGTTGCCATATCTTTACCGATATTCTTTCTGAGGTTTACATTTAGTGCTCGTGCATACTTGACACTCAATAAAGATTTTAACTAAATTTGAGAATAGTAACTAAAGATGACATGTATACTTCAATTTTTCTCTACTTTGTGTCCATATGTTAAAGTACCTCCCACTTTGTTTTGTTTCCATTTTAATTCTGTAATAATCATCATGTTTGAAAAAATATATATAAAGCACACCATGTCTTAAGCATGCCTTATAAAAGTGGATTGACCTGTCATGATACTATTTCTACCTTTTGATATTGCTTTAATGAGACCCTGTTAAGGCATAAACCAGATGGCATGTAGAGTTACCAATGCTTATTAAAGTCTATATATAGTTTCACCAATAAACTTTGTATATAGATTTGAAAGATAAATGTCTGCTGTTCTGAGAACGTTACCTTACCTCAAATAGAATTATGAAGTTATGTTGGAAAAATGGGATTTTGGAGAACACTGACCTCACCGAGGGCTCTACCCTGATCCCCTTCATAAGGTTTCATTAATAATAATTAACATGATGGGTTGGGCACTGCTTCTAAAGCTACCAATGGGTTTTCTCAATTAATCTTCCCAAAAAACAGTGAGGTAGGTAATGTTAAGAACTGTATTTTACAGTAAAGCTAACTGAGGTTTGGAGGAGTCAAGATCATTCCAGTAGTAAACAGAAAAACAGTGGCTTCTGAATGTAGTCAGCGTTACTTAGAATCCACAACCCTCTATCCCGCTATCATTACCCACTGCAGGGAGCCAGGTAGAAGGTTTCAGCTTCAGCTGAGGTACGTATGGCCCCTTTTTCTTCTCCTAAGCTTACTTCTATTTCTTCTTTCCAATCTTTTCAAATGGGAACAAAAAAGCATTTCAATTACAAACTCACTCGAATTTATTTATAAGATCTTTCTTTCAAAACTGCCGTGGATAACCTGGCAGGTGCCCAGGTCAGCCGAGAATCACCTGTCTGTAAGTCTGTCTGTAAATCATCAGAGTGGAAGGTCAAGTCATTAGCTATATCCTGTGATCTTAGGAGAACCAGAAGGCTCTGAGAACTTTTCACACAATTCCAGGCCCTTGAGTCTGAAGCTCTGAAGACTGTCAGGACTATCGATGTGGTGAACATGGAGACCCACTGCTCAGTCCCCCTTCATGAAGGCCCTGCTGCCCTGCTGCAAGGGGGGAGGTCAGTGGATAGTCACCACCAGTCGGTTCCCTGATGGTCTGTCTCAGCTGCAGAGTCCTGCTTTGCCACAGGCCCTGCACGGAGAGCCCCATGCCCGCACTGGTTACTGAGGCTGGCAGGGAGAGGAAGGCCCCGGCCCAACACAGGAAACTCTGGTGGGCAACAGCTTTCTGTCGGGTTGAACTACGCTTTCTCAAACCTGCATCACAGTTTACTTCTTCTCTGCCCAACTCCATTGCCTCAAATTACCTCCACCAGCATTAACTGCTAATAAATATATGGCTCTCTAAACACCATTTAATATCTGCTTCTGGAGAACCTAACTTATGATAGTCACAAGTCAATAAGAATTCAAAGGCTTTGGCGAGTCTCAAGACAGAAAGTTCTGCTATTTATGAGGGTTCTAACCCAGAAACTACTAGAGAAATGTGGAACACTGCAGGATACCTGAATGGTTTCCTTTCTTCGTGTATCCCTAAAATGTTAAGAATTAGCGCAGACTTCAAGTGAATTTGGCATAGTGCCTAAATTAGGTCAGTTAAGGTCCTTAGGCCAAAGTCAATGGTACCTCCAAGTTGTTCAATGTCCAGAGGCAGACATACACTTTTAGGGGCCACTAAGCACAAGTTCAGCATGCAACTGCCTAAAAAAAACTCATACACACACACAGCTACACACACACACACACGTACACACACTTGCCTATACCTTCTAAATCTCTCTTGACTGACCTTGAACCAATGTTTAAATTGTGTCTGCAATTAATAACATTATCTCTACCCCTTCACAATTGTATTTTTCTCCCATCCACGTAATTATGTTTACAAAACATCCAACAGGACCCTGCACCTCATGCGCACCCTGCCAAATAAGGCCAGGCTTTGTAGACAATATAGGTAGCAAGAAAAATGCGTTAAAACTAGCTCACACTCAGAGTTTTATTTCTTTCAGCCTGGAGCATTCAGATATTGTGGATTTGGGAGCCAGTTAGATTATGAAATAAGGAGTCAAAAATTGTCTGTTCTTATGACTTATATGATTTTGTGGGATAAAGACTGAAATTAGTAGTCCCCTTGTCCTAGTAATACTAAATATTACTTCTCTTCACAACTTTATAGTTGGAACATCATAAGATTATAAATTTTTCCACACACATAATATTTAAATAGGCTAAAATGGAATTTTTCTGTGTATACTCAATTACCTCATTTTAATCTTTTATTTTATAATTATAATTTTCTCTAAATTAAATTGAGTTACATAAATTTCTACATGACCCCTATTCTTATATTACTTTTTAAATGGAAACTTTAGTAAACTGCACAATCTTTGGGTGTTGTACTTTCTAATATTTAAAAAACCTGGTGATTCCTTCACAAAGCATAGGTAATTTCTGATGAAAATACATTTTTGTGAGAGAGCTTGCATATAAGTAGAAATTCCAACAAATTCTCTATTTAATTGTTGATTTGTCTGCCAAGGAAGTTGATGTCATTTTACCATACCACAGAATGTTGTTGTTGTTGTTTTTAATGATCTCAAAAAATGTGATGCTGTAAGCAAATCTCACATTTTCCCTCAACATCTCACTCATCTCTTTAGGGCTTTTGATTTTTTCCATCAAATTAAAATTCACTGTAAACCTACATTTATGGGTCCATTTTCATTTCCTAGTAAGATGACTGATTAGCTTTATGGGACCACAAATAAATGACAGAAATTTTATACCCTAATACTCTCAGTTTGAAATCAGGTTTAAAAGGGTAGATGATTCAAAGCACTTTCCAGGATAAGAACAATGCAACAGCTGTTAATAGGAGTCACACAGCTAAATTCTCCTTCAAAAAGCTTTGAAAATGTGTCCCTGGTGTTATGCTCAACTGATTTAGAGAGCTTAGGCTTAGGAAGTAACAGTCAAAATTCAAGCATAATTTATAATTTAACCCACAAAGGTTTTAAAAGTGCTCAGTGTTCATTACTGTCTTTAGGCTTTTCCTTTGCACTCAGTATTATGTTATTAAAAGTCATCCACTCATTCCTTAATCATCCCACACCGCAGCATCATTCTGGGCTAACTTTGAAGCAGCTTTCTTTGGATCCATTAGTTTGAGACAGTGGAAACAAGTCAAAATGAGACTTTTCTTACAATTCAAAATTACTAGCAGTAAACACCTACCACAGTAGATTTCTACATATGTGAAGCTCATGGGACCATAAGAGAAACAAAGTGAAAATTGAAAAACAGCATGTTTTGTTATAATACATGACAATATTTTGGTTGACGTGAAAGAAATAGGTCACTGCCCTAAAATATCCTATTAATAGAATTGTTAATTAAAGCAAGAATCCTTACTAATTCTTTAATTTAAACAATCTGGTCTCAAAATGCAACCACAAAAGGAGAAAAAAGGAAAGGAAAATGTATATGATTTATTTTATGTGAGGATAAAGTACGTAGATACATGGGCTCTTGAGTAAGCAATAACACTACAGCAGGAGAAATGATTTAGAGCATTATGAAGCCAAGTTAAACAACAAGGATGGCTCCAAGTAGACAAAAAACCAAATTAAAAAATTCCATGTGGTTTTGGGCCCAATTAAAATTCTAACCAGATTTGCTATGGATATGTTTCACTTGTACAAAAATAGACATCCACGTGTCCTTGTGTTAACTCCAGCACTTACACATCCATGAAATGGGAATAACTGCACTGTTTCTTCCCCTAGGTGTGAGAATTTACCAGTAAAATGTTCTGAATATAAAGGCTTAAGCTAATTTAGCAATAAGTTCCATAAAAGATTTGAATATAAAACATGATAGTTGCAATAATCCCCTTAAGCTAGTAGTAGAAATGAAAATCATTTACTCGGGGAATCTGACTGTATTGCTATTAAATCATTTGACTGTGTAAATTATTTGTATATCAGAAAAAGCAGAAGCCCCATGTGTTTATTTTCATTTTCACCAAGGCCTAAAGCCATATAACATATTTGATTTCTGGCTTACCTGATGTTTCTTAGCTATTAGTTTATATCAGTACTCATCCTCTCAAGAAATAAAATAAATCTGAACCAAGCTTTAAAACGGAAGAAGCTTAAAGCCAGAATTTATTTCAGTTATTACTGCATAGATGATATGGTAAAAGTTAAAATCTTAAAGTGTTCTTTATTGGTAAATTAAACCTCTTTTTTCATTATTGGAGTTGTATTATCAAAAAAGGACACTTAAAATTCAGAATTAAGGCACAATTTCTAAATGTGGAATATTTAATGAGACTTTTCTGCAGTTATAATATCTAACACTTCAACAATTAAAAATACTGTAACAGCAGTAATCAATCAAGACTTACAACATCCTAAGTTAATAGCCTTACCACATCCTACATTAATATTAAGTTATCTGTCTTTAGTTAAACATAAGCCGTTGTTGGGGGGAAAAACTCACAAGGTTAATTTACTTGAATACTTCTCTGTTCTAGATATTTGTAAACAAATAGTCAGATTCATAAGTAATTTTTATTCTAGTTATACTTCTCATTATAAATAAAATATAGCATTTAGAAAAATTCCATTATAAATTGTGTTCGTAAAGTGTAAGCTTACGGTAAAATTTTCCTGAATCTAGGGGGCTCTCCAATATTATAAGACGGGGCGCCCGGGTGGCTCAGTGGGTTAAAGCCTCTGCCTTCGGCTCAGGTCATGATCTCAGGGTCCTGGGATCAAGCCCCCCATCAGGCTCTCTTCTCAGCAAAGAGCCTGCTTCTTCCTCTCTCTCTGCCTGCCTCTCTGCCAACCTGTGATCTCTGTCTGTTGAATAAATAAATAAAATTTTTACAAAAATTGTAGGACAATTTTTATTTTATGGCAATAAATTAATATGGTTTTATTTAGTTTTACATCATAGATGAAAATTATTCAGTAAAATTCTTAGTGGTACATTGACTCTATTGATTCACCTGTTAGAACTGTATGTTAGCCAGTCATCTCCCTGTGAAAGATAAAAGATTGGTATATGATATTTAGTAAGTTAACAAAAAAGGAAAAAAGAGCAAAGAAGTCTTGAAAATATTTTCATGAGTGGAATTCATTTAGACCACATGAAGAAAATCAAGGGGAAACTAGATGTGCTAGGACTAAGGAGTCCAAAACCAAGTCTGATGCTGGCTCATGTAGCTTCTTTCCAGTCTTCAGTCACTATAAATACCCTAAAAAATGCTAGTCCCATCAAGGACGTTCATTCTTCCTCTTAGCAAACTGAGGAAGCCTTGAAGTGGGCTCTGGCATGACCATTGCTTAAGAGATACTGAAAACTCTTTATTATTATAACTTAGACTTTGGTACAAGTCAGAAATGTGAAAAGGTTAAATGAAGATGTGAGGGCAAAGGAACGTTCTCTATTTCATTAAATTCACTTCTACAGGATCAGTAATTCTGCTAAGCATGGTCAGGTGAAAACTCAAATCTCCATCAGCTGGAGAAGGAAACAGGAGGAGTCCAAGCTCGTGCCATTTCTACACGCACTTCGCCTACCAGATTTCTTAGCCTCCTAACCTCCTGCCCTACACTCACCTAGGCCCTATTTGACTATCACTTCTTCAACAGTTTTATGGCAGGAAGCTCAAAATGACAAGGCATTCTTGATAACCAACAAATGAGTCTGTGCTTTAGAAAAGAGCAGTGGGATATGAAAAGCAGAGTACATAAACAAAAATGTTCAAAAGGGACCTACCTCCTAATTAAAGAAATATCATTCACCCAAAATATACACAGTTGCTAATCATCCAAACTATCTAACCATTCATTTGGGATTGAAACATAATCTTTTTTTTTTTTCAAAAATTTGCATCATCTTAGATGAAATCCAGCCCTAAAACCATATATATATATGTAGTAAAGGTCTAATACAATAGTTACTCTTGAACGTGTATGATAACCCTATTCCTACCCCCAGCTTTAATATCTACAAAGAGGCTCCAATATAATATCCAATGTAATATCCAATATAATAACTCTATTTCCTGTGAATGTCTTTAAAGCTACTTCAATATAACTAAATGATTCTAATTGTAGGAGTTTTTGTAGTTGCCAATTTCTAATCAATGACAATAGCTCCTCAAGACTGAGCTAAATAGGTAGGTTAATGTTGGAAACAGAGTATAAAAATCTTACAAAATGAAAACCATTCAAAGGGAATAATGACTCTAGGGCTCAATTGTTTCTGAAGTACCAGAGAGAAGGACACTTGGACTGTTATGTTCCCGGCTTAATTGTAACACAGGTCACCATTTTAAAAACCAAGTGGATTAATGTTAGAATCTGTACCTACTGAGAATCTTTTCGATTCATAAAGTACTTAACCTTTTCAATTTAATACCTTTGATTTCCAAATTCATTTGCAAGTAAAAATAAAACTACTTAGTCTTGGTGACTTTCCAAGACTTGTGAATTCAGAATTTTTAAATTTTAAGTTTCTTGAAATCAGAGACTATCTACTTACTACCCGTTTATTTCCACTTATTATTCTTCCTGTATACTCCCAGGATAGAAGCTTTAAAAAGGATATTAAGAGGTACATCCTGACTTTTGGAGTTGAATTCAAAATAGTAAAGATCATTTGCTTCATAGTTCTTGAGTCTAATTTCACTATAAGCAATATCTTCCTAGAGATAAATTTAATATTAAGGCAAAGGTGAAAAATCATTATATATACTTGAGAATTCTCATCAGACATTTTGTCATTATAATAATTTGTAGTCCATGAAAAACTGATGTGTCTACTAAGTCCTTCTACTAAAGTGTGTAGGACAGAATTTTTTTTTTTTAGTATCTAAGGCTTGGAGCGCCCGAGTGGCTCAGTCGATTAAATGTCCAACTCTTGGTTTCTGCTCAGGTTGTGATATCGTGGTTATGAGATGGACCATCATGTTGGGCTGTGCATTGAGCATGGATTCTGCTTCAGGCTCTCCCCCTCCCGCCTGCTCTGGTCCTATCCCTGCTTCCTTGCACTCTCTCTCTCCTAAAATAAATACATAAAATCTTAAGTATCCAGGGTTTGTTTTTACAGTATTTTATAGATTTTTTTAAAGATGTATTTATTTATTTATTTATTCAACAGACAGAGGTCACAAGTAGGCAGAGAGGCAGGCAGAGAGAGAGGAAGGGAAGCAGGCTCCCTGCTGAGCAGAGAGCCCGATGCGGGCCTTGATCCCAGGACTCTGGGATCATGACCTGAGCCAAAGGCAGAGGCTTTAACCCACTGAGCCACCCAGGTGCCCTATAGATTATTTTTTGAAGATTTTATTTATTTATTTGAGAGCCACTATGAATGGGGGAGGGGTAGAAGGAGAGAGAAAAGGACAAGCAGACTCCCTGCTAGATACAGGCTGGAGATGGGGCTCAATCCCAGGACCCTGAGATCAGAATCTGAGCCAAAGTCAGACACATGACTGACTGAACCACCCAGGTACCCCAGTATCTTATAGATTTTTTAAGCACTGATTATATGTAATAGTCACATAATCCTCTGAGTAAGTCAAGAACTGTTTCTACACTACTGATGACAAAATTTAGGTTCAAAAAAGACCTGTGACTTGACCAAGTTCAGAGAATTAATAAATGCACGAGAAGGTTTAGAATCCAGATCTTTTTATTCCCCATCCAGTGAATTTTCCACTACACAGCTACAACTGGCCAAATGTAGTATTGAGCACTGAACATTTTCTACACTAGTAGAAAAAGATTGAAGTCTCTGAACCTTCCATATGATCTGGCTGTTGATCATGTATATCCTTGGTAGCTAAGTCCTTTAAATGTAGAGCACCTTAAAATTCCTACCTCTTTCCTATAAGAGAAATACAACTGTGTCTATTGGCAAGCTACATTTTGTAAATATTGGCCACAAACAAATATACAAGGAAGGGCCACATAAAACTACAAGTGCATTACTGCTGTCGTCAAGCCCACTCTGCCACTAATGGGACAAGAAAAGTGACCTCCAAAGCCATTGAAAAGGCAACTAATTTATAGGGCATTGCTTATAGATCTGCCCACAGGATATCTTCTGCAATCTATTAATTAGCTAGACCTAACTATAATGCCACTAACCTTCAGTGACTATTCTCAGTGCCCTTCACTGACCATTATGTAACCACATCCTAATAATTTTTAGGTGATGTCTATCTAAAAAGAAGAAATTTGGATATAACTTTCTAGGAGAGCTGAGTTTTAAAAAGGCAGGAAGAAAAGTAGGTAGAGGACTGTTCCAAAATAAGTGAATAAAACATAAGCCCCCTTGGACTTCTGCACAGAATTTTAATTTGCTATTGTGAAGTTCAAGAACTTCTATTTTTCATGCCTGGCTTTCCTCCAAAACTCTGACCAGTAATGACTGAGTGTGAGTAATGACTTCTACATCACGAAATGATGGCTTATTCCTCTTACAAATTTGTCATTCTTAGCTATGAACTTTGGCAGACCTTTAAAACATATGCCACCCTGAGCTAGAAGAACTACTTTCACTGTAGTCCATCCATATAATTAAATCATTTTGTTGCGGTTGTGGTTGGGATCATACAGAGCACTTATTAGGATCATGGAGAACTGGCTTCTAATCTCAGTCAGATCTATGCCATTTCAACTAGTCACTCAATTTCTCTTTTTCTGGTGTTGGATGGAGCTACACCTATCCCTGCCTACCTATTTTTTTTTTTTTTTGTAAGAAGAAAAACATATTCCAAGGGAGACAACTTCGCAGTCTTAGAAGACACATCTAACTGTAAATGGCATTACTTTCATTACTATCTAGTCTCTCTGCAGTGATATATGAGTACCCTTGAGATACTGCTAACACTGAACTGAAACTAATAGTCACTCTCAGAGTTTGTGTCTAGTCACTGCATATTTGATGATGGTTTAGAACATATCTCCTTTCTGGCTCTCTTGTTTTAATTAAACTGAATCCAAGAAAATGGCTGTTTCTAGGTTTCTTAATTTTAAAGTGGTAGTTTCTCCTGAGATCTTGTGTTCTTTCTCTCTCTTTCTCTGTCTCTATTTCTCTTTCCCTTCCCTTCTCACTCCTCACCTCTGTCTCTTTCTATCTCCCTCTCTCTTCCTTTCTTTCTACTCCTATTCTTTCCCCATCCTGTCACTGGAGGCCACAAAGACCAACAGGCAAGGCTGAGCCCTACAGATGTCACTCAGGGCTAAATACCATACTGAATCCTGACTTGAGCGATCTAAGAAACAGAAGCTGAGGAAGCATTTGGAGCACTTTTAGTCAACCCAGTGAGCATACAAAGTATTAGCAAAACACTCAAAACTATTAGGACCTATTTTTACATCAACAGATACAGTCTTCTTCACTTTTTATAGCTCTTACTACTAAAGAAGACATCTATTTAAAGCTACTGTGATTACTTGAACTTTATATTCACTAAAAGTGTTTTTCATTGGCAAAGTTCCCATGGAGTAATTTCAGATGCCTCTGGTAATAAATACCTTAATAAAGTTATAGGAAGGAACAGAAGTTCCCACTGGAATTTCATAATTCAATGGTAGGAGTAGGGGAGAACACTTCATGTTCTCTTCCCAGACCTGCTTTTCAGTTATAAATACATTCAGAGGGACAGAATTATCAGCTTCTAATTGCCTCCAAGTCTTAATCTGCAAAATAAAAATAATAAATGTGGACTCCCAAATGTGGCAAAGAGGAAAAAGAAAAAAGTAAAGGGATGGTCTACATCATGGTTAACAAATACCAGAATTATGTAGATATTTTCCTTCTGAAATTTTTTCCTAAAAAATGATGTTTCAAAACAGAAAAGATTACAGTGAGCCAGTAAAGCAGGGCTTAACAAATTACCTTCTGTGCTGTGGCTCACGAACATGGAAGCAACTTCATGTTTGAACCCTAACTGTGTGCAATAGTGACTGTACAGACAGAGCGAGCCCTGGTAGTTTTTAAAAGTCATTGTTTCCTAAACAGAACACTTACATTTTACATATTCACAGGAATTGTGACCCTTCTTGACGTTTGTTGAAAACTGCCATAATTTTACTTAGAACAGTTGAAAATGAGCATCTACTAAACCCAGTCGATTCAATATTAAAGCCAATATTAATACGTTAGCACTTCAGAACTACATGCAAATCTGTATTTGCTTCCTAAGTGACACCTTTGGTTCTTGCTAAACTACACTCCATATGATTTTATCAGAAACAATAAATATGGGAATGTTACCTTGACAGAAAGGAGCCTGATGCCGGGTCTTGAAATTTTCCATTGATGGTGTGCAGTCCCATTGGTAAAACCAAAACCAGTCTTCAGGGTCTTTACCACTTTGCAAGCTGTCAAAATCCTCGTCATTTTGAAGATGTTGATTTGTGACTACAGTTAAATAAAATTATATATATTTATGAGAATTTTGTTATAAGATTTTTTAAATTAATGTGAAAGAAAGATGGGGGGTGCAGTCGGTGTTTAAGGCTGACTGCACAGCAATCTGAATTTCCATTCATTCTGTCATTAAATGTCTTCAGCCACAGCTCCTCCTTCTCTTAACCCCTCCTCCTGAGGTAATGTCCAGAGATGTTCCATGGACATGTAATACAAATTGCAACACATCAAACACTACCTTCTCCTGCTGAGATAATGCTAGCGTTGTAGAAAACCAGTCATCCATCAAAGGAACTGCTTATGCAGCTGAATAGAATGACCTAGACACAGTGGATAACCTTAGGAATCTCACCCTAAAGAGTAGTAACTTTCTAATAATGCCGAAGATCAAAGGCTTTTACCAGTGTTAGATGTGATGCCTACTTTGCCTCAAAAGAGATTTGGGACTCCCAAAGCACCCCGAAGAACTGCCATTTTCTTCATCTTAGAAAAAAGATGACACAAACCACATGTAGTAAAAATGACATCAGAATTAACTTTTCTCCATAAATATAGAGTGTTCTTTTTTGAGTTAATAGGGTAGTAGATGACATGCTTACTACTGCATTGTTTTGTATTCCACATTTTAAAGCAATCAGTAATATTAAGTAAAACACACCTGGAGCCAAGGAGCCTGTTTATATCTCTCTTAAGTTATAAGATTCCTAATAAGTCTATGAAACATGAGCAAGCATTGATTTTCGTGTAAGTACTATTCCTAAGTCAAGATTTTTTTGTTTTCAGAATAACACATTTATAAAATTCTTGAGCCATCGTGCTTCAATTAAGGCAAAATGGATTCATGGAGCCCTTCAATCCCATGCTTAATCAGGTAGGCAAAGGGTCTCATTGGCTTGTGGAAGGACTCATGTCAGGCACATGCCTGCGTAGATCAGGAAGCGCTGAACCATCATCCTTTGGTATCCCTGCACAGGAGGCCAAGAAATGAAGGCTCCCTCCCAGGGCTTCCCATAATGAAAAAGATGACCTAGAATAGTGTAGAGATTATAAACTTCACGTGGATAGGATGAGTACCAGAACTAGGGAAGTGAAGAGGACTTGGTTTTTTTAAAAGAGGAACAAAGTTTAAGTTCAGTCTTCTGTCTTACTTAATGCATTTTGTATAAACATTCTCTGAAGCCAAAGTACTTCATGGTCCCTGGTGATAGAAAACGGAAAAAAATAGTCTCACTCTAGTGTATATAAGTAATTAATAAAATAATGCTATGGTAGTGTGTCCAAATGCAATGGAAAAATACAGAGCAAGAAGGAAAGGAAGAAAAAGAGAAAGAAAGAAACACACCCTTGCTCATGTCCAGTAAAATTTAAGTATGGAATTATGTTACCCTGAAGCATGCATGAGAGTTCACCAAGTAAATGAAAGGGGAAAACACACACACACACACACAAGGGATGGCATGAGCAAAGTTCACATATGAAAATCATATGGCATATGGTGGGGGGGAGCTGACACAGCCTGGGGAAGCCTAGCAGCAGGTATAGTGTGGGGAAGTGAACAGGAGCCAAAACATGGAAGACTGTGTGCCTTAAATGGGTGGCCTTAATTCATAAAAACTGTTCATGGTAGTCATGGAAGTATTTGAACAGAGATGGAATTTGTGTGAAAGAAAGAATGAATTGGAAAAAATGAAATGGAGGACTTTGATACTGGTAGAAGAAAAACAGTACTTAGTCTCACCCCTTGTGTTTATGTCTCTGTCTCTCTCTATATATATATCTACACCAATATTAATATTGATATTGATATATAGTGAGGCTTATCTTTCTCTCCTTAGAACAATGACATATTTATACTTATTATGGAAAATTTTTTAAATGCAAAATAAATTTAAATCAGTCACAGTCCCATTGCCCATTACCCAGAGTCATGGCCCATTCCCGCAGTAAACATTGTGGTCTATTTTCTCCCTTCCTCCCCTGCACTTTGAATATGACAGCTAGGGTACTGAGGACTTCAGAGTTTGAATAAGGAAAATAAGTAGCTTTGTAACCATTTATAACAGTTAGCCAAAAGCATGATGAACTAAACATGGTTTTCCAGAGAGTTATCTTCAACTGTAGGACATAATTCCATGACTTCAGAGTCTAAAGAAAAATGTAGGCCTGAGAGTTGTAATGGGCTTTCCTTTGGGTCAGTAAAAGGCCCTGGATGTAGCCTCTGGCCCCTGTTTCCAGTCATCAGAATGAAAGAAGAAAGGAGGTAGAAGATTTAGGATTTCTTTTTAAGTATTCTGAATTAGAGACTTGGGAAATTCATCTCTCATGATTCTACAATCACCTTGGGAATTGGAAAGACCAATAAATAAAATGGTGAGTATTTTCAGATTTGAGTGTTCAAGACAGACTGAAATCTACAACCAAACTAAAAAAAAAAAAAGAAGATTGTTAGTGAGGGAGTTTACGTCAGGGTAGATCAAAGGGAAGAGATGATAAGAGCTGATTGGTAGCAAACATTAAAGCTAGAGATGAAAAATTTAGTGGAAATATTATACTTTTATGAAAGACATTTTATCAAAGCATTTCAAAAGAAAGTATTTTTCAGGTTGGAATGATTTTTTTTCCCCCTCTGATAGCATTTACGTGGTGCTCCCCTCCTGTAAGCTGTCTGCGCACAGCTGAGCACAGCGACAGGCGGGCATGCGTGTACACACAGAGACCTGGGGAAATCTGTGCATTTGAAATGTATTCTGTATGAGCCAAGATATAAATCCTTTAATCTTATAAGGCGCTCACTCAAAAAAAGAAATATTTTATACAAATTTAGCCCTTCTTTTCTATTGATACGTTTATCACAGTTAACAACTGTTTACGCACTGAGCTACTTGCCCCTGCACAATCTCATACACAGTGTTAAAAATTGTTAAACCACGCATATCTCTATTTGGTTGGATTTTGACTCTTGAACATTTTTATCTAATGCTGAGAAAGTATTTTATTTCTTTCATAAATTTGAAAATGTCTTATGGAGATATATATACATATATGTCTACATATATGTATATATATGTCTGTATGTATATATGTCTATATGTATGTATATGTACATATACGTGTATATATATCTCCACATATATTATATATACACCTAATATATAGGTATATTATATATACATATATATAAATAAAGAAAAAAGCGGGGAAGGAAGAGAGAGAGAAGTATCTTTAACTAGTAATAATATCATTTCTTAAGAGAAATGAAGCATTCAGCCTTCCAAATCTCTAAGAGTACTTAATTTGATAAATCTGTCTTTGGGATATCTGGTATTAAGAATGCTACTAAATCAAGTACTAGGTGATATTTGTTTCATTTACTATTTTAAAATTTTTTTAAATATGAAAAAACAGATAATAGTCCACTCCCCAAACATAAAATCTGTTACTGTTTTAGAGTACCTTCTTCTTATTCCCATGAAAGGGTCATAGTTTTGAAACTGTGATCAACCTGCATTATACTTTTGTGAGGTAATATTATATCAAGAGTACATTCAATGTTATTGCATGTCCTTTTAAGACCTTAACTGAGAGAGCTGTAAAATACCTGATTTTCATTGCTTCTATTATTGCTACGGTATATATCAGTATTGCCATTTTTTTTCACTATTGCCAAATTTCTCTCCAAAGAGAGTATACTCATCTATATACTGATTGCCAACACACCCTGCCAACATTAGACATTATCTTTTATTTGTTTATCTAAGCACAGAAACCAGTATTTTGCTTTCATTTAAATTTTAAATTACTAGTGAGGTCAAAAAGTTCCACATGCTTTTTATAAGTACTCTTTCTTTTTTTATTTTTGTTTTTAACATCTTTTTGTTCCCATCACTAAATTCATTCAGCTTAAAGATCAAGAATATTTCTTAAAAGGAACACCAACTAACACTGATTGACAGCCTATATTAGTACTTGTACTAATTTCACTATCTTCTTCATTTGGATGATCCACTGACTAAACAAGAGAGGATCTGCTACCAACTAGAAAAAATGAGACCAGCTCATCCTAGATGAAAGGCAACAAGCATGGGAACATAAAGAAATAATGGTGTTAATAATTCCTTCGTAAAAAATACAAAAACTGTCAATTGCCCTCTTGAAGTGCGTCTTGCTAGGTAATGAATCTAAGGCAATGCTAAGAAAGTGATACATCTATCAAAAAGTCTTTAACAGAACAGACATGCAAGGGGCACTTCTGGAAAAACGATTGAGTAAATGAATGGATTCCTGTGTACTGAGTTCTTGCTTGATCAATTAGACTTATTTAAGCAGAAACAAAATTATGTCAATGAATAGGAGGAAATAAAGATGTTCAGGAAGAGGAAAAAAGAACTGTCAAGTAAGAATTCTACAAAAGGTTTTGAAGAGATAAATTTAAAGAAAGATGCAAGGTATGTCTGCAGAGCAAACAAAGTCAGAGTAAAAGAAGATGAGGTAACACCTCCAGAAAAAGAAAGTTCTACTTTGTGTTTGAGTACGGATGCCAGAAACTAGAATGAAAAAGGTAGAAATGATTATTATGTTTCAATTCTGATTTTTATTAGTCTAATAGAGCAAGGAACACCATTGCAAGTAAGGCTATGGACAAAAAAGGCTACTCTTTCAAGGAAAGTGATGTGCATTTGTACCCGCATAAAAGGCATATACTTTCTCTCATTGCAAAAAACAGAGCAAACTGGTAGATAAAGTAAAGTTTGGCAGAGAGAATGTTTATCAATAATAACAACAGACAGATATTAGGTTATTAGATGATGGAATTTTTTAAAATAAGATGTCTTTGGAAACCCAATCAAGACAGACACATTCATTAAGATCCAATTGGCATTTAGAAGGATAGAGAGTGAGGGACCCGCGTTCATGAATGTGTTTATCAGACTAACGTTTGATAACATAAAGGTTGAAGTGATACAAAGGAAAATGCAAAATGAAGCAGAAAAAGAGGCTTTGTAAAAATGGTTTCATAGGTAAAATCCAAGGCACATGTGATTTATATCCTGGGATAATAAAAAAGCTACCATAAATGAGACCCCACTTGAAGATACCTTAAAGAGAACAGGTTAATCCACACAAGCAGCATGTATTTATAAAGAATAAATTTTGTCGTTCAAATTCCTACCTTTAAGAGACATAACTACTAGACTAACTAGAAATGTTAGGCGCAACCTACTTTAATTCAAGAGCACTGAGCACATATTCGAGACCAGGATTAGGTGCATACACATCTGCTGGAGAACGTGTATAAATGTAAAAGGATACAATGAATTAGCCAGTGAGTAAACCAAGCTTTTTATGTATTTATGGGATGAGAACAGAGTGGACAGTGCTTTAGAAAGTTGATTCAGAATTCACAGTGACCTTGGCAAATTAAAGACATAGTCAAACACAAACAGAGTGAAGTGCAAGCAAAGTGAGGTCAAGTGTAATTTGGTCCAAAAAGGGGGAGAAAAGCAAACTGCAAATACGAGCTATGGAGGACAGATTCTATATTGCATATTATATGGAAGTAGGCCAAAAAGCATATGTAGCAGCCCTAAAGCATAGCAGGCTGCCCAAAGTTGGTTATAGTAAGTTGTTATTATCAAAGCCATATATGGCAGAACTTAGAGTAAGATTAAGGAAAAAAACTCTCAAAATTCATTAGAAAATTAAATATTAAATAACTTAAAATACTAAAAGTAGAATTCTGACAATAAGATGACTATTAAATTTAAAATCATGTCATACAAGATTCCTAATTGAAATTTCCAATCTTTTTTTTTAATTTATTTTTTATTTTCAGCATAATAGTATTCATTATTTTTGCACCACACCCAGTGCTCCATGCAATCCATGCCCTCCCTAATACCCACCACCTGGTACCCCGACCTCCCACCCCCCACCCCTTCAAAACCCTCAGATTATTTTTCAGAGTCCATAGTCTCTCATGGTTCACCTCCCCTTCCAATTTACCCCAATGCCCTTCTCCTCTCCATCCCCCCTTGTCCTCCATGCTATTTGTTATGCTCCACAAATAAGTGAAACCATATGGTAATTGACCTTCTCTGCTTGACTTATTTCATTCAGCATAGATGTGGTCCATATACACTATGGAGTATTATGCCTCCATCAGAAAGGACGAATATCCAATCTTCTTGAAAGTCCCCCCTAAAATAGATGCAGTTAGTAGTTAATATATAAGAAAAATTCTACCATACAAGTTAAAACATTGGAATGTATAACTATAATATATTAGCATATACCTGTATCTAGGGACATATACACATGACTTGCTATTATGTCAATAAGTGCAAATAAGTATTTAAATAAACCCATTTAAATGGCTCCAATGATGATAAAATGATCTTGCCTGAAAGTGGAGGTACTTGTCTTTTGTGGATCACCTACTAAGTGTTGGGCTAGGAACTTGGTATACATAATTTGCTAATCTTTAAAGCAGTCTCTGTACTGAACATAGCTAACACTATCCCCATATCACAGAGTTGGTGAATGAGTTAGGCCCAGCCAGTTAAGTAGCTTGCCCAAGATCACAAAGGTAACAAGCTGTAAAGCCAAGATCCAAACCCAGCTCTTAGCCAACATCCCTCCTCTTTCCAGCATGTCAGTTATACCTGGGACAGACAGAGGCAGCAACATGAAATGACTTAGAAAGGGTAGGCAAAATAAGATCCAATTTCATAGGAAGGCTACATGATTGCAGAGGTAGCAATGCTCAAAATACTATGACATTACTGGGAAATTGGTAAAATATAACTTCAATAAAAATCAAATAATGAGAAGAAACTATCCATAACTTTTCTGATTTATTTTTATGTTTAAAATTAAAATAATATAAGAAATAAAGATGGTAACAGAGAAATAAAACTGTACATTTTTTCCAGTGAACCAACTGGCCAGGGAGCCATACTTCTTGGTGGCTAACTGATTCAGCTAGACTTACCTAAAATAGCAAATATTTTTCTATCTTACATCCTATTGCTTGAAGTTCCATATTCCAGAACCTGGATAACTGGATACCATTGAATTTTCACAATTATTTATAAAGTCTAGAATTGCTCAAAGAATAACTAATTCAGGAAGCATTTACTGAATACTTTCCATGTATCAGACACTGTATTTCAGGAAACAGTATTCTTTTCTGATGAAAGATGCTTTAGAGGAAATGAAAACACTTTTAAAATATGTTGTTTAAGTACTCCTCAAACAGAATATAAAAACGTACATAGAGGGGTGCCTGGGTGACTCAGTGGGTTAAGGCCTCTGCCTTCAGCTCAGGTCATGATCCCAGAGTCCTGGGATCGAGCCCCACATCGGGCTCTCTGCTCGGCAGGGAGACTGCTTCCCCCTCTCTTTCTCTGACTACTTGTGATCTCTGTCTGTCAAATAAATAAATAAAATATTTTTAAAAAATGTATATAGATAGATGGTCTTATATAGCTGAAAGGATCTTTAAAATTATCTTTTCAATTCCTTTGTTTTATAGATATAAGAAATAAATATCTAAATGAGCCAACGTCAACTCATTATTTTGAGTTATTTAATACTGGAACTAAAGTCTGTAGTTCTGAACAATATGTTTAAGTAGAAAAAAATTTGCAAATGATGGCACAGTTTGTGAAACAAGCTACATAAATTATATCAATCAAACTCTACACTTAATGTTGGCCTAAACATTTTCTTAAAATCTGGCCTAAACATGGCTACAGCATAAATTGCATAAAATAAAATGACCAAATCATCAGGCAACTGTCATTCTAAAAAGTGAAATATTTCTAAGCTAAAAAATTTAATTCATCATCAGCCTTTTTTGCACAATAATTATCATTGCATCAAAATCATCTTCTAATGTGCTGAACAGAACAAACAGCTCTGACAAGCTTGTTTTCTTAACATTTGTTGAGGGTAAACACAAATGATTTTGCAAGGCTCTAAAGAGCAAAGCTGGCCATCAGGAGGGGTTATCTATGGTAATCCAGGTCATGTGCTAGGAGATTATTGGACCCTCTTTAAATTAAACATTTTTGAGGATCACAAAGAAGCAAGTTGTGCAACATGTCTTGAAGTTACCGACTTCATGAAGTAAAGGACAGCAGATTACATTGAAATGACGTAGAAGACTTTTTTCTTTTTTGACTAAAAACAGGTCACCCACGCACATTCATACTCCACACCCTTTTATATTACGTTTGTTAGAGTAAATTGATTTCTTCCCCGGCCTCCTATTTTCAGGAGAATTTGGTCCAGGAAGATGTATTCTGTCCTCCTAAACTGTTGTCATAAACAATAAAGTTCCATCTTCCTAAGTACCATTGCAAATTCTCATGATTCTTCCAGATTAGATTCTTGAGTTGAGTTACTGAAAGACAAGGTGTCTTTTTTATTTTATCAAAGTTAAATTTTTTTGCTTAAAAATAATGCTCTAGGGGGAAAAAAGGAAAAACAAGAGGGAGATGGAAAATGGGAGGAAGAAGAGAAAGGCAAAGAAAAAGAAGCCATCATCCTGATCCTTAATTCTGCATGGTCAAAAGTGCCTACTTGGATTTAAACTCCTGGCACTCTCTTGGGTGTTGAAGAATTAAATGTTTTATTCTGGTATTGTATATTTGATGTCATTTATTTTTAACTTATACTTGACCTCACCGAGATCATCCTCAGCTGATAGGAAGAGGAAGATAAGTAACGTTGCTGCTATCTGAACTCTCATTAGGAAACTGATTATTTCTAGAGAATATTTTGGAAGACTTCATGGACCAAAAAGTGAAGACTGAACATTCAAAAGTTAAGGACTGTGCCAAGGTTCCAAAAATTTATTTTTAAAAGCCAATTGGGCTTAGAAACTGAGGTCAAACAGTAATAATAAAAATCCTACAAAAAGAGTGATTAAACATATTATAAAAAGTAAGATAAATGAAAAAAATAAGGCTGTATATTGGAAGAAGTTTCAGTATTATATTAGTTACTCTGGATGGTACACTAATATATAACTTGGAAAAAGAAAGTGTTGTCAGGTTAGAATAATATTTGTACTAAATATGGTAGCTGTATTCCTCAAATCATTAAAGACTGAATCAAAAGTCACTTGTCTATAAGTGTGTATTTTTCTACCATTAATTAATAGGATTCATTAGTATTGATTAATTAATCAATATTTCCCATTGTAGCAAAACAGAGAAAGATACAAGGTCCTCCGCAACATAGGTTAGTTATAAAATATTGCTATTCCCAACAAAAACCAAGGATTCTCTCAAAAATATATCTAGCTCTTCTCCAAATAGAATTGCACATCCTCAAGATAAATTTATTGTGTGATAAGCCTGAAAAGGTCTTTTATTGGGATATGATTTTTTTTCTCATATTTATATTCATATAAGTTTCAAAGGCTTAAAACCTGATGAAAGTTACTGAAACGTTCAACTAAGGTCTTTCAGGAGTATAGTTTAACTTGCCTTTCACATGGAGATCAGAGCACCTATGATCTAATGATCATTCTGTGACTAGCTAAAAGAATTGTTATCCACTAAGCTATATCACTCTCATTTTCTCTCATTTTTAACATAGCAGATAAGAAAAATGAGAAATTTCTATACCATGAAGGTATCCCAATTCTTATCTTGATCATGCTTAAAAGTAAGATGAAATATCACAGTGAACTGAGAAAAGAGTACTCAAATCTGAATATAAACTTTTTTAATAATCCAAAATTAAATCCTGAATTGTCTGCATTTTTTTGCAAATTGTCTTTAGAGCTAACTCTCTGCTTAGAGGCCAGAGTCAATCTTAATGATCAGTCTTTTAAAGAAAAAATGTTTTTTTAAAAATAATGTTTATATTTAAATAAAAGCTGTTTATACTAACAACTGACATAATCTTGGCAAATACGTCCATTGAGCACCAACATTTTTTTTTAACTGTTATTTTCCGTCCTTGGGGTTTATAAGTAGAGTTTCTGGCTCAGCTTTTAGGCAAACCTGATGTGGGGGAGGTATGGTAACAAGCCAAGATGACTCTTGAACACTGAAGGTTGAGCTATATGCAAATATAAAACAAAAGAAATTAACACTGAGGATCCAGCCTGACTCCTGGCAGAGACTAGAGCCTCTCAGTAGAGGGTCCAGGTCTGCTGTGATGTTTTTCTCCCATCCTTCAGCTACAGCCACTGGCTGAAATCCTAAGTGGCTTCATACTCTCCATCGCTGCTACTCGTTTCCCTTCTCTTCCTCATCCTGCCACACAGATTTCACCAAAGGACATGCTTAAAACATGACAGAACAAGAAAAGAGAGATATAGGGACCAAGATCTTATAGGGAATGAGAAAAGAGAGAAGCCAAAGAAGGAATAGACAATTACCAAACAATATATTTAAAATACCTAAACAGTTTTCACAGTGGCCTGACACACTGCCCACAGGGTCAAAGCTCACTGAAGTTTTCTCTAAAATGGGGCTGACTGAGAAAACTAGGAAGAATAATTAATTACACAGTTTGTGAATCATTTAGCCAACATAAGATGATGCAATATTTTACCTGATGAAGGAATTTGAGGACAACTGTTCGTTAGATTAATTTTCTCAATTTGTCCATATCCGGTCAACCCTTCAAAGCCAAGTGAAATCAGACTTTATGAATTGCATGTATATCTTATCTGTATCATAAAGTTAAGTTGCTATTCACAGACTTTTATGTCATGCACTGAAATAGCTCCACACTGCTTATTGCCTACAGTGCAAAGCTAAAAATACAATACATACACCTTCCCACAGCTTTAGGTTTCTTATGCCTCATTCATGTTGTGAGATCCTAAATTCCTTTCTTCATTGTCTCGGTTTTCCATCAACAAGTTGGAAATAGTATCAACTGTGACCTTTCATGTGTCACATAAGACTTAAGTGATAGCTGAGTCTCTCTAATTCCTTTTTTCAACATTTATTGAAGGTCTTTTATGGCCCAAACATAGTGCTAAATCCTAGAATAGAAATAAGACTCAAATACAGACTTGGACCCCCAAAGCTTGCTCTTGAAAAGCATTTCAGACTTATTCTTTAATAGAGACATGATATACATTTTCTACTCTCAAGATCAAATAGTAAAGAATAAAAAACAAGAATTCAAGACCCACAAGACCCTAGCATAACAGGCCAAATCCATATTCCTCTCTAGCAGCTCTCCCAGGATGAAATGTGATCACCCACTAATGTACTTTACAAAACAGAAAGCCCTCATGTCATCTTTCATATCCCAAAGGAATCGACCCACACCCTAAGTGATACTTTAGATCCAATTTCTCAAGGGGAAAAAAAGAATCACACCTTTTTACCAGTCAAATTTGGCTAAAGGGTCTAGTGATCAACACTGAACAAATTAACTGGAATAAAACTGTAAGTAGCTACTGCATGTGTGACTATAAAAGTGAGGAATAAAGCATGAAATCTCCCATTAATTCCTTCAGGAAAAACAAATGCTTTCTGAAAACACATGAAAGAAAAATTCATGTAAAACTCTATTTTAAAGGAATTTAGACTAATACTGAATGCTACGAGTAGGTAAGGCATAATATAAAAAAAAAAAAAAATCGAGCTTTAAAATAAATAAAACCTCAAATACTCATGAAATTATAAATCTATAGCTTACCCTTACACCCAACAGGAATACCAGAATGTAATCACTAAACCACAGAGAGAAAAGTAAGGCCTCAGACCAGTTATATTACAGTTACAAAAGTTTAAAAAGTCAGTAATAACAAAATTTCTCAAGAACACCTCATCAGAATCCAAATCCAGTATCCAGCTCACCACTGTTTCTTCTTTTCCAAATCTTGAATATGAGCAGCTAAGAAAAGATAAAAACTAAAGTCAAAGTAAACAAACTTTTGTCTGTTAAAGCTTATACACAGGGTGGTTGGAAATGGGATTGCCATGTCCAGAAAAGTCCTTTTTTAAGGAGATTAATCTTTTTCTTCAGGCTTGAAAACCCTGTGCTATGTATGTC
Source organism: Mustela lutreola (assembly GCF_030435805.1). NCBI lineage: Eukaryota > Metazoa > Chordata > Mammalia > Carnivora > Mustelidae > Mustela > Mustela lutreola. Next base: position 190,102,000 of record NC_081292.1, read on the forward strand.
TGGGAAAATAACTCCTCCACTACCTTGATACTGGACTCCGTGTTTCTTCCAGACTTAAGATAAGACACTTTTCCTTATCTTCTCTGAAGAAAAGACACAGCTTCAAAGTCCAGGAGACAGGTCATATTCTAATACCAATAGAATTAGAGGCCTTACTGAATCACCTGACCTAGAAATAGTATGGGGATAGAAAAAAAAAATGTTAGACAAGTCAATAAAAAAATTCTCCAAATTAACATATTTCCTCAGTAAACCAATGTCCTAAATATGTTAATAAATTTCAAGATGAAGTATGACAACTGTTCTTTTACACACTTAATGTATTATACTTCAAAATAGTATACACACTTTAAATTAACCAGCAGAAATATGCTCGAAATTTTATTTGCAATTACATTTCAAGTCTGATGTAATTTTCTACTTCAAGGAATATCTACACTCTCAAACTAGCATAAGTGAATTTCTAAATGAAGCCAGTTGAAAATAATTTCTGGCTTTAAAAATATTTTAAATATTTAAAATCATTTATATGATTCATATGTAATATTTACACATACAAGTGACATAAAAAGAGTTAAGTAAAATGTTATACAAAATGTTTCCCTAGAAGGACTCAAAGCATCCTGAGTAATCTTCCTTTGATGTGTTTTAAGTCTTAGCAATCAACAGATTTGGAATTTTTAATATTAAACATATAAACTGTTCTCCAAATGAGGAAGTAATATTAAACATATAAACTGTTCTCCAAATGAGGAAGAAAAACATAGCTGTGTTTATGAAAGTCAACTAGAAATCCCAGAACGGAGCTTTGACATGAATTCATTCTATCACAGCAGCTAAGTTATTAACATATATTTGTCTGTATCATTTTCTCATAAGAAAATTGAGAGAGATTAATAATGATCATGAAAAAAGAGTTTATGGCCTAAAGATGTATCTCATCAAGTGTTCTATGTGCAGAGGAGGAATATTTGCAGTAATCCCTTTAGGAAGCAAGTTTCCAGTTTCACAAATCTACTGAGGTGGATTCATCCCCAACATATTTTCTGTAACTACTAACAAGTGTGTAACATGCTAAACTAGTTAAGAAGCAGAGGACAATTCTTTCCCTAGCTCTGTCATAAACTGATTCTATTGTTAGCCCATTAATTAACTTTTCTTTATCCAAATTTCTCTAAAAACTGGGCAAGTCAATGCCACATAAATGACAGGGTTGTGTAAGGGTTACTGAGCGAGGATCTATCAAGCTCTATGATCTCAGAAGAGAGCACTGAAGGACACCAATTTTGAAACATCAAATGGACTTATGTCCATAGCCTTAGTAGAACTGTTAAAGGATAACTAGGGGGAAAAAAATGAGTGTTTCCTGATCCCTTGATTTTTGCATGTCAAATGTATTCATTACTTATCCATTTATTTATTTATTCATTCAGCACGTTGAATATGTTCTACTATGTACCAGATATACCACTAGGCATTGGTGGAATGAACTGACATGGTCCCACATCTCATGATACTTCCTATAGGAGATGCTTAACAAATATGAATAAATCATTTATTTCTCACAGTTCTGGAGGCTGGGAATTCCAAGATCAGGTTTCCAGTACAGCTGGGCTGTGTAGTGAGAGCCCTCTTACCAGTTTCCTCACACCTCAGAGAGAGAGAGAAGCAACCTCTTTCATGTCACTTCATGTAAGGGCAGTAATCCCATTAGGAGAGCTCTACTCTCATGACCTAATTACCTCCCAAGGAACCCGCCTCCAAACACCATTACATTGGAGATTAGGGTTTCAACACATGAATTGGGCAGGAGGGTCATAAACTCTCAGTCTATAGCACATGAAAAGTGAAATTATTTTATTTATATTATAAAAATTGCTGGCTATGTAGAGACCACATTGCATGCAAGGTGAGTCCCTGTAAAAAGCCAACTGTGGCAGACCTGTTTGGGAGTCCTTCCTAGATCCCCTTTACCAGGCCACCATACTCATCTCCCAGCCACTGCAAGGACTGACTGCTGCTCAGTCATATGTGACTCCTTTTTCAGACACTGGCCCTGGTTGATGAGTGTTGCCTTGCACCATTTTAGGGTCATGAAAGGCCAAACTTTTTCCCTCAGGAACAGACAGCTCTGGTGTGTGGTTTGTGCTCTAGGGCCCTCTCCATGTGGATCAATAGAAAGCTACAATTTACTTGAGACCAGAGATCCCATATTTAATTTCAAGTGGTAGAGGGAGAATTCAAATCCAAGTAGATTAAAATCAATGGGACCTTAAAACGTGGAGACAATATGGGGAAAACACAGTTAAGTAAAGTAACTGAAGCTGTCTGAGAATGTGGAGCGAGGAAGAGTTTTATTTGCTGGGTTTTTGGTTGGTTGCTTGCTTTTGATTGGCTTTTCAGATGCAAGATAACCAGGCCATATTTGATGAAAGGAAGGAATAAATTTGCATGAGAGAAAGGGTGTATCCAAAAAGTGAAAATTTTGAGAAAGAGAGTCAGGATGGAATCTAAAGGACATGAAGAAGGACCGACTCATGATAGAAGGGAGGATATTTCCACCCTTGTGACAAAAGATCATTAGGAGTAGAGGCATAAAATATCCCCGCTGTTGCTGAAGGTTTGTTGATTTGGTAGTGTGAAGATGAGAGCCTGGCCTGTTTCTACTTTATAACCAAGGAGGGCATGTAGCTTTCAACTGAAGATGGAAACGTTTAAAGTAACACCTGTGAAGAGTAGAATGACACTCTCGTTAGAGAACCAGAGTGAGACAGCTCTCACTGCATTAGATGCCCATTTGATCATGAATTTATAGCAACACCAAAATGTGCATGTATGTGGTTTTCTACAGCCATGTTCAAATACATGGGAGGAGGCACAGACATGGAGGGTTGTTCGCGAAAGACTTGAGTTTTGCCAGGCCAGTTAGAGAGAAACAGGAGCATGGAAGTTTCCACAATGAAAGGATTATAATGGCATACTTGAAGGTAGATAAGAAAGGATACTGAAGAAACAGTTCATAGTGGGAATTCTTGAGTACATGAAGTCAAATAATAAGGAAGTGGGTTAGGGCAGAGGGGTGTTTGAATCTTAGAGGCGGTGCAATTTCTGGTAGAGAGAGGTCTAAATGCAGCCACAGGAGTTGGTGGCTGAAGTCAACGTTGAATCAAAGGAGGGAGATGGTTTGCTAAAATCGGTTTACATCATACCATTTGGTTCATGCAACTCCAGTACTCTATGGTGTCAACAAACATCTGCCAAATAACATGAGTTCTCTTCACAAAAATAATTCACCATCGTTACACTGCAAAGCAGTCGGAATGAGTAAACTGTACTAAGTGAAACACAAGTATTTCCCATTTTTTTCCTTTTAAGGAACATATAACTTCACATCTCAGAAATATGGGTTTAGATAAAGTTGGAAGAATGTTTTTTTTTTTTTTTTTTTTTTTTTGGCTTTGTTTTTCAGGGTTTAATAGTACTAATGTGGCCTTGGACTTCTGTAAGTCAGCACAACTGATCAATCAGCATTTCACTGATTGCTTAATTCCCCTTCTCTACATAGGAGGGGGGGAAAGCCCTTGCAAAACGTGTTTGTTCTGTTTGTTATTCTGGACAAAGCCGATAACGAGTTGCAGCTGCTGAACACAGTGTACTGCTTGCCGAGGCCATTGCTTTAACTTATAGATAGAAGTGGAGCAGCCAGAGATGTGCCTCGGGCTGAAGCGGTTGCTGTGAGTAGGACAGCACTCGCCAGCTACAGTCTCTGCGTTTCTTTACCCGACAATTTGTTCTGGGAGGGCAGTTTGATTGGCCAGGCAACGGACTCGAAAAGAGAGATTTTTAAATATCACAACTCAGCTGAAAGAGTTCTTCTGTTTTCTAACCTGAGGAATTCGCTCTGTCAGTCTCAATAAAGATGCCTGTAATAGTAGGTGATACAGACTCTGAAGACATGTGTCCCTCTGGACACGGAGCACCCCTGATGATTAGTCTTGCGGCTATGCCTCAGGCCTCAATATTCCTAGTGCTAAAGCTCCTTGCAGATCGAGCCCTCATTCAGACTGAGTTTTGCTTTGCTTTTCCCTGACTCAAAAAGATGTGAGGTCAACTACTCGCCCTTGACCAAGAACGAGGTGTTTACACTGAGCTAAGTAAATAACACCATTTGTCCATTATTTGTGATTTCATTTTCTATTTTATCCTAGATTATTCACTAGGACAGAAGGAAAATGATAGTAGCCAATATTAAATGGTTTAACTCAAAGTAAAGACAGATTTCTGGAATGGAGAACTAAAAAAAGATTCTTATGCTTTGTGTGAAAAAACTTGCAAATAAGCCACTATCTGTCTGACCTTGAGCAAGATGCTTTCCCTCTTCGCATCTTGGTTTCTTCATAGGTAAAACGGAAGTAAGAAAATGAGGATTGCTGAGAGAATTTAAGTGGAAGAAGGTCTGTAAAATGTTTGATACTGGCGAGTGAAGGATACTACTGGTCACTCACAATGGGAGTATAAATTGGCTAGTCATTTTGTAACATGATTTGTCATTGTAAGTAAAACGTAAAATGAGCATATCCTAAGGCAATTAACATTTCTCACTATGGAGAAATACTAAAACATGCACAAATGATAGATACAGAGATAGATATTCATTGCCGTAGAAATGAACCAGCGGAAATAATATTTAAATGTGTTAACATTCTTTTTCCTTTTGAAATTCTTTTTACTGACCTTCAGCACGTACACACTCCATTTGCTTTGGGATAGTTTAGGATTATTACAGTAGGAATACAAAGAGAAAGAAAGTTAAATATTTATCTTCTGGCATTCCAATGGTATTTTGTAGTTAAGACAACAGTCCTAAAAGATAAAATGTATTTTAAAATCTTACTAACTTATCAGACCTGGCTTAGTGGACTCTGATTACTTAGCATTCTTTCATATTACAAAACAGACCAACCTTTCCTATTATAATTACTGGGCACTGAGGTACAGAGAAGAAATGTCACAGAAGAAGCAGACACACTACCACTTTGAGGCTGAAGGGTGGTGGAAAAAACATGGAAGCTCATAGGAAACAAGAAGGTCAGATTCGGAGCCCTTATTTCCCATCCCATCTCTGATTCCTCCTCCAGGACCACTCTTCAGGAAGTGTAAAAGTCATGGAGAAAAACTGACAGTGGCCGGCCACCAGATGCGTGAAACTGAGAGAAAGCTCATGGCATTCCGGGCCTGGAAATTGGAGACCCAGAATCACCTAGAATCATCCTCACTGTGGCAACACAGAGGCATTAAAGTACCAGAAGAATTATGAGACCAGGGGTTGAGATGAAAAGATCACTGCAAGCAGATCATTTCATACAAGAGACAAATAGCTAAAGCCAGTATTACACTCCAAGAGCAGGGGGGAACATAACAACATAGCAGGATCCAGCACAGACAGCAGACCAGCTCAGCCTCTCTGCAGATATCAACAAGGATCCAGAATGCACTACATCGATTCAGGCACCCTTCCTTTCTCTACCGTCAAATCATGTAAGCCAAACAACCAGATGCCATCTTGAAGAAGAATAAGGTAGGCAGGCAGAACTTGGAAAGACTGAGCATCTGCATAGGTTAACTAAGCAGGGACAGAGTTACCTAAAAGAGATGTTTGCATTATAGTATTAGGCTCAAGACAGTGTCTATCAGCTTAGACTAAAGTTTAATTTTTGTCAAGTGAAACAGATCAGATTAGTCATTAAAAAAAGAAAGAAAAGAAAGAAAGAAAGAAAGGAAACTAAGGGCTGCCTGGTGGCTCAGTCGGTTAAGGGTCCAACTCTTGATTTTGGCTTGGGTCATATTTCAGGGTTATGGGATTGAGCCCAGCATTGGTTCTGAGCTAAGTATGGAGTCTGCTTAATATTCTCTCTCTCCCTATGCCCCTCCCCCCTCTAAAAATAAAGAAAATCAAGCTACATATTCTTTGCATATCTGAGCCTTCGGTGAGTAATTCCAAATCTTGCTTCAAAATCATCAGTGGAGATATGACTAAACAAACATAATATGCCAATTCTTTGGAATATTTTGCAGTAGGTTGAAAGACTAAAGTAGATCTCTACACACACAGAATAAGAGCAAACACTGACACAGCATTTACTCTGCATATCGGCTTTGTTCTAAATGTGTCACATGTGTTAACCCATTTCATCCTCCAAAAATCCTGTGAGGCCTGTTCTTTGTTATTCTCATTTTATGTATGGGAAAACTGAGGCTCAAAAGTTAAATTGTCTTCTCAAGTTTCCCGCCCCTAATTAGTGAGAAGCCTAGATAGAAATATCTCGAAGGCATACTGATGGGTGAGAAAGGCAACTTACAGGACAATATATATAGCATAACATTAATAAATACACATATATACACACAAACCAATACTCTACAATTTTATCTATAAATGGAAAAGGTTTGAAAGGGTATTATCAAATTAGGAATAAGACTCTCCTCCAGTAGCAGAAAGTGTTTTTCCATAGGGCTGAATGTTGTCAAAGATTTTAGCCTTATCTATAATGTTTTAATTTTTCATATTTACAACACAGTAATGCACTACTTGTGTTGCTAAAAATTGATAATACCGATGATAGGAAAATGGTGAGATTATAGTGATAAGTAGTATTTTTTTATTTTTCTACTTTATCTTCAATATGCTAAGATAGAAAATTATTTTTTAAATGCATGAATAAGTATTAGATAATGTGGAAAGTTAATAAACTGCAAGCTGTTTAGCCTACCATCTCCACCGGATATCAGTGGGCTGATTTTTAATCATAGAACAGTAATTAAATAGGAGTCAATGGCATCCTCTTAAGAACACTCACACGAACAAAAATAGTTACTCCAGATAAAATAGTTTCTATTGAAAAATAAAAGAATGAGAAGTAAATTATTGAAATTAAAATACATATCTTTACTTAAACATATAAGGATATCTCATTTTAATATACTGAATACATTCCACTACTATAAAATTCTGTTTCCCTGATTTTTTTTTAAAAAACCAGTTGAACCTTCACTGTAGGCTATACTGTACAGTCTGTAATATACCACAGTAGACCATTTCAAATGTGATATCGTAATAGGAATATAGGTCCCTGTGAAGTTTACAATGGCCTTTAAAACTTGAATAGCATACTGGGACAAGATAGGAGATCTGAAAATGGAGCCTTATTAATTTGAAAGATAACTTCATTATATAATTATTCAGCCTCTATTCTTATATCAGATCTTGCCACAAAGAAATAAAAATGGCCACTAGGGAAAAGATTGTGAATCACGGTGCCAACCCCCAGGCCAGGAGGATCAACGCACCCATGTTCCACAGGAAGAGAATCCGTAGCTATGGTACTGTTTTTTCTTCCTGAAAAAGATGAGTATTACCGGAGAGGAGAGCGAAAAGTAGTGTGTTTCATAGGAAAACAGACTGCTTTAGCCTCTGTGAGAGGCCAGATTTAGCACAAACACATTGTCTGCCAACAGCACCCAATGAATCACATCCCCACTGATCCTAAAAGAATAACTGTAGTCTTATCATTTTCATATGAAACAACACAGTGTTCAAGGAAAGGTGGTAGCTTACTACGAATCGATGGTATGAGACATCCACCTTGGAATCAGGGTATCCCATTTGGTTAAGACCATACTTTAACAGCAGTTGAATATTGCTGCTGTAATACTTAGAGAACACTCGGGCATATCAATACTCAGTACTTCACAGGGCTGCTTTGGCAGGTGTTTTTGACGTTATTTACGTGTGGTAGGCCCACCTATATGGTAGGCCCAGCATATAGAATGACAGTTCGACACTAGAGCAAATTCACCATCCTATAATAGAGCCTTTACTAACCCCATGCCTCCTAGACTGGCCAGACTGAATTAGGAAATTATTCCTTCCAGAATATGGAGCAAATGCAAAAGAAATATACATCTATCCACATGGAAAGAATTTTGCCAATTACAATTGCTTTTTTCCCCTTATCACTAGCTCTTCTCACCACTCATTGGTTTGAAAATTAACCCCCTTAGCAATGTACCATAACTGAACTGGTGGTGATTTGAGGAAATAGAAATCCAAAACTGATAATTCATCTTTAGGTAATATATGATACACCTCTGCAGCTTATCAGCATTTCAAAGTACAAGAGTTTAAGAAATTCCTATTAAAATGCATCTGGTATCATTAAGGAAGGGAATAGTGAACTTTATATCTTTCTGGATTTCTGGTGTGTTCATGAATATGATGTAAAGTTATCACTCACTTTCAACTGCTAATATTTCTACCACTTGGAACAGTGAAATCACCTGATAATACTACATGGGCTTTTTTTGTTGTTGTTCACATTTATGTATCTTGTACTATTTAACTTTTTAGAATTAATATAAAAATTATTCAGTTTCCATTCAATAATTCATTCTCATATTCTTTCTTCCTTACTCTCATTTCCCTCTTAATGGATACAAGATCTATCAGGCAATTTAAATTCTTCTCTGCAAAGGTATTATGATAGCAGATACACATAGCTGGTATTTGTAATTCCAGTGTTCTTTGATGACCTACTGGTTTATTTTGGATTGCCAGTCCACTGGGTTTATCACTAAAGAATCCCCAAAGTACTATTTAATCAGGAGCACCTGGGTGGCTCAGTTGGGTAGACAGTTGACGCTTGGTTTCACCTCAGATCACCATCTCAAGGTCCTGGGATCAAGTCCCACATCGGGCTCTGCACTCAGCAGGGAGTCTGCTTGTGGATTCGCTCCCTCTGGCTCTGGCCCTCCCCCTGCTCATGCTCTCTCTAAAATAAATAAATAAGTAAATAAATAAATAAATCTTTTAACCTTTTAAGTACTCTTTAACCAGAAGGATTTTTTTAAACTATCTAGGGAAAAAGAGATTATTAGAAGAGAACTAATTGTCTTTCAAATTTAAAAGTTGTATGTAATTTTTGAATCGTATGCACATAAAATCCTTTTGTAGGAAATTAGTTTCCATGTAATGTGTTCAGTATAGATTTAGCTTACTATATGGGTGATTAGTTTGAAATCAACTTGAATTGGAAATGGCAATATAATATCAGTTTTTTTTTAATGTTAGGTAAGAAGTTACAGATCTAGGTTTGAATTCCAACTTTATCAGTTAGTAGCTGAGCGAGCCTAAACATAATCTCTCTAAATTTGTTTTTCTCATCTGAAAAATGAAAAATCATAATAGCACCTTTCTCATCACACCCATTTTAGATGGCCTATAGATGGGCAGCAAGCTAATTTTGGAAAACAGGAGTTAAGCTACAGTTGCATCAAGAGGACGTTTCAAGGTCACCAAAGAATGGAGAAGGAAAAGGGGAGGAGAGGCTGGACTTTTTTTTTTTTTTTTTAATATAAGTGAGTGCAGTAAAAAAGAGAAAGTGTTATAGGCAGGATAATAATTTTGAAATATTAACTGATGCATCCCCCCCCCAGGATTTCCTCATTTCCTACCCTCCTTTTTGAATCAGACAACTGCATTCCTTACTTCCAGGAGAGGGTGTATATAGCAGAGAAGCAAAACATCATTCCTCAGTTTTTGATATTCAAAAGTAGGCCAGTAGCTGAGGACAGAGGCTGGAAAGCCAGGCTTTCAGGTATTATTATTCTCTACTGTGAGAAGATAGATTTGTGTGTTCCAATGACCAGAGCTTAAGCGACTCAGCATAGCATTGATAGTATAAAACCTACAGCAGGGATAAAGCATAAGGTTTTCCAATACTAAAAGGTAAGTAAAGCCTTTAATGAGAGGTGGGTGAGGAAGGGAAGGAGATGAGCCGGTGAGAGTCTTACAGACGCTGGGCAGATTGTCACGTGCCGATATGCGTAGATGCCAGACCCACTCTCTGCCTACCTGCCCACCCCACTAGGATTTAACCTCCAGAATGGAGGAGCAATTAAAACACCCAGAGCAGGGATACAAATGCTTTCTTTCTCAAAGCATAGCCAGGGAACACTGTAAGCTCTTAGGGAAATCCCTCATTCAGCCTGGCACGAAAGCAACACGGCACAAGGGCCACCGCGATAGCTGGGGAAGGCTCTAGACAGATGAGCCAAAAGAAGCCTCCTAGAATACCCCAGAGCCCACTCTCTGCATAGAAAGCAGCCATGAGTTCCTGAACATCCTCTAAAGAAATACAGGGCCTGTGGCCTGAGGAGAGCCAAAACTGGGGCATGGGGTGTCGTCTGGATCTCTAGACAGAGGCTCAGCCAGGCCCATGTATACTAGCACCAGATACTCCCCCGAAGACCCTGAAAGCTGTAGAATAGGGCAGCTAACATCCGTGGAAGCCAGCAAGGACCAGGGATGACCCAAGAAACGAGACACTCTGCCGTTAATGCCAGGGTGACTTAAAAGCCCAGCAGCTTAGATCATCTTTAGAGAAAATGGAAGAGGGACCAGAAAGCTACTCTCAGAATTTCACTGAATAAATTAGAAGTAACTGAACTAAGTTGAGGTGGCAAGAGTAATAGTTTTTAGGCAACAGAGTAAATAGTTTTAGTTAGTTTCAGTAATAGAAAAATAAACAATCCTTTCTGTACACCTGAGTTATGACAGTCAATTCTGAACCCACTGTAATGTCTGATCAATTACATATCTTCATGTAAAGCAGATCCCCTGAGACCGCTTGGAAATTTACTGCCTGTTTCTTCTAAGACACTTTCAAGTTAACAAAAGCGTGCCCCCGACGCTGCAGAAGGAAGTCGGTAACTGCCACAGTGGAACAATCCCCAACACGTACAGATCTGACCCTCAGCGATATATATGAATGGGTTTGGGTAACTGTGACAAGAGTAGACAGTCATTTATCTTTCCATAATGAGTCTGCATTAAGCAGAAGAAAAATGAAGCGATTATGAGTGGTCCCTCCTCCTTCAAAGGTGCCCTTCATCCCTTTCCTAGCACAAGGGAACACCTGAAGGGAGCGGTCTACCCATTAGCCACTGTGGGGCCGGCTATTCAGCTAAACAAGGGGCTTCTGTAGGCAGCCCCTCCACAGGCAGTCTTTTTGCTGCGAAACATAGCTCATTTCCCACAGGATATCCTAGTGCTTCTTCTAAGAAGCTGTGTGACAGTAGCCGCCGAGAGGTGCTTAGGCATCAGAACACTTGGCACGGACACCCAGCACGGCTCTATCAGTCACATTACACTTGGGCTAATCAAGGAGCAGTCAACAGAGGGCAGCTAAGGACACTGGCTCGATTCAGCAGTTCACTGTCTGATTAAACCCGGCAGAGAGAGTTTGAGCGGTTGGTTTCCCTATTCCCCAACGGCTTTCCTTTGAAGAGAAGGAGGAACAAAAGATCGTTTTTGATTACTCTGAAATGAACTTGTTCCTGCAGTGTTTATTAATGATCATTTGATGGATTCCCCTTGGTAGGTCACTGTCTGAGGCATTACTCCTCAGGTGCCTTCCAGAAATAGAGACCATCCAAGAACCCCCTAAGTTGCAAAGGGAGGAAATACTCCACAAATATTTCCCTTAAAGAAAAATAGATGAATTTGTCTTGTTTGGGGAAGCCAGGTACATGGTTTGTTACCATTGTTTTCAGCCTTAAGAAACTAGACATGCACAGCTTCCACCGATGGTTGCGTGTCTTAGGAATCTCACTCTTCACACAGGTTCTACCTGAGCACACACAGTCAGGAGCCTGCCCGGTTCAGATCCTGGATCCACCACTTACTAAATGTATGGGCTTCAGAAAATTGCCTGCTTAGCTTCTCTGTGCTTCGATTTTCAATCTGTATGACTGGAACAATGACACTGCCTACTTATAGGTCATAATGGGAGTTCAGTAAGTGATGTATCGATAAAATGCTTACAACAGTATCTAGACTAGAAGTGCCGCAGAAGTGCCAGCTACATACTTGTTATTCTCGTTATGGCTATTTTTGCAATCAAAAATACTACTCCACCCATGAGCAGTTTTCAGTTGTCCAAACTTCTGACCTAAATTTAGGCCTTCAGAAGACCAAAAACCCTGTTTATCCTTTCAACCCAATTCATTTTCTTTGAGTCCTTAAGACTCAATCAATTTAGAGTGCACCTGGGTGGCTCAGTAGGTTAAAGCCTCTGCCTTCGGCTCAGGTCATGATCCCAGGGTCCTGGGATTGAGCCCCACGTTGGCTCTCTGCTCGGCGGGAGTCCTGTTTCCTCCTCTCTCTCTCTCTGCCTGCCTCTCTGCCTACTTGTGATCTCTATCTGTCAAATAAATAAATAAAATCTTAAAAAAAAAAAAAAGATTCCATCAACTTAAGATAATTTCAAAGACGGTGATGGCAGACCCTGCCAGATGCTAGTTCCCTGTCCTTGGTGGTCATGCCACTCTCCAGAAAAACTTTACACCTGAAAGGTGACTTTCTTCCCTTCCCAGCATTGGTCTTCCCTATCTTTCCTGATTTCACTGGTCACTCATTCTTACAAGGTTGACCACATTGGTTTGACCAAAGCTGAGATCAGTGCTTGCAGGATCATCTTCTTGAAGGCCTGTTTAACCTAGAAGGCATGGGCAACCACAGTCAAGAAGTGTGATATTTAAGGCCGAGTATTTTATGTGTCTTACCAAAATAAAAACAAAAACATAAAATCTTCCTATTTGGACTGTGGCTCAGAACAGTGTCAGGTTGGTAGAATTGCTTACCAGGTGTAAGGCACCATGTATAGGAACATTTTAATCAGTACTAAACTCACTGGTAAATACGTATTTCTTAATTTAGAAATACCTATCTCCTAAACCAAAGTTTAAAATAAATAACTTCAAACTAAATTTAAGCAATTTAATTTCTTTTTTATGGTACAATATTATTAATGAAATTACTCATTCATACCCAATAACACTAAATAGTATAAGAAGATATACATCTCTTAAAGGCATAATAATTAAGCAATTTCATTGAATAGACTAATTCAGAATTCTGAGCATCAGCATAGAAACCACTATGTGAAAATCTAAAGCATCTAGCTATCTTTCTTGACCTTGCAAACTTCAATTGAAGAACCCAGACACAACTATTACTATTCTTTCTGCACAAGTCCTTTCATCTCGCCTCCCCAGCCCTACGAGGAAACAGTGGAAAGACAGAAAAATCTACACCTACTTCAGTTTTGTATAAGACTGTTTCAAATGAAAGATTAATTCAGAATTTAGGACTACTAAGTAGACAACCATTCATTTAGCATTGTATCAGTTTCTCTTTCCATTCTTCAGAACAATTTTTAATTTAACACTTTCCAAGTAACATATTCCCCTTCCAAATATCTCTAAGGTCAAAGACTAATTAACCTTTTCTCTTTAAGTTTGGCAAAGATTCAGACCCTGTTGCCTTATTTTCAAGTTTGGAGCTGCCTTGTAACTCTCCAAAATTAATTATACATTCTCTAAAATGCCTCCTGGTTCTTTGTGATCTAGTCGAGACTAATGAAATGACCAAACTTTCACTCCCGGGGCCTTAAATGAAAACCATGGTACTGAAGTGAAGTGTTAATCAAAGACCTCACTACAGATTACCAGAGAACTGTGGGCTTGTCCGAGTTAACCAAACCCTGCACCATTGAAAGAGACCATAACATGGGCCACTCAGAAATCCTTGCTCTCCTCACTGACTTAGGAATCTTGAGTTGCTAACTTAACGTATAGGTGTACATTTTTCCAGCAATTAAATAGGGAAAATTATATTCAGGGTCTCTATCTCACAAGAGCAATGGAATCTAGAAAGCCAGGTACAGCACAGAAGAACTGAAAAAAATAGCTATACCTGTCTATTTGTGCTTAAATCTTAACATTCAGGACATCCTACAACACAGGCAAATCTTCGCCTCGTACCAAGGCCAAATTTATAATCTTCTTCCCCAATCCTTTTTGGTAATGGACTGTAAACAATAGAAGCAGGTCATCTGTCCAAAAAAGATTCTATTATGAACTCTTCCCCATAAGTGACTTCTTTTTCTCTGCAGTTCAAATTTACCTGAAATTCTCTAATCTTTCTTTTTTCCTCTTATTTTCTCTTTCATTAGGTAAAGTAAAACAGAGCTTGGAGGCATAACTTCCTCAAATTTGAACAAATATTTGAATGCAAAGCTTTGGGTGGCCTGCCTCATTAAAATGTTCCCAATTGATTACTTTTATTGTTCACTTTTTCAGTAGGCATGGAATGATAAGTACCAAAGAAATAGAAATCCTAAAATAACTGGTAAATCACTGGACAATTGAGAGACCATTACACAATGCTAAATAGAAACCACAGGACCTAACAACTGGCAGAAGAATTCTGTTTAAAATTACAAACTGAACATAGAATTATCTGTTCTGCAGAGTTCCTCCCCCCCCCCCCGTCTTTGCCTGTTATAGCTAAAATTTATTCCCCAGGGCTTTCAGCCCCAAGGCCACGATCTTTCAACTTGCATACAAAGTCACTCCTTCTGTCATCATTTCTCCTATATCAGAAACAAGAAATGTTATATCACGTCCTGGAGAGTTTTCAAGCCTTGCAATTTTATTCAGCTGGTGATATGGCAAGAGTTTTTAGGACAATATTATTTGTTAATATATATATATATATATATATATATGACTTAAATACGAATAAAGATTAGGGGTCCCTGTGTGGCACCATTGGTTAAGCGTCCGACTCTGGGTTTCAGCTCAGGTGGTGATCTCAGGGTTGTGAGATGGAGCCCCGAGTCCAGCTCTGTGCTCAGCAGGAAGTCGACTCAGAATTCAATCTTAAATTAATAAATAAATAAATAAAGATTAAAAAGTCACTATGTCATGAACATTTCCCTGATACTAACTAAGACAGTTGTTCTCCAAGCTTATTGTGCTTAGCAACGGCAAGGAATGATGGTTAAGTTCATTCTGAGGTAAATGGTTGTCAACTACATACCCACCAGAACTAGAGTAAAAATGGAGGTTGGAGTAAAAACAAGCAGGGAGGAAGCATTTGTGATGCAGCAGGAAGATTCTGGAATTTGCCTGACGGCTGACTTTATCCTTACCCCTCACAGCTACTACCTCAGGCTCAGCTACAAAACAACCTTCCTCTTCGTCAGTTTCCTCACCTGAGAAATGAAAATACTAATACTTACTTCGTCCTAGGACCATGGTCAGGTTAGGCTCACAGTACTGAAAACACTCAATGAAACTGAACAACCATACAGGGGCCGCCCTGGAATCCAACACCCCTCACAGCAGGCCAGAACAAAACATCTTTGCTTCAGCAATTATGATGTTTATCCTTATGTCTCTCAGGTCTATACCAAACACAACTGTCTCTGAAATGGAGGCAAAAGTAGTCGAAAACACAGGTTCTCAGGTTGAACCATCTGAATTTAAATGTTAATACAACCTCTTATTTGAGCAAATATGTGTGTGCCTTGGTTTCCTCCTCTGTATAATCAGCATAATGAATACCTGTCTCATGTAAAATGGTTAGCAGAGTTCTAGTCAACGTTCCATAGTGTTGCTATTACTGTGCCATATGAAAGGGAATTTAATGGGGATTTAAGGGAATTTTATTTTATAATTCAGGATAGAAGAAAAATTGATGCTAATTATTATATTAAGGATCAACAGCATTTAGAGAAGCGAATTGTTGGCATTCTCAACAAACATGATTCCAGATCAGAAGAGTCCAAATCCACTTAAGGAGTTTAGTAATTCCATCCATCAAAAATTATATTTCCCTTAGTATATAACAACCCATTTTATACAGGAATTTGGTAATTTTGCCCAACTTTTATACGTGACCTCATGCCTTTATGCAGGTCACTAAATTGCCTTCAGTATCAGCCCTCCTATCATGAAGGTCATTATAAAATGGCAACTTTTAGCAACTTACCAAGATACTATAGTATTACACTTTTAATGAAATGTTTACAGTCTCCAAGTTTTTTAAAAATGAGGAGCTTAAAAATCACTAAAATTCATTATAAGAAACTTGAGATCCGTAAGAGACGATTTCACTGGTGACAAGATCTGAAAATGCTTTTGAGTGAAAATGTCCATCCTTATATTGAGTGTGTATCTCAAGTTGAAATAGAATAGAATTGAACTGACATGGAGCAATGAATGGGCAATAAAATGGAGATAGAATAAATGCAGTTAAGATGAAACCAAATAAAATCTATACTTTATCCATCTCCATCCATCTCCACAACACTGTCACTTATCATCCGGGTGTCTAACCCAGTTCCTGCTTCCAGTGTGAAGGAAGGCCCTGTTTCCTGCTGCTGCTAGAAGTATTGATTAAGTAGTGAAGAGTAAGCAAAAATATTCTGGAGTGCTATCCTTCCAGAATCTTTTTTCTTTTCTTTTTTTTTTCAGAATCAAAGGAAAACTTGAGCTAAAATGTCTCTCACTCTTTTCTCTCTGGAGGCTAATGTCTAGGGCTTATGCAACTGTAATGCAATAAACCCAACAACCAAGAGAGGACAAATGAAAAAAATCCTTTCCTAGTCTATAAACCTGATCAAAGGAAATAAATGGTGCAGATGGAGGAAAGAGGTGGCCTCTAAAATGGGTTTATTCTGGCATGGCAGAGACTTTTTTTTTTTTTTTAAGATTTTATTTATTTATTTGGCGGACAGAGATCACAAGCGGGCAGAGAGGCAGGTGAAGAGAGAGGAGGAAGCAGGTTCCCTGCCAAGCAGAGAGCCTGATGTGGGGCTCAATCCCAGGACCCTGAGATCATGACCTGAGCTGAAGGCAGAGGCTTTAACCCACTGAGTCACCCAGGCACCCCATGGCAGAGACTTTAAAACTGAAGACCAAATTTTAAACAAATTCCATGAGAATGTGAACATTTCTTTGGCCTTCACTCTTTTTTTTCTCTTGACTTCAATTCAATTTAATACAACAATGACTTCTTTTGCACCTACTAAGTGCTGAGCTTTTGGCGACTGGATGATGATTAAGGCATGGTTCCCTACATTCAAAGAAACTAGAAGAGTCACAGATGGACAAAATTAACTCCAGAGAGAGTTATTTTGTTCTTATGGCCATGTCAAGACTGACTCTATATTCCTAGTTCTATTTCCCTATAACTCCCTTTAAACATCTTAACTTGGACTTCTCACCATCATGATAAATTCAAATATGCATAAAGCCAAATGTATCATAATTCCCTCCCTCCCACTCCCCCCAAAAAAAGCACTCTACACTCCAAATTGTCCCACGGCATCACTGCATTCCCAAGCAACCCAGATCATAAAAGATAAATATTTTTTGATTTATCTTTTTCTCTCCTGTCCCACTATGTTCCATAGTTAGCCACCATGTCTTGTTAAATTTTGCTGAGGAATTTAGCTCAATACAGTACTTTTCTTCAATTTCTACTACTAACTGCACCTTATTTCAGACTCCCTTGACCTTTATCTATTACAGTCAAAAGTAAATAGGATGACAGAGATCTGCCTCACTCATACCCACAAAACTGAAACTCAGTGAATAATAATGCAGTAGACACAGGGGTACCTAGCTGGCTCAGTCAGTAGGGCATGCAACTCTTGATCTCAGGGTTGTGAGTTCAAGCCCCATGTCGGGTATAGAGATTACTCAAAAATAAAGTTAAAAAAAAAAAATGTCATTGACCCAGCTGGAATAGCTTCACAAAATTTACCACTTAGGTCCTCAGATTTGACACAATTCCTGCCTTTCCTAAGGCACTGTTGTTTGGCTTTTTCTTTGAGCTACCTTGGTATATTTCTAATAAATTAATTTTTTTTTTAAAAAACTTACTGATTTCTGTTTCTTGCAACCCAAAGAATCTTAACCAATACAAAGGGAGATAACATTGAAGGTTAAATAAATTAAATCAACAATTAGTAAAAGGATACAGAATTCTCCTAAATTTATATTGTTAAAGCTTAACTGATACTCTTGGTAAAAATAAGGACATCAGACATGTTAAGTAGAAGCCAGTGTTGAAACCTCTCTTAAGGGGATCTGAAGTAGTACCCTGTACATCAGAGAGGCTGTAGTAGGGTCACTAAAAAGGTTTCTATTTTTTTGCTGTGGGGTAAAAATGTTTAATCTCATCACATGGCAACCTAGATAAAGATGTGCCTCCAAAAACCTTCTTTTTGCTCTAATTATATGTCCACTGAACAATCACAATTAACTGAGTGTAACATCAATCCCCACCTACCTCAACATTGGCAACAGAGTGACCTGTGTTGAGAATGTCAGCATTTTAAAGGGACAGGTCCTATTTTAAAAGAACACTATCTCTATGCATTTGGTTACTATGAGTCTCTTCCACAGAGTGTAATAATTTCTTAAAGGACCAATAAAAGCTGGCTTGCGGTCCTCACATGCTAAGGAATATAACCTTGGCTGCCACAAACTTACAAGGAAAATGTCAGTTTCTGAGCCCTTGATGCAATCTTCTTGTCATTGGCTCATCCCCCACTCCCACTCAGCTGCGACAGATTTCAACATCTGTATTATAACAGTCTCCATCCCCACAAAAACTCTTGTGCTCATTCATTTATTTTGAATCTTTTTTTCTAATCTGGCAAGCACTATATTAGGTAATGAAGATATAAAAGTGCAAAAAAAGGATCATAACTAGTATATTAATAACTAATAATTTAATAATATGCTCATAAATGTAACAAAGAACAAATAGAAGATTCTATTAGGAAATACAAGAGGGTGACTTACCCAAGTTAAGGTTATCAAGGAGTGCTTCCCTGAGAAAATAACACTGACAATGAGACCTGAAGATGACCCTAGTTTCCTCCTTCTACTGTTTTCCCACCACTACCAAACTACTCTTGATAGAGTTTCCAACACTTCGCTTATGTCCAAAATCTCTGCCTGCTAGGAATATAGTTTAACTGAAGAGACCTATCTCTGGGAGCCACTGGACTAAGTGGTGATTTTTAATGTCCCTTATAGATCTAAAGATTTTATGATTAGTTTTCAGTACACATATAACATTCTATATTATAGAAGTCCTAAAGTTAGATGGATGTCCCAGGTGTATTTTTATGTAAGAAAAGAAAATTACAAAGAAATGTAGATGGTTACCCCATTTTTAGGAAAATGAACAACAACAATGTACTGCTAGGTGTTTTTGTTGTTATACAATTTTAGGAGTATGGAGAAACACAGAGAGGGAAACACATCAAGCTATTAACAATGATTTCCTAATGGGAAGAAAGAGGGTAAGAAGAATAAAAAAGGAAAAATGGGCTATAGAATAACTTTAAAATATAATTTAATTTCAAGTAAAAATTCAAATGTAAATATCCCATTTTCATATTATTCTAAAAATCTGTAAAAATTGAAAATATATAGATTTTGTTCCTACTGAACAGAGGTATTATGAATAAATGACTATCAATTAACTGATTAGGTGACAAGATCACAGCAATGTGTATCATTGGTTTGTAGTTCCATTTTAATACTACACTTCCAATTAAGTAATGTTTAAGCTTGTGATTTTAAATAAAAAATACTTCCATTCCACTTCAAAGGATCTCTTTAGTTCAGATTCTCCATCTCCCTGTAAGTGATTTCCCACTACTTCCCAAACGCATCCACCAAGCACTTTTTATCAGTAACCTTCAGTTTTATGGCTTTTGTGATAAATGTCAAGGTGTGTGGGGAGGGGGAGAGAGAGAGAAAGATTTCTTGGATTCTGCTGTGTGGCATGCACTGTACTATGTACTTCACATTCATGACTCCCTCTAATCCTCACAATAATGTTACAATGAAGGAATTGTACTTTTTCCCTCTTACAATTAAGGATGCTGGGTTAAGTAACTTTCTTGAGTTGACAACACCTAAGGGGGAGAACTTGAGTTTTCACATAGGACAGTTTAATTATAAAATTCATCCTTTAGCCACTATGTTTTGTCTTCTCTCCTCCTTTCCATGCTTCCTCCCATGAGTCTTCCAACGGACTCCATTCCAGCCCTACCAGTCATGATGGACTTCTTGCATTTTCTATCACAGACCACTCTTTCTCTCACCCAATCTCCTCTTCCCAATCTTTTCCACTTCTACTTCCTCCTTCTTTTCCACCTTCTCTCTGTGTCCCTCTCCCTCTTCTTCCCCTCCATTTACTTGGTTTGGAATATAACACTTTTCTTCTATCTGTATATGAAGTAAACTCCTATTTGTTTCCTAAGACTCAGCTCAACTATCTTCTCCTTCTACAAATCACCCAAGGCATGGCATATCCAAATAGACTTGAGAACGTCCTCTTGAACCCCATTATTTCTATTTTAATACCTCTACTGTAACACTTATCACTGCCATAATTATTTATTATTTAGCCACCATCTCACAATCAACTTTCCTCCCCCTGACTGTGAGTCATTTTTGGCCAGAAACTATAATAACTTATTCTTAGTAATTCCAGAATCTCCTGAAGGACTCAGGACAGAGCAAAACTAAATGCATGCTAAAAGAATAAATAAAGGAATTGTTCCCTAGAGTTCAGTACACACATCCAGGTTCATTTAGAGAAGACAGATAAATGAACAAGACAGAATGAACATGATAGTTTGCCCTCTGTTCTTAGAAGATAGCATAGGCTCTCAGATAAGTTAACTGTCTGAAGAAGGTTTCGCATCACAATAATTAGCTGAAAAGTACAAAGTTTCAGAGAAATTACATATTACTTACAGGCACTAAGTTTTCCATCACAGACCTGTAAACTGAACCCTAACTCAGGGGTGTTCAACCACATCAAAGATTCCTTTATCCTCAGTGTGTTGTAGATAGTGGGTGTTTCCAACAATGAACAATGTAGACTGATGACTAATGACAGCAGGAGCCTCTTTAGTTCTCATCCTTACAGGAAGAAGAACTCTCATCAAGAATTAGATTTGGGGCACTTGGGTGGCACAATCAGTTAAGTGACCAACTCTTGGTTTCAGCTCAGGTAGTGATCTCAGGTATGTAAGATCAAGCCCTGAGTCAGGCTCTGCACTCAGCACAGCAACTGCTTGGGATCCTCTCTCCCTCTCCCCCTGCCTCTCCTGCTTGTGCTGTCTCTCAAATAAATAAATAAATCTTTGAAAAAAAAAATTGGGGGGTGCTGGGTGGCACAGTTGGTTAAGCATCCAAGTCACGGTTTCAGCTTGGGTTGTGATCTCCAGGTCATGGGATCGGGCCCCAATGATGGGTGTGAAGCCTGCTTGGGATCCTTACAGGAAGGATCTTTGCTTCTCTTTGCTTCTCCCCCTACTCACATGATCTCTCTTTCTCTTTCTCAAATAAATAAGTAGATAGATAGATAGATAGATAGATGATAGAGTCTTTAAAAAAAAAAGTAGATTTAATTTCTTACCATCCAGTGGAAGAGACTGAGGGTTGAATTTACATTAGTAAATAGAGATAAAGGAATGTGATACTTCTTACTTAACCAATTTAATATAGTTAGGATTATTAGGTTCCAAGCAAGATGAAATTCAAAAATTTAAACAGAAAACACTGGAGATTTTGCACAGAAGGAACAGTCAAAGAATGAGGCTTTTGGAGCCAAGAAGAATTAGTCAGCTCTGAGGTTCTAGGCAACAGAAATCAATGGCATTTGTCAGAGTGCCATCTTTGCGCTGAATTCACTTCAATAATTTTCAATCCTTTTGTTACTTAATCTGACAGAGCAACTGATTGGTACAGGATGGTCAGGTGTCCACAAACTGACTAAGGGAGATTGGAGTCACTTAAGGGACAGTCCCATGAAGACTCCAATCAAAGAAGGATAAGTTTCCCATAGAAACATTGAGGTGTAGATACCAAGAAATAAGAAAATAGATAAATGGAATTTGGAACAGCAAAAATAACATATCCACTATCAATTCATATCCCTACTTTGCCATATTTGGAACATAAGCTAATATAGACAGGAATCTTTATTTGTATTGTTCTCAAGTATATTCTGATCACTAGATTATTACCTTGCATAAGCATTCAATAAACATGAGCTAAAATAATTTAATATTCTAAATCCATTTGGTTCTAGTTATCTAATGGGTTCTTAAAAATAGGTAAAGGCTCAAAAGGAAAAAGTTTGAAAAATGGTCAAGACCTGAGGCAGATGCTAATGGAACCCTTGATGAACAGAGAACCATATGAAGTTTCCAGAGGCTTATGAAAGGTCCATAGCACAGTACATGTTGGAGAGCAAGGCATAAGGAAAATGAAGGAAGGGAAATAACATTCATTAAGTGTCTACTTTCTGACAGTGGTTGTGATAGGTCCTTTTATATATGTTATCTTAGTAAATATGGTGCACCAAAATTTCAGGGAATACACACACAGTAATGACTACTGCAGAAATGCAATTTTATTTACTTCATAACTGCATGTACGGCTGGCCCTTGACCTGAGGTACCCTCCACTGAGCACACATTTGTTTTGCACAATGGGGCCATCGGCTCTGATAAAGTGCAAAGGGTCAACGTCACCGGTCAGAGAAACAACAAGCTTTCCATCCCATCTCTGCCCCACTCTCAAGCACACCCACTACAGGAAGTAACGCCAACCACTTTATATGTGCTTATATGAACATTCTCTCTTTAAATGTGTTCTCAGACAAGACTATCAGTCACGATGTTTTAAAGAACCTCCTTCTCCCCAGCCCCTAAAGTGGAAAGAATCTAGCTCACTCAGTCCTAAAATACAGACCGCTGGGTTAAAGTAGGAAAGAAGGTGTTTCCAGATCATGATCTACACAGTTACATCTAGGCCTCTAGAAAAGGCCTAAGGAACGCTGCCATATCTAGCCCGTGCTTAATTTCCAGATGACAAAACAGATGCTTGGATAAGAAAAGTAAGATGCTCAATATCCTGGAGATTGTTAGTTTTAGGAAGAAGACTTGATTTTGGGACTCCCATATCTGAGTCCACCCCTCTTATTTCATCAGTTTGTTTAGATATAGAGATTCCACTGTAGCTTTAAATTGTTTACAACAAGAAATAGATTAGCTACCTTAACTGTTTTGTTTTGTTTTGTTTTAGCTACCTTAACTGTTAACTAAATACTATTTTCACTTAACTTCATTATTCACCTCTGTTTCTCAAAATTGTTTTTCTCAAAATGATGCCCGATGAAACACTGTACCAGCTTCTCATAAGAAGCTAGAACCCAAAGAAGAACCCCAAATTATTCATTTTTCATAAGAGGTTTTAAATGTGAGGTGTCCTTTTTCTCTTTAAGGTCCCACCAATATAATGATATGCTTGTTCTTTCTATTTAACTATGATTTTGATGAGATCCATGGACCCAAGAAATAACATAAAATGTCCACTATGGTCTCCAGAATGTTTTGGATCAAAATAACATCAACCATCCAGATAAGGAAGTCCCTGGATCAACAAGCCAACAGCACCCTCTGGATTACAACAGTAAAGGCAAGCAACGAAAATTACAACTGTCAAAAATAAAGTTTCGTGACTCCAGATGTGCTTGTTCCCATTTTGGATTCACCAATTCTGGAATGAAATATAATTTTAGGTCTCCTTTCTTAATTAATCATAACAGTTACATTTCTTAGTTATAAATAACAAAATCTACTCTGGTTAGTTTAAACAGAAAAAAGAATTTATTAAAATGATAATAGTCTTAGCTACACCAAAACATGACCCATAAGAATAATGAATTGGACTTCATGAAAATTAAAAACATTTACACCTGTACCAGGACTATAGTAAGAACTGTTATTGCCCAACAATAAGACAAATTACCTGGTTTAAAATGGATAAAAATATCTGTATATATATATTTCACAAAAAAGTTATACAAATGACTAATACGCACATGAAAAGAGGCTCAACATCAGTGGTCACTAGGGAAATGTAAATTAAAACCACAATGAAATACCCACCAGGATGGCTATAATCAAAATGATAACAAGTGTTAATAAGGATACAGAGAAACTGGAATCTTCTTTCCCGGCTGGTGGAAATATAAAATGGTACAGGAGCTTGGAAATCAATTTAACAGTTTCTTAAAAAGAAAGTATAGGGGCATCTGGGTGTCTCAGTTAGTTAAGCATCTGCCTTCAGCTCAGGTCATGATCTTGGGGTCTAGGGATTAAGCTCCATGGTGGGCTCCCTGTTCAGCAGGAAGTTTGCTTCTCTCTCTCTCCCTCTCCCCCTCCCCACCACTCATGTTCTCTCTCTCTCTATCCCTCTCTCTGTCAAATAAGTAAATAAAATCTTTTTTTAAATGTAAATTTTTTAAATGTAAATTTAAACATAAATTTCATAGATGACCCAACAATTCCACTGCCAGATATCTACTCAAAAGACATGAAATAAAAAACATGTCCACACAAAGACATAGATATTCATTGAGACATTATTCATAATGGTCAAAAAGCGCAAACAATCCAAATTTCCACCACTTAATAAATGTTTATCCACTTGATAAATGGATAAACAAAATGTGATACATCCATACAAAAAGATACTATCCCGTCATAAACCAGACTGCTAATAAATCGCTGTCATGTAGATAAGTCTCAGATACCTCATCCTAACTAAAAGAAGTGGATGCAAATATTAGTTGATTCTATTTAGATAAAATGTCTGGAAAAGGCACTTCTATGAGACAGAACATAGTAGTTGTCTGGCGGGAGGCAGAGACCGAACAGAGGACAAAGGCAACTGATTGCAAATGAGTATGAGATCTTCTTGCATTGATGGAAATGTTCCAAACTAGAGAGTGATGTTGGCTGTATAATTCTGAGAATTTATCAAAAATCATTGAATCATGTACTTAAAATGGGTGAATTTTATGGTATATAAATTAGAACTTAAAATTTCTCTTTGGAGACTTTCATTCTTAGCTAAGATGGAGTAAAATGGACAGGATACCCCCACCACTACGTGAAACAAGGCAGCAACAACAACAACAAAAAAAAAAACAGTGCGTATAAAATGGCTGCTTTTCAAGACCAAGGAAGAGGGCAGCCAAGATCAGGGGTCCCTGACAGACTGGGTACAAACGAGGTGAGCCCTGGGATTACCCCAGTTTACTCTCTGGAAGACATCTCAGGCTTTGGCTCAGGGAAAGAGGACGGAGACAGGATCCAGTACACTGCCTGACTTTAAGGACCTGAAACGGGCAGCGTCGGGGGCGAGGGGGACAACAGCAGTGAGAGTTCTCGGTATGGTGTAGCAGAGAGGAGTGAGCTACACAGAAAGAATACTGGAGATCTATAAAAGGTCCCCCTCAAGTTTTTGGATTTACATCTGAGAAAATTATCCCTGAGTGCACAAAGCCATATAGATGGTAATTAAACTATCATAGCATCACCATCTGAGATGACCAATCCCCAGTCACTTCCGATGGGGGTGAGTTAACAAATACCAGTAATATGGATAACATGTATAATATCCTGCATCTGATACAGAATCATGGTATGAAATTATAAGAAATGGCTTGTGGTTATCAAAAACAAAAAACTCTCATTTCAGATAATCATTTGGTCAATTAATTCATGATATGGCATAGCCAGAATGAGTTTCAAAAAATAAAATCATTTAAGATATCCTTCTAAGAACCATAATCTGCTTTGTATCACATATTCCTCTAAGAGCAACTCAAAAGCTATATGCTTCTTTTAGCCAGATACCAAAAAAAAGGGTGGGGGGGGGAAGAAAAAAATATTAGAAGAAATATCAATGAAAAAGAAAAAAAGTCTAAACTGTGTAAATGGAATAACTGCCATCATTTTTCTTTGTCATTACCTTGACAATAAAAGTTTTGTAGGGAAGCTACTGATTTATGGTCCTTTCCAGCAGTCGCTGCTGAACAAAGCCACATTGATTTCCCAGGATCCAAGGTGGGGCAGGTCAAGGCCACTAACAATTGCAACTCACACTTCCATTGGCTGGATATCTATGAATTGGGTCTGACCCAGACCAAATTCATGAATGGGGCTGCTCTTGACCTACCTGCCTTATCGTTGACAAATAGAAACCTTTACCTCTCCATAAGTCATACATGAGTGCACCCTGGACTTCTGACCCATCCTTGTGCTAGCTTTCTTGTTGGGAGACCTTATGACTCTCTTTGAAGATTATGCACCAATAAAGCATATTAATCTTTGATATAGCCGCCCCTCTGCCTGCTGAGAACAGTATTATTACAGCAAGAAAAGTTAAAGGATGAGGTGGAAAAGTTCAATGCGTTTGTTCTCGGGTTTTCCTTAGGTTGCCACTACAATGCAGTGAATAAAGTGAGATTAAAAACTCCTTTATGAAATATTTCCTTTTTTATAAAACAGTATAGGGCAAACAGGCAGGGAAAAAAAGTAGGGTTATAGAGAAGGCTATAGGAAAACGATCTCAATGGACATATACGCATAGAGGTAAAGAAATGATTAATAGAAGAATAGTAGAAAGAAAGCTAATATTTTAAAGATTTTATTTATTTATTTATTTGACAGACAGAGATCACAAGTAGGAAGAGAGGCAGGCAGAGAGAGAGAGGAGGAAGCAGCCTTCCTGCCGAGCAGAGAGCCTGATGCGGGGCTCGATCCCAGGACTCTGGGATCATGACCAGAGCCGAAGGCAGAGGCTTTAACCCACCAAGCCACCCAGGCGCCCAGAAGCTAATATTTTAAATAAACAACTGATAAAGAAGGATAAAAGCTTGGCACCAAAGAAATGGTAAATAAAGAAATTGGGAAAATATTAGATAAACAATGAAAACTCAAAGTCTTAGCTATACAATAGAGTGTATCATTAAGGGCTTTCTGGAGAATGTGGCATGACCTGAGTTTTGAGGGCCAAGGAGGAGTTAGTAGACAGAACAGCATGTATAGATATAGCAAGTTGTGTTGTGGGGTGCCGTGGGTTAAAGCCGCTGCCTTCAGCTCAGGTCATGATCTCCGGGTCCAGGATGGAACCCCTTGTCAGGCTCCCTGCTCAGTGGGGAGCCTGCTTCTCCTTCTTCTTCTACCCCTCTCCCTGTCTTTGGTCTCTCTCAAATAAATAAATAAAATCTTAAAAAATTTAAAAAAAAAAAAAAAGACCATGTAGGCACACTGCATGATGTCAATCATAATTAAGAAGTTTGCCTCCTCTTGTCTGCCTAAGCAATAAGAAGTGGGTATAGACTGGAATGCTCTTAGGGCCTCCAGAATGGAAAAGAACTGGGTTTGGAGCATCCGTTCAATCTTACAGCAAAGGAAATACAGTTAAATGAACAGGAGACACACACATTAGGAAATTTTCTAATGACCATCCAGTTGGAGAACCTATCAGGTTTTTTGTTTGCTTGTTTGTTTTTATGTTGGACTCCAATACCTAGCCCTTTACCACCTGAACTGGGGTAAAGAGAGTATGATCTCTGGTGTAGACTGCCTCAGCTCAAAGTTGGGTGGGCTCCACTACTTATCAGCTCTGCGGCATGGGGCAATTGACTTCACCCTGCTTTTACCCAGTTTCCTCATATGTAAAATGGGGCTAATAATAGAACCTAGGTCATGACATTGATGTGTAGATTAAAGAATAAACTATATGTCCAGTGTTTAAAACAGTACCTAGCAAACAATGAGCATGCTATAAATGTTAACTATTCATTTAAAGAAAGACTTTTTCTTGTATTTTTTGTTTTGTTTTGTTTTTGCATTTCTTTGGTTGGTTGATTGCTCTGTGTTTTAATGAAGATCGGTATCTGATGCTGCCAGATGGAAACCAGAGAAGAGTAAACAACAAGGGATCTTCATGGATGGACACACACCATGCTTTGCTCGGCTGTTCCAGGCAGTGACCCATCAGTACATGTCACTCAGGGAAGAAGAAAGCACAGTGGTATATCCTGGCACCAACAGCATAGCATCTCCCTGAACGACAAGCAGCTGGGCTGGAACAAAGCCAGGGAAGGAATGCAATCTCTTTGGGGAAAAAAAAAATTACAACACATCTTCCCATTTTGACAGCCCAGGGAAAAGAGGCAGCTATATAGAATAAAGCAGCAAATGCGCTTTGAGATCTTCCAATGAGAAGCAGTGGAGAAGCACACCCTATTATTGTGCAAAACCCCTACTTAGATGTACACCCAGAGCTTTGGCCGTCGCCCGAAATGTGCTGTTAAAAGGAGAGGAGTTTGACTGCTTTTCCCTGATGGGCACATAAAATTCTTTCTTTTCTCTGGGTTTGGCTCGTGCTGCTACAGCTGTTGCTGAAGAAAGCCCCTGAATAAGAATTTCTCCATTGCAACCTGAACATGTTCACCCTTCTAAGAACGCTGTGTCTGAATCATTTTTAGATTCATGAAGTTTTTATCAGCCACAAAGGTAACAAAATAAAATATAATCCATTATGTATAACCATTTATAACCAAATTATAGTGATAAGAGGCAGAAACCAAGAAAAGAGGAGAAAGAAAGGGAAAGAGAGAACACCGACAGAGAAAAAGAGAGAGAAATGCAGAAAAGAAGAAAGACGCACACGCCCGCTGGAAATAATAAGAAAAATGTGAGCTAATATTTATGCAGAGGTTCACGTTCTCTCTCCCTTCAGACGACAGAACGTTTATTTAATGAGTCTCTCTCTATCAACATGTCAAGCAAAACAGCTGCACCTTCTGGGCTCTAGCTCAGGGAAAGGAACTAAAGTGTCATGTCCCCACAAAGCGTCCTAAGCTAGGTGTCTCAAGTAGATTGCACAGGGAAAGCAAAAATTCCAAATAACCAGAATCTCCTCCCTCCCAAGAATTGCCTGTGCCATCTAGTGGCAGCTGGTAATATAACCTCCCAGAGGTGTGGATGCAATTATTAGAGCTTCTGATTTCATCTTCTATAGACTTAGAAACACCTGTGTTGGAGGGGAGGCGGGAGGGGGGTGTTGGGGGGTTGGGGGTGGCTAAATGGGTGACAAGGACAGCACTTGTGATGAGCACTGGATATTGTATGTAAGTGAAGAATTCCACTCCTGAAACTAATACTACACTGTATGTTAACTAACCGGAATTTAAATAAAAACTGAGGGAAAACAAAAAAGAAAGAAAGAAAGACGTTAATGAACCACCTGGTCACAGGATTCTCAGTACTGGAAGAGAACATAAGGAGACCAGTGGTCTTGACGCTGACCACAAAAAGGAATCCCATGAAGAGCTCTTTAAAAATCTGTCAGTATGTGGGTCTCGTGCCCAAATACTTATGACGCTAAAAAATGATTTTTATAAAACAACTCACTTTACTCAAATAAGAGGAATCAGAATTTCAAGATTCCTGGAAAGGATAGTTTTTAAAAGCTCTTCAGGTGTTTTAAGCTGAATCTACCCTTAAAGACCAATGAGCTAATCCAACCCCACCTTGTTCTAGCATGTGGAAAGGAAGAATGAATTACTATTCAGCACTCAGTTGCTGGAGGGACAGAGATAGGAAAGGAGGCCCTCAACCAAATTGTGGGGTCTTGCTAGAGCGAGGGGACGGTCACATGCCTGAAGGAGCAGGGCAAGAGAGAGGCAAGAAGCACCACCCAGACAGGTATTACAACTTCCTTTATTTGTTAATTTTTTTTTTCTTTTGACATCTCCCAGCTTGTTAAAAGATATGAATCAGCAGGCAGATGAAGAGACATATAGGGCTAGGTCTGGGGAAAGCATGGAGCTTCCATACCTTTCCCAGTTTTGCCTCCCTCCCCAGTCCCCACGTGTTGACCCCATGACTTCCCTTTAGAATGGATTTGTTTTGCTCTTTTCTTCTCCTCTCCTGTCTCCTGAAATACATCCCAAAACATTCAAACTAAATCAATATATGTTGACATAAATCAACTTTGTATTCATTTGAAAAGATAATTCTACAGTAAAAAATAATAAAGTATACATCTCCCCAAATAAATAGAATGTAGGTTTTTAAGAATATTTTTGTGACATTTATTAAATTTCTTTTCAGCAGCTTCTTTGTGTATAAATTTTCCTGGCATTAGGAGGTATAAAGATGGATTCTTCTTTATCTATAACCTGCCTTAATTCAACAAAGATTTAGAACAAAAGTAGATGCAAAACAGTTTTTTTTTTTTTTAATTTTAAATCAGAATGAGAGGTAATGAAAACCAAACAGTAAGACAAAATCAGGAAGAGTTAGTACATGGCTCCATAATTAGATCTTACACAAATTCTGTTGTGCTTATTAGAGCTTTTTTTTTTTTTAAGGGAGAAATGATCAGTTACAAGATTCGCATTCCTTATTTGATAAAAACAGAGCAGTTGTCCAGAATAAGAGCAGTTTTCTTAGACAGCAAATAAATGAAGTAAATCCCACATCGTACTGGGTGGTGATAAGTGCTATGAAGAAAAGGATAGGAGTCAGTATTAAAGGGGGTGACTAGGAAAATTGCTGCAGGGAACGTAGGGCACCGAACCATGCAGCCATCTGCATAGTAAGTTTATTTCTTACTCACGTGAAGCCCAGTGCAGGTCAACGTGATGATTCTAATCCACACAATAATTCAGGACCCCAGGCCTTTTCCACCTTGTGGCCCTCCTCTCTCCCCCCGCCCCCCAGGATCACCGAGGTCCTTCTCTCCATCCAGCTGGAGAAGTGGGAAGAGGAGGAGTGCGGGTGGGCAACACTCCTCTACCTAAGGAGACAGGCATCACCCTCTCCCATTCTAAAGGGGAGACCCAGTCATACAGCTCCATCTGGGTGATGGTGCCGCAGCCCTGGGAAATGTAGGCAAGTGGTGTGCCCAAGAAGAAGGGCAGACTGTGCATACAGATGAGCTTTCGCAGCTCCTACCCACAACCGGGGAAGCTACTGCAGTTATCAAGAGGGAAGATCGTGCTGACGGGGACTGGGGTGATGACAGTAGAGCTGGGGAAACTGAAAGGATTCAGAGTTGATTCTGAGTCAGAGCTGACAAGGTTGACTGAAGAATCAGATGTTGAGGATGAGAAAATGAGAGGAGCCAAGCCTAATTAAAGCCCAGACAGATGAACTGCTGAAGTTCAGACAGTCCTGCGGGGGGGCATCCTGAGAAGATTCAATTTGCCTCAGTTCATTCCTATGTGACTCTGATTTGCGGCCAGAGACGAAGGTTGTATTCAAGAACACCCAGGGAACGGAGGCGGGAAACATTAAGATGGTGGCTCTTCCTTGACCATGAAGCTCTTCCGAGAGAGAGACAAAGGGCTTGTTTTTGCAAAGGGCTCTGGAGACAGAGACATACACAGTTTTTAAAAACTCCTCAATAGCCACATGTGTAATGGGAAATCTGGACATTTTCTCCTGTAAATCATAGTGCCTGAGGAAGCAGCAAATACCACGGACACTTCTGGTGCATTGGGGCAACCTGCTGGGTGGAACCTTCTGGTAAAAAACCTATAAAAGACACATTCTAAGAAATACTTGGTGCCGGGGATGGGGCATTTTGGTGACAAGGATCTGAATTTTTGAGAAATAATAAGAATGTTTTGAGTTCCCTGCCAATTTGTCTTTAGAAGAAAGGAAAGAAAGGGAGGGAGGGACTACTTGAGTCCCCCACGTGGCGGGGGGGGGGGGGGGACACATGCGCGCGCGAACACACACACACACACACACACACACACACCTCAGGTGGTGAATTCTGTGCTCAGTGACAAAAAAGGAGAGATGTGGTAAATTGGGGGGGGGGGGGGGGGGGGGGGGATGGACGTTGCTTGCTAAATACTTTTCTTCATATCTTTTGCTTCCAAAAGTCTAAGGCCATTTTCGGGACAGGGATAAGAGAAAATACTCCTAAGAGATCAAATATGCAAGTCAAATATGAAAACATGAAGGCAAAAGGATTTTTCTTGGATTAAATGAGATTTTCCTCAGCTGGAAGGGACAGGCAGGAAGAAAGTTCACTGTTGCCATAAGAGACTATTTCCCACAAGGAAGGAGGCTGACGGAAGGCAACGTTCTTTAAAATTTTTGCTGTATTCTTCAGCATGGATTTTTTTTTTTTTGCATTAATTCATTTTTTTTTAATTTCTCACTGGAATACGATTCATAATACTGAGTTTTGTGGCTCCCCTTAGTCGTCCTCATCCTGCTGTCTGGATGCAGGACACCACAGAGAGATAGCAGTGTCCCAAGCATGCCACACCACTAGACCCCAAGGGTCCTGCCAGTGTGATCATGGGCACCTGCACCCAGTGGCAACCTCAGTGGACAGATGACCTACAAATAGAGGCTCCTCTGTTCCCCCAAATTTTGCACATGTAAGAACTTGGAATAGAGGAGTTAAGTAAACCTTAAGGAAAAAATGGAGGAAAGGAAAAAATGAGGTTAGTAACAAAATTGATATTAAGAGTAAAAAATAATTTAAGGTCTGTTTCTTGCCCATAGAGATCACGAACTGATGTTCCCGACCATTTTACCAATAATCCTCAACACTGGCTGCACAGGAGAATCACCTAGAGGGCTTATTATACATACCAAAGACACAGCCCCCCCCCCCCCCCCCCCGCGAGGCTCCGATTTAACTGGTATGTTTTAAAAGCTCCCCCAGTTATTCTAACGTGTGGCAGGGGCTGAAAGCCACTGCCTTGTGCTAACAATCATTGATGGAGCACGCCATGTGCGCTCTGACAGCTGGGCCTAGCCAAGGTCCAGCAAAACGGCAGCCTCCTGTCCCTGTCTTCCCTTCTGAATCGGCTTCAAAACAAATCTCAGTGCATACTGCGATGAAGCATAACACAAAACCTAACACATGAGAAAAAGTGAGAAAGCTTGAAAACACAATTCAAAAAACAAATTTGAGAGAATCCCTTCACCTACAGCACACAGAGTGCCAACTCTTTAAAAAGTAGATTTGCAGGGCACCTGGGTGGCTCAGTGGGTTATGCGTCCCCTTGATTTCTGCTCAGGTCCTAACCTCGGGGTCTTGGGGTTGAGACCCATGTCGTAGGGCTCTGTACCCAGTGGAGAGTCTGCTTGAGATTCTCCCTCCCCCTGTCCCTCTGCCCCTCCCCTCTGCGCTCGTTCTCTAAAATAAATAAATAAAGCTTTTAAAAAAAATCAAGATAAAAAAATAAAAAGTGTGGACTTTTTAAAAGATTTTATTTATTTATTTATTTATTTATTTGAAAGAGAGAGAGAGAGAGAGAGAAGACAGAGACAGCAAGAAAGGGAATACAAGCAGGGGGAATCAGGAGAGAGAGAAGCAGGACTCCCGCTGAGCGGGGAGCCGGATGTGGGGCTCCATCCCAGGACCCTGAGCCGAAGGCACACGCTTAACGACTGAGCCACCCAGGTGCCCCTAAAAAGTGTGTTTTAATTTACAGGATCATTTATTTCAAGGTGACAAAGCCATTTTATAGTTAGAGAAGTTAGGTAATAAAGAAAGCGCATTTAGAACAAAATAGGAGAACACTGATTTTAGTTCTTTCTTATGAAATCAATTTATTGTCATAGCTTAAATATTTTCTCTATGCCCCATGCCAGCAATATACACGGCACCACCTTTAATTCTTAAAGCCTAGAGGTAAAGGATATCTCTCTACTTTGTGTTAATACGAACTTGGTTCAGATGAGGTTTAACCCTGGTTTTCAAGGGGCTTATAATCTAATGGACTATTGGTAGTTCAGCACCCAACATCGTGACACCATGACGGATATCCCTGAAATAGCTTGCGAACCAGGTTACAACTTCAGACAGCTTTATTAACCCATCTGTTCACTCATATGAATGAAATCATTCCTCTACAAACTACAAATGACTATCACTTTAAATGACAGCACTGCAAATGAGATGTTCAACTTGAAAGAGTATTTGCCTGCCCCTAGGGAAATGTTACTGCCAGGATAAGTAGAACCAAAAGCAAACTGAAAAAGAACTACTTCCCCTGTTTGCCAAATAAAACCTACAACTGGCTTATGAGTAGGAGAGAGAAAACAGGCAACCATAAGGTCAATGAAAGGTATCGGTAACTAACAAAAATATCCCTTTAGCCATCTATCCAAGTGCTGAAAAAGAATCT
Organism: Mustela lutreola; assembly: GCF_030435805.1. NCBI lineage: Eukaryota > Metazoa > Chordata > Mammalia > Carnivora > Mustelidae > Mustela > Mustela lutreola. The sequence goes on from NC_081292.1 coordinate 190,135,979, forward strand.
TCAAATTCACGACTGGCAATGGATTCCTTTGGATTTAAAGCACCATCTCCCTGTAGACTCTATGTAAATATACACATTTAGTATCCATGTAAAGTCCAAAGCACTGTCACTAACAATTAAATCTAATTAAACTGCTCATATCACTCAAAAGCACTGAGCCCCGAACTTGGAGGAAGATTATACAGAAAAAATGGTAAAGAAGAACAAAAAACAAACAAAACCTTCACTTTATAATTCGATGTAGGATTCACCCTGCCTGTGTTCTTACTACAATCATCTGGACTCCTCCAATGAAGCCACCAGTTTGCCCACTATTTGAAAACCTATTTGAACACCATTTCAGAGAAGCAAGTGATGGAAGATGACTTGGAAATTCATCAGAGAAGTTCTTCATCTTGAACCCACAGACGCGGGCCTGTGAATAGAATTCAAAGGAATTTACTGATATTTTTAATTTCTTATTGAAGTTTTTACAGATATAGTGAAATAGTGTATATATCATTACCTTTGATTTATGATGATCTTTTTTAAAGATTTTATTTATTTATTTATTTGACAGACAGAGATCACATGTAGGCAGAGAGGCAGGCAGAGAGAGAGGAGGAAGCAGGCTCCTCGCTGAGCAGAGAGAGCCCGATGAGGAGCTTGATCCCAGGACCCTGGGATCACGACTTGACCCGAAGGCAGAGGCCTTAACCTACTGAGCCACCCAGGTGCCCCTGATTTATGATGATTGTTAAGCCAGATGCTAGATTCTGTTATTTAATGTGTTAATAAGAAGTGTGTATATTACTACATCACAATTTTTAAATTATTTTGATAACTATATGTCAATGTGATTTGTTTCCCTTGAATCCTTTGTATTTTATTTAAAAATATTATTCTGAGAAGAAACCAAAGCAGTCAAAACACAAAAAAACTCAGGAACCCCTAAACAGAGAAACTTCTCCTTTCATTATAAATATTGGAGAGGAGAAGGGAGTTGGGGGAAATTGGGGGGGGGGGGTGCACCATGAGAGACTATGGACTCTGAAAAACAATCTGAGGGTTTTGAAGTGGCGGTGGGGGGGTGGGAGATTGGGGTACCAGGTGATGGGTATTGTAGAGGGCACAGATTGCATGGAGCACTGGGTGTGGTAAAAAAATAATGAATACTGTTATGCTGAAAATAAATAAAAAATAATTTTTAAATAAATAAATAAACAAATAAATATTGGTTATCAGGTTTCCGTATTCTCTTACTACTTATCCTGAGCATATAATCCTAAAGAGTGTATCAAGGAAGGCAAGAAACAAAACATCCTCTACTAGATTCTTTGCTACTAGTGGCCCTCTGGGCTTTACCTTGGGGGGAAGAAGGCAGACATCCTCTACACTTCATCCAAATAACACATTAAAAGTTATTTTCTGCAGATGATCAAACTTCAGAATTAAGAAAAACTTTCACTTGTCTTTCTTAGAAAAGAAACTGCCCATCACCCATTCATGATAGCTCTACTATTTCGGACTTCTATAGTGACTTGCTGGAGGATTATGGCAATTAACTTAACCTTTTGGAACTTCTACTCTATATGTAAGAAAGCATAAAGCTATGGGTCATTAAACGGTGCAACCACATCTAAGGGTTCTCTAGTGATCAAACGCTGCTATTGCTTAGAATATATTTTGAGACTTCCAAATGATGAATGCTATATGATCATAAAATGGTGTAGCACAGAAGGAGAATTCTGGAAGAAAAGTGCAGCCTAACTCCCATCAGTTGGTATGTCGGGCTGATCTCAAATTCCTAACAGTCAACCGTGTGCTGGCTTCGGATGTGCCACCGGGTTTTTGATTACCAGCCGCTCCCGACCCACAGTGTTGGCTGCTGCCAGGGGCTCAGCTTCACTCTTCCCAGCTTGATCACCACCAAGCTTAAATCTCCGCTGAAGCCCCTGCCAGATTAAGGAGGTAGAACTGAGAGTGGAATGGTAGGACTCTTCTTCTGGCTAATGGGCTGCGGGCAAGCTCTGGTCCTCCACCTGGAACATGGCCCCAGAGAAAGGGAGAGGCATCCTCAATCCCCAGTGCTGACAGATGTGCTGAAGGTGATCTTCCATCTGTTTTATGGGGGAAATGGTGGAGACTCAGTTCTTTAATGGTGATGGCAGGATGCTAACTGCCCATTGTCACAGGACACTCAGAACACCAGGGAGAACCGAACAAGTCCACAGACATCAACTGCACACGAGGACAACCAATGCAATTCAGATACCTCATCCAACATTTAAATCCTTCCTGCAGGAACTAAACGCAGTAATTACATCATCTAAAGAAACAAAGCCCTCCCTTAGAACCAATTAAACTCATTGAAGTCAATTATTCAAACAATTCCTGCCAATCCACAATTCAAACCTTCATGTCAAAAGATTTTGTTTATAAACTGACTAATGGCTTCCAGAAATGAGCTCTCTGGAAACATTATAAAGTCCCAATCCAGAGCGTCACAGGCCTCAAGGGGATTTTTCAGCTTTGTCCCCCCAACAGTCTGCATCTTATAGATGAGGAATCCAGAGATCATGGAGTTTTAAGGGACTTCTGAGGTGGAAATAGGACCGGACTCGCAAGCTAGGGCTGTATAGACAATATTCTTATTTCACACATACAGGAAAAGTATAAACTAAGCTTTTTAGGAATTACATTAACAGGCCAACAAATTCATTGTGTACATGTGTACTGTGGAGCTCAAATTGCAGATGATGTTTTGATGGTACAAAAATCCAGCAACCCTGCTTTCAATCTTCCCAGGAATCCAACTTTGGGTAATTATGGTCGTGGCTCACCATTGAAAGAAGAGAGGCTCTTATTCTAACATTTGATATACCCTGTAACCATTAATGAGGCCAATAAATGCCCTTCCCCATGCCCCCCGCCCCCGTAAGCATCCCGGAACTTGCTGCTGATGCAATATTTTACATATATATATATATATATATATATTTCTCTTTCCCCCTCCTTCCTTCTTTCATTTCCTCCTCCCTACACCCTTTCTTTCCTTCCTACTTTCCTTCCTTCCTTCCTTCCTTCTCTCCTTCCTTCTTTTCATTCTTCTGACAGCATGGGGAAAGGCAAGTATAACCAAGGTGGTCCTGTGACTGGTTTATGCCTCTGTCTTCCTTTTTTATGATTTTTGGCTAAACCTAGATTTCCCTACTTTTGATTGCTCCCTACCTAATATTTATTTACTTGCCTCTATGACCTCTCAAATGGAAAAGTCAACGTGCTAGCAGATAATATATTAGGGGAGGCTGTTTTCCTCTCATGGACACATGAAAATGGAGCAGCCCTGTTTCTGGGTCTCTCCACTGATGGGAAGCCAACACACAGGGAGGAAAGCATTCATTCCTGAGATGCATCAGGGAGCAAACCAGTGCCGACACACCGCCACCTACACGGTTCCCAAGAGATTCGATCTGTGCTCTACAAAGTTCGCTAGCCAGAAGTGCAAAGGAAACTCAGCAGCAGTTAAGCACCTCATTCCTCAAATCAAACTGACCCTAGGTGCTGGGAGGGAAAAGGGGAAACCTCTTTCCTTTTTAATCCTGGGATATATATTCTTCCGTCTAAAAGGTAATCAAACTAAAGGTTTTCCCTCTTTGAGGCTGTTTGCCTTGATCCAGGCCTTAGAGATAAGCTTTCCCATCACCTATAAATTTGCTGTGTGGACTAAATAATTTTTCAAATGTTAAAATAGTGATTTTCTTACTAAGCTCTCCAGTGAACAAACTGCAATAATCCTTAATAATCTATTGCAACTTTAATTTCCCAAATGTGTACAAAAGTATACATGAAAAGTATGAATCTTCAGTCCACTAATCTCTTAGATATCCTAGAAAAATCTCAGTAACCTTACTTGGAAAGGAAAGAATTTTACTTTTTTTCTACAGATATAAAAATAAACCTTTCTACCCTTTCTTTCTGGCTGTGAGATGCAACCATAAATTAAAAAGGTAAAAGGGATAGGGGAGTGGGAAAGGTGATACAGGTGCAGTAGTGAACCCAAGTTTTTAACCCAGAGTTCCCAAAGAGAAACATCACTTTCCCAAGAGAGAATGCGTCAGTCATTGTTTAAAAACTAGGTGGAATCTGTACACGGGTACATCCATTGGTTTAGTTCTGCTCACCAGGCACCTTTAATCTCTCAAGGCAATGGTACCCGTACACACAAAACCACCGTGACCACAGCAGGTGCTGCAGGAGTAGATGGGGAGAACAGGCAGCATGTTAATCGGGAGATGGTTGGAAAACCACAATCTGTCGGGCCTTGGAAAAGAAATGTGGTCATGAGGAAACTCAGCCTGCAATCAGAGACCGAGTTTACATGGTATGGGTCTGAATGATAACGACGAGCCCAGATATATGTTGCCATCCTGCCTCACTTTTCAAATAGAAAGGATGATTTTGCCTAACTATGGCACTTGAAACATTATAATAATACTTTACACTGACAACTGGCCCGTCTCCCCCACTAAATCAGAGGAGGTGTGTCCCTTCCTCTAGCACAAAGGGGAAAGTTATACTCATGATCTAACAAACAGTATAATTCAGTCCTGATCTCTTCTTTTCTTTTTCTTTCTTCTCTTTCAACCTTGGAGAATAGCCAATTTGTGCAACTAAAAACGAATCATGCAAGCAAGCCGAAGAAAAAGGTTGTAGAGCAAATCAGATATTTAATAAAGGAAGGAAAAGGCCATTTCAATGCAGATTCAATTAGTTTCAAGTCCAAAGGTTTCCCACAGGTCCCCAGCAAAGACCTGTGAGTTATACAGAGTGAGGTTCAGATGCCCTTTTTTTTTTTAAAAGAGAACTAGGACATATCCCTATGGTCCCTGACATAGGCAGGAAAACTGATTTAGTGGCCTAATTCCATTCTCAAAATTTGAAACTCCAGTATTGCATTGGTGCCTTCTGGGCATTTTCCTGACATTTCACTGATGCTAAACTGTTCTCCATTTGGCTTTTTACAAATTGATACATATAGCTGCAAGCACAAACACGTGTAAAAGTAAATTTACTATCCAAACTCTTGAATGAAGAAAGACAAACTGTGGAGGAAAGAAAACTGGAAAAGAGAAATCAGACTTCGCTTTAAAGGGGGCAGGGGGGCATCACAATGTACTAAACAACAGCTAAGACTATCTTAAACACAAAGACAGCAAGTCATTCAAAGAATGCCAGTACCAAGAGGTGGCTTAGAGGAACAGAGTGTAATTTCCACCAGCTTCCTCAGACCACATAACTTAACATGCACAATTGCCGTTTGTCTTATGTGAAGTGTTTTGCAAATGCAGGCTGAGACAATGCCATTCTGTGTTCCACCGCATCAGACAGCTGCCTGAGCCACTCCCAAGTACAAATCATGGCGCTACCACAAAATTCAGATGACTCAGCTTGAATCTGTTATATAACAGGATCCACCTATCCTTTGTACCAGCTGCTTGGAAGACCCCAGAGTGCAAATCCTCCTGCTGAATATCTAAATGGCTAAGGGCAGAAGGCGAGAAAGAGGTGACCATGAGCTAGCTGGGAAGGGGCGGGGGATGGGGGGCCACTACAGCTCGAGCCACATGAAAGGCAAGGAGGGTGGCAAATTACTTAACAGATGCTTCTGAGAAAGCACTGTATCCATACTTTAAGGAAACGAGAGGGTAGAAGGTGAAGAATATACTTGAAATAGACTTCTGTTCCAGAAATGGTAAGTAACTACTTACAGCTACACAAGAGGTGCTTCAAGGTGCTTTCCATGTGTGTGCTTGTATAGCGTACGGTTCCTTTGCCAAGTAAGGATGAAAAGCCTGCAAAGACAGCCATAGATCCTGCTTTAAGTTTGGTTCCTTGAAACGGACCCTGAGAGAGGCTGTGGGTAGGAGGTGGTTGCAAGGCCACCCTCTGGAATAAGGCCGGTGGAGGAGAAGGGGAAGACAAAGCCCTTGGGGCTGCTGATCACAATGCAGTTGCAACAGAGGACCCCGCCTCCCCCCTCCCCCACACCCCTAGCCCCCCAACTCCCCACCTCTCGCTGCTCTGCATCTAAGGGTCCCCTTCAGAGCGCTCCATGATGGAAGCAAAGGGTCAGGGCACATGTACTCCTCAAAATGAGGAGTCATTGGATGCTCTTCCAAGACACTGTTAAGAAAATGAAAAGGCCACCCTCAGCACTACCCTGCCTGGCCCCTGGTGTGATGGTCGAGGCTTTATGAAAGAGCTCGGAGTTAGGCCCCTTGATGAGAAGGTGTAAAGTGGAATTATTCTGCCTGAAGAAAATCAAACTAAAGTTTTAAAACATAAAAAGACCGGTCGTGACTAGTTGTTCTCCACCTTGCTTAAAACATGTCTAAACTTCTGGTCGAGAGATATTTAGGTTCAATCTAAGAAAGAACTCCTAGAAGTAGGAGGATATTAAAACAAAACAAAACAAACAAACAAACAAACAAAAAACCCTAATTGACTGCCAAAAGAAGTAGGAATGCTCCTTTCCTGGAGGGATCTCCGGTGAAACAGCTGCCCATGAGTAGAGATTGTGATAGGTCAGAGCAAACAGACATTTCTCTTTCCTTCCTTTTTGTTGTTTCCTTTTTTTTTTTTTTTTTTTTTTTTTTTTTTTGTAGCTCAGGAAATACATTACGGGCTGTGATGTGTCAAATATAAACTGGAGGCTAGGATAATTCACAGAATTTACTTGTTACCATTTAGCACCATAGCTTTTGATATTCAAGTTCCCCTCCCCCCCCACCCCCCCACCCCCCCACCCCCGCTCCTGCTCTCCTTGTCTCACCACGTACTTTTCAAACTTCAGTCAGAAAGACAGTCATATTGGAGAAGTTGTTTTCTTTCTTTCTTTCTTTCTTTCTTTTTTTTTTTTAAGATTTTATTTATTCATTTGACAGACAGAGCAGACAAAGATCACAAGTAGGCAGAGAGGCAGGCAGAGAGACGGGGGTGAGGCAGGGTCCCTGCCAAGCAGAGAGCCTGATGCGGGGCTTGATCCCAGGATCCTGGGATCATGACCTAAGCCGAGGGCAGACGCTTTAACACACTGAGCCACCCAGGTGCCCCTGTTTTCTTCTTCTTTTTTTTTTTTTTTTAATGCAGATTCAACCTAAACCCCCTGACTCAAAATCTCTAGCAGTAAAGTCTGAAACTCTGTATTTTTAATAAGTTCCTAAGATGGCATATAATATATCAGAATGACTGTTCTAGAATTTGAAGTCACTCGGGGAAAAGGTTTTATATAGCTCCTTGGACTCCAAGTCCTGTCCCTCGGGGGACAGAAAATTCAGCCTGAGAATTTGAGCTCTGCTTTCTCAGCCTACCCTGGGAGCTGCTCTGGCCCCCAGCTCTGAGGCTCAACCCAGGGTTGGGACCATGACAAAGGAGCCAACTCCTCCCTGCAGCTAGAGCCCTTGATCATGTGATGGGTTCTAGATGATTCTACGCGGCCGTGACTGAATTCCTGAAGTTATACTGCTAAATTCATACTGCTCTATAGGAACAGCTTCTCCCCCCTTCTTATTACAAACTAAACTTCTCACACAGTTACTCACCTGTGCATTTGAATTCTTTCCTCTCGTGGCAAATAGAAAGGAAAAAAGAAGTACGAAAAACGTGGCTACCAGGCAAGTTAGAAAATTCTGAAGTTTTTCTTTTAAATAATTGAAAAGTACCTGCTGTGAGGCAATTCTGAAGCTTAAAAGACAGACTATATGGGCCACAGTGTCTCTCTGTTGGTGACTTTCCCCTGCCAGGAAGCAGGACTGCCAGATATGCCAAAAGAAAAAGAAAAAAAAAAAAAACCTCAAAATGGGACGATATTTTAGGGGCTTTGGCAACACATCATCTCCCTTCCATAGGTGAGTTTTATATGGTTGACTGGAGATAGAAGAAAATGGAGTCCTTCTGATTAATGAATCCCTGCTGCAAGAAGTCTGTTCTTGTAAGGGACACTTTCCATTTCTACCTTCATTATGCATTTTAAGAATATAGAGAAATGGGGATCTGCGTAATTTTAACAATGCAGTGTAGGTACATATTTTCGACAATAAAGGGGAGAGTCTCCTTTTCCTTTTCCTTGTAAAGACATAGGCTAACATGACTGACCAAGATCCCCTCTCAAATATTAAGTGCTGAGAGGAAAAGACAGTTTCAATGTTTGTACATTTTTTACCAACTTTCTATACTCACCATCTTCAATCTCCAAAGAAAACCCCAGCACACCTGTGTTTCACATGATAGCGGCTCTCCCCCAGCAGGTACACTTACAGAAAAGAATCTGTCAGCACACTAATAACAGTCCTGACAAGGGAGGGAGGAAATGCTGCCAGCACCATAGGAAATACTATCTCTGGGAAATTAAAAGTGTACTGTAGTGAGTGAGGGTGTATGTGTGTTGATGTTCTCGCTTCCTTCACTGGCATTTGCTCCTGTCAATCCATGAATTCTCCACTATGAATGAAATAGAAAATTGCTTCAGTATTAAAATGTCCCAGCTGGATGTTAAGCCAACAACATGGGGATTTTAAACTCAGGCTTAGATAACTCTTGCTTTATGCTTCTTTGTTGGAAAGGAAATGGGGCACTCTCTGCAATAGATGTAATACTTAGGAGCAAACTGAAAAAAGTAACCGTAGTTTGCTTAAGTTCGCGTGTGTGTTTTGCTTTGTTATGGGGGACAATTTTCTAGGGGGAAAAAAAAAGAGTGAGAGAGAGGGACGATGGAGTCTTCTGATCTACCTTCTACCAAAGGTCAATGACCTAGTTGCCAAGAAAGCTCTATGGAATTTGTGGGAAGAAAGCGAGAAGGCTTGGTTGTTAGAAGGGCAGAGGCAAAGGGAACACCAAGAACCAAAAGTATGTTGCTCCATTAACAGCAGACACTAGTAGCAGTTACTAGAGCTGCCATTATGAATTGGAGTCATTCACTGGCCACCAAAATTAGTCCTCGCTCTTTCACTGTGGCCAGACACTCAGTAACTCAGCAGAAGACTTTCTCGCAGGCTTCTGGACAGATAGAGGTGGCAATGTGACCGAATCCTCACCAGTGGCATAATGTGGAAGTGGTGGTTTCCACTCCCTGGTCTGGGGACAAAGGCATGTGCCCCCCTGTGTTTTCCTGACCTTCCCCCAAACTGGAATACAGCTATGCCATGACCAGTTCTTACTGGTTATCTTACAGGCAAAGATAATATGCTGAGGGAAGAACAAACAATAGGATGAAATGAAGAGAAAAATAAATGTATTTATTTCACTGATTATGTTTTTGAACTTCTTTGTAAGTTAGCTTTCATCCTAACTAGTACACATTATAATATTCTGAAACTAAGGTCTTAGAATAGAACTAAAGAGCTCTCAGACCATACCCATTTTCTCAGTTTAACATAGAGCTTACCAGAGTTCTAGAAGTAGTCTGTTTCAAAGGCACTAATACAGTGATTATTTCCTGAGAGTTTACACAAGGCACTTAAGAAAAGGAACACCATAATATTTTCTCTAAAAAAAAAAATTACTCTAAATTTATAAGAAATGGAATGAGCCTTGAAAAATCAACAATCAAAAGTATATTAACCACAAATGTATTCAGCCACCATAGCCACAGATGAACATAGTACTCTTAGGGGTTGAATTGTGCCCCCCTCCCCCCACCCCAAATTGATATGTTGGAGTCCTAACTGCCAGTACCTCAGCATGTGGACATACTTGGAGATAATAGGTTCTATTTTTTTTTTTTTTTTAAGATAATAGCTTCTTTAAGGATGTAATTAAGGTGATAGGAGGTCATTAGAGTGGGTACTTATCTATGACTGGTGTCCTTCTAAGAATTGATTAGGAAACAGAAACACATGAAGACACAGGGGGAAGACAGCCACGTGCAAGCTAAAGAGAGAGGCTTCAGAAGAAACCCACCTCACAAGCACCTTTATCTTGGCTATCCAACCTCCAGAACTGTGAAACAATAAACATCTGTCATTTAAGCCACACAATCTTGTGGTCCTTTCTTATGACAGCCCTAGAAAACTACCACACATATGTCAAGGTCAGTCATTTTTCTTTTGAGCCGGGGCTAAGGAGAATTTCTTTGGGTTGCTTCTCTAACAAAATGAAACAAAACAAACGAAAGAAATGAGTTCTGCATGATTTCTCCTAATTCAGATTGATGGGTTCTTCTGGCTAACAAAGAGAGAACTTGTTCATACTTTGACTATATCTGAACTTTCAGAAGACTTCTATACCCTCTCCAAAATAAGTCTGGATCCATGCCTCATGCTACGTTCAAACGTGAACTCCAGATAGACTAAAGACCTAAATGTAAGGTGTAAAAAGATAGGGGTGCCTGGGCTAAGTCGTGATCAGGTCATGATCCTAGTCCCACAATGGGCTCCCTGCTCAGCAGGAAGCCTGCTTCTCACTCTCTCTCTCCCCCTGCTTGTGCTCCCTCTTTCGCTCTGTCTCTCTCTCTGTCAAATAAATAAATAAAATCTTTTTAAAAAGTAAAAAGATAATAAAATAAAATGCAGAAAGCCATATTTGCCACTTAGGAGTACCACTTAGGAGTCTTAGGAGTCCACAAGACTTCTTGGACATGAAGATAAATCCTCAAACCACAAGTTGGATGGGTTTAACTTCATTAAAATGAGGAATTCCAGTACAATGAAAGATGCCCTCGAAAAAGCTAACAGACCAACAGAGATTCTGCAACATCTAGAGCCAAAGAAGATTAATATCTACAATAACCTACCCACTCCCACAAAAAACAAAAATAAAACAAAAACAACTCCTGCCAACCAACAAGAAAATAATGCAATACTCAATAGAAAAACGAGCAAATGATATGAACAAATAAATCTCAGAGAAAGGCCGGACGTCTAATTAGTATGAAACAAAGCCCAACATCCTTAGCAAGAAAAATACTGAAAGCTTAACCATCAATGATCTTTCCACACTGTCCATTAGAATTGCAAAAACTACAACTCTTGATAATAACTAGTGTTGGAAAGGACATGGAAATGACAGAAACTAGTAGATACTATTGGAGGGAATATAAACTAGTCCAGTAGTTCTGCAAAGCATTCTAAAGGGACTAGAGAAACCAAGTGCAAGATGTCCTTTGATCTAGCAATCTGCTTCTGGGAAGAGTAGTCCCCCGTTATCTGTGGAAGATATGTTCGAAGATCTCTGGTGAATGCCTGAAACCACAGAGAGCACCAAATCTTACATATACAATGTTTTCTTCCCCCTTAGCACACATGCCTATGATAAAATTTCATTTATAACTTAAGCACGGTAAGAGATTAACAACAATAATAATAGAAAAATTACAAAAATACAATAAAAGTTATGTGAATGTGGTTTCTCTGTCAAAATACCATATGGTACTGTACTGTGCTTTACTGTACTCACGCCTCCTCTTCTTCTTCTTCTTGTGATGCTTTAAGATGACAAAAAGCCAACGTGGTGAGATGAGAGGTGAGGAGTGTGACGTAGGCATCGTGAGGTAGCAGCGTTAGGCTCCTGTTGACCTTCTGATGATTTGCCACAAGAAGGATCACCTGTTTCCAGAGCAAGGCTTACCAGGGGAACGGAAAGTGCGGAAAGCGAAACCGTGGATGAGGGTAGATGCAGTTTGGAACTCAGGAATACTCACCTCCAGATCCTTCTGAGAACAAGTGCCTGGATACACCTGGCTGTACTATTGGTGACGTGGAAGGTAGAAACAGTGCCCATCCCTGGGGGACAGGATAAGTAAAACAAGGTGGAGACATACTGTGAAAATAATTCACATTGTCTGAAATGACGAGTTATATGTGGAGCGACACAGCATCTAAATCGCAAGTTGTTGAGTATTTGCAGCACTATTTTACTTAGTGAAAGTACATGCTTGCAAAACCCATGATATATTTTCCAAAAGATATATAAATTAAACATATTGTGGTGATTGCCTTCTGGGGGAGAAGAATGGATAAGAACTGGGAACTAAGAGAAAAATTAAAATAGAATACGGTCTTGCATGCATTGATAATGTTATACTAAAAATCAAGGAGTGTAATTAGCTCATTTCTGCACCTGAGATTTAAACACAAGAACACATACAACAAAACCTCCCACCCCAAGTTCCTCCTGAATTGCTTTTCAGTGCATTATCCTCGCAAAGCAAATCTTCCATGAGGACACTGGAATTAACAGTTGCCTAATCTTATTAAGGATTTTTGGTTACACTATCTCAGCATTCACACACCACCGGCAATTCCTTGTCCTACCCCTTCCAGGGATATCTGGTATTTGGCAATGTCTGCCAACATGTTTGGTTGTCAGCACTTGGGAAGTGCATGCTACTGGCCCCTGGATGAATGGGGGCCAAGGTTGGTGCTAAACATACAGCAATGAATGGGACAAGGTCCTGCAACAAAGAGGCATCCCTTTCCAAATATCAACAGTGCTGAGATTGAGAACCCCTACACTGTCTCACTACATTTTCCATTTACTTCTTTGGTTTCCGGGAGGCTGTCTTTCAAGCTGACAAAGATGCTCCTTTCCTCCTTCCCTTCTTACTCTTCCATTACTCTCCTTCCAACTTCCCCTCTCCACTCTGATTTCTGCTCGAGTACAGTCTACTGTCTAGGTTGCCTCTCTCCCTCTAGTAGTCATTAATCTACTTAAATACCACCCTGATAGTAATTGCTCATAAAGATTGTGAAAGAGATAAACTGATGGTAAGCCATTAATCATTTAAGAAAATTAATTGATAAAATAGCCTCTCGTTCCTTTTTCTCTTCTTTCTTATGAAGTGCACTACCACACACCCATCTACTAAAATAGGAATGGTACAAATTTGATATTAACTGAGAGCCTCTACTAAATCTTCATGAATTGGGCAAAGGAACTAATGAATGCCTTAGAAAGCAACAGTTAAAAAAAACAAACTGGGCAGGAGCAGATCAGAAGGAGACTTGGAGATGGCAGCCACAAAGCAACAATTTTGGGCCAAGGTGGGGGTGAAGAATTGAGCTTCACCAACTGATTGTTATACGCTCAAAGGCTTCACTGAAACAAGAGGAAAGAGCAGAGAGAGTGACTCTGACCTTTAACTGAATTCCAGAATCCTCTGAGCAACAGAATGGGACTAATGTATACCAGGTGGGCTTTAAGCGTAAATGAAAGGACTGATTTTCAGATAATGGAGACTGTTAAACATGGAATTTCAGTGCTGTAAATATCCTACTCCGTTGGATATTAGCTATTTTTTTTAAAAGGACTGAAGTATACAGTATTACAGTCCAATTTAGACCAATGAGCAGATCAAAATTCTTAAGAGCTGTGATTTGTGTTTTCATGCATTTTCTCTGAAGTTTCAGTTGCCATTTGACAGTCTGTCCCTTGGGCATTCATATCTTTTCTTTAGTGCCTTGGAGATTAAATTATCATAAATTATCGCCAAAGGACCCATTATCCATTTCTTTAATATACCCTGTTGTTTTGTTTTTCCTTGATGCTGCTAGTGGTAGCTGCGGTGTTTTATTTTCTTTCTTTTTGTTTTTTAAGAAACAAAAGAAAAAGTCTGGAAGGTCTCTGTAGAGACATTATCTTACCCCATTTCATTCAGTCTGAGCAGCAGAAATATGAATATTTCTCAAAGCAGTCTTTTTTCTTCTCCAGATAAATTCCTAATTCTTATGACTCATCTGGACTTGAATTAATTTTTTTTTAATATTAAAAGAGAAGAAAGGCAGGACATACAGGGCACATTTGCACGTTACTCTAAGCTCTGTCCCTCCTCCAGCTACCCAGGAATTAAAGCACCCGGCACTGGCCTTCAGAAATCACACTCCTGTCTCTTTAACAAACTGTAAATGACAAGAGGGAGGACCTCCGCAGTGTCGACGGTTCTGATTGGTCCGGCTGGCAGGAAGTGGGCGGTGAAAGCGTCGCATCTGTTGGTATCCGAGGCTGCGGGAGGAGAGGCCGAGGCCTGGCCGGGATTCTGGACGCTGAACCTGCCGCCGCTACAAATCCTGGGAGTGGGAACGAAGGGTGCAAAACGGGGTCACTTACTGGCGGTGGGCACGGGGCCCTGACAGCCTTTTCGCGGAGGTGCAGCGCCCTAGTAGCTGTGCCGCGGGGGGCCTTGGGTCCACTCAGACCACCGGGACTGCGCCGTGGCCCAGGAGCTGGAGGGAAGGTGTGGCGCGGGCTCTGGCCGCCGACCTCGCAGCTCGGCCGAGGCCCCCGTCTCAGCCCAGTTTCGTCTTTTCCGCTCTTCTGCAGGCTCGCTTCCGGCGTCATGGCTCAAAGGGCCTTCCCGAATCCTTATGCCGATTTTAACAAATCCCTGGCCGAAGGCTACTTTGATTCTGCCGGGAGGGTGAGTTTGGGGTACATCTGCCTGCATCCCTACCTTCAGCCCCTGGTGTGGAGAAGGGAGCTAGCTCAGTTTCGCCTGAAAGAAAGGGACGAGCATCCCCCTTTTTTAAAATATACGTCATTTCAGGATAAATATGTAAAATACATGTCAAAATATACCATTTGAGTTCTGACATTTCTATGAAGAAGTCACTGTTGTTAATATTCATAATTGAAATAGCCTCAATCGCTGATAGTTTAAATTATAAAAATTGGCGAATGTGTCGTTTTCCTATGTAATTTTGCATTTTTGATCAATTTTGGTTTGCTTTTTAAAGAGAGGGGAGGAGTCCTGGGGGTATGTCACATGTTCCATGTTATTGCTTTATATTTGTAAGCAAATACCGACAGGGCAGGGTAAATGATGAGCCTAAATGGGAATGTGTGGTAAAGACATCTTTACACTGAAAGTGCTGAGAAAAATTAAGGACATAGGCCTGAAATTCTTTCTTCCTACTATTGCCTCTTTTTTGCAGGACATCCTTACAGCTGGAGGAAATAAAACAGTAACTTAATGTTACTTACAAACCACAGAACAAAAGAGAAGTTTGATAGAGGATACTATAGGGCTGTGTTTTCTCATGTCTCTTTGAATGCACATAATAAAAAAGAGGGAATACAGTTCTTCAGAGTGTCTCACTGAGAAATTCTAAGAGCTTGTTAGGTTGGGAGAATGATTTCTTTAAAGTGGGAACATTTTTTTTTTTTTTTAATTCTTCTAGTTTATTTCTTCTAAACTCGCCATAGGAAAAGCACTTTCCATGAGATATAATGGCCTTAGAGATTTCATATCTGCCAAGTGAACTTTATGTGGCTCTTTCGGTTCTTCCTTGGAAACATTTGTCGCAGTGGATTACTTCAACATCATTAATGCAAGTAGGAGGAATGAAAGAACTGGAGAAGAGTTGTAGGATAGAAGGGTACCAAAATATATAGGAATCTAGACTCAGTCTGATTTTGTTTAAGGATTTTATTTATTTATTATTTGAGAGCGGGGGTGGGGGGGGTGGCGAGAAGGAGAGAGAATCTGAAGCAAACTCTGCACGGAGCACAGAGCCCAACTCAGGGCTCAATCCCACAACCAGGAGAGTATGACCTGAGCTGAAACCAAGAATCAGATGCTTTACTGACTGAGCCACCCGGGCACCCCTGATTTTTTTTTTTTTAAAGAACAAAATTGAACCACCCAAGCAAAGCTTCTTATAATGATCATGACATCATATGGCTTCCCTTTGGCCATTTGGACCTGTATTCTGTCTACCTCTGCAGATCCTGAAGTTGAAGTATTTTGTCCCATCTTGTTGGAGGAAGACCTGCTGTTTCATGCAGATTTGGCAAAGAGAACACTTAAGGATTTAAGAACAGAAGCCTTCAATAAAATACAGCTCACTGTTCAGGCTGTTTATAAATTAAATGCTTTTACAAATTTAACCATTTTAAGAGTGACAAAAAGATATTCATAAGTTTAAACTCTGGTCCCAAAATAAGAAAGTAATTTATCACCTAACACATGGTTTTGAACAGATTCCAGAAGCTAGCTAGCATACCAGTTCTAAAATTGTTTAATGTTGAGCATGATGATTCAGACCCTCGAGATCTGTCCTCCTTAATTGCTAACACAGACGTTTCAATAAGGAATTGGTCTGTTTTCTGGCATCTATCAGAAAAAAGAGGGCTTTTGGAGACTCTGCAGATTGTTGCTGGAGTTTAAATAATTTTGTGGTCTGCCACAAACAATCAATATTCTCTGGCAGGTGACCTTTATTAAATGCAGTTATGTGACAAATAGAAAGTAACTTCCCTTCCTGAGACTGAGGTGTTCTTATTTTTGGTCTCAAAATAAGGTCCAGCAAATGATGAATTAGCCATGATCTATGAACAGAGGACGACATGTTCTCATGTTCTGTCTAGTTGAGATTTATAGACCTTTCATATTAATATTGAAGTATATTTTATCTTACTAAATGTATTTTCAAGACCTGTTGAAATCTTAACCTCTTGGCAAAAATTGTTAAATAATGGGAGTGTGTCCGTCAGACCGTGTGGTTTCTTCTTCAGAGTGTGAAATAAAGGACCGTGGTGCTTCAGAAAAATGATTCAGATATGGTTGATAGTTTGATTTGCCTTATCAGAAGTAAAACTTAGTATCTTTTATAATAATTCTGATACTGCCTTCTTTCTTGTTTCAGTGTTCAATCTCATTTTAAAAAATGAGATGATGATGTTAGCAGGTAGTAGTTTATTTTTATAATCCTTACATGGTGAAATGAAATGTTTGTGCCCATGTAATATTCCCCAACATTGTTTTAAAATTTTACTGCTCTGAAAAATCCAAGTCTGGGAATCAGCAGTTTTCTAAAATTCTAGAGGGATACATTAAAGTGACCTTTTAAGACTCTTCATGATTCAGTGTATACAGAACTTGCGAAATATTTTTCAATTGCCTTTAGGATAAATAACAGTGTCTTTGTGGACCTCACAACTTACCCAGCATCTGTAGGGCTTTGTATGGATATCACTACCCCACCGTCACAGCTTTCCTGTGCTCTTTAATCCATACCCAAATTATTACTTGTTATAGACCCTTGGACTGCTTAAAATTGTCAAAGTATCAACAGTTCCATCCCTGAATGCGAGAATTTTGAAATTGTGGGGCAGGTATTATTATCCTGACTTTATACAGGTAATTGAAGCATAAAGAAGCAATGAGTAGAGCACAATTACTCAATGAATAGTGGATAAAGATGTAGCCAGCTTCACTCACTGGGCAGTATTTATGAAGCCCCTCCTCTGCTGGGCACTGTGCCGGCCGTTTTTTGATGCTAGGTCTGATGTTCTCTCCACTCTGCGTGAGGCTCCTGATTTCTCTGAATTTATTTTGACTTTCTTGCATTACTTCTACAGTTTTTAAAAATTGTTTATCCATTTTTTACAAGTGGATTTTATAAATGTTTATCCTCATCTTTTAATAACAAAAGCAACGAGAGTGTTTCCTTAGGGAATTAACATTGTTGCTGCTTAAATAGCTGGAAAACAGCAGACATCTTCTGATGTGTGCTTAATTTATTAAGATGACTTTTATGATAATAAAAAATATTAGCTTAAATAACATTCCCTATTAGGTGGAAATTCCTGCGTGGCAGTTTTTCATCAGCAGTCTACTTGAGTATTTTATTATAAATTTGATGTAAGACATTTAAGTTACAAAGTAGTTGCTGCCTTGAGTAGGAAAATGTCATAACCCTTTTAAGTTTTATTAATTGGGGCTATTAAGGATAAAATAATTGTCCAGTTCTCCCAGGCAGAAGAAGTGGCCCAAGTGGAAACAAAATACCCTCCTATTTTTGATAGTCTCTAGTCCAGGAAATTGAACGGTCCATATTTTTTGATACTTGTTTCCCCTTTAATATCTACAGCTGACTCCTGAGTTCTCACAACGTTTAAACAATAAGATTCGAGAGCTGCTTCAGCAAATGGAGCGGGGCCTAAAGTCGGCAGACCCTCGGGATAGCACTGCTTACACTGGCTGGGCAGGTAAGTGCTGCAGGTGAGCTGGCATAGGCATCGGAGAGGGGAGCCAAAGCATCACCTCGCGAGTGTGTCTTACTGACCCGACGCCCTCACTTGCATCCCGTGTCTGTGGTTGAGTAATTGCTTCCA
Source organism: Mustela lutreola (assembly GCF_030435805.1). NCBI lineage: Eukaryota > Metazoa > Chordata > Mammalia > Carnivora > Mustelidae > Mustela > Mustela lutreola. The sequence goes on from NC_081292.1 coordinate 190,154,069, forward strand.
GGAGAATGCGGTGCTCTCAGCCTAGCCTTGGGATTTGGATCTCGAACGGCACTCTGAATTTAGGGCAAGGGAAGCATATTCATGGAATGCATACCTGCCACAAATTTGGATGGCTGCTTATGGAAAGAAAAATTGATGTTTAGCATTACATAGTTAATTTGGAGATGGAATCTCAGTGGGAAGAGTTGGGAAGAGTCCCAGAATACAGTGTATGAAACAGAAGTAAAGAGAATTAATCCACAGAAAATAAAACATGCCCAGATGTGTCATTTTTTAAGTTACCACATAACGGGGATCCAAATGTGAACACAGAGTAAATCAGAAATTCCATGAACTAATCTTCCTGAACAGTCACTGATGTTGGTTTGCGTTCAGTGTTTTGCTGGTCACTGAGAGGTTGGAGAAAGTATGGGGAGAACTAGGACATAGATGTCCAAGAAGTGAGAGAGACAAAAGAAGGAATGTTGAAGAACTTCAGTTAGTTTACTACTGTAGAGAGACAGAAAGATAGCTTTATAATCTTAAAGAAGCACAGTTTAGAGACTCAGTATTTTCCAGTTACTCTGAAAAAGAGATCAGGAGGAACAGATTTTCAGCTTGAGAAATTGAAATTTGATTTTAAGGCAGTGGAGCTTGTCATGAGTGTGCCGTTTCCTGGGCCTCACAGTGAAGATAATCAGTGTAATAGGTCTTGAGCGGGGCCCAGGAATATGCATTTTGCAAGCCTCAATGGGCCTGATGTAGATCGTCCTCTATGGACTGCACTTTGAGAGGTTTCTCTGGCAGGAATTTACTAAAAGCAAACCATTTGGTAATGACAAGTGATTCTCTCTGTCCTTACGAAGTCAGGAAAGCAGATAAAAATCAGAATAAAATTATACTCTCAAGGATGTTTAAGGTCAGTGTTTTATAAAATAAGAGGAATGGACTAGTTAAAGGCTCTCCCTCTTAGTTTTATGGCCCTTAGTTAAAGGCCCTCCCTCTTAGTTTTATGATTTGGGGTGATTTTAGAAGCTCAACATAAGATGTGTTAAACATGATAACATGATGGGGCATTTGGGTGGCTCAGTGGTTAAGCCTCTGCCTTGGGCTCCAGTCATGATCTCAGGATTCTGGGATCGAGCCCCACATTGGGTTCTCTGCTTGGCAGGGAGCCTGCTTCCCCCTCTCTTTCTCTACCTGCCTTTCTGCCTTCTTGTGATCTCTCTGTCAAATAAATAAATAAAATCTTAAAAAAAAAAAAAGATATGTTAAAGCTGAGAATAAATGTGAAAGTATTTTGCTTCAAGAAGAAAGTTATAGGGCGCCTGGGTGGCTCAGTTGGTTGAGCGACTGCCTTCGGCTCAGGTCATGATCCTGGAGTCCCAGGATCAAGTCCCGCATCAGGCTCCCTGCTTGGCAGGGAGTCTGCTTCTCCCTCTGACCCTCCCCTTCTCATACTCTCTCTCTCTCAAATAAATAAATAAAATCTTTAAAAAAAAAAAGAAAAAAGAAAGTTATAACAACAGTTGTCATTTAAATGAACATTGCTATTCTCTACTTAAAATCATGAGAATTTGAACAAAATAGCACAAGTACAGTCCATAGTTATTTAGCTTTCCTCTTGATTTCCACATTGTTTAAAGACCAGACTTACAGATCTTTTCCTAATACAATTGGAGTTTCTATTATTTTGTTATTCCTGGCCAAAAAAAAAAAAAAAAAAAAAAGATACTGAAACAGATGGCTAGATTCAATTTCCTGTCTATAAAAAGAGTGAATTAAACCTCTATCCTATTTACTCATTCAGATGAGTTTATATTATTACATATTATAAGATTATAAGGTACCTTGCTTTAGGGGGAAAGAAGTGGGGATTGACTTCAGTTTTAAATTAATAGTTTGACAATGTTCAGAAAAACCATCCATCAGGCCTCTACTGCCAGGACTATTTGAGAAACTAAAGGTTGAGTAGAAATGGAAATAGAAAAGAAATTAGACTCCAAAACAAAATGCAAGTGTGTTTAAATTTTTTGGCAGTGTGAGTTAACAGTGTCGTCTCCTTTGAATGCCGGTATCCTTCAACTTTTTATCTTTAAGTATTTATGATACTCATTGCTGGCTCCAACAGCAGCTTATATGTCAGGCATCTTAGGCCAATTGGCATACTAAGCAGTTTAGATTGTTTTATGATGTAGCATAAAATCTGCCAGATAAATTTGCTAATGGCTTTTGAGGCAGGGGTCCTAATGTCTCTTAATTGAGCACTGTTAAAAAGCCATTATTCCCACATAAAATGGACTGTCTCCTCCAGTGTTTTCACAAGCAAAATGCTTTTCTTCCCCTGCCAGTGTTTAGACAGTCTAAATAGCATGAAACTCTGAGTTGCATAAGAAACTAAAGCTAATTTGACACATAAAATCATGTCAATACCTTCTCCTCCCTTTATTATATCTTACCAAGTATGGTGTCTTTATTATTACAATTTTATTGCCAGAAAATACATTCATAAACATTTTAACACAGTAGAAATACTTGCTGCTGTGTGTCAAGGCAGTGTTTACATAATTATGTGCAGATTTGTATCCTGTGCGTGTGTTCCCCGTATTATCTTCAAAGAGTGATACCTTTTAGAAAAGGATTCCATTTCTTTAACTTTGTTCACCAAAGTTAACATCGTATTTTTATAAATACTAATTTGTTTGCTCTTGTTGCTAGCTTGTCCAAAATTATATTATTTTGGGAAACATTTATTGTAGAAAACCTTTAGAACTTGATCACCTTCTTCAACATGGATAGTTCTTGGGGCGCCTGGGTGGCTCAGTGGGTTAAGCCTCTGCCTTTGGCTGAGGATCCTGAGATCGAGTCCCATATCCAGCTCTCTGCTCAGCAGGGAGCCTGCTTCCTCTTCTCTCTCTCTGCCTGCCTCTCTGCCTACTTGTGATCTCTCTTTGTCACATGAGTAAATAAAATCTTTAAAAAAACAACAACAAAAATTGGTCGTTCTTGAGCATTTGTTGTCAGTATACAATGAAAGCTTTTGCAAGTTATCACTATGTAGTTTGTATAAGAAAACTTCATGATTATTATTAATTAGAACTTTAAATACCATCCTCTTTTGTTAAGTTTCATTCCCCAATTGAAGTATGATCTGATAGTTAATGCTCATTCAGGTAGAATTAGAATTTAGGATAGGGTTAGGTTCTGCTGCATATATGCCAAAAAATCAAAATTACAGTGACATTTAAATAAAATAGAAGTTTATTTTTCTTTTATGTAGAAGAAGGCCAGTGTAGTTCAGGGTTGATACAGTGTCCTTAGGATGTCAGTAGGAACCCAGGTTCCTGTCTTTCTGCTCCATTATCCCTCAGCCACTGACTTCTACCTCTTGGCCAAATAGCTGCTGAAGAGTCATACATTACATCAGCTTTTCAGGCTGCAGAAGGAAAAAGAGGCAAAAAGAACGCATTCCTCCCCTTTTAAAAGACTTCCTGGAAGGCCCACTCAACATTTCAATTCTACTTACATCTCATTGGCTAGAACATAGTCACATGGTCACACCTGTTAGCAAGGAAGGATAGTAAATGTAGTCTGTTCCCTGGGGTTAAGTGAATGTGGGGATAAGACCTAGCAACCTCTGCTGTAAGTCCTGTGTAACAGGAGAAGTGATACTTTTTTTTTTATTCCTGTGTTTGCACAAGACATTTGGACAATGAGCCTTAATTCTTTCAATCCTTAATTTTTTCCATCTAAATGTCTGTCCATCTGGGGGAAGTTTTGCCTATACAATATTTTGAAATTTCCTAAGCAATATTTTGCCTGTTCTCTGTTTCTAGGGAGACTCACGTTACTTAAAATTGAAATATTGGACTATTGAAAAAATTACATTTTTTCCATTTTCTGTCTTTTCAGGAAAAATTGAAACTAATAGTGACGAGATTTACTAGAATTTCTGTACCTATGTTATGTATACCATAATACCATATACCTATGTTTTATATACCATAGAAAGTACTGTGTATGTGATTTTTATTGGTAAGGGGAATGTATATAGGTTTAAATAAAAATTTAGAAGAAGCAAATCACTGCTTTAGAAAGTATTTCACTTTACGAACTATTTTACAGCTGAAATTATCTTGGTTTTTATTGACAGGATATAACGGTGAGAAGAACAGTTAACACAGGCTTGTAATAGGGTTCAGATGTCATTTTCACTAAAGCCTACGTATTCACTCCTGTGGGTTGTCAGTGCAGTTTTACAGCTTCTACCTTTTTTAATTCACAACAGAGGGATAAAATGCCTTGACCCTAGGAAAGGGGGGAGGGGAGAATTTTTCAAACCTCGCAGCCATCTCGTATTGGCCAGGGAGGCAGTTACGGTAATAAAATCACTCTGGGGTCTCATGCTTATCCAGGAATGAAGTATTGTGAATAATCAATTTTGCAGACAGTAATTGAGAATTAACAAATTAGATGTTCAGAAACAAGAATTCAATAATTTTAATAGTAAAATATATTGAGTAAATTTTGGTTCCCAAGGGAATAAGGATCATCAATATGCAGTTCTTGATCATTTTACTGGTAAAGGACAGGCGTAAAGATTAAAAGTGATTGCTATTAATAAAATGTTGGTAGGATCAGCATTTGAATGACAGGAGCCAGAGTGTATGTGCATGTGCCTCAGTAACTAATGTCCTATGCCAGACACCATTCTAAGTGCTTTGCATTAATTAGCTAACCTAAATCTCAGAACCACTCTACGGCATGGATACTATTTGTATCCCCATTTCAGAGATGAGAAAACTGAAGCAAAACTAGGCTGAGTACGTATGGAAGGTTACAGAGCCAGTAAGTGAGAAAGTTAGGAATCAATGCTACAAGTGTTATCTTTAGAAGCCTGGTCTTTCCCCCATGAGAATGTGTGCCCTCATGTGTATATCTACTCTCCACATCTACATCTGGGTTCACTCCATACATTTGATAAGTGAAAAAGGTCTACACATAACCGTAAGACGGAGTGAGTTGAGCAGTGATAACGTGATGATACTCATGCTGTACATACATTTTAGAAGTGGCTAATGACTAGTCAGTTTTAAGTGTTTTAGAAAAAAATTAGATGAAAGAAAGTGGGAAGCATGAGTTTGGTAAGAGTAATTACTATTTAAAAGTCTATAGGAAGAAGTTATTTGGGATTGGATGTAAAGTAAACCCTGGAAAGATTTATGGGCATTTGCAGCCAGAAGAATGAAATCTCTAGCATTCTGCTACAGAAGTTGCTTCCTGCTTCCTAATCCTGAATTAATATATTCAGCGTGGTTTCAAGATAGAAAATTAAGTGGGCCAAAACAGAAGCTTGTCCTCATAATTGCTTGTATTTGAAAAGGCTTGTTGAGGATCTTTGCGTATGAAGTATTACCCATAGACTGAAAACAATCAGTAGCTCTTACAGCTGTTAATAAGCGATATTGGAAATGAACAGGCCCAGTTCTTTTCACTGAAATCCTCTTTTATAAAATTTAGTACATTGAAGTGTAATGCATCATGATACTGATGTATAACATATGACAACAATAAGTACTGAATTATTCATTCTCAGCCATAATCCTTTCCTGGTAGATTTACCAGTTCTTTATAGGATGCACTCCCAGCTTGGGAAGCAGGGCAAACATTCTGGTTCTTCAGATGCTCCATCAAGAAGTGTTCTTTATGTCATGCACATAGCAGCAGAGAGTGCAAAAAATAAACCGGAGTGGAGGTCTCTTAAGATCAAACCCAATGGCCAGCTACCGAGTAGTCCTAATTGGTGTTTGGGAATCTGTTGGGACTCACCAGAGAGCCTCACAGCCCCTGCCTTTGGGCTGCTCTGGGTTTTGTTCCAGGTAGCTCTAGGTTCCAGGAAGAAAAAAATTCTAAAATGGCTTGTAAAATAGAAATTACAAAACACTGGTGAGAAATTGTTATTATAAAGAATTAAATGACTAGATGAAGTATTCTCGTGTTAGAAATAAGCGTTTGAGAGGAAAGATTGCTGCCCTTGCAGATAACATAGGAGAAAAGGTAAGTAAACCCAAGGGATAACTGATCTCACTAGTGTCTTTAAGACAGAACGAGAGAAAGTGCTGGCCCTCATTTAATTTCATTTTTTCCCCACTCTTAACTGTGATGATTCCTAAGGGAAATGATCCGCTCACACTCAAAAAAAAAAAAAAAAAATACACACAGGACTCTAGGGGCTTTAGTTCTAAAAGATGTAACCCAATCTTCTATAACCAACTCACAAAGTTAATGAGGCTAAGATCAGCATATATTTCCTCTTTTCAAGTATTAGATAACATTTTAAATAAGAGGATATGCAGCATAATCCCTCGGGTAATATTAACTTGCGCTCTAAATGCAAGTCATTAAAGTGTTTCAAGATGCTCTTCCTCTGATCTGCCAAATGTATAGCCTTTGAGCTACAGCTTTAGCATGTGGGACTTAGTTTCTGCTGATACCAGACTTATTTGAAAGGAATCACTCTGGCCAGGTATCTTTTCTTTGCAATTTGATCTTTTTATTACATAGCTCTTCAATCTGAGCCAGCATTTCAGTGTTTAATTTAAGCCCTAGTCCTGTGTCCTTCACCTTCGTAAGAAGCACATACGCATTCCAGCCAGAGCTGTCAGGGCAAACGGAAGGAATAAAGGGTGTGGATCTCCACTGGGTTCATTAGAGCCCTTCAGAGTGACCACTAGGTAGAGACCAGCCAGAGCACTTTCTTGCAGACTGCGCTTTCTCTGGGGTTGATGTCATTGTATTGTAGGTTATCTTAAGTGACTTAGATACAGGCTTGAAACAGCTTAGGGTTTAAATGCTAGCAGTGTGCTTGGGTGAAACACTGAGAGCAGGAAGAAAATGTTGATGGATCAGAAGAAATGATACCTAAGCAATTTGTCTTTTACAGACAACAACAAGGAGGCTGGGGCTTTGTCATTTTTTTATTCCAGTAACTCGAGCACTTAACACAATGCCAGACCCATAGTTGGTGCTTAATACATATTTACCTAATGGATGGATGAATGAATGAATGAATGAATGAACGAATGAACAAATGAAGGGAGAGTGTTCTGCAATTACTGTTCTATAGTATACCACCTATACAAACTAAAAACAATAAAGCAAACTAAGTGGAATGAGGAAAGAGTGGAATTCAACTCATTTCATACGTCTTAGGATGTAGAAGAGTCCATCACATCTCTTTGCCTTGACTTCTGATCCAGTTGAAAAATGAACTCAAAAATTAGAGAAGGTTTATAATATCACTTTCTACTTGATAAAGCTGAATAGAGAGCCTCTCGTTTAGACATAGTTGTAAAATGGGTTTCTTTTTTGCTGCCTGACTTGAACTTAACCTCCTTAGACTCAAACAGAGCATCTAGATAGTACAAATATAGATTACTACATGAGAAAAAGAGAGAAGAGGGAACACCTAAAGTCAGACAACTCCCAGAAAGCTCAAGAGAAGGGCCAGATGGCACATGTATAGAGAACATTTTTCTAGTCAGAGGAGCCAGCAAGGGTGGAGAGAGGCAGGAACATGCGAAGACTCTTCTTTCTGTCCTTTTCATTCAGGCATTAGAGATAGGACAAAGCGACTGATTCATTAGAGATAGGACAAAGCGACTGATTCAATGCTGGAAAATCATTCTGATGGGGTTGGGTGTTTATTGAGTAGTTACTATGTGCTAGGGACTTGTAATAATCAGCATGATTCACAGTAACTATGGAGTAGCTATTTCATAGGTGAACATACTTAGGCACAGAGAGGTTTCGTAAATGAGGTAAAAAAAAAAAAAAAAAAAAAACACACAGTGAGTGACTGGTGGCTTCAATCCCAGGCATTGATCCCTGAGCCTGAGCCTTTAGTGATGACTCTGTTGAAAGATTTATCACCTGTGAATGGCGGGCTGAATAAGAGACTAAGGGCACTTACCATTTTGACAGTTACGAGGCAGGGCACTAAAGGAAGGGGGAGGAAACTGTGAGGTCTCCTCTTTTTTAAGTGTTTTTCCTATTGGACAGTCAGCTCTGGAAATACATAAAAAAGAGAAAAGACGCATCTTCTGAGTGCTCGTCTGCCCTCTTTTGTACTTCTTTGCTTGGGACAATAATTATTGGTGCGGAGTCACAGCTGATTTTCTCCCCATATCACCTGTACTCGGGTATTTGGAGAACAGCAGCTGTCAGTGGACTGCAAGCTGTGCTGCTTGGCTTTAAGCGGACAGCTGAGCAGATATGCTGCTCTGGGCAGTGTTGACATACAGGCTTTTTGGACAGCTCTGTGCACAGTAACCACAGTGACTGGGAATGGGAATCCTGCCCTAAAGACGACTGTAGTTTTGTCTTGTTTTGTTTTGTTTACAGAGAGGGAGATAGGGAGGGGGAGAGAGAGAATCCCAAGTAGACTCCCTGCTGAGCACAGAGCCTGATGTGGGAGCTCATCTCAGGACCCTGAGATCATTACCTGAGCCAAAATCGGGAGTTTAGCCGACTGAGCTACCCAGGTGCCCCTAGACAAGTGTAATTTTTTTGAAAAAATAAAAATGCACTTAGTCAGACACAAAATTAAGAAACCATTACAAAGTACGAAAAAGTACCAACCTGACAGAGAAAGACAGGTGATCATACTGTATAGGGTTAACTAGAGAATTTCTGGTCACTTTTATTTTCATAAATCTGAAAGGGAAAAAATATGGTATTGATAAGCTTTCAAAGTTTTAACTAGGGAGAAGTTTATTTGAAACAACCCATCACCTTTTTAGGGAGTTCCTATCTACATATCACTCAAAAGTATTGAGACCTGTTCTTGGGTGTTAGTTGGGTACCTCCAGTGACGCCAGTGGTATTTCAGTCTGAGCGTGACTTTTCCTACCAGGGTGCACAAAGAGAATCTTTAAAAGACCCCAATCTGCAAGGAAGTACTTTGCAGAGAGAAACTACCATGGCAAAGGTTCTTACATCAGTGCAGACTGGTTATAAAAGAACACTATTGAGGAATAATCTCTAAAGTGCAGAATTATAGACAAGTGTTTTTTAGAGTTCATACATCTGTGGAGATTTTTATCATGTCCACATACATTTGAGATGTGCGAAGGTCTTGATTGGTCAAGATGAATAGGACTAATGAACTCGGAAATTCAAAGGCTTAGTATTAATTACTCCTCAACAGCTGGCTATATTTATAGTACTACTGGGGATAAGTAGCTGAGTAAGGAAATTGCAGATTTAGAAGTGTCCCTAAGCAGTTTACCCTCCCTTCCCAGAGTAAGAGCTACAGGAGACAGAGTAGAAAAATCTAGTTCATAGCTTTCATGCTAAAAACCAGGACAGATTCCTATTACAGCAAAGTTTTCTTCAGTCCTCATGGTATCATTTTTTTTTTCTTTGAAGTAAATTAGTTGTCAGCATTTCAAAAACAGATTTCTAGGATGAACTGTGGGGGCAGTGCCACACTTCCCAAAATTCTTATGCACAATGACATCGATCTCTGGTATTCAGAGCAGTGCCGGCCTTAGAATGTTCCACTGTGATAGAGATGTTATTTTCTTGTCCATTACACCAGCCACTACCCACATGTAGCTGTTTGAGCATTGAAATGTGGCTAGTGTGACTGAGAAACTGAATTTTTAAATGTTGCTTGCTTTTAATTAACTCAGTTTCCTAGAAACTTATGATTAGAAACTGTCTTATTAGACACCACAGTTGTAAGCAACCAAACCAGCTCTGGGAGTTGTAAGATCAGATAATATATGTCTGGGTTTCTTCTGGCCTCTCAGACCAAAAAGGAGGTGTTTTTTTTGTTGTTGTTTTTATTAAAAGCAACCCCTACTTACATTGGATTGATGAGTCTTCCAGTCCACTTGCTCCTGAAGTACATCAGAGAATCAGTGATTACTCCAGGAGTCACATCACTCCCCACACCTTTGGAGGACATTTGTCCTCTCTTCCCTAAACTCCAGGTGCATCCAGCTGCCTACTTGCGCACTCTCTCTCTCCTTGGATGTCTGATGAATGTCTCAATCCTCTCTGCCTCTTCCCCACGGCCAGGCCCTGTCTTAGACGTCTAGTGCTCACCCACGTCTGGTGTCCCTCTCTTTCTGGACTCTGAGAGGTTAAACCTCTCAACTTCAGTGTCATTAGGTGAGGTGACCTCTTCTAGTTCGGGGGCTGGAGGGGTAGTGGCATGTGTCACTTCCAAGCTAAACCCTCTAGTTGCTGGTGTAAGGCCATGTAGCACTCTTCATGTGGTACCCCTCTAGGATTCCCTAATAAAGGCCCTTCTTGGAAGAACTGGACTAACCCATAGGGTTATCTTTGAAAGCTGCTTTTTAGGGCACCTGGGTAGCTCCATTGGTGAAGTGTCCAAATCTTGATTTCAGTTCCGTCTTAATTTCAGGGTCATGAGTTCAAGTCCCACATTGGGCTCCAAACTGGGTATGGAACCTACTTTTAAAAAAAAAAAAAAAAAAGGCTTTTTGGGAATACCACTCCTTTACATAAACCAATCATAGAGTAGCATCAAGCCTAAAGTTCTGTGTCTGGCTTTTAATAATTTGAGCCTCCAGGGAGTCTATCTTTGTTAACCATGTCATCCCCTAGCCTTCCCATCCACATGGACTTGCTCAGAGGACTGATTGCACTTCCTGAGAGTACTGTGCACAGGCTCTGTTTCAGCTTCCTCTTTTGGTCTATACCCATCCATACCTTCTCCTTGATGGTGTATTTTTGCCCCCTGGGAGGGAGAGGATACTCTGTCCACCTCTGTCCATTCTTTCTCCACCAAACCAGTCTCCAAAGCTGTGAATAAGCACAGAATGAACATGGCATTTCTAAAACGTTTACTGACCTAACATGCTTGATTCTAAAAGGTATTTGATCATTTTTTTTCTGATGTTAAATCTGAATTTGGATGTAAAATAGAGGCAGTATACCTATTACAACTTTCCTCTACCCTTTAGGAAATGAAGTACAACCAACCAGAGTAGGAATAATCTCTTATTCCTGAAGGAGAGTACTCATTAGTTAACAGAGTTAGTTACCCAAATGCTTTATTGGTCATCTTTAATGAGTTAGGGATTAATGGGCAAATAATGGATTAGATTTTGCTTTACTCATTTCTCAGTATATCTCTCTTCATATGGATTATTTTCCCATTTAGAATATGTCAATAAGTGTAAACCATATATATGAGCAAATCTAACAAGACAGTAAAATTCAGACCCAAAAAAGCATTAGTTTTCATAACATAATCACAGTAGTTATCATAGAGTGAACCATCTAAGAAATAGAATCAATTTTATGTCAATAAAAATGTCAAAATCCCTCCAGATTTAGAAGAGGGGAAGAGTGGGTTTCTTTTTTCTTTTAATAGAATAATCCTAAGACCTAAAACGATTTGGAGCATGTATTTACAATTAAATGCAATCAAAACTTAAATCTCACTCCAGTCTTTTCTATTCTGGAAGAAAATGTGAAAGGGTAGAAGGAGGAAGTGAATCTCCTTTATCCTACCTTTTGCTTAGCAAATAATATAGAAGGACATTTTATCCACTACTCAAATTTAAGCCCAGAATACTCTGTTAAGGATACTCTGTTAAGGATATCCTTAAGTTAAGGATACTCTGTTAAGCATATCCTGTGATTAAAAAAAGGAAGCATTAAAAAGATTAAACCCCATACATCATTCTGTGCTGAGTCCTGTCAGGACCAGTTTTGATGGTTGTTATCCTGGAAGCCAATACAGTGTTCTTTCTCATTATGTTAAATGTCCTTTGGAGACTGGAATCCTACTTGATAATGAGTTTATGAATGGATGCAGCTGTAACTCTTCCCTCCCAAACCTGGCCCTTCCCTAGAGGCATATTAGTATTTTGGTGGATGAGAAGCATAGTAAGCCTTGTAGTACTATTTGACTTTTTCCATGAAGAACAAATTTATTTTGATAAAAACTACATTTGAAAAGGTTTGTTAAATCATTTTTTAAAGATTTTATTTATTTATTTGAGAGAGAAAGAACACAGATAGGGGGAGCCCCAGAGGGAGAGAGAGAAGCTGGCTCCCCACTGAGCAGGGAGCCTGATGTGGGAGTTGATGCCAGGACCCCGGGATCATGACCTGGGGTAAAGGCAGAGACTTAACTAAGCCACCAAGGCTCTTTGAAAAGAGTTTTTAAAGCGTAGACTGAGGCCAGGGCTGCAAGTATACGTAAGGGGACTAGGGGAGTTTTCCCTGCCGAGCCCTTGAGGTTATGTCTGTATTTCCCACCTCACCAGTTACCTCACAGCATTTGGTATTTATGCAAAGGTGATGTTTTATGCATGAATATTGCTAAGGGTTGGAACAGCATAAGGATTAGGTTCAAGATTTCTAGCTACATGTAATTCCCCCACTTTGCTATTAGGGCATATGGGATATCCAGTATTGGTGAGGCATTAAATGTCTTTGATTCCCATGTTTTGTCTTATACCCTGGACCTAGACTGATTTCTGGTAGGCTTGTCCAGGAAGTATTTTCAAATTGGCAGCAGCACTGCTCACTTGAACACCTTTTCATCATGGGTGTTTTGTGTCAGGAAGTAGAGACCATAAACTGCAAGGTGCATTAGATTGCTTAATCAAAATATATGGACACTCAGGCCCAGAATGAGACAAAGGAGAGAACCAGAATCTGAGGTTATGCAATGCCAGAAGCTGGAAAGATAATTCTCTGCTGATCAAAAAGAAAAAAAAAAAAAAAAAAGTTTTTCATCTAAATGAAATATTGAGGACTGGAGAAATGACTACCTGGTTGTCCTGAGAAATCCATCCAGCCTTACAACTGCAAACTTTAATGGGTTTTGTTTGTTAAAGATTTAGGCCCTGAGGAATTGTTGATAATGAGAGACAAAGGTCTGAAAAGGAAAGCAATCATTGGGCTTGTATTTAATCACTTTGTATTTTCTCAGACCTCAGTCATGTCATTATCTGGCTGTGGTGCTTACAGAACTTAATTAGGAGAGTTCAGGCAGCAATGGGAATAGGAGGCCAAAATGAAAGGGTAACAATTTAAACAGATTGCCAGCAGATGCCTGGGATGGATGGAGATGAAGCCATTTAAGAACCTAATTGGAGAAGAAGCTCTTGACATTGATCATTTGTGAAAAGGAGGTTTTAGGTTTTGTTTTTTTTTTTTTTTTTTCTTGTACACGTGGTTTTTGTACACTTATGTCTACAGACCTTCAGCACTGGTAGGTCTGATCATCAGCTTGTGGAATTACTAACACCAAGCCACTTTGAAAGAGCAGACAAGGTTATTAACTTTGGCAGGGAATGAAAATTTGGCCTTAATATACATGTGCAATTGAATTGTCTGTAGCACAAAGCTTTGGAGATTACCCATGCAAAATGAGAAAACTATCTAAATTTAAAACTGTCCTCAGTACAGTGAAAAGTAATTTTGCAGACTGCATTTTTACTGCACTGAAATCCATGAAGAGATGGGCTCTATTAATTTAGATTTAAACAGAGGCTCTGTATCTTCTAAAAATGGTAAATGAGATGGAAAATGTACTTTAAGGGGAGAAATGAGTTTCCGGAAATGCTGCAGGCGGGCAGGTTCCCTACTCCACATCTTTGAGTCTGCCCGGAGATCAGTCAGGTTCAGAGAGAAGGCTCTATCTACTGTAACAGCCTTTCGGAATAAGGACATTCAGACAACGCCTCAATTATATGTATATAGCAGGCTTCAAGAGCAGGATAAGAAGCAAATCGAGTACAGCCCAAAGCAAAAGTCATTGGCAGTTTTTACAGTATAATTCCTAAAGTGGCTGGGTCCCTGGCAGAGAAAAAAAATTAGGGAGAAATTTATTTTCTCAGATCTCACATAACTTAGTAGTTAGTTCTCTTATAATCTGCCTGGAATGATACTGGAGTAGGGAATTTGGTTACTCTACCTACCTTCTCACTCAAAAACTTAACTTCTTTATAAGGAGAAGTTGAGTTTTCACTCCCCAGACTTTGAATTTTTTTTTTTTAGCTCACAAAAACAAATACTACTTTTTGGTAAGTAAGTGATTATTTGTTAAATAAACAGGTGACTGTTTAGAACCATGGTTTTCATAACCTGTCATGTAACCATCAAGTATGATACGTTAGCACACAACAGAGCGGGACAAGGATTAATAATAAATTTACGTTAGCGCTCTTCCAGGGTCTCAGAGTGCCTGTTATTTATGGTTGTAATGATGAGGAAACAGAACAAGTGCCTGTGTCTGGTTCTTGGAGCTGCTTGATAATAAAGCTGTGTCTAGAACTAAAGTCATCTGAACTTCGATAGTTTACGTTTGTGTTTTATTGTTTATCAACAATCAACACTGCTGAGTTGGCAGCACACCAAACTAATACAGTCAACAGCCCGTTCCTCATCTTTACGTTATTTTCTTTTTGCTTCTCAGGTATCGCTCTGCTTTACTTACATCTCTATGATGTGTTCGGGGACCCCGCTTACCTCCAGATGGCACATGGCTATGTAAAGCAAAGTCTGAACAGTCTGAGCAAGCGGTCCATCACCTTCCTCTGCGGGGATGCAGGCCCCCTGGCTGTGGGCGCTGTCGTGTACCACAAGATGAACAATGAGAAGCAGGCAGAAGACTGCATCACCCGGTAATCATGTATCTTTTTGAGGATTATTATCTAGACATCATTTCACATTCATTCTGCTTGTGTTAGCAAAAAGAACATTTGAGTGAAGTTACTTTTCCCTCAGCGATAGGTCTTACTACTGTCATTTGCTCACATCACACATCATTCCAGGGTAGTTAAGGAACAACCATTATAGTCCCTATTATATTGTAAGATGTAATGACACTGACACACAGCAGATCAGACATCAGTTTAATAATAAAAATGAGATCAGAAGTCTAATCCTGGGATTATAATCCAAGGAGCTGTTATCCAAGATCAGTAATTTGAAAAATGTGGTTCGTTTCCTGCGGTGGGCTGGGGGAGACCCCGTCATGGACTACAAATGATTCAAAATTGTTTTTCCCACGGGCAAATAACAGGCAAATCCAAAAATTTATTTTTAATAGAGATCGGGTCAGCCCACTAGAAGCTTGCGAATTATGAAGAATTACTAAACTTGCATACTAATAAACTACAATTATTATTTTACTAGAGTTTATTGAGCACGAAGAATTCTGTTAGGAAATCTGGCAGCCATGCAACTCTGCACACAGGGCTGTTAGGCTCCCACTGAGTGTGTCCACACGCAGAGACTTTCAATTCCAACAAAGGTTTCTGGCTGTGTTTTGTTGTTTCGTGGACGTTACTTTTTAGAGAAATTTTCAGTTTGCAGAAAAATTGAGAGGCAGGTATAGAGATTTCTCACATACCCACTACCCTCCACACATGCCTAGCCTCCCCCAGTATGAGCATTCCCCACTGGTGTGGTACACTTGTTACAGAGGATGGGCATTCACTGACATATCGTTATCACCCAAAGTCCATAGTTTATATTAGTTACATTAGTTACATCTTGGTGTTGTGCTTTCCCTGGATTTGGATGAATGCATAATGACATGTATCCATCATTATATTATCGTATGGGATAGTTTCTCTGCCCCCAAAATTCACTGTGCTGCACCTGCTAATTCCTCTTCCCTGTTCCCTGACCCCTGGCAACTGTTGGTCATTTTACTGTCTCCATAGTTTTGCCTTTTCCAGAATAGTTGGAAACATTACAATATGTAGTCTTTTCAGATTGGTTTCTTTCACTGAGTAATATGTATTTAAGGCCCCTCCATGTCTTTTCGTGGTGTGATAGCTCATTCTTTTTAGCACTGAGTAGTATTCCATTGTCTGGATGGACATTCACCTACTGAAGGACATCTTGGCTGCTTTCAAGTTTTGGCACTTATGAAAAAAGCTAATATAAACATCCAATTCTTAGGGCTTTGTGCAGACATTTACAGTTCCTTTGGGTAATTATCAAGGAGCACAATTGCTGGATCATACTATAAGAGTACGTTTAGTTTCGTAAGAATTGCCAAACTGTCTTCTGAAGTGGTTGTACCATTTTGCATTCCTGCTAGCAATGACTGAAAGTACCTCGTGCTCCACATCCTTGCCAGGGTTGCAGATTCTGGCCATTCTAGTAGATGTGTAGTGGTATCTCGTTGTTTTAATTTGGATTTTCCTGATGACGAATGACTTGGAGCATCTTTTTATATATTCCTTGACATCAGTATTGCTTCTTTGGTGAAGTGTCTGTTAAGGTCTTTCACCCATTTTTTAATTGAGTCCGGCAGCATTTTAATCAGTGATTGTCTCCATGGTTTTGATTTGACCATGGTTTGTGATTCCCACTACTTTTTCTTACAAATTACTATTAGAATGCATTTTCATCACTGATTTTGTTTGTGGAGGACCTTTGGTTAATTTTACAGTGTGCAGTGGTGTGTATTTCATTAATTTGGTCTAAAATTCTAATAACTATGGAGTTCTTTCTCCCCCTCAAAATTTTATTATGAAAAATTTCAAACATACAGAAATGTTGAAACAACAATGAATACCTGTATACCTACCCACATAGATTCTACCACTATCATCTCCTATACTTACTTTATTATGTATCTAATCCATCTCTCCATTATTAACCCTTTTGGGGGAAGGGATGCATTTCAGAGTGAATTGCAGACATCAGTACCCTTCCTTCTAAATAGTAAAGGCATGTATATCATTTACTAGAGGTCAGTATCTGTTTAGTTTTCTTCTTTTGACGCCAAGTTTACACACAATGAGCTGTCCAGGTTTTATATTTGTTGAGCTTTGACAAGTGCATATACCATCTAAATTTGCAGCACAGAAGCTTCCTTTCTGTTTCTTTGTAGCCAGTTTAAAAACCATTAGCCACACATCTGCTTTAGAGGCTCAGAAGGAAGTCTTTTATTCATTGAGTCACTCTTAAGTATCAAAAATAAGCCCGTAGTGGTCCTAGTGTTTGTAATGCCAGCCTTTCTCAGCTTGCGTATAGCCAGATGGTAATAGTTAGCTGTATGAAAAATGAAAACAAGATTTGTGTATTCAGATTGGGGAAATACTACTTAGCAGAGTAAAATATACACCTTTACTGGCTGCACAGAATCTTCACCAGCTTTTGGTACTTGGGGAAAGTCCAGCGACTCTAGGGAGTGGAATTTTCCAGACTCGTCAAGTAGACAGCCTTTTTCCTCATGACATTTTAGGGCTACTGTTGTAAGAAACCAGCTTTGGGGCATAATACCATATGTTAATATTGGTTTATTATAAAATACTCTTAAAAGTTAACTAAAATTTTTTTGATACCTCGATAATAAAAGTTTTTGTTATTTATATCTTTTTAAACACTTTTACAGTGTTTCACCAGTATTTTATTTATATCCAGTAGATGTGTTAAGATTAAGCATATAGAATACAGATAATGAGAGGAAAATAGGCCACTCGTGGCCACAGTTTTGATTTTTCAGATTTCTAGAGTTTATGGCAGAACAGGAAGAATAAAGGAATTATGTGTAAATCGCTTTCACAACTCCTCCCTTTTAAGGGAAAAATCTCCAAGCCTTTGCAACTCAATTGAAATGATTTGATGTCATCTGATAGTTAATAAACCTACTTGGTGGTTTTATTTTTTACTGAACCTTCTCTCATGTATCACATAGGCCTTTGGACATATCAGAGACCCTCAATTTTCTATGTAGCATCTGTGCTGTGCTCCACCACCAATGTCATTTTTCAGCTTACCTTTCCTATGGTTTCTTAATAGAGTAGTCTTTCAGATTCCTAATTTCGAGTTTTAGAGATCAAAGAAGTCAATGTTTCCCTAAGGTTGGTACTCTTAACTTTAGGACCCTGGGAATCTTTGGGCTTCCAAATGTATAAAATCCCCAAGTTGTACCCAGTATGGAGAGAACATTTACAGTTTTTTGGAGGAGTCTCTGCCTCCCCCAAAAGGAGTGTGTGTGCGAGTGTGTCTGTTCATATTCGATATGTCCTATAGATGGCCAGGGCAGGTGGCAAGGAAGAGAATGAATGGCACTAATTTTTCCTGCTGTTTGACTTCTACCGTGTTCGTTTTCACCTTCCTTCTGCACAGAGAGAGTTGGTGCCCCTACTCAAAGAGAGCGTGGCCTATTTACAATACCCCGCTAAGTCACCAACCCAACAGATCTAGTGCTGTGGGGCCACTATTCAGAATGACGAAGAGCTAGCTGGCTTTTGGTCAGAAAGTGTCAACTCTCTTTTGTAGCGTGATGAGTAAGAAAAGAACTTCTTACCAAAAGTTACAAATTTTTAGATGATACAAGGTAAAAACTCCCCTCCGCAGTAACACCCTGGGGAATTACTGCTAGGAGTGGAAAGAACTGTCCTGATTTTATAGGTCTCCATTCTTCCTTCAGTGACATTTCAGTGTCATGTCTCTTCTGAAGATAGGTTGCTATTAATATCAGCGTAGCAAAACAAATGGAACTGCAGCGATGTGCTTCTGGCTTTGAGAGTTTTTGAAAACACATAAAATAACCGTTATGATTTACAAATGCTATCATTTCTTAACTTTATCTTGAGAACATAGCATTTAAAACCTGCATTTCGATGTCCTACCTTTTAGGACCTTTTAGACCCAGCTCAGGTTTTAATGACTTGAATTCAATTCCAGAAGAAAAGGGAATGCTTCCTTTCTTACCCTACACTGTAAACATTTAATTTAACAAGATGCTCTAAGCAATACTTCATTTTCAAGTATTTGAAAACTATTTGCTATCTACTTGAAACTTCCCAGAAGCAAATGAGTTCAGCTGCAAAATAATTGAAATGCTAATTCATATCGCCACCTAGGGGTAACACGATCAGTAAGATTAGCAAATAAAGGAAGTGTGGCTCAAGCACATTTAGGTGAGAACATTTTTGGAGTCATGCGATAATTGTTCCTTCCTTAGAGCCATTTGTTTAAAAAATTCACGGGAATTTTTCTTTTTGAATAATTCAATCCCTTTACAAAAGTAAAGTGCTTTTTTATATGTAAAATCTATGCAATTTGATAGATGTTTAAACTTGATAATAAATTCTGAAATCAAAACTCTGAACTATTCCTTCTGTTTCCTACAACAGTTGAGTTTGTATCTAGTAAAAAGACTTTCTTAACATCTCAACATTAAGGAGCTGCCATTTCTGGCACGAGACAAAAATAGAATTTTTTTTCATAAATGTTTTTAAGGTCTTTAAAAATGTTAAGGGTGTGTGTATATGTGTGATGATGTATGATATTGAAGCAAAAAACAAAATGGCCCAGAATTCTACCATCCAGACAGCCTGTTGACATTGGGGAAAAACTCAAAGTATACAAGAGAACGAAAAGTAACCTTTAGCCACCGTGTCCCTATTCCTAAAATAACCACTGTTCCATCATGAGTTTAATGCTTATATTTATAGAAGAAAAACCATGCGTATTTAACCAATTTGATGCGATGCCTCCATTTGTTGAGGAGTAATAGAACTTTGTCAGTAACTGCAACCCGCCTTGCTTTTTCACACCTCTCTTTTCTGACAGGGGGTAAATTCCCTTAAGTATACTTTTACAACTTTTTCTCAATCTGTTTCATAACTGTTAGCCCTGCTCAGTCACTGAAATCATCTCATTCTGGTTATTAAATGACGGCTTTTAAATTTTAAGTTGTGAGTGTTCCCCTCCCCTCCACACAGGCTTACGGAAGGGGAGGGGAGGGTTAGGAGAGGGGAACCGTCTGCCTTTCACAAGTACCCTTTCCTGTGAGTCCGGACTCTCTTCCCTGTACCTGTTGGCTATAGGCTGGTGGCAGCACTTGTTAGGTTTTTGTCTGCCTCTTTGTTTTTGTTTTTTTGTAGCTGTTAGTGGCCTCCAGAGATGAGCCGTTGGAGCTATCCAACCCATCAGCTCTAACCTTAACACTGAGTATGTTAAAATGAAACACAAGCAGTGGACCAAATTCTCCCAAATAAACCAAGTGTACAGACATTGATTAAGAAGAAGATAGACCCATATAAACACACACAAGTAGTTTCCTGCCCTGTTCTTGTGGCTCAGAGAAAACCACACTGTGCCCAGACAATCTTATTAGGTCTTATTCATCAAATATGTAGTAGAGCCTGTACCCATTCCCAAACTTTCCACCTATCTTCACCACTCATTCAACCAACAAAAAGCCACCTGCTAACGTTTTTTAACTCTTTTTATCACCAAATCCTCTGGTGTAGATTTTGATAAAGTTATTTGAAGTGCCAGGTGCCTCTGAATGGCGATTCCTGATAAGAACACTTAGATATAACCAGTCACCCCAAGGGTGTGATTTTGGATACTTCACGCATTTATCATAGGGCTTATATGCTTATAATTCCTAGTGCCTAAACTAAAGTTAGATGAAGTACATGCACAGGCACTGTTTATACTTACTACAGTGAAAGTAAATTACCACATAGACAACAAGAGTATTTTACAGCCAAATAATGGCTTCGTCATCAGGTAGTGTGTTTAGTGTCCTAAGCTACCTGACGAAGAAGCCATTATTTGGAAGGGCTGATGTCCTCTCATTACTGCTCTTTTCCTGAAATTCTCTGGCTCTTCCCTCATACTTTTCCAGTATGCTAGAGTCATTTTGTCAAGCCTCACCAAAAATTACATTGTTTTAGTAGCTTAAATGGTCTCACATTGAATATGTAGGATAATTCAGACATAATTGGGATGTGCTTTCAAAATTTTGTATGATAAAAATCCAGGGGCACCTGGGTGGCTCAGTGGGTTGAGCCGCTGCCTTCAGCTCAGGTCATGATCTCGGGGTCCTGGGATCAAGCCCCGCGTCGGGCTCTCTCGGTGGGGAGCCTGCTTCCCTTTCTCTCTCTGCCTACCTTTCTGCCTACTTGTGATCTCTCTCTGTCAAATAAATAAATAAAAATTCTTTAAAAAAAAAAAAAAACCAGTAACTTACATCAATGACCTTCTTTCTAAAAAAAAAAATCCAAATAACAAAGTCATTTTCCCTACTTACCATATTTACTTTCGTACACCCTCCCCACCCCACCCCCATCCTCAAAAAAGAAAAGTTCATTCTTTTGAGTTTAGACTGCAGATATGGTTGCTTTCCTGATGTCATTTCCCTGTGAACCTCAACTGCTTTCTGGTTTCCTGGGGCTTCCATGTTGGTTCTCTGAGGAGAAACCTGGGGCTTTGGTTACCCCACTCTGCCAAGTATTCCCACAGCTGTGCCTGTATTTCTGGAGCCAAATGATGGGGGAGCAAGAAAGAAGTAAAGCAGTGAGGGTTCACCCTACCCTTCTGGGACCACAGCTGCTCCAATCTGTGAGAAAGGGTCCCTCCCTCAGAGACTGGGCTTCTGTGGGCTCCTCACCTTCATTTCTGGTCCAACCAGGAGATTGCTTGTGGCCCGGGGTGTGAGAAAACAGAGAAGACAAGGAAACATAAAGAAAACTAAAGGACTTTACCCACTCTCTCTGACATTAGGAATTCCCTTTCTCATTCTTTCTTGAGACAGAACTAAAGGGCTTCTTCCAGGACTGTCTCTTTCAGCCTTTGGTGCCCACTTCCAGGTTTGGGGCTGTTCTGAATTCAAGCCAGGAGAATATCATATGTGAAAATATGGTAGACTCAACACTGGTTTGGTGGTGCTTCAAATTCTGGTCATCCCCACTCTGCCTGCTACTGTTCACAGTTTGGAGTCCTTACACAGCTGCTCTGTGCACTCTCTCCAGGTCTTAGAGCTGCGCTTACCAGGAGAGGCAGGCTGGGGTATGCCTACACCAGCCGACCTGGAGCCAAAACCAAAAACAACTCTTTCTGAAAAGCTGAACTGAGTCTGTCAATAGAGAATTAATAAATTATAATATAGCCATTCGATGGAATACTATGCAGCTATGATAAAGAATGAGACTACTCTGGTATAGAATGTTTGTCAAGACATGTTGTTGCACAGCAAGCCACAGAACATCTGGAGAGAGATTTTTTTATAGATGTGCATATTATTGCTTACATGTGCATAAAGTAATCCTAGGAGCGTCCGAGAATTTGGTAACCATGGTTATTTCTGAAAAGGAGGACTGGAAGGGGGAGACTAGGCAGACAGGGGAGGTTGACTGATACCTCTGTGCCGTTTGCCTGTTTTAGGGTAGATCAGGCTACCATACAGACATTTCATGTAGGCCTAAGGGCACATTAAGAAATAAACCAACAAAGGAGGTAACTGGGGTGATGCAGGCTTTTCATTTTACGGAACTAGATGACCCGTTGAGTTGACAGAGTGGTTTCTCCAGACTAAATGCTGTATCGGGCAGCAGTTTTTAGTTCCTCTGACCCCTGCTGCTGGTCTTAGCGCACACCTCCAGAAGGAGCTAGGGAGGAGCCATTTAACCACGGCCACACATGCCTACTCTTAGTTTTCGAATTTGTCAGTTCCATTGTGACCTGAAGAAAAATGTGATTGAGAGTTAATTTACCCTTTGCAGTCTGTCTCAGCCCACTTAATGTATGGAATATAATTTATAATACAAATATAATACAAATATAATTTATAATACAAATGTATGAAAATATTTGCCTTTTATGTATAAATTAATTTTAATATATTTAAAGTGTTTAACTGTAATAGTGGGGAGCCTGGGTGGCTCAGTCGGTTAAGCGTCTGCCTTCGCCTCAGGTCATGATCCTAGGGTTCTGGGATCGAGCCCCACATCCGACTCCCTGCTCAACAGGGAGTCTGTATCTCCCTCGCCCTCTGCCACTTACCCTGCTCTCTCTCACTCTCTGTCTCTCTCAAATAAATAAAATCTTTAAAATAAAATCTTAAAAAAATAAAATAATAATTTAATGATAATACCTAAATATATATTTTTGTGTGTGTGTATTTTTTAAATGTACCATTTCAAGTATCTCCCACTACCCAGTCCCTTCCAAGTTATCTTAGACATGTATTTTTATTGCAAGGCTAATTCACCTAAATAAGATTGACCTTCATGCTCCAAATGAAGTGCTCTATGGACGAATGGGCTACATCTATGCTCTTCTCTTTGTGAATAAGAACTTCGGCGTGGAAAAGATTCCTCAAAGCCATATTCAGCAGGTACCACATTTTTGTGCTTTTTGGAGTTTTGATAGGATCCCAGTTGTTATCTGCCTGAACTCTCAGTTTTGGTTCTCCAGTTAGCGTACCCCAGGTAGAAGGAAGGTGTGTGTGTTGGCTTCTAAAGGTCAGGTGGGATCAGAGAGCCGACAGCGTCAGGCTGAGTGCTGTTGGAAACACTTAGAGAGTGACTGGGGAGCAAGAGGCCCAGCCATCTCCATTTGAGGCCAGGTTTCACCTCCCAGATGGAGATGTCTCCTTTCGTGCCTGAAGGAATTCATGCTTTCCTCTGTCAAGTAAATTCTCACAAGCTCTAGTAAAGAGTTCAGAATTTCTGTATCTCCCTCTTTTAAGCGGAATACAGGCAGCCCTGCTTTCTGAGTGTGGAATTAAACTGTGCCCGTCTGTGGCCAGAAGATCCCGTCTGATTCACCATGTTCTCCATACCTCTTAGCAAAAATTCCTTACCTCCAGCGGGAAGATTTTTATTTGATTCTCATTATTTGATTGGTTTTCTCCCTATAGATTTGTGAAACAGTCTTAACCTCTGGAGAAACCCTAGCCAGAAAGAGAAACTTCACAGCAAAGACTCCACTGATGTATGAGTGGTACCAAGAATATTACGTGGGGGCCGCTCATGGCCTGGCAGGAATTTATTACTTCCTGATGCAGGTAAGAGGTGAAGATGGTAAAACTGAGAAATGCGCTTGGTGACTCTCCTGGCCAGGGGGAGAACATCGGGGCTCCCCCTCTGGTTTTTTATTCTGTCTGCAATTTTCTGGCCTCGACAAACAAGGGTAATATTGGCCAGAGCGCATGTTTAAGTGTATAAACATAAAAGGCACTGTGCCGTGGGATGATGTCTGATTTGTAGATGACCGTACTTGTCTACCTCGTGCCGCTTTGCAGACTGAAGTGTTTGGACCTATCCTTCTACATGAAGTGCCTTCTGCTCTGCTCTGCTTTTTTAGCAAATGCCTTGAATTAATATTGTTGCATATTATTAGACACCACCCAGTGAAACAAATTCCAAAAGTAAGAACAAAATCAATAGAAAACAAATGAGCATATGTTGCCTACGGCTCACTTGGAGAGCAAAGTCACAGAGCCTTTTCAATGGATTTTGTGTAACTTACCTGAAAAATAGCTGAATGTGCTATATCCAGCCATTCTTTGGATCTAATACCCTTGGGAGACATCAGCCAAAGTCACACAGACTAAGGACAGTAGTAGGATTTACTGCAGCAAGCATAACCTGGTAGGGGAGGTCAGAAGAGGACTTCTCATGAGAGTATCATTTCCATTGGCTTATTTAGCTCTCTTTAAAGAGAAATTGGCACTCGTGAATAAGAATTCATAGCAAAAGAAAATTGATTTTTAATGGCAGCAGAGGTGCCCCCCTCACCTTCCCAAAGTACAATGCAGCATAAAGAAAAGTGTTTCATTAATATGTTCAACATGAGTGCTCGGATATACATACTATTAGCTGGTTGAGTAGCCGGCTGCAATAATGCAAAATCAATGTCAGACCTCCATCTCCCTATAACTAAACAATGACAACGAAGCTGAAAAACTCAAGGTTATTATTGCTTTTGAATGCAGAGTCACACTTTGAGTGTTAGTGGCAGTAAGAGACCAACTTTTGTATTTGTTCTGCACTTCTCAATTAGGAGTTTTATAATGAAGGGTTTTGACAATTCAGACATAGACTCCTTTATTTTTCTGGCATAAACCTCCACTGGCTCTGTATTTCCAGAAGTAAATATATATTCTTGAGTTTTCAGGAAAGGGGAATTCATGTATTCTGCAGTTTCAAGGTGGCTGGGCACCCTCATGACCTTGCATTGAAGCAGGTCACGAGGAGTCCTCTTACTTCCAGCTGCCTCCTTTTGGTGGCAGTGAGAAATCTGGAAACCTACGTTCTGAGTTTTCCATTGGCAGATTGTTGTCTATTTGAGATGATTTAACCATTAAAATTAAATAATTAAATTAATTATTAAATTAAATAATTAAAATTAAATAATAATCCATTCCGGTAGGTACTTACATATCATAAACATAAATAAAAATATTAAACATAAAACATAGTATTATGTTTTATCATAATATCTTAAACATAAAATATTATTTGTAGGTGCGCCTGGGTGGCTCAGTGGGTTAAGCTGCTGCCTTCGGCTCAGGTCATGATCTCAGGGTCCTGGAATCAAGTCCTGAATCGGGCTCTCTGCTCAGCGGGGAACCTGCTTCCCTCTCTCTCTCTGCCTGACTCTCTGTCTACTGTGATCTCTCTCTATCAAATAAATAAATAAAATCTTTAAAAAAATATATTATTGGGGTGCCTAGGTGGCTCAGTGGGTTAAGCCGCTGCCTTCGGCTCAGGTCATGATCTCAGAGTCCTGGGATCGAGTCCCGCATCGGGCTCTCTGCTCAGCAGGGAGCTTGCTTCCCTTCCTCTCTCTCTGCCTGCCTCTCTGTCTACTTGTGATCTCTCTCTATCAAATAAATAAATAAAATCTTTTTAAAAAATATAATTTGTAGCCTGTTTTGGATAATTCCTGCAAATTTGAGGAAAATCAACTCATTCTACTCTAGCATTTTCAACTGAGCTGAAACAGTACTCTCTGGGTAAAGTAAAATCTGTATATGCCCTATAGAACTCAGTGCCCATTCAGTCCCCACACCATGGGCTACCTCCTTACCCAACGTGCTCACCCCCCCCCCACCTGACAGGGCCAATACTTTGAATTTGTTATTTGAAGATATAAGCTGTGCATTGAATTAAGTACTGGACCAAGAGGAGAAACTAAATCATTATATCAAAAACGGAGGCTCAGGGAGCCTCCTGAGTGCCTGGGTGGTTCAGTTGGCTGAGTGTCCAGCTCTTGCTTTTGGCTCAGGTCATGATCTCATGTCGGGCTCTGCGCTCAACCGGGAGTCTGCTTGAGATTCTCCCTCTCCCTCTGCCCCTACCCCTGTGCTTGCGACTTGCTGTCTCTCTCAAATTAATAAATCTTAAAAAAAAAAAAAAAAAAAAAGAGGACCAAATTCTTTAAAAAAAAAAATGGCTCAAATGCCGTATGTTAGTGCATCCTGTAAATCTGTACATCATTGTATAAAAATAATCCTGCACAAATATCAGTCCCAAATCCTCTGCAGAAAGGCTTAATCTAGAAACACACAGTTTGGAATCTAGATTCCAGGTCTCCTGACTTACTAGCTTCCCGTTTTATTGGAAACATCTACCACTTCTCTAAACGTAAAAATGAAAGTTGTATTTACATTGCCGAATGCAGCAGCTCTTTGTGGCTTTTAAAGTATGATTGAGGTATTGAGGTATTTAAAGTATGATCTGGGTGGTTCAGTTGTTTAAGCATCTGACTCTTGATCCCAGCTCAGGTCTTGATCGTGAGTTCAAGCCCTGCATTAGGCTCCATACTGGGTGCGGAGCCTATTAAAAAGAAAAAATAAAGTATGCCTAAGGTAGTAAAACCTTAGGAAACATCTCTTGTGCACATGCATTGACTTTGGGAAATTATTTATATGTATGTATACAGTGATAAATACTGAAAAATAGTATGTACATAAAGTCCCAAGAATTAATGCATAGCCTAATTTTAGTACGTTCCAATAGGTTAAAAAAAAATATTGGAATGGAATCCAAAACCTTTTAATGACTTCTAGTTCCTTTTGATCATGTTACCTTTCTGGCTTAACACTAATCCCAGAGGGCACCTGGGTGGCTCAGTTGGTTAGGCATCCGATTCTTGATTTTAGCTCAGGTCATGATCTCAGGGTCATGCGATCAAGCCCTGTGTTGGGGTCCATGCTGGGTTGAAATCTGTTTAGGATTAATTTTCTCTCTCCCTCTGCCTCTCCCACCCCCTCTCTCTGTCACCCTCTTTTTAAAACACACCTACATACACAACTTATCCCTGGGGTTTAGGAAGATCTCTTTGCTTTAGCAGAACTAATAATTCCCTTTCTCGTTTTTTAGCCCAGCCTTCAAGTCAACCATGTGAAGTTACAAAATTTGGTCAAGCCCAGTGTAGATTATGTCTGCCAGCTGAAATTTCCTTCCGGCAATTACCCTCCTTGTGTGGATGATAATCGAGATCTTCTAGTCCATTGGTGTCACGGTTCACCTGGAGTTATCTACATGCTCATCCAGGCCTATAAGGTACTGTGAATTTTCTCATTTTCAAAAGAAATTGGAAAATGTAACCTAAAATTCTGTAACTTAAAATTGTTTTTTATGCATAATCTTTAAAGGAGCAATAGATAAATTATTTTTTGGACCTGCAATCACTTTGCTAAATGGATTATAATTCATTCTCATAGTATCCATCTGCATGAGGGCAGAAACTACTTCATAGATCAGGAGACTGTTCCACTAACAGTAGAATAGCCCAGATCATAGCATCACTGGCAGAGCCAAGATAAGTATCCCAGAAGTTCAATTAAAAATAGAACCTTTCGGGGCACCTGGGTGGCTCAGTGGGTTAAGCCTATGCATTTGGCTTAGGTCATGATCTCATGGGATCGAGCCCCGCATCTGGCTCTCTGCTCAGCAGGGAGCCTGCTTCCCTCTCCCTCTCTGCCTGCCTCTCTGTCTACTTGTGATCTCTCTCTGTCAAATAAGTAAATAAAATCTTAAAAATAAAAAAAATAGAACCTTTCTTGAGCACATGGGTGGTGGCTTAGTTGGTCAAGTGTCTCTTGATCTCTGTTCAGGTTATAATCTCAGGGTTGTGAGATGGAGCCTGCTTCCTAAAAAACAAACAAACAAACAAACAAAAAATACTGTATTGGGGCACCTGGGTGGCACAATTGATTAAGTGTCCAACTCTTGGTTTCAGCTCATGATCTCAGGGTCAGGAGATCAAGCCCCCCATCAGGCTCCGCACTCGGCACAGAGTCTGCTAAAGTTTCTGTCTTCCTCTCCCTCTGCTCCTCCCCACCACACTTTCTCTCTTGATGTCTCTCTCACAAATAAATAAACACATCTTTTAAAAAAAAAAAATCTTTCTTGTGCATTGCTGATAGGATTGTAAAATGATGTAGCTGCCATAGAAGAGAGTTTGGTAGTTCCTTAAAAAATAAACATAGAATTAATATGTGATTCAGCAATTCAACTCCAAGGTATATATACCCAAAAGATTAAACACAAGGATTTGTATAGATGTTACAGAGATGTTCTACAGCAGCATTGTTCACAGTGGCCAAAAAGTGGAAACGGTTCAAGTGTCCATGCACAGATGAATGGATAAACAAAATGTGGTGTGTGTCCATATACATATCTACAGTGGAATATTATTGAGCCGTACAAAAGAAGGAACTTCTGACCCATACTGCAACATGCATGAACCTTGGAAATAGTATGTTAAGTGAAATACGCCAGGTGCTAAAGGACAAATAATGCATGGTTCCATTTATATGGTGTGATGGTTAGAATGCGGTATGTAGAGTAGGCAAATTCATACAGAACGTAGAAGAGAAGTTACCAGGGATTGGTGCTGGGGTGGGAGTGCATTGTCATTTAATGGGTAATTAAATTTCATCACTCCAAATAGGGGTGATGAAAATGTTCTGGAAATAGTGGTAATGATTATGCAAAATTGTGAAGGTCATGAATGCCACTGAATTATATATATCAAGTGATTAAAATTGTAATTTTTTTATTTTCTTTATTTTGCTATAACAAGAGAAATGCAAATATTGTTTCTAAAAAGCATGCTATGGCAGAGCCATAATCCGAGAAGAAAAAGGTTTTATTTGAAAGATCTACAAATTATAAATCTATGAACTATAAACAAGCATTGCATGTCATATTCTAAATAAGCTTTTAGTATATCAAATTTTACTTGCAGTAAGTTGGATATATGGAAAAACTTTTTAAACTGTCTCATTCTCCTTTTAAGAACACTTAGTTTGCAATGAGATATTAGAAATGTCTACTCAGAATATTTCTTGAGTCTTTGATCAATATATAGAAGATTATAAAGGTATAGCTCTATTTTTCTGACAAAGTATAGTATGTTATAGTCAAATTCCATTTTGTAATCAATTTTCTAAACAGTTTCTTCTCCAGTTTGTAAAGAAATGTCCTAATGGTGAAGTGCATTATTGTTAACCAGAGAAGATAACATGTGGTCCTTTGGAAAGTAACTAATGATAATAGCAAGTCACAAGTAAAATAATGCTACTTCTCTAGTAAGACCTATATCTGTAAGCACAGACTGCACATAAAATGTAGATGGCACAGGCCAGGTCGTGTGCAGTTATTTAAAAGCAAAAAAAGCAAAGCTCGTGAAGTTTTGTAATTCATCCCCACTGACAGGACCCATCTCTCTGGCTCTGAATGCCTTGTTCTTTCTCGCCAAGCCACCTCCAGCTCCCCTCCCTAACGCCCTCACCCTCCTTTCCCATCAGGAAGGAATGTCAATAGAACCTTCTTTCATACGGTTCTGCAGGTGTTCCGAGAGGAACGGTATCTCAACGACGCCTACCAGTGTGGTGACCTGATCTGGCAGTACGGGCTGCTAAGGAAGGGCTATGGCCTGTGCCATGGCACTGCGGGGAACGCCTATGCCTTTCTCACACTCTATAACCTCACTCAGGACAAGAAGTACCTGTACAGAGCCTGTAAGGTAGGCATCAGCCCTGTCGGAAAGAAAACACCTTCCCCCGGGAGACCGTAGAAGGGGCTCTGGTTCAATCCGATGGGATTCATTCATCTTTTAAACCATCATGAGTCTGTGGAACACCTAAGAAAAGCCTTCCAAAACCATTCCATTGAATCCGCCTTCTTGTATAAGGACACAGTTCTACTCAGCAGCATTTATGGGTGGACAAAAGAAACAAGTTCTGCTTTCATGACCTGGGAGACAGTGGCTCAGGTAGCGCATCACATTCCTCTCTCTTTCGCTTCATCCTCTTTCAGACCATCTGTTTCTCTGTATCAGCCCCTTTTTTCTGCCTTGAAGATACTTTGCAAAGTAATTCTTAGGGATAATCTCTATCCACATTTGGGGGTCTCTGGAAGGAGTCACTACAGTAACTTACCTTGGTCTCACTTTCAGTTTGCTGAGTGGTGCTTAGATTACGGAGAACACGGTTGCAGGACGCCGGACACCCCCTTCTCCCTCTTCGAAGGTATTTTCCACACGTTTACTTAGTTGCCTTGTAATGTCAGCGTCTCCTTCTCTGCTTGGTAATCAATGAATTTGAATTTGAGCTTTATCAACAAATTAATTTTATAATCATTTCTTAAACTACTTCTTTCCTTCTTAATATGAAAACTCAATATTAAAAGTCAAGTAGTACATGGACTCTCTCAGACCTAATACCAGCGGTCGTAATGATGACTATCATCTGTGAAGCCAAGCACATGCTTGGCGTTTCGCAGATGCCATCGTAAATCATGTCAGCAAAAACATACACGCATCATTGTCCTTATGTCACAAATGAAGGCACTGAAGCTCCGACAGGGAAGTGGGCCGACGGATGATCAATGAACTTCTCTGGTTCAGCTCTCCTTCCTGTCTTCCGCCTGGACAGAGACTGAGCACGCTGGTGATCTGGTGTTGACCTGCAGCATATATAAATCCAGGCAGACGCCCCTTGTGTTGAAACCCTTGCCATAAGTGTCACAATGCTGTTGATGCGACAGAACAAAGCCACTGTATAAAATGGACTCATTGGTGTAATAACTTCTGCCTCTTTTTCTTCCTTCAGGAATGGCTGGAACAATCTATTTCCTGGCTGACCTCCTCGTGCCCACAAAAGCCAGGTTCCCTGCGTTTGAACTATAAAAGGAAAACCTGCCCCCTGCAACCCATTGCATGACTTTTTCTGTATATCAAACCTGGCCTGAGTGCTTCCATTGCTTTTCAAGGAAACAGAGTCAAACCGTGTACTCCATTTACTTGAGTTGGGTTTTTTCGTTGGTTTTTTTTTTTTTCAGAACTTGTCTTCAGTTCCTTTTGTCTGTCATTTACTTTTACTTAAAAGTATCCAAGGAAATGTTTTAACTTTAACCTCAATTTCTTCCTAAAGGTAAGGATGAGTGTTATGTACAGTGTTTTGAGGGCATAGGGATATATATTTTTCAGAACTTAGAGGAGATCTCTTACTTAAGCTTATTGAATATAACTATCTGTTGCTGTTCAAAAAATGTTTAAAGGAAACTAAATGTAGATAAAGATAAATATATGGTTATTGGCGGGTATTGCCCTACACCTTTATAGTATTTTTCCTCCAGTAGTGCAGACAGTTTTATGACTGTTTTTCTCTAGGTGGTTCATTGTGAAGGGGAACAAAAATATTAACTGTATGCTTCTGAGACAAAAGTTGTAAGAGTTGCAGACTGGTTTAAGGACCCAAATACTGTTTTTCAAATTCACAATACTGGTTTAACTAGCGATAAAGATACTTTCAGATCTGCTTCCTCATGGTAGTAAAGAGTCCAGGTTCTGTAAGTCAACATTTTTATCAAAAAGTTCTAAAATGCTATGGTGGTTTTGAAAATTCTGATTTGAAGGTTAGTTTCAAGATAAGCTAACAAAAAGTTTATTAATAGTTTTTTTCTAAATGAAGCGAGTGTATTTTTGAACTATTTATTTAAATTTGTTTGTTCTTTGGAATTAGTGTAAGATCGGGAGACGGAGTTTCCTGTTCGTGAATGTGATTTGGGGTTTCAGTCCACCCTGTCCACCCGACCTTCTAAACTTTGACCCGTGCTTTACTTCCTTGGCAATGACTGTGCTTTCAGTGCTCTCTCTTTGGTACAAGCCGTAAGATATTTCCCTTCTTTTCAGTCTCTCTGGATGTTTGTTTTTTCACTAAGTAGTACAGTGCTTCTGCATCTCTTTTAAAGGGGAAGGAGGGCTCCGTAGCCAATAACTTGAGCCAAAACACTAAGCTTTCCGTAGAAATGCTGTTTACTTAGGAGGTATTAGCCAGTGAAAATGTTTAGAACAAATAGATCCTATCTCTCTGCGTTTCCTAGGCTTAACTTCCTCAGTTTCTGAGCCCTCGGGCTCCGGTATTTATATGGTAGCTGAGGGACGCCTGGTGCTTCCGTTCTGTATAAAGGTCCGGCTCCTCAGCTTCCCCTCCCCTTCCTTCCTTCGCTGCCTTTCCCAGGCTGGTTTCATCCTTTCTGTCTATTTCAGCTGATTTTAGAACATTTTGCAGCTTTGCAAAACAGGGTCTAAGAATTTTAAATGTGCCTATTTCATGGCCTTCTCGGTCTCAAAAGCATGCTATTTTTATTTTAACTTTGAACCAAATCCCACTGGGTATATGTTGGTTCCTATGGATAATAGTCCCATATTATTTCATAATCAGCACCAAAATAGTTTATATTATTGGAAATTTCTGACCTTTTTAAGGCTACCAACAGAAGGATCTGAAAAAAACAGCCCACTGCTCAGTTCCTAGGATCAGCTTATTCGTCTGTGACTCGCACCAGTTGGGCAAACCTTGTGCCTCTCAGATGTCGGAAGTGCTGGTCAGCTGTGCCTTTCTTCCAGACATTTCCGATGAGCAGTGGTGGCATTTATAGTAAAGCTAATTTGCCTTGGGCTGGGTGTCCAACATGAAAGAATAAAACCCATTTAGTTTAGTTAAATGTCTTAATTATGCTGTGCCTGTACTTTTAGCTACTATAATTACTAACCAAGGGAAAGAGGCAAAACACACTTTCTCTTAGCCAGAGGAAACTTAATCACAGTGCATCTCCAAACATCGTGATTAATTGAACCCAGGGAAGACTTCAAGGCAGCAAGAAGAACATTTTGAATAAGATTCTTGTTAATACTTACATGGCAATTTAACTACTGCCACCCATCCGTTAACAAACTCATCAATACAAACACAATTCAGGTTTCATTTTTTTTTATTTAGCTTTTTAGGACTTATTAAACTGGCAGAATTTTCTGTTCATGCCATTGTTTTCTTTATAGTTAAGAGGTAAGAAAATTTGATAGGCTTTTAAACTCAAGCAAAACCTATAAAATTAAGACCAATTCCCTAACACCATGATGGAAACTGAGAAACTTTTATGCCAGTTTTCTTAGTTTTAAAAGGAAGTGGCATCATTGCAGTTATATTTCTGTTATATCATTCTCCCTCAGCTATTTTCATCTTCTTCTTCTTCTTTTTTTTTTTTTTTTTTTTTTTTTTGATTAAAAAATCCTTCGCAAAAGTTGCTTCCCCAGAAAACTCCATAGTATCTCTTCTCTCCCCATGCAAAGACTAGGAGTAAAACCTTAGACGTTTGTGAGCCGTGTTCATCTATCCCGCCATGTGTTTCTGCTCCCGTAGTGAGGACGCATTACAGAAGTTAACTTTTCATCATGTCAATAGTGTGAACGTTATCTCAGCCATTTCCATCTGTCCCATTGAGCTTTGGTCTTTCATCCTTAGAGTGACTGGTTTCCTTCTCATTTTTGGTGTCAGTTCTGATTATTTGACATCAAAAGCCTTTGTGGTAGGAAGAGTTTGAGGTAAAAGAGGGTCCACAACCACTTTATCTTCTCATTGCCACTTCCCTGCATAACTGAATTGAAAGACATACTCGGCTCCTATGTCCCCAGGTTCATTTATGTCTGATCTTACAGTGACCTGCCTTCTGCTAGCTGATCGGAAATACAGAATGTGGAGAGTGAACATTTATTCATCTACTCCTTTGGCTGCTGGAACTGATCTGCAGTCCTCTATTACTCATACTGATTTCTGATTCCACTTCTGCTTCCCCTAAATAGGTCAGAGCCTCCCATTTGCCTATTGCTGAGCTGTAGAAAGAACTGTTTCCCTCCTGTAGGTATAAACAGTGTTGGGGATATTCAGGGAACCCACCCCCACATTATATTGCCATTTACTGGGAAGGGTTGGGATCATAAGTATTTCTATGTTCTGCAAAGGAGTTCACTTAGTGGTTCTCAATAAAATTTTGTTAGGACTCTATGTGTCATGTTCTTTCTGTTTGCTTTGTTTTAAACTTAAGGAATATTTTCCTTTTATGGTAGATGGGGGCTTTTTCCCTATAACTCTTATTCCCTGGGGTTTGTTTCCGACTTTTTCTTCACTGTTTAGTCAAATAAGATTTGCATTAACTTTCTGAAAAGTTTTTAGAGGGAAATATTTTTTAAATATGATTATGATGGAGTCAGGATCCGAACAAAGCAGTATGTTAACCATCTCATACATATGAGAATCCACCTGTGGTTAATAACTATAGGCCTACTTCTAGAAATTTCCCTGTTGACCAATTCTGAAAGGAACTTTGAATAGAAGAAGACATTAAATAAGGCATAATTATAAAATGTATATTCAGAGGTTGGAGAGTTCCGCTGAATCACCTGACAGGACTTCGTACAACTGTGTCCACGCCACAGCAGTGTGGTGTCACTTAGCACAACAGAGATTTGCCAAAGTATAAAATACTTCTTTTCATCCCTGAATTAGGTTTTGTCCTCTGGCACATAGGATGAAAATGCCCTTCATACCCTAGTCTGCTGTTTGAATGACTCATAATAGTAAGGATAAATGCGCAGTTATGTTTATTTCACTCCTTTGAATGAACAAATATATAGATGGTGGTAATCACAACTTTAGATGCGGGCAGTGAGGCGTGGAGAGGACAGTGCCTCACCGAGGCGTCCCAGAAACTGCAAAGTGATGCCTGGCGCGTTCGCACTAACTTGCCACAGGATCGCATTGCAGTGCGGAAGGCCAGCCAGTGCTGTTGGCTTTACCACTCCCTGGCTCATCCTCCAAATAGGAGGAAAACACTGACAAGCACATTAAATTGCACACTTGTGAGCTCATGCACAAATAAACTTGAAGAACTAATTCATCCCTTGTGACTTACCCGACTATAGTTTGATTTATTTTTTCAAACTTTACATTAGAAAAGAACTTTGCATGTCTCCTCTGTATACTCTCTGAATAGAATAAGAATTTTCTTCTGTTATTTCTTTTTCCCTAGATCGTTCCCACTGTGGACTCCGTGTCATTAAAATTTTCATGTATTCTCTGTAAGCATCACTGAAACTGAGAAAAACCTGCAAGTCAGTCCCCTAATAATTTGCTTTCTTATTCTATTTCCCATCCACACGCGCCCTTTTCCTTCCAAAGCTGAGGGTCAATTAACAAAGCAAGAGAACACTGGCTTTTTTTACAACGGAGGACATACTGGCTTCATTGGTCCCATTATGTAAACTACTGAAACACCATTTTCCAGAAACCCGGTGTTTGTGCATCCTCAGGGACTCACCTGACAATTTCCTGAGTAATGGGAGAAAGCAGCAAACACAATAAACCAGGAGGTGAAATAATGGGGATAGAGAAATGGACCTTCGCAGGACCACTGCTCACAGTCACCCAGTTTAATTTCACATTTCGACATTATGTTAACTTCTCAGGCACGTGCAAATGACAACCATGGTGACATTAAATCTGCAGCTAATGTTCTATCTACAAATACATGTTCGAGAAAGCATTTCCCTGAAGGGAAAGGCAGGACTCTTGGCATCATTTTATAAAGTAGTGTCACAGTTGCCTAATTTCTCTTCTCTGATGGAGATGAGATATTAAGAAAGGCACCTGTAGCCCCCAAAATACTGATGGGACTAGCTGGGAAAGCTGATGGTTAATACCAACCTCTCGGGATTTAGCACTGAGGGATTAACATGGGTACCTCTTGCTGGCATCATTCAAACTGGTAGCGCTGTTGATACACTACAAACATGCCATTTCATTTAAACTTGCAATGAGCAGTGCTGTAAAACCGTCTTACCCCCAAATGCATTAAATGCCTCTGTCTGCATGCAAGGTCCCTGGCAGGGGCATTCTGTGTGCCTAGGAGACACCCCTAGTCTGAAGACTCAGTCTGGTTCGAAAGAAGGAGACAAGCAATTACAAGGAAATGTATTCAAATATTCCTGTTCATCCCGGACTCTTTCTTGTTCCACCAATTTCGAGAATAACCAGGTCTTTCATGTGAACCATGTCTCTGGTTATTTGGAGATAATGGAGTTGATAATCCTGCAGGGGAGAAGACACTTTAAAAGCCACTCAGGCAGTCCAGAAACACTCCGAGTTCTTTCATTTGGATCACCCTGATGATGGGTGGGGTGGAGGGAAATTTGAGGACATAAAGTCATCTGCCCCCCAAAAAATTACTTTCACTCAGCTGACTAAAAAACTCCCAGCACAAGCATTATTAATGACTTAGATTAGATCTATGTCCTTCCAGAATCCAGTTAAAATGCAAAAACGTTCAAAAAGGAAGTTCTTTGACCTATTAGTCATTAGTACCTTAGTACTAGGTTCATGGCCTATGCAGCAATTAAATTGAAGAACTTCAAACTATTAATTATGCTACTAATGTATGCTAGGTCCAGCGTCTAGCTAGGATTTGAAAGCTAAGATGAAACCTGCTCACAAAAGACAGCTTAAACCTGGAGATAAATATAAAAAAGTAATTTCAACATAAGGAACCTCACCAGGACTGCCTTTCCGTGAGTGATGGGGGTGGGGGTGTGCAGATAGGGAAGTAAAAGTATAGGAGAGTCAGGGAAACTTGTTAAAAAGAAATTAATTAATTAATTGAGGTCAGGGCTTTTTAACCACCTAGGCATATAAATCACCCAGGGATCTTTTTAAAATGATTCCAAAGTGCCCCTCTGATGGGGCCAGAGATCCTGCAGTTTTAACAAGTTCTGACACAACACCCATACGGCTGTCCACAGAGGCAGACCCAGATAGTCCAGCATGGAATCCCAAGTCAGTAAAGAAGGAAGGTCAAGAGCTGGCTGCAGAGTTGGAAGAGCCCAAGTACCAGTAGCAAGAGTGCGAAAGGGCTGGAATGATTGGAATCTGATTTCTGATGTGATGAAACTCCACATAATGTCCAGGCAATAAGGTCTGGGGCTTGATAAGTCCCCCAATAATGGGTCCATGATTAAAGGAGCAAGACTGATACAAAGCGAAGGTCAAGCAAAGCTTTATTTCGCTCCAAGCATCAAGAATCAAACCGAATGTTCGGGGCCACACCTCTTACAGATAGGGCACCCTCTCTCTGCTTCACAGACTAGCTTTTAAGGGCAAAGGCCATGTGTTTGGGCCTGGCCATGACCAGGTGGCCAATGAGATTGTAACACACAGAGGAATCTCCAGTCATGTTAGGTCACACATAAGTGACCAATTTAATTACAATTTACCCTATAGTAGACATTTTTTTTTCCATGAAGACAAATATAGTAGACATTTGAACTAGCCTATCACCTTGGTCAGAATTGGTGCCCCAAAGGCTCCCAAAGGGTGGGGCCCATACTCATTAGTAGCTAGGGAGACAGTATGCAACCCCCCACTGATCAGATGCCTCCACCTGGCCTGACCTACCCTTGTATCTGGGCTTTGTTACCTGGGGCTATTTTCTGGGACTTGTTTTTAAGTAAGTCCTCTGGGGGAAGGGAAGCAGGACAGTTTAAGGGTTAAACAACAAGGTTTGTGTTTAAGGGATGGATGGAAGCTCCCTGGCTAAATAGGTCCTTACAGGGGTGATTAGTTTTCTGTGCCGGTTATCACAGCAGATGAAAGAAGCCGACTTAGAACAAATATGTGTTTATAATTTTATTGGGAAAATTGCCAAAAATTTGGTGTCTTTCCAATCTAAAGAGAGTCGTAGGCTTCTAACGGAATCATATGGAAGACATCTATACTAAACAATTAATTTGAGTTATCTGGAACCATCAAGGCTTGTATGAGGAAAAATGAGTCCACTCTGCCCTTTGTTCAGAACTTAAAAGAAGCCGTAATTGCCAACATTTTGAAAATGTTGGAAAAGCAGAAGCAGATCTTCACATTCCTTTTTCCTTTTTTTTTTTTCTTCCCTGAGCCTGTTCTGAGTAGTTAATGTACACTAGAGGCATTGTTTGCCTTTATTGGCCATCATCTCTGTCATTTGCCATGTTTCCTAAATGAGAATTTCATAAAATGATACAGGTCTATAGTGCCTCAGGGGCCATTTACTGAGGGACAGTTAAGAGCAAAGAGCAGGGCTGATGTAGGAAGCTTAGAAACATCATTAGAAATGAGAAATACACATTAGTTCTCAACTCCTAAGCTGAAAGTTTGATACGAGTAGCTCTGGTCATATACTCCTGCTTTCTGGGTGTTTCCCGGCTGTTCTGTGCGAGAAACTGATCCAAGTTTAGGTGACTCACATTACCAGTGTATTTCCTACCACTTATCACAGAGAATGTTTATTTTATCTTTTACAAGTTCTCACCTGCCCAGGTAAAGCTGAGTTCCATTCTATTGGAAGGTACTAAGAGTCTCTGTAGGTCTGGCTTTGAGGGCCAATTTATCAGCTTTTCACCCTCTCCCTCCTTCAAGTTGCCCCTTCAGTTGAATATCTTAATTCCGTTAATGATGTAACCTGGCTACTTAAACCAAAAAAGGTGAATTAACATTCTCAGATTGTTGGTTCTCAAAATGCAGTCTCCAGATCAGCAACAAAGCAGTGTTACCCAAAACTTGTTGGAAATGCACATTCTAGGGCCCAACTGATGAGGGAGCACGAGGCTGAGGGAAGACAAAGCAAAAGCTGGCGCCTTGCACCCCCCTCTCCATCCGCTCCCCCTCAGTCCTATGTGTAGCATCCCTCAGGCAGCCCTGACTGCCATGAACAAGAAGCAAATAGTTAACTTGCAGAGCTCACAATCCTGCTAGACCGGAGTCTCCCTTGGCTTACAAATGTCCTAAATCTCACTAACAAATCTCACTAACAAAGATTGATAGCAGGATTGTGACACCCCACCAAAAAGTCTCCCAACTATCTTAATGTCAATGGCTGGTCTAAAGACAACATTGATCCAGCCACAAGGACAAGGCCTCCAGTAGGCCTGAGTCATCCTGGCACCTTGTAGGCCCTCTTTAGCATATGAAAACTCCACTGAAACCTCACCTTCCCCCAACCGCAGGTTACATAACCTGCCCACGGGTCTTGTCCCCGGGTCCTGTCCCCGTGCTTTAATAAACCACTATTTTGCACCAAAGATGTCTCAAGAATTCTTTCTTGGTCATCAGCTCCGGACCTCAGCCCACCGAACCTCACCTAGGTTCTAGAACTTCATCGCAACCAAGACCTACTAAGTCAGGACCGCTTGTGATGGGACCCAGCCATCTCCTTTAATAGCCCCCAGTAATTCTGGTCACAGTCAAGTTTGAGAACCATTAAATTTTAAAACAGGTTAACATTACAAGTTCCATAGGCGTTTAATTTACAATTTAGAGTCTTGGATTTGCTGTGTTCTTGTATTTTAGCGCACACACACACACACACACACACACATTTGTAAGCCCATGAAATATTCCTAGGCCCAAGGCATTATGTATTTCCTAGTGGACAAAATGATGCCATTCTAGTTTATTACTGCCATAAAGATTTTCTGGGAACAATAAGTACAGGGCAATCATCTTGCAGCTAGGAGAGGAGGCACTGTGGTTAAAATATTTACTGAAATAATGTGTTTAGATATATGTCTTCCCCTACCAGACCCTCAACTTCTTCTTGCAAGAAGGGGCCCTATCCAAATTCTGGATCCACTGTGTATATACAGTGTGTAGCGTACACAGAGCGCTCAGAAAATGTGTGTTCAATGCAAAACTGAAATATGGTTTGACCTGAAAGACCCCTCCCCTAGAAGATAGATAGGATAACTAACCGCTTGTTTCCTTTTCTGTGAACCGCTGGCTTTTAGGCGTAGATTAGGTTATTAATTGCGTGATTAATTGCTCTCTTGCCCTTCTGTAACTGCTTGGCTTATAGAAATAATAGGGACGCCATGATGGCATTCCTACCTTCCCCCTTCTTGTTCCCCCTTCCCGCGCGCGGGTCCTTAGAGCCAATCAGCAAACTCCACATATGCCTTTTTCAAAAGTTCTAACTGTCAACCAATCAGTTGCGCCCCACCCAAAACTTGTTTGTACCTGTCTATAAAAACCCGGCACCACCCCAGCCGGGTGTGCTCAGCTAGCAGGAGCTGCTGACCACCCGCAGGCGCCTGCGTAACAATAAAGAACTTCTTGCTGATTGCATCCAGTGGCAGTGTTGGATTCTTGGGTAAGGGGATCCGCGGGTCTTTCAGACCAGCTAAAGAAGTGAGCTTAGAAAACTTTACTTAGGGGTTCCTGGTTGGCTCAGTGGGTTAAGCCTCTGCCTTTGGCTCAGGTCATGATCCCAGGGTCCTGGGATTGAGCACCGCATCGGGTTCTCTGCTCATCAGGGAGCCTGCTTCTCTTCCTCTCTCTTTGCCTGCCTCTCGGCCTACTTGTGAGCTCTTTCTTTGTCAAATAAATAAATAAAAATATTTTGAAAAATAAAAAAACATTTGCTTAGATTTATTAATGCTGATTAATAAATTCTGGTTCATTAAATGCAGATTAATTACATTTATTAATGCTGATTAATTTTATGTTTAGCTTAGTTCTATTTTCCTATTTGTTGAGTACAGCTTTGCTTGGTTGGTTTAATTAACAGTAACCATCTAGTTAGTAAAACGTGAGCATTACTGAGTCGGGAACAATGGTAACAAGTTGATGACAATGAAAAACAGGTTTTGTCCAGCAGATGTCAGTAGAGCTCAGTTTAATAATTCCAATTGTTAACTTGAAAAATTAATGAGAGAAAAACACTTGCAGCCAGAATAGCACTTCTTTGTTGACATTTAAGAAATGGCCTCTACGTCAAAAACTTCTTACAACAACTCAGCCATATTGGTAATGTTGCAAGTATTGACTTCAAAACAACTGTGACTCCAAAACGAACATGGCCTCAATGGTAAATTTCTTCCACTTCAAAGTTCCAAGTATTTTTAGCTGGGTATCAGGTTATTGCTAACTAGAGCCAAAATCATGGGAGATGAGAGGAGGGCAAGTTTGAATAAGATAATTCAAGCGTGTATTATGATGCTGGGCGAGCCTGTTTTCTGAAGACCAGAACTCGATTTCACTGCACCAAATACTTGGACTTCTTTCCGGAGAGTAATACTTAACAATACTTTTACGCTTTTAGAAATAAAAGACCTTTCCAAGTCTGTACATTTAAAAGCACAGCAGGCAAGGTAAAACAGAGCCCAAGGTGCTGTGTGTGTATGTGTGTGTGTGTGTGTGTGATCGAAGGAAAATTCAGTTCAAATTCACCAAACCCGAAGTGTTTTGAAAGAGACTGATGCAGGGCGCCTGGGTGGCTCAGTTGGCTGAGCATCTGCCTTCCGCTCAGGTCATGATCCCAGGGTCCTGGGCTCAAGTCTCCCTGGGATCCAGTCAGTGGGGAGCCTGTTTCTCCCTCTGCCCCTCCCGGCCATTCCTGGTCTTTCTTTCCCTCCCTTCCTCTCAACCTCTCTCTCTTTCAAAAAATAATTAAAAGAGAAAAGAAAGAGACTGATGAAGGCATCACACTGGAAATATTATAATTATCATCAATATCATTAGGCTTTTCCTAGCTCCGAATGTCTAACGTGTTTACGTGTAAGAAAAGTCTGCTCTTTCTGGTAAGCCTTAAAAGGCACATCCATCTCCAGTAACTTCGTCCTGGAATCAGGCCCTGTGACCTTTTGCCTAGGACCCTCCCCTCGGGGCTCCAGTGTTCTCTACACCGCAGCCACACCTTCCTTTCAGTGCCTTGAGCACAGATTGTGAAATCCGACCCAAGGACCTCAGAGGTCACAGATACCAGGCCTCCACGCACCCCAGGGTAGGGAGGGAGATGAGCAGAGCAGTGGGTTGAGCGGCCTGCAGCAGCCTACAGCCTGCAGCCAGGGCGGCCCTTGCACTTGAGAGTACATGTTCCCCTTTTATGGGCGTATTCCCAGCCAGAAATGAATGAAATGGCTCCTTTGCACGCCGGTGCGCGCGCGGGGGGGGGGGGGGGGGGGGGGGGCACACACACACACACACACACACTCCCAACCTCAGGGCTCTGCCTCAAGCTTCTCAAGCTTCTTCATTATCCCCCTTTCCTGCTCCCACCCACAGTCCTAGGGGGCCTCACACCACGCTGAGTCCCTGGGGTACCATTCACGAGGGATAGGTATTTTATAAAATCACTTTCCTCTGCAGCAGCCCATTTACTGTACTTTTAAAATTACCATATCTTAATGGGGAGAAAGGA
Source organism: Mustela lutreola (assembly GCF_030435805.1). Classification (NCBI taxonomy): domain Eukaryota; kingdom Metazoa; phylum Chordata; class Mammalia; order Carnivora; family Mustelidae; genus Mustela; species Mustela lutreola. Next base: position 190,196,386 of record NC_081292.1, read on the forward strand.
AGTTTATATTCTCAGCAACATTACAGGATAAAAAAAGACAAGAAGCGAGTGACTTTTATTAATAACTTTGCTGGAAAGTAGCAAGGCAACATCTGGAATACTTATTACCCATTTGGCATGCTGTTCATCTCCACGGATAAGATTCAACATGACAAGCTCTGTCAAAAGGAAATAGGCTCCATCTAGTTAAATTAGAATGATTAGGGTCATTTAGACAGAGGAAGTTTAATTTGTATGGATCTAGAAATTTTATACAAACTGGAATACCTAAGTATTTAATCTTCCCTGAAGCTCAATTTAAAATTGAAAGACACTATTGCATAGATCTATAATGAGATAAGACATATTAGAAATTAATTTAACTATTACTGCCCTGTGAGCATGTAGTCCAAGAACTCAAAGAATGTTTCACTCGCAGTTTGTACACAGTAATAGAAGAAAATGTTCTGCTATGACTCTTTATCTGGTCTATTGTTTTATCAACTCTTCAACAGGAAACTTGAGCACCCAGAGTGAACTTGAATTTTCTGTACTGCTTTTTAAAAATTTTTCCTGCCCAATTTTTGCTACAAAGTAAATGTCAACAAAATTCAATCCTAACTTAACTCTCTACAACGAGGGTGCTTAATCTTTCTGGTCCCTTTGACTCTTTTAACAACTGTTGCAGGCTATGGATCCCTTCTAAGAATAATGTTTCAAATATATAAAATAAAATACTTGGGATTTTTGTTTTCAGTATGCAAATGACATTTCAATATGTAAGATGACAAAGGAAATCCACTGTATTGAAATACAGACACCAAAGTAGTTCTAAATGTGATAAGAGTGTATGTGATTCATTATCAACACATCTTATAAAATCTCGTGCTATATCCATTATTAGTCTGAAGTAATGATGAATAGAAAAACTGCTAACATGTGAAATAAAAATATGGGTGATTCCCAGTAATGATAAAGTCTCAGGTAGCGCAAATACAGCAGTGTTCATTGCCTACCTTAATAACTGAGGGAAATGTTTCAGTTAAACCTGGTAAAAATTAATACTTGAAGGGCACTTGGGTGGCTCAGTGGGTTAAAGCCTCTGCCTTTGGCTCAGGTCATGATCTCAGGGTCCTGGAATCAAGCCCCGCATCGGGCTCTCTGCTCAGCAGGGAGCCTGCTTCCTCCTCTCTCTCTCTCTCTCTCTCTCTGCCTGCCTTTCTGTCTACTTGTAATCTCTGTATGTCAAATAAATAAATAAAATCTTTTAAAAAAATTAATACGTGATTGCTTTCCACCCATGTTTGTAGACCACCAAATCTATTTAACAACCACCAAGGGCTGGTTAAGAACTCTGATTCTGTGGTTAAGTAGATGTGTAGAGTGCCATTAGGACAAAGGGAGGGAGCAGGGATCAGTAATACCTGGCCAGCACTGTCGGTAAAAACAGAATGCAAAGGGGTGGCAATGCTTAGGTAGCTAAGTAACAGCCTGCAGATATGAGTGCTGAACTACCCATCTCTATCATAGCAGAATCACCGAATCTCCACTTTATGCCATGTTTCCAGACCACATAGGCCCATCCCAGACTTAAGAGAGGACACTGATTGTAATTACCTGTTTTAAAGAACTGATCGGAGCCCCAGCTCATTTGGCTAATTCTATAACAGGTGTACTCTCTTATTTAAAATACCTTTCCCCTGCAGTGTAACAGTAAGAAGTCTTGAAGTGTTCTCCTAAGCTCTGTATTACTTTCTTTAAAGAGCTCAATGCTTTCCTTGAAAAGGTCAACACTGTTTATTCAGTGCCCATCTGATGCTCAAGGGCTGGGTGCTGAGCCAAAATTGACTAAAATGTTGGCACTGCCCTGCCTTTAGAAAATTCATAAACTACTGGGTGAATCAAATGAGTAAACAACTAAATCCCATACCGAGTTGTAGTTCTCATGGTTAGTGCCACCGAGGGGTATTGGACCACAGAAGCGAGACATTGCTTCTGAGGCTAGAGGAACATGAGAGCCAGAGAAGGGGAGTCAGGATGGTTGTCTGCAACATGTACAAAAATGGTGACAAGGAGAAATGGCAAGACCGGTCACGGGGATTAGTCTATCTCGGGGTCTTACAGACTTGAGTAAAGGGCAGGCACATTTGAGGAAAGGGTATAGCGAACTGGGGGTTGAGGTCATAACTGCAAAGACATAAATGTCACAGGGTCTTGGGTTTCTTGTTAAGCAGTCTGGACTTGACCTCGTGGGTTGGTGTTATCTGAACCAGCCTCATCAGCATCGCTTGGGAACCTGTTGGAAATGTACCTTCTCCAACCCCATCCCAGACCTACTGCCTCTGAAATCTGAGGGCAGAACCTACTCTTCCATATTTTAGCAAGCCCTCCAGCCAATTCTGATTCACACTGAAGTTTGAGAAGCACTGCGGTCTACATTAGAGAGCCATATCACTAACAATAAGTTAAAAAAACACACACACAAAAATGTAGGGGAAAATGAAACAAGATGGGACTGGGGAGCAAGACAAACCATCAGAGACTCTTCAACTTAGGAAACAGAGTTGCTGGTGGGTGTGGGAAGGGGAATGTAAGCTAGCTAGGTCATGGACCTTGGGAACGGTATGTACTATGGTGAGTGCTGTTAATTGTGTAAGAGTGATGATTCACAGACCTGTACCCCTGAGGCAAATAATACATTATATGTTAATTTTTTTTAAATGTAGGGGAAAAAAGCAATCCTCTTCTATCGTCATAGTAAATTATACAGCAAGATTTGCAAATGAAAGATTCCTTATTGATTCACATGGAAGATAAATTGGAAGAAAGAAAAGGCTAGGGGCAGGCAGGCCATTCAAGTCCTGTCCCAGGGAAGCCCTGAAAGATCAGAACCCCAGCAGTGAAGATGAACAGAGGAAATAGCCTTGTGGGAGTGACAGGTGGGGGCCAGGTAGAAGCGGGTGAGGAGGAGAGGAAAATGTCGACGGCGACCTATTTCTTTAGCAACTTCCTGGAAAGTCTTGCTTGGAGGTCCTCGAGTGCACCTGGCCTTTGATAGCGTGGCCAGAACTCACCTGCCGGGTTCTTTGACCACGGCTATTAAAAAGGGAACATACAGTCCTACTTTTCATGATGGATGATGTATGTATTTGAGTTGCTTTAGGAAAGAGCCTGTGTGAGAGCCAGAATATTAGGAACAGAGAAAAAAACACCGGAATTTAAAAGACCTGATGCTGGATTTCTTGTGGAAGCAATCGATTCCAGGGCTGGGGAAAGGGAAATATAAGATGAACTTGAAACACCTTGTGGTGCCACAACATAAAGAAATACTTGCTGAAAGGTGGAAGGAAGGTGGAAATGATGCAGGAGCCAATCTAAGAAGCTCCTAAGGGCCACTATGAAAACAATTTAGCAATAAAATAAGTAATAGGACTGGATCATGGCCCAGGAACACACCACTTCTATAGTATACTTGGAAAAAGTACATAGCCTCAATCTAATCATGAGGAAACATCAGACAACTATCATATTGAAAAATATTCTTCAAATGCCTGAGCAGAGCTCTTCAGAAGTGTAAAGGTCAGGACAGAGCCAGAATGACTGTCACAAATGAGGCGGAGACAGACGGGACAACCAGGGCCGTGTGGGAGCTGGAAATGGATCCTAAAACAGAATAAACCCAGTGGTGAAAACCTGGTAGAATCTAAAAGCAGTCTGTATTTTAGTTAATAGTATTATAAGAATTTTCTGGTGTCAATAACTATGCCTTGTAAGGTATTAGGTAGGTAGGTGAAGAATATAGGGCGCTCTATATACTATTTTTTAATTTATTTATACTATTTATTTATTTATTTTTATTTATTTATACTACTCTCTATACTATTTTTGTAATCTTTCTGGAAGTCTAAATTTACTTCAAAATTAATTTTTTTTTCAAAATTAAATTTTAAAATAAAGTAGGTTAACAGTCATCATTTGAATCCTTTTGCTGGCCTGTGGAACTGTTCCATGTAAATGACCACTACCAGGCAGCTCTTTTTGGGGGGGATTTCTAATGGCTACAATCCACTGTAGTTTTCTTGAGCCTGGGAACATTACCTTATATGTCTTGATTCCCTCAAGAACTTGGGGAACTGAGAAACAGATATCCCCTGAAGTTTCATGAAGCTTAAACTTTGGGGATATTTACTTTCATATGCTCCATTGAACACTAGAAGTTGCTGGGAGCTGTGGAATGTTCTAGTTAGGTAAGGAAATTAGACGCATTTCTATGTAAGCAATTCCGATAAATTGCCTAAAGGGAGCTTGAAGGAAAAGTATTAAATCTGTAAGCCTCAGTACCTTGTTATGATTGCTTTTCTCATTCCAAATAAATACTCACTTTTGCATCTAAGGTTGTATTTGTAATCCCGTTTTTGTAAAAACGGTGCCCCAAGTAATGTAAGATTTGGTACCAAAGAACCTGGATACACTTCTGTAAATAGCACAGGTGCTCAATAAGCATTTCGATTAACTTATCAGAAAAATCATCCCCACTTCTGTAAAATAGAATTAATAGTACTGATCAGCCAACAGAGTTGGAAAGGGATAATATTGGAAAGATTCTTATATAATAATTCCCTCTACAGCACCTTTAATCTTTTTAAAAGCTACATTTACATTTATAGTCATAACATTTACATATTTGCACTTGCAAAATCCAAAGAGATCTTCAAACATTTCCTTTTGTAAGTGAGTGAACAGTCAGTCCCAAAGCAGTTAAGGAATTCAAGGACACACAGCTGGCAGCAGATCGATGGAGGGAAGTGGGAAGGGGGCAGGCACAAGCCTGCTGATTTGGGGGCAGGTCAGGGGGGGTTGGTGGGATTTCTATACCGCCCTAAATCAAAGTCTTCTAATTTTTTTTTCTTACTGGTAACTACAACAAAAGATCATTTTGCCCCGTTTCTATAACTTCTACAGTTACATTGCAATTTTAGTAGGCAATTAACTACTGTAATAAGCTAGGTACGCTAAGCGAGCCTTGTACACATTAACAAGCTCTACTCAAAACTCTAATGTCTAAGCGACCATGTGCCTGCATGAAAAGAATAAAGCAAAAAAAATATAAGGCAAGAGTTGGGGTTGGGCTGGGCTGGGGTCAGAGGACTATTTCTTAGAAGCGGGGAAATCTCTCCCAAGCAGTATGTGCTCTTGGGAACACTTGATGCCTACAGACTTTTGCAGTGACTGCACTCTGCCACCATTTCACAGCGACTCCAAGCTGAAACTAAATCCACTGTTAGTTCATCCCTCATCAGTCTGGAGCCAAGCCTAGAAATAGTTCCCTGCTTCTTAATGGCATTTGGGGTGGGAGCAAATGTTCTACACTGCGGCGCCTGTTGGCTCTAATCAGATAAATTACGGAGTTGAGCATGTTTCCACCATTTGGTTTAGTTTTATTTTAGTCCCCAAGTCCCTTTGCTCCCATTTTAAGGCCTGGCACAGTCTCACTGGTGAAGCCCAAGCTGCCATATCACTGAGAGAAGCTTCCTCAAGTGGAAACGCCACATACCATACCCGTCCAGCAAACCAGTTGTCCAACTGTCCCATAACATTGCAGAGGCCGTCTCCTCATCTTGGCAGGCTTAAAATCCTCTCTCTTCAAAAATAAATTAATGAAGTCTTTCAAAAAGTCCACTAGGTGACTGTGTAGAGTTAAAAGGGTCTTTTTCAAGATCAGATTGAAAAGTGAGCACATAGACTCTGTTTCTAGAGACAGCCTACAGTGTAGAGTTAGAGAGTAAGATTTCATCGCGTCTTTGAAGAGAGCTAGTACTCAAATCACAAATTTTCTTCCACTGCGGTAGTAGTTGAATCATAACCTTGCTGATATTCTACTGTTTTTTGACCTACAAAACCACAGTTTCCTAGGGTTCACATAAATATTTATTTATATCTCCAGCTAATTGGTTCATCTCTCTCCTTTTACTTCTCTGTGTAGATATCTCTTGGAATTCCTAACAGCAAAAGAAATTCTATAGCCACAATAACCTGCAAATGGCATTGTTCTGGCATCAGTAAGACTCTTCTCCTATAGTGTAGCGCCAGGAAACGGCTCCTCTCTGCAAGCTCATATATTACCCACAAAAACATAAATAACATCTAGGCAGATGAATAACGAGTAAAAGGAGGCAGTTCCAATTACTGTTGGCTTTCCCCTCCCCACTTCCTGTCTGCCTGACTAGCTGTAAATTGCAAATGAGTGCTGTTGACTGGAGAAAAAACAGGCCAACCAAGGTTTTTCACCAATGATATGTCCATCTTTTATTGTGTAGATGAGAGGTTTGCATTGGAATAGCGTTTCTGTTTCTGGCAGAAGATTTGAACCCTGGTTCTTATGCTTATAAATTGTGTGATTTGGGGCAAATTATTTAGCATTTCTGGGACTTTTGATTCCCCAAGGGTAAAATGGTGTCCCATGATCCTGCTCTACACGTACTATAGAGTGGTTGTGAAGGTTAACATACGTAAAGTACAAAAAAAAAAAAAAAAAAATCTAGCAAGACACCTGACTCCTAGGCGCCTAAGTAAGTACTCAGTAAATTATACTTATTTATTTATTTATTTTGGACAGCAGGGTGTTACAGATGTAACCGGCTATTTATCACTTCTGGAAGAAAGGAGGAAGAAGAAGAGCTGGGCTGGGACGGGCTTGTTCTTTTAGGCGATATTATCCTACTACCCTGCAGTTTGCTCCTTACCCCCACTAACGTTCTCACTGGCCTTGGAGTCCTAGCAAGAAATCGCCAACCCCTGCTGCTAGAGCAGTGTCCTGAGCCTTTGAATTCAAAGCGTTTGAGACCACATATAAAATGTGACAACCACTGGGGCACCTGGGTGGCTCAGTAGGTTAAAGCCTCTGCCTTCGGTTCAGGTTATGAAAAGTTAATATTTTTAAATGAATTGGAACACAGATTTCAAAGATTAATAAAGACTTCATTGGGATGAAAATGGGGCAGGCCCCAGGAAAATTGCGCTTCTCAGCTCTTCTATTTAGATATAAAACTATCTAGTAGAGAAAATGGGCTTTTTGAAGGTGAATGTGATGGATATAGGAATTACACTCTGCTGGTTGCTTTCCCCGAGGACTCTTACCAGCCGCTGTCCACTATAAAGGCAAATGTATTCAGCTTTCATCCTTAGGACTTAGCACAGTGGCAGGTATATAGGGTCTCAAGAAGTTAGATGAACACACATGTTGGGAGTGTCCTGATAAATGCCTATTGTATCTGGCTTAATTTTTAAAAAATACTTTACTCATTTATTTGACGGAGAGAAAGAGAGAGAAGTAGGAATACAAGAGTGGGAGAGGGAGAAGCAGGTTTCCCACGAAGCAGGGAGCCCAATGTGGGGCTCGATCCCAGGACCCTGGGATCACAACCTGTTTCGAAGCCAGGCGCTTCATGACAGAGCCAGCCGGGCACCCCCCTAACCCCTGTATCCAGCTTAATTATTAATCATGCCCTTTTCACTATCAAAAGCTTTTCAGTTTGGAAAATTAGTTACAGCCATCCCATCGAAAAGAGGCAGTGTTTGTTGAGCCTTATTTTTATCAACATTCTTTTTGGCATTGCAAAGTGACCCAAGCCAATTTGATCTTCATAGTCATTCAACCCTTTTGGCAGGTATTAGTAGCCTCTAACAATAAGAGTCATATCTCCTTGTAACCTGGCTGCCACGTCTGCATATTATCTAGAAAAGGAAATCTGAAGATAGAATTCTGTTATTTATACAAACAAATGTGACCAGCAGTCACAAAAGCATCTATCCAGGTGTACAGCCTATTCTGGGAGGCTCTGTGAAGTCCAGCTCATGGTCCCTCAGGCATCGGAACGAGCACCTTACACCAAATGGTGACCCGGAGCAGAGATGATGGTGCTCTAATGGCAGGATCATCAGCTTTCTGGTCAGCGAAGCCGGCTGAATTCCTGGTTAAGTTGTGGGGACCAGAAACAAATGAGTCCTGGAAATAGAACACCTTTCAAAGGATATTTTTGATTTCTCCGTATTTATAAGTCCTTTTGTAGAGGTACCTGTTCTATATTTCTAGACAGACCATACATCTTTAGCACCACTCAGTTCAACACTGAAGCATTTCTAACTTCCCTCATGCTAGGTAATGAACTCTCTAATGTAGGTTCAGAGAGCTTCGTTTGAATGCTTGTCATCTCTGGAGTACAGACTCCAGAAGAGGGTCTTTCAAACACTGAAGAACAGTGATGTGCTCCTGCTCCCTGAGTATATACTACAGTACAACATATACAGTAAAACATATACATACACATCATACTTGTGTTTTCAAGTATCCAAGTATTTAGAATTAAATCACAGCAGCGTTTGGGTGGCTCAGTGGGTTAAGCATCTACTTCTTCATCTTAGCTCAGGTCTTAATCACAGGGCCATGAATTCAAGCCCCACACTGGGATCCACACTGGACTTGAGCCTACTTTAAAAAATAAATAAATAAATAAAGGAGAACCTCCTTGTTAAGTTAAATTACAGACAATATACTTGATAGGTGTTCTGCATTACATATTCAAATACTCAGCATGGACCATTGAAACAGCAATAAAAGTGACCCTCGGTGGGTCAACACTGACCTCCCACTCTCCTGTCCTGCATTTTTTGCAAGGAGCAGAAGCCCAGCGTTACAAGCCTTGGGCAAAATGGAGTCTTAAGCAACACACATGAACCGTGTGTGCTAAATCATAAAGAGAGAGTGGAAGGGACTAGGGCAAACACTTTCTAGAACTCTGTTCCTCCCAGAATTCTCCCTTACATGGTGTTCTCTCTACAATTCTCCTGTCTCTCCCTTGTAGCCGCTTGGTATAGTAAATGGGACATAGATATATTTCCCACTCCCTTTTGGATGTCAGACAAAATCTGAATGGAACCAAATGAAGGGAAACAGAGGGAGGCCGGTGCTTTTGGAAGGAATTAAGGATGCCTTTCTATTTTTTTTTTTTTTTGTACCTTTCCTTACCTCTTTCTCTAGAAATTAAAAATAAGCTTGTGAGCCTCATAAGGACCTTGGCAAAAGACAAACAGGAGCAGGCTCTTTTCAACCGCATTAAATCTAGACCTTAAGGTAAAAGAGGAAAACAAGCCACCAAAATTCACGTTGACTTAAGAATGGAAAATAAGGCCAAAGGCCAGGAGGGGTTCAGAGTCAGATGTCTAGAGTGCAGGCAGTTTTAAATATGTCTGGAGAATTCTTCAGAATTCTGGCAAGGAAGGCCACACAGAGGTTGTCAAATCCAAGTCTGCACCTATAATCTGGTGTTGCACCACACACACTTTAGACTCTTGTGACACTCATTCCTGTCAATGATTAATAATTCTTGTCATTTAAAATTTGAGCAAGAGTTATGACAAAGCAGAAAGGAGAAATATAAGTTGGTATAACTGTTGATGAAACTCGAGTACAAAATGATACAAACGCCTCGATTACAGCACCACTGTATTTGTTAAAAAAATGATTAGATGGGTAATATCAGCTTCCAGAAGATACCCCTCTAATCATGCATTAATAGCCTCCAGGCTCAAGTGTACTTAAGAGATAAAGCACTATATTGTTGAGTCATCTAGATTTCTAGTAGAAAAGTCTTCCTGATCCCAGATGTCATTGTGCTGACAGGCCCCAGAATCATTTTCTTGGACTGTTCCCTTCATTCATTTTATTCTGCACTGCTTAGGAAAACAGAGTACTGTTCACATGATCTCTGAGAACAGAACAGGCTCGGAAAAAGAGTTCAGAAATATTCTGATGGTGTTCGTTTTAATACCATAGCTGAAGCCTTGTTCCTTTTCCCTTTGAATCTCTCACATAATCAACAAGATGCATTTAGAACTAATTATACAAATACCACTTTAAGCCCCATTGTATTCTCCAATAGCCTTCAATTAAGTGCAATGGCACTCTGTTTGAAAGAGAGATTTGCACTGCCTCAAAATCTCCAGTTGGAAAGACAATGTGCCTGTCCAGAGAGTCCATGCTACACACCAAATACTAATGCTTTCAGAGAAAATTTTGCAAACATTTGTCATTAAATTAAGTAATTAAAAGCACTTCCTGGGTATTTTAGAAATATTTGATGATGACAGGTGCATATTGATACTTATTACATTTAATCTACATTGATTAGCAACATTTTACTAAATAAAATTCATTTCAATAAAAAAATCATCCAATTTTTGGATACAGAATCATTGTAAAATTAATTAAGGAAACATGAATAATTTTTCCTCAGAAACCTATCAACAAGGGAAGTGGCAAAGATGAATTAAGGCATTCCTTATGAGCCAGCATTTTCTCTGTGTAGGAAAACCCAGGATAGTACAGTTTTCTGCCCCTACTTTAATTGGAACTCGCGCATTATTTATTCAACAAATATTGATTAAGCACTACTGCTGGGTCTATCCAAGTCTAACTCCCAGAATTCAGTTTGATGATGGCTTAAGGCATTTCCTGAGTATATGAATGACTCTTACTACCTCTGAGGGAAACTGAGTCATGCCCAAACATTCACATTCTGAGCAAATTCTGCAGCTAAAAAAAAAAAGTGAGAGGGAAGCAACTCCAGAAGCAAGGCATAGGGAAAGCCAACTAGAAGACAAAATGGATTCTCTCTTGTCCTTCCATTCCCAGGAAAATCCTCTCATTCAGAAGATGAAATGGAGATGAGAAAGGGATAGAACAATAACTGTGAGAAGAAACCCAATCTTGGGGCGCCTGGGTGGCTCAGTGGGTTAAGCATTTGCCTTCCGCTCAGGTCATGATCTCAGGGTCCTGGGAATGAGCCCTACATCGGGCTCTCTGCTCAGCAGGGAGCCTGCTTCCCCCCTCTCTCTCTGTGCCTGCCTCTCTGCCTACTTGTGATCTCTCTGCCAAATAAATAAATAAAATTAAAAAAAAAAAACAAAACCCAATCTTGCCTGAATCTCCACAATGATAGAGGAGTATCATCATTGAAAGGGGATCCAGGAACTTCGAACAACCCATGTGCACAGGCTGTATGGTGAGGTGAAATTGCTAGAAACCTTGTTTTTAAATTTTCATTCAAGGATGTGAGCCATCCAAATCAGAATAAAGAACTTGAGGAAGAGGAAATGTAAAATTTAAGACAAAGTTGAAAATTATGCAAATAATTATTGCCAGTGTTAAGAAATGGTTTTCGAAGAAGATACATAATGAAAGACATAATAGTCTAAATCTAAAATTCCAAATTATATGAACAAATTCAAGGAAATGAGAGGGAGAAGGTAAATGTGTACTTAAATGTTCAGCTTTCTTAAGGAGAAGCCAGTAGAAACTGCTTACTTGTTGAAGTTCATAGTGAAATATATTTGTAACTATCCTTAAATTTCCCCAGCAATAGGTGTAAAACTTCGAAGTAACTAGTAAAAAAGGAAAAACTTAAATGAAGTAAATGTGATCAATTCTCAAAGACAGAAAGGGTTATGTACATTAGTTTCATTTTTGATAAAATTATAGAGAGATGAAATATACAAAGTTGTTACTAGTGATACTAATCTCCCATCTTTAATGGGGTTTTATTGGAAACACTTAACTCTACCAGAAAGTACTACAAGGTTGGCTTTTAGAATATTTTACAATCCTGTCACTTAGCATAGGCATGTTCTGTGAATATTAATAGCTTGATTCCAAGTTGTTCATCAGCAGTGACCTTCAAGCATGCTATGTACCCTTTGCAAAGCTTGATTTAGAGAAAGAGATCTTATAGCTGAGAGTCTAATTTCCTCCTTACAATATATAAATGAGAAAACTAGAGGGAATGAGGAAGGGCTTGGTCTGTTCTATGGATCATACATTTAGTACTGAATGCTTCTTAATTTAATGATAACCATCAAGACACTTGAATCTGATGTTTCTCCAAAATGACATCACCAGAAAAAAATTATCCTTCTATATAGCATGGTTTTTATACAATTGTAGTGATTGGCCCTTGAGATTTTATTAGAGGCACAAAGAAATAGACCAAAGGAGCACAGCAGAAATTCAAGAAGCAGATTCTCAGGTACATGGACACATATCATTCCTTAGCAGTATTATTACAAATCAGTAGGGGAAAAATTCACTGTTCAGTATCTAGTCTTGAGACATTTTATTATTAATCTGTAAAAAATTATCCCTATTTCATATCATACTAAAAATTACAGAAATATAGAAGAAAAGACAAGAAAATATCTTAACTTGGATTTGGGAAAATTTCTTAAAAATAATTTCTTTCTTTTTTTTTTTTAAGATCTTATTTATTTATCAGAGAGAGAGAGGGGGAGAGAGCGAGCACAGGCAGACAGAATGGCAGGCAGAGGCAGAGGGAGAAGCAGCCTCCCTGCTCAGCAAGGAGCCCGATGTGGGACTCGATCCCAGGATGCTGGGATCATGACCTGAGCCGAAGGCAGCTGCTTAACCAACTGAGCCACCCAGGCGTCCCTTAAAAATAATTTCTTAAACAAAAATACAAACCATAAAAGAAAAGATTGGTAAATTTGACAACTTTAAAAACTCAGGTATGACAACCCGTAAAGGAAAAGATATGAATTTAGAGATTTAGAGAAGATATTTACAAGCCATATAAAAATTATTTATGGGGCGCCTGGGTGGCTCAGTGGGTTAAAGCCTCTGCCTTCGGCTCAGGTCATGGGATAGAGCCCTGTATCGGGCTCTCTGCCCAGCAGGGAACCTGCTTCCTCCTCTCTCTCTCTGCCTGCTTCTCTGCCTACTTGTGATCTCTGTCTGTCAAATAATTAAATAAAATCTTTAAAAAAAAAACTATTTATATTCAGAATACATAAGGAGCTCTGACAAAAAATCAGAAAAAGATAAAAAACCCAGTCAAAAAATGGACAAAGGCTACATACAGACAATTCACAAATGGTAATTCTGAATGGCCAATAAGTATATTACTAGCAACGCTCAAGTTCATTAATAATTAAAATGCTAATTAAAATCAGAAGATATTTATTTATAACCCATTTAGATTGACATACATTTCCAAAGCCTAACTTTTTCAGTTTGGGGTGAGAAATTACAACAGCAAGGACTCTCATTGATGACAAGAATGTACAACTGAGGTCCATCTTTGAAGACCAATCCAACAAACCAACAATATCTAGCAAAGTTCAAGATGCCTGTACCCTATGGAGTAGGAAATCTGATCTAGATACCTTAAAGAAACTCTTACAGGTATGTAAGGACATATATACAGGAAAAATAATTTCAGTACCAACAGGAGAATAGGTAAATAAATTATGGTATATTTGCACAAATTATATAGCCATGAGATATGAACAGAGTAGCATGTACTAATATGAATAAATCTCGAACACAATGCTCAATGTATAATGTGAAGAAGTATATAGTATATTATAAGCCTCTATATTTTTACATGCATGAAATACTATATAGTTTTATAGGCAAAAAAAGAATAAAAACTTTCATTTTGAGTACAGCAAGCAAGCAACTGGGATCCCTTTTAGGTGTGCTCCACAGTCACTCTTTGAAGCACGAGGTTGACTCAAAGTTCAAGATGGGTCTTATATTAACAAAAATTTCCTTGGAGAGAATTTATATCCCATGCGGATATATTTTTTTAAAGGTTTTATTTATTCACTTGACAGAGGGAGAGAGAGATCACAAGCAGGCAGAGAGGCAGGCAGAGAGAGTGGGGGAATCAGGCACCCCGCTGAGCAGAGAGCCCGACGGGGGACTCAACCCCAGGACCCCGAGATCATGACCCAAGCCAAAGGTAGAGGATTAACCCACTGAGCCACCCAGGCACCCCTCCATATGGTTTAAATAAATCACCTTCCTTTAAATGTGCAAAATAACCCTGCACATTGAATCATGGCACTTATTGGCGCAAGTAACCTGGTAGAGGCTGCATCTGGAAAGCCAGAGGAAGGACAAGAAGATCATCAGTGGACTAACTGTAGAAGCCCACACTCCGCGTGAGTAGGGTTGCAAGATTCAGCAAATAAAAATGCAGAACTCTCGGTTGAGGTTGTATTTCAGATAAACAAATGATTTTCTACTATCAATGTATCCTAACATAAAGGTACTCTCCTAACTCAGAAATTCACTCTCTAAGCATGGCAATTTCTTTCACGAAGTAACCAGGGATAGCAAAGAAGAAACAAAGAGAGAAAGAAAAAAAACAGGACTTGGTCGTCTAACAGGGCTGCATTTGAACCGCAGGTCTCTAGCTCGGTGACTCGGAGCCAAACGCAGAGATCCATTTCCTCAGTTCTTAAGGAAGGATAATATTTATCTTACAAGAGTAACTGGATATGGCGCGTGTGAGTACCTACCTGGCTCACAGTAGTTACTCAGTACGTAACTTTAAAAGACCAATTGAACAATTATTAAATGCTTATTAGAACAGTCCCTTTACTTGGCTTTGGGGCTGTAAAGATGAATTAGAAATGATTTCTTGTTGCAAAAGAGCTCAGTTTTTTTGTGGAAGACATTGACAAAGCACACAAGCAAACAATCACAACACAGCATACTATGTTCTGTAACTGAGCTGTGTGCAAAAGATTTCTCCCTCTTCACTCGTTAAAATCCAACCCTGTCTTTGAGGTCTAATGCACAAGGCATGTCTTTCTCAATGTGTCACTCATTCTCCCAGGTCAGAATTAGTCTCTCCGTCTTCTATTTGACCAAGCGAGTTCACTTAGATCACTGTTGTGGAATCTAAAGTTCATGGCCTTAGACTATAATTACTCCCCTTTCCGGTCACCTGCCCTAGATCGTGGGCTGAAACATACTTTATTCATTTTTACATCACCCCTATACACAGCATATGGTATGTGTTCAGTAAATGCTTGTGTTGCCTTTCCAAATGGAACTAGGCTACTATTTCTATGAATGCAAATGAACAGTCATGTAACAAAATCCTTTCTCAGGCAATTGCCTGTGGTTTGGAATCCAACGGACACATGAAAATTTGACACACATTTTTTTGTATTAAGTGACCCAGAATGAGCAATACGATACACTCCAGGGTAGAAGAAGATATGGAGTATGTATTGTGAACAAAAATAAAGTTGCAGAGCAATATATAAAATATGATTTAATTTTTAAAATGCCAGAATTATTATATATGTTAGGTCATATATAGAAAAAAAAACTCAAAAAATATATGCTAAACTACTATTGCTGGGATTAAAATCATGGAAAATTTACTTTTTCTAAACTATGGAATTCTGCAGTATTTAAATGTTTTACAATGAGCATTGTTAATTTATTAAGGAGAAAATAATAATTTTAAAAATTGCCCCAAGGACGCCTGTCATTGACTGTTTTGCCCATTTTTGTTTTCATGTCAAAAATTTTTATTTTGCTTAGAATACAAATTAAGACTTTTCCTAAAATAAATAAGTGGCAGTAATTCTGGTTTTAAAACGAAAAACCAAACGCATCCCCTGCCTTTCTTCCCTTCTGTATTAGGGACCCAAAAGAAACAGCAACCTTGGATCATGACTCCAGGTCTCATAAAAGGCAAAAAACAGACAAAATTATTTCCCACTTTTTTCCCCCCTGTCCTCGTTAGTCTGACATACTTAAGCGCTTCATTTTTTGGTCCGATCTTCTTCCCTGTTAGCTGGGGAAAAGTCTTGCGTGCTGCACATCAGCAGTCAAGTGGAAGCCGGGGAAGTGCGGTGTTGATTTAGCAAAGGGATGAGGGAAGCAGGCACTTCAGTATTTCCCTGCCTCCCCTGGGAAGGTTGAGGGAGAACTTAATTCAACCTTAAGTGGTGTAATTATCCCGAGACGACGCCCGGTTAACAGCACTGATGGCAGGGAGCTGGCCGCGTCTCTCTCCCGCCTCCTCCGTGAAGGCGCTGACCGCGGTTCAGGACCGAGGGCAGGGGCGCAAGCATGGGGCTGGGAAACGGAACATGCTTCCCGAGCTGGTGGGGAAATTAAAAACTGCCCCAGAACGATCATTCAAGGGCTCTTTTCAATACTTAAGGTACTGCTGAGGAAGTAAAAAAAAAAAAAAGGAAACATATCTTCCCTTGAAATGTCCTTGAATGTTCATGTTTAATTTTATTTTGGGAACCTCTTGATCTTGGGACAGCTGCGAAGACAGAGCTTTCCTTTCCTCGCTTCCTGGGGGGGGGAGCTCAGCGAGCGAGCGCGAACCAGAGCGGAGATGAGCAGCCGCCTCCACTCCTGATTAGGATCGGGGAGAATCAACATTGCAGAGACGGAGCTCCTTCCTACAGAAAACGCCAGGGGAATAAATAGAAGAGAGACACGAAACTTTCGGCAGTGTTAGAGGCTTGCTGGGTGGTGGCAGTTCTCCCACGCATGCACCGAGTGTTCCGGCACTCTTGCCTTCTTTTATTCCTTTATTCATCCGTTTTTCTTCATGACTAGGTATTAGGTGTTCACAATGTCCCAAGCACTGCTCAGGACCCATGACACCATGTCTCGGATGCTTCACATCCAGGATCGCTGAGAAGTGGCATTCTGCTTCCACTCAGGTGACCTCGGAGAAGGGACATGACGACTTCTCTTCCCTTCATCCTGGCTGCGGCTCTGCTTACTGTCCGCATCAGGCCGGGCTTTGGATAGAATGAGTCTTTTACTAGCTACTTTAATCTGCACAAACTGATTCAACAGCGGTGAGGGCTGTACATGCATTAGGACTCAGTAACTATTTTGAACCATACGTTCAGGTTTTGTCCTACAAAAAAAAATTAATAAACCATTGAAGGCAGTGGTTTATCAATGTCTCTGGACGTTAGAATCACCTGGACGTTTCTTTAAAATCCTGACGCTCAGGCTGCATCCACATTACATAAATGAGAATCTCTGGATAGGAAACTAAGCATCAGTGGTTTTTTTGGTTTGAGGTGTGTGTTTGTTTTTCACAACTCCTCCAGGGATTCCAATGTGCAGCCAAACTTGAGAACCAAAGATTTAATGAAACTTGGGACAACTACGTCTTTGCACCTGGGATTTAGTTTTCCTTATGCTCTAGGTGTGTGTTTGTTTGCTATATTTCTGATGGCTAGGATGCTGGAAATTTCACTCTGTGTCTATTGGACTGTCATTTTCTAAAGATCACCGATATTTAGAAATAATTATTGGAACTTACAGTGGTACAGCCACTCCATGCTAGGAAATGCCAAGCTTTAAGACCTCCAAATGAGGGTAGGTCCTCAGAAACTCTACAAGAGGCATTCCAAAGCATTTATAGAAATTTAAGGTGCAAACCTCCTAAGTACTTAGCTAGGGATAAGGGTGTAGCAACTACATATGTACAGAAAGAAGCTAGTCACTTTCAGTCACCCTTCCTTCAAGTCTTCCTCTATTCCTTTTCCTGAACTCTCTTGCAATACTAAAAAGGTAACCGAAAGAGCAGGAGAGCAAATAATTGAATGCTATACTTAAAGATTATTTAGAATATGTGGCGGAAGCAGTTCAGAAATCCTTAAAAGTCTAATTCTCCCTTTTACGAACCTAGATTTATTTCTTAGTGTCTTTATTTTCAAAAGCCAAAGTTATATACCTACCTCAAACATTACAGCCGAACAATCTACATCAGGCCAAACACAAATGACCTAATGTAACCAAATCACTTTTAGATATGAAAGTGAAGGATTACATTTGATTTTATACAAAATAACCACCTGGATAAAAGGTGAAGTCAATGTTGGAAGCAGCAGAGGTCTCTACAAAAAAATATAGAAACTCCAGCAAAAAATATCACATAAAATGTTGTTTGCACACAAGTTGAGCATTGTTGGAACTCTATCCTGGTTTTTACCATCAAGTAATCAAGCTTATCATTCTCAGAAGATTTTAGCACTTCATTGGATTTTTAATTATGAGATATTTTATACAGTATAAATAATAAAACTCATACATTCATCATCTCACACAAGAAATAACACATTACAACTATAATTATATCCCTTTATCTACCTACTCCAGACCCAATTTGTCCTCTCCCCTTCTCACAAAGAAAATTTCTATCTTAAATTTGGGGGTTTGTCACTTTCATTAGTATCATACTTTTATTCTGTTTAGGCCATAAAAAATATGTAATACTGTTTTGCACATTTAAGCCATACAAATGGAATCCTATACTATGTATAGCTTCTACAACTTGCTTTTTATCTTTCTCTGTAATGTTTGTGAGACTCATCTATGTTGATATATGTACCATTTTATTCATTTTTGCTTCTAGAGAATATTCCATTGGATGCATTATATCAGTACTTCATATTTTTAATGGTTTGTGTTGTCCTCCATTTGTGTTTTTACCTTTTCCACTTTCTAAATTTTTCACTGTACCAATGCTCAGTGCACATTTTCATGCTATGTGGTTGAGTATTCCTAATATATGTACCCAGGACTGGAATTACTGGGCCGTAGGATATATACAACTCCAACTCCGCTAGATATTGGTAAACTGATCTACAAAGTGGTTATCTCATAAATGAGATATTAAATGGGAAATTCTCTTTAGAAAATCCTAACTATCAGATCACTTAAATGAGAATCATAATGAATGGTATTCTCATGATAAAAAACGTCACTGATGCTCCACTGCTAAATTTGGATCTTACACTCTCTGAACCTTTTAAGGAATGGCTGGAGTGTGGATATTTTAAAAAACCCAAAAGGATTTTACAAATAAGTAGGATATTAATTTAAAGTAGCCATGGCCATAGGGATAACATTTATAGAACAGCTTTTGGTGATGAATTATGACTAAGGCAAGTAGGTACAGGATTAGAAATACCCATTCTGTGTATTGGGCATTAAATTTAATGATTGGAATAAACTCCACCAAATGCAAATGCTTTTGCTTTTTTTTTTCTTTTTTTTAAACTCAGAGAAAAAGAAAGGGATAAAACCACCCATGAGTGAAAGTCTGGTTTGTACTGAGTGGGTTTCGAGTCTGATAGGCATCTACTCAGACGATGAAAGTTAAAAGTTAATGGCATGTTTAATTCCTTTTGATTAAAATTGATGTGTATTTCTGGAGTCCGGCATTGTATACCTAAGTCATAGCACAAAACCAGCCCTCAGGTTCACGAGGGAGAAAATTGATCCCTCTGTTTGCTTTTTCATCCTCACTCCAAAAAAATTATTTGTGGAGAACCTTTTACAAATTGTTGTTTATGCAGGCACAGGGAGAGACCTGAGGAGATCTCTGTGGATGCAGAAATTGATATTGAGAAGCACAGACATATTGTTTTCTGGCATGCAGGTATCTACTGTGGTGTCTCCGTGTCCTGGGAAATCTCTTTATTAGAAGGCTGATGTGCTTATTAGCTGATGGAGGAAAAGAAACAGGATGAAAAACTCCAGAAACCAAACAACACAACCATGAAGCTGCTTGTGAAAGCCAGCCTCTAAAGGACCTCCGATGATTCTCGCTTCCTGCTAGTCATACCTTTACCAAGTCCCCTCCCGCAGCGAATAGGCTGACATGAACAACAAATAGTGCATTGAGAAGAAACATGTGTGACTCTCAGGACTAGCTTAAGTCTGTTCTCTTGGATCACTTGCTCTGAAGGAAGTCACCAGCCATTTTGTGAAGACCTTCCAACGGCCATGCAGAGAGACCCACCTGGCAAGCAACTGAGCCCTCCTATCAAGATCCAGCCTCGAGTGGCGCCTGGGTGGCTCAGTGGGTTAAGCCTCTGCCTTCGGCTCAGGTCATGGTCTCAGGGTCCTGGGATCGAGCCCCGCATTGGGCTCTCTCTCGGCAGTGAGCCTGCTTCCCCCTCTCTCTGCCTGCATCTCTGCCTACTTGTGATCTCTCTCTCTGCCAAATAAATAAATAAAATCTTAAAAAAAAAAGAGAGAGATCCAGCCTCGACAAGCTGGCCAGGTGAGCGGAGGGCCTTGGAAATGGAGTCTCCAGCTCCAGCTCCAGCTCCAGCCGAGTCTGTAGGGGACTGCAGCCCGGCTGACGTGACAGACCCCATGAGAGTCTCTGAGCCAGGATCATGCATTTAAGCGGGTCCTGAGTTCCTGACCCATAGAAACTGTACGAAATAGTAAATATTCATTGTCATTTTAGGTTGTTAAGTTTTGAGACAATTCGTTATGCAGCAAGAGATAACAAATACAGCGCTGTAAAGAGGAAATGAGAGCAACTCTCTTTCTTCCTTTCTCCAAAACTTAGTAAATACTTCTGTTTATTTATTTATTTTTTTACTGAAAGAATTAAAATCATTCCCCTGCCAGGATGGGAGTGGGAGACATCTAAGGCACCATCCCTTAGGAAATAACCTAGCATAGCAAAAAGAAAAAATAGCAGCACTTATTCAACAAATATTTACTGAGCATACTCTATGTCAGATACTGTGCTAAGTTAGATAACTTCAACACTAAACAAGAGAGCTATGAATGCTACCTCATGGAATTTACATTGTCATAACCAAGAGGGACAATAATCAAGGAAATAAGTAATTCAAATTCTTCTAAATGCCCTGAGCCCAGTAAATGAAGTATTGCAATTTGTTGAGGGGAGTATGATAGGTCAGGCCTCTTCAAGGAGATGACTTCTAAGCTAAGATTTGAAGGACAGAAAGAAAACCATCATTGAAAGAAAGTTGGGAAGGGCGATCCAGGGAGAGAAAAGAGTGTATCCAAAGGTCCTGAAGTGCAAAGATGGAATGAATGGACTGAGGAAGGCCAGAATTAAGAGAATCCAATGTGTGAGGAGGCGAGTAGCAGGAGATGAGACAGGAGTTGATCCACGTGTTTTCAAAATTCTGGGAAAAACACATCGTTGTGAGGAGACCATAAAAATGATTTCACTCACATACAAGGCCTAATTCAGATAGTCGTTCTCCTTCCTTAAAGAAATATTTACAATTTGATAGAAGAAATGAGTTCAGGGGCACCTTTGTGGCTCAGTTGGTTAAGTGTCTGCCTTTGGCTCAGGTCATGATTCCAGGGTCCTGGGATCAAGCCTCAAGTCGGGTTCCTTGCTCAGCAGGGAGTCTGCTTCTCCCTCTCCTGCTCTCCCGGCTGTGCTGTCTTTCCCTATCAAATAAATAAATAAATAAAATCTTTTAAAAAAAAAGAAACAAGTTCAAACCAAACATCAAACTCGAGCACTCTGAGCCTGCGGGTTCCTCATTCCTCCCAGTTCCAACCAAAGGTCTTTCAGGCTCCCTGCTCAGCGGGGGTCTGCTTCTCCATCTGCCTCTCTCTGCAAAAATAAAATAAATAAAATCTTTGGAAAAAGATACCTTGAATTTCTAGACTTGTAATATTGATGTGCGGTATTATGGGTTTTCTTTACAGACACACAATGGCAGAGTCTAGTCTTGAAGCTGGGAAAACATACAAAAATATGAATACATCTCAAAAAAGTACATTGTAGGAAACACCGCAAAGCATATTGGATTTAACAATTATTCCAGACAATAAAGTTTACTTGGCAAGTTTCTGGCACTTCTCAGGGGATTATGTGACTGCTTTGGAGTTTAAAGACCCAGTGTCCTCAGTGTCCAGACTTAAAATTCTGTCTCTGTGTGCGACCTTTCAAACTTGTTTGCCAAAGAAAGAAACTGCAATGTAATATCTTAAAATCACATTGTCACACTGCTGGCTGGCGAGGTGTTGAGGGACCTCATGCTATTTATTTAGTCCAGTCGTAATGCCCTTTCCAGTCCCAAATTCATTCTTGCCTCCAGAAGATTATTGAGATGGAACTTGTGAAATATGCAGCCTATTTCAACAAACAGCAATCGCCTTCTTCCTCTGCGGTTTCCAGGGAAGGAACAAAACTCACTTTTCCAGCCAGGACACAGGCTCTTGTACACTGAAACTGCAAGAATCCTAACTGCCAAAAAGGCACCGAGGGCATTTTCATGCATACAGAGTGGAAGTGTCAGAAGATGCATTTTATGAGGAGTTTAATCTGTGCATTTGAAAGACAATGGCAGGAACTGTCCCATGGGTCCTGCCTCAGGGGCAGACAGTGTTTTCATTCTGTAAAGAATCCCGCCTGATGAGAATCGATACGTGTTGTTGGTCTCGACTACAAATAGTTCATTACAAGCAGAGAAAAGGGCCTCTGCCACCCCATTTGCTTTCTGCCCTGCTGTAATGGCCTCAGCTCTCTCCTATGTCGGAAAAGCCCACAATTACTTGATATAAAAGAATGTATCGGGCAATTCAAAGGCTAGAAATCTCAGGCTGAGACTTATAATGACAAGAGAACAGGTGTCTTGCCTTTTTTTAAGTCCTGGTGTCGGTTTACAGCGGGACAAGCATGCCCTTTGTTCTGTCCGCGCCTCTAGAACTCCTCCAAATGCACGGACTAGGGCTGCTGGTCCCTAGAGAATGTCTAACGTGCCACAGTGTGGCTTCCCTGGAGACATGGATACTCTCCCGAGCCTGAATTAGAAAACCTTGACCAGGACTAGAAGAGACAAATGCATCGTCAGCCACGGGCTATTCCTGTCCCTGCAGTTGCTGCCCATCCTCAAAGTTGGGAGACAGCTACGCTCATGCTATCCGAGGCTCCTAAAACAAGCTTAAAACAGCACCCCTTGACCCTTCAATTCCACTTAATGTCATGCATTCTAGTTTGGAGGATAGTATTACATCTGTCCCTTATTGAATTTTTTATTAAAGTATGACATACATTTGGAAGAGTGACAAATCCTAAGAATACAGCTTGATGAAATATCACAAAATGAATATATTTGTGTAAACACTGGCTTCTTCACTCTCCATCTCTAGCCCACGCTCTTCTCAGGGGTAATGCCATCAGTCAGATTCGCTGGATTTTGAACTTTATATGAATGGAATCATAGAATACATATTGTCTGGTTTTTTTTTTTTAAGTTTTATTTATTTATTTGACAGCCAGAGATCACAAGTAGGCAAAGAGGGAAGCAGAGAGAGAGGGGAAAGCAGGCTCCCTGCTGAGCAGAGAGCCCAATGCGGGGCTCGATCCCAGGACCCTGGGATGCAGACCCGAGCCGAAGGCAGAGGCTTTAACCCACTGAGCCACCCAGGTGCCCCACATATTGTCTTTTGATCCGAGTTCTTTAACTCAGTACCAAATGACACTGATCCGTCTCATTATATATACTTGTATTTTGTCCATTCTTATTGCTGTGTAATATATTATCATATGAATATACCACACTTCACTTTTCCTTTCCACTGTTGGTGGACATGGGAGTTGTTTTGAGCTTTTTGCTATGAATAATGTTACTCAGGATGTTTAGGTACATCTTTATAGGTATACACAGACATTTTTGTAGGATATATGCCTAGGAGTGGAATTGCTAGCTTTTAAGGTATGCACACATTTAGAAATTGTTTTTAATGCTTTTGTCCTAAAAGATACTTTGTACTTTCTTTCCCAGAAAAATATCAACTCCCAGGGCATCCTCTGCCAGTTTCTTCCTGGAGCTCTACTCTCTGTCACAGAATGACAGTGGGCTACGGGGACAATCATTGCCCTTGGCCCTTCTCAGGAGATGACCAAGAGGCATTCCTGAACAAGAGTCTGACCAATCCATGAGTGTTCTCTTGGTGCCACAACCCCTTTCCTTGAGGTAACATCAATGCCCTATGCCCTTCCATGCCACCGTCTGGGATTTTCTGTCCCCTTCATACTCTCCTCTTGCCAGAATCACATACTACAGTATCAGAATTACACAATGAAGCAAGCTCTGAGCAATTTTAATCACTATAAATGTCCTTCCTTGAGAAACCCTATACCCCCTGCCCCTCCAAGGGAAGCAGCATGCTAACCATGTAAAGAATCACGCTGACTTCACTTCCACATGGCTCATCTTCTCTCTCAGAAGACAGGGTTCCAAAGCATGGGTCCTGGATTGCCCTGGAAGTGGCATGACCTCTAACAAGGCAACTCTAAGAGCAGAGGGAGGAAAGTAATACCTGTCTCCTACTTATACAAGGATGGGATTTATTGAGTGTGAAAGAAATAACACTGCTTAAAAACTTAGTGATGAAAGAAGTATAAATATTTTAAAAATTATCTTTATTATCCACTTCAAGTCCCTTAGCTAGCTTTCACTTAAACACCTATCTATCCTAAGAGGAAACAGTTTATGACATTTCAGAACACTTTTGGAGTATCTCGTAATTTCCAGTTGGTAAGTTCTTTCTTTCTTTTTTTTTTTTTAAAGATTTTATTTATTTATTTGACAGAGAGAGATGACAAGCAGGCAGAGAGGCAGGCAGAGAGAGAGGAGGAAGCAAGCTCCCCGCTGAGCAGAGAGCCCGATGCGGGGCTCGATCCCAGGACCCTGAGATCAGACCTGAGCCGAAGGCAGCGGCTTAACCCACTGAGCCACCCAGGTGCCCCAAGTTATTTATTTCTAATGAAATATTTTCACTCATCCCTATTAGTCTCATAATAAGAATAGCTGATGACTCTTCTCTCGCTATGACACTTTACATAATAAAAATTGCTTTTAAGCCATTGCTTTTCCTTCCTTTCAGTAAATAACACCAAAGCTTTCATCTTTTCAGAACAGGTTCTAGCAGTCCATTCCCTACTCATGGCCATACTCCTACTCATGGCCATACTCCAAACTCAAATTTTGGAGTTCCAAACTGTCTTAGGTCATTTAATTATTGGCCAACATAACTGGCCAATTTGCCAACACCAAAACACATAACATTCTTTCATTTATTTATTCATCCATTCAATAACTAGATCATTGTTTTAAGTTTACTGTGTGTAAACCTTGTGATTCAGTTTAGAACAAGAGAGATAAGTCCCTCTCCTCTCCTCTCATGGAGCTCACTTCCTAAACGTATTGGGGGAAAAAAAGTAAAAATACACAACTTATTAAGACCATGAAAAAAATAAATCTAAATGCTGATCTCAAGAATGACTGGGACAGGAGCTACTTAAGATTGCGTGATTGGGGAAAGGTCTTTCTGAAGAGGTTACTCTTGGACTGAAATCTAAATGATCTTGGGAGATGCCATGGAAAGGTGTGTGAAAAGTGTGTGATACAGCAATGACAGGCCCCACATAGGGGACATCACTGAGACCACAGCATGATCTGCAGAGGGAAAGGAGATGTGTGGGGAGATTGGGGATCCAGTCTTGTTCGTTGCCATTAGGAGTACATAGTGCATATCTCATAGGTAATAATTCCATTGGCAAATGGTCATATACCTAAGTTGTTCTCTGGATAATAAGCCCAAGAGTATGATCCTATCACTATTGTATGCATTACTCCACTTTGTGATTCCTGGGATTCCCATGGTCTCTCTGCCATTGGCACTGCAACCTCCTTTTCTATCTTAAAGCCTCTCTTTTTCTGAAACATAATCTTCAGCTGAATCCTTTTTTACAAGCTAAAATTTAATTCTGCCATACTTGAAGAGCTGAGACATAATACACTTAGTTTTTCACATGTAACTAACCCCCCCGCCCCCCAACCCGGCCAATAGGAAGCAGTAGTCAAGAGCTTAGGCTTTAGCTTACATCAAAACCAGGTTCTATTTCTGGAGGGTTTTTTGGACACTTTTAGTGTGTGTAACTAGCATATTACGCCTACCTTCCTGAGTTTTTTTATCTGTAAAATGGAAATTACTTTTTAAAAAAGATTTTATTTATTTATTTGAGGTAGAAAGTGAGTGATAGAGAAAGCAAGGGTGGGGAGGAGAGGCAGAGGGGGAGGGAGGGACAGGCATCTTCCCCCATGCCCCCACCAAGCAGGGATCCAGACCAGGGCTGAATTCTAGGACCCTGGGATCATGGCCTGAGCCAAAGGCAAACACTTTGCTAACTGAGCCACCCAGGCACCCCTGAAAAATGGAAATTAAACACCTACCTCAGAGTTGTTGGAAGGATTGGTGGAGATAATACACATTAACCCCCAAGAGATGGCCATTAATAATGATGCTATTCAAAAAGCAAAAAGCATAGAAATTTGTAGTAAAATGAGAAGTTAGATCTTACTCCATTTATTCTCTCATTTTGTGTTTAAGCCTCTGTGAAGCTAAATTAATTGTCAATGGTCACATAGTCAAAAGTTCACCAAATTTCCCTAGTCAATAGTTTAGTAGAGGAATAATTCAACAAGTCATAACTTGCTTTAGCTTTGAGATTGGACTTTATGAACTACATAATCATTATTTGAATAAATCACGAAAACATTCTGATACCTGATGTGGCAAATTATTATTGGAATACTGTGTGGCTTAATAAATCTTATTTTTTAGGACTTGAGAGATTCAGACCCATGAATTCTACTTTTTATTCTATTTGGTAAGTGGAAAAAGTCAATAAGAAGATATGGTTTTTATATAAAGTATATCTACCAGATGTGGATTGTAATTTGTAGACAAAGCTCCAAAAGAAAATAAATTGTAGGTTATAGCCTAGCTCTGGTAGGCAAATTATTGGGCATAGTGGATATGTCAACTAAGGATGAAAATCTAGAGAAGTAGCTGTTCTGGCATGGAATTATATGAAACCCACTTATTTCAAGTGCCTCTCATTGGCAAGTTTTCATATAGTTATCACACAGACATGAACTGAGCTGTGTAAGTGCGACAGAAGTTTAGTCTAAGTCCTAAACCTTAAGTGTAAATTCAACAAGTAGACTTTTACGTGAACTCTGCTTGTTGTACTTCTATTTGACCTTTACCATTGGCTTTAAAATAATTTTATTGTAAAAAAGATCTTTATTGTTTATTTATTATGTAAGTAAACTTCAATCACAGAAGAAAAATAGGAAATTCATCTATAATTTTACACTAAAAATAACTATTAATATCTTGCCATCTACACACACACACACACACACACATTCTTCACATATCTAAGTTAATTCTTATTTTATCTAGAGAGATATATCAGTGAAATTGACACAAACTTTTTAAATGTAACATACTGAAAAGTGATTATTACAAATGAAAAAAATTTCATATGAAGAACTTCAAATTTTCACAATTATTGTTTATTACACCTAATTAATCAACAACCCCTTTTTTTCAGGAATGTATAAGGGAGTTATGGCAACAAATTCCATTCTAATTCAATAAGATTTAGTTCCAATATTTACAGAAATACAAAACAAGTGCCTATGTTTCTTAAGAAATTATATCTGCAAGGAACACACATAATAAATTCAGTTACTTGAGCAAAATTGGAGGTGAAAAACAGGGCTAAATACCCCTTAAAAGACACATGGTATCAGATTGGATAAAAAGCAAGACCCATCAATATGCTGTTGGTAAGAGACTTATTTTAGACCCAAAGACACCGCCGAATTGAAAGTGAGAGGGTGGAAATCCATTTATCATATTAACAGACATCAAAAAAAAAGCTGGGGTAGGAATCCTCATATTGGACGAATTATACTTTAAGCCAAAGACTGTAATAAAAGATGAGGAAAGACAATATATCATAATTAAAGAGTCTCTCCTACCAGACGATCTAACAATTGTAAATATTTATGTCCCTAACATGGAAGCAGCCAATTACATAAGCTAATAAACAACAAAATTAAAGAAACACATAGATAATAACACAAGAATAGTAGGAGACTTTAACAGCCCCCTCACTGCAATGGACAGATCATCTAAGCAGATCAAAAAGAACACAAGGGTTTTGAATGACACACTGGACTTCACAAATATATTCAGAGCATTCCATTCCAAAGCAGCAGTATACACATTCTTTTTGAGTGCACATGGAACATTCTCCAGAATAGATCACATCCTGGGTCACAAATCAGGTCTCCATCAGTACTAAAAAAGCAGGATCGTTCTCTGCATATTTTTAGACCACAATGCTTTGAAACTTGAATGCAATCACAAGAAGAAATTTGGAAAGAATTCAAATACATAGAGGATAAAAAGCATCTTAGTAAAAAATGAATGGGTCAGCCAAGAAATTGAAGAAGAATTAAACAAATTCATGGAAACTAATGAAAATGAAAACATAACTGTTCAAAACCTTTGGGATGCAGCAAAGGTGATCCTTTCTCAAGAAACAAAAAAGTTCTCAAATACACAATCTAACCTTACAACTAAAGGAGTTGGAGAAAGAGCAGCAAATAAAGACTAAACCCAGCAGGAGAAGAGAAATAATAAGGACTAGAGCAGAAATCAATGAAATAGAAACCAAAAGAATAGTAAAACAGATCAGTGAAACTAGGAGCTGGTTCTTTGAAAGAATTAATTAGATTAATAAACCCCTGGCCTGACTTATCAAAAAGACAAGAGATCACAACCAAATAATTATAAATAATTATAAGCACATATTATGAGCAACTATATGACAACAAATTAGGCAATCCAGAAGAAATGGATGCGTTCCTAAAGATCTATAAACTACCAAAACTGAACCAGGAAGAAACAGAAAACCTGAACAGACCCATAACCAACAAGGAAATTGAAGCAGTAATCAAAAAATCTCCCAACAAACAAGGATGGAATGATTTCCCAGGGAAATTCAAACAAACATTTAAAGAATTAACACCTATTCTTCGGAAGCTGTGTCAAAAATTAGAAATGAAAGGAAAACTTCCAAACTCTTTCTATTAGCCAGCCTTACCTTGAAGCGAAAATCAGACACAGACCCCAAAAAAAGAATTACAGACCAATGTCCCTGATTAACATGGATGCAAAAATGCTCAGTAGGATACTTGCCACTAGGTCCCAACAGTACATTAAAAGGAGTATTCACCACCACCAAGTGGGACTTATTCCTGGGCTTCAACATCTGCAAACTAATCAATGTGTCATATCACATAAATAAAAGAAAGGACAAAACCACCTGAACCTCTCAATAGATGCAGAAAAAAACATTTGACAAAGTACAGCATCCTTTCTTGATTAAAACTCTTCACAGTTTAGGGATAGAGGGAACATACCTCAATATCATAAGAGCCATGTATGAAAAGCCCACAGCAAATATCATTCTCAATGGAGAATAACTGAGACACTTTCTTCTAAAGTCAGGAACATGACAGGGATGTCTCCTATCATCACTGTTGTTCAACATAATACTAGAAGTCCTAGCCTCAGCAATCAGACAACAAAAAAGAAAAAAATGTATCCAAATCAGCAAAGAAGTCAAACTCTCACTCTTCACAGATGACATGACACTCTATGTGGAAAACCCAAAAGACACCACCTAAAATTTCTGGAACGCATACAGCAATTCAGCAACGTGGCAAGATATAAAATCAATGCACATAAATCAGTTGCATTTCTATATACCAACAACAAAACAGAAGAACAAGAAATTCAGGAGTCAATCCTTTTTAAAATTGCACCAAAAACTGTAAGATACCTGGGAATAAACTAACCAAAAAGGCAAAGGATCTGTGCTCAGAAAACTATAGAACACTCATAAAAGAAATTGAGGAAGACACAAAGAAATGGAAAAACTTTCCACACTCATGGATTGGAAGAACAAATATTGTTAAAATGTCTCTGCTACCTAGAGCAATTTATACATTCAATACCATCCCTATCAAAATACCCTCAACTGTTTTCACAGAGCTAGAACAGATAATCCTAAAATTTGAATGGAACCAGGAAAGACTCCAGATAGCCAAAGAAATTTTGAAAAAGAAAACCAAAGCTGGTGGCATCACAATGCCAGACTTCAAGCTCTATTACAAAGCTGTCATCATCAAGACGGTATGGTACTGGCACAAAAATAGACACATAGATCAACGGAACAGAATAAAGAACCCAGAAATGGACCCTCCACTTTATGGTCAACTAATCTTTGACAAAACAGGAAAGAATATCCAATGGAAAAAAGACAGTCTCAGTTGATGAGATGATGAGTCTCATTTGTTGAAATGGTGTTGGGAAAATTGGACAGCCACATGTAGAAGAATGAAACTGGACTATTTTCTTACACCATACACAAAAATGGAATAAAATAAAAGTGATATATGGAAAGCCCACAGCAAATAGCATTTTCAATGAATGAAAGACCTAAATGAAATGAATGAATGAAAACACCTAAATGAAATGAATGAAAGACCTAAATGTGAGACAGGAATCCATCAAAATCCTCGAGAAGAACACGGGCAACAACCTCTGTGACTTCGGCAGTGGCAACTTCTTGCTAGCTACGTCTCCAAAGGCAAGGGAAACAAAGGCAAAAATAAAAGTGAACTATTGGGATTTCATCAAGATAAAAAGTTTTTACACAGCGAAGGAAACAGTCAACAAAACCAAAAGTCAACTGACAGAATGGAGGAGGTATTTGCAAATGTCTTATCAGATAAAGGACAAGTATCCAAAATCTATAAAGAACTCACCAAACTCGACACCCAAAGAACAAATAATCCAATAAAAAAACAGGCAGAAGACATGAACAGACATTTCTCTAAAGGAATCATCCAAACGGACAAAGGACACATGAAAAAAAATACTCAACATCCCTCAGTGTCAGGGAAATACAAATCAAAACCATGATGAGATACCACTTCACCCGAGTCAGAATGGCTAAAATTAACAGGTCAGGAAACAACACATGCTGGTGAGGATGGGGAGAAAGGGGATACCTCTCACACTATTGGTGGGAATGAAAATTGGTGCAGTCACTCTGAAAAACAGTATGGAATAGAACTACCCTATGATTCAGCAATTGCACCATTGGCTATTTACCCCAAAGATACAAATATAGTGATCCGAAGGGGCACCTGAACTCCAGTGTTTATAGCAGCAATGTCCACAATAGCCAAACTATGGAAAAAGCCTAGATATCCATCAGCAAATGAAAGAATAAAGAAGATGTGGTATATATTCACAATGGAATACTACTCAGCCATCAAAAAATGAAATCTTGCCATTTGCAACGATGTCGCTGTACTAGAGGATATTATGCTAAGCAAAACGAGTCAGTCAGAGAAAGACAATTACCATATGATCTCACTCACATGTGTAATTTAAGAAACAAAATAGAGGATCACAGGGGAAGGGAGGGAAAAACAGGATGAAGTCAGAGAGGGAGATGAACCTTAAGAGATTGTTAATCAGAGGAAACAAACTGAGGGCTCCCGAGGGGGTGGGATTTACCTGAAAAATAGAAGTTCCAAGTCAACTCACAGCCCTGATATTGAAATAGAAATTTAAAAATTCTATTAAAATTTGTTGCCAGTTATTCACTTGTCATTTGACACACTTACTTTTCTTAAATCTTGCTTTTCATTGTGGATTCAGATAAAACTCGTTTTATTTAAACAATTATGTGTCATTGTCCAAAATGATCTGTTGATCATAAACCCTGGGAAGCAAACATAACTCAGCCACAACGCTTAGTGTTGTGACGATTAAAGAAATACAGGAGCGGCCGGGTGGCTCAATTGGTTAAGTGTCTGCCTTCGGCTCAGGCCATGATCTCAGAGTCCTGGGATTGAGCCCGACATCAGGCTCCCTGGTCAGCAGAGAGTCTGCTTCTCCCTCTCCTTCTGTCCGCCACTCCCGCTGCTTGTACTCTGAGACATTCTCTCTCTCTGTCAAATAAATAAATAAAATCTTTTAAAATAAATAAATAAAAGATAAAGAAATCTAGCCCAAAGTGGAGTTTACACTTTATTCACCTCTTTCTCTCTAAAACATCAAGGAAGTCCAAGAACTTAGTCCACTACAGCTCATTATAATTTCCTGTCATCTCTTACTCTATAGCACTTCAAAATGCCCAAGTCCACCATCTCTTGGTTTACCCCTGGAGACCTCCACCCTGTCCTGCCATCTTGGTTCTCCAACAGCACTGTGTCCCCCACAGGGAGCTCCCCAAAGCTCTCACCTTCCTTCCTAGTAACCCCCGAGCAGCGAGCAGTGTCATTCTTTGTTAAATTGCATTCCTCACAGCAGCTGATCAGAAGATTTCCTATTTCATCAGAGGACAAATGTTGTGGGGTCAGGGGAAGCCGTGAATCCTCATATATTACTATTTTTCACATCACAATTGTAAGCATGCAAAACTCACCTCCTTTGATAAATAATGAGAAGCTCTTAGCGTGATCTAATTCTCCAGGGCTATACTTGGTTGCCAGGGAAAGATGTAGATATGTGTGTGCACGCCCATGTGCATACCGATGAGACCGTGTGTCTTGTAGGGTGTGTGTGTCAGTGAACCTGTAAGTCCTTGCAGTGTGTTTGTGTGTGTGTGTGTGTCTATATAAAGTATGTATCCCAGAGATGCACAAATTGGGCACAACTAAGAAAGCAAGGCGAGGAAGAGAGAGTGCCATGAAAGTGAGGACCTGTACCTTCTCTTTCCAGATCCCAAGCCATTTGCAGATATCACCTTTCCACTGCAACACCCTTAGCCATGACCATTTTAGAAAACGTAGTGACATCATTTTCAAATTCATATCCTAAATCTCGACATCATGCTTCATTGTTCTGAGGCATAATAGGAGGTAGTCTTCCTAATCTTTCCCTACTGTCCCTGAATCTACAGTCAGGTTGGATCTTTCTGAAGTTCCCATAACTCCTTTTGTCACCTATCTGAACAGTAGCCAACACAGATACGCATCATACATGCATATAGAATTACATAGATTTTTGTGAATATATTTATACATATGGTACCAAACTATACATCATATTCTGCAACTTGTTATTTTCATGTCTTACAGATCTTTCCATACCAGAATATTTTGGCCAACCTCATTATTACATAGAATTGTATAGGAAAAATACACACATACCATGTCAGTTTTTTTTTTAATATTTTATTTATTTATCTGACAGACTGAGATCACAAGCAGGTAGAGAGGCAGGCAGAGAGAGAAAGGAGGAAGCAGTCCACACGGAGCAGAGAGCCTGATATATGCCTTGATCCCAGGACCCTAGGACCATGACCTGAGCTGAAGGCAGAGGCTTTAACCCACTGAGCCACCCAGGTGCCCCCATACCGTCAGTTTAACCAAATTTATTGACAAGCATTCATGTTGTGAACTTCCTATTAGAAACAATACGGTACTACCATCCTTGTTCAGACTCTAGGTTCATAGGTGTGAATATTTATAGTCAGTGTTTCCTAAATCTAGCTTCACATTTAAAACGTGTAGAGAGCTTTCAAAAATACCACTGCCCATGCTCCCCAGCCCCTATCCCCACTAGACCTAGTTAAATCAGAATATGGGAGTGAGCCCAGGCAGGGGTATTTAATAAAATCTCCCCAAGTAACTTTACTATGCAACCAAGGTGGAAAATCATTACTAATTATGAAGAATTGGAATTGCTGATTTGTAGGGTCTATACATTTTACTTTTCTTTTTTACATTCTACATTTTGAATGCCTTTTGTAAATGGCTAAATAATACACCATTGCAAATTCTGTAATATCATTGCTTCTGCTCTAAGTAAAGTTCTCAGGAAATCTGAAAGTATAAAGCAAGTACCTTCCTTTACAGAGTCTCTTTCTAAGCTGAAATGGCAGCTTCTTTGAAATGCCTACATATAAAGTTAGTGTTCCCCCACCTCACGTCATTACTTTCAAAGCATTGGACTGGTTTTCTTTGTATTACAGGCATAGCTCCGAGATGTTTTTGGTTTGGTTCCAGACACCCAAATAAAGAAGACATCACTACAAGTAAGTCAAATGAATTTTTTCTGTCTCCTGGTGCATATGAAAGTTATGTTTACACTATACTGTAGTCTATTAAATTTCAATGGCCTAATGTCTAAAAAAAAATACATATCTTAATTGGAAAATACTTTATTGTTAAAAAACTGCTAACTATCATCAAAGCTTTCAGCAAGTTGTAATTAGTGAACACAGATCACCATAATAAATATAATCATGAAATATATTCTATTTAATATATAATATATAATACTAATATTACATATTATGTATTACATATAAATATAATAAACATGAAAAGCTAAAAATATTGTGAGAATTATGAAAACATGACACAGAGACACAAAGTAAATGCTGTTGGAAAAAATGGTGCCAGTAGACTTGCTCAACACAGGGTTGCCATAAACCTTCAATTTGTAAAAGAACAAAACAAAACAAAACACACAATATCTGTGAATCACAATAAAGCGAAGCACAGTAGAATGAGTATGTCTGTCCTTGTCACAATGTGCAATCATTTCCTGAGGTTGATCATGGTCTTCTATAGCCCCTAATCTCCAACAGAAGTGCAAGAGAACACTTCTGGGTGTCCTGTTCACCCAGTAATTCTAATGCCTATTATAACAGGACCTAGAGTATAATCAATGTCAATATGTGGAGAATCAATCAGTCCCTGTGGTTGTCCAGTCAGTGGTTAAGCACGTTAGGCTGTGGAAAGGATCAGTAAAATGAAGGAGAAATACTGGTGGTTCTCATTCCCCAGACCTAGCATTTCCAAACATAAAACGAGTATTTCTTTTTCTCTTTATTTATCATTTAATTTAATTTTAGTTCCAGTATAGTTAACATAAAACAAGTATTTTACCTTAGCCAAAAGAACCTACAAACTCGCACTATCCTACAAGAAACAGATAAATGTGTGACAAGCCTTGACCATGTGGTTAAAAAAAAAAACAAAGAAATCAGAAGGTAGACTATGATGAGCCACCTTAGTAATAAAGGCCATCCTCCTGCTTTTTGGAGAACATCTAAAAAAGCTTACACAGCAAGTATTACGGTTAAGCATGAGGAACACTTGGAAGATCTGGGCATGGAGGGCATCAGCTGTCACTGAGAACAGGATTCCTTAGCTGTTCCCTTTCTTTCCCCTTATAAGTAAGCTTTGTCAAATAGTCCTATAAAAAAGGAGGGGCCAAGACAGCAATTTCCTTTTGATCGTGATTATCACATTAAATTGCTCAGGATCATAGTCTCAGAAGGCCTTTAAATTCTTCTTTCTCCACCTATCATTTCTGTGTATAACAAATAACACCTCACCAAACACCATAGACATTATGTCCAATAGTACTAACCATTTTTTAAAAGGACTGTGAACATGTTTGACTTTCCTTCTATATCATACCTGACTAAAACACAAGGAATGTCGACTTAGTGGGAATGAGATCTTACATTTCTTATATTTAAAGTTTCAGGGTGACTTGTTTTTACAGTTTTTAGACTTTTTTTCATTAATATTTTAAAATTTTAGATGGTTCTAGATTTATGGAAAAGCTGAGGGAAGCTCCCATGCACTCCACACCCAGTTTTTCTACTGTTAGCAAGTGTATGGTACACTTGTCACAAGAAGCCAATATTGATACACTACTTTTTTAAAGGATTTTATTTTATTTATTTGACAGACAGATCACAAGTAGGCAGAGAGGCAGGCATTGAGAGAGGAGAAGCAGGCTTCCTGTTGAGCAGAGAACCCAACATGGGGCTCGATCCCAGGACCCTGAGATCATGACCCGAGCCAAAGGCAGAAGCTTTAACCCACACCCAGGTGCCCCTATTGATACACTATTAATAGCATAAAGAAAAGTCCATGCTTTATTCATATTTCTACCTAATGTTCCTTTTTTATTCCAGGCTTCCATCTAGGACACCACATTACATTTACCCATCATGTTACTTTGGGCACCACCTCTAGCCTAAAGGTTTCTCAATCTTTCCTTGCTTTTGATAATCTTGACAATTAAAAGTACTTGTCGGGAATTTTGCAGAATGCTTCTCAATTTAGACTTTATTGATGTTCTTCTAATGATTAGACTAGGTTATGGGTTTGGGGGAGAAACCTGTCAAACACTACCTCCACAACATGATCAAGGTTAATGACAATAGTAATATTATGTCAATACCATATACCCTTGTATAACAAATGAATGGCACCTGTACCTTTGTGAGCTCTACTCTTCAAACAAAAAGTGCAATGCCAACATATCTACTTCTGTGAATTCATAAATCCAAGATATATAATTGATAACACAAAGGGATTTAGATACATAGTAAGATCAAGCCATTTCCCTCTTCATACAAAATAAAGTATTTTTATTTCAATTTTTCTTTTTCCCTTTTTTTTGTTTTTGCTTTGTTTTGATTTTCTCAGAACACAAAAATCCCTTTTACATGTATATCTGTCATAGATTTTAAGGAATTTCTTACATGAAGCGAAGTATTAAAATAGACGTTGAATTAAGGTAAGAGCTTACCCATCACTCAGGAATTGAAGAAAAACCACATTTATCTTTTGATAGTCCAAAGGAAAGCAAATTGGTGGATATATTTCTGCTATTTAATAAAGTATTTCTATTATAAAACATAGCATTATTTTAAAAATTCTAATTATTTACATTTGAAACAAGCAATGTACTTAGAAAAATATGTTTGGATTCTTCCTGACTGTCCTATATGTGAGAAACAAGTACCAGTAGCTAATGTAGGTAATGACTGAGTCCTTGGTGTAAGGCAGCAAAGGAAAGAGCTAACAAAAACAGTTCTTCCGGGGTGCCTGGGTGGCTCAGTCGGTTAAACTGCTGCTTTTGGCTCAGGTCATAATCCCAGGGTCTTGGGATGGAACTCCAAGTCAAGCTCCCTGCTCAGTGGGGAGCCTGGATCTCCCTCTGCTGTTCCCCCTGCTTGTGCTTTCTCCCTCTCCCTCTCTCTCTCTCAAGTAAATACATTTTTTAAAAAATCTTAACAACAACAATAAAAAAAAGCTTCTTCTGGACGTACGTGGATAATATAATCCAGTACAGTATAGTAAGGAGACTGTTCTTGGGGCCAGATGTAACTTAAATAAACTATTGATAATATGAGATTCTAAATGTAACTTAGTTGTAAGAGTGACCTTCTCCAAACTGGGGAATGCTTTTATATCAGACCAAAACAAAATGGAAAATCGATAATAAAGCTATATCTTTAAACACAATATTCAACAATTAAAATATAAATATGTATTTACATATATACACTTACATATGTATGTGTATATAGGTGTATATGTGTGTGTGTATATATATACATCTATGTGTCTATATAGATATGCACCATATGCTCTTATATATCTAGTTATCTAATGTATAAATATGCTCTTTTAAAATCCCAAACTAGCTACTGGGTTTTGGGGGAGGTTTTGTTTTGGCTTATTTTGTATTTTTGGATTTTTTGTTTTTACTAATTAATAACTACTCATGAATTAAATACCCCACACGATAAAAGAACAATGGTTAATCTTATGCTTCTTTAATATGAGAATCTAGCTTTGCAAACTGAGGAACCTAAAGACAGAAAAAGAAAAATTTTCAAGTTACTCACCAAAACTCACACCATATTGATAATTTAAGTCCTTTTCTCCTATATTTCTCTGACCGCTTAGATAAAAAGGATATCTTGTCTCCCTGGTGTGGATAAAAAAAAAAATTCAGGAGATCAGTAATTAGGCTTTATGCCATTTAGGAAGTAAAATAAGTAACAACTTTGATTGACAGTCATTTTACTATTAGAAAAGCTTTTTGGCAAGAAAGTAAATCTTGCTGTCATTCCATTCCATTTCATTTCATTTTTTTCATTATAGAAAGAAAATTAAGTTATATGAAGTAATTTTGAATTATTTTTCTTTAGCATACAGTTAATTACAATTAAAAAGAGAGAGAGAGAGAGAGAGAAGCAGAATTTGTACTCCCTAGAAGGGAAAGCACTTTACTATTTGATGGGCTTTCCTTATACGTCTGCCTTTTATTTTTAAACGCCACCACCACCTCTTTGCTGACCAACAACTTCTTGCAAATTATGGCAAGGGGTGGGGGTGGAGCATGAGCAAAGGAGCTGAGTGAAAGTTGGTGATACTCCCTGCCAAAATTCCAAGTTGAAATCAAATCCTTCAGTCAAGTTTCTTAGGCATGAAAAAAAGAAAAAAGATTTACAACTTCAGCAGAACTGTAATTGTACCAAGAAAAAGTATCAGTCAATCTACTTTACTGTCACCAAAGGATCTGAACCTGACTTGGTCATACTTCTTTCTCCTTTATATATGGAGGTGGGGGGGGGGGGGGAGGCAAGAGGAGTTTAAAAAAAATTGATGAAGCCCTGACCCTTTAGATTCCATTTATAGTCTGAGCCCGAATGCCATCCCCCTTGACTAGCGAACTGTCCAATCCAGCTGCATGTGTCTAGATTCTATTAGGCACTAAGTGAAATATATATGCACGCCCTTACACCGTTTAACACTCTGGGTCCACCTTCAAAACACTGGGCTGTGGATCAACTGAAGCGCCACTCCTCTTCCAAGAATCATTTTGACAGGTTCTTTTGGAGGTGCTCCTTTTCCTTTTTTTTTTTTTTTTTTAACCCATCGTTTTAAACAAAATGGCACCAAAGAAGGACGTGAAGAAACCTGCTGCTGCAGCCGCCCCAGCCCCAGCCCCTGCCCCGGCACCTGCCCCAGCCAAACCCAAAGAAGAAAAAATTGACCTCTCTGCCATTAAGGTAACGAAAGGGGTGAACAGTTTGGTCACTGAAACATCTTTCAACAGTCCGAAACTCTAGGAACTTGCAAAGGGGTATGTTTTTCACCAAGAGAGACAGCGTTACTACATGGGCTGGTAGATTGGAGGAGAAAAGAATCCTGATTAGAAAATAAACTCCAGCGTATAACTTCAGTTAAGTCCCTATGAATACGATATTGTCTACAGAACCTGTATTTGCTCTCATTTTGTGTTCTCTGGTTTTGTTTTGTTTTTTTTCCCTAAATGGTCAGAGCGCAATTTAGGGATAGTAAGTGCAAAGGTGTTTTACCAATACTTAAACCAGCGTTTTGTTTCATTTTGTTTTGTTTGAAATAAAATCTCTGTGGAAACTAGATCCCTTACCTTAATACTGCATCAAAAGGACATTTTTCACCCCTGCTTGTTTCCAAAAGTTTAAAAACAGCTGATGACCCAGTTGTCCTGGCTGCATTTATTGGACAGCTGCTGTATTTCTTCTGAAAAAGAGAAGATTTTTGCAATTCAAGTTAATTCCCCCTTCAGCTTCGCTTAATAAAATTTGATACAACACTAAATTAGATCTCAGTGCAGACAATTATGCACTCAAGTGTTTCAGTGACTATAACTGTCATCTTGTTTATTTATATACAGTATTTAATTCAGAATGTGTGAGCTGCTTCCAAATGAAACTAACCCCCCCCCCCCGCAAATACTATAAAACTTGGTTATATGGCTTTTAGCTTATGTCTCTGAGCTCTTGTATACTGATCTTTAACTAAGGAGAATGTGATTGATTTTTGCATCCACACTTTGCTGTGATCAAAGTTCTCAAATGCCAAAAGATGATCTACTTTTGGGAAAATGACACAGTAGATGTGCCTGTTACCCCTCAGTGTTGTGATCTCTCAAATGTGCACCTTCTCATTCACTGGGGCTGGACTGGTGGATGACAGTTTGAAAATCTTTATCTAATGAATTCTGCCTTACATGGAAAACTAATGGGTAAAAGGACCTATTAGGTGATCTTCTCTCGAAAGCCAAACGTTCTGTACATAATAAATCTAAATTTTGCTAACTTAATACTGTTTAATTGTAAAACCAAAGCTGACCGATAAACAAATGTTTCATTGAGTATTTTAGTATAATCATGGATTTTTAAAAATACTTCTGACCTAAATATTGACTTGGATCACACTTAGATATATTTCATGACATTAAATACATTCATAATTTTTATAACATTCTAGTTAAGTATGAAATTTTATGTTCCAAAGTGGGAGTGGATTATCAAATATTTTATCTTGAGTTTGTAGGTACCTACAGTCACATTTGAAAAAAGTTGATCAGAGAATCTAATATTGGTTAGGAACTATTCCTAATGAATATCCACTTAGGAGAAGAAATGTATATCAGATCTTCTAATAAATGGTTTTCTACCTAAAAGGCTGCATATAATTCATTAAGAGGAAACCAAATTTTTCATCTCCAGCAATTCTAGTTAATGTATCTTTATAGATGCACACTGACTACATTATACAGTGAACGTGATTACGGCCATGACAATAATTCCAATCATCTGTATTATTTGACTCTCCACTCTATCCTAAGATTAGATACATGAATCAGCGTCAAAGCTGTTCCTCTGTATTTACTGTGATTTATAAGACAATATTACCTCTTTGCATCTAGGATTACAAGCATCTGTAATGGGAGAAAAATGTGCCTTCTTAAGAAGAAAAAGAAATTTCCCACTAATGAATATAGGCATTAACTTTCTTCCCTGAAGAAATACTAAATACTATATATATATTTAGTTTGGCAGTAAGAAGTCTCCAAGAAAAGACAAAATATCACTTTTTTAAATACAGAAACTAAACTGATTCGCTGTTCACAGTCAGCAGAGATGCTCTTTTAAAACTTGAAAAATGGGTTTATCCTTTAATCTGTATGCTGAATGAGTTCCAGCATGGCTAATGTAGCTAGCACAACTACACAAAAGAAGAAAACACTCTTAGAATGTCTCTGTAGTGATGAGACCAGTTCATTACAGAATGAGAGATGGGATGGATCCTGATAAGGATGCAAAGTAAAAGGAGCAGTTAAATGAATGTAGAAGAAACAGGAGGAATTTAACCTTTACCGTTCACTCATATGGTTCACCTAATATGGCTCACTCATATGGTTCATATTCACTCATATGGTTCACCTAATAGAGAAAAAACGAAAAGAACAAGATTGAAGTTAACATATTTTTGTAAAGGAATTTACATGCCTTCAATGATTTGCATTCATCAATATGAATTCAGGGCACATTTATAGGTATTATAACCAAAGAATGTGGTACAACTTGAGAACCATATAAAATTTAATTTCATCCCAGTAGGTAACAAGGCTAATTAAAATGTACATTAAAACATTTCATATTATGATGCTTTTAATCACTTAATGATGTTTCTAGATATATTACTTCATATAAGATATAAACTTTTTTCAAGCAGAGAAAATGAATTTTAAAGAAATTAATAGAGCTGTTATATGTGTTCATTAACTTTCTGAAAACTCGATAAAGAAAAAATTTAATTGGATTTTAAGCTTTCTTTTATAAATCATATAAGATTAGAAATTCAGCTGTCCTTTAGAGTTTGAGTAATGCTGAAGTGTAGGGGTGACTATCTTTGCATAGGACTACAATCTCAGGAATAGTAATATTTAATTCCTCAATACTATTCCTAGCTAATATCTGTGCTCCATCATATATACCATGTTTAATAGTCATATATTTAACCATAAACTCTGAACAATCTTTAATATTGTTAATTAGTTTTATCAATTTCTTTAATGTGCTTTCCTACCCACTTTCCTAGAAATTTAGAACATTTAGAACATTTATTCAATTGTTCTAACACAAAAACTTTGATATTCATGGAAGGAATGC
Organism: Mustela lutreola; assembly: GCF_030435805.1. Taxonomy (NCBI): domain Eukaryota; kingdom Metazoa; phylum Chordata; class Mammalia; order Carnivora; family Mustelidae; genus Mustela; species Mustela lutreola. Next base: position 190,237,734 of record NC_081292.1, read on the forward strand.
TTACCTGATGTGCCATGCCCATGGATGTTCTATGAGTATCCTTTCCAAAAACACAAAGACTGCTGATATTTGAACATTAGAGTTGCTGTCCTGGGTGGTTCTAAGCACTCTTCGCTTTCAGAGAGCTGACACTTCCAACCATTATGCCCAGGATAAAGAAAAATGCCTGACAAAATCGCCAGTGTAGGAATTAAAATCCACCATGAGTATAGTTGCAGGTGCAAACACAAGAATTAACACCTGCTGCCCAACACTTCAGCCAAGTGTTGAAATAATGAAAGAAAATAAGTAACGAGATGGCTGTGTGCCTAGTTTTTAAAAGATCTTCAGTGTGTAAGTAAATGTTTTGCATGATGCATGTCTTAGGTGATATGTCAGGATTGCTATGAAGTGATGAGATCTGGAATCGTGTCTTTTCTTATGGTGCTTAAGTTCTAATTCTTGCTGTATTCACTGTAATTCAATCAGGTCATCTCTGACTAGATACTGCAGGCGATATTACAAAAAGTGGTAAAGGTACAGAATGCATTGACAGAAACTCGTCCAATAACAAATCTCAACAATTTACCATACAGTCGGGGAGATTTAAACTTTCAGTTTACTGGGTAATGTGGAAATAGAGCATTCCCACTAAATATATATGTTTACTGATGGATATCCAGTGGAGGCAAATATTCTGTATATATTGCAATACCTGACTTGTTCTGGTCCAGGAATAGGGTTGTCTGTGTTAATCTACAAATTCTTTTTTCTTGGCTCTAACAAGGCTAATACAAACCCAGTCCCACTTTGAAGAATTCTTGGGAAAATCAAGTGAGGTCATGGTCCACGAAAGGCTTTGAAAATTATAAAGTTATTTGTAATATAATAATAAATATTCACTGAGAATTAACTCTGCCTTATTACTTTATTTAATCCTTAAAACATTATATTGAGGGGTACCTGGGTGGCTCAGTGGGTTAAGCCTCTGCCTTTAGCTCAGGTCATGATCCCAGGGTCCTGGGATCCAGTCCAGGACCATCAGGCTCTCTGCTCAGCGGGGAGCCTGCTTCCCCCTATCTCTCTCTGCCTGCTTCTCTGCCTTTTTGTGATCTCTCTGTGTCAAATTAATAAATAAAATCTTTTTTTAAAAAGCCAAATAAACATTATATTGAGGTTGTTTTTAGCCTCATTTTGCAAGAAATGAATGAATGAATAATGAATTTCAGTAATAACTATAACTAGTAATAACTAGTAGGTGATGGAGCTAGGATTTAACCACTCAGGCCAAATCCAGAGTCAACTGTAGTAATCATATCCTAAACCACCTCCTGTTTATGAAGAGAAAGTTACTATTAAGAATGCATGAAGAAAGGGTGCTTGGGTGGCTCAGTTGGTTGAGTGACTGACTTTTGATTTCAGGTCACGTTATGATCTCGGGATTCTGGGATTGAGCCCGCCAAAAGGCTCCACCCTCTGCAGGCAGTCTGCTTGAGGACTCTCTCCCTCTCCCTCTGCCTATCCTCCCACTTGCATTCTTTCTCTCTCTCTCTCCAATAAATAAATAAATAAATCTTTTAAAAAGGTTTGTGAAGTGGGGGTGCCTGGACAACCCAGTTGATTAAGTGTCCAACTCCTGCTTTCATCTCAGGTCATTATTTCAGGGTTGTGAGATCAAGCCCCATGTCATGTTCCATGCTGGGCATGAAGCCTGCTTGGGATTCTCTCTCTCTCCCTTAGTTAAAAAAAACAAAAACAACAACAAAAAACCCTAATGTGTAAAGAAGCCTTTTTTTATTCAGAAGGGTGTGAGGTAGAGTGGATCTCGCATCACCCTGCACCACCCTGTGTAGCCAGTGGAGGGAGTGACAGGCACATGTCAGAGCAAGTTCACCTAGACTTTGACCTTGGCAGTCCACTACTCTCCCGTTCTCCACAGCTCTCCCCTGCCTTTGCACATGTTGCTGACAGGTTGAGTGTTCTCTTTTACAGCTAGAAGGTGGGAAGATTAGGAACCCAGAAAGACTCCTAGTCACTTTGCTCCAGCTTCCTATAAAAGGTTGAACATGGAGCATGGATATTTAAAAAAAAAAAAAAAAAAAAAAAAACTTGTTATGAGAGTAGATTAGTTAGTAGTTGCCAGGGATGGAGTTGGGGGTGGGGGAAATGAGTGAAGGTGGTCAGAGGGTACAAACTTCCAGTTATAAGATGAATAGGTTCTGGAACCTAATATACAACATAGTGAGTATAGTTAACAATACCGTATCATATACTTTAAAGTTGCTAAGATCTTTAAAGTTCTCACCACATAACACACACACAATTTTTTTTAATTTTAAAAAAAATGTGACATGATGAATATATCAACTATCTTTATTGTGGTGATCATTTCACAATATCAAAATCATCAGATATCAAATCACGTTGTGCACCTTAAATTTACTGTTATGTCAATTATATCTCAATACAGCTGGAGAAAATAAAATAAAATACCAAAATAAAGTAAAAATACCAAAGTATTTTTAAATGATCTTAAATGTAATGAAACAGACGGAATTTTTAAAATAATTTTCATTTTTTAAATAAAATATACATCATACCAAAACTGGATCTCCAAATTTTGCCATCAGGCTAATATTTTAACAAAGGTTAAAGGTTAAAGGGATCTTTGGTTAAAGGGATCAAAGGTTAAAGGTATGGGATCTCTATTTTGCTTACAGATAGATAGCATGATTGAAACTGGGAAGAAATATCAACCATATGTCATTTAGAGTAATATGTAGGAACATAATGCCACATGTATAACAATTAAATCTTAACCTTAACTAGCTAGAGGAAAAGAAGTAGAAAAATAATACATATTGTCAATTTCTGATTAGAAAAAATGGGCAAAAGCATTTATAAGTTGTCTCTAAGTTTTCTTTATGTAATTTTAAGAGTTTGTCTTTTTTGAGGCACCTGGGTGGCTCAATCAGTTAAGCGTCCAACTCTTGATCTCAATTTAGGTCTTGATCTCAAGGTCTTGAGCTCAAGCCCTGCACTGGGGATTGTGCAGGGGGGTTGTGCACTGGGGGTTCTAAGCTGGGTGTGTAGCTTATTTAAAAAAAAAAAGAATTTGTCTTTTATACCCTGGCCTTTCAATAATATGAATTAATTTTTACTATAACTATAATGTGACAAATTGCAGTATCAATCCATTTGCATTGTGAATATGACCTCAGGAGCAAATAAAAAAAAATTATTTGAGACTACCACTAGTATCAAGTTTCCACTCTCAAACATCTATGATGTACAAGAAGAGAACAGGTGGAATGGAGTGGGAAAATGCTAAAGGACATTCTGTAACTCTCTAAAATTATATTTTGAATTACATGTAACTGGATAATGTCGTTGCAAAGTAAAATGCAGTTTAGAAAGGAACAGATACGCTCGCCAATTAATAGTGAATAGCCCTTTTAATTTTAAAGATAATGAAATCTTTGCAAGACAAGGAGACCACAAAGTGACAGTGCCAAATTTAGACTCTTGACATTTTAATGTTGCAAATGAACCCTCTGGCAAGTTGTCTTTAGAAGTCATTCCATAATTACCCAGCATTAAGCACCATCTGACTCATGGAAATTATGGAAAGGATTATATTTAGTCTGCTGATCCTACACTTCTGCTTCTCCTCATACTGAAATACTTTTTGTATGAAAATAAGATCTGCTACAGTTTGTTTCTACATCAACTTCTACAGTTTGTTTCTCACTCCAAATCAGAATTTGGAGGGCAAAAATTGCAATATACAAGTAGTAGTGGCTTTAATTATACTAGTTAAAAATTTAAATTATATGGACGATAAATCTTTGCTTTTCTGGTCATAAGTTAATGATAGTGAGTCGAAGCCAGAGGACAAAAATATACACTAAAGATAAAACCACATCTTATACAACTTTATATTCCTCCTTCCACTGGGGCAAGTGAAGTCTTTGTATCTAAAAAGTGCTCAATGGTACATTGTCTCTTGTTTATAAAACATCTGACTCACTTGAATATAGTGTTATGAAATTACATTTTAACTCCTACTTATCTAAATTGCTTCAAAATAATGAAAAATATGAAGATGTATAGACTTAGGTCACATTTTAAAATTTTTATTAAAATTCACTTGGGCTTCGCATTAATTCTTGTAGGTGTGAATTGTGTTATTTTAATAATTCAGCCTTGGTCCAATGGGACCGAATTCAGTTGACTTGTCCACACTTTTTGAGCACAGAATTACTCACTTCCCCTTTCTGTTCAGATCAATGTATCCAAAACAGCCATCTATTCTCTCGTATAATAGACAGGCTGAGGTGGTATTGTATTCTTAATTTCTTATTGTTCTTAATTTCTCCTTTTTATATCATATTATAGTCACGAGCCTAAGTATATCTTTTGTTAAGGTAAGAAACAGAAATGCTATGAAAAATATGTATCTCCTTTAAACTAAATGAGTTATTCTGAGGCACAGAACTCTTTATTTCCAAAATAGTATTTCTGCTGGCCTTTTATGGTGAGTCCTGGTAACTCTGAGATTAGAGTGAAACTTAATAATCTAAATTTTCTTTAGGATTTGTATACATCCTAGGTCTTTAAAGGCCTCTCTTCCTGGTATTAAATTAGAGAACATGCCTCAATGTTTTCTTACATGAATACTAGCCCTGGTGAGATTAACTTCTTTAACTTAGCCTTACCAATCATTAGCCTCATTCTGTCTTGCAGGCAAGATGAAGTTGTTTAAAGACTACAGTCTGTGTCCCTTCCTCAGGCATTTTCACTCAGTAATCAATGTCACAGATCTCCTAGATGCTAAAGCTTAACCTACAGCAATTTCAGAGCCTATTTGATTAAATTAATTTTAATATTTTCCCTATAAATTAATTCCTTCTATATACCAGAAGCTTTATCTTGTTTTTAATCAGTTAACCGGACATCATGATTACTAATAGAAAAACACTTCTCAAAGTGAGGAAAGATCTGTAAACATTGCAATAAAAAATCCTTTTCAGTACCACCAATAAACTACTATTTACCTAAATCCAATACCAAAGAGCATATGAGTCACAAACATGTGAAATGTAGTTATTATACTAACAGTCTAATATAGGTATCAAGCTAAATGGAAAACCCCATGAAAAAAGCAAATCAAGTGTTGGCAAATTAGAATTTCTGATCATAAACTTTATATAAAATGGAAGGAAATATATATTATTTTATATAAAAGTAATAAAGGCACATATATCAATAATTCAAAATAAGCAATGGGTGTGTCTAGTATGTGCTTGGCAGTTCTAGGTGCTGGATGTGTAGTACTGGGGGAGATTATATGCACCTTCTGCAGAATGGAAGCTCTCTGAAGGAGATAAAGAAGTCTCTTCCCTCGAGGAACAGATATAATATCCTAGAGGAGAGCTCATGTTTGAAGGAGGAAGTTACTATACATTCATTCTAATGATTTTAATTTATTGCAAATCTACTGAACTAATATAGGCAAGGTATTTTTTTTTAGCTCTACGGGGAATAAAATATAAGAATAAGGCAGGGACAACACTCTAGATGGCAGGAACATATTGGGGTGGGCCCATGTCCAATTTGCATCACGGACAAAGATAAATGGCTTTCAGTAATAGCCTGGCTTTCCGGAAGTTTACAACCAGGACGGTTAAACATCCTTCAGCTGGAAGAAAAGAGCTGAGTAAATAGAGAGAAAAAGTTCTTTCAAGAGGAAAGTCCTTTTTACCAGGACTTTGGAGAGTTAATTTCTAAGAAACAGAAATGAGAAGAGAGCATTCCAGATAGAAGAGCCTTGAGTCTAATTTTTAAAACTAAGTGATGGCACAGCAAACTGAGTCCAAAATCAGCTGACATTTTGTATTTATATCATGCCTTGTTCAAAGAGCTGATGACTTCATCACTACAACACCAAGAAAGGGATGCAAGAGAAACTTTTCATCATTTGTGAGTGTACCAGAGATAAAGTAACATTTCCCATTTATTCTTTGAGCACAGCATTCATGTTTTTTATTTAAAACTATAGTTTATTCTCTAGGATGGACTACACTATAGCCTTTTGTACTGTTGTCAATAACTTGCTTACATGTTTACTTTGATTTTCAATAGGTACAAAAAAATCTAAACTCTGATCTTCTCTATGGTAAAGATATACAGAGAAAGTAGAGTGAGATAATATGACAACTGCTTGCCACTTCTATTTTAATAATAGCAAACCTTTACATCATATCCAGGTGGTTAGGAATAGCTTATTTATAGCATAAATACAACTTTTTAAAGATGACTTTCTAGTTTACTCCATAGATTTTATACAAATTGTCCATATTTATACAAATTCGAGGACACACTTTTCTACTCAAAAAAAAAAAAAGGAAAGAAACAAAGAAAAGGAAATGAGCATTATGTAGGGCAAATTATAGGCATTCTGTAGGGCAACTTTGATGGATTTATTTTGTATTATTTGTAGTTATTAATTCTACTAAAGATCTGTATTAGTTCTCAATATTAATCATAGGACAATTCAAATTTAATGACACAATACATAAATGTAACTACAAGTCTAAAAAGAACACAAAGAAACATGGTCTGCTTTCATGCCTTGAATTTGAGCATCAAATATCGCGAGACTCCAGGATTGATGGAGGGAGGTGGGCAGGGGAGGGGCTAAATGGGTGATAGGCATTAAGGAGGGTATGAGCTCTAGGAATTACACGTTAAGTGATGAATCACTAAATTCTACACATGAAACCAATTTTAGCATATATGCTAACTAACCTGAATTTAAACAAAAACTTGAAGGAAAAAAATCATTAGACTCCAAGTTATACAATTATCAAAGTTGACAAATTTCTACTTTTGTTCTTCCCTTCCATTCCTCGTAATAACTTAAAGCACTTACATTTTTCTATTAACTTCCATTTCTCATAAACTCTCAAAATGTCTTTTTATGAAAATACATTTTCCTAGGCAGTAATATTTTTTAAGTCATGTTTTTAATCCTCATTTTGACCCAATGAGATTTTTTTCACTACTTGTAAACTTTGGACAAAAAGTAATATGAAAAAAAAAAAAAGAAAGTGATATGCATTTCAATATTGATTTCTTCCTAAATGGCTTGAGGGAAAGCTGCAAAGCATTCTTCTGCCCAGCAGGGAGAGACTTCATGCTTGTGGTGACCATTCCTATAAAAACAATTGCTGAGGGTGCCTGAATGGCTCAGTTGGTTGAGCAACTGCCTTCGGCTCAGCTCATGATCCTGGAGTCCCAGGATTGAGTCCCACGTCAGGTCCCCTGCTCAGTGGGGGTCTGCTTCTCCCTCTGACCCTCTCCCCTCTCATACTTGCTCTCTGTCATTCTCTCTCTCAAATAAATAAATAAAACCTTTAAAAATAAAAAATAAAATAATTGTTGAGATAGCACTTAAATCGAAATTTATCTCCAACATTCTTTATACTTATAACCTGCTTTAGTTATGAAGAACACTAATAAACATGTCGTCTGAACATTAGTGGACCTTCTAGGACTGATCTTCCTAGGACCACTTTTCACAGTACCATTCTAGGAAGAGAGTTGCCTCCTATTTTCAAATAAGCAGCCATGAAAACCCCTTACCAGCCAATTCCTTAGACATCTTTAAAATCCTCAAGTATAAGTTGACGTTTGACAGCCGCTGCTTTGGGTCTTTCTGGAGACCAAGGGTGGAGGAAAATACCCACCCCTCACGTAAAGTAAGCTAAAGGAGAATGGCGAAAATGGAGTCCTAAACCACCGCTGGCTTAGATACACTCTCAATGCCTCAGAACACAACTTCCAAAAGAGTGGTCTTTAATGAGAGCCTTCAAGAACAGACCACATTTTCACATGGGTGAACCCTAAGAAGCACAAAGAATATGCATGGCCTTTTCAAGTCTTCTGCACTTGACCACAAAGGACAGAGCTCCAGAGGATGTGCCTTCTGTAGTCATTGCCATCTGAAACCCCAAACCAGTCCCATCCCCAAAATTCCATTAAATACCAAAACTTGCTGACTTGTGGTTTGCAAAGTCCATAATTCACCAAAAGAAGGGGTCAGCCTGAGTGTGAGGGAAATTCTAAGCTCCTCTGCCACTGAACAAGGAAGAAGCTTCTTAAAAGAAGAGGCTCCAAGAGACCATCTCAGGGATGAAGACCATAAAAGTACTGACAGGCTTCGGTCTCATTATGGCTGTCCACTCCCAGATTCTGGTTGCCTAAAAATAGCCCTCGGGGTGCAGAGCCCTCCTTCCTTTTGCCCTAAGAAAGCTAAAGAACTCTCCAAGAGGAGTGGCCGCTTGTCTCTGAAACCTGATGCTAGCTCTGAGGTCACACCTTTGCCAGCAATAAAGGCAGCCTCAGCAAAGGCGTCCCCACTCAGGGACTGGAGCGGCCCTCAACTCACTCTTCAGCTTCGCCGCTGTTCCGCAGCCCAGAGGCTCTGCCATGGTGGGTCCTAGGAGAAAACGGTTTGTCCGTTAGAGGAGGATATAATCGTGCATATGATCTTACTGAGTAGAAAGGCAGTCAAGGAACAGAATTGAGGAGAGAACATATTCGGTATTATAAGTCTATAGAATCTGCGTTTGGGTTTTTTGTTGTTGTTGTTGTTTTTGAGGTAGGGTGAGGACAGAAGACATTAATTCGAGCTGTGATGCTAACTGAAAATCATACACCTTACTCTCCAGAGCAGTACTTTATGCTTCATTAACTTTTGCTATATCATGTAAGGTTTATTATATCTAGTTAGGGGGTGAGGGGAGGAGTGGGAAGTGGAAACTCCTAGTATAGCAAAATAGTGTACCTTTAAAAACAGTCTGATGAAGGTAGCTAAAATTAAGTAACCTACTTCCGACACATCAAGCAAAAATCTACTAGTCAAGTAGAAGAAAGACTTAAGGAAATCTTTTTAATGCAGTATATCTGTATTTCTGAATGCATTATCTGTATTAGACATATCTTAAATACATCACAGGCTACTATATTATTCCAGGAAGTTATCTGACTTAGCATTTGTTGAATCATTGATTCATTGATTAAGTTACAGAGAGATGTTCCCTGACTATCTTTTGCAATAGTATTTTTCCTAGATTTGAAAGTATCCTAAGGCAACCTTCTTATTCTATGACACCTACATGTCTTCCTAAAAATCTCAGAACAGAGAGCACTCATTCTTCTGTCAATGCATTCGAAAGAGTACTAGTTGTTTCTTTCTTTCTCCCTCTCTCTCGCCACTGCAGTCCTTCAGTGCTGACCAGATTGCTGGTAAGTGAATTGAGCTTCTCTACTCCACATGTAGGCAGAACACTGCCTAGTTTCTGAAATACCCCTTATTTCTAAGGCATGTTACTGCGTGGCTCAACCTGTTAGTGTCTAAGCTGTGCCTGAAGTCTGAAAAGTCGGCTTACTTTTGGAGCTTACTTTGAAGATTACTCAGGGAATGAGCCTGGAAACACTTAAAAACCAGGACATTTTTGTTTGGTTAAAATATTCTTTGTGGTTAATTTCTTTCTAACAGATCGAGTTCTCTAAGGAACAGCAGGATGGTAAGTTTAAAAGATACAGTTGTTAATATGTGCACACTCATAAAGATGGCATGTGAGAAAACTGACTCCTTTGGGATGAGATTAGCTCTTCCTAATTATCCCCACTGGTGTTGCCACTCTAAATATAAATGCTCTCGATCATTCTAAGTTTTCTCAATGTGAACCCCTTGCTTATAATCAGTAATCAAAGGTTTAAGCCAAAAAAAGACAGATACCATAAATTAGGTCCTTGTGTTCACTGGTTTCTAAATAAAACCATTTTGATACAGTAGCCAATACCATATATATTACCCTGAAAAATGTTGTAGGTTATGAATGGCTAATCTGTTCATCAAATCCCTAAAGAAAGATTTGGCAGGTCTGAATTGTTCAATTTAGAAAATAATATTCATTGTGAAACTGCCCAATTACCAAACCTACAAAATTTCATGGTCATGATAGTGAGTTGAGAGAAGCAGATGAAGTGGATAAAAATAAAAATGAATTCAGAAACAAAGACAGAGGAGTAGTTTATCATAAAGCTGCAAGGAACATTGGACATCTCCTGGTCCATCTTTAACATCTTTAAAGATCAAGACAGGCTCTCGAAGAGCTGATAAGCTGATAAGCTAATACCCAAAGTATTAGTAACAGGATTGGCATCTGGTATAAGTTTAAACTAATGAGAAATTTCATAAAAACAGTTACTAGCTGGAAGACCTCAAACTCTTAAGATTCAAGAGAATCTGAGTGGTTTCCCTAACATTTCCACTTTTTTCTCCTTCAGGCCTTTGGATCCAAGAGATCCCGTGCCCCACAGGATGTGTTAATTCTCTAGAAGTGTAGGGGAGAATGTTTTGTTGAGCCAAAGTGGCCCAAATTTGAAGAAATGGAGACAAAAATACATCTCTAGAAGGGAGGGGGAGAAAAAATTTAGTTAAATGATAGCATCTAAATTAGGATATTAGTCATAAAAATTACTATGTGTATATATATATATATATGTTGTGATATATAATATATAAAAATTATAAATATAGGTGTTTGATAAGTATGTATATAAATACTCAGTTCTCTATCTAAAAAAATTCCACATTTTTAGTTTGTTTCAATGTCTATAATATTCATGTTTGGACATCAATTAAGGAAAAAAGGGATATTTGCTGTAGTAGAGACTCACATTTATCTACATCATAGGTGATAGTCTCATGTCAAGAGATTAGGTGATTTGATGGCTCAGAACTCAAGAGCATTTGAAATTATACTACAAAGGGCTATTTTTTTTATATTGAAACCAGTGGTAATTTTAGTATAGTTTGTTTGACTCTTACTGCATTTTTAACTAGTAATGCTGCTACATTATCAGCTACTGCAACCCAGTCCTCTTAAATATCTCAATTATAGTGCCATTTTAACTACGAAACTATGGTGGGACAAAGCAACAGAAGACTTAAAAACCCTTGCAGGGACAGAAGGACTCACCATTGACCATTAAACCTATAACTGCATATATGAACTAGGTTTTAGGTAGAGAGGTTCAGGAAATGTTGGTGTGGTAGACTGGTTTTCTCTTGTGCCAGGAAAACAAAAGGAAGCATTTAAAATGTATATGTAAACACAATGCTTTCAGAAATGAATGAAAATTTCCTCTGTTTCCTTCCTTGTTCAGTCCTTAAAGAATTTCACTCATGGCTGCTCTATTTGAAAGTATCACAGATCCCAAGGAAAGGGAAAAAAAAAGAAAAAAATATCCCATTCTAAAGGTTTATGTCCTGTGCTATCCTGTAGAGTTGCCACTTGGCCACATGTCGCCATTTAAATTTAAATTTTTGTTAATTAGAAATAAATACATTTTAAGAATCTATTTTCTCCGTTGTGCTGGTCATATTTTAGTGCTCAGGAGCCACAGGTGGTTTTTGGGAAACCCACACCTAGAACATTTTGATTGTCATAAAAAGATCTAGAACAGTGTTGGTCTAGCCAGGGACTGTCAAGTTTTTTTTTTGTAAAAGGCCTACTTGTCAAATGGTAGACTTTATTGGGAATACAGTCTCTGTGAAAACAACTCAATTCCATAAAAACAGCCATAAACAATACATAAGAGAATGGGATATTTTCCAACCAGCTTTATTTTACAAAAGCAGGTGACCAGCCCCTAGTTAGTAGTTTGCTAATCCATTATTCTAAAATCTTCAAGAGAATAAGTCTTAAAAATCTGAGGTAGGAAGAGCAATAATCTTTCTGTTGTAGGTGTTTAAATCAATGAAGGGTTAATGTCAGAGAGATTCTGTTACAGCCCATAAAATCCTATTTCTATATCTGCATCTGACCAGGGTAATAGTGAGCCCGCTGAGCAATCTGCATGGAAGCCTGGAGCCAGTAACAAGAATAGTTCAGTTTCACATGTCCCTTAGAAAGATGAAAAATAATATTTGAGTAATGACCCCACCATGTCTACAGCATGCTTTTTAGTTTAGGGGGATGATCTTTTATAGTCAAATTGCATAGAATCTGAAGGGGAAATTTTAGCAAACAATGACGACACAATCTATAGTTGATTGTGAATATAATGTCTGTGCAACCTTAGATCAAGGGATGGACGGATGCTAAAACAGGGTGCTGAGAAATCTATCTAGATGGATCTTTGGATCTGAGGCCACTAATGGCCTAAATACATTGCTTTCAGCTCTACCAGTTCCTTCACAAATGGTTTTTTTAGTGTTGCTGGGATTAACTCCAACAAGTTGCCATCAGTACTTTTGGGTTCCCCAGAAAACTGAATTATATTGTTAGGAATTCAAGTTGAAATGTCATTTCTGGACCCTTAATCCATGGTAATATCCTTTTCTGTCTCTTTGGTATACACATCTTAATTCTTGGTTAACATAATTGTGAAAGGCCAAAATTGTTCCATCAACAGAGAAGGACAAAATTTAGGGAAAGTTAGCATTAGAGTAATTGTGATAAAAATAGACAACAGTAAAAATATGTACTTACATGTACACACATATAAGTACTATGAGACCTAGAAAAATCTGAATGAAATTCGTGGAGTCTATCAATGTGAACATTCTGGTAGTGATAGTACACTACAACTTTGCAAAATGTTACTACTGGGGGAAACTAGACAGTATTTAAGAGATCTCTGCATTTTTTCTTAAAATTGCATGTGAATTTATAATTGCCTGCACAAAATTTTAATTAAAAATATATAATTAAATTCTAAAGTTAATATAGCAACACATTGTCATATGTATTATCTGAAAAAAGAGTAAAGTTTAAAGAGATTATCATCATGATAGATCCAAACAAATATTTCCCCTTCTGAAGTGATTACACCAGGAGCCTATTAAAGTCATACACTGGTTAAATGACCCTCTAAAACTTAGAAGTTTGTTTCTCTTTTCTAATTTTTTTTTTCCTGAAAAATGAAGTTACTCCTGAAGATAACTAGCAAGAGGAGAGTCTAGGAAATTTGTATTTTAAGAGGAGGTTTTCCTAAATAATTTGCGAAATCTGGGTTAACCTCCTATAACACAATCCTGATAGAACATTTGTTTTCTTTAGATTTTATTAACTTTTTTTTTTAAGTTGGAAATGGTTTTAAATGGTTTTAAAGCAGTCCCAAAAAGAAATGTCAAAAAGGATGCTCAATGGCAGTTTGAGCTAGGAAAAGGGAGAGTCCAAAGATAACTTGAATCATTACAAAAGTTGGAAAACAGAAGAGAATGTGAACTGGATCCTTGATGAAGTTAGGGTAATTTATAGTTCCAAAGGAGAAAAAAAAAGCATCCTAATGCTTCTTGCTTCTTGCAGAATTCAAGGAGGCCTTCCTCCTGTTTGACAGAACAGGTGAATGTAAGATCACCTTAAGCCAGGTCGGTGATGTCCTTCGAGCTCTGGGCACAAATCCCACCAATGCGGAGGTCAAGAAGGTGCTCGGAAACCCCAGCAATGAAGGTAATGAGATTTTCCAAGCAGCTGGGAAGCAAGCTCATGTACACACATGAGAGAAAGAGAGAGAGAGAGACAGTGTGTGTGTGTGTGTGTGTGTGTGTGTGTGTGTATGTGCCCATGCACATGTATGTAAGAGAAAGAGAAATTTATTGAGAAATAAGGTTCACAGAAGAGACTTTAATTTGCTCATGATGGTAAGTGTGTTTCTTGGCTGTCTAGAGTCTCAGTTTTTTCCTCAGAGAATAAGTTAACCTTCCTTTGAAAATTTGTAAGCACGGGCGCCTGAGTGGCTCAGTGGTTGGGCCGCTGCCTTCGGCTCAGATCATGATCTCGGAGTCCTGGGATCGAGTCCCACATCGGGCTCTCTGCTCAGCGGGGAGCCTGCTTCCTCCTCTCTCTCTGCCTGCCTCTCTGCCTACTTGCGATCTCTCTCTGTCAAATAAATAAATAAATAAATCTTTAAAAAAAAAAAAAAAGAAAAGAAAAGAAAATTTGTAAGCATGATAAAATTTTGTGCTAATGGAATAATACCTAAAGCTAACATTGTCATCATCATCATCCTACCTATGTTCTTCATTGAAAGATTAATGACTGAAATAAGATCCAAATCTGCACATTTTTTTTTAAACCGTCAAAGTCAAAAACACATTTTGACAAAGATGTTAAATATCGCTAAAACACAACACACTTTGTAAGCAACTCAGTAAATTACAAAGGCACGATGACAAAAGCCATGGAAATAAAATCTCAGTGCTCTCAGGAGGTTGAAAATACCTGCTGACCTGGCCCCGTGCTCTGTCTGTGACCCTCTTAAAAGTAACTTAGCTCTTTTAATTAAGCATCGACAGGATGCTGTGGTAATTAAGAGTATTTTCTATTTCCCGAGAATTACAAGAAGACTTAAAAATCTAAGTCCAAACCTGCATTCAGTATTCCCAAGTAAATCCTGGGACGAAAAGACAGTGAGATATGTAAGTGGTAACACTGTAGCAGTCATTTGCTTGATACAGTAAACCAGTTATTAGTCTTCAAAAAAAATGTTCTGATTCCAATGGTTCATGGCAAAGTGTAAGCGTTATTGGAGAATACCACCCTGAATAAAAAGGATGAGACAACACTGAAATTTTTTCAAGTAGATATTTGGGCTATTTATCTTTGCCATGAGGGGAAAAAAGAGGGGAAAGCAAAAGGCAAATAATCTCATTTTCCCCTTGATAACTGAAAAGACTTCTAACCTCGTTACCAAAATTTGGGGAGAGGAATTTGATTTCAAAGAAACCCACCTCTTAAATCAATCTCCTGGAATTTTTCTTTAGAGGGAAATGTCCAGGTAAATCACGCAAAAGTTAGCTGTGAGCATGAGATAAAGTGAGAGAGCAACAGCCAGATCTTATTCTGTAGACGCCACTTTCTAACTTACCAAAACATCCATCTTTTTAGAGTTATTAAGTAATTGTTCATTTATTCAGTGGTCATATTTGATCTTTTTAATATCATTCCATTTTTATTCTATGAGGAAAGACTAATAAAAGGGAATTTTGGTTTTAGGGTAACTTAACTATCCATTCACATCCATCTGGATAGTCTGCTTGATACTTTTGTTGTGAACACAATTTACTTACCATACTGAAGAAAACCTTGCCATCCCCAGACCTCTAAACTGCAAAGAAGTCAGGAAATCACAAGGAATTTGACATGCACACTCCCCTCATAGGCTTCTTGTTAATGTTATTTAAAACTTAAAGAAATTTAAGGCTCTACAAAAGCTCAGGAAAAAAGGAGGCATATATTTTAAAGTTAAGTTTTACTGTATTTAATGCTTATGGATTTGTTGTGTCAGTATATATTTTCCATTCTTTCCCTACTATTTATAGAAAATATTAAATTGACAATACTAATAAAAAGTAGCTAACACTTATTCAGCACTCAGTTTGTCCCAGGTATTATAATAAATTTTGCAGGTATGATCTCATTTAGTGCTCACACTAAAACTATGAGGAATCTCTATTTTACAGATGAAAAAGTTGAGGTACAAAAGGATGAAGAAATCTGCCCATGGTCACATAGTTGTAAATGGTGGGTTGGGGATAAAAGCTTCAGCATGAGGACTCCAGAGCTCATGCTATTATCTATTATGCATTTTTTGTCATCAGCAATTTACCAACCAAAATTTAAGCTATATGAAGATATTTTAGATCCTCTGGAATGAACTTTCAAGTTTAATTTGTGATCCAGAAGTGACATTTTATGGTAGCTAATACCTCTCCAAATTGCAATTTCTTCCAGAGATGAATGCCAAGAAAATTGAGTTTGAACAATTTCTGCCCATGATGCAAGCTATTTCCAACAACAAGGACCAGGGCACTTATGAAGACTTTGTTGAGGGTCTGCGTGTCTTTGACAAAGAAGGCAATGGCACAGTCATGGGTGCTGAACTCCGCCATGTTTTAGCCACATTGGGTAAGGAAAATTTATTTCAGTGGACTAAATAGGGCAGAATATATAGGAAAGGGCATGACATAGGGGATCAAGCTCTAACAAAATAGGTAGGGGCCAAAGCTACAAGATGAAAAAGAACAGTCCAAAATTAATGACCATTTCCATTGGCCTCAGTGTCAATGAGTTTGTTTTGGGGAAATGGTTAGCTTAAGATACTAGAAATGAATAAGTAAAGTAAAGCATCTTAGTTTTTATAGAATAGAGTTTAGATGACCAGGGATAATATGTATTTAATTTATTCACTTAAAAACAATCCACTGACAATGTACTAAGTACCAGAGGAACAGAATGGGCTTGATTTCTATCCTCCAAGAGCTTATTCATAGCCTCTAGGAACCCAAAACTGATCACTTATGATGGAATTTAGAAAATAGCCTCTGACCTTTTTTCTGAAAAAAGAGTTTTATTTCCTCAGGTGAAAAAATGAAAGAGGAGGAAGTGGAAGCTCTGATGGCAGGTCAGGAAGACTCCAATGGCTGCATCAACTATGAAGGTACGATTTCGCATGCTCAGTGCTTATAGCAACTCTCAGCTGATTGTGTTGCTGATAGACTCCTTCTGATCTTGAAACAACTTCCTTGTCTCTGCCTCTTTTATTGAATATACCCATGTTCTTTTTTTTAATCATCAATTACACAATAACTATAAGAAGATATCCTCTAAGAATCTAAGATTTTTATTCCAGTGGGCTTTGACTCTCCTATGCATTGTGATACAGCTTAAAATGTGTTTTCACATGTATTTTTTCTTGTTAGGTCTTTATAAAATCTCTGTAAAATAGACAGGGTTTGGTTCAGAATAAAGTATAATAGAATATTAAAGTTGGAGAGATCTCAAAATCCTTTACAGTAAACAATTATGAAAATGAGGAAATTGAGGGCTAAAGAGGTCTACTTACTGAGTGAAGGCCAAATCGTTAATGAAAGGGCTGGGGCTAAAATGTCACTTATCTCCTTGTCTGGTTTTGCTTAAATCAAAGTCATCTCGTGGCCGACCATCTATGTCCTGCTACCGAATTCCAGCAGGCTCACCGAGAGGGTCTGAAAAACAACACACCCACAAAATAAAGATGCAAAATAAAATTACATGATACAATTTATGAATTTTTAAATTTCCAATAAATTGAGAAACTTATCTATCCTCCCAAAAAGACTAACCTGGCCACTTTTCAACAAAGCTATGCTGATAGCTTTGATGTAAATGTAGACTAATGAAGTCTAATGACTTGGGAAAAAGTAAGAAAAGAAAAGCAGAGAGAAGAGGAGGGAAGGAAAGGAGCGAGGGGGGGAAGAAGAGGAAAACAGTCAGCTAAGCACATCTTCACTGCCGATCTTGATTAAACTTTACTTTTTCCCATAAATAACATTTTACATTTGGTTATTGCTATAAATACATAAAAGAAGAATCATTCAATAAATATTGTTTGGACAAATGAAGAGTCATCTAGAAAATAAAATCAGACCTGGATCTCATATCAGAATAAATTTCAAATGGTTCAAAAATTTAAATGTAAGAGCTAAAAGCATAAAAGCCATAGACAAATTATTTTATAACTTTTGGAGTGGGAAGGTGTTTCAAACACTGATAAGAACCCAGAAGGCATTACAAGTTTTGATAAATGCAACCACATAATTTTTTTAAGTTCCATATGGCAAAAGCCACCAGAAGCAAAGTCAAAAGACAAATAGCAAACCATAAAAAAAAGCAATCAGGATCAGCAAAAGCTCATTATCTTAATTTAAAAAAAGCTATTGTAGATTAATAAAAAGACTACAGCCCAATAGAAAAATTAACAAGTACATAAACAATTTGCAGAAAAAGAAATAAAAATATCTATAAATATAATATGCTAAACTTCACTGCTATAAAAAAAATGCAGATTTCTACATGGAGATACCATTTTTCAAAAAGATAATTGCCAAAGATTAAAAGTTTGACAACACTTTGGGTTGAGGAGAGGGTGTAAAAGCAGGTTATTTCATGCATTCCTGTTGGGAATATCTATCATTAAAATCCGGATATGCCAGGCGCCTGGGAGGCTCAGTGGGTTAAAGCCTCTGCCTTCGGCTCATGTCATGATCCCAGGATCCTGGGATAGAGTCCGGCATCGGGCTCTCTGCTCTGCAGAGAGCCCTCTCTCTCTCCCTCTGCCTGCCTCTCTGCCTACTTGTGATCTGTCAAAATAAAATAAAATAAAATCTTAAAATAAATAAATAAATAAATAGAATCCCGATATGGTGGTATAGTATTAATAATTCTAGCAAATCTACATCATGCAATGTGGTTTTTAGATGTGCTTGCACTCAAGTGAGATGAGTGGTTATTCATTATTATAATAACTGTGTATTATTCATATATATGTGGTTATTCATTACTGTGTTGGTAAATATTCGAACAATTTAATGTCCACCAATGTAGGATGTATCAAAGAGATATTGGTATACCTACAAAATGAAATTCCCTACAGTGCCCAACCCCCCCACCCCACCCCCCGAAAATGATGGTCTTGTTTACGGTCATTCAGTTAGAAAGCAAATGCAAAAGAGTTTGTAGAGTATGCCACCATTAGGGTGAAAAAGAGCTTTAGAAACGGATATTTGTATTTTCTTATACATGCATATTAGCCTCACCCACTTTGCTGTAAAGAGAAACTAGGTAGATGGGAGACACTGGTGAGGAACATTTCGTTTTTGTTATAAGCCCTTTCATACTCTTAAAATAAATTTTATCCATGAGAATGTACTACTTCTTCAAAAAATGAAGTTTACAAAGTCAGGGGAAAGGCTATGAACCCAGGATGAAGAATAGTGAACTGTACTGAGCTTAAAACAATAAATGCTCCTGTTACAGCTAAGAAAAATTAAGATTGAACTTACTTGCTAAATCTCTCTTTTATTAAACTTGATGGTCGTTAACTTAAACTGTCTGTATTATGCCCACAGCTTTTGTCAAGCATATCATGTCCAATTAAATGGAGCTTTCAAGGTAAATACCTTTTGTTTTTTATTATATAAGGCTTTCTCAATATTGTGTTTTTAAAAAATTCAACAGCTTCACTTTATGTGCTGGAAACATAATTAGTACTAGTTTTTAGTTAAAATTTATTTACATTAACCAGAAAATATCAACTCCTTTCAATTCATTTCATCTCCTGAAATTGGTTATTTGGAAATAGAGTATTTTGGGGGCACCTGGGTGGCTCAGTCGGTTAAGTGTATCCTTCGACTCAGGTCATGATACTGGGGTCCTGGGACCGATCCCCACGTCCGGTTGCCTGCTCAACAAGAAGACTGCTATTCCCCCTGCTCTCTTGCTGGTGCTCTCAAACAAAACAAACTTAAAAAAAAAAAAAAAGGAAATAGAACATCTTTGTATGAGTATAGAGCAAAAATTTCTAAGATCTTTGCTGCTGTCTTAGTTTTGATTGTACTGTAATTTTGCAGTGGAAATTCAACAAGCCAGAGACTAGTTAATGAAGTTAGCAGGAACATCACACTAATAAAAGTATGACCCTAATTTCTTTGAATAATTGATATAGTTTTTAACAATTACTGCTCTAGAAAACCAGGTTATCACAACTTGAAGTTAAGCACTTGCATCTAGGTTGTTACAAGTATGAAATGGCTTACCATCGAAGTGCTGGTTCGTTTGTGCTTTTTCTTCTTTTGCACTTCACTTTATTTCCTCCTCAGCTTTCTCTCTGAAAAGATGCAATCAACATTTAACTCAATTTCCCTTTTCCTTTCCAGATCAAGCATTGTTTATGAAGACTGGCTGGAACCTTATTGCAATAACACCCATGACTTACTGTCCAGAACTGCTTACCATCATTCAGAAAACAAAGCAACGTGGACCGTTCTAGACTGAAGACTCCCTGTACTTTTATACATTTCACGTTCCTCTCTGAATTGTATTCATACCACACAAATCAAGGGTCTCCTGCTCTACACGAGGATAAATACTGACAACCTCAAATTCAAGCACTACTCTTCATTTTCTACTTGGGGTCAATGAACAGCCTTAAAATACGAAATTAATAAATAATTTTGGTCAGTCTGGAATGCTCAAGTTGCATTGTGTTTTTTTTATCTTCCTGCTTAGAGAAAGTAATTTTTAAATTTTCAATTATTTTGTTACTGTACAGAATATGGATGAATTGTAAACTTTTAGAGGAAAAAATCACTGCGGTCTACATACCAATAACAAACTGAATACTCATCATCGTCATCATCACTGAAAAAGTGAGATAGAGAACTGAGCAAAGTCAGACAGGATCAGAGACATCTTAATATGAATTATCCAGGTAATTTAAGATTAAAGCAGATTTTTTCAGTTTTGTGTAAATCGTCATATAGGTGGGTTAACCTTATCACTTTTAGTGACAATCTGGCCTATTCATAAGAAAAAGGCCTAATAAGCTATTGCTTCTTCTCACCGAATGTCCTTGAAAGACCCCCGGATCCCCTTACCCAAGAATCCAACACTGCCACTGGATGCAATCAGCAAGAGGTTCTTTATTGTTACGCAGGCGCCTGCGGGTGGTCAGCGCGCGCCTGCGGGTGGTCAGCAGCTCCTGCTAGCTGAGCACACCCGGCTGGGGTGGTGCCGGGTTTTTATAGACAGGTACAAACAAGTTTTGGGTGGGGCGC
The DNA here is from genome assembly GCF_030435805.1 of Mustela lutreola. Lineage (NCBI taxonomy): Eukaryota > Metazoa > Chordata > Mammalia > Carnivora > Mustelidae > Mustela > Mustela lutreola. The sequence goes on from NC_081292.1 coordinate 190,258,390, forward strand.
AACTGATTGGTTGACAGTTAGAACTTTTGAAAAAGGCATACGTGGAGTTTGCTGATTGGCTCTAAGGACCCACGCGTGGGAAGAGAGGCGGGAAGGGGGAACAAGCTGATTGGTTCTGAGGGCCCGCGCGCAGGAGGAGAGAGGCGGGAAAGGGGAACAAGAAGGGGGAAGGTAGGAATGCCATCATGGCGTCTCTATTATTTCTATAAGCCAAGCGGTTACAGAAGGGCAAAAGAGCGATTAATAAGCAATTAATAACCTAATTAATAACCTGGTCTATACCTAAAAGCCAGCGGTTTACAGAAAAGCAAACAAGCGGTTAGTTATCCTATCTATCTTCTAGGGGAGGAGTCTTTCATCCTCAAGGTTAAAATTTAAATACCTTTCAGCAGTTATTAAAAAGAACAACAACAACAACAACAAAAAACTTCTGCAGATAAAATTATTACTCAGGAACTCAAGATCCTGTCTACTAATATTCTCCTTTCTGCTAGGATCCCTGCTACCTTGCATATCCATATCCCTGAATTTTAGTTCAATCTCCTAATACATGTCCTAAATGGTAAGACCAATGGTTAGGAAAGTTCAGAGGGTAAACTTACTTTGCCATCTCATAATGCTATCATGTATCACTTTTTCTTTAGAATAGAGGCAGAATTTGCAATAACCAACTATGCAGAAGAGAGGAAGTAATAAATAGTTCTTTCACTCTCCAAAAAGACTTCTATAATGTATAGGATTATAAAATCTCTGAAAAATACCTGCCTGCCTATCCATTTTTGGAAGCTGAAACCTTTTCCTGTTGTTGGGCGCTTTAAGTCAATGTGCTCCTACCATCTTTAGTGAACGTCACTCAGATTCCAGCAGGCAACAGTTTCAAATTGAACCATGTTTTTGTAGCCAAGATAATGTTGAGATATCACAATCCCTCTTTTAAGGAAAATTCATCATGGCCTTAAGATCCTTAAGGTCATGCTTGCCTAAGAATAGGATTTGGAAATTTTGCATGGCACTGTCCAATACGACTTGCAGTAAAAACAGTAATGTATATATATATGTACATTGTCCTATTTGGTAAGCACTAGCCACATGTGCCTACTGAGTACTTGAAGTGTGGCTAGTGTGACTGTGAAATTAAACTTTTAATTGATTTCAGTAGCTAAATGTGCCTCATGAGGACCATGTTGAAAAGCATTAGGTTTCAATATATATTGAACAAACAATCTATATTTGGTTGTTATATCAGGCAATACAAAATGTTTTTTAAAAATGATGAATGTTAAAAAAATAAAAAATAAAAAATAAAAATGATGAATGTTCACCATGTAGAAAAGTTGACTGGTATAAATAGGCCAATCATGAAAGATTCATTTTTGTTTTGGAATATGTAGCTAAATTTCACATCATCTATTTCTTTAACATTTTTCAATTAGAAAATGTGATGTCTAAAAGGTACTAACTTTTTAGTCTCAAGCTTCTGCTTTAATGCTTTTCCCTCAAGACCTTATAAAACTGTTTTAACTCCCAGTGGAATAACATCTTGTACACTATCATGGGACTTAACCTTATTAAATTACCATGTGTGAAATGCCCATAACTCAAGTAGTAGCAGGTGCAAAATAGAGTAGCAGGCAGAAGAGTGACAGTAATTTTAACATCTACACCAGCTGGCAAAAACGACAGGTGCTTAATTCTTCAGTCTTTAAAAATAACTTTTGAAAGCCCACGCTGCATAAGCAAATATTTTCAAGTTTGTTTTTCTAACTACCTTCAAGTTACCTCCCTGAAAAAATGTAATATACATTTTGGGCTTCAGAGTATATTTGAAACTTAAAGCACAGGAACTTAATTTATTCTCCTCTATGAATAAAATAAATAATGATTATTAAATTGGGAATAAAAATTGATATTTTAGACTTCATGGTAATATTTCTCAAGAAACATTATACCAAAAAGAACTCTTAGTATATCTTTTTCTAACTATATTTACATGTCTCTTTCTATACTGGCAAATGTAACTTGGAACTTAATAGAAGGGAGAAAGAATATTTTCCTTAAAATTCTAAATTCAGTGAAAACCACTGATCTATAGATTTATTTGTCAAACCACGCTATACCCTAAAAGAGAAGAGGAGATTAAACAGCAAGTATCTGGAGTCCAGACTAGAGAGTTTTGCTCCTTTAAATTACCAGGATAACTGAAACTAAGCAAGAACAAAATGATGGAGTAATTCAGGCAATGATCTCAATTTTTCAGTGTGATGAGTTAAGCCCTGAGCACATAGAGATAGACATGAGAAGGCACAAATCTCAGACTTCTCAGGGACACATCTTGAGGTTGCCCAGAACTACTCCAAAAAGAACAGTAGAAATACTCCTCATCTTGAACTTTTGGAAAAACAATAGCAGTAAGTTCCTTTGTCAGTAATCACATAGGTGGCAAAGAGAAATTCTGGTAGCAAATAAGTTGGGCTTTTCTTCCCACCCTCAAAAAGGCAAAGATTATCCTTTCCTCCAATCAGAAGGAGAAAATCAACTCTTCTCATAATATTCATTGTGTAGGGTGACAATAAGTATAACCCTATTACAAGAGTAGTAGTCAATTATCAATAATGCCTGGTGGTACCTTTAAAAATAAAAACATGAATTTAAAAGTGAAAAGCAGAAATATATTTGGGGGATGTATTTTTTTTAAAAGATTTTTATTTATTTATTTTACAGAGAGAAATCACAAGTAGATGGAGAGGCAGGCAGAGAGAGAGAGAGAGAGGGAAGCAGGCTCCCTGCTGAGCAGAGAGCCCGATGCGGGGCTCGATCCTAGGAACCTGAGATCATGACTTGAGCAGAAGGCAGCGGCTTAACCCACTGAGCCACCCAGGCACCCCATTGGGGGATGTATTTTTAGACTTAAAAAATATATATATAAAGGACAACCCCTACCTTGTATAAAAATGTACTTAATGCTAATCATTTGATGACAACTGGTGAGGTTCATTTGAACTGGACTTCAGCAGAAATGTCCAAAGAGCAAACACGGGCTTACTCTTGCTTGTTTTTCCACCCTCATCAGTTAGATGTTCTTAGGAAGAATTCAAGCATGCCATAAAGGACAGGTGCTTTAGAGTCAAGGCTTAGGTTGAAACCTACCATGCCTATTCCTGTAGCAGCAATAGCTGTGTGATCATGTGGCAATTGCTTAAACTCTGCAAGACTCAAGTTTGTCTTCTACAAAATGTCTTTTTTTTTTTCAAATTTACTTTTTTTTGAAATGTAATTGATATATAACATTGTATGAGTTTCAAGTGTACAACATGATTTGGTATCTGTATATATTGCTAAATAAATAGCAAGTATTATAACGTGTGCTACATAATAATAATAATAATATACATATGATATTTATGTCTATATAAAAATACTTACATATTTATTCAGTAAACTTATTAAGTTTACTTAATATCATTTACCTCGCATAGTTACAAACTGTTTTTCTTATGATGAGAACTTTTTTATTTTTAAGATTTTATTTATTTATGAGCGAGTGGGTGAGAGAGCAGGAGCAGACACAGAGGGAGAGGGAGAAGCAGACTCTAACTAACCCCAGAACCCTAGGATCATGACCGGAGCCAAAAGCAAAGCCCCATCCGCCTGGGCCACCCAGCTACCCCAAAATGACGTTTAAAATGATTATTTTATGAATTAAAATAAATTAAGAATGTGACTTACTTGGCATGAGGCAAGCACTTGAGTATTTTTCTTCTCAGTTTCTTTAGTACTATCCCCTGGGTTTATATGAAGTATTGGGTTAAATCTTTAATAACTCTCTCTTGCCTAGAGGAAAAAATTCCAAGATTATCAAGATACACAAGACCTCTGAAGAACTTTTTTCAGTTTTGTCTCCTGGTAGTACCTCTTAATTACTCTTCCTCACAATGACGCTGAATGGTATAGTGCCTAAGAGCTCAAACCTTTCTGTCACATCCTAGATGGCTAACTTTGATGATATCCTACATAAACTAGAATTCTCAGGAGGCCCTGCTGTGAGAATGAAATGAGGCAACATAGAGTGACAATGTAAGAGCTACTTATTGTAAAATCTCTATAAATGAAATGGTGGCTATTATTCTAATGATCACCTCTTGAAACTGTTATGAAAGTTGTTATTTAGAAAACTTATTTTACATCCTCTAAGAGTTTGCTCCTTTATCACCTCTTTCACTGACCTTTCCTCGCTTCATCCACCCACAGATACCCACCAATGTGTGGCCTACAGCCCCCTGTATCTATTATGGTATGTATAACATAGCAAAATTATTTGTTTGCATCACAACATATCCGTATCCCCACAGTGTACAACAGTGCCTGACACGTGGTTGGCACTATTTAGTATTTTTAAAAGCATGAATAAATAATTGAATGAAACTGTATCTAATGTCTTCCATTCCCTTAATCTTGAAGCTAAAAACCATGTCCTATTGGCATTTGTATCCTGAATGTTTAGGTGAGTAATAAAACTCAACAGGTACTCAATTCACTAAAGTTAAGTGAATGTATTAATGAATTAATGAACATAAGAATTATAATTATAGATAAGATAACCCTGAAGTATATAACCACATTCTAGAATCAGACAGCAAATGGGTACAAACTCCTTTCAATTGGTAGTGTTTATATGAAACACTTTTTTAACCAATATTATGTAGCTATGCCCAGGTTCAACAGTAAAGAATGCTGTGATGGATTAGGATTAAAAAAATTGTTGTGGGTGCCTGGGCGGCTCAGTAGGTTGCCTTTGGCTCAGGTCAGGATCCCAGGGTCCTGGGATCAAGTACTACAATGGGCTTCCTACTCAGCAGAGGGTCTGCTTCTCCCTCTGCCTGCCTTCTCCCTGCTCGTGCTCTCTCTCTCAAAAGTAAATAAAATTGTAAAAAAAAAAAAGTTATAACAACAACAACAAAAAAGAGTTGTTGTGAGGTCTGCCATAAGATAGGATGGGCAAGTAGTGACACGCATGCCGTGAATTTGCTCCTCCTGAGAGTCTACAGAATTTTCTGCATCAAACAGTCCATTTCAATGTCAAATATCAGGTCAACACTGAACTGATCACATTTTAAAATTGTTCATGTGGGCCCTGTTCCATTTAGGCACATGAATGAACAAAACATACACACACAGCAGTCCTCGTGGATTTACATTCTGTTGGTGGGAAAATTGGTAATTAAACAAATATATAAGTAAATAATATAGGAAGGTAGAAGGCTATAATGCTATAGAGAAATTGCAAGTAGGGAAGAGGGAATGGGGAGCACAAAGGGAAGGGGAGGGCGGGGGACAAAAAGACCAGGAAAGACCAAAGAAAAACTCAGAATAGGTTAACCCAAAGATTTCATGTTTTTAAGTCCAAAAGGGTTTCTTCACCATTGACAAGTAATCCGAATTACTGCTGTATTTTTCCCTTGCCAATATATGAGTTCAGAATTTATCTGTCAAATTCCTTAAGACATAACCCCTGAACATCTCATGGCAAATAAAACCTACCCATATTTAATCCAGTAAATTAGTGCATCTCTGCAGTTGATTTTGGTCTCAATATTCCAAATTCAAGTTCTATAAGTTTTAGCAAATAAAACACAATAAAACTTTACACTACAAACTATCCACACACACTCAAAAGGTTGAGAAAGAGATGCTATTGATGGTTATGTAGACAGGCATAATAACGAGATTTTCGTTTGTTTGCATGTTATCTTTACTCGATGTAGGCATTCTTGACTTTTCACAGCAAGAGTATATTGCTTTTGTGATTAGTAATTAAAAACAAAATAAATGTTTCTTTTAACTTTGAAATCATATAATGGTAGTAGAACCAATGTGAAAAGGAAGACAGAGCAACAAAAACTTTTTTTTTTTTTTTTAAGATTTTACTTGTCAGAGAGAAAGAGAGAGAGAGCACAGGCAGGGGGAGCAGCAGGCAGAAGGAGAAGCAGGCTCCCTGTTGAGCAAGGAGCCCAATGCAGGACTCCATTCCAGAACCCTGGGATCATGACCTGAGCCAATGGCAGCTGCTTAACCAACTAAGCCATCCAAGTGTCTCAACAAAAACACCTTTAAAACACAGTTTACTTGCAAAAATTTTACAAGGAAGTTTAGGGTTTGTCATTGCTCTTGTTTTGGAAAGGGTATCTATATAAAAATTCAATATTTAATAAAAATTTCCACATAACTACCAAATTACTCAGTTTTCATTTTTGTTGTTTTTAGTAAACACATACACACACACATACACACAGCAATTTTCTCCTAAAATTTCGAAAAGATAGGGAGGTAGCTATTTCTGTTAGGAAGTACTTTGCAAAAAGGCTCAAGTTTTCATTTCTTTTGAGAACTATTGTTAAATAAGGGGCTCCAGGCTTGTTGGTTTCTCGCTTAGCTTTTGCTCTCATAATATGATGTGTGCACTATCCGAGATGAAGGTATAGTGGCAGACTGCTTTCACATAAAACCATTTGATTTGCCTTTTGCCTTGGCGGTCAGGAAGCTCAGAACAAACTTAATGTATTTTACAATTCTCCCCATACAATGATTTTTTTTCTCTTCTTTACACCTTTTTAAACTTTACTTTTAACTGCCCTTTCGAAAATGCTTTTATTTTAAGCCATATCAATCTGTTTGGAAAGCTTGGTAGCATAAACTATAATAACCATATTGATAGACTTAATGGTTTCATCTTTCCAGATATAAACTTTATTTACTATCCATGAAAATCAACTTCCTGGATCAAATAAAAAGATGATAAAATGGCTCATAAGGTTTCTGGACATCAAGCATTTTCTACCAAATAATATTTCAATGAGTAATGTATAGCTAAATCAGAAAGAGATTTAATTTCCCTTGAAATTCACATGGCTTTAGGCTGAATTTTACACATATTATTTGCTGAGTTTGCTAAACCCAGATAAAGAGAGAATTACTTAAAGTTTTCTAAACAACCAAAATTCTCATTTTTTTTCTGTTCCAACTGAAAAAAAAAAATCAAAATTGACAAGGTTCAAAAAAATATAAGAGAAATTATGAAGACCTCCCCAGGAGAGTAATGATGACAATAAAATGGACTCTCTTACTGTGAGTGGCCTTACTTCAGAGACCAAACTGGCACTTGACAGTCCCTTCATAACAACCTATATGGAACCAGGATTGAAATAAAATCCCATGACATCTTTCCTTGATTGTGGCATCATCATCTCCTCTGTATGTTATTTCTCTTTCAAACTATGCTGAGCTTGAATACAAATTAAAAAAAAAGAAAAATCTGTACCTAATACAAACTTGTTTCCAGACTCGTAGATAGGCTCAGAAGCCAATTTTCTTTGTGTCAAATTTCTGTACTTTATATTAGAGAGGTTGTAGAAAACAAGAAACAATTACCCCCATTGACCAAAACGACATCCTCTTGACTCTTAAAGGGAGTCATATCTTTCCAAAACTACATCTTCTTGACTCTTAAAGGGAGAGAGATTAAGAATTCATATATTTTTTTCTTTGAAAAAAGAAATGTTTTCATTTTTCTTTTTGAAAACTTGTCTTGGACAATGGATTTTTTTTTTCTAATTTCATGACAGTGTAAAACCTGTAACTGATTTTTTTTCTCTTTTCCATGATCTGTGGGACACGTTTGCAGCCCCCTTCCAGCAACTGTGCCAGAAAGACTGTGACAAGAATTTCTGTGTATGAGTCTTTGAGGTTCAACTTTTGTACAACTTACTGTTTTACAGTATTCAGTGACAGCTTTAACCACTTCTCATATGCTGAACTAATGGGATGGGTGTCTGGGGGAGGTTATTTTGGTTTGGTTTGGTTTGGTTTGGTTTGGTTTGGTTTGGTTTTTAGCCACTAGTTAAGTAGCTGCTTCCTCCTGTCTCTTTGTGTCATTTCCTACCAACTAACATTTTACCCTTGGCCAGCAACACTATCTGAATTTGTGCAGTAGACAGCCTGCACCTCTGTCTTTCTGGAACTTTTTGAATACTTACTGCATTTTGTACATACTATAAAAGAGAGTTCAAAACTGAAAACTGGAAGTGTTTATGATGTTGATAGAAAGCACAGACTCCATAAATTTAAAACAAATCAACAAAGATGGAAATTAGTAAGTATATCAAAGGAGCAAATCAGTCTCAATTCCATACTCATGTGTTGGTTGACTAGATATTTGATTATAAAGTAAAAGAACATGTTGAAATACTGGAAACTGGTATAATGCAAATACTGTGACTAAAAGACAAGGAACATTCCTTTTATTATGAAGCTCTTTGAGTCCATACTTGCAATACAGCTTTTGCACACACTTTATAATGACTTGATCTCTTTTGCTTCACCTATTTTGCTTTTGTTTTCCCTGTACCTAGTTTGTTTTGCTTTGTTTTGTTTTGTTTTGTTTTTTCCTTTGATAGCCTATTCGGTTTACTACACTTGCTTTGGTAAGCTTCATCATCCTTTCTGGAGTGAGGTAGAATATACAATTATAAATTAAATATTTATTGAATAAATGATGGTTTGCATACTGCTCTATAAAGTACTAAGAAAAGTTATTTGTGCTTGTTTTATTCTTTGGGCAGGCTGTTGCATTAGAAGGTTATGGGTTAAAAAGCCAGAAAGATTTAGATATGAAATTATACAAAACTTAAGATATGAAATTATAAGAAGCTGGATTTCTGTTTCCTTTTCTATAAAAACAGGGAAGAAACTACCTTGCAAGGACTGGTAAGGATTCTGTGATCTTTCCTGCATGTGGCATATACAGTAATTATTCCATAAGCTACTATTCTGATGACCATGTGGAGGTTATGGCTCTATGCTGTAAATTTTGCCTCAGGTAATACATATATATATGATAGGTAATATACTCTATCATATAAATATGACTAGAGGGCAATATATTTCACAGCAACCATCTCTAATTTCTCTGATTAACTTTTCTTTAAATATTTGTGATGAATTCTCTCCAAAAGCTCTCTTTGGAATTGAATATAAAACGTGTTAGGGCATGGGAATGCCTGGGTGGTTCAGTCGGTTAAGCACCTGCCTTGGACTCAGGCATGATCCCAGGGTCCTGGGATTGAGTCCCACATGGGGCTCCTTGCTCATTAGGGAGCCTGCTTCTCCCTCTGCCTGCCATTGCCCCTGCTTGTACTTTCTCTCTCTCTGACAAGTAAATAAAATCTTTAAAAGCAAAACATTTTAGAGCATGAACTACTGTGGCTTTTACCTTAGTCGCTCACCCATATTTAGGGAGTCACCTGGTTGTCTTCCATCCTGAAGATATATGTTACTATATTGACAGGGATAAAATAATTTTGGAAAGGAAAATATAAGAATTGGCCTCTTAAATACCTATAAAGGCATTACAATGGCCTGTCTGAAAACAGGAAGAATTAAAGTTGGTATCTAGTGATTCGGAGTGGTATGGAGCGACAGAGCCAAGCTGAGCTTGCAGAAAGAGCCCCCGCAGCTCTCTGACAATGTCACTGCAATGACCCAAGCCTTTGAAGTGGAGGAGAGTGGAAGTGGGATTAGCATGTTTCAAAAAGCAGGATAAAAGCTCTCCTCCTCCAAGGAAAAAGTCCCAATTTACTTAATTACTGACACTGATTATCTCACCTTGCAAGCTCTAATTATGTAAAGCAAATGCATTGGTGGTTCTCTTTGAATAGTGCTATTTTGGAACAGGACGACCATTAAATAATTTATAACTGGAGATGGTCTCTGTTAGGAAGTCTCTGATCCAATGCACATTGCCTCAGACAGGGGATAAAGTCAACAAATGAAGGGACTATTTTTCACAACTTCCAATTTCCTCGTTCATTTAACTAGGCCACTCATGTTTTATGTAATGAGATGAAGAAGACTATATTTAGTGGGATTTTTCTTAGGAAGAGTGCTATATATGCCTTTAAGAAGTGTTTTAATATACTGACTGAAAGTAACAGGAATGTTCTTATTGCATAAGAGGGACTGAAAACCCTACCACAGGTGGAGGATTTGATGCAGGAGGGAAGTCCTGCAACAGAGAGACTTAAGAAGAGTGGTGAGATTGAAGGAAGCCGTCTCCCACTTCCACCCCATCAAGGCCAGCCCACCCAAAAGCATGGTTATTTTTGGATTTTTTTAATTCTTTTTTTTTAAAGATTTTATTTACTTATTTGACAGACAGAGATCACAAGTAGGCAGAGAGGCAGGCAGACAGAGAGGAGGAAGCAGGCTCCCTGCTGAGCAGAGAGCCTGATGCCGGGCTTGATCCCAGGACCCTGAGATCATGACCCGAGCCAAAGGTAAAGGCTTTAACCCACTGATCCACCCAGGCGCCCCAATTTTTGGATTTTTTAGGATAACAATTGTTGGACTATTTAGGATAACGATTCCTTGTTATCCTACTTACTTCCTAGAACAAGATGATGATGGCTGTTTGGTTATGCCATTGTCTTTTTACTACGGCATGCCATCTCTCTCCAAAATTAATTACTAAACCAAATACCGAAAGAACTTTTCTAAGTGATTTTCTCACCTCCCAAAAAGTCATTTTCCTCTTCGTTGAATTTGACCAGTCAGTTAAATTCTAAAGCCTATTATTCGTGCATCACTTATGCAATGAACCCCTTGTCACCTCCTTGTCAATTTGCACCTGTTCAGCTAGCTTGCTTTTATTAAAGTTATTTATGGGGTGTGGAAGATTGTTCCCTCTCATATTAGGAATTAATTATAGGATCAGTTGGATGTGGCTTGTACAAAAGTACCAAGCCTATCAAATTTTCTTTCTCAGAAAAGAAAAATATTATATTCCTGTAGGAATGAAACTGGGCCAGATATTTTTTTCTAACATTCTTTTAATGTTTGACCTCAAGCAAAATATTAAGGATGAGCTACATTAAGGAATGTATCTCTAATGTTTTATTTGTGTAACCTGAGTTACTCCAGGCTTCTCACCAGATTGTGGGAACAGATGGGCAAGCAGCAATAGCAAAAACCCAGATATCACTAATGTTTCCTCCCCCCTAACTTCCTACCTTGTTAAGGCAATACCTCTAAGGTCCTACATGGGGTACTGCCTAACTCTGCCCCCAGGAAGTGTTTCTGGAAGTTTCCAGGCCTTTTTCATAGATGTGCATGCAAGTCCTTCTTGCTGAACTTTACCACTGCCTTTCTGAGCACCTAGTGCAAAGCACCATGGACCTTAGCTTGGTGGCACCTGCTAAATACTACCAAATCTGTTGTGTACTTGCCATTTTCCACAGGTACCTACTGGGCACTAATCTGTCTGTTGGACACCTATAATTTGCCACTGTGCCTCTGCTGCATTTGGCCCTGCCTGCTGGGCACCACCATCCCTTGCCCTCACTGAGTCACTGAAGTCTCCTAATTGTCAATGCAACACAGTTTTCTATTTAAAAGGACAGTGTCACTCTCTCCTTATATTAAGTTCTATTTACGGGTCCCTACACACTGCTGCCAATATGGTCAATACTCAATAGTCTAAATGAAATTAGTTCTTATTAAGGCATAATTTTATCACCTCCCCCAAATAGGGCCTGTATGGGGGACTATATAAGAGAATACAATTTTTGCCAAATGAAGAGTCAACTAAGGGTTGTTAGTGCAGACATTTCCGACCAAACTATTGGTGAGGGACTATATCTCCCTGGAAGAGTCCCACAAAGGCTATATTATCTTGCAGAGCTGCTGAGCTTTGTACTCCTGGGGCTACATCTGACCAAAGGAGGTACCTCTTCCTAGTTTGTACAATAATGCTACAAGGGCTGGCAGCAGCCTAGGGCACGTGCATCTATTTATAGTGGGGTTGGGGCAAGGAACCAAACCAAGTGGCAGATACTGCACAGTTTCAGAATCACCCTTCCCTCCACCTTCTTAAAACCAAGAATCATGGCTTTCTTACTTAATTGAATGCATTGTACACAACTACATTTTTCTTCGATGACTGATCTTGGAAGGCCCCTAGGTCCTTGTAAAAGGAGCTTCGAGAAAGGCCTCTCACCCAATTTACCAGATATGATCAGACATAGATTAGTATCCCTTAGACAGAAGCCACAATCCTATCATCACTAAATAGTCCTGTATGTTGTCTTAATACTTGATGTAATTTTTCATGAAATAATATTTGACAGTTCAAATAATAACTTGATCCATAAATTGAAGTAAGAATAAATAATCAATATTGCCAGATATTAGCTACATTGCCAGAGTCCACATTCACCTTGGGTTTGCATTTTTCTGCCCTTAAGATGTGCCAGTCGTGGACACAGGGCTGGTACCAAGTATAGAGATACAACCTGTTCCTCCACAAGTCTTTAAGTAACATTTGGTGACTTGAGAAACACGTTGATTTTGTAAGAAGAGAACAAAATTCATCAAAAGGCTTGGGCTCTAATTCTAGCATTGCCATTGGTTCTGGCCATGGCCAGTTTTCTAAGCCACAGAATGATGGTAAAGTCAATTCTGCTTATTTCACGTGGTTGTTATGAAAAAAAAAAAAAAAGAAAATATTTGAGAAACTATAAAAGCACTGGATAAATGGAAATCATTGTTATCATTTGCTATCCACAAGGACCTAGAAAACATTTTATGACAGGCTCTTCATGTAATGATGCTTACTAAAAGGAGATATTGTTTAAATATACAAATAGAGGAAAAAAGACATATATACATATACCTGCTCATTACTGCATCACATTTTCAAGGAGTACTTTACTACAATTAAATTTCAAAGGATAATTATTGCTTTTATTTAAAAATTATTATATACTTGCTAATGTCAGTAATATGCATGTGTATAAACAATTCATCTCCTAACTTTATGATACATATGAAAGAAAACCAAAGGGGCAGTGCCAAGCCCTGAGCCCGTATCAACTAGCTATATGAATTTGAGCAGGGTGCCATGAGTGTTATAATTTAAAGAAACAATCAATCAAATACTTGAGCACAGTTTTGCCAACAGATAAAGTAATATATTACCTTAGAAAAATCTGGGTTCTGTCCTAAGACTTGCTGTAGATATCTTTCTCATTTCTCCTCTAGGTGATTAGAGAAACAAAGGAGACAGAAATTATTCTAAAAAGAGGTACTGTGGTAGTTGAAAGGGTTGAGCAGGGAGGCAGGCTGTTTGTGCACGAGAGGTGGTAACAAAGTACAATTAAAAAAACTGGAAAACTAAAACAGAGAGGGACACAGATGAACAAAAGTCCAATTAAGTGGAAGAGTACTCCTCACTTACTTCTAAGGACATTTAAAAAATAGTTATTTTAATGGGGTGCTTGAGAGGCTCAGTCGGTTGAGTTTTGGTTTCTGCTCAGGCCATGACCTCAGGGTCATGAGTTACAGCCCCAAGCCCAGCCCCATGCTCAGTGCTGATTCAGCTGGGATCAGCATCTCCCTCTCCCATCTCCCTCTGCTTCTGCTCCTCCCCCAGCTCACTCGCTTTCTCTCCAATAAATAAATAAAATCTTAAAAGAATATATTTATCCAAAAAAAAGAATATATTTATCTTATTTACTCATGTATGAAAATAACTCTTTTTGCTCTTTTATGTAAATCTTTTTGTATTTCTTACATATTAGCTCTGAACGTCCACAGAGTCAAGGCAAAAGGAAAACAACGGACTACAACGCTATCGTCCCCTACTAAAAGGAAGCATAAACAATTCTTCGGGTAAACACAATAGAGTTTATGGAACCCACTCCCAAGGAAAATTATATCTAGAATGTAGGGGGGGGAGCTAGATAATGATGACCTAATAAGATAAATATGTGCAAAGTATTAAAAGCAGTTTCCTAGTCTGTTAATTGTTGGGAAGTCAATTGGAATACCAGTCAATTGTTGGTGTTAAACAAGGCATGAAAATAGAAAGGAGTTCTTTGTGTTTCTTTTCAATTGGATACTATTCTTCTTTTACAAATCATTATTCATTTCTAAGTTATGCAACCACTGTTTCCTATGATATTTTTGGGGTGTGTGTGTGTGTGTGTGTGTTTCTTTGGAGACCTACCAGGACTTCTGTAAATTATTTATTTTTGTGGATTCACCTTAAGTTGCAAATAAATATACAGGAAGTGTCATGAATCTTTCATTCTTTCTCCCCCAATATTAACATCTTGTCTACATACTATACGATAACAAAACCAGGAAATTGACATTAGTGCATTCCACAGAGCATATTCAGATGTCCCCTGTTATACATGCACTCCTTCGTGTGTGTGTGTGTGTGTGTGTGTGCGCATGTGGCTTTATGCAGTTTTATCACACGTGTAGCTTTATGTAACTACCACCATGAACAAAATAGAAAACTATTTCATAACCACAAAACTTCCTCTTGCTACTCCTTTATAACCACACATTTGTCCCCCTATATTTCCAATGCTCAATCTCTATAATTGTGTTATTTCAAGAATGTCATAAAAATGGAATCATACAAGATTGGCTCTTTTCACTCAGAATAATTTCCTTGAGGTCCATCTTGTTATGTGTATCAAATTGAGTTTAAAATCCAAATGAAGTCATCATTTTTCAGATGTCTCCTTTGAAAGTCAGTCCATGTAATTATAAATGTTTATCCTCATTTGGTAGAAAAAAATTTTTTAGATGAGGCAACTATTTTTCAGACATGATCCTATTATTTCTGTCTTATTTTAAGTAATACAGTTCTTTATCTATTCAGATAATTATGCTCAGAACATCTGACTAGCTAAAAAAAAAATTTTATCCTTATATAAGCTTTCTAGATCAATTGGTTCAATGTCTTACATTACAGTTTATTAGCGGATTCAGCTAAACTTTCTATTGCCAAAACTCTGTGCTTTGTAAGGAAAATACAGGTTACCTCACAAATATTTCATCTGAAGTTAATGTAGCAATGATGGACAGCAACATTCTTAAAATAGTTTGTGGCAGAATGAACAACTGTTAATCTCAAAAGAAAATGCTCTGAACAGTTTGGGGGGTGGGGGCGGTAAGAAAGTATATCCTCAATCTCTAAGCTCCCTTCATCTTGCTGTAACCGAAATTTAACCTTCCCCTGAGAACTCTATTTCCCTGCAAATAGTACCTATTTTCTTTCCACCCTGAAAGGTCTAGAGATGAGGTGAGCCACTTCCAGAACATTCTCTCTCTACCCTAGAACACTCCAGCTTTAAAATTCTTCCTATCAAGCTACATCAGCTGCTGTCTCTCCTTGGTGGAGTCATCTACAGATACCTAGGTCACTTCCTCTTACAAGTGTTGAGGATTCATATATCCATCCAAATGATCCTTCTAACATTTTGACCTCACAGTATCATGGTCCTTTCCAAGCCAAAGATCTTGTCCTCCAACCCTGTCTCAGCCACCTACTCACATGGTCATGCCCTCAGACATTGCTATTACCAATCACTTATACACCCTCCACAATCTCAAATTCCAACTTCCTAGCACTCCTTAACTTTCTACCTCACCCTCATTGGTTGTTTGACCCTCACAACTCTGCAATCCATGGATCATATTTCCATTTGATTTTCCATGGTCTCTCATCCTTTAATGTCCTCACTTCACACTTTATCTGGTTCAGCTTCCATGATCTGTAATTTTTTTAAAGATTTATTTATTTTTAAAGCCACATGCACACACACACACACACACACACACACGAGCAAGGGCAGAGGGAGGGGCAGGGAAAGAGGAGCAGAGAGCATCTTCAAGCAGACTCCCCACTGAGCGTAGAGTCCAACGTGGGGCTCAACCCCAGGACCCTGAGATCATGACACTCAACCAACAGAGCCACTCAGGTGTCCCTCCATGATTTATAATTATAATTACACCCCTGCAGACCTCTTCAATTTCTGCCCCTTTTTTGTTGTCTATTGTACTCACATGGCCAAACCTCAACCTTGGTGAAATACATCGTGCAGCCTACTTTGTAACGCCTTGCACAGTAACACCTTGCACAGTTGAGAGCGGCTGGGGAAAAAAGTGTGGTGACTGGGCTCAGTTTAAATTCATCCCTTACATGACCTTGGTTTAGCAAAACTATTACATTCCCCTCAGACGTTTACTTTCTCACTCTTTTAAATGATTATTTCACACTTTTTCCTCTCCTCTCAAATCTGGAACACTTCCTATCTCATCTCATGCTTAGAGGATGCCCGTGCTTCCTATTTCACTGACAGAATAGAATAAACCAGAAGAGAGCTTCCATAAGCTCTCCCCACCGTTTTACCAGCCTGCATGCATCTGTGCGCATACACTCTGCCTTCTCTCCAGTTACTATGGAAAAGCTGGCTGTGGCCCCTTATTCACTCCTACATGAATTCTATCTCCTCTTGCCTCCTCAAGGACATAGCTTCTTCAATCCCTCCGCAACTGGCATTATTAATATTCACTTTCCACTTGATCATTTCCATCAATATATACACTTGTAATATCTCCCATGTTCTAAAAAAGTCTTGATCCCACTCTCCTTTCCAGGTCTTCCCCCATTCTCTGCTGCCCTTTACAGAGAACTTATAAAGCATTGCTTCCACTCATTGTCTTTAATTTCTCACCTTTAATTCTCTCTTTGGAACCCACTATGCTTTTACTGCCACCACCTCACTAAAACTGCTCTGATCAAAGAAACTATTTACCCTCACTTCATAATTGAATTTTCAGTTCTCAATTTAACTGATAGATCAGTTGCATCTGACAAAATTGATTACTACTCCTCCTGGAAACACTTACTTCAGGACTCTGCACACTGGTGGTTTTCCTTCTATCTCCTGAAAGTTCACATGTTCTCATAAACTTAATCATTGGTTTTTCTTCACTCACTTCCTAGGGGATCCCACCCAGTCTATAAACTTTAAATACCATCTATATGCTAATAATTCCCAAACTGGTTCTCCAGGCTAGTTCTCTCCCCTGAACTCCAGGCTTATCTATCTAAGTTCTGGTTAACCTCTTCATGTGGATATTTCAGAATAACCTCAAACATGACATACCCAAAAATAAAATTCTGATTTTCCCCTCCAAAGCCTCTTCCTCACACAGTATTCCCCAGTGGAAAACCCTGGAGTCACCCCTCATTGGTCTTTTTCTCTCATTTGTCCTATCCAGTCTATTAACATATCTTGCCAACTCTATCTTCAGAATAGATGCAAATTCTGACCTCTTTCCACACCACCTTTAAAGCTAGCCCCTTGATTTTCAAGTTATCATAACTCAAATGGATTATAGCAACAGTCTCTGAATTCTTTTACCAACTTCCATTCTTACCCATCTTATAATCTGTTCTCCACAACATAGTCACAATTATCTTTTTGTTTTTTAATGTAAGTGAAATTATCTTACCCCCCTGCTTAAAGCTCTCCAATTCATTTCCAGCTAACTTGGAATAAAAGAAGACGACCTTACAATATCTTATAAGGTCTTACATTGTCTATGTCCCTTTTCATCCCTTAATCATTTTCCTTTTTCCTTTTTGTTCACATTCTTTTCTTGCTATTCCAGTCCGCATTATAATTACACCCCTGTAGACCTGATCACTTTCCACCCCCCTTTTGTTGTCTATTGTACTCCTATGGCCAAACCTCTACGTTGGTACATTACATTCTGTACATTCTTTTTTTTTTTTTTTTAAAGATTTTACCTATTTATTTGACAGACAGAGATCACAAGTAGGCAGAGAGGCAGGCAGAGAGAGAGAGAGAGAGAGAGAGAGGGAAGCAGGCTTCCCGCGGAGCAGGGAGCCCGACACGGGGCTCGATCTCAGGACCCTGAGATCATGACCCGAGCCGAAGGCAGCAGCCCAAACCACTGAGCCACCCAGGCGCCCCCATTCTGTACATTCTTACCATGTTTCCTGAATAAGCACATAGGGTCTTGACATTTGTTATTCCCCTACCTAGACAGCTCTTCACTGATTACATTCTCGGCTCACTACCTTACTTCCCCTGAATCTGCTCAGATGAGCCCTATCACCACCACCACCTTGACCACTTATCTTTTTTGTTTTGCTTCATTTATCCCTTTAAATCTTACCATCTTCAGATATATCATCATTTGTTTATTAATTCTCTCAGCACCTGCCTCCTCCAGAAGAATTTAAGCTTCCTAAGAGCAGGGACTGTTTTCTGCACTTTGAACAGTACCTAGCACAAAGCAGGTGGTCACTATTTACTGAAAAATATTTGTTGTTTACTTATGATACAAAAAATATAATAGCCACCCAAGTTATCTTTAAATATAAAAGAAATGTGTTTTATTGCTCTTTTGAGTTAGAATTTGTTTGGGTTTTAAGGAACTTTAAAAGAAATTTTAAGAGTTAAAAGTTGTAAAATTTTTCAGGTACCTGGTTAGCTCAGTTGGTTAACCATCTGCCTTCAGCTCAGGTCATGATAGCAGGGTCCTGGGATCAAGCCCTACACCAGGCTCCTTGCTCAGGAAGGAGTCTCCCTCTCCCTTTTCTTCTCCCCCTTCTTGTCCATGCATATGTACTCTCTCTCTCTTTTTCTCCCAAATAAATAAATCTTTTTTAAAAAAGATTTTTAAATGGTATTCATTGACATTCAAGGGAATTTATTTGGACATTATCCTCAACACAAAGAACTAGAGGAAAGATACTTAATATCCCAGATTGATTTTTTTAATTTATTGTGAAACAATTTCAAGCCTACAGGAAAGTTGCAAAAATTGTACAAAGAACTCCCATGTATATTTCACTATATTTATACTTGTCAACATTTTTCTACATTTACTTCATCCTTCTCTCCCACGAATGCACAGAAGGGACCAAGCTGCAGATATACTCCTCCATTCCTGAACACTTCGGTGTACGTGCTGGATTCTTAACACCTACTAATTTTAAATGGAAATAATAAGTAAGCTAAAAATATCACTAATGGGGACCCCTGGGTGGCTCAGCCATTAAGCATCTGCCTGGGGCTCAGGTCATGATCCCAGGGTCCTGGGATAGAGCTGCGCATTGGGCTCCCTGCTCAGTGGGAATCTTGCTTCCCCCTCTCTCTTCCCCTGCTTGTGTTCCCTCTCTCGCTGTGTCTCTCTCTAACAAATAAATAAATAAAATCTCTTTTAAAAATACCGGTAATTGACTACATGGAATACTACAAGACCACAATGTAATTCTTTCTAAATTTATGAATTCAGATTATTAAAATAACACATATACTGCATTATTGTGACTCAGTTTCTTCATGAGCAATGTACACTCTTTACTTTATTCTTCTTATTAAAAAGTATAGAAATACCAAATAATATGAACTAACTTGATGAGCTTGAGCAATAAAAGGACATGTTCTGTACAAAATACTTGAAATGGAGCTATTGGTCTTATATATTCCTATTGCTACCAGAAAAATAAGTACAGATAATATATTTTGGATGCAATAGGGGGTGGCCACAAGGTTCTAGGGAAGAAACAACAACAACAACAACAACAGCAATCCTTACAGCCATTTCCAAGTAGAGGAGATTATGCTGTACAGAGGCAAAGAGGATCAAAGAGAAGGAAGCATTTGAGCTGAACTGAGTGGCTTGGGTTCCAATAAATAAGAAAAGGAGAGGAGGCCACACCTCACAGAACACATAGCAAGACCAAGGGCCAGATACCTGCACCCCAGTGTTTGTAGCAGCAACGTCCATAGTAGCCAAACTATGGTAAACTATGGTGTCCATCGACAGATGAATGGATAAAGAAGATGCACACACAATGGAATACTACTCAGCCATCAAAAAATTGGTATCTTACCATTTGCAATAACGTGGATGAAACTAGAGGGCATTCTGCTAAGTGGAAGAAGACAATCAGAGAAATTAATTATCATATGATCTCACTCATATGTGAAATTTAAGAAACAAAGCAGAGGATCATAGGGAAGACAGGAACAAATAAAACAAGATGAAGCCAGAGGGGGAGAAAACCCGTAAGAGACTCTTAATCACAGGAAACAAACAGGGTTGCTGGAGGGGACAAGGGTAGGGGAAGCGATAACTGGGTGATGGACATTAAGGAGACCCATAAAGTAATGAGCACTGGGTGTTACAAACAGCTGACGAATCAATGACTTCCACCTCTGAAACTAAAAATACATTATATGTTAATTAATTGAATTTAAATTAAAAAATAAAATAAAAAGAATAAACTGCTTAAGAGGAAAGAAGAAAAAAAAAAAAGAACAAGGGCCCAGGGTTTTAAAAAAAAAAAAAAAAAAAAAAAAAAAGTGAAGTGTGTACCCAGGGAGCTGCAAAGAGACCCGTCTGATTGGAACAGATGTGAACCGAAAGACAGCAGCACAAGAAAATGCTGGTGAGGGAGGCAGGGCCTTACTGAAGAAGACCCTGCATATTGGCCTATTGGTTTTAAATCCACTGAATGTATTTGAGCAGAGAAGTAAAATGAAAACCACTGAAGGTATTCAAACATAAAATGCTCCAAGTGGGGCTCTAGGAATATTTTCAGAACAAGAAGACATTGAAAAGCAATTCAGAGAGTACCAGCTATACTAGAACCATTGGGAAGGCAAAAGTATTAAAGTCTTGATCAAATGAATGAGAATAAATCAGTTATTAGCTTAACCTTTTAAGCTCAGATATCTAAAAAATGGTTAACAGTATTGTAATAAATCAGGAACCCCCTTACAGGGTAATCTTTATGAGAAAGGAGAGCACGTCATCTTCATTCAACAATGCCTGTATCCCTTGTGTCTAGTATCCATGGTCTTTGGTGATCATTCTGTCCATATGTCTTTGAAAGGTGAACAGATTAATTTAGGGGAATAAATTAAAGGATCACTTTAGGGCAAAATAAATTTTTCAGAGCACATAGAAGTAACCACCAGACAATTAGAAATAAGGAACTGAGGGGCTCCTGGGTAGCTCAGTGGTTTAAGCCTCTGCCTTTGGCTCAGGTCATGATCTCACGGTCCTGGGACTGAGAAAATCTGGCATATGACTCTCTGCTCGGCAGGGAGCCTGCTTCCCCTTCTCTCTGCCTGCCTCTCTGCCTACTTGTGATCTCTCTCTCTGTCAAATGAATAAATAAAATCTTTAAAAAAAAAAAAAAGAAAAGAAAAGAAAGAATTGAATCTTGGGAAGTGTGTCCAACTGAATGGATCTAAAACTTATTGGATGTTTTTAAATATACTTAGCTCTAGGAATTAAAACATAGTAAGATACTGTTTCTCACCTTCAACGTGTTAATGGTTTATTAGACTAGAAATTCAAATTTTAGATCAGAACTTCAAGGAAAGGAATGCACAGAAAAAAGACAGAACTTGTTTTTGTTTTTTTAAGATTTTCTTTTGTAAGCTCTACCCCCAACATGGGGCTCAAACTCATGACTCCAAGATCAAGAGTCATATGCTCTACTGACTGAGTTACCCAAGCATCCAAGTTAGAAGTTTTAGGCCAGAAGATTTAAGAGCACCTATTCCGTGGGTGAAAGGAAAAAGAAGAACCTAAATAAGAAGCAAAGACTTTTCAGAGGTCAGGAAGGAGAATGGAGTGAACATAATGTCATAGAAGCCACCAAAAGTGAAAGTTTCAATGTGTGTGGTACTGTTGAGAAGGCAGCTTACCAATAAGAAGGCTGCTGGTGGGGGCGCCTGGGTGGCTCAGTGGGTTAAAGCCCCTGCCTTCGGCTCAGGTCATGATCCCGGGGTCCTGGGATCGAGCCCCGCATCGGGCTCTCTGCTCAGCGGGGAGCCTGCTTCCTCCTCTCTCTCTCTCTCTGCCTGCCTCTCTGCCTACTTGTGATCTCTCTCTGTCAAATCAATAAATAAATTCTTAAAAAAAAAAAAAAAAAAAAAAGAAGAAGGCTGCTGGTGAGCCAGAAAATGTTAGCAGGAAAAATGGATGCTAGAAGAAGAAGGTTAAGAAACTAAAGACATAAAATTAAGTTACACTTTTAAGAAACTTGAAAATGAAAGAAAAGACATGGAAGAAAACGACCATTAACTTAAAAATCAAGGGAAAATCATTGCCATGTAAAACATGCAAAACTAACTGTTTCCCAGCACAGAAGGGATTAGGTACAGAAAAATTGGCCATCACCTTCCTTTTTGCTATTGCGCTTTTTGCATGTTTCCCTTGTTGTCCAAATCACACCACAGAATGATTAGGTCTGTATTTTTGTCTCCCCTTCTTGACTGCACTCCTTGACTTTCCTCGTCTCCTTTATAGCTCCCGCTCCTGGCACAGAGGGGACACTCAAAAGTCTGTCGAGCTTGAACTGAAAATTTAAAACCCAAGATGATCACTCAAGGAGCATGGGCCTGAAGGAAGTAGGAGAGTTCGAAGTTGAGGAGAAAGCATTGGAGGAGTAAAAAAGACATGTCTGTCTTCGAGACAAGGGAAGAGAACCGGATCCGTGAAGCAGAGGCACAGGGGAGAGGGATTTATAGAGAGGAGGGAAACTGAGGAAGTCCCATCAGATGAACAAGACTTGGTTAAGTAGGATAGCTCTGCCGAAAGGTTCAGGAGGGAAATCTGAGGAAAATGGAACCATTTGTGCAAAGGCTAGAGAAAATGGGATGAGAATTAATAAAAGTTCCAAGCTAGAAATGCTAGTTTCACAAATACAACCTCACTAATAGTACTTAGTTAAGTAACTCTCAATCCTAAATGCATATTAGAATCACCTAGAAACATTAAAAAAAATAATAACTTATATTCCTGCCTGCAGAAATTCTAATGAAGAAATCTGGATAAGACCCTGGCATTTTTAAAACCCTCCAATATCACTAACGTACAGACAAAGATCACTCTGGTTTGGTTGAACTTCAGTATTTAAATAGAAAGCACTTAGCATCAATTATTGGTACTGTCTGGATTTCAAAGAGAGGAGAAAACAACAGGATACAGGTAACGCCATGTCTATAAAGAGAGTGACTGGATAATTCTACATACTAAAGTTCACTGACCCTCTATTATGAAAGAAATTATCAATAACGGTGTTGATTTCTCTCTACAGATTCACAAGACTTCTATGATGGCAAGTCATCTTTAATAGTATTTCTCTGTGTCTCTGTCTCTGTCTTTCTGCCTTTCTCTCTGTCTCTCTCTTTCAAGTTATAGGCGGGAGCCACACTGCTGATCTGAATCTGGTTTGTTATTTTATGCAAATTAAAATGCAAAACTTAACCTCTTCCTATAGAGCACCAGATAGCTCAGGTCCAGCAATGGAAAGATGTGGGTTTATTGGTATTTTTACTACCATCACTGACACAAATAAGATCACTTTACACAGCCCTGCTCTAGAAAGCTATAATCACATCATCAGTGAGTGGAAATGAGCCTGCATTTACTTGACAAACTGGTTAGAGAAGATTGAATGCACACTGTTAAGGATAATATATCTGGCGAAGAAAGGAAGACACTCTAATAAAACACCAGACTCTACCTAGTTCTGACATAATGGGAATAGTTCATGTCCACCATAAAGAGAAACATGCAACCTGTTTCTGGAAATTTTTATTTCTTTTATTTTGTTTCAATTACATACTTAATAAGCAACAAAGAAACGTCCGACACAATCTAATGGTTAGTATTTTTTTCAAAACTACAGTTCACCCTTGAATAATGTGGAACTTTGAGGCACTGACCCGCCCCCCCATACAGTCAAAAATCTTCAGATAATTTTGACTCCCCCCATACTAAATTAGTAGATTCCTATTGACTAGAAGACTTAACCACTAACAAAACAGTTGATTAACACATATTTTAAATGTTATATGTATTATCTACTGTATTTTTATAATAAAGTAAGCTAGATAAAAGGAGATGTTAAGAAAATCATAAGGAAAATACACTTATAGCACTGCACTGTATTTTTTTGGGAAAAATCCACATGTAGGTGGACCTGTGCAGTCCAAACCTGTGTTGCTCAAGAGTCAACCATATGAAGCAAATTTCTTCCATCCAAATATAGCAGGAAGAATAATAGCTTGTATTTTTTAGCTTCCTATCACATGCCAGATGCTGAGCTAAACGTTATTTCCTCTAATCCTTCCAATATCACCAAGAGATAACAGCTCTTATTACTCCTGCTTTACAGAAGAGAAAATTAAGTATCAGAAAGAAAAACTTGCCCATAATTACAGAGCCTGTAGATGGTAAAATCAGGATGGAACCCAAATCTTTTGGCAAGCCCAAGTATATAACGATTCTGTTACATTACACCTCAGAAATTAAAGTGAAAGCAATTATATGCAAATCTCTTGATTGCTCTCCAGTGTGCTTTCTCCAATGTCTTCCCTCGTGTGTTCTCACAAACTTTTTGAAATGAAAACGCGCCAGGCTAAGAAAGGGTCTTTTGCACAGAACAAGAGAATGCGATACTACCGTAAGGTTTTGTTGTTACTGACTCTCTTTTCTCCCTCTCTCTTTTTTTTTTTAAAGAACGCATCTCCATCCACTTGCGTAACAAGCAGGAATTTTGAGACAAAGCCTGAGAAGTAGTCAATATAAGCATATTGAAGGACAAAGACAACATTGAACTACTTTAAAATGGCTCTACTCTTTCGATTTATGTTACTCTATTGCCACCTTCTGGTTGTATTCTAAAATGCATTTTAGAAATGTTAATCTGGTTGTGCAGCCAGTGGGTACAGCTGCTTATTTAACAGAAGTCCGTATTGGCAAACCGGACAGGAATGATTAGCTCTGAGTCTGGGCTCCTACACATTCCAGTGCTCTATACAAGCTTGTGTATAGCTGATGAAGTCCCAGAACCTAAGTCAGGTTCGGTGGGGTGAGGAGGTTCGGAGCCGACGACTAAAGAAAGAATTCTTAAGATGTCGTTGGTGCAAAAGGTGATTTATTAGAGCACGGGGACAGGGCCCGTGCGCAGGCAGAGATGCGGCTGCCCCGGGTTGTTAGGAGTGGTTGGTTATATACACAGGAGTTGGGTAGGTGAGGACAAAGGGGTGTTCAGAAGGGCTATTGGGGCAAAGAATACTATCAGGATATTGAAGGCTTAGTTGCTATCAAGTAAAGACAATTGGAAGTCTGGTGGAATGTTACATTCCTGCTATCAAGCATCCTTGTTAATGAGATTTAAGTTTAGAAGAAATTTAACTTTTACTTTTCCTTCTACCTCCGCCTCCTTCGCCTCAAGCCTAATGTCTTGAGGAACTGAGTTCTGTGTCTTTGGAAATTGGGCTATTGATAAGGTAACTTCTTTGTTGTAATCTCAAGGACATTTGCAAACCAAGGGAGACTCCCGTCTTGCAGGATTGTGATCTCAGCAAGTTAACTATTTATCATTTTATGGCAGTCAGGGGTGCCTGAGGAATGCTACACATGTGGAGGGGAGCGGATGAAGGGGGGGGGGTACAAGGCGCCAGCTTTTGCTTTGTCCTCAGCCAGCCTCCTGCTCCCTCATCATAGCCACCAACAATTCAGTTGGCTTCCCCGTGCCCTAGTAGACTTCTCTGCTCACCGTCTTCCAAGGCAATTCCCCCCTGGGGCTGGAAACGGCTGCAAGTCTCTCTGATGCAAGCCACCCATGTTCTCTGTGGCTCACCCCTTTCTCAAGTTCAGTTTACTCAGTCTTACGTCCAGGGTTCTTCAAAAGCTCTAAACACAAATACATTTGCTTTTTTGCTTGTTTGTTTATCCAGGTTTCCTCATTAGAGATAAAACAAGGGTCTTGCCCACACATATCCTATTTGAATGCTTTCTGGTCTTCCCCACCACCACCAGGATTTTATATATTTATTTGACAGAAAGAGACGAGAGAGAGAGCATGCATGTGTACACATGAGCAGTGCGGGGGGGGGGGGGCGGGGGCGCAAGGGGAGGAGGGAGAGAATTTCAAGCACACTAAGCACTGAATGTGGAGCCACTCAGGGTTCAAAACAGAGTTCAACCCCAACACCCTGAGATCACGACCTGAGCAGAAATCAAGAGTCTAGCACCTAACTGACTCAGCCACCCAGACACCCCTTCATGTCTTCTTTTTGAAATGAAATGAAATACCTCTAGTTCTTCCCAGTAATCAATATACTGATTTGGGGACTGAGATGGGATAGTATCAATCCTTACTTTATTGAACATTTTTTCATTCACCAATGTTTGTTGAGTTTGTGAAAGATCTTTTAATATACATAGAGAAATTAAGAAGAAAAATTTTGGAATATATTAAGCATTCTTACACCAAAGGATAATATTGAGAATGAGGCCCAGGACTTCATTATAAGGGTGTCAGAGGTACAGAGGAGATTATATATTCAGTCCTGGTAAATCTAACTATTCCCTAATTAGAAAGGACTGAGACTCTGAAGCATGAGATAAGAACTTTGGTTTGATGCACTCAAAAATACTGCATCCGGGAGAGCCTGGGTGGCTCAGTTGGTTGAGCATTGGATTCTTGGTTTCAGCTCATGTCATGGTCTCATGGGTCCTGGGAATGAGCCTTGCACAGAGCTCTGGGCTCAGTGGGGAGTCAGAAAGATTCTCTCCCACTGTCCATCCCCCTGCTCTCTCCCTCTCTCAAATAAATGGGTAAGTCTTAAAAACAACAACAGCAACAAAAACACTGAAGCCCAAATCCTCCTGAGTCCTCTTGGCCTACAGAAGTGGCCCACTCTTGAGGTAAAGACTCTAATACTTAATGAAAAAGAGGCACTTCTGTAGGCCTGACTCATGGCCTCCAGATCATCTGTTCTCTCTCTCCCCTGTTTCCTCCTTACTTCACCCCTTATAGCTTCCAGTCCTGCAGTAAATCAGTGGGGAGTTTACAACCCAAGAGAATGAATCTTTCCTGTGTAAAGAGAATACTAATCCCAATAACTATCATTTAAATAATGTCACATGTTTTTTAAGAGTAGAATGACTCACGGAACCAATCTTACAGACTTAGAATCCACACCAGAGAAAATCTTAACAGTTCAAGGTACACATGACAAGAAAGACAGATTTTTCCATAAACTATTTCATGGCTATTTCATGATTGTAAAGGGACCATATTTCCAACCACTTAATGAGCTATTATCTTCTATCAATATTCAAGTAAGATGTTACTTCCACATCTAATCTATTAATGCTGTGGTCTGAATGTTTGTGGCCTCCTCTCTCCACAAAATTCATATATTGAAATCCCAACCCATAGTGATGGTATTAGGAGATGGGGCCTTTGGGAAGTGCTTTGGTCATAAGGGTCATAAGAGAGTCCAGAAGGATCTCTCGTTCCTTCCACCGCATGAGCTAAAAACGAAAAGTCTGTAACCTGGAAGAGAGACTTCAGTGACTGTCCTGGCACTCCCCTCTTGGACTTCTAACTTCCAGAAGTGTGAGAAATACATTTCTGTTGTTTATAAGCTACCCGGTCCATGGTATTCTGTTACGGCAGACTGAACGGACTAAGATAGCTTGCAAACCTTGTCAACTCTATCTCTAATATATATATATATATATATATATATAGCGAGAGAGAGAGAGAGAGAATCCATTTATTTCCTTCCGGGCGGCCATCGTCTCTCACCTACAAGAGCACAGTAACCCCATAACAGGGATCCACAGATCCACTCACCAATCCCTTCACCACAAATGTAAACCCATCATTCCACTCCCCTGCTTCAAATCCCTCCCTGGCCTCTTTTTTTTTTTTTTTTTTTAAGATTTTTTTTTTTTTTTTAAATTTGACAGACAGAGATCATGAGTATGCAGAGAGGCAGGCAGAGAGAGAGAGGAGGAAGCAGGCTCCCCGCTGAGCAGAGAGCTCGATGTGGGGCTCGATCCCAGGACCCTGGGATCATGACCCGAGCCGAAGGCAGAGGCTTTAACCCACTGAGCCACCCAGGCGCCCCTCCCTGGCCTCTTTTTGATGCTAAAATAAAATCTCAAATCCTTATCCCCGTTGCACTGCCCTGCCTGACTTGGCCACAGACCGCTGCCCCCTCCCCCTCCGCACACCTCACACTACCCTCCCACACACTCAGTTACACTGACTTCCAAACAAGCCACATCTTCAAGCTGTTTTCCCTCCAGGCCTGCCCTCCAGGCTTTGTTCCTGCTCTTCTCTCTACTTGGAAGGCAGAGATGATCCACAAAATGAAAAACCATCTGCTGCTCTATTTTGTGATCTCATATATCTTTTTACGTTAGCCAAGAAATACTGTACACATTGAGAATTCACTCCTCCAGACTCG
Source organism: Mustela lutreola (assembly GCF_030435805.1). NCBI lineage: Eukaryota > Metazoa > Chordata > Mammalia > Carnivora > Mustelidae > Mustela > Mustela lutreola. Next base: position 190,286,574 of record NC_081292.1, read on the forward strand.
TGGGAAAGATAAGAAAGAAAAACAGGAGGGGGAGGAGTAGCGGAGATAGTGCTGAATCACAGCCCGCTAATGAGCGTGTATTTTAGTCCTGGATGGGCAAGGGAAAGAACAAGAAAATAAGCCCCTACCCCTCCAGCCTCCTCTTTTTCCCACTTGAGAGAGACTTAAGAGCCATGAACGACATGGAACCTCCCTTCAGGCTAAATTGCTAACCAATACATGACTGTGTTCCCTCATTTATAAGTTTACACATTTTAAAGCTGTCATATTTAATGTCACTTTCTTGCTAAAATCAAGAATGTGGCCACTGGTGAAGAAAAAAAAAATAGAATTAGAACACTGGTATAATTGCAATGATTCTGGATGGAGCAGGAAACTGAATTAGGCATGAATGGGTTTATTCACAAGCATCCACCTCCTAGAACTACGTTTCAGGAAAATGCGTTACCTACCCCTAATTATTAGATCTTTATCATTCTGGTGGTTTTCAAAACAAGAATTCTCTAGCTTCATAGTCAGGAACAAAAATCTGCATTATTTTCTTTTTATAGATGTAATTGTTGTTTTACTCTTGATTCAAGTCAAAAGAAAGATCATACAAGTGCGGAGCATGAAATAAGAGGGCACTTTTTTTTTTTTTAAGATTTTATTTATTTATTTGACAAAGAGAGATCACAAGCAGGCAGAGAGGCAGGCAGAGAGAGGGAGAGAGGAGGAAGCAGGCTCCCTGCTGAGCAGAGAGCCCAACGCGGGGCTCAATCCCAGGACCCTAGGATCATGACCTGAGCCGAAGGCAGAGTCTTTAACTCACTGAGCCACCCAGGCGCCTCAAGAGGGCATATTTCTATCCTGGCCAGCTCACTGAGTTCCCACTGAAAATGAACGAGTCAAGTACCATCAGGATTTAACAGAATTCTAAATTTTCATATATATTAAGCAGTTTCTCCCGAGAAAAAGAAACAGGAGTACATCCATCTACATCAATGAGAAATAGGCTCACATGATTATGGAATAGAAGGAAAAGTTGACAGGCACCCACTGTGGGTATTCAGCATTTATTCACTTATGCAGTAAGTATTCATTGACCATTTACCCTGTCCAAGACAAACGTGCCAGTGGATGAGACAAGACAATGCTGCACTCATCAGAGTTCTATTAAAAAGGAATCTTTAGAAGTATAATGGCTACCGTTTCTTTGCTATTGCTTATGCATCAGATGCTATGATAAAGGTTTTATTCACATGCATTTCTCATTTACTCTTCACAAATGTAAATTAATCCTCCTAATTTAAAAATTACATATGGAGGGAATGCACTAGGCTGAATAATGGCTTCCCAAAGATGTTCCTGTCGTGTAAAAAAAAAAAAAAAAGATGTTTCTGTTGTAATTCTCAGAACGTGTGCATATGTTAATAGATGTGGTAAAATAGGACCTTGCAACAAATGATTAAAAACAGTGGATTCTGGATTCCAGGTGAGCCCAGTGTAATCACAAAGGTCCTTCCTTATAAGAAGTTAGAAGAAGGATCAATCATTAGTAGATGTGAAGACAGAATCAGAGTGGAGTGGTTGAAGAGGCCTCGAACCAAGAAATGAAGGTAATCTCCAAAGGATGAAACAGCCAAGGAAAGAGATTCCTTCCTAGAGGCTCCAGTGGAAACCCATGCCTGCCAACACCCTTGACGTTAGCCCAATGAAACTTGTTTGTCTTTGGACCACTAGAAGTGTAAGATGATAAATCTGTGCTGTGTTAACCACTAATTAACCTAGTAATTTGTTATGCCAGAAAAAGAAGACAAATACAGGAAGACAGAACTTGTAGGAGGTGGTTCTCGATTTGGGCTTCACCTTCCAGTGATTGATTCATGAAATCTTCTATGGAAGCAGGTTATTTTGAAAATGTCTCTCAACTGCCTCCAATATTCACTCACACTTTGCTGGGGTCCAGCCTTAGGCAGGTCCAGGTGTCCCCGAAGGAGGGGTGGTGTCGGCGAGATGAATGGGAGAGCCACCAGTGAGTTCTGGTCAGTAGTCGGGCATTTCCATCTTATCCTGATTTTGGAGCTTTTTTTTTTTTTTTTTTTTTTTTTTTTAAATCATTTATTTATTTATTTGACAGAGAGAGAGAGAGAGAGGGAGAGATCATAAGCAGGCAGAGAGGCAGGCAGAGAGAGGAGGAAGCAGGCTCACTGCTGAGCAGAGAGCCCGATGTGGGGCTCGATCCCAGGATCCTGAGATCATGACCTGAGCCGAAGGCAGAGGCTTAACCCACTGAGCCACCCAGGTGCCCCAATTTTGGAGCTTCTTATATAGGCGGTTTGATTGAGGCAGGGGGTTACAAGCACTCATCAGATAATTTCTCTTTGTTTAGCACATGTTATTTTAGTTAAGTCATAATGGGTACAGACTGGCACTAGCGATGGGGGACAGGGTCTTGCTTCTTGAGTAATTATGTCCCTCAGAAAGCCATGGGAAGTAGCACAAATATGTGCTTTTTGGTAACTTATTCTGGGGTCTGCAGGAAAACAGGATATAGGTTAATGAAAAAGAGGAGCTATAGGGATGAACTAGATGGTAAAGAACTGTAGGAAAACAAGGTATAGGTTAATGGAAAACGAGAAGCTATCTGAAGAAACTACGTATATAGGAGAGAAGTAGGAACGAGAAGGCATTACCTTTGCAGGAGGCAGGGTGTATTTTAAAGACTCAGCTTGTGAAAGCCTTGGACAAACATCAGCCTAGGGAGGAAACTGTCTATTGTGGTACACATCTAAAATTCTCTATAGTCTTAGGTACAGAATAATTCACCTCATTGGAGCTGCTCCGGCCCACAAGCCTGAGAGATATTTGCGGCAGATTAGCAAGGCGCTCTTTGTTTGTGAGAGATAAGGGATCAGAGGAAAAGGTAAGAGACTAACAGACCATGCTTATGTGCAGGGCTATCCGGCCCTCAGCAGGATGAGGCCCGCATCAGCTCAAACCTTAACCTAGGGCCTCATTGCTCCCAACAGCACTTGAGCAAATGCTTTTGGTAGGTAAAGGAGAGCTCAGCATTCTCTCTTAAAATTTCATGCAGGACACAGAACTTTCAGGAAAAACCAACATTCCATTGCATCCTGCTGACCTTTGTTGTTGTTTTTTTTTAAGATTTTATTTATTTGTTAGAAAGCACAAGCAGTGGGAGCGGCAGGCAGAGGCAGAGGGAGAAGCAGGCTCCCAGCTAAGCAGGGAGCCTGATGCAGGGCTCATTCCCAGGACCCTGGGATCAATGACCCAAGCTGAAGGCAGAAACCGACTGAGCCACCGTGGTGTCCCTACATCCTGGTGATTATTTATAACTTCCTAAGTTGTTATACCGCCCTACCAACCACAGTTAAAACATCGTAGCTACGTATACTGAGGATAAAGTCAAAATCATAAAAAGTATAATTTTCTAAAGAGGTTTTTACCTCTATGTAGATTTACCTCTTCACTTTGGATGGAGGTACTTCGCCCATACAGGTTTCCCCCACTTTTTGTGTATGCATCATGTCGCTTGACTCTTACGAAAGATCTAACATCAGTACTTGTTTTCACTAATTGAAAGAAATTGGAAAGGGATTTTCATTTTTATGATGAAAGGGGAAAAGCTAAAACAGGATTGTTTGTTTTTCAGGGAGCTGTGATTGAGCAGGTGCACATCCCATGCAGCTAGAGAGCTCCCCAGTCTCCTTCCCCAGTGACCACACAGCAGCTCATCATCAAGCAGCTAGAGATCTGAACTGTGTCTGTGAGCATCTGTACTTTACCATTAACTTATTTTGTGCATCCTTTAGCAAGATATGTTCTAACTTATCAGAAAAGCCTAAGAGAGGTTATTTTTGGGGTCGGGGAATGCTCAAAATTTTTTGCATATAAATTAATAGTTATTGCTTCTATGTTGTTCATAGGAATATACTATTTTTGAATAGTGGGGGAAACCTGTATTCTCTAAGACTTTTTGACTTTTCTGCATTTTATCTTTTGTACATATCTAAAACTCTCACTTGGTCTTTTTGTATATATTTTTGCATATATTTTTATATTTAATTACAAAAATTAACCTCCCCTCATCTATATAGATCTCTCTATACTCCACCTCTGTATATCTCAAAATCCTTATGAATCCACTCATTCTTCCTTTATTAGCTTACTTATTCACTTGGACTCAAGGAAACCATTGAATGTTTAGTACATGCAAGACTCCCCTCTACATATTCTTTTTACTCGTGGAGATCAACAATTACCTAGTCCTTACCATCAAGAAACTTATTTCCTGTATGATTTATCAGCAATTTGTAAAAACCTTTATAACTGCACCTTTTACATAAGATTACCACTGTTTATGTCTGCATCTCTCCTAGGACAGCTCTTGTGGGCAGGGGCAGGTCACAGTCATCTTTCTATCTGTGAAATTCAATAAATGTGTTCTTTCATATGTTCCTAATTGACTGAATGAACCTAAACTGAATGAACCCTAGTAAGGAACCCTACACACAGAAAACACACAGAAAATCTGTAAACACACAGAAAATCTGCTCCACAAATCAAAGAGAATATGGAAAAAATCATATTCAATTGGGAAGATTTTACCAGATAGAGATGGTAGATATGGCAGCATCAGGGCTATAAGGTCACTAACTTTCTTTTTTCCACCCCGCTGACCTGACCACAAAGGAAAACAGTATTTTCTAGTCTTCTCAATCTTGATGGGGTTACATGAGGCCATGTGGAGTCATGTGATTAGTTATGGCCCATGAGACATGAGTCAAAGGAATGTAAGCTACTCCCAGGCTCAACAGCTAAAGTCAGTCTCCTCTTAGATTTTCTGCTCTCCCCCCTTATTTTTCCTTCTTTCTCAACAACCCCCGAGATCACAAATCTAAGACACTGGTGTTCTAAAAAGGAAAGATCTGGGTACCTAAATGTCTGCATGTATTCAACTGCTTACTTCTCTACCACTTTTATTAAGAATTGTGACATAAGCAAACATTAAACTTTGATTGTATTGAGTTCTTGAAATGTTGGAATTGTTTATTACAGTGGTTAGGCTCCAGCTCATACAGCGTAACAAAGGCTTTCCAGGTAAAGGGAACCATGGAAACAAAAGCAGAAAGGCAGGAAAAGCTATCAAATGGTTGCAGAGTATAAGAAAGAAAAGAGTTTCTCTCTCTCAAAAATAAATTTTAAAAAAATTTAAAAAAAAAAAAAAAAAAGAGAGAGAGAGAGAGAGAGAAGTGCTCCTGGGTGGCTCTGTTGGTTAAGTGTCTGCCTTAACTCAGGTCATGATCCCTGGGTCCATCAGGCACCCTGCTCAGTGGGGAGTCTAATTCTCCCTCTGCCCCTCTCCCCACTTGTGCTCTCTCTCCCCCCTCTCCCTCTCTCTCCCCCCCTCTCTCTCAAAAGAAACAAACAAACAAACAAAAACACAACACCTTAAAAACAAAAGAGAAAGAAGAGTCAGAAGAAATCAACCCTAACAAAAAACAGAGTCAGATGCCAGGAGGGCTTTGATTGATGAAGTAATCTGAAAGAAAATGAAGAGCAATAATTTTCTAAAAGTGACACAATCAAAGTAGTATTTTAGGAAGTATAACTTAGCATAAGTGCAATCTGGATAAAACTTTAAGTTCTTTTGATGGCATGAAATTATGACTGAAGTTAGGTTTTCAGAAAAGAGAATTTACTGACTCTATAGCTAAAAAGTCAAGCATAGCTAGACTGAGTAGTTCAACAGGACTCTGGACTCTCTCTCCCTAGATTACTCAGCTTTCTCCTATAATGGTTTTACTTGCAAGACATGATGTTCGCCAGCAACTCCAATCTTACTTTCTATTAGCATCAAGTCCAGCAGAATGAGATTCTCTTTCCCAACTCAGGAGTGAGTTTATTTTTAGAGAACATGATTAACATTTGCAGTTCAAAATAATGCCGTGCTCGAGTCCAGAGCACATGCTCTGGGTTGCAGAACAGAAACTGTTGGGGAGGAAATTTCTTCCTTTTTCCCTTCTATGTTCTTTGGCTGATCTAATAATTGAACTGACATAAGACAGACCAACAGGAGAAAAATTTAATTTCATACATATGGAAGCTTATAAAAATGAGACTCAAAGAAGTAACCAAAGCAGGCAGCTTTTATACCTTTTAGACAAACAATGAACTTGTGAAGAATTGACAAGATAAAGAAGTTGGAGTTGGGTTAGCACATTAATGAAGCAATAACACGGCTTGTTCATATAACCTTCTCAGACCTAAATTTACTACCTCTGACAATAAGGATGTGTTCTGCATAGAGCAATTTATTTGTTGCAAATTACTATTGAAATTGTTACCTGGGGCACCTGGCTTAGTTGGTTAAGCATCCGCCTTTGGCTCAGGTTATGATCCCAGGAGCCTGGGGCTCTCTGCTTTTCAGGGAGTCTACTTCTCCCTCTGCCCCTGCCCCAACCCATTCTCTCTCTCTCTCTCTCTCTCTCAGATAAATAAATAAAATCTTAAAAAAAAACAATCAATATGCCAAAGCCTAATTTGGGGACAGCCTGCTCTGAACCCCATCACAACCCTATTATACCCATTATACTCATAGCTATGAGTATAATGAGTATAATGTTGTGTAACAAAGAACTACAGAACTTCAGAAGCCTACAAATAAGCATTATTACTCACATGCCTGGGGTCTGCTGGGAGTGGGCTTTAGGAAGGCTCTGATCCTTCTCAAGGGCTTTCATGGCACAACAGGAAAGCAAAAGAGGAATCAGAAACACTGAAATCTTCTTGAGGCTTTGATTCACTTTCTCCTAATTCTATTGGCCAAAGAAAACCACATGGGTTGGGGACATAAAATTTCAACTTTTTATAGGAGAAACTCTATAAACTAAAAGGTGTAATATAAAGAAGGATGAAGAACTGAAACCACTGACACAACCAATCTACTACACCCAGGAATATCCCATGGGCAGAGAGGGAGAAAGATGATATTCCAAGGAAAACATGAATGTTATTAACGGAAGAAGTGTGGATAGATTCTCGTTAGCAAAGTCAACAGATGACCACTTCTGTCATGATAAAATACAAACTCACACAGAGTTTTTGATTGTGGGAATGTAAAGAAAGCAATGTTTGAAAAATGTTAGAAGTAGAATCATTAGTTATTTGAAGACTATATTTAGAAGTGAGAGAAGTTGGCCCACAGATTCATACCAAAGTAAACTAGAGAACATGACACATCAGACTTGGGAAGGTTGCACAGGAAGGGGACTGAAGGAAATGGTAAGTTTGGTTTTAAGCCTATGTACTGACTGGTGAAGAAAAAGAAAAGAAAATTGAAGTGGAAAAGGGATAAATGGAAGACGTTCATCTAGTTGAGTCTGAAATATAAAAAGTCCAGAATTTTCAGAAGGTGCACTTTGAATTTAATCTCAGGTCTGTATAGCCAACTCTTAATCATTTTTATTCCAAAGATACCTTCTGGTATCTTAGAAGATGAGTTTCTAGAAAAATCATTAGCATTTTACTTCTATTAACAAGAACAAGTATGTTCCACCAGTATCATAATATCTTGAAGGGCCCAAAATCACGTGATGTTTTCAGGATAGCAGTAAGAAAATATTTAATTCAATTCAGTTCAGTGTTCGTGTCATGTTTATTTTGTTAGTGTCTGATTCCCTTTAAATGAGAAATTAGGGTAGAGATTTTATTGTGAATCTCTATTAACCAGGATTTTTTTTTAACCAGAACATCTCTAAACTATGACCATCAAGATAAGTGGCAATCTGATACCACCTTTTTAAAAATAGATGTCTTTAGTTAGGATAGCTTTCTGCATTTTACAGTTAATACCCTAAACCATATCTTGTATCAGATTTTCTTTACTCTCTTCTGCAGGTGTGATTACAGTCTCTTCTTTTTAGTTCTTCAAAGCAGTAGATCAACTTTCTTCTAGAGAATTCATCATTACAGGTAGTTCAGAGAGATTAAGAGGAAGAACATGAGAAGCAGAATCACACAAGCTGGGATACTTGGTAGTTATGTGACTTTAGGGGAATGACTTAATCTTTCTGTGCCCTGGTTGCATCAAAATACTTCTGCCTTTCATGTCTCATCAAAGAGATATCAAACCCAGATGCCTTCTTTTTTTTTTTTTTAAAGATTTTATTTATTTATCAGAGAGAGAGAGGGGGAGAGAGCGAGCACAGGCAGACAGAATGGCAGGCAGAGGCAGAGGGAGAAGCAGGCTGAGCAAGGAGGCCGATGTGGGACTCGATCCCAGCATGCTGGGATCATGACCTGAGCCAAAGGCAGCTGCTTAACCAACTGAGCCACCCAGGCGTCCCCCCAGATGCCTTCTTAATCAGCAAAGTGAAAATCAGAAAAATATCTTCATTGGTAAAATCAATGACTTTTTTTTTTTTTTTTTTTTTTTTTTTTTATTATTTTTTTTTAAAGATTTTTATTTATTTATTTGACAGAGAGAAATCACAAGTAGATGGAGAGGCAGACAGAGAGAGAGAGGGAAGCAGGCTCTCCGCTGAGCAGAGAGCCCGATGCGGGACTCGATCCCAGGACTCTGAGATCATGACCTGAGCCGAAGGCAGCGGCTTAACCCACTGAGCCACCCAGGCGCCCAATGACTTGCTCATCATTGTAATCATTAATCAAATATCACTGGGAAAATTAGTGGTGTTACAGATATGTATTGGCTAAAATATATCAGAGGTGCTTCCCACACTAAACAAAGAGCTAGCTTTTTTTATTTCATAGTTTGAACAGTTTTGTCCTTGCTTGCAAATACATGTCTAATAAATGTCTGTATAAGTGGTAAAATTTTGTCTGAGGTTTGCTTTTATTATAATCCGCCATCAAAGTGTGAGGAAATAGACAAGATTCACCCACCTCAAACTCTTCCATGTTCACTGTTATCTGACAAAAAGAATCATAAGGATTGTATGTGGCCAAATAGATTAAAGTCCATTTGCAACAGTAGTTACATTGAGTAAACATTTTTTAAAATAAAGTATAAGCAATTAGTTTCTAGTTTCAAAAGTCATAAAATGAAGAAGCCATGTTTAGTAACCCCCAATAATACTAATTTTAGATGGTGAGCCAGTATTTGCTGCTATTGTAATTTTAAGGGACTTTACTGGCCAGGAATTTAAATATATTATTTGTGATCAAAGTTCAGTACAACAGGTAGTGTAAATTATTTTTGTTTTTAGGAACCAAGCAAAAAATACATATGGCTAACTTCATCCCTTGACTACATTCTTGTTTAAGTTCTAAAATCTGGGGGTGCCTGGGTGGCTCATGCAGTTAAGCATCTGCCTTTGGCTCAGGTCATGAACCTGGGATCCTGGGACTAAGCCCCACGTTGGACTCGTTACTCAGCGGGGAGTCTGCTTCTCCTCTTCCTCTCTTCCTTCTTACGCTCTCTCTCTCTTTCTCTCTCTCTCAAATGAGTAAATAAAATGTTTTTAAAAAATAAATTCTAAAATTTGGAATCACAAGAGTAGGGTAAAAACTTAATGGAATGAGTTTTTGCACAACTCCCAGAGACCAGGAAAATTGCCTTCCATAATAGGAAAAAATATTCAGAGGAATTAAAAAAGAAAGAACTCTTATTTTTCCCCACAGGAGTTTAATTATTAAACTCTGGGGATGTTTTTCATACAATTTTAACTTGGCAATTAGTACATTAGGAGATAGGCAACCTCTAAAGTAATTTTATACAGCATTGGATCAAGGTATGTATGTCTTATGTACATTAAATAAACATTGAGAAACACAGACCTCATTTAATTGAGTGAACCTTCAAATCTAGTTACCTTCATATTTACATCTTGGTTTATATATCATGAAGATACTTTGCTAAATATCCCTGAAGGTAAATACTTAAAATTGAGACACTGGGACAATATTTATCAGTTCTCTGACCAACAATTTCAGCAGGTAATGTGCTAGAATTTTCATTAGCTGCAAACTAATGTAGCATTAGATAACCTGTATTTCCCCTAGAAGTAGCTAGGTGAAAATTTCACAATGCAAATGTAATTTGCATCTAGGCCATAGGTTCTAAAAATTCCATTTTGAAAGACAGACAGTTGAATGTTAGGAGGCTTCAGCTATCCTCCAAATGAGAAGGTTAAGAAGAAAATATTTTAAATGTTTTAAGGATAATTGTGTTTACTATAAGCCAGCTGATTTGCAAACATTTCATTTAGCTTCACCAACAATCCACTGCAGCATCATTATTTCAGTTGAGAAAACAGATCTGGGAGAAGCAACCTGCCCAGGGTTCTACAGATAGTATTTTCCAGAGTAGAGAGAGCCCATTCGCTCTTCTATAGTTTCTCTTTACTTAACATACTCTCTATCTCTCTCTCTTCTGTCTTCCCCTCAAGGTCTCCTATTCCCAATCTCCTTTTCAAAATTAAAGTTCAGGATAATTAAAATCATAGGTAATTACCTCATGAACAGGTACATGACTTATCTCCACTGCATAATCAGCATCTAATTTACATGTTTTGGTTTACTATTTACTTCCACAGGGTTAAGAAACATGTTTTTTTCATTTTCCTCAATGAATGACTGAATGGACAAGCAGACAAATGGAAAAGAAAGTCTAGAAATACATCCAAATATAAAGGAAATGCAAATGATACAGATGGCATCAGTAGAATAGTTTCTCTTTAGGAGATAAGCAACAGTAGAAAAGATGGCATCTACAGATGGCATCAGTAGAAAAGATTATTATTCCTGTGAAAATGTTTAGTCACCTGAGGGGGGGAAAATGTATCATTATGCCAAAATATGTTTTTAAGAGATATCAAAGATTTACATATGAAGAAAATGAATCTATAAAAATTCTAATAAAAACCATGGAAGAAATTTTCTGTGGTTACAGATTGGGCAATTCTTATCTATTCCTTTAAGACACAGCAGTTCTTTGCCAGTTAATAAAATGGCATTACACTCTTTTTTGGGGAAAATGTATGTTTATGTATATATGTACCTAGAGTAAAGGGAGTGGGGGTGAGCAGGTAAGTAAAACTGTGAGAAAGGGGTGATAATTTCTTGAACAGCAGACAGACGCCTCTCTTAGTCTGAAGGGAACAATGAACAGACATGGTAGTAAACTTGAGAAGGGACATGGAAAGTTGAAGGAGTTCCCAGAAGATGAAGGTTAAGTGCAGGACTGCCAATTTCATAAAAATAAATAACATTTTTAAGGGGCGCCTGGTGGCTCAGTCAGTTAAGCACCTGCATTTGGCTCAGGTCATGGGATGGAGCCCCATGTCAGGCTCGGCAGGGAGTCGACTTGTCCCTCTCCCTCTGTCCCACTTCTGCTTATGCTCTCTTGCTCTCTCTCAAATAAATAAATAAAATCTTTAAGTAAATACATAAGTAAGCAAATAAATAAATAAATAGATAAATCTCTTGATATAAATGCATAATTCATGGTCCAGATGGTTCAGTCCGTAAGCTGGCACTCATCAATATTAGTTTGTAATTCTAGATTAATTTGACTAAATATTTTCAATTAAGTTTCCTAGCCTCTAAGAAGTGTATGCTAGAGAAGCAATCTTCCCAGTTTAAGATGAGTCTTTAGCAGAGATGCTCTCAGTCGTGATATTCAGGTTTCTATAGGAATTATGCCAGATTTATCTACTCAAAGCTTTAAAAAATTGTCAAATTTAGACTTGGTCTAGTTACTATAGCAAAGGGTGTGTGTGTGTGTGTGTGTGTGTGTGTGTGTATACACATACATACCGGTGATTCATCACTTACATATAATACCCAGAACTCAACCCAACAAGGACCCTTCTTGAAGCCCATCACCCATTTAGCCCATCCCTTCACTCACCTCCCTCAACTCTCTGTTCTCTGTATTTAAGAGCCTAAACGGTTTGCCTCCCTCTCTGTTTTTATCTTACTTTATTTTTCCTTCTCTTCCACCATATTCACCTGTTTTGTTTTTTAAATTCCATATGAGTGAAATCATCTATTTGTCTTTTTCTAATTTATTTATTTCACTTAGCATAAAACACTAGTTCCATCTACATTGTTGCAAAAGGCAAGATTTCATTCTTTTTGATCACTGAGCAATATTCCATTGTGTGGGTATGTGTGTGTGTGTGTGTGTGTGTGTGTGTGTGTGCGCGCGCGCACACGCGTGCATGCATGTGCTTGCACCGTATTTTCTTTATCCATTCATCTGTTGATGGACATCTGGGCTCTTTCCATAATTTGGCTAATGTTGATAGTGCTGCTATAAACATTTGGGTGCATGCACACCTTTGAGTCAGAATTTTTTATTTTTTTAAAAGGTTTTATTTATTTATTTGACAGAGAGAGAGATCACAAGCAGGCGGAGAGGCAGGTAGAGAGAGAGAGAGAGGAGGAAGCAGGCTCCCCACGGAGCAGTGAGCCCAACGCGGAGCTCAATCCCAGGACCCTGGAATCATGACCTAAGCCGAAAGCAGAGGCTTTAACCCACTGAGCCACCCAGGCGCCCCTGAATCAGCATTTTTAAAATTTTTTTTTTATATTTGAGAGAGAGAAAAAACATGAGCAGGGAGAGAAGCAGAGGGAGAAGCAGGCCAAGTAGGGAGCCTAATGGGGGGCTCAATCCCAGGATCATGGGATCATAACCCGAGCCAAAGATAGTCACCAACCAATTGAGCCACTCAGGTACCCCCGAATCAACATTTTTGTATCCTTTGGATAAATACCTAGTAGTGGAATTGCTGGATTGTAGGGTAGCTCTATTTTTAACTTTTTGAGGAACTTCCAAACTGTTTTCCAGATTGGCTACACTAGTTTGCATTCTCACCAACAGTCAAAAAGGTTCCCCTTTCTCTCTGTCTTTGCCAAATCGAATTCCTGAGTTGCTAATTTTAGACATTCTGACAAGTGTAAGTTGGTATCTCATTGTGTGGTTTTTAAAAAAAGATTTATTTATTTGAGAGAGAGAGAGCGCAGGGACAAGGGCAGAAGGAGAGGGAGAGAAGAGAATCCTTAAGCAGATTCCCTCCTGAGCACAAAGCCCAATGCAGGGCTCAATCCCAGGACCCTGAGATCATGACCTGAGCCAAAATCAAAAGTCAGATGCTCAACTGAGCTACTCATGTGCCCCTCTCGCTGAAGTTTTGATTTGCATTTCCCTTACGATGAGTGATGCCGGGCATCTTTTCATGTGTCTGTTAGCCATCTGAATGTGTTCTTTGGAAAATGTCTATTCACATCTTCTGCCCATTCCTTAACTGGATTATTTGTTTTTGGGGGGGGTGTTGAGTTTGAAAAGTTCTTTAAAGTTTCATTTATTTATTTTAGAGAGAGAGAAGAGAGAGCTTGAGCAGGGGGAAGGCAGAGGGAGAGAATCCTGATTCTCAGACAAATCAGCAGACATCCCGATGAGACTGAGGCAGGGCTCAATCCCCGGATCCTGAGATCATGACCTGAGGTGAAATCAAAAGCAGGATGCTTAACTGACTGAGCCACCCAGGAGCCCCAAGTTTGATAAGTTCTTTATAAATTTTTGATACTAGACCTTTATCAGATATATCATTTGCAAATATCTTCTCCTGTTCTATTCCTTGGCTTTAGTTTTGTTGATTGTTTCCTTTGCAGTGTAGAGGCTTTTTATCTTGATGAAGTACCAATAGTTCATCTTTGCTTCTGTTTCCCTTGCCTCTAGAGACCTGTCTAGTAAGAAGTTCCTGCAACCGAGGTCAAATAGGTTGCTGCCTGATCTCTCCTCTAGGATTTTGATGGCTTCTTGTCTTACATTTAGGTCTTTCATCCACTTTGAATTTATTTTTGTGTATGGTATAAGAAAGTGGTCCAATTTCTTTTTCCTGTATGTCGCTGTCCAGTTTTCCCAATACCATTTGTTGAAAAAAACGGTCTTTTCCCCATTGGATGTTCTCTCCTGCTTCGTCAAAGATTAGTTGACGATACAGTTGTGGGTCCATCTTCTGTGTTCTCCATTCTGTTACATTGGTATATTTGTCTGTTTTTGTGCCAGTACTATACTATCTCGATGACTACAGCTTTATAATAGAGCTTGAAGTCCAGATCCTTCCAGATTTGCTTTACTTTTTCAACATTACTTTGGCTATTTGGGGTCTTTTCTGGTTCCATACAAATTTTAGAATTGTTTGTCCCAGCTCTGTGAAAAATGCTGGCGTTATTTTGATAGGGATTGCACTGAATGTGTAGATTGCTTTGGGTAGTATAGACATTTTTAACAATATTTGTTCTTCCAATCCATGAGCATGGAACACTTTTCCATTTCTTTGTGTTTTTTAATTTCTATCATAAACGTTCTATAGTTTTCAGCATATGGATCTCTTACCTCTTTGGATAGTTTATTCCTAGGTATCATGGTTTTTGGTGTAATTGTAAATGCAATCAATTCCTTGATTTCTCTTTTTGCTGCTTCATTATTAATGTATATAAATGCAGCAGATTTCTGTACATTGATTTTATATCCTGTGACTGCTGATTCATGTGTCAGTTCCAGCAACTTTTTTAGTGGAATCTTTCAAGTTTTCTATATAGACTATCATGTCATCTGCAAACAGTGAAAGTTTGGCTTCTTCCTTGCCAGTTTGGATGTCTTTTATTTCTTCTTGTTGTCTGATTACTGAGGCTAGACTTACAGTACCATGTTGAACAACAGTGGTGAAAGTGGACATCCCTGTCATGTTCCTTCCTGATCTTATGGGGAAAGCTCTCAGTTTTTCCGTTGAGAATGATATTAGATGTTGGTCTTTTGTTTATGGCCTTTGTGATGTTGAGGCATATTCCTTCTATCCCAACTTTCTTGAGGGGTTTTATCAAGAAAGGATGCTGTATCTTGTCAAATCCTTTTTCTGCATCTATTGAGGGGATCATATGGTTCTTATCCTTTCTTTTATTAATGTTGTGTATCACATTGATCAATTTGAGAGTACTGAACCACCCCAGCAGCCCAAGAATAAATCCCACTTGATCATGGTGAATAATCCTTTTAATGTATGGTTGGATTTGATTAGCTACTGTCTTGATGAGAACTTTTGCACCCATGTTCATTGGAGACATTGATCTGTAATTCTTTTTAGTGGGGTCTTTGTCTGGCTTTGGGATCAAGATAACACTGGCTTCAAAGAGTGAGTTTGGAAGTTTCCTTTCCATTTGTATTTTTTGGAACAGATTCAGAAGAATAGGTCTTAACTCTTCTTTTAAGTGTTTGGTAGAATTCCTCTGGGAAGCCATCGGTCTTGGAGTCTTGTTTGTTAGGAGATCTTTGATTACTGATACAATTTCTTTGCTGGTTATGGGTCTTTTTAAATTTTCTATTTCTTCTTGTTTCAGTTTTGGTAGGATTTTATCCATTTCTTCCAGACTGTCCAATTTATTGGCATATAATTGTTCATAATATCCTCTTATAATTGTTTGTATTTCTGCAATGTTGGTTGTGATCTCTCCTCTTTCATTCATGATTTTATTTATTTGGGTTCTTTCTCTTTTCTTTTTGATAGATCTGGCTAAGTGTCTATCAATTTTGTTAATTCTTTCAAAGAACCAGCTGCCAGTTTTGTTAATCTCTTCTTTTTTTTTTTAATTTCCATATCACTTATTTCTGCTCTAATCTTTATTATTTCCCTTCTTCTCCTGGCTTTAGGCTTTATTTGCTGCCATTTTCCCAACTCCTGTAGGTGTAAAGTTAGGTTGTGTAGTTGAGCCTTTTCTTGATTCTTGAGGAGGGTCTGTATTGCTATATACTTCTCTCTTGTGACCTTTTTTGCTGCCACAGGTTTTGGACTGTTGTGTTTTCATTTGCTTCCATGTATCTTTTATTTCTTAATCCTGGTTAACCCATTCCTTCTTTAGTAGGATGTTCTTTAGCCTCCATATATTTGTAGACTTCCCAATATTTTTTCTTGTGGTTGACTTCAAGTTTCATAACTTTGTGGTCTGAAAATATGCAGGGATGATCTAATCTTTTTGTATTTTTTGAGGCCTGATTTGTGACCTAGTATGTGATCTATTCTGGAGAATGTTCCATGTGTACTCAAGAAGAATATGTTTTCTGTTGCTTTAGGATGGAATGTTCTGTCTATTAAGTTCATCTGGTCCAATATGCCATTCAAAGCCTTGTTTATCTTCTGCTTAGATGATCAGTCCATTGCTGTGAGTAGGGTGTTAAATTCCCTGCTATCATTGTATAATTACCAATAAGTTTCTTTTTTTTTTTTTTTTTAAGATTTCATTTATTTATTTAACAGAGATCACAAGTAGGCAGAGAAGCAGGAAGAGAGAGGAAGGGAAGCAGGCTTCCTGCTGAGCAGAGAGTCCGATGCGGGGCTCGATCCCAGGACCCTGTGATCATGACATGGGCTGAAGGCAGTGGCTTAACTCACTGAGCCACCGAGGCGCCCACCAATAAGTTTCTTTAAGTTAGTTAATTGATTTATATATTTGGCTGCTCCCAAGTTGGGGGCATAAATATTTACAATTGTTAAATCCCTTTATTATGATACAGTGCTCTTCTTCATCAATTAGTAGTCTTTGGTTTAAAATCTAGTTTGCCCAATATAAGTATGGCTGTCCCTGCTTTCTTTTGCTGTCCATTAACATGAAAGATGGTTCTCCAGTCCCTACCATTTTTTGAGGGAGAGAGCAAGAGAGAGAGCATGGGGATCGAGAGGGACAGAGGGAGAGAGAATCTTGAGCAGTCTGCAGTATGCAGCCTGACACAGGGCTTGATCTCCCGACCTGGGCCGAAATCAAGAGCTGGATGATTAACAGACTGAGACACTCAGGTGCCCCTCACCCCCTCACTTACTTACTTTCTCTCTTTCTTTCTTTGTTTTTTTTCTCCAAATAGATTAACTTTTTAAAAATTAGATTAACTTAGGTATATTCACAAAATGGAATGTTATACAATAGAAAAATGAATGGATTACAACTGCATCGAACATGAGTGATTCTTAGAAACATAGTAACAGTTATAAAAAGAACTGATAATAAAAATGTTTATATACGCATGTATAATAATTTTATTTTTAAAATTTTTTATTATTAACATATTATATATTATTTGTTTCAGGGGTGCAGGTCTGTGATTTATCAGTCTTACACAATACACAGTGCTCACCTCAACATATACTCTCCCCAGTGTCCATCACCCACCCACTTCATCCCTCCCACTGTCCTCCACTCCAGCAACCCTCAGTTTGTTTCCTGAGATTAAAATTTTCTTATGGTTTGTCTCCCTCCCTGGTTTCTTCTTGTTTCATTTTTTCCTCTCTTCCCCCAGAATCTTCTGCCTTGTTTCTCAAATTCCTCATATCAGTGAGATCATATGATAGTTGTCTTTTCTCTAATTGACTTATTTCACTTAGCACAATACCTTCTAGTTCCATCCATGTCATTGCAAATAGTAGAATTTCATTTTTTATGGCTGCCTAATATTCTATTTTATATATATATATATATATATATATATATATATATATATATATATATATATATATCACACACACACATATACACCACATCTTCTTTATCCATTCATCTGTCAATGGACATTTGGGTTCTTTCCATAATTTGGCTGTTGTGGACATTGCTGCTGTAAAAGTTAGAGTGCAGGTGCTCCATCTCCTCACTTTCAAGCTGGAGATGTCTTTGGGTCTAAAATGAGTCTCGTATAAGCGGCATATCCATCGATCTTGTCTTTTTTACCCATTCTGACATCTTTTGTCTTTTGACTGGAGCATTTAGTCCATTTACATTCAGAGTAATGAACTTAGTGTCATTGTATTACCTGTAAAGTCACTGTTCTTATAGATTATCTCTGTTCCTTGACTTTGTTGCTTTGGTCTCTCTTTCCTGCTGAAAGAGTCCCCTTTAATATTTCTCATAGAGTTGTTTTAGTGTTCACAAACACCTTAATTTTTGCTTGTCTTGGAAATGATTTCTCTCTCCTTCTATTCTAAATGACAGCTTTGCTGGATAAAGTGTTCTTGGCTGCATATTTTTCCCATTTAGCACATTGAATATATCCTGCCACTTGAGTCTGGCCTGCTAAGGTTCTGTGGACAAGTCTACTGCTAACCTATGTGTCTACCCTTATAGTTTAATAAACTCTTGTCCTGAGCTGCTTTCAGAATTCTCTCTTTATCTTTGTATTTCCTAAGATTTACTATGATATATCTTGGTGTTGACCTGTTTTTGTTGATTTTGAGGGGCATTCTCTATACCTCTTGGACTTAAATGCCTATTTCCTCCCCTAGATTAGGGAAGTTCTCAGCTTTAATTGTTCAAATAGATCTTCTGCCCCTTTTTCCTGCTCTTTTTCTGGGACTCCTATGATACAAATATTACTGGGCTTTGTGAAATTGCTGAGTTCCCTAAGTCTCTTCTTTTCAGCTTCATTCTTTTCCATAATTTTATCTTCTTTATTACCTATTTGATCCTCTGTTTCCTCCATTCCCATTGTGATGACATCTAGCTGATTGCTTGTTAGAGCATATTTTACTTTGGCCTGACTAGTTTTTAGATCTTTTATCCCTATAGCCAGGGCTTCTCTGATGTCTTCTATGCCTCTTTCAAGCCCAGCTACTATTCTTTTGACTGTTATCCTAAATTCTTGTTCAGATATATTGCTTATATCTGTTTTGAGCAAATCCCTGGCTGTTATTTCTTCTTATCTTTTGGGAAGAATTTCTCCATCTTGTCATTATGTCTAAGTTTCTGTCTTTTGCATATGATGAAACCTTGTTATATTCCCTACTCTTGAGAGTAATACTACTTAAGAAGGAGTCAGATGAAGTCCAGAGCCTGGCATTTCGAGAAGTGTTTCTGGCATATGCTGTGTGTGCTCTGCTGTTTTGATTACTCTTTCCCAAAAGTTAATCCTTTAGTACAAAGTTCTTCCTTGTTTGCAGTGGGGAGTGTCTAGATCTTGAACTACTTGTGCTTCAGTTTATTTATCAAGATAAGCCAGGGCATAAAAAACACCTGATTCAAAGAAAATGAAAAGGAACAAAAATGCAAACAAATGGACAAAGAACTATAAGCCTGATTCCAGAGAATAAGAAAGAAGGGGGGGGGGGGAAGCTTGATCCAAAAAACAAGAAAAGGAAACAAACCAACAAATAAACAAAAAAACTACAAGACTGATTAGAAAAAAAAAAAAAGAAGAAGAAGAAGAAGAGGAAAATAAGATAAACTGAAAGTATAAAAGATTAAAAATTAAAAATGTTTTAATTCACAAAAAAGGAAACCTATTTCCACCAGAACTGAAGCTGACACTTTGGAGCACTCTCTGATCAGTAGACTTGTTATATGTTGGGGGCCTGTATAGGTCTTCTGAGGGACAGGCCTGCTGCTCTGGCTCAGTCAGACCTGTCCCAGTAAAGATAGACCTGATGAGCACAAGGGGTTGGGGTTTGGTACAAATGACTCCAGCCTCCATGGGAGGTGCTGTGTTTCTCTTTGAAGTCCAAGCCTGCTGATGGCCAGGGAGTGAAAAATGTCCTCTCCACCTTTGGTAAAGGAACTAGTGGCTACTGCCCTCATAGAAAAGCAAACAATCTCCTCTCCTGTGTCCAAAGCTTTTGTCAGATCCCTCCCCTCAACTCATCTGTGTCCACCCAATGACACACTCAGTGCCACAATTAGTTTTCTCTGGCCAGTGGCCAGGATTCAAAACTTCAAATCTTAAACGGCATGGCAAGGTGCAGACCCACTCCTCTTTCCCAGAGAAGAGACTTGAAGTGCATCCAGCACCATTCTGGACCAGAAAAACAGTCACATGGTGTGTGGTATGCAGGGTAGCTAGAGTCCATTGTGATGCACAGCAAAAAGCTCTGACCCCAGGTTATCCTCCCTCAGTGCATACCTTTGGCCCCTGCTGTTGAAAGCTGCTCAATGGCTACTGGCAGCCCTCATGTCACTGGAGAGGCAAAATACACTCTTCCAAATGTACTCCAGGAAGGGGAATGTTTTCTCCCAATAAGACCCAGAGGATCCCCTCACGGCATCTTATTGTTTGAACCCTATGCAATGCTCTCTCTCCTGCTCTCTCACCCACTGACTTCATTTTGCAAAAAGGGATCACTCCCCTTCACAGCACCATGGCTTCTCTCACCCCCAATTCACAGCTCTGAACCTTGCATCTGCCATGTTCTCTCCCTCCAACAGTGCAGACTGTTTTCTTAATCCTCAGATCTATTTCCTAGTTGTTCAAAATGATCTGATGCTGATCCAGCTGTGTTCAAGGAACAAGGCAAGCTCAGGGTCTCCCTACTACTCTGCCCTCTTAACACTTAAGCCCTCCTGTTTTTCACAAAGGACATATATATGCTTAAAAAGGGGGGGGGGGCGTCTGGGGGACTCAGTCCTTACGTGTCTGCCTTCAGCTCAGATCATGATCCCAGAGTCCTGGGATGGAGCTCTGCGTTGGGCTCCCTGCTCAGTGGGAAGGCTGCTTCTTCCTCTCCCATTCCCCATTTGTGTTCCCTCTCTCGCTGTGTCTCTCTCTGTCAAATAAATAAAATATATTTTTTAAAAGGGACATATAGGGGGCACCTGGGTGGCTCAGTGGATTAAAAAAGGGACATAGATTCAGACATATATGCTTAGAGAAATCTTACTATAAAGGCTTATCTTACTCTCAAAAAAATCATCTATGCAGAGGAATTATTCCATATTACACAAGCAAAATGGCTTAACAATCTTCCTTCTGATACTGTCCAGGCTTCCTATAACAGCATTACCTACTCTTAGATTTATATAGTCTAAGACTATAATATATTAAAATGTGTATAAAACTTCTCTACTTAATTAGATCACTTCCGCTTTTCATGAGAGGACTTACTTCTTCTAATGACCTCCCTATAAAATAAAGAACAGAGAAGCTCTAGAATATAAATTTTATGATCTTTTTCACATTGAGCAATGATTTGTTTAAAAACGTCTATCACTAATATTGTTATTATGAATGTGGCCCAGAGGGGATAAATTTAGAAGCAAGATTTCCAAGCTTGAAGTTTAAACAAATACACTCTTAATCCTGACAATTAGATTTTCTGCAAAAATTGTTTTGGCTAAAGATACTTAAATTACTTTTTTTTTTTTAAAGAAAATGTTCCAAAATGTAAAATACCAACTGATTTTTCCCTCTTTAAGGGAAAAATAAAAAATAAAAAAAATATATATATATATATATTTCAGGCAAATTTAGAAAACAAATTCCAAAGGCACCTGGGTGACTGAGTCTGTTAATCTTCCAGCTCTCAGTTTTGCCTCAGGTCATGGTCTCATGGGTTGTGGGACTGAGCCTGCATGGGGCTCCAAAGGGAGTCTGCTTGTGATTCTCTCCCTCTCCTCTCTCCCTCTGAGATTTTATCTTGTGTAATGTTGTGCCCTCAACATTCTTCTGAGGAACTCGAAACAAGTATTTACAGAAAAAGAGAACTGAGAATGAATAAACTTTGCTCACCTGGGCCTGGCTTCTATTTCCTACCACATCAAATTTAATCTCCTTGATATATAAATAATATATAATTTATATATTTTTAAATTTATATATATAATTTATGTATATATTATTTATATTATTATAAAATATTATATTTATATATTATATTATATTTATATATATTATTTATATGATAATAAAAATACTGACCAACAGTAACTGAACTGAACTGGACAAAAGTAACAAAACTGAATGGTTACAATGCAGCAAACCTCTGTGTAATACCCTTTACATAAACACCAGAACATTTAATCTCCACAATGACAGCAGACAACCCGTAAGGAACAGAGATTTAGGATTAAACCCAGGTAGTCTCATGCCTAAATCTATACAATAAGCCCTATGTCCCAGGTTCCTCCCAGCTATTACCTATCTGCTGAACCTGAATTCCTACTTCTTCCCAAGATACATTCCCCAGTTGGACTGGTTTCTTTACTGTTAAGTATTCTTAATTTTGTTCTAAGCTCCTCTAATAGCCTTCCTAATTTTGTTCTAAGCTCCCTTCTGTTAACTCCCATACCTCCAAATTCAAAGTATATGCCCTAACTGGAATATTCCCTGATTACTCCAGCCCTAATTTACATTTCAATTATGTCTGACATGAGATTAGTTAATAAAAGCATGCCATGGAGAACTCTCAAGTAAAAAATGTGACTTATTCCTGCCAGGGAGCTATAAATTACTCCAAGCATTCATGAAACATTTAGTAATTTGACTAAATTAGCTCTGTATTTAGAATCACCTTTATTCTTATTCCGCAAAATCAAACATATCAACTTTATGAAACATTCTAACTTTCCAATGGAGAAACCTGTTGGACACCATCTTAACCAAGTTAAGATATTAAAATTAAGGTGGTTCATGGGACGCCTGGGTGGCTCAGTTGGTTAAGCAGCTGCCTTCGGCTCAGGTCAAGATCCCAGCGTCCTGGGATCGAGTCCCACATCGGCCTCCTTGCTCAGCAGGGAGCCTGCTTCTCCCTCTGCCTCTGCCTGCCATTCTGTCTGCCTGTGCTCGCTCTCTCCCCCTCTCTCTCTCTCTGATAAATAAAATCTTTAAAAAATAAAATAAAATAAATAAAATTAAGGTGGTTCAAATTATCCTCACCAAAAATGGGACAAACTAGCATCAGGGATGGTCTGATGCGATATATTGAGAAGGATGTCACACTACTTATATACCCATTCTGCCATGAGGAAAACTCAAAAACCAAACTAAGTTATTTCTAAAAAATACTTGGCTTTTGCTCTTTAAAAAAAAAAATATTAATGTCAAGATTTATCAGACAAAAGGAGCTGTGCCAGGTTAAAGGGTATTAGGGAGACAAGATAACAAAGTATTCTGCATTGGACTTGTCCAAAGTTCAGAAATAGCCAAAGCAAAACCAGTGAATCACTGAAGTAATTAGTAGAGGTTTTTTCTGCGCACACAAAGAACAGTTCACAAATGGGAAATATTTGAAGCAAAACATGGAATGAGGCCCAGCGGTATATCGTTATAAAGCAGCTTAACAGTAGACACCCCACAACCAGTGTCACTTTCCAGTTTCAGTTGCCTGTGGTCATCCCTGAAGTCCAGAATCAGACCATTCTCCCCTTCTGACATTTCCTCAGAAGGTCAATAGTAGCCTAACTCTACATCACAATGCCTCCTGTCACTCACCTTACCACATCTCATTACATAGGAATTTTAGCATTTCACAACTCATTGACTTCACTGCCTGCTTGCTTCAGATAGCTCCCCCATAGTTCTGCCCTGGCACCTTCCCTTCCTCTTGATAGGAAAATGAATTTTTATCTTTTTCAAGTCTTCTGCATCTGAAATTTCACTATTAGAGCCAATTATTTGTGTTAAAAAAAAAAACCAGAATTTTTGTCAAATTGATTATCAAAGGCCATTATTAAAAGTCACCATCATCTGAAAAGGTAAGTATATTAAGTGGAGGAGAATAAAAACAGCTAACACTTACAGAAAGTCGTATGCAAAGCCTTGAGCAATGGTGTCCTAGTCTGGGTCACAGATGTGGTCCTGGTGGGGTGGAGGCTGCAGAACTTGCCAAGGCGAGGTGGGGTATGAGAGGTGGCTCCTCATCACTAACTGGGCTTCTTGGTCAAGGACATGAAAATAAAGTTCTCGGGGTGGCTCAGTTGGTTAAGTGTCTGCCTTCAGCTCAGGTCATGATCCTAGCATGCTGGGATCGAGCCCCACATCGGGCTCCCTGCTTTTTGGGGAGTCTGCTTCTTGCTCTTCCTCTCTCTCCGTCCCTCTCCTCAGCTTGTGTTCTCTTTCTGTGTCAAATAAACAAATAAAATCTTGGAAAAAAAAAAAAAAAAGAAGAAGAAGCAGACAAAGTTCTTGGAGTTCTATTCTTCTCCCTGCCATTAAGGAGTCTGAGATCATCAACTTTTTGGGGGAGGTATGTCTCTCTTTTGGGGGGAGGTATAGATTGGGCCCCTACAAAAGGAAACCTGTGCTGGCCGGTGGATTGAGATCAAGACATTTGTCACTCTCCGGAAATACAACAGCCAAAGTTGGTTCTGGGTGTGCTCCAAGGAGAACCTACCTGCCTCTGCCATGTGCAGGGCCCACCTCTCCATGGACACAGGGCACTGAGGTTCCCAGGAGATCATCAAGCCCCACACCATCTCTTGAAACACAACAGGCCTCTGTCTCTGTGCTGGCATGCCTCACCCCTGCCCGCAGAAGCTCGAACATCATCTGGACCCAAGAAGCTGCTGAGGATAACTGCTATCGACAACCGCTACACCTAGACCAAATGTTGCACTGCCACCCAGGGCAACTTTGCCAAGGCCGCCTTTTATGCCATCTCCAAATCTATAGCTATCTCACCAACACGCCCGTAGTAAGAGACCCTGTTTACCATGTCTCCATATCAGTTCTCTAGACTGCCTAGTAAAGACCCACAGCACAGTCTCTGTGCAGAGGATCCAAAATCCAACTGTTGTCACCACACAATGTTTTTATACAAGGAAATTAAAGTGAATCAACAAGCTTGTAAAGCAAAACAAAACAAACACTGGTGAGATGTGCTAACTATCCAGAACCCTGGACCTCATCATCAAATATTACCGTTGCTGCAGTTAGTCTCACACCACACTGAGGCACACTGCCTCCGTAGTATTTTATTATCATAATAACTAACATTATTATCATTTTTATTTCATTTATTATTATTGTTTTTCAGGGGCTCAGCAAGACCCTGCAGAAAAAGGTCTCTTATCGCCCCATACTGGCAGGTAACTTGATCAGCCGATGATCATTTGGAAAAAACAATAGTCTGAAGCTAGTAAGTACCCTGGCACAGCCTCCTCATGGTGGAGGTCCCTAAGACACCCCCCCCACCCCCCACCCCCCAGGCATCAGAGTCTAGAATTTTGGCAAGCCTGCACGGAGCCCTGAGCTCCCCCTGTCTGCTAATATCGTTCACACGCTTCTATTTGGAATGAACGCCCTCCCCCCTTTTTTTTAATTCTTGATATTCTGCAATCAGTTAATGAGGGCTTGATTTCTAACGCAAAACCTCGTTTTCGGGCCTTTTTATCTCCTTCACTATTAGAATGGTCTCAATGCCCTGCCTTACCTCCTTAGAATTCCACGCCGCCAACTACTTGAGTTCAAAATCCTTCACAGATTCCCTACCCCTAAAATACCAAGTCCATACATTTCAGATTCCCTACCCCTAAAATACCAAGTCCATACATTTCAGATTCCCTACCCCTAAAATACCAAGTCCATACATTTCAACAGCTCAGACTATCACACCGTTGAAATGTCAATTATCAAGCCGTATTTGGTAAGTTGAGGGAAGAAGGGAAAGGGCAAGACGGGAATCCCGATCAGAGAGGACTCGGTTGGCGGCGGCCCCAGAGAGGAGTGTTGCAGTCCCCGACACGCTCCACCCGCCCTCCCGCCCGGCCGCCCGCGAGGAGGCGGGCTCCGGAGGTCGAAGCTGTCATCAGACTTCAACTCCTCAAAGGCTCGCGGGACGCTTTTCGCGGGGCACGACCCAGCAGGCCGGTCCCGCGGAGAACCGAGCCGCCCGCCCCCGGCGCCGGGGTCTCCGAGAGTCGCGTGCGTCGCCCCGCCGCCCTCCGCCGTCGTCCCCGCCATGGCTGCACGCTTGTTCCGCGGCTCCCTACGCCGGTGGGGCTGCCGCTGCGCCCTGCCCTCGCGGCCGGCCGCCAGGTGACTGCGGGCCGGGGGGCTCCAGCGGAACTGCCCGCGCGGGCTGCGGGACTGTGACTGTGCGAGAGGAGAGGGGAGGGGAGCGGAGGGAGACGCGGGGAGGGGAAGGAGGGGTGGCAGGGAAGGGGCTGAGGGACTGGGGAGGGTCGCGAGGGGCCTGGAACGCTGCGGGCCGCGTCGGCGCGGTGCGTAAGGGGCGGCGACCTGGGCGGTGGGCGCGGGAGGCTGCGGGGGTGGGGCTGGGCCTCGACCTGCGGCGCGCGGAGTCGGGGTGGGACCGACGTCGACCGGGGCGAATGTGGGCTTCGGGTGTGTCCCAGGGGTCGCGGGAAAACCCAAAGCGGGGTTCGCCGAAGGCTCATTCTCCGGCCCCCGTCTGGCAGGTGGGATTCTAGCACCCGCCGTGGGGGTGCGGGCGGTGGGGCGCTGCTGCCTCTGGCCCTAGAACCTTGGCGAAGGGCGGCGGAGCAGTGGCCCAGGCGCTTGTAGGTTAGTGAGTCTGGGGCTAGGGCTCCGCGTCGCAGACCTGGAGAAAGAAAGGGTCAGGCGTCCGCGATGAAGCCTGCTGGCCAGAGTGCCCCCGAGAAGGCAGCGCAGGACTGCAAAGACCTGACGTCCGCCCCACCAGACAGTGCCACTGAGACTTATTTCGTAAATGCTTTAATCAATTAAATCAGAAGAGTAGATAGTTTGTCAGTGGCTCTGTGATTATTAAGGTGGTGTTTATGAGATCAAAAGCTTTAGATACGGACACATAAAATCCATCGGATGAACTGGAAGCGTCCAGGATTCACTATTTAGGGAGTAGGACATGAATGGTAAATTAGCTCATTACAACATTGGTGGAACTCTCAGGTGCTGTGGGAGTGGAAAAATAACCTGTTCCTCCTGAGGACCGTTGGGAAGACTTCACTGAGGAGGTGACTTGGCTTTAGGACGCACATATTTTTCTGAGCTCTTCCCCAGAGTTTCGTAAGAATGTGACTTTCAATTTTTTGTTATCGGGACTCTTTCACTCTCCTAAAGTTAGAGGACCCCCAAAGATATTTGTGTGTGTGTGTGTGTGTGTGTGTGTGTGTATGTGAGGGTTGTACCTACCTATATTGATATCAGTGGATAAGTACAAAACAAATTTTACAAATGTTTAGTTAATTAAAAGTAACAATAAGGGTGCCTGGGTGGCTCAGAGGGTTAAAGCCTCCGGCTTTGGCTCAGGTCATGATCCCAGAATCCTGGCACCAAGACCCACATCAGGCTCTTCTGCTCAGCGGGGAGGCTGCTTCCTCCTCCTCTCTCTCTCTCTACCTGCCTCTCTGCCTACTTGTGATCTGTATCTGTCAAATAAAATCTTTTTTTTTTTTTTTAAGTAACCATAGAGATTGCGGTAAGTGAAGTAAATCAAACAGAAGGATACTGTACGATTTCATTTATACATGGAATCTTAAAACAACAAATGAAAAAAAGAACTCAGATACAGAGAAAAAATTGTGGTAGGGGGGAGGGTGTGGAAATGGGTGAAGGGGGGTCAAAAGGTACCAGCTTCCAGCTCTAAACTAAGTCATGGGAGTTTAATGTACAGCATGGTGACTGTAATTAGTACTGTATATATATTTCAAATTTGCTAAAAGAATAGACCTTAAAGGTTGTCATCACAAGGAAAAAAATTATGTGGTGATGGATATTAACTAGATTTATTGTGTTGATTATTTCACCATATATAAAAATACTGAATCATGTACATCTGAAACTATATATATCAATTATATCCTGACAATAAGTAAAAGTAACAATAATAAACCCATGATGTGTTACCATAAATATCATTTTTAAGAACAGTAGCTTTTAAAAAAAAAAAAAAAAGAAAAGAGACATCATTTACATTGTCTGGCTTCGTAGAAGACATCTCAGTTCTCATATCTGTTTCTGCATTACGTGTATTGGGATAAATTATTATGGCTGAAGTACAGAAAGAAAATCTCATAAATTCTGAAAAAGGAGGACATGAGGGACCCTCTGAATAGGTCAGGGACTACAGTTTGATTATAGCAGGCTTCTTAATGTGCAAGTGAATTATTCAGGGAATTTGTTGAAATACAAATTCTGATTCAGTAGATCTGGGGTGAGGTCTGAGTTGGTGTATTTATAACCAATTCCCAACTATCACTGAAGGTGCTGGTGGAGACTGTCTCCCTTTTATAATGTAAATGATTAAAAAAAATAATAGAACTTGGCCTGTTAAATTAGAAGTTTATTTTTGTTCAGTACAGATTTCCTGGTCTTTATAAGGAAAAAAAGGGCCAATGTATTCAATAAAATTCTCTTGGTCTTCAGGAAGTGGATGGTCCAACCTACTGACTGTAAACTGTCTTGATTTTCTTCCACGTATTCTCTCTTAAACACTTTTGACTGACCTGAAATATCTTTATTTTTCCTGGCACTTCTTTCACTCTCTAGCGTCTTGGTTTATTTTACTTCGAGATATTCCAAAGGTTTCCTTAAGATAATATGGGATATAAAATTTTACAATAGAGGGAGACTGGAATATAAATCCCACCCTGTTATTTGCTAATGATGTTGACAAATGATTCTGTGTTTCAGAGCACCCGTTTCCTAGTCTCAGCACATTTTTTGTCCTAAGGGAAAATTTCAAGTATGGAAAAGCTATGTGGACAAATATGTGCGTTATAGTTTTATTAATACTAGCAGGAAATTGGAACCAAACATTTTGTTGGATTTCTTTTCCTTTACTTCTTGCTGTTCTTGGTCGCTTGGAAGAATGAAGAAGTAGACCAGACCTGCGGAGTCGTGGGCAGCAAAGCAAGGTTTACTGAAGTTTATTGAGTGATGGTACAATGCTGCTACTGGAGTTTCTGAGTCTAGGGGGTTTTATGGGCTTGTTGGAGGGCTGTTGTAATCTGATTAATTAAGTCTCCCTGCACCTGGCATCATCAGGTTTTTTGGTCACATGGGAAAGAGTGGAGGCTTCCTTCTGAAGTATTGCGAAATCCTTTCAAGTGTGGTTTCCTCTTAGGGCGGAGTTCCCTATTCCCTGCTGCCTTTCTTCCAACTATCCTTCATCAATTTCAGTTACGGGATAAAGTAAACTTTGGATGTCTGTTTGATAAAACAGTGTAGTGATAGGCAAGACCCCTGCACGTGTTGGTGCTGTTACCTCTGACTTCATCTATTACTGTTTTCACTCAATCCACTTTGGGCCTCCTTGCCCTTTCTAGCATATACCAGGTACCATCCTGCCTGACACCTTTTGCTTGAATTGTTTTCTTGTCCTAAAATTCTTCTACTCCCAAAATCTGCTTGGCTCTCCACCTTGAGGTGTTTGTTCAGATCTCATTTTTCTAACTTAACCTACCTTGATTGCAGGATTTCCCTCCTGCAGGCATGTCCCAGCTTTGTCCCAGACACACACTCTGAACCTTGCTCCACTTTGCTTTTCCATAGAACTTACCACCTTCTCCTTTATTCTATAATTTGCTTCTTTATTATTTATCGTTATTCAGTCTCCCCTTCTAGAAATGGGAGCCCCAAAACAAGAATCTTTATTTATTTTGTACACTCTTGTAGTCCAAGGTACCTGAACAGTTCTGGTGCATAATGAGTACTCAGAAAGTATGTGTTGACCAAATGAATGAATGAGCCGTTAAAAATAATGATTTGAATGACTGAGTAGTAACCATGAAGGCAAAAGGCAGACTTATATATAAAAATTGTAGCACTACCTGTTCACAACCAAAGATTACCGTTTGAAAAGCTTCTCAGTTATATTAATAAACTTCACTAAAAGTTGCATATGAAAGATAAATCTAAAGCCAAATGACAGAAAATGCATATTAAGTGTATAACTTAGCTTATGCTGTCATAACAAAATACCGTAGACTGGATGGATTGAACAACAAACTTATTTCTCATAATTCTAAAGGTTGGGTAATGGAAGATCACAGTGCTAACTCTCTCTTCTTTTTATAAGGCCACAATTCTCTCAGATTAGGACCCTCCTTATGACCTCATTTAACTAATTACCTTCTCAAAGCCCCATTTCCGAATATAATCACAGTGAGAGTTAGAGATTAACATGTATTTGGAGTGACACAATTCAGTCCATAGTATGAAATAAAAATACATAAGCTAAAACAAAGTAATCCATTTCTGGCGGCAGGATTGGGAGGGTGGGGGGGGGGAGGTTGAGACAACCTAATTGCCGGTAAGCAAAACTGCCTTTTAAACAAAAACACTAAGGAGAGGAGGGGGAAGGAAGGAGAAAAGAAAAAAGAACTAGAGGAAAACAACAACAACAACAACAAAAAACAACAACAACAAAAAAACCACGTTCCATCTAAGGAGGAGAGAACTCCAAACAGAATTTCATGCAAAACAGAAAAACAACCTTTACTAAAATTTGGATATAGCATAAAAAGCTTTTAGATATGAGTTTGAAAATATGCAAAGTGATACACAGATTTTCACACTCTTTTAGGAGTGCCCCAAGGGGGAAATAAACCTGAAAACCACTGACCTAAAGGAACTACAAAGCAGTCTTATCTTAAGGTTAATAGCGGGGACAAGGAGAAGGAAGGGTCCGTTTCTGAAGATCTTGAATAATTCTGTGTTAATCCTTACAGAGATTCATGGACTTTTTAAAAAATTTTCACCAGGTTGCCCTTAATATGGCTATAACATCCCCATAGTTTATATCTTACATACCTGCCATTTCAAACTGTATGATTCTGAATGAAATATTAATTTGGGTTCTGGAAAAAATGTTAATACTATCTTAAACATCATAGTAACATGAAAACATCAGTATTATTCTATGGTGGTATTTGAGTTTTATATAATTTAATTCACATCATGTGACAACACTGTTTTACCTCAGTTCAGACCTGTGGTTAGTCACTGACACTATGTCCTCACTATGGGTTTGAAAGTGAAGAGTGAGTTCAATAAAGACAAACTACTTGATTTCATCTAGATGAGGTAGATCCTATCAAAAGTGGTAATATTCAAATTTGAGCAGATCTATCAAATTTCAGAGCCTTTCTACCTACTTCTGTAGTGTGTCTGGGTCGGGGCGCGGGGGAGAAATCAGTGTTATGTGTTCAGTAGAAATAACCTTCCATGCTGTTTAGTGGCATTAATTTGGATATGAAGAGTAACAAATCACTTAATTTTCTTAATATATATGTATATTTTTTAGATATTCTCATTCTGGAGGAGAAGAACGTCTAGAAACTCCTTCTGCTAAAAAATTAACAGATATAGGAACTAGAAGAATCTTTTCTTCAGAACATGACATTTTCCGGAAAAGTGTAAGGAAGTTTTTTCAAGAAGAAGTGATTCCTTACCACGCAGAGTAAGTGGCACGTTTTCTTTTAAAGGAATATGCGTAAGGGGAACAATAAGAACCACTTCTTAGATAGTGCTGCAAGTTGTTCTACAGAAAATATACTGGTTAATTGCTCTATTAACCTTTCGCTCTCTTAACTATAATGCTATAATACTTAACTGTGTAACCATAAACTTAAGGATTCTTAAGAATTCTGAGATTCTTAAGCTAGTCCAAAGCTATTTAAATAAATTTTAAAATATACAATTGAAAATAAGACTATTTTGCAAATTCGCAACTCATTCTAAGAGTAGTAGTACTCTTAAATGTCAATTAAGTAGCTAAATAATTAATTACATTTTTTTTTCCTGCTTCATTAATGAATTAAAATATATAAAAGCTTAGCTGGCCAGCATAATGCAAATCTTGGTTGGCAATTGGCCACCTTAAAGTATTTTTATTACTGGGTGGGCTGTTTATTGATTAACTGATTAGTTATTGATCCTGCTTTGTTGACCAAAAACCCATCATTTCTATGAAAATAGAATTTTGCTCTATTTCCAAAATTCACTCACTGTCAGCACTTTATTACAATTAAAATGTTTTTTTTTTAAACACTGTTGGGGCATACCTAGGGGCTCAGTTGATTGAGCAGCCCACTCTTGATTTCTGCTCTAGTCTTGATCTCAGGATCAAGCCCTGCCCGCCCCCCCCATCAGGCTCTGTGCTGAGCTTGGAGCCTGCTTAAGACTCTCTCTCTCACCCAACGTCCTCCCCCACCCTGCCCCTTATATGCTCTTTCTTTAAAAAAATAAATAAATAAATACCTTCCATTGAGACTTGATTAATGCTTTCTCAGTAAAAATGACCAAAACTAGCTAAACTTAATGTT
This sequence comes from Mustela lutreola, assembly GCF_030435805.1. Taxonomy (NCBI): domain Eukaryota; kingdom Metazoa; phylum Chordata; class Mammalia; order Carnivora; family Mustelidae; genus Mustela; species Mustela lutreola. Next base: position 190,318,560 of record NC_081292.1, read on the forward strand.
AGCACTAGTCTTTGGTGAAAAGCAACTTTCTTTAAAAACAAAAGAAGGGCACCTGGGTAGTTCAGTCAGTTAAGCTTCAGACTCTTGATTTCTGCTCAGGTCATCATCTCAGGGTCCTTGGATCAAGCCCCACGTCAGGCTGCTGCTGAGCATGGATCCTGCTTAAGATTCTCTCTCTCTTGGTCCATCTGCCCCTCCCTCTACTCTACTTGCATGTGCACACTCTCTAAATAAATAAATATCTTTAAGAAAGAAAGTAGGAAAAAGTTTTGCTCTAGGAGATTCTTTTTTGTTTATTGCCTTACTGATTTGAAACTTTGTTCCAGAAAAATTGTTGGTGAGGATTTGAAGTAAAAATGATAGAAGTTGACAAATTTTAGGTTACTGATAAAACTATTTCCCAAGGTTCTTTAGGCAATGATTACATCAAAATGTACATGGCAATCAAACTCTTTTCATTTAAAATTTCTTGAGGTATCTGTGTATAGCTTTAATCAGCATCTTCAAAAATATACCTCATACTTACCATAGCTAAATACCACTTAAAAAAATAAAAACAAAAGTTCTCAGATTCTTTATCTCCGACTTGCCATCTCTTTCCTCATTATCATTTTTTCCCCATTCTCATTTTTAAAGAGGAAAAGCAGAGGTTGCACAATCTTACGCAACTCTCTAATCTTTTCAGTTCATTTGACAGCTTAGCTGCAAGATGTTTCTGTTTTTCTGTTGTTCCTCCTTAAACTTAAGATTGCCTGCTCCTGTCACCTTTTTTCTTTGCTCATCCTGGTAAATTCAGCACTTTAAGGAAATATACAGAGGCTGTTGCCTTTACAGGAGAGTTGGGCAAATTCCCATGACAACGTGGCACAACTAAGATTCCGTCCTAAGGGTACCAGTTGAGAGAAACTGTACCCAGTGGATGTAATTTGCAGGTCCGATGAATAGTCAAGGGAGGAGAGACGGGCAGGTGAGAAGAAGTAAGGAAGACAGCAAGGAGGAGGAACGATAAAAGAGTCAGATGCAAATAGGAAGTGATGGCCAATGTCAACAATAATTGCCTCAAATGAAGGGAACATTCCTGAACAATATCATTCATAAGTTCAAACTATGACCATTAAAGTAACGGGAAAGAAGTTTTTCTGATTTTAAAATGTTGCTGTTGGGGCGCCTGGGTGGCTCAGTGGAGAGCCTGCTTCTCTCTCTCTCTCTGCCTGCCTCTCTGCCTACTTGTGTTCTCTGTCAAATAAATAAATAAAATCTTTTTAAAAATAAATAAATAAATAAATAAAAATAAAATGTTGCTGTTTGCAGATGGGAGAAAGCTGGAGAAGTGAGTAGGGAGCTTTGGGAAAAAGCCGGAAAACAAGGACTGCTCGGTATCAATATTGCAGAGCGTCATGGTGGTGTTGGTGGGGACCTTTATTCAGCAGCTGTTGTTTGGGAGGAACAGTAAGTATGCAGACCTTGGAAGTGGAGTCTTATTTGTTGCTCACTTTCCTGAGAAGAGGATGAATTACGCTTTCTAATCTTAAATATTGAGAACAGTGTAAAATGTGAATGAATAAACCCTTCATAGGCTCTTGTGCATTTTTTTTTTAATGTGGGAAGATAGGCAGATGCCCTTTAAATTGTTAAAATAGGTGCTGTTGAAAATTAAAGAGAGCCCTTCATTTTTAATTGCTTCATGTTTACTTTTCTTCTTTTAAAAAGCTATTTGGGAAAACAAAAACAGTAGAAAAATAATTCCATCAAATATACTTAAAGTTTAAGAAGAAATCTGTATGAGAAGAAATACAGATTTCAGTTGATGAATGGGCACAGAATTTGACCCAACAGTTCATCAAAACAAAATTCAAATAGGTTCTTTTGGATGAAAAAAGTTCATCCTTATACCAATCAAATGCTAATTAAATTAACCTGGAGGTGTCATTTTGAGTGTTTGCAAAAGTCGGTGAAAATTCAAAATCATAATATGCATTGCTGACAAGGTTGAAAATGAGATACTTGTGGTATTAGTGGCATTATCAATTAGGACAGCCAATACTTTGGAGATTAAAAATGTGGATACATAGAAAAAATGGAAAATATTTCTGCTTTTTGATCTAGGATGCCACTTTGGGGAATTTATCTTAGGGAAATAATTTTGTAGAAAAAAGAGGAGCTGTGTGCAGAAATCATCATCATGTTAGATCATAGTCTTCCAAATACGTAAGTAATCTAAATATCTGGTAGTGGGAGAATGAATAAGTAAATTCTATCACATAAACAATTTTTTATATTTTACAACTATTTCAGATTATTCTTTGATAGCTAGGTTAGAAAGAATGGCTGTTTCGTGTCACATAGTTAAAAAAAAAAACAGTTAGTTAGGTACAAATTCACACCATGTCTGCAACTATGTTAGAAGATATCCTTATGGAAAAGGTAATTTGCCAGAATGAAAATCATTGGTATGTTAGGGTAATACAACTGTAGGTGATTAGTACTTTTAAATATTTTATCTTTTAATTCATTAGACAAGTATTCATGGAACTCTATTAGAGTACTATTGTGTTAGAGTCAAAAATTAAAAGATTAATAAAAGCAAAGAGAGAACATTTTCAGGAACTTCCTACATTTGTGCAGAGACAGGCTATTACCATATAATGTGATAAGACTTAATAATTTTTGTTGTTTATTGTTTGTTATTATTTCATTAAAAATCAAAAAACCTGAAAGCAGAACAAAATAATTATTTTGTGCTCTAAATTTTCTTCTTCTTTTTTCTCTTTAAGAGCGTATTCGAATTGTACAGGCCCAGGTTTTACTCTTCATTCAGATATTATCATGCCCTATATTGTAAACTATGGCTCAGAAGAACAGATTAAACGGTTCATCCCGCAGATGACCAGTGGGAAATGTATTGGTGCCTTAGCAATGACAGAGCCTGGGGCGGGAAGGTAAAGCAGCATTCATTTGGTTTTAAATTTCTGGAAGCATTGCCCGACAGCAAATATTTTCTTACGATTCACTTCATACAAACCTTTGAACAATACGGAAGGAGGAGTACAAATGTGAACACAAGCAACCTTAAGTAACTTCAAACTCCAGTAGGAAAATAAGACCTTATCATATGTGAGTAATAATAAAACATTTATAATATATGCCACTTTGAGATATTGATATGAGGTAGTAGCCTACCAAATAAAAGGGTAGGATATGAGTTGAATTTGGAGCATGGTGAATTTGCATGTGAGGTGACATTCACATGGAAATGTCCAGAAAGCTTTTCGAAATAGGTATTTGAAACTCTGGAGGTGGATGGGGGTGCAAAGAATTGACGAAATGGGAATGAGTAAGATCATTTATTCAGTCATTCGAAGGTTACTGACTAAGTGCCTTTAATGTGCCAGTAGTGAACAAAACAGACATGTTTGTTGTGCTTACTGAGGAGAATGACAAGAAATACATAAATAGTAGATCCCTAATTATAAATTATGATTAAGTACTATGACGGGAACATGGTGCTGTGCTAGAGACTAATGGAGCATGTATGTTTGTTGGAAAAGGGAAAAATGAATTTAGATATGAATGTCAGAGAAGACCTATAAAACATGGTTATATGTAAACTGAGGTGTGACAGCTTTGTAATATAACTTAAAGTTTGGAATTGTAATACTTCCAGTTTTGTTTTTCTTTTTCAAGATTGCTTTGGCTATTCTGGGTCTTTTGTGAATCTGTACAAATTTTGGGATTGTTTGTTCTAGTTCTGTGAAAAATGCTATTGGTATTTTGATAAGGATTATACTAAGTCTGTAGAAAATTCTTTAGATAGCTAGTATAGACATTTTAGCAATATCTGTTCTTCCATTCCATGAGCATGGAATGTCTGTCCATTTCTTTGTGTTGTCTTGAATTTCTTTCATCAGATTACAGGTCTTTTACTTCTTTGGTTAAGTTTATTCCTATTTTATTATTTTTGATATGGTTGTACATAGGATTATTAATTTCTCTTTCTGCTGCTTCATTATCAGTGTATAGGAATACAGTAGATTTCTGTACATGGATTTTGTATCCTGCAAATTTACTGAATTCATTTATCAGTTTGAGTAGATTTTTGGTGGTCTTTCAGGTTTTCTGTATATAGTATCCTGAAATTGGCAAATAGTGAAAGTTTTACTTCTTCCTTGCCAATTTGGATGCCTTTTCTTTCTTTTTGTTGTTTGGTAGCTGTGGCTAGGACTTCCAGTAATATGTTGAGTAAAAGTGGTGACAGTAGATAACCTTGTGTTGTTCCTGATAGGGGAAAGCTCTCGTTTTCCCCCATTAAGTATGTTCACTTTAGGTTTTTCATATAAGGCCTTTATTATGTTGAGATATGTTCCCTCCGGACCTACTTTGTTGAGAGTTTTTATCATAAATGGATGTTTTGTGAAATGCTTTTTCTGCATCTGTTGAGGTGATCGTATGTTTTTTATCCTTTCTCTTATTGATGTGACATAGCACATTGATTGATTTCTGAATACTGAACCACCCTTGTATCCTGGGAAGAAATCCCACCTGATTATGGTGAATTATTTTTTTTTTTAATGTATTGGATTTGTTTTTAAGATCTTTATTTATTCATGAGAGAGAGAGAGAGAGAGAATGATTCGTGGGAAAAGGCAGAGGGAGAAGCAGACGTCCCACTGAGCAGAGAGCCAAATATGGGGCTTGATCCCAGAACCTGGAGTTAATGACTTGAGCCAGAGGCAGACGCTTAATCATCAGAGCCACCCATTCATTTTGAAAGTATCTTGTTGAGGATTTTTACATCTATTTTTATCAGAGATACTGGCCTGTTGTAGTTCTCTCTCTTTTTTTGTGAAGGTGGTGGGGGGTGTCTATCTAGTTTTGGTATCAAGGTAATACTGGCTTTATAGAATGAATTGAGAAGTGTTCATTCCTCTTTTATTTTTTGGAATAGTTTGAGAATAATAGGTTTTAACTCTTCTTTCAATGTTTTATAGAATTTGCCTGTGAAGCTGACTGGTTTTGGACTTTGGTTTGTTGGGAGTTTTCATTATTGATTCAATTTCTCTGCTGGTAGCTGGTCTGTTCAAATTTTCTTTATTTTCCTTCTTCAGTTTTGGTAGGTTCTATGTTTCTAGGAATTTATTCATTTCTTCTAGCTTATCTTCTTTGTTGGTATATAATTTTTCATAATATTCTCTTACAATTTTTTGTTTCTGTGGTGTTGGTTGTTATTTTTCATTTCATTTATGATTTTGATTATTTGGGTCATCTATTTTATTTTATTTTATTTTGATGAGTCTGGCTGGAAGTTTATCAATTTTGTTGAATTTTTCAAAGAATTAGCTCTTGATTTCATTCATCTGTTGTGTTTTTTATTTTTAGTTCCTGTATCATTTATTTCTGCTCCATTCTTCCTTCCTTCTGCTCTTTCGGGCTTTTGAGTGTTTTTCTTTTTCTGGCTCCTTTAGGTGTAAGGTTAGGTTGTCTATTTGAAATTATTCTTGCTTTTTCCAGTAGAGTACTGCTATAAACTTCCCTCTTAGAACCACTTTTGCTGTGTTCCAAAGATTTTGGACTGTTGTGTTTTTATTTTCATTTGTGTCCATGTACTTTTTGATTTCCTCTTTGATTTCTTGGTTGACCCATTCATTGTTTAGTAGCATGTTATTAACCTCCGTGAATTTGTGCTTTTTCTAGATTTTTATCCGCATGGTTGATTTCCAGTTTCATAGTGTTATAGTCAAAAAAGATGTTTGAGGGGCGCCTGGGTGGCTCAGTGGGTTAAGCTTCTGCCTTTGGCTCAGGTCATGATCTCAGGGTCCTGAGATCAAGCCCCGCATCGGGCCCTCTGCTCAGAAGGGAGCCTGCTTCCCCTCCTCTCTCTCTCTCTCTCTGCCTGCCTCTTAGCCTACTTGTGATCTCTCTCTCTGTCAAATAAATAAATAAAATCTTTAAAAAAAAAAAAAGATGTTTGAACTTTTTGAATTTGCTGACATTTGTTTTATGGCCTAATATGTGATCTGTTCTGGAGAATGATGGCTGCCTTACATCCAGGGTATTCTGATACCAGCTGTATGATTGTGGGCAAAATCTCTGTGCCCAAATGTCTGTATCAGTGATACTTATTTAATAGGGTTATGGTGAGGGTCTGAATTCTTGGTAATACTACATAGTATATTTTAAGACCATTTTTCATATTTCATATTTACCATTTAAAAGTTTTTTTTAAAACCACAAACTGAGTTGTGTCATTACCTTTATTACCTTTGATATGCCCCTATACAGAAGAATTACTTCAATAAGCCATGTGTAGACCTTAGGAACTAATATTTCATATTGACTTACGATGAAAATTATGTTAGAATACAATAGCATGCAGCTTTAAAATGTTTTTTATAATCATCTCTCCTTTTACTGAAAACCAAATTAAAAGTTTTAGGTCATTTAACTCATCTTTCAAACAGGTGGCCTTGTTTCCAATGTCTGGTGTCCCCAGGATCACCTCCAGGTTCAGTGATTTGCTAGAAGTCACAGGATTCAGCTTCTAATTGTATTCACTGTAATTTTTTTCAGTGAAAGAATACAAAACAGAATCAGTAAAACTAAAAGCCTCATGGATTGAAATTCATAGAAAACCAGGAGCAGCTTCCAAGAGCTCTCTTTTAATGGAGTTCCACAGGAATTCCTTTAGTGACAAGTTCTGAGAATACTTATGAAATGTTATCCACCGGGGTAGGTCATTAGACACTCAGTACCCAGAATTTTATTGGAAGTTGATCACATAGATAGTTTGTCCAGCATGTGGCAAAAGTTGAGATGCCAAAAAGCAAACAAGTGTTTAACATAAATCATTATTTGTTCAAACAGTTTAGGTACATAGTGCATTACTCTTCTCTGATCTGGGAATGGTGGGAACCCTCCTGCCAAATTCATAGATACCAACCAAAAGCCAAACTTATAATCAGGCCTTTTGAAGGATAGCAGCCTGAGACCTATTTATTTATTTGTCAGACAGAGAGAGAGAGCACAAGCAAGGGGTGAGTCAGGCAGAAGGAGAAGCAGGCTCCCTGGTGAGCAAGGAGCCTAACACGGAACTCTATCCTAGGACCCCGGGATCATGACCTCAGCTGGAGGCAGAAGCCTAACCGTCCAAGCCATCCAAGTGTCCCATTTGAGTGCCTGTTATATTCAAATATATTCAGTATGCTATGTGAAGGGCATATAAGCTTGATCTACAGCATGTCCTCAGAAGGTTTGAGTCTGATAAGTGGGGTAGGCAAGAAAGAGAAGATCTTTTTAATTAGTCACTGAAATACAAGATAAATGCTGTAAGAGAATGTGTTCTTTTCCTATGATTTCCATAACAAATTACCCCAAACTTGGTGGCTTAAAAAGACAGAAATTCATTCTTTCACAGTTCTAAAGTCCTGGTGTCCAAAATTAGTATAAATCGGCCCAAATCAAGGTATCAGTAGGGCTACACTTCCTCTAGATGTTCTAGGGCAGAATCCATTCCTTGCCTCTTCCATTTCTTGGTGTCTGACACCATTCCTGGCCTCGTCATCTTATCATTCCAATCTGCTTCTGTGGTGACATTGCTCCTCCTCCTCTGTGTGTTTAATCTCTGTCGGCCTCTCTTTCACAGGGACATTTGCGTTTAAGGTCCCTCCATCAGATAACCCAAGATAATCTCCCCATCTTGAGATCCTTAAATTAATCTCTTCTGCAAAACCCTTTTTCTATATAAGGTAACACTTCACAGGTTCCAAGGATTAGGATAAGTGATGTAGATTCTTTATACATGATGTTATTTTTGTAGGATATTTACAAAAAATTGGAAACTACCCAAATAAATTGTTTTTAAAAAATCATGATAAATCTATACAATGTAATTCTATGCTGATGATATAAATGATCTTATGGAAAAGCATTAGATCTTATCTGGAGGTCAAAAGCATATAATTTTATAAAAATACATACATGTGTGTATCTGTTTCCATTGAAAAAATGATGGAAGGTTGTATTTTTAGAAATGTTTATTCCAGGAGATAAAATTGTTTTCAATTTTTTCTTTTTTTTTGGTCTGGAATATTGTCTGTGCCTCTCATATTTCAATTGTGAACATTGGTTTATTTTATATTAAAAAATAATCTATTCTGCTTTTAGAGCAGGCTTGTTTAGAGGAAGCATTTGAGACATAGTCTTTTAAATAGCTAAGTTTTACACTTGATCTTAGCCAAAAGGCCGAGAAGTGATTGATTAGCTAAGTTTTGACCAGCAGAGATAGGGGAAGGACCCAAGGTAAATGGAGGCAGGCAGGTACGTGGTGGCAACTAATCTCAAATATAGTGGGCTTTAAAATGTCATCTGAGTCTAATGTGGAGGTCTTGAATGCTACTTGGAATTTTTATGCTCTATAAAAGCTGGCTAGTTTATGTAATCTTAATCATATACATTTGTATAATTGGTTTAGAAAATGATACATCAGATGTGATTTTTCAGTGCATTTGTATGAAATTTCTAATATTAGAAGTCAGTTTCTATCATGGTATAAACAGTTTGAATTATCACATTATAGACATACTTATGTAAGATCTGTTTGAAAATGCAGTTTTTAACCAACTAATGAATTTCTTTTCATTATTCTTCACTTTTTTTTCCCAATTGTAGTGATTTGCAAGGAATAAGAACAAATGCCAAAAAGGATGGAAATGACTGGATCCTCAATGGAAGCAAGGTGTGTAAAGAGAGGCTTCCACAGCCCTTCTCTCCTCAGTCATGCCAAGAGTACCTGTCTTAATGCTTACTCATTGTTGATTCTCTCAGATCTATGGACTCAGGAGAAGAATTTTTATTCAAGTTTTGTCTTGTAGGAATTTTGCAACATTTGTTTTACATGAGATCTGTGCCTCTTCTATGTTCCGTTTGTCATACTGTCCTCACTAATACGGCAAATGTTTTAGCTTCCAAATAGCCCTTCTCAAGCCACAAAAGAGAGGGGAAAGGCTTGTATTGTCCAAATATGAGACAAACAATGATTAATAAACTTGATATTCATGAAAAATTGGAGATAAGATTTTCTTTTTTTTTTTTTTTTAAAGATTTTACTTATTTGTTTGACAGAGAGAGATCACAAGTAGGCAGAGAGACAGGCAGAGAGAGAGGAGGAAGCAGGCTCCCTGCTGAGCAGAGAGCCCAATGCGGGGCTCGATCCCAGAACCCTGGGATCATGGCCTGAGCCAAAGGCAGAGGCTTTAACCCACTGAGCCACCCAGGTGCCCCAGAGATAAGATTTTCTTACAAATACCAAGAAGAGTTTCAAAAGGTTTTCGTCAAGAAAGAATTTGATAGAATTCTTTGATAGAATTTGAGAGTTCTTCAATCTGAGAGTCACATCAACCCAGATAAAAATGGAAAGCCCTCCAATTAAGGTTACAGACAGGCTTAGGAGTAAATACATCCCTTAGAATCTAATATTACTGACGGCAGAGGATTTTGTTTACCTAAAGCTGTGTCTGGTATAAACTCAGTAAATATTTATTGCTGATTGAGAGTTAAGTGAAGGAAAGATGTTTATCTTTTACATTAAGGAGGTCTTTCCGAAAATTGTTTCAAAGCCTGTTGAAGAACTAAATATGTTTGTTTTCTTTGAAATTTTTGAAAAAAATTCTAATTCGTTTTAGATTAATAACTCGCACTTACAAAATCACAAGTTTAAGTGTTATACTGTCAAATCACTTTAAGATTTTGTAAACACTCTTGATTTCTCTACTTACACTGTCAAGGACTAAGAACAGTTTGTGGGCTCACATTGGTCAGAGCAACACATTTGGAGTAGCGCAGTTCTAAAGACCATTCCATAATCTAGTTTCATAGTTGTTATACTGAAAAACAGTATCTGTGGTGTCAGATAAATTCAGAAAATGTGTGCAACTTCTCGTCCTTTGATATGATGATATGCATTGTGAACCCCTAAAAGTCGGATACAGTATATCTTATACCCTAGGAAATTCTCTTCATAGATTATCTTGAGTCACTGGTGTTTTCCCAAACATACTTTAAGAATTTTAGTCTAAATTATTCATCCTAAGAAAGATAATAAATATGTCCTGATTCTAGTATATGATCACTTACCTCTGCCCACAGAGGGCCACAGAAGACTAGGATATTTGGTCAAAAGTGAAATGGGAGCCCTTTCTCCTATGACTCCAGGTTTCTTTTCTTTTCTTTCTTTCTTTTTTTTTTTTAAGATTTTATTTATTTATTTATTTGACAGACAGAGATCACAAGTAGGCAGAGAGAGAGGGGGAAGCAGGCTCCCTGCGGGGCTCGCTCCCAGGACCCTGGGATCATGACCTGAGCTGAAAGCAGAGGCTTTAACCCACTGAGCCACCCAGATGCCCCTGGCTCCAACTTTCTAAGCAGGTCTTCTGTGTGAACCACCCAAGATAACACCACTGACTGCTTCCAGATCTCTATTAGACATAACAAAAAAATTGAAGCAAAAGTAAAGGAATAAGTAAGTAAATATAGTACATCAATAAGATGATGCAATATGCACCTATTAAAGCATCAATATGAAGTTTTTAATGGTATAGAAAATAATTACATTAAGTGAAAAGATCATATTAACATTTAAGTGAAAATGCCTATAAATTTCAACTATGTTAAGAGAAAAAAGACCAGAAAGGAAATTCATAATGCTATTTGTATGATGGACTCATGGAGGATTATTTTTTTTCCTTTTCTTTATCACAATGCACTATCTATATAACATCTACAATTATAATTTTAATATAATGATATCTACAATTTCTGTTATACCAGAAAATAAAATACGAAAATAAAAAATAAAAAATGATGGTACTCATTAGGGATACCACCAGCCCTATTAAAAATTTTGACTGTTATGATTAGGAAAGAAATTGAGAAAGTCTTTCTTACAGAGAGAATTCTGTTATAATTTTATAAGAAAAGGAGATCAGTCATGGTGGAAATACTTATATTCTGTCAGACTGTTGCAGAAATGGTTCAGAATCTATTAACACTTTTCCACAATTATGGCCAAGAAAAACTGTTGAAGAACTCCATTCAATTTTACCAAATTGAAATCAGCATTAAGTGAACCGTTTTGCCCTGTAAACAGTTCCTTCTTTCCTTTCATTCCATTGTTTGTCTTTATGTATAGTAATGTCTGTTGGTATATGTCTGAGGCCTGGATTTAGAGCATACAGGCACTAATCAAAACAAAAAAAGGCACTGTGGGCAATTCAGCTGTGGCAACTACACAGATGGCCATTATTATCTTAAAAAGGTTTGAAACTGGGAGACCTGAAAGGTTTTTGAACAAGTGGTGTAATGGAGCAACACTGTAGAAAAAGTAGTTTTGCCATGATGTATAGAATTTATTTTCAGGAATACATTTTTCTCATTTAGTCAACAAATATCCTTGAAGGCCTTCTGTATGCCAAATGCTATTCTAGGCACTAATGGTAAGTATATGAGTAGGAAATAATCCCTTCCCTCAAGGATGTCCTTAATACAGAGAGATGTACAAAGAGGGTCTTTGATTATTGTGTCAACATATAACCATGTCCCCTTTCACTTGCTATCGTGTAGACAAGGCTCATGTCAGTAGCTTATTTCCCATTATTTGTATGTATAGCACTGTGGATTTTAGAATATAATTGTTCTTTAATAGTATAGTGTCATTTAAAACAGATTCCCTTTTCTCATCTGCAGGTCTTTCTAAAATACAGTTTATCGGGCCCCAGGGTAGCTCAGTTGGTTAAGCGACTGCCTTCAGCTCAGGTCATGATTCTAGAGTTCTAAGATTGAGTTCCACATTGGGGGAGACAGGGCTGGGGTGTCCCTGTTCAGTGGGGAGTCTGTTTCACTCTGTGCCCCTCACCTGTCTTGTGCTCCTTCTCATTTTTTCTCTCTCAAATAAATAAAGTTTGTCATTTTATCATTTTTATAGATAATTCTGTTTTAGTTTGGAAAGGACATAATAAGCTCTGTTCATTATTATTTACAGTATTAGTTGTAGAATGAAAATGCACTGGGTTCATTCTTTGAAGTATTGGGTTGTTTTCCTTGTGCTCTTTAATAACCTTCTATAGGTTTTAACACTGCAGATCCTTGGCTAGTGTACAAAGAGAGGCATAAAGTGTGTCTTGTCTGATTTAGTCTTCTTGAATATACTTTCTTTTTTTTTTTTTAAATATACTTTCTTCCAATCATAACTTATACATGGATCTGATACATTGTGGAACATCACAGTATATTTGGGGTTTGCAGGTATTCATCTCCAATGGGTGGCTGAGTGACATTGTGATTGTAGTGGCACTCACCAATCGTGAAACTCTCTCTCCTGCCCATGGCATTAGCCTTTTTCTGGTGGAAAATGGAATGAAAGGATTTATCAAGGGAAAAAAGCTACAAAAAATGGGACAAAAAGCCCAGGTAAGTCATACTATAAATTATTAATGATAAATAATTGAGCTTACTCCATTATGACTTAATAGAACTCTGTAGTTCTATAATTTTGATGTATGTATATCAAATCATATCTTCTTATGCAAAATTCCTAAAATATACTTTTCAGAAATGTTAAGAGAGATTTATCTAACTGTATCTCTTTCTGTTATTCAGCAGCAGAAGTGAATCAAGGTATTTTTGAATATCTGTTTCATTAATGGGAAAATTAATTGTATGTTGATAAACCCACTAAACTGATTGAAGAAAATTTATTAAATAAGAGGAGAAAATATTTTTTTATTATTTGGTAATTATCTGGTAGTTTTTGGTAGTTTTTTCATCATCAAAAAAGAAAAACATGTTTTACTTTGCATTAGAAACCTTTAGCTCTTGGTACATCTAGAACTGGACAAGATTGGAGCTAGAATGACAGTATGTTGTGAGAAAGCCACCAGTTTTTGGAATCTGGTGAATCTGGGTTTGCATACCTGGTTTACCACTTCCACATCGCAATATTAACCACTCCAACTTGGCTTCTAGTTTTTGTTCTTCTTTCTGTTTTCTTAAATGAAAATAATCATTACCTCATTGGTTTGTTGGGAGACTTGAGTGAAATAATTCTGTTCTTAATTTTGTGATCCTTTAGGATACTGCAGAATTATTCTTTGAAGATGTCCGGTTGCCAGCTAGTGCCCTAATTGGAGAAGAGAATAAAGGCTTCTATTACCTCATGAAAGAGCTTCCAACGGTCAGAATTATTAAAGATTCCATCTTTTGATTAGATAATGAAGTCAAATGCTATAACATAGAACTATGGAAATTCACATATATAAAACTTATGATATAGTCAGTCATTTGAGTATAGCTTAAAGTTGTAAAAAACAACAACAACAAAAAACACCTGAGTTTTGTAGGCTAGATAAGTAAATAACTAAACTCAGGGATATCCGATCAAAGCTTATAGGTGAGTGGGGAGATTATGTATTTCATGACTATGATACCCTCTTAGAATGCTTTTAGCTTCTTAACTACAAGTCAAGAATTCTTAGCTCCTTATAAGGAATGGTCAGCCAAAACATTTGGCAGGATTTTTTGTAATACCTGAGAATCAAAGGAGAAAGTTGTTGAGTTCATACCCCATAAGATCAGCCCTCACCTCTGTGTTTTTGGTGTGTGCTAGCTGAGCGTCACTGAGTCTTACATACTAGCATATGAGCATAGGTGCTTATGCCTACTAACTGCCTCAGCCTGGGCTAAACATGAAATTGGGGACAAGGCTAGAAACACTGCCATAGAAATAGAATAAAGAAATCACCAGCAAGGTGGATTTAAACTGGCTGTGGATACTTTTGCACTAATAGACAGAATTTAACCTGTACCCTTTGAGATGTTGATTTTCACAGACCAATTAGGACATTAATGTGCAGAGATCAATAAAAATCAACAATTTCATATTTCTCTTCTCATTGATAAGTGATGATAAGGAATGAAATAAATTATGTATATATCTATAGATGGTAAGTACAGTCATTTATAAAAATAAAGGATTTGTTTTAGAGAATTATTATGGAGATGTCAAAATATTCTGATAAATCTCTGTGGGAGCATTTTCTTGTAGAAGTAAGAGATTAATTTTTAGGAGTTTCATAAAGACTATGAGATTTATTATCACTGAAATCATGTGAAAATCACTTGTGGAATTAGAATGATGCTTAAGACCTAATTTTGGGTTCTAGGAAAGGCTAGTGATTGCTGACTTAGCAGTTTCAGCCTGTGAATTCATGTTTGAAGAAACCAGGACTTATGTTAAAGAAAGAAAAATTTTTGGGAAAACAGTTGCACAAATGCAGGTAAGCTTGAATCTAAATATAAATATGGAGTAATTCTCATAGAGGTAGTATTAGAATCCATGGAGGTGGGTGAGGCTGTTGAGGGAAAAAGTAGAGAATAAGACAAGAAGAGGTTCTAGGACCAAGTCCTGTGAAAAATATAGGATTTACAGGTAGAGTAGGAGGAGATGAACCTGCAAAGACAACAGAGAATGAATGGATAGAAAGAAAAAAGCAAATTAAGCAAGTAGTGTTCCAGAAGCTAAGAGGAAAGATTTAAAGTAAGCAGGAGTGGGGCCAATGACACTTAGAGGGAAACTAAGATGAAGGTCAAGAGTACCCATTGGAAGATGAATGGATAAAGATGTGATAGACAGAGAGTGTAATGAATGTGATACACACACACACACACACAGGAATACTATGCAGCCATCAAAAAGTTGAGATCTTGGGATGCCTGGGTGGCTCAGTTGGTTAAGCAGCTGCCTTCGGCTCAGGTCATGATCCCAGCGTCCTGGGATCGAGTCCCACATCGGGCTCCTTGCTCCGCAGGGAGCCTGCTTCTCCCTCTGACTCTGCCTTCCACTCTGTCTGCCTGTGCTCGCTCTCACTCTCTCTCTCTTACAAATAAATAAATAAAATCTTTTAAAAAAAAAAAAAGTTGAGATCTTGCCATTTGCAATGACATGGGTGGGACTAGAGGGTACTATGCTAAGTGAAATAAATCAATCAGAGAAATAATTATCATATGATCTCACTGATAATGTGGAATTTAAGAAATAAGGCAGAGGATCATAGAGGATGCGAGGAAAAAATGAAAGAAGATGAAAGTAGAGAGGGAGACAAACCATAAGAGATGCTTAATCATAGGAAACAAAGGGAGGGCTGCTGGCGGGGGGGATGGAGGGATGGTGTCACTGGGTGATGGACATTGGGGAGGATATGTGTTGTAATGAGCACTGGGTATTCTATAAGACAGATGAATCACAGACCTGTACCCGTGAAACAAATAATATATTCTATGTTAATTGAATTTAAATTAAAAATAATAATTAATTTAAAAAGACTGTCCACTGGACATAGTGGTAGGGAAGTTATTTCTTAGAAGCCATTAATGGACTGGAGTGCAATGTTGCCAGACCAGCGTGGGTAGAAGAATAAATGGAAATGAGAACGTAAAGATACTCAGAGCCGACAACTCTTTCCTGAGTTTGGTTGTGAATGGTAGTTAAAAGAAGGATGATTACTAGGGAGTAAGAAGAGAATGGGGGGGGGCAGAATTTTGGGATCAAGTGACATATTTGGAGATTATTAAGTTTTTGTTATTATTATGTTGAAAGGATTTAGTTAAGAGAGAAAGATTGTAGATATGAAGAGGATAATCAGTTGGGTCTGATATTTGAGAAAGTATTAGGATGTGGATGCCAAAGCACATGGAAAGATAAGCCTTCCCACCCCCACAGCAGAGATGTTTCCTCCATTGATAGAAAGGACAGGTAGGGTTTCATTCAGATACTTACCTCTGTTGGTAGAAGATCAAAAAAGCTCTTTTATGAAGGCTTTCATTTCCCTTAAGTAATATAGGGCAACTCAGTTCTTGAAGATCAGCTGAGTAAATGGGGCATGGAAGTGTCCATGGAGAGGAAGATTTGAAATACCCCTTCAAACTGAGAGACTGAACTAACTTGAAAAATATAGTAAGGCTGCTGGCAGTGTTGAGGACTCTGATGAGGTTAATGATCATGGGTTTTTAGTGGTACCTTCTGCTTCTTTGTGTATTAGATTTACTAGAAGGGTTTAGCTATCCAGGATCAAGCACAAAGTAGGTGGATGATTGTTTAAGGCTGCGTTTTGCAAGGAAGTTAAAGGTATTTGCCAAAGAACTCAACATATGGTGCCCATAATCACTGACCATGCCAATCAAATATTAGACCCTAGTTTCTTCTTAAATGAATAGTTTATAAACAAGGAAGTCATAAAATTGATTGAACATTTTATCAGCAAAAAGTCTGGAATTGGAAATCCACTTAAAGAATTTGAAGTGGAGACAAACCATAAGTGACTCTTAATCTCACAAAACAAACTGAGGGTTGCTGGGGGGAGGGGGTTTGGGAGAAGGGGGTGGGATTATGGACATTGGGGAGGGTATGTGCTTTGGTGAGTGCTGTGAAGTGTGTAAACCTGGTGATTCACAGACCTGTACCCCTGGGGATAAAAATATATGTTTATAAAAAATAAAAAATTAAAAAAAAAAGAGATCAGAAAAAAAAAAAAAGAATTTGAAGTGGAATGACCTATTAGATGATGGGCTTTGTAAAGGGCAAGGCAAAAATGAAACACTGGTAGGCTTTTAGGACCAGCATTACAGAAATTGACTTCAGGCGTGATTAAGTCCTAGGCTCAACTACTTGGATCTCTGTGGTCTCGTCAGGTTGTATGATCACTCTCCAAAGCATTTTCTTATTTGCAAAATGTGAAAAATATCTGTCACCTGTCTTGTAGAATTGCTGTGAGGATTAGATGGTTCACCCAGAGTGCTCAGAATATTGCCTGGCAAAGTAAACACTCCCTAAAGTTTACTATTTTTCCCTTACCAAGTGTCTTCCTCCATTCTGTTCCAATGAAGGGAACCTTTTCATCAAATTCTGGCTCCTGGTCTGGACCTACCTCAGGCCATTTTGAGAATTATTTGCTACCTGTGTGTTTATCAAGTGAACGTTTTCCAGGGCGCCTGGGTGGCTCAGTTGGTTAAGCATCTGCCTTCGGTTCAGGTCATGATCCCAGGGTTCTTGGATCTAGCCCCACATTGGGCTGTCCCGCTCAGCTGTGAGTCTTCTTCTTTCTCTGCCTCTGATCGCTTTCACTCTTTCTCAAATAAATAAATAAAATCTTCACTTGATCTGAGAAAAGAAAAAAGTCAACGTTTTCCATTCTGAAAACACTTCTTTATATTCTTTCTTATTGACATAACAGATCTAAGAATAGTTGGTCTGAATCTGAATCTAAAATGAGACACTTTAGAAAACAACTTATTAAAATGGTATGGTTTGACTTGCCTAAATTGTGATTTCCTTTAAAGTAAGGATTTTATATTTTATATTCCTTTTCATTTATGTATCATTAATTCACACATTGCAGGGATTCTTAGTGTTTGTCCTCTTCCTGCAGGCATTTAGAACTGTCAGGAAGTAGAGTACACACCAAGTACCATGGTGTTTGGTATTTGATATTTTGGAGGCCAGTATTGTTAAATGTCCTGTAAGTCAGAGATAGATTTGGAGAGCAACTAATTGTCTCACTCAAAATGCCAATAATCTCCCTTTGAGAAATAGTGATATACATAATTTATTCCTTTTTGTTTCTCTGAACAAATATGTACTGACTGCCTTGTAAAGGTTGTATACTGAAATATAATATGATAGGTATGGTTCTAAAAATACATATTATGGATTCCTCCCAATGTGAAATATTACTCTGTGACTTTCTGAACTCTACCCAAAGTACTTTATAGGCATACCTAGAAAATACTGCCAGTTCTCTTCCAGGATATTGCAATTAAGCAAGCCTAATGAAGTTTTTGGTTTCCCAGTGCATATCTTTACACTATACTATGTCTATTAAGTGCAATAGCATCGTGTCTAAAAGGTGTACTACGTGCGGGACAGCTGGGTGGCACAGTCAGTTAGTTAAGCATCTGACTCTTGGTTTTGGCTAAGGTCTGATCTTAGGGTCATGAGATCTAACCCCATGTGGGGTTCTAGGCTCAGTGTGGAGTCTGCTTAAGACTCTTTCTACCTCACCCTCTGCTCCTTCCCCCTGCATATGCGCTCTCTCCCCCCCCCTCTCTCAAAGAAATAAATAAATCTTAAAAAAAAAAAAAAAAGGTGTGCATACCTTTATTAAAAAATACTTCATTGGGGTGCCTGGGTGGCTCAGTTAGTTAAGCGTCTGTCTTTGGCTCAGATCATGATCCCCGGGCCCTGAGATTGAGTCCCACATCAGGCTCCCTGCTCAGGGGGGAGCCTGCTTCTCCCTCTGCCTGCCATTCCTCCTGCTTGTGCTCTCTCACACCCGCTCGCTCTCTCTGTCAAATACATAAATAAAATCTTTAAAAATATATATTGCTAAAAATGCTAGCCATCATGTAGCCTTCAGCAAGTGGTAATCTCTTTGCTGATGGAGCGTCTTGCCTCAGTGTTGATGGCTGCTGACTGGTCAGGGTGGTAGTTGCTGAAGGCTATGCCTTTTTTTAAGACAACAATGAACTGTATGTGTTGTGAGCGCTGTGCATTGTGTAAGACTGATGAATCACAGACCGGTACCCCTGAAACAAATAATACATTATATGTTAACAACAATAATAAAAAAAAATAATAATTTTTTTAAAAGACAATTAACTTTGCCACATCAATGGACTCTTCCTTTTACGAACGATTTCTCTGTAGCATATAATACTTTTTGCCTACATTTTACCCACAGCAGAACTTCTTTCAAAATTGTAAGCAGTCCTCTCAAACCCTGCTGCTATTTTATCAACTAAGTTTATGTAAAAATCTGTATCTTTTGTTGTCATTTCCACAGTCTTCTTGGCATCTTTACCAGTAGATTCCATCTCCAGAACAACCACTTTTTTCATTCATCCATAAGAAGCAACTCCTCATCTGTTAAGGTTTATTGTAGGATAGCGCCAGTGCAGTCCTATCTTCAGGCTCCACTTCTGATTCTAGTTCTCTTGCTGTTCCCACCACATCCACAGTCACTTTGTCCACTGAAGTCCTGAATCCTTCAAAGTCATCCAGGAAGATTGGAATCAACTTCTTCAAAAACTCCCACTCGTGTTGATATTTCAGCCTCTTCCTATGATTCTTGAATGTTCTTAATGACCTTTGGAGTGGTGGATTCTTTGGAGAGGGTTTTCACTTTACTTTGCCCAGATCCAGCAGAGGAAATCACTGTCTATGGCAGCTACAGCTTTATGAAATGTATTCCTTAAATAACACAACTTGAAAGTCAGAATTTCTCCTTAATCCATGGGCTGCATGGATGCATCCATGGATGTTGTATTAATAAGCATGAAAACCACATGAATCTCATTGTGCATCTCAGTCAGAATTTGGGTGATCAGGTACATTGTCAATAAGCAGTAATATTTGAAAGGATTTTTTTTTCTTCTGAGTTCAACAGTAGGCTTAACATATTCAATAAAATCAACCATGTTGTACAAAGATGAGATTTTATCCAGGCTTTGTTGTTCCCGTTCTAGAACACAGGCAGAGTAGGTCTAGCATAATTCTTAAGGTCCCTAGGATTTTCAGAATGGCCAGTGAGCACTGGCTTCAACTTAAAGTCACCAGCTGCATTAGGCCCTAGCAGGAAAGTCAGCCTGTCCTTTGAAGTTGGAAGCTAGGCGTTGACTTCTCCTTTCTAGCCATGAAGGCTGTAGATGGCATCTTCTTGCAATATAAGGCTGGTTCATCTGCATTGAAAATCTCTTGTGTAGTGTGGCCACCTTTGTTAATGACCTTAGCTGGAATTTCCGGGTAACCTGCTATAGCTACTGCATCAGCACTGGCCAATTCCACTGACCAGTCTATGTTATGGAGATGGCTTCTTTCCTTAAACTTCATGAATCAACCTCTGCCAACTTCAGACTTATTCAGATTCCTTACCTTTCTCAGTTTTCATAGAATTAAGGAGAGTTAGGGCCTTGCTCTGGATTAGGTTTTGGCGTAAGGAAATGTTGTGGATGGTTTGATAATCTATCCAGACACATAAAACTTTCTCCATATCAACAATAAGGCTGTTTACTTTTTTTTTTTTTTTTTTTTTTTTAATCATTCACATGTTCACTGGAGGAGCACTTTTAATTTCCTTCAAGAACTTTTCCTTTGCATTCACAGCTTGGCTAACTGGCACAAGAAGTATAGCTTTCTGCCTGGCTTGGCTTTTTTCATACCTTCCTCAGGAAGTTTAATCATTTCTAGCTTTTGATTTAAAATGAGAGGCATGTGACTCCTCCTTTCAGTTGGATTTTAGAGGCCGTTGTAGGGTTATTAGTGGGTCTCATCTCAGTACTTTTGTGTCTCTGGGAATAGGGAGAGGGACAGAGATAGGGGAAGGACTGGTCAGTGGAGCAATCCGAACACACATTTATCGATTAAGCTTACCATCTTTTATGGGCGTGGTTCGTGGTGCCTCAAAACAAGAAGAATAGTAATACCAAAGATCGCTGATTACCATAACAAATATAGTGCTAATAAGAAAGTTGGAAATATTGTGAGATTTACCAAAATATGACACAAAGACACCAAATGAGCAAATGCTGTTGGGAAAAATGGCGCAGATAGACTTTCTCAACACAGGTCACCACAGACCTTCAATTTGTTAAAAAAAAAAAAAAATGCAACTTCTACAAAGTGCAGTAAAGCAAAGAGCAAGAAAATAAGGTATGTCTGTAATAGCTTTTGCTTCTGAAATCCAGCCACCACCAATTTCATGCCTTTAGCCCTGTTATGGTTACTATAAAAAGTGAACCTGGTGGAGCCTGGGAGGCCATAGTTGGTTAAGTGTTTGATTCTGGATTTCAACTCAGGATCTTGAGCTCAAGCCCTGAGTCAGGCTCCGTGCTGAGCGCAGAGCTTGCTTAAGACTCCCCCTCTCTCGCTGGCCCTCCCCACCCTGTACACACGCTCTCTCTCTCTCTGAAATAAATAAATCTTTTTTAAAAATTCAAGAAATAGGGATGTCTGGGTGGCACAGTCAGTTAAGCATCTGCCTTCGACTCTGATCATGGTCCTGGGGTCCTGGGATGGAGCCCCACATCAGACTCCTTGCTCAGCGGGGAACCTGCTTCCTCTCTGCCTGCTGCTCACCCTGTTTGTGCTCTCCCTCTCTCTCTCCAATATAATATATAAATAAAATATTTTTAAGAATTAAAAAATTCAAAGTGAACCAAATTATTTCCATCTCCTTGGAAATATACATCTCCTTTTATGGAACTCATATTAAATTAAAACAAAGATGACTATGATATTACCCAGATTGTCTGTAATTCAGAATGTTAAGTCTGATTGGACATTGGACCTTGAAGGAATAGGAAATTGGCATAATATTTTCCCATAGAAAAAACAAAGTTTGTAACATATGTATTTTATTAATATATATGCTAAATAAATACATATATTTTGATAGAAAAAATAAAGATCGTTTCAATCTTTTTAAAAGGATTTGAAAAGGCTTTTATTGCCTCCTTTCAAAGGTAGTTTACCAAAATGTCACTAGATGGCAGTAG
The DNA here is from genome assembly GCF_030435805.1 of Mustela lutreola. Classification (NCBI taxonomy): domain Eukaryota; kingdom Metazoa; phylum Chordata; class Mammalia; order Carnivora; family Mustelidae; genus Mustela; species Mustela lutreola. Next base: position 190,340,154 of record NC_081292.1, read on the forward strand.
CATCACTTCCACCAGTATACCAGGACTACCTGTAGTATGGTTTTCTAAGTAAATATGTGTGTGTTCTTAGATTTCTGAGACATTTCTTTTCTTTAAGATTTCATTTATTTATTTGACAGAGACAGAGAGACAGTGAGAGAGGGAACACAAGCAGGGGGAGTTTGAGGGAGAGAAGCAGACCCCAGTTGAGCAAGCAGCCCTGTGCCGGGCTGGATCCCCAGGCCCTGGGATCATGACCTGAGCCAAAGGCAGATGCTTAATGACCAAGTCACCCAGGCACCTCCCAGATTTCTGAGATATTTCATCTAATCTTTCTGTTTTATTGAAATAAGTATCTTTGAATAGTATTTTTGTGTTCAGTCTTGGAATGTATTCAAAGAAGATGAACAACTAATATATTGCCTATAGCTCCTATCCTGGAGCCGGGTACACTATTGTTCTAGTTATTAAAATGAAATAGAAGACCTTTAAACATCATATTATACCTAGCCAAGTGTCATCTTATGATCATTTAACTATTCAGTTTCCTTATTTTCTCTATGTTATTCTTGAATTTTGAACATTGGGGCCTCTCTGCCATTTAGCTATATTCCACCAAAAAATCATATTCTTTTTAGGATGGAGACCTATCATACTTCAGTGGCAATTATAGGATTTTCATTTCCTTTCATTCATACTCTGTGCTGTTTAAATGGAATATGGCCTAGGTAACCTCTCCAAAGTGTATTCCAGGTTCCATAATTCTATGATTCAAAGGGTTATGTCGTTCAGAACTCTGAAAGATACTCTGATTTACTCATTAAGTTTTGAGGATTTTCTTTTTAAATGCTAGCTGCAGTATTATATATTAGCAATTATTAATGAATGCTTGGAAATACTGCTACAAGTGTGTTGATCAATTACAAGAAGCACCTTGCTAATAATGCGTGGTATAGTTATTAGCCACCACCCATTACAGAATAATTTCTGAAAGCCTGAGGCAATGTCTGCAATGAAGAGCCAGGACAATGTGATGCCAAGAATATACAAGTATTTAATCTCTTTGTCCCCCAGAGAGTAAATTATGTATTCTTGGAGGCATTCATTTCTTCAAACCTGTGGACTTCACTAAATGGATTAAAGCAAGAGTTCTAAATGAGCACACCCTGATCTGAAATTTAACTTCAGCTTCTGGAAGCTCCCAGCATTCCTAGAGAAATAGCTCTCAGGTGGGGAATTGGGCTTAGAGATCCTGATTCTCTCACATTGTAAATAGAGCATAAATTCTCAAGGGTGCCATTACAGTGGGGAAAGAGCAAAAGTATCTTAGGAATTGTCAGATTGTCAGGGTACCTGCGTGGCTCAGTCAGTTGGGTCTCTGACTTTTGATTTTGGCTTGGGTCATGATCTCAGGGTCAGTGGGATCAAGCCCCACATTGGGCTCTGCTCATAGTAGCGAGTCTGCTTGGGATTCTTTCCCCGTCCCTCTGTCCCTTACCCCTGCATGAGCACATGCATTCTCTCTCTCTCAAATAAAAATAAATTTAAAAAGAAAAAAAAAAGAATTGTCAGATTCTTACTTATTTTCCATTGAAAATAAGTGTCATTGAACTAAACCAGGAATAGGCTTAGAGGGAATATATACTCATCTGTTTTCAATGTATAGAACATTTTTTTCCCCCACTTTTTTTCATTTCTTCCATCTTTAAGTTTTCTGTGAGTAATCTTGGATGTGTGGTGTAGAAGTAGGAAACTTTGTGTTGATTAGATGGTAGAGGTTTGGTGTAATTAAATATACATGAATAGAAAGGGAGATAAACAACGTAAGGGAAAGAGTGAGAGGGGAAGAGGGTTTTGATGTGTCCCAGCGTGTTCTGAATCAGAAGCCAGGATACTGAGGTGGGAAAAGTGTGATGCCAACCTTCCTACTGCTTGGTTTTGGAACTATTAGGTGCCAGTCATATTGTCTGTTTCTAGAATAGGGTGGAGTAAGGCCAAGGGAAAGGCAGTCAGTTGGGTTTTTCATTGAAATGGTAGTTCCGTTCATACACCTCTGAGGAATCTCTTCCTCGTAGTGCCTGTTCCTCCTGACACTCAGATCTTGCCTGGTCCTGGGTCTTAATTATGTTCCTTTTCTACTCTTTTCTGGAAATAGAAAGCACCCCAATTGTCCCCATCACAATGATGCTAAAAGGCTCGCTTTTGTAGTTTGAGAATTGCCATAGCCAATAGGAATGGCAGAGCCAACATTCTCTTGAGAATCTAGTCCCTAAAGCCTTCCTTCTGGGGACTCAGTCATGGCTTTGAACTTACCAGTGCATAGGTAGGGCACATTAATTTCTAGTTTGAGTTTGACTGCGCCACCTCTGTCACTAACTTCCATGCCTTTTAATAGTCACAGCAAAGATCTCACTCATTAATTCTATAGAATGATCAAAACTCTGTTCTATCTGAATTTCCACAAGGAAGACAGAGCCAGCTGACCATAGCTGGGCCTTGAACCTAAGAGGTCAACTTGAATGGGGTGTATTTCAGGGGGTTACCCAAAGTGGAAGGCTAATATGTCAAATCCAAGCCAGTTTCCTGAAGGAAGTTCAAGAGTTGGTGCACCAAGGAGACCAGATGTGAACTCAGAATTCAAAGTATGAGAGCCAAGAATCTGGAATAAAGACCATTTGATTGAAGTGAAAGCAGTCAAAAACACTTGGGAACAGAGAGAATGACTTCAAAGGCTACTATAGGTTGTCTGTGGCCAGCAGGAGAAAGTATAATATATCACATTGGCCATTCCAGACCATTCAGTTCAAGTTAGAGACTAGCTATATGTAGGGATATCCATAGAGATATATACATAGTGGAAAGATGTGGAAGAAGTTGGAGGCTACTGGACTTTGATCTCTTGCATGCTCTGATGCTTTTATTCTACATTCTGTAGATGCAGATTAAATACTTTGCAATATAAAATAATGTCTAGGGCGCCTGGGTGGCTCAGTTGGTTGGACGACTGCATTCAGCTCGGGTCATCATCCTGGAGTCCCGGGATCGAGTCCCACATCAGGCTTCCAGCTCCATGGGAAGTCTGCTTCTCCCTCTGACCTTCTCCTCACTCATGTTCTCTCTCACTGTATCTCTCTCAAATAAATAAATAAAATCTTAAAAAAAAAATAATGTCTAATAATTATTTTTAACATTGTTCTTCCAGCTTGTTACTTTATTATTTTATTCCAAGACAAAGAAGCAGAATAATGTGTATACTTAATTTCATTAATAGAGACAAATTCTTTATAAGAAAGAAGAAAAACACGAATTCTTCGTGGATTTAGATTCTGGAGGAAAATGGGTGTTTTCAACAGCTGTATTAAAGGACTATACCACCAGATGGTGCTCACCTATTAAAGCCATGCTGTTTTTCAAGCAGTTTCCCTAAATGGTCTAAATTTTTAAATCTAAAACATGAGATATTGTTTATGTATTTATCTCTTTTTTTCTCTTTTAGTACAGGTTTTTCTAGCAATGAATATAGTGTGTTTTAAATTTAAGCTATTTAGTTTAACATGCCTCTTTGGGAGGAAGAAAAAGAACTGGTAATTCCACTTTTGTTTTGCTCTAAAGATCTTCTATTATATAATTTTTGATATGCTAGGTGACTATAAATATGCTCTTTTTTATGCTCAATTTTTTTCCTTTCATTTCCTTCAAACTCAAGACAGTACAACATAAGCTAGCAGAATTAAAAACACAAATTTGTGTAACCAGAGCTTTTGTGGACAGCTGTCTCCAGCTGCATGAAAAGAAACGTCTGGATTCTGCCTCTGCCTCCATGGCGAAATATTGGTATGCATGCTTCAATAATTAAAATGTGGTGTTTGCACAGACTGTTATGGAATTCTTCCAACTTTAAACTCAGCCCTGAGGGTCTTAAAAGAACAAGGCTGTGAAAATAAAAACTAACAATAAGAATCAACTTAAAAAAAATATACTGGAAGGTCCCATTAAGCCTATATATAATGTGCTAAAAATTACTCAAGTTGATTTAACTTTTAGCTTGCTATTGAAAATAAGATATTAAGATACTGAAGAAGGATGACTGATTAGTTCATTCAAGTACGAGTTTAATTTCAAATTATCTGACAAGTGGCCCGTAATGAGACCAAACAAGAATAGTAAGACTTAGAATTCTGAGATTGAATCCCAATTCTTTCATTAAATAACTGTAATTAAATTTAATTCTTTCTGGATCAACATTTTGATATCTGTGAAATGAGTAGATTGGATTGCATTTCCCTAAAGTGTTGTCTAGATCTAAGAAAAATTTCCGAAAAATTGATTATCCCCTCAAATGTTGCACATTCTCTATTAAATGAAAGGGAAAATGTCCTATAAGTCTTGGAAAGACTTTTCACTGGTATTAAAGATGAATTGAAAAATAAATAAGTAAATAAAGATGAGTTAATTGAAAAGAGACTCCTTGTATTTTAGGATGCAAGAACATAGTTTAAATCAGATTCTGGAAATGGGTTTGGTTTCCTGTTTTAAAAACAAACATTCCCACATCTCATTAGCCCAAAAATAACTAGAAAAAAATTCCTGTCATTATTCATTAACTTGTGTTCAGTTCAATCAGAAATAGAATGAGGAAATATGCAGGATAGCTCTTTATGTAATAATTCCAAAATAATAAAACTGCCAGGTTGAAGTTGATGTGAAATTACTAGGAACTTGTACTTTGGGGGGGCCATTGGACATTTACGCTTATAGCAAGTTCTTTGACCAGTTGAAAAAAGTGTAAAATATTTTTAGATAATTTTAGAAAAGGAGATATTCAGGTAGCTATTGACCTTACTGATCTTTGAAAACACTAAGTTTAAAGACATACTGTTACTTCACATTGAAGCAGAGGAAGCAACTAGTTATAACCCAGTAAATATTTCACTAAAATACTTACCAAATACAAAAATGTATAGAATTCCAAACATGGCTGCCCCCCTGAGCCCTACCTGTTAATCATTATATTGCTGCTCTTATATTAGGAACATCCTCACCTGTCCTGTGACTTGAGTTAAAAATTATTTTAAATGAGAAAATGTGGTTATGCTTACTTTTACTTTATGTTTTCCACTATTGAAAAATAGATAGAGCTCTTGGCTGGCTCAGTCAGTAGAGCATGTGACTCTTGATCTCAGGGTCATGAGTTCAAGTCCCATGTTGTGGGCAGGCATTACTTTAAGAGGAAAAAAATAAAGAAAATACATTGAAAAGCATTTTGAACTTATGTTTTTATCTTAAGATGAATAAAATCTCCATCAGTTACCTTATGAATTTTAATGGTAGTTAAAATTATTATGATAGATCAAGAATATTTCTCAAGTATTTCAGATACTTTGGGAATAATAATACCCAAATAATCTTTAGCAAGTTTCCTATATGATGGTGTGTACCTTAATAGTAGTCTTCACACTTAGGTTTTTACTTTTACTTTCAGCTTATTTCTGAAAATCCCTAAAAAATTTTTTCACAGTTACTGAAATTCAGTATTGTAACCTTCAGAATAAAATAAATTCAGAATTGTAAATTCAGAATTGTAACCTTCAGGTAGAATTGATGTCTTTGGAGAAAAAGACATATTACAAGGCAAAATGAAATAGAGGGGCTGTATAACTATTTAGTTACTTGGATCAGACAAAGAATCTAAATTAATTAGACCAAAATCAGGTTTTTACTTTGTCCTTTTCAGGCCTAAAGTAGCCAAAACCTAATAGTCTATGTGTTCCACATTTATTTCTAGCCTTACCGAAAACCCAGCCAGAACTAATTGGTGAACAAAATATTCATTATGTGAAAATTGTCCAGAGTTTTATTTCATACATAATTTATGTCAATCTTCTCTGGTTGGCTAATATGTCTAATTGTAATTGTTTGATAAATGTATGTATTTAAACAGTCAGAAGTAATTTGTTTTCCTGATTGTGAAGCACTTTGTGAAAATCCGTTTCAAATGTTCCTATTTTGCTTTTTATTTCGGTCACCTAGGGCATCTGAGTTACAAAACCGTGTGGCTTATGACTGTGTCCAGCTCCATGGAGGTTGGGGATACATGTGGGAGTACCCAATTGCAAAGTGAGTATGATGTAAAGAAAAAGGAAATTTTCTTTACCGTACTTTCTACACTGAGTGTAGAGGAAAAAGATGTGAAATCTTTGTGTTTGTCATCTGACTACAGAGTGTGTTCGAGCAGATGAAACAGCTTCATGTTATCAACTTGCTACTAGGATTTTATCTTTTTTAAAGAAAGCACACAGAATAGTAAAGTATGGCTTTATTTGAATCATTATACAGAAGGATTAATATCACTTTCTTTATGGTCGAATGATACTGTATTTTATTGGTTAACTATAATTATACAGGTTATTTTGACTCTTTTACTATGACAATAAATGCTGCAACAGAACACCTTTAAACATTAGTCTTAGATACATGTGTTTTTAATTACAACAGGACAGAATTCCAAAAGTAGTATTGCTAGTTCAAAAGTATACATATTTTTAATTTTAATACATTGCCAGATTATTTTCTCTAGTTAGTTGCAACTCATACCCAAATGAAAAAAGTTTGAGGACAGCTTATCTTCTTAAACTGTGAATGTTATTGTTTTTTAAAACTTATGCTGATGTAACAGGTAGAAAATAGATTATTATTCTTCCTTTAATTTGCATTGACTATTAATTATTTTAGTTTCCTGTGGTAAGAATATTTAACATCGGATCTACCCTCTTCACAAATTTTTAAGTGCTCTATACTGAACAGGTAACTATAGTACAACATGGCACTACAGACCTCTGAAGCCTACTCATCTTGCTCAGCTGAAACTTTAAGCCCATTGATTAATAACTCCCCATTATCCCCTTCTTTTGTTCCTGGCAACCATCATTCTTCTGTGATTCTATGAATTTGGCTATTTTAGATACCTCATAGAGGTGGAATCACATAGTATCTGTCTTTCTGTGACTGGCTTAATTCACTTAACAGAATGTTCAAGTCCATCCAAGTTGTCGCCTATTGTAGAATTTCCTTCCGGTTTAAGGTTAAATACTATTCCATTCCATTTTCTTTATGCATTCATCTGTGCATAGACATTAGGCTGTTTCCACATCTTGGCTATTGTGAATAATACTGCAATGAACTTGTGAATGCTAATATCGCTTAGAGGGCCTGATTTCAATTCTTTGCAATAAATACCTAGAAGTGGGATTTTTAAAAAATCATATGGTAGTTCTTTTCTTTTTTTTTAAGAAATTTTTAAAGGTTTTTATTTATTCATTTAACAGAGAGAGAGAATACAAGCAGGTAGAGCAGCAGGCAGAGTGGGAGGGAGAAGCAAGCTGTGTGCTGAGCCAGGAGCTGATCCCAGGATCCTGGAATCACAACCTGAGCCGAAGGGAGTTGCTTTACGAACTGAGCCACCCAGGTGTCCCAGTAGTTCTATTTAATTCTTTGAGGAGCCTCCATACTGTTTTCCACAGTAGCTGCCCCATTTTGTATTCCCTCCAACAGTGTGCAGGGTTCCAATTTCTCCACATTCTTTTAAACACCTGTTTTCCTTTGTTTTTTTGTTAATAGCCATCCTCACAGGTGTGAGGTGATATCTCATTGTGGTTTTGATTTGCGTTTGCCTGATGATTGGTGACAGTGAGCATTTTTTCATATACCTGTCAGTTATTTATGTCTTCTTTTAAAATACCACTTTTTATTTTCATTTTGTTTTTTAAAGATTTTACTTATTTATTTTAGTGTTCACGTGTTCTCATTCTCTCTCTCTCTCTCTCTCACACACACACAAATGGCAGGGCAGGGACAGAGAAAGAGAGAATCTCAAGTTAGCATGAGCCAGATACTGGGCTTGATCTCATGACCCTGAGATCATGACCTGAGCTGAAACCAAGAGTCAGATATTCAACTGCTGAACCATCCAGGCATCCCTAAAATATAACTTTTTAGAACTAAAAAAAAATTGGCACTTCAGAAAAAAACAAATATGAAAAGGCTTAAGTTTTCATATCTTAAATATTTAATTATTCATTTTGCTCTAGAAAATTTTCTCTTATTTAGCAAAATTTTCAGTTTATAAAAATTTCTCAAGGACATTTCCTTTTTTCTTTTTTTTTTTAATTTTATTTATTTATTTATTTGACAGAGAGAGATCACAAGCAGGCAGAGAGGCAGGCAGAGAAAGAGAGAGAGAGAGAGAGGGAAGCAGGCTCCCTGCCGAGCAGAGAGCCTGACGTGGGACTCGATCCCAGGACCCTCAAGATCATGACCTGAGCCGAAGACAGGGGCTCAACCCACTGAGCCACCCAGGTGCCCTCAAGGACATTTTATAACTGAAATTGGAAAGAAGTCCAGTTGAGTTCTGGATCTGAGAATGTGAATGCTATGGGCTTCTAAAACCTTTTTCTCTTCTAATTTTAATCTAAATACAGACTATCTGAAGAGGAAAACTATCAAACTAGTATTCAGACTGACTTTCAAATTTATTGTTTTGGAAAACATAATTGAAAACATTTGATATATTTATGGTCTTTAATAAGGAAAATTAAACATTTTAGTTAAGTTACATTAAGAACAGAAGCTCCAGCGTTGATATAATCTACTAGTTTTCTGTAGCTATTGGGGCAGTTCAGAAGCTTTAATCACAGGGTATGTATAATTTATGACCCTTTATAAAAACTCAGCATCAGCAATGGCTTTTCTTTTCTACATTCCCAAGAATGTAGATATGAAGTAGCTAAATCATAGGTATACATATACACATACATTCATATATATACACTCATATATATGTATATGTATATCTATATCTTGATCTAGATATAGATACAAATTTTTTTTGTTAATCCCTGGACTTGGATTTTGGTATATCCTTCCAGAACTATTTCAAATGAGCCTTAATCAAAAGCAGATTTATTTTTTTATCTTTGTATAGTCATGAAATCAGAAATAAACACTGAGTTCTGCTAGCACAAATTAAACCATCATTGGAATTTTTTTGTGCATTTTCATGTTTTACTCACACTATTAATGCATCTTATTCACAATATTCACAATGGTAAGAAAGTAAGACCATAATGCATATCTATATTCTTCTACTTGACTGTGCCATTACAACTTCTGCTGGAAATGTAGACACGTATTCGCTCAGTGTTTGTCTAGTCTAGTTCAGGTTCCAAAGAGGGCATATGAGGTGAAGACGAGTCCCCCATCCACATGGCCCAAGATCAGAGTGCAGAGTAAGTCTTGCTCTCTGTTTTTTAAGAGGCCATTCCTTCAGGTCAGTAGCAAGCAAATACTGTAGCTTGATGGCTTACTTGAAATGCCTGGTTTCAATTTGAGAGACTTATATTTCCTTTTAGGAATACTAATCCCTTTCTTGGCTGGTTTGTTACTTCAAAGATAGTATGAACTTTTAAACTAGACTGCTATTTCTCTTCCCCAAAGACATGAGGAAAGAACTTTTCATAAGTTAGGAAGAAAGAACAGTAGATAATATCAAAAAGCTGATTAGACACATTAGGCAGTATGTGGTTGCAGGGCACAGACTTTGATTTGAGGGGAAAAAATCATTCTAATTGTGTTTCTTATATCCTTGGATTAAGCTGTTTTATTGTATGTGTATGTGTTTTGAGTTTTGTTTGGGGTTGTTTATTTTGCTTTTTTGTTTTGTCACTTTTTTTTATTTGTTTATTTTTAAATAACTGGTCATAAGCATGTGAACTTGTTTCAATCTTACTCATTAGGCTTGGGGTCTGTGAGAAGTGAGGCATGTTGAGCTATGCCATTTCAAGACTCCTCTGCACTGCTGGGGAGAATAGCCTGAGATATAGAGCTTCATCACTGTGTGGTGAAACATTCCTTCTGCTGCCCTTCTCTGTTAATTTTAGTTGATGACTCAATTTAATTAGTAATCTATAAAAGGTCTACTGATCTCTGTCTTTACCTTACTCCATTGGAACTTCCTTAATGTGGAAATAAAAAATAGCCCAGTCTGAAAATTTCTAAAAACATTGCTGAAGTAGGCTGAAATGCTAGGTAGGCTCTCTACATGCAAGTGCTGGGTTTTGTGGGCAACCATGGAAGCTGTTCAAAAGAAAAAATATATTTGAAAATGCAAATGTCTTCATATTTCAAGTTTCATCAAAAAGTAGGTATTGAGACTCTAAAATTCCTTTTTAATATACTAAATCAGTAAATATTTACGGAGTGCTCACTGTTTGCAAGGTACCATGATAAAGAGAGTCCAGAATTGGTCATGTTCCTAGAGAACTGGCACATTTAGTTTGTCTCAGGTGTTAAATTAAAAACAAAAAACAAGGACGCCTGGGTGACTTCATCGGTTAAGCGGCTGCCTTGGACTCAGGTCCTAGGATCCGGGGGTCCTAGGATGGAGCCCTGCCTCAGGCTCCCTGCTCTGAGGGGAGAACCTTCTTCTCACACTCCTTCTGCACCCCACCATGCTCTTGCTTGCTCTCTCTCAAATAAATAAAATTTTTAAAATAAATAAGAACAAAAGAATTCTATGCTTGAAAAAAAATGCCATTGAATTTGTCTGCTAGGAAAGTCCAAAGCTTATAACTACTTCTGCATGCCCAGACCAATGAAAATATTGTGAAATAATAAAAATGATACTTGCCACAGTGGCAAGATACTTACATTCTCATTCCAGCCTGCCAATTATGTTATGTGACCAATAAATAGCAGCCATTAATTAGTACATGTATAACTGCTCTGTACCACAGTTCCTTTACGTGCAAAACTATAGTAATATTTATCCTCCAGTATAAAGGTTATTTATCCTGCCAGTATAAAGGTTAAAGGATATGAGAGGATAAAGTTGGAGGATAAAATGAGATGAGAATAGGTAGAAACAAGTATACAGTATCATGGTTGCTATCATTCCCATTAAAAGTGAATTCCTCATAATGTTTTTTCGTTTTTCCTCTTTTTTTTTTTTTTTTTTTTTTTGTGACAGTAGACTTAGGCACTCAGTATTTTAATCTCATACATTACTGGAGTGAGTGACTATTAACCATTTCTAGAAAATAAGTTACTTGTTAACTTTGTGGGAAGTAATCTTTTCTAAAGCATCAATTTATACTCCTGATACAGCCTTGGTGGTGGGAATCTAAAGAGTTATTAGGAAATAGATACATTCTTTTCTCTTTTGTTTCTTATAAAACCAGTAGATTTCAACATTTTTAAGGGAACATTAAAGATAACAAGAAATTAAGACATTCTGTCCATTCTAAACCTGACATAGCCTTTTTTAGAATGCTATTATATGGGCTAAGTTTTACAAAATTAAATCAAATGAAGCATACGAATAAATGTTATTTTGAAATTATAATCTCATCAAGCAAACTAAAACAAAGCTATACAGATGATCAGTATCTTAATAGACTTTTCTAATTATACAAACCTAGGTTGAATGACGTAGTGAACAAAAAAAGGAATTTATAAAGAACTTTGTTATTTGGATTTCATTAAATAAACACTTTAAAGTAACTAATAGTTATGAGTTGATAAGACAAAACTTGTAATTTCCAATGTCTTTTCTTTACTCATTCAGTCATCTTCTGATTTATTTAGAGCTTATGTGGATGCCCGAGTTCAGACAATCTATGGTGGTACCAACGAAATAATGAAGGAGCTGATTGCAAGAGAGATCATCCATGACAAGTAGATGTCTGCCCACATCCTGGAATCCTATTACAACTAATCTGGTTTTAAATCTACTCAAGATGAAATGCAACCTGGCAAGGGAGGAAATGCTAAACATCTTTTTATATGCTCTCTCTATAGGAAGAGAAATCAAATATGAAATTAATACAGTAGTAGGAAAAACTTTGAATTCGAAGATTCTGAAATTCTCCAGCACAAGGTTTAACTTTTCATTTTTTACATAGCTAAAAGGCAACCATCTTCTGACTCTAGAAACCTTGGTTTTTGGTTCTCCCTGAAATTCTAAAAAAGCATAATTGCTTTCAAATTGGGGGATCAACAGTTATGTTACTATTACTGCTTATAGTAACATTAATAATAGTTACAGCACATTGACTTTGAAAGGGAAGGATAAATATACAATGTAAATGCTTTCTACCACCCTATCCTAACTAACCCTGTTTTTAAGCAGTGGCATCATTTCTTCAGACAAAAGCTTCTGCAGGGTCCCTGATGAATGAAGAGTAGCCTTGATGGAAGCAGGATCTTTCTGCCTTGCTGCCTTGGAACTGCTAGGACTCAAGCTGAGCATTTGCCCAGCCCCACCCAACTAGCGAATGTGGTCAGTTCTCCCATTTACCACCTGGGATTTCAGCAGATTTCATCCCAGTTTCATTTATAGGCAAACACAGACCAACTCGTCATCCTTTAGTTTCAATATATTGGTATGCTTTATAGGTATCGAAACAGTGACTTTTATTTTGGAACAGTGGTTCATTAAAAAACTAGCAAATACTTTGTGTCTTCTGTAAGCCAAACTGAAAAATATGATGGCAAATGAAACTGGCAAGATCTCTGCTAATAAGTGCATAAACAAATAAGTTGCAACAAATAAAGGAGGTTTGTATAATTAGAAAAGTCTATTAAATTTAATCATTTAAAATGGAAAATGAGGGAGCACTTGGCTGGCTGGTGCACTCCACAGACCATACAACCCTTGCTTTTGGGGCTGTGAGTTTAAGCCCCATGTTGGGTATGGAGATTACTTAAAAATAAGATCTTTAGGGGTGCCTGGGTGGTTTAGTGGGTTAAGCCTCTGCCTTCGGCTCCAGCTCTGGTCTCAGGGTCCTGGGATCAAGCCCCACATCAGGTTCTCTGCTCAGTGGCAAGCCTGTTTTCCCCCTCTCTGCCTGCTTCTCTGCCTACTTGTGATCTCTCTCTGTCAAATAAATAAATAAATCTTAAAAAAAAAAATTTTTTTTAAGTGAATAAGATGGGAAAGTGAAACATTTGATTTGATTCTTAAAAGTAATTATTAGCCAAAAACAAGCCATGTCATCCATGAAACAATGAATAAAGATACTTTTAAAGGAAACAAATAGAGATATAAACTTCGAAAACGTAAACATTTTATTTGGTGCTGTTGGTATTAAACACTATTTTTTAAATGCAACCATTACAACTGGGTAGAGCAGAGGGAAAAGAAAATACCTTGATGTCGTTCTTCCCTAGAATTCTGCACCTTTGATTTGCTCTTGGGTAGAAGTTTGGATGATTGCTACCTGGAGTTCTTGTTCATATGCATTAAATGCCATGCAAAATGGGTTTAAAATAAATTTCTATTAGATTACAGTATTCCTGGTTTTCTTCTCCCCCCCATTACCAGGAAACCAATATAGGATTAAACTGACTGACCCGGAGCCTCTCAGCCCCTTTTCCTTCCTTTCTCAGTCTTACGGAAACTTTATTTTGAGAGCATACACATAAAAAGTACATTGGCATAGTAGGAAAAGCCTACTATGTGGATGGAGAGGGACAGTCCTGGATTTGAATAATGACTCTACTTCACAGGAGCCCTTGGATCTTGGGCAAGTTCTTTTAATGTCTCAGGATTCTTTCAGGTGCAAATGACAAAAGAAAACTTTATTCGTACTATTGTGAGCACAAACTTGTGTGTGCCAGCTTAAAAGGATTGTGGGGGGGCAGTAGGGTGGCTCAATCAGTTAAGTGCCCAACTCTCGATTTTGGCTCAGGTCATGACCTCTGTCAGGGTCATGAGATTGAGTCCCCAATCCACGCTGGGCACGGAGCCTGCTGAAGATTCTCTACCTCCTCCTCCCCACTGGCCAAAAATAAAGATAAAAGGATTGTGGAGTAGTTCAACAATCTAAAGAACTATAGGAAAGAGGGTCCCAGAGGCTTGATTTGGGGCTTAGCCAGCACTTAAACCGTAACCATGTATTTTGTTCTTATTTCTATTTTTATTATTATTTTTTTTTTCAGATAGGTTTAGTGGACCCTGTAGAGAAATTTCATTGCACAGTCTGTTAAAATGACCTTGGGCTTCTCTGGGCCTACAGCCTTCATTATAAGGTAGAGGAAAGGTGCATTATGATTGACAATCTCATCAGGAATACACAGACAGGGGGAGGCGGTTCCTGAAGCGAGAGTAGTTTTATCAAAAGCAAAGGAACAGAAAAGTCTGCTGGGAAGACCTAAATCATACACACACAAAGCTATTACAGTCTACTAGAGCTAGGAATAGGTTTCGGTAATTTATAGATCACAGAGAGTGAAAGGATTTCTAAGATAGGATATTTTCTTGGCATAGTGTCTAGGATGTTTTCTATCTCCTAGACTTATTTATTTTGTCTTGCCAACTTCTCTCTTCTTTGGAGACCCTAAAGAGGCATGTGTTGTATCATGGGCTTAAAGCTGAAAGCAAAAAAAAAAAAAAAAAAAGTGGGGAGGGATTCAGAATGTGTTTCCTAACCTTTGATTTCGTTTTCATTTCTTACATAGCTAATCTTTGTGTTTTGCTTGTGTGACTTTGATTGTTGTCCCCTAGGGAGGGAATTTGTCCTCGTGTCTATCACGCTGTGCTAAGTGCTCAAGAAATGATAAATAATAATAATGCTCAAAAGAACAGACTGGACCAACACAGCAAGAGAGCTACACTGTGTAAATAATTAATGAGAATCAAAAAGCCTGAGTAATTTTGTTTTTTAGCTGAGGTTTTTAGAATCATAATTATTGCTCTAAAATTTTCACTATTTCTTTGATGGAGTCATTGAAAATGGTAATAGATAAAAGAGACTGTCTTAATATGCTATTTTAAAATCTAGCTGTAAATCTTTACTAATCTAGTAATTTTAGGAGTTTATTGCTCAAGGTGTAAGATTTCTAGGAGGCATTTTTTCCTTGGGTCAGTATTATTTTTGGCACACACAGCATTTATTTATTTAGAGTCACTGGAAAGATTTGACATTGAGATGGAAACCAATCATATCTACTACTTTATAATAAATGTGGAAAGGAAGTTCTACTCTGTTTTTGAAATCTCATTTCCCATTTCTAAGAAAAATTGCAGAAAACTTCAAACGTATTCAAAAATAGTAAAGATCATAACATGAACCACTAGCTTCAACATTTGCCAATGTATCTCCCCCACTTGTTTTTCTCAATTATTTTAAAGCAAATCCCAGCTTAATCTTGTTTCACCATACGTGTATTTCTCAGAATACATATCTAAATGATGATTTTTTAAAATAACCACACGTCCATCATCATAATTTAAAAACAAATTTAACTTACACTTCCAAATTGACATTAAAGTTTTCTTGGTTGTATCAAGAATGCCTCTTCTAGTTGGTTTGCTCAAATCAGGATCCAAACAAGGTCCACAAATTGCATTTTTTTTTTTTTTTTGGTCTCTTTTTGTAACTGTTCTCCCTTCTCTCTTTTTTCTTCCTTTATAAATTTTATTTTTAAATTAACATACAGGAAACATACCTGGTTTTGATATACATACATAGAGTAAAATTGCCTTTTTTGGTTCTCTGAATTTAGCATGTAAATAGATTCATGGAACCCCCACCAAAATCAGGATACAGAACCGTTCCATTACCCGCCTCCCAGAAATACCTTGCGCCCTTCATAGTCACACCTTCTCCCTACCTCTACCCCCAATCTGTTCTGTTATTCCAGTTTTGTTGTTTCAAGACTGTCATATAAATGTATTCGTACAGTATGTAACTCCTTGAGAATGGCTTCATTTTCTTAGCAAGATGAATTTAAGATTTATTCATGTTGTGGGAATAGGGTGTTCCTTGTTTTAGTGCTAAATGCCATGTCACTGTATGAATATACTGCCGTTTGTTCATTCATTCACTTGCTTAAGGACATTTTGGTTGCTGAGATTAAATACCCAGGAAATGAATTGTAAGGTCATGAAGGTAAATGTATGTTGAACTTTCTAGGAAATGCTGAGCTGTTTTTCCAGAATACCTGAACCATTTTGTTTTCCATCAGCAGTGCAAGAGTTCCAATTGCTCTGCATCTTGTCTAGCACTGTATTTTTTATTTCAGTCATTCTAATGTGCAGCTAGTGGTGTTGCCCTCTGGTTTTAATTGGCATTTCCCTAATGCCTCATGATATTGAACAGCTTTTCAAGTGCTTAATTTCCTTCCACATATCTTCTTTGGTGAAGTTTCTACCCAGATCTTTTGCCCATTTTTTAGTTGCATTGCTTGTTCTTCTCAAGCTTTAAGAGTTCTTTATACATTCTGATACTGTCAAGCACAAGGCAAAGCCAGGCTGTAAAGAAGCCAGTAAAGAAGCAATGAGCCCTTTTTTGACTCAGTTTGCTGCTTACATAGCACGAAAAGATGAGTAGTTTAAAGGTACCAGCTCTCTGTGGCCTTTGTATGGGATGGCACTGAAATGTAAGAGGCCAAATGACGGTAGCAGGGATGATGAGACACTGTCGCTGAGGATTCCATTCCATGCCGCTGCTAATCACTTTTATAGCTGTATGTGTGCCTTAATGCTAGGGAGGCAGAAGAGCCTCATACCCCCTAAGAATCCTGAAACTATGAGTAACGGTTCATGACAGCCTCCCGGGTAGATAGGGAAGCCAGTGAGAAATGGTCTTGTAGCAGCACCTCTTCAGTCTCCCATGCTCTCATGTTCCAGGAGGACCACAGGGCATCCTGTCAAAGATTCAGCTGCTGTTCAAGACTTGCCTGTGTGGCCTATGTGGCAACATGCAAGGTGGTCAGGCTCTGGCTCTTCCCCAGTAGATACAAGTCCTTCGTCAGATATGTGATCTGTAAATATTTACTCCCTATTTGTAGCTAGTCCTGAAATGGGTTTCATAGTGTCAAAGCTTTTAATTTTGATGAATTCAAATTGATAAATTTTTTCTTCTGTGAATCGTGAATTTGGTATAATCTCTAAAAACTTTTTGCTCAAATTCAAGTCATAAAGATTTTTTCCTGTTTTCTTCCAAGAATTTTGTCCTTTATATTTTTCATTTAGGGGTATCTGGGTGGCTCAGTCAGTTAAGGGTCCAACTCGATCTCAGCTCAGGTCTTGATCTCCAGGTCATAAGTTCTAACCCCACACTGAGCTCCATGCTGGGTGTGGAGCCTACTTAAACTACAAAAACCAATGTATTGTTCATTTAGATCTATGTTTCATTTAGTAATTTTTTATAAAGTATGAGACTTTTGTCAAGGTGCATTTTTTTTTTTTTTTTTTTTTATTGTAGATGTCTGATTCTGCCAGTACCACTTGCGGAAAAGAATATTTTCATTGACTAACCTTTGTACTTTTGTAAAAAAATCAATTAAACCATATTTGTGTGGCTTTATTTCTGGACTCTGTTCTGTTTCATTGATCTATATATCTCCTTCTTTGCCTTAGAGTGGCTTTATGGAAAGTCTTAAAATCAGATAATGGGATTCCTCTAATTTTATTCTTCTTTTTCAAAATTGTTTGGCTATTCTAAGCCTTTTCCCATTCCATACAAATTTTTGAGTCAACTTTATATCTACAAAATATCCTGGTAAGGTTTTGATTGGAGTTACAGTAAATCTGTTGATCACTTTGGAGGGATTTGCCATTTTTACTATGTTGAATCTTCCAATTCATGAATGGGAACAACAATTTATTTAGATCTTCTTCGATTTATTACTTCAGCATTCGGTAGTTTTCAACATAGAGATCCTGTATGTGTTCATTATATTTACAATTTCTTTTTTCTTTCTTTTCTTAGGGGGTGGCAGCTACTATAAGATTGATGTTTAATTCTGGCTTGCAGTTTTTCGTGTTTTCGTTTTAAAGAGAGAGGAGGCAGGGAGGCAAAGGGAGAGGGAGAATGTTCAGCTAGGCATGAGCCTGACGTGAGGCTCCAGCTCAGGATGCTGAAATCGTGACCTAAGCTGAAACCAAGAGCATAAACGCCTGAGCCATCCAGACACTCTGGCTTACAGTTTTTTATTGCCAATATAATTATTGTTTATTGACCTTGCTTCCTATGATCTGCTAAAGTCATCTGTAAATTATAGGGTTTTTTGTTTGTTTGTATTTTGGGTTTTTTTGTAGATTCCTTGGAATTTTCTACAAAGGCAATAATGTCATCCACGAATAGGGACAGTCTTATTTCTTTTTAACTGTAAAGAAAAAGAGAAAGACAATTTCTGTATGTCTGTCTCTCTCTTTCTTCCTTTCTTTATTTTTTCCTTCTCTTTTCTTTTTCTTTCTTTTTTTCTTTTCTCTTTTTTCTTCTTTCTTCCTCCCTCCCTCCATTCCTACCTTTTTTTTTTTTTCTTATTGTACTTACGAAGACTTCCACTACATTATTGCATAGGAATTGTGAAAATGGACCTTCTTGTTTATTTCTGATCTTAGAGGGAAAGCATTCAAGCTTTCACATTAAATAAGGTTTTAAGTAAACTTTTAGTAGATGCCCTTGATCAGGTTTAAGTGATTCTACTGTATTCCTAATCTGATGAGAGTTTTTACCATTAATGGATGTCGAATTCTGTCAAATGCTTTTATGCATCATTTGATGTGATCATCTGGTTTTTCTTCTTTGAATTATTAATATTATGGATTACATTGATTGTATTTTGAGTATTGAACCAAACTTGTATTTCTAGGATAAACCCCATATGGTCATTTTGTATTACGATTTTTACATTGCTTTGTACTATTTGGTATAATTTACTGGGAATTTTTGCCTCTATCTTCATTAGGAACATTTAGCTGTAATTTTCTTTTCTTGAACTGTCTTTGCCTGGTTTTATTATGGTAATGCTAACCTTGAAAAATGAGTTGGGAATTATTTCTTTTTCCTCCATGCTATTAATTTGTTAGAAGAAATGTAGTCATTTGTTTTGTAGAACATCCATCATTGATTTGCCTGATTGATCTTTCATGGTGATTTTTAATTTATTTCTTTATTCCCTATGTTTCCTATAAACTGATAGAGCGAAAGGTTTAATTAGATTCAGGCTCGATATTTTTGCCTAGAAAACTTAATAAATGGTGCTGTGAATATTCCATTGCATTGTACTAAGAGACATATAATATCTCATTATCTTACTTTTAGAGATACTGAGATTGATCAGTGGATTCAGATGGTATTAGTCTGATAATTCCATAAAATACCCTGTCAACATCTTACCTAATGGTTTTAATATCCACTGATAATTATTTATAAAATCTGTGGTTTCATTTGGGGTTGTAAAGGATGATTTTGTAATATTTAACTACATTTGCACTGATTAACTTTCATAAAGAAGAACTTTCAACTTTTTGGTTAGTCTCTGTGTGCGTTGGGTCCTCTAGTAATCAGAAGTGGAGACACAGAAGTGCAAGAGGTTTTTCTGAGAGGTAGCATCTGTGAAAGATGAAAGTGGAAGGAAGTCATTGGACAAGGGGAAGTCACTGGACAAGACCTTAGACCATGAAACAGATCTGACAAAGTCTTGCAGAGTCCAGTGAGGAACCCTGGAGTAAAGACTGCCCATAGAAGTGTCCCACATTTGTCTTAAATGGCGAGCCCCTGTTTCTTATGCCCTAATAAGTCATTGTCCAAGGACTGCTTGAGGAGAGGGCGGCCTCAGCTCAAAAGCTAATGTGGATCCTACAGCTGCTCACAGCTAGAGGCTAGGTTAATTGTGTTCCCTACAACAAAGAGGCAAGTTCTTTCTTGAAGGGAGATGAGTTGTACCTCCATTCTATTTCAGGATGGCTGCCGCATACTGAAATAGAATTTGTAAATAAAAGGTGACGTACATTCTTGATTTTTGTTTTCTGTTTATTGGTTTTTAGAGTAATGAGTGGGTATCCTAAGAACCTCCAATGGTAAGGTCTTTTTAGCATCAATAAGACTTTGGAAATGTTGATGTATTTTGGTTAATTGCAGTCATTATTCTTTTCCATGTGTGAATTGTTTCATCTTAGGCCAATAAGGTTTGCTGCAAGTTTGTTCCAGTTTTTTCTTTCTTTTTTTATTACAAAAAATGTCAAACATACATAAAACTACAGAGAATAGTGTAATGAACCACCATGTATATATCACCCAGCTTTGACAATTATCAACGCATGACTAATCTTTATTCATCTGTTGCACTATATACCCCTTTCATGGATTATTTTAAGATTTTTTTTTTAGAGAGATTTATGTATTTATTTTATATACAGAGAGTGCATGTGAGTGGTGGGAGGGGCAGATGGAGAGAGAGAGAGAATCCTTGAGCAGACGCCCTGCTGAGCACAGAGCCTATCATAGGGCTCAATTCCCAGGAACCTGAGATCATGACTTGAGCCAAAATCAAGATCATGACCTGGTTGCCCAACTAACTGAGCTATGAGCTATCCAGGCATCCCATGTCATGGATTATTTTATTTCATTTTATTATTTTTTAAAATTCTATTTAAATTCAGTTAATTAACATATACTGTATTATTAGTTTCAGAGGTAGAGGTCAGTGATTCATCAGTTGTATAGAACAACCAGTGCTCATTATTCGTGTGCCGTCCTACCCTATCCCTCCAGCATCCCTCAGTTTGTTTTCTATGGTTAAGAGTCTCTCATGGTTTGTCTCCCTCTCTGATTTCATCTTGTGTTATTTTTCCCTCCTTTCCTCTATACTCCTCTGTTTTGTTTCTTAAATTCCACACATGAGTGAAATCATATGATAATTGTCTTTCTCTGATTAACTTACATCACTTAGCACAACACCCTAGTTACATCCACATTGTTGCAAATGGCAAGATTTCATTTTTTGATGGCTGAGTAATACTCCATTGTATGCAGATACCACATCTTCTTTATCCGTTTATCTATCAATAGATCTAGGCCCTTTCCATAGGTTGGCTATTGTGGACATGGCTGATACAAACATCGGGGTACTTGTGACTTCTCAGATCACTACATTTATATCTTTGGGGTAAATACCCAGTAGTGCAGTTGCTGGGTCATAGGGAGTTCTATTTTCAACTTTTTGAGGAACCTCCAAACTGTTTTCCAGAGTGGCTGCACCAGTTTGCATTCCCACCAACAATGTAAGACGGTTCCCCTTTCTCTGCATCCTCAGCAATGGAGCCCATCACAGGGCTGAATCCCAGGAACCTGAGATCATAAGGAACCTGAGATCATTGTTGTTTCCTGATTTGTTAACTTGAGCCATTCTGACTGGTGTGAGGTGGTATCTCACTGTGGTTTCAGTTTGTATTTCCTGATGCCAAGTGATATGGAGCATTTTTTCATGTGTCTGTTGGCCATTTGTATGTCTTCTTTGGAGCAATGCCTGTTCATGTCTTCTGCCCATTTCTTGATTGGATTATTTGTTCTTTGTGTATTGAGTTTGAAAAGGTCTTTATAGATTTGGGACACTAGTCCTTTATCTGATAAGACATTTGCAAATATCTTCTCTCATTCTCTCAGTTGTCTTTTAGTTTGGTGAGACTGTTTCCTTTGCAGTGCAGAAGCCTTTTATCTTGAAGTCCCAATAGTTCATTTTTATTTTTGCCTTTGTTTCCCTTGGCTTTGGAGACATGACTAGCAAGAAGTTGAAGGGGCAAGGTCACAGAGGTTGCTGCCTGTGTTCCTATCTCACATTTAGGTCTTTCATCCATTTTGAGTTTATTTTTGTGTATAGTGTAAGAAAATGGTCCAGTTTCATTCTTCTGCATGTGGCTGTCCAATTTTCCCAACACCATTTGTTCAAGAGACTGTCTTTTTTCCACTGGATATTCTTTCCTGCTTTGTCAAATATTAGTTGACAAATAATGTCACAGAGGTAAGGACCATCATGGATTATTTTCAAACAAATACCAGATATCATGTAATGTTGAAACATTTTGACATGACTCCATTATTTCTTATGGTGCCCTTGCTTTATGGCACCACAAAATTTCCCATACCCATCTACATTAGAGCTGAAATCAGCCATTTTTGCAAATATCCCTAGTTTATTTTAGTGAGGTTTTTCTAGTTTCAGAGTACTACCAAATTTATTTGTTTTTTTTTTTTAATTTTACCTTCTGCTTAATAAAATACATCTTGAATATATTCTGATTAGTAAAAATTGAACTTTTTCTTCAGTCTTTTCCTTAAATCTTTTTTTTCCTTAAATCTAAACTCAACAGAAGTTTATCTTAACATATCCCAAGAGAGGTTATGTTCCATTTTATGTAGAAAATTATATTAAAGAATATAGAAACAGAAACCCCAAATCAAATTTGACTTAAAAAAAAAAAATGAGGGAAGGGCTCATTAAACTGGAAAGGTGAAAGATAGAACAGACTCCAAACTGGTTGACCAAACAGCTTAGTTTTGTCACTAAGGACTCACTTTAATGGTTTCTTTCCATCTCTGTGTTCTGTCATTTATAGTGTAGGCCTAATTTTATTTTATTTATTTTGTTTTATTTATTTTTTTAAATTTAAATTCAATTCGCCAATGTATAGTATATCGTTAGTTTCAGATGTAGTGTTCAGTAATTCATCAGTTGCATATAATACCCAGTGCTCATCACATCACATGCCCTCTTTTAGGCCCATCACCCAGTTGCCCCATTTCCCCATTCAGCAACCCTAAGTTTATTTCCCAGAGATAAAAGCCTCTCATGATTTGTCTGCCTCTTTGATTTCTCCCCATTCAGGTTTCCCCTCCCATCCCTTATGATTAAGAGTCATAATCTCTGCACTATTTCTTATATTCCACATATGAGTGAAACCATGTGATAACTGTCTTTCTCTGGTTGACTTATTTCACTTACCATAATACCCTCTAGTTCCATCCACATTCATATAAATGGTTTGTATTCATCCTTTCAGGTGGCTGAGTAATATTCCATTATACATATAAACCACATCTTTATCCATTCATCTGTTGAAGGACATCTTGACTCATAAAGGGCTGGTAACCAAGATCTGTAAAGAACTTAACAAACTGCTATATTGTTCTGTGTATCAATAATTTTTTTCTTTTTTATTGCTGAGCAGTTATTCCAGTATATGGATTGTCCCGCCATTTATCTTTTTACTGTATGGTGGATCTTAGGGTTAGATAGATCTTAGGGTTGTCTCTAGTTTGGGACTATTGTGAAAAAAGGTGCTCTCGATATTCATATACATTAAGAGTCATTTTTTATTCCTCTCCAGGCATGGGCCAGGTCTGACCACTCTTGTATCCTGCCTTGGTTCTAAGAATCTTATAGCTCTTGCTACTTACCCCTGCTCTTTGCTTGTCTGTTGACACTGGCCAGTTAGAGCTAAATCTATCTTGAGTAGGAGTTATCACCTTTTTAGCCTTGCTACTTCTCCGGTCCCACTTTCCAAACATGACTATAAAAAGAAAGAATTAAATATACTAAAATATAAAAGTGGAGGACAGTTGCCCTGGGCATGGAAATTTGAGGAGTAAATGGTGCAGACTTCCAAACCAGTTTTCTATTCTAGGAAAGGTGGTGGGGAAAAATCTCTGCTTCTGGAGCAGGGTATGTCTGTCTTCAAATCCCATATTGGCCACACTTTATTAGTGTGAGAATTTGGATATATTATTTAACCTCGCTGAGTTGTTTTTTTTTTTTCTAACCTGGAAAATGAATGTAAAACCCATTTTGCAAAATGTGAGAATTAAATGCATGCCTGCCCTCAACAAATATGTTTTGGAAGTATACATGTGCCAGGCCCTGTCCTTGGTTCTGCGGATATAGCAGTGAGCAAAATAGCAGAAGTTCCTGACCTCATGAGTTCACATTCTACCAAGGGAGATAAAACAACAAAAAACAAAAGAATAAAAATCTGTGTTGTTAGATGGTGGGAAGTACCACGGAGAAAAACAGAACAGGGAAGGGAGATAGAAAAGGATGTGTTTGTTACAGCTAGGCTGTGAGCTGCTTAAGAGTAGAATATGATCTTTTTCCTGTATCGCTAGCATTTGTCATAATGTAAGCTGTATATTAAGTGCTGCACACATGTTTCTTGAATGAAAAGAGTTATTGAATAAAAACCAGTGTGGAGGAGAGAAGTTTATCTCACGAAATCACTGTAATACTGCTTACCTGGACACATTTATGTGCTTCTAGACAGGTAATAATTATGTCAGCAAGAATGGTGCCCTTCCCTTCTCCTTGTTCTTACTGGTTCTGTAAGTCTCCTGGCCATTGTTATATTTTTTCTTAGAAGTCAGAATGCCTTTAATGTACCCTCTTTATAATAATATACCCTTGATCAAAAAAATTAACTATATGCATTTTTTCCAGGCTTTTGCTGAATAAGTAATATGGAAAACAATTTAACAAATGGTTCAGTATGCCAATTTCATATTAAGGAGCATCGATATGCTACAATTTCTGGAAAGCCAGCATACATATGCTACACATATTAAAATATTTAGGGTAATGTTCAATGCCAAGAAATAATGTCCTTAATATTTGGTTAACTGTAGTAAAAAAAATTGTGCAGTGTCATCTCATACATATAAAAAAGATAGTGCTTTTCTTCTTTGGGCTTTTCTACATTTTTATAACCAAGCCTATATTATTAATGATTTCCTATTCCCCAAGTTTCTATTATTTTTAAAGTATCAAAAACAATATAAAAGAAATGAGAAAATTATGTTTCTATGATGACTACAGAGGGAGAGGGAGAAGCAGACTCCCTGCTCAGCAGGGAGCCTGATGCAGGGCTCAGTCACAGGACCAGGAATCTTGACCTGAGCCAAAGGCAGACACTTAATCAACTGAACCACCCAGTTGCCTTCCTAAGGCTGTTTGGTGAACAAACTAGATAATGTGTGTAAAAATGCTTCCTGAATTATACTTGTGTAATTACAAAGCTCAATGCCTGTACCTTCTTCTACAAATAACACCAGGGCAGGAATCTTGTTTATGGCTTTAACTCCAATACCCATCACAAAAGATGTGTGCAATAAATATTTGGCAAGTATATGAATACTTTGTTTTAGTAACTGATAATTATTTCACAAAAGAAAACTGTATCCTCCAGTAATTTGATGGCACTACAATTCCTTCAGGTTAAAATCTGAATTCCTGTTATTCAAGATTTACTCAATCTAGCTGACATGTACTTTTCCAGCCCAAAAATATCATTAACACAACCTCTACTCAAATTAAAAAAAATACTATCTCCTGATTGATGCCTTCTTTCTTCTCTGTCCAAAGTCTTTAAAAACACCCAGCTGAAATAAAAAAGCCTTCCTTAGAACTATCTCAATCCTGATTTGACTTCTGACTGTTAATCTTAAAAAAAAAAAATTTTTTTTTTTAAAGTATCTCACTCATTTTTGCATTTCTGTCCCCAGGGGCAGGGACAATCTTGAATATAGTCAATATCCAGTAAATATTGCTGATTTAACTATTTACACAACACATCATTTGCTTACAAATTTTATTCCAAGGAAGGTGAATCAATTTCCTGAAACTCTTCCCTTACTCTATAGGAAGGTGCAATTATTGTTCTGAGCAATCTTCAAAAAGTACTCTCTGCTATAAATGCAGCCTGTCATAAAGTTATTGCAGTATGTCCCAATGCACTAGACAGGCGGTTATTTTCTAATCAGTAATCCGTGTCATGCCTTATGGTTTGTTATAACTCCAGTTCCTAGGATTCCACCCTGCCTACTCCGACCATCCGATGTCCTTCAATTAATAAGGTTGAAATAATGGCAATTGTCTTTTTGGATCTAAAATTCGAGCGCGCTTTATTCCCTAAATCATTTCATGTGTAAATTAGGTGCTTAAGAAAGGCTGTAGTACATCATCTAAAGAGCTATATTTAGTGCTCAGTTTATTTAAAAGAGAGAGAGAGAGAGAAAGAGAGAGAGAGTGTGGCTGGGGAAATGCTCGGGTGTAGTTTAGTGGTGAGTGGAGCCAGGTGCAAGACTCTCAGAAATGTTTTTATGTGTCCCTGGCCAACTATCTCCGCACAAAACCCCGTTTATTTATTTGACTGCGCTACTGCAGAACAGAGTTAACTCCAACGCCACTCAAACCAGCTTTGCACAGATTTTAAAATGCTTGAGCAGGCGGCTCCTGATTTTTACCATAAAACGACCCGGCCGGATCCAAAGCAGATTTGTCACCCTACTTTAGAGCCTCTGGGGGGTGTCGTACAGAATTATGGCTCTGGATTTGAGCGCGGAGCACACATACAAGCAAGCCCACAGAGAAGTACAGATTTCGCAACTGTGACAAAGCTTTGTTAAAACTTGCCCCTCGAGCCGGAGGGAGGGACTGGACACCAGGAGCCCGCGCAGCCCGAGCGCGGGCGGTAGGGCTTAATGCAGCCCGACTTTCCCCTCTCTTTGCTTTCCCTGTCACGGTAGCACAGAAATAGCAAAGCAAGGGCGGGAAGTCGCCCGCCCGTATTTTTGGGGTGGGTGGGTGGTGGTGGTGGTGGTGGTATGTATGCGTGTGTGTGTGTACGCGCCCCCGTGATTTTTGGGGGGGTGGTGTGTGTGCGTGTGTGTACGCGCGCCCGTGCGCGCGCCTCCCGCTCGCAAGGGAAGAGGTAAGGAGGAAGCGAGAACTACCAAGAACCAGCCCCCAGGGAGCCGCCGAGCCTCTGCACCAGGGTTCGGGCGTCGTGCTCTAGCCACTTCCAGAACGCTCTCAGCCCCCGCTGCAGGCCCCGCCCCCTGCCGGGGTTTCCCCGCCACCCGCACTCATTTGCATGGCGCTTCCCCTCCCCCGCTGCCATTGGCTGGCGTTGCGCCCCGCCCACTGCCCCTCCACCACGGCAGGGTTCCGTCCCCGAGCCGCCCGGAGCTGCGGGCAGCGGGCGGACTGTTAAACCGCGGCGGCGGCCGGGGCGGGAGCGGGGCGCGCTCTGGAGACGAGTCAGCGGCGCCCCGGGTGGGGGGAGGCGGGCGGGCAGCTAGAGATCACCTCAGCAGCCCCCACCACGGCCGGACCGAAGGTGCGGCGGCGGAGGGGAGCCAGGGCGCCCCAGCAGGCGAGTGGCCGGCGTCTCAGCGGCGGGCTGAGGGGGGTGGGTCTCCTCTGCCGGGGACGGCGGCGGGCGGGGAGGGGAGAGCGGAAAAGACCGCCGGGTGGACTTGCGGGCCAGGCAGCCGAACGGCAGCCCCTTCGCCCCCCGAATCCTATGGGCTGTTGGGACTCTGGGTCCCGGCACCGGATCGCGCTCTAGGGCAGGGGTCGGACGGCAGCCAAATTTAAACGGCTAAACCTAACAGCCTTGGCAGAAGCTGAGGGGAGGGGAGAGGAGGAGTGGAGGGAGGGGTGGGGGGCGGACCTAGGAGTGGTCACGTGGAGTCAGGGGAGGGGCTTGGCAGGCCTCCCTTTTGTTTTGGCTGGCGCGTGCGCAGACGGCAGAACACGTGGCCTGCTGGGCCCGCCTCTTGTTTTAGCGGCCGCACCTCCTCGGGCGCGGTTGTGGTGTCTGCTGTTTTGGGCCAGCTCTGAAGCGGAGGCGTCTGTGTGGGATGCGACCCTTGTTTTCTTTATTTTATACTTCATTTCAGGCAACGTTGTTTTGGTGTTCCAGAATTAGATGGGGGGGGGTGGGGAGGAGTTAGAGAATTAATAAGCAGTGGTGTTTCCAAGTTTGTGTCTCTTCTTGGTGTTCTGAAGGGGCCGACGCTGCAGGAAAATTTGAGGCTATGGGGTGAGGAGTAGCAAGAAAGGGAAGGCTGTTCTCTGGTCATTAAAGAAAGGAAGCGGTTAGCTTTACATCCAGGGAGGGAGACACTGGGATGGACCTTCTTGTGTTTCACTTTGAAAAGGATTCGTTTTGGGTTGGTTCCCCGCCGGCTCTGCGGCGCAGATCCACTCCACCCTTTCCCTCGGCTCAGCTGTGAGCCGCCGCGGGGGGCTGGGGGTGGTGGAGATTGAGGTGGTTTTTTTTTTAAACTGAGGGAAGCACATTCCTTTTTGATTCCCCAAACTCTAGTCAGCTGGTGAGATTTAAAAACCGTAACTTCTTCCGTCTTCGTTGGCTTCACTTCGCGCCGAGTTTGGTTCTGTAGGAATGTTTTTTAAAAATACAGGATGGGGCAGTTTTGTTCCCAACGAAACCTTGGTGGTCGGTTTACCAATACTGCAGACAAAACTGACCGGGGTTTTTGGCTAGGAGAAAGTGGCTTTAAAAAATAATTCACTCTTGGAGAACAACCTGGTGTTCTGGAATGTGGAGGGCTTGAAAAAGAGGTTGAGCTTTGAGTGGTTTCTACTGTTTCCAGTTCTCAACTGGCCGTTTCCGTGGGCAAGTCACAACCCCTCTTTTCTCGATGTTTGTTGCGTCTTGTAAATAGTTTCATAATACTGTCCCTGCTTTAAGACATTGTTACGAGAATTGAATACCTTGTGTTAGTAGAAGTAGTTTACAATTTTTACCAACGCTGCAAAAATACAGAAATTGCGAATTGACAGGGTTTATAGTAAAAGTAATTTTTAAAAAAATTATCCAGCATTCTGGAAGAGTATAAACTGAGTGAATCATGAAATAGGATATATTTGAATATCTTCAAAATCTCTTGTAGTGGCTATTATCTTTGATTCTCCCTCAGTTTTCACCTATTTATTCAGATCAGTGTCAAGGTTGCCATCATTTATTTGTAGATAGATTATCATTACTTCTCTTCCCCAGCGCTTCTAGACTGTTTTTAGATGAAATTTTTCTTAATCCAGTCCAATTCTATCACATTTATTTTTTACATTTATCTTTTGTGTGTATATCATATATGCCTTTCAAATAATAATTGCTTATTTTCTTAAATAATTTAAAAATAATTTGGAGAATAAAGATGAGTGCAAATAACAATACAGTTTGCATTTCTAAATATTTATGTGTATTTGTGAATTTTTCCTATAACGGGGTTCATGTGTTATATTTTCATTTAATTCTACCTCATAAACGTTCCCATGTCATTAATCTTTGAAAAATTATATTTGGCTGCTTAAAATTGTATCATGTAAATATATTTTAAATTTTTCCTATTGGTAGATGTTTGGGATGTTTTTGATGTTTTGCTATTATATAAACTTCATGATAGAGAATTGCCTTTTACATAAATCTTTGAGATTTTTTTTTCCCCCTTAGATTTGTAAAAGAAATTACTAGGTCAAAATCTAAAATTACTAGGTCAGAGTCTGGGATTGTGTGTGTGTGTTTAAGGCTCTTGAACATCACCAAACTACCTTTCAGAATGTTGTATGAATTCATACTCTATACGAGCCAGCCTCACATTATGTCCTTGTTCATCGTCTAGTGTTAGTATTGAAAGAGAAAACCTTGCTTTAATTTGCATTAAAATTTTTCCACTTATGTCTGTGATATATCTATTTTCTTAATTTACTGTAAGCTGCTTCAAGGAGAAGAATATATTTCGTATATGACATGTTGCAAATCACAGAGTGGGTGCTCAATGAATACTTGCCAATTGGCTTATTAATACTTACCCTTTTGACTTCTGGAAGATCAGGAAGTGCTTTTTTGTCTTACTCGGTTTACCAGTACATTGTCGGCGATATACCTTTATTGTTGATTGATTACTTTGAGTGCTTCTGCCTTCAGATAGGGGCCTCACTGATCTCACAGTTGTCTACTAAAAGGTCCAGTGACTTTTCATGTTCAACTGCATTATCCAAGAGTTTTATCCATTTTTTAATGCCATTTGTCATGATAAACTATCTCATTTCTTTTCTTCATTTATCTATCTTGTATGGAATTTCACTTACAGATTTCACTCTGATCATTCTAGTTTCACGTGTAGCCTTTTCTGTGTAATTTTTTTTAAAAACCTGTCTAAAGTTCCTTTGTTTTATTATTTACATTGTTCCTGACAGTCCACCTATTACTGTCTATAATATCTTCTACTGCCTTTGACTTAACCATGTAAACTTTGTATGTCATCTGTTATTTTTATTTTCATTTATTCAGTTATTTTCCTTTCATGTCCTTTTGTATTAGTCTGTACAGTTTTAGATTGTAAAGGAGGCAGAAAGCTTTTTTTTTCGGGGTTTAGAATTGTGTTAAGGATTGTTTACCAGTTGGGTTTCACAGGTTATAAACTTCAAGGAGTGGGGCTTGTTGCAAGAGAGTGACAGGTCATAGGGAATTTGCAACCCATTTACTGACGTTAAAGCATATCATCTTATACCTCTATCCTAAAAGTCCTCTGACTGCATTGTGGGACTAAAAGGGGACACTGTACATAAGGAGGACTGAATCGCCAGTACAATCTTACATTACTTTCTCTATATTCAATTTCAAAAGGCGAGGAAGGTGTATCATTTCCATAAGATTTGTTTGTTTTTCCTTTTAAATTTTGTCTTAAGAGAGATTTCAGTGAATTGGGCTCCATATTGTATGTAGGATAAATAACCAGCAAATGTTAATAAAAATGGTAATATTGTACTTGCCTGTGGACAGTCTATAATGAAAATCTGAAGACAGTAATGAAAGTCTTTAATACTTGGTAATATGTTTAGGTTTTTGGAAGCACATTTTATTTCTGTATGGATGTGACAGTTCTCTAAGTATTGCAGAACTGAGAGAAAATGCATTCATTTATAATATTGAGGTTTTGTTAATATTTGTAATGAGCTTTGTATTTATTATCTGGTTTCGGTCCTATAAGACCAAGAATGCTCAAGCATGTTTTTCGAAGTAATTTTTAAAAAAAAATTTTGTGTAGATCATTAATCAGTGTTTAACAACATGAAATTAAATTGGAGCAAATATAGTATACTTCAAATGTACATTTCTGGATCCAAGCAGATGTACACACACACAAAAACAACTGTTCATTTAAATTCCTGTGAGTCATACACTTATAACTGAATAGTAATAATTCTGCTTGAAGTATGATCTGTTTGATGTGTTATGTGGCCACCCAAGTGGCTTTATCTTTAATTAAATTCCTTTAGTCTTCAAAGAGAATTCCTTTTTAGGGATAGTTTTCAAAGTGGAAGAAGTTCTTGCTGTAAACATTACTGAGTACAAAGTACTGAGCCAACTGTACCCTGGTCATGCCAATTACTGCAGTGTTTTCTGTTGTAAATTGAGAAAGCCCATATTTAACAAAGAACTCTTGAAAACATGACACTTTGAAAATGAAAACATACACATTTGTATTTATACCTTCCATTAATTCCTATATATTTGAAGAGTAATACTATACCAGTGTAAACTCTTCTCTCATTACTTCTGTTGTTTTAATTAGATTTTTCCTTTGAGTTACAAATTAACAATTTGAGTCTTATATCTTAGTAATGTTTGAAAGAGCCTGTCATACTTTGCTAGGGGAATGTCTTTTTTTCTTATTCTTCTTCTGTTCTTCTAATGGATCAGATGTCTGAAACACATTTAAGTTGTAACTGTGGAAATAATTTAATATTTGTCCCTATTCAGGCTTGTCTCCTCTCTCAAAATTCTGTTGGCCATTTTTATTGCCTAAAACTTAAGGATGTATCTGCCTTCATGATAATGTAGTTCCTAGTTTATGTTACTGCATTTAAGAGAATTGGGATTATCCAGATTCCAGTTGAAAGAGTAAATTTAATATTCACGGTGGATTTGAATAGGCTATTTTCCATGGACTGTATGGAATATACAAACCCGTGCTAGAATATAAATCATAGTTAAATCTGGAACAGTACTTTACGGGGTGGAAAATCAGATTTGGCCTTTAATTTTTAATGTTAATTTTCTGGAGGAAGGATGGTTCTTATCTAAATTATCTAGATTATCAGTTTCAATTCTGAAGATAGACTAGTTTGCTAGTTTTGATTTTTTTTTTTAGAATGTATACCAAATATTATTTGGTACATATGACTTATATATTGTAAAGACCTGATTTATGTGTCGGGATCAACTCAGTGATAATTAACATCATAATTATCTCACTATGTACATGCGATTTTTGAGGGATGACATAATATTTCTGTATCTCATGATGTCTGCAGGCCCATTTTACATTTAATGCTAAATTCATAAATATGTATGATTCATAAAAAAAGATCATGTTACTAATGGAAACATTTTATATGCATCAGGGCAAAGCTCTTTCTTTGTGGTAACGTAACAACTGATTTCTTAATTCACAAATGTATGTGTTGGATTAAATTGTAGACCAAAAATTAGAGTTTATGATAAAGACTTTTTACTGAACCAGTTTGATTTATATAATAATGAAGTTTAATACGGATAAAAAGAAAAGACAAAAAGTTTTGATTCTTTGCAGTTTTAAAATGTTTATTACTTAAAAGCATAAACCAGCTGGCCTGGCTGCAGTTTTCTCTCTGGTTGGTATTTTTTTGTGAGACTTCTAAGATCTGGACTGTTCACTGCAGGGTTATTTACTTGGTGGATTGTATGTAAAAGATTTATAACAGATTAGTTTTTGGTTTTGTTTTTTGCCACTCAAAAATTCTGGGCTGAGTATGTGCTAAAGAATTTTTTCATTAATTAATTAAAACTGGAATGTAAGTTGAAAACTTTGCTGTAAAACATAGAAGTGAAATTCATGCTCAGGAAATATAGTTGACTTTTGGATTATCAAGAACATTTGCTTCTTGACAGATAATTAGGATAATCTGACTAATTCCTTTCTTTGAAAGGGTACTGATATGGTTGGTTTCTTAGCTTGCAGATCCTGTTAATTTAATATTTCAGCTCTGTATTTGTGGCCAAGAAGAGTTTTTTCCCTCAATTTTATCCATTACAGGTTTTTTGAAGTCATATATACGAAACTCTTAGAAGAGGGACCTGTTTTGCTGAGTATCTTAGGTGTATATGAAATAAATGGTGCCTGGAATAAATAGAATACAGTATTTTAGTAGCAAGAAAGAATTTCTTAGTTTAGCTAAGATTCAAATACTTTTGCACCATACAATTATGTGCATGATTAGAAACTGAATAATGGGAAACCAGAATAATTAGAAACTAAATATTCATAAGAAGATCAAGCTGCTGCTTTGAAAGCTTTTTAAGTATTTGTCTTTTCCATATTTTTGAACATTTTGAAATATTACAGGTGCCTAAAAATACTAAACAGTATGTTTGGCTAAGAACTTTAGGGACTGATATTTTAGTTAATGGCTGATTCCTGTTTATTGGGGGACTATATACTTTATAATTTGTACTGCCCAGTACAGTAGTCCTTAACCACATGGACTATCAAACACTTGAAATGTGGCTAGTTGAAATTGAGTTAGTTAAATGTAAAAAAACATTGGATTTTGTGACTTACCACACATACAGAACATAAAATACTTCATCAAGATGATGATTACAGATTGAAATAATATTTTAATATTTAATATTTAATATTTTAATAAATTAAAATTAATTTTATGTTCTTTTTTTACTTTTAAAATATGTCTAGTAGCAGATATAAAATATGTAACTCACATCATATTTCTATTGGACAGCAGTGTTCTATACTAATATTTCCTAACTTTAAGACTCCTTTCATAATAAAGTATCCCATGAACCTCCTTTCTAGACATTTAAAAATATAGTTGGTGCTTGACCAATGTGGGGATTAGGTGTGCTGACCCTTTATACAGTTGAAAATCTATGTATAACATTGACTCCCCCCAAAACTCAGCTACTAATAGCCTACTGTTGACTGGAAGCCTTACCTATAATACAGCTGATTAACACATATTTTGTATGTGTATTATATACTCTGTTCTTACAATAAAATAAGCTAGAGAAAAGAATGTGATTGAATCATTAAAAAAAGTGTTTATAGTATTGTACTTATTGAAAAGAAATTCTACATATATAAGTGACCTGCACAATTCAAACCCATGTTTTTTAAGGGTCAAGTATAATTTTATTATTTTTGATGCTATTTATTGAAGAAATATTTGCTAAGGGCCTGCTTGCTATGTGCCAAACAGTGTTCTAGGACACAGCACTGAGTGAAAACATTCAAACCCTGCCTTCATGTGGCTTTTGTTTTAAATGAACCACTGTATTAAAATTGTATTACATAAATTTGTTGTATACTTACAACAAATTTATGTAATACAATTTTAATACAGTGGTTCATTTATCCAGTGATATATGCTATTTAATTTACTTTTGGCATTTGTCTTGTTCATGTTCTCTGACCTCTCTGGATCTGTGGTTTGATGTCTGACATTAAAGAAATTCTCCGTTGTTTCTGCTTTATGTATTTTTTCTTTTTTTGTCTTCAGCTTCTGGTATTCCCATTAAATGTAAACACATTTTGTAGTTGTCCCACACTTCTTGGATATTCTATTCTGGCTTTTTGTTTGTTTGTTTTTGTCTTTTTCTCTTTACTTTTTAGTTTTGGAAGTTTCTCTTGACATGTCCTCAAGCTCAGAGATTCCCTTCTCAGCCATGTCCAGTTTCCCAATGAGTCCATCAAAGGCCTTCTCATTTTTGTTACAGTGTTATTGATCTCTCGCTAATTCCTTGTTTGATTCTTAGAATTTCCATCTCTTTGTTTATATTCT
This sequence comes from Mustela lutreola, assembly GCF_030435805.1. Lineage (NCBI taxonomy): Eukaryota > Metazoa > Chordata > Mammalia > Carnivora > Mustelidae > Mustela > Mustela lutreola. The sequence continues at coordinate 190,374,621 of NC_081292.1, forward strand.
GTATCCTTGCATGTTGTGTACTTTTTCCATTAGGAGCCTTAGCAAATTAATCAAACTTGTTTAAGTTCTTTTAAATTTACGGTTTCATGATTCCAACATTCCTGCCATATCTGAGTCTGGTTTTGATGCTTGCTCTGTCTCTTCAATCTGTGTTTTTTACCTTTTAGTATGCCTTATAATTTCTTGTTGAAAAAGATGACATGATGTCCTGGGTAAAATGAACTCCAATAAATAGGCCTTTAGTAAGATGTTGGAGAAGCATATTTTAGAGAGAGCATGAGTCAGGGGAGAGGAAGAGGGATAGAATCCCAAACAAAAATGAAAAAAAAAAAAAAAATCCCAAACAAATTCCTGGCTAAGTGTGGAGTTGACATGGGCCTCAGTCTCAATAGCCTGAAATCATGAGATCATGACCTGAGCTGAAATCAAGAGTCAGATGCTTAACTGACTGAGCCACCCAGGTTTCTCCTTGGAGAAGCATTCTGTAGGCTGATGGTTAGGCCTGTCTTTTAGGAAGCCTGTGCCTCTGGGTGTGAACTGCACAAATGTCTCTTAGTTTTTTTTCCCTTTTTATGTAGGACAGGATGGCTAGATGGGGCTGGGGTTGGCCATTCTTTTAATTTACTTTTTTTTTTTTTTTTTTTAAAGATTTTATTTATTTATTTGACAGAGAGAGATCACAAGTAGACAGAGAGGCAGGCAGAGAGAGAGAGAGAGGAGGAAGCAGGCTCCCTGCTGAGCAAAGAGCCCGATGTGGGGCTCGATCCCAGGACCCTGAGATCATGACCTGAGCCGAAGGCAGCGGCTTAACCCACTGAGCCACCCAGGCGCCCCTTTAATTTACTTTTAACTGAGAAAAAGCAAGGCTTTTCAACAGATTGCTTAGAGAGTAATATATCATGTGTTACTTTGTTTTCCTTATTTTATTAGACTTCATTGTCAAATTTGATAGAGCTGCCCCTGTTTTCTTAATGTATTTTTAAATACTGCAGGATTTCAATTGCCATGTACTCTGGAATTTCCTTCTCACTGACTGGTCTTTTAGGGCTCTTATTCTTTGGTAGCGCTTCCTCCTTTACCTCTCCCCAAATGTGAATGAACCCCAGGCCCTGATAGTGGACTCCTTTCCCTTCTTTACCTGTACTCTCTCCCTAGATAAACTCTTCTGGCCCTTTGGCTTTAAACACTATAACCAGTGACTCCCAAAAATGAATCTCTCTGAATTCTTGCTTGAGCTCTAGACTTGTTTATCTGACTGCTTCCACTTGGATGGTTAATAGGTACTTCAAAATCAACATATCACAAACAGAACTTTTTATTTTTCTCCCTCAACCTTCTGTCTCCTCAAGTTTTCTCTGTTTCAGAAAATAGCGCCACTGACTACTCAGTTGCTCAACCCAAAAATCTAAGTCATAGGTTATTGCTTCCTTTACCTTAGGCCCCATAAAATCTTAGTTGTCAAAAGTTTTGTAAATTCTACCTTGAAATGTATCTTTGATTCATCCATTTTCATTTCTACTACTACTACCTCACCAGTCCCAAGGCACTGGTACTATCTCTTGTTTAGATTACTTCAAGCAGCTTTTTAATTGGTCTCCCTGCTTGTTTTCTTGGAAGATATTTCCATTCTTTCTCCTAAAGAAACCTTTTCCTGATAGAACAGCTAGAGTAGTTTTTTAAAAATATAAATGTAAATTAGATCATGTTACTACTTTATCCAAATACCTTTAGTGGTTTTCCTTTGACTTACATAAAATGTCTTGGCAACCATTTGCCTCTCTGATCTTATTTCCTCTTACTTTGTCTCTCTGGCTCATTATATTCTAGATATATTTGTTGTTGTTGTTTTTCCTCAAACACACCAAAATTATTCCTGCTTTAAAGCATTTTATTAGTTGGCTTTTTTCCTTGGAAGGCTCTTAACCCCCAAATCTTGGTTGGTTTATTGCTATCATTGCAGCTCTCAGATTGCAGATGTCACCAACACAAGGCCTTCATTCATCTTAAAATCCAAAGTAACTCCTGTCAGAATGTTGACAGGCTATATCACTCTTTAGTTTTTTATAAGAATGCTAGGGAACCCTTTTTACTTGTTTCTTTGTTTGTTTGTTTTTTGTCTGTTTACTGTATAGTTAGCTACCATTTGCTAGCATGTAAGCCCTTTGAGAATAGAAACTTTATCTTTCATGTTCACTGTCATCTTTCTAGTAACTAAGAGGATGTTTGTTATATTTGCTCAGTTAATATGTATTAAGTGAATTGCCAGATGTTCAGTTTTATACTAAATATATATTAAATGGGGGTTAAAAATCTAGCTTCTGTCAAAAATAGACAAAACTATATTTATGACTCAAGCTTGGCCATTTCTTCATTTTCTGCTTTTTGAAAGTCAATTTTTCTATTTCTTTTTTTAAACTTTTATTTTGGTAATTTTGGAAAGTTTTTGTTTTGTTTTTAAAAAATGAAATAAGTTTTCAGCTGCCATTCACAAGCACTTCTCTATAAATAACATGTTGTGGTGTGGATAGTTTTTATACTCAAATGAAAACCAGATGACTTGACTTGTAGCTAAATAGTCTTACTGTCTTATTTTTTTTTAATTGACTTCTGAAATACTGGAGACACCTTTAAGTACTATAAAACAATTGCGATTGTGTGGAATGCACTTTATAGAACTAATGGAACTAATTTTTTAATGTGTTGACATTTTTTGTATTTGGTATTTGTAACCCTTTAAAATTTTTTAAGCCATTTTTTTTCCTTAAAAAGGAAAAAAAGCAACCATCATTAAAACTCTGTATAATAAACATTAGAAATAGATATCATTCCAAAATCGTTGCAAGAAAATTACAGTTTTTTACAGTTCACATCAACACGTCCTATAATATGTACTCCCAAGGGGGAAAAAAGCTACAGTATGTTGAACCCTTGACTGCTGCCATAGTCTGAAAACTCAAGAACATGGACTTTTGAGGCAAATCAACATCAGTCACTATTGAAGTGAATTTGCAGAATTCATTGTTTTATGCTTTAAGTCAGTATTCCTTATGTATTCTGCCTCTAACCAGTTGTCTGTTATGCATAACAATGAAATAATTAGTGATGAAAAATAATTACAGTTTAAAACTGTGTAATGGTTGAAGCCATCACGTAAGCTAACTTGAATGGTAAACTCATTATCTTTCCAGGAGCACATTTGGTTTCTACTAACTTGAACATATATCTTATACATAAATTGTTATGTTTTACAATAGTTTCTTATGTTTAGTATTTAATTATGAGGAAGTCTAATCAATTTTATAAATAATGTTTTTGATGTCCTATTTAAAAAAATCTTTGTCTAACCCAGTATCATAAAGATTTTCTTCTGTGTATGCTTTAGAAGTTTTCTGATTTTAAGTTTAACTTTTAGGTTTATGATCCATTCTGATGTGACCCTTTTTATATAAGGTATATCCTATGAGATATGGGTTAAGTTTCAGTGTTTTGAAAATGGATGTCTTATTGTGTTCCAGAGCCATTTGTTTCAAATTAGTCTTTTTACACTGAAGTGCCATTATATCTTTGTCAAAAATCAGTTGACCATATGTGTGCTGGTTTGTTTCAGAGCTCTCTATTCTTTCTATTGATTTCGTGTTCATTCTTTTGTCAGTGCCACATTTATTTTGACTAAGTAGATAGGTAGTTTCAGCTTTGTTCTTTTTCATGTTTTGGTTTCTAATTCCTTGCCTTTTCCATATTAATTTTTTTTTAATATTTTATTTATTTGTCAGAGAGAGAGAGAGTGAGCACAAGCAGGGGAGTGGTAGGCAGAGGGAGACGCAGGCTCCATGTTGAACAAGGAGCCCAATGTTGGGACTCTATCCCAGGACCCTGGGATTATGACCTGAGCCAAAAGCAGACGCTGAACTGGCTGAACCACCCAGGTATCCCTCCACGTGAATTTTTGAATCAGCTTGTTGATATTAGCAAAAAATTCTGCAAAGATTTGATCGGGATTGTGTTGAATCTATAGATCAGTTTTTAAAGAAGAATTGACATTGTAACAAAGTTCGATAATTTAATCCATGAACACAGCCTATCACTCCATTTAGGGTGTTCCCTGTCACCCAAGTGTCCCTATTTTCTTTTTTAATTGTTTAATATGGTGAATATCAATTATTATTTATTTATTTTAAGAGGGAGTGAGCAAGTGCGAGTGGGGAGTGGGAAAGAAGGGCAGAGGGAGAGGGAGAGAGAATCTTAGGCAGACTCCACCTTCAGTGCAGAGCCGGATGTGGTGCTCTATCTCACCACCCTGAGGATCATAACCTGAACCAAAATCTAGAGTCAGTTGCTTAACCAACTGAGCCACCCATGGACTCCCAGTGATTGTTTTTTTAAAGTAATATTGAGCCACAGTCAGATTGAGTGGCTGAGTCTTGATTTTGGCTCAGGTCATGATCTCAAGGTCCTGGAATCTGGTTCCCTGTTGGGCTCTGTGCTCAGTGGAGAGTCTGCTTCAGGATTCTCTCTCCTCCTGCCCTTCCTCCCGCTCGTTCACTTTCTGTCTAAAATAAATAAATCTTTTTTTTTTTTTTTTTTTTTTTTTTTAAAGATTTTATTTATTTATTTGACAGACAGAGATCACAAGTAGGCAGAGAAGCAGGCAGAGAGAGATGAGGAAGCAGGCTACCCGCCGAGCAGAGAGCCCGATGCGGGGCTCGATCCCCTGACCCTGGGATCATGACCTGAGCCGAAGGCAGAGGCTTTAACCCACTGAGCCACCCAGGCGCCCCTAAAATAAATAAATCTTAAAAAAAAAAAAAAAAAAGAGAAAAAAGGGTGTCTTGGTTGTTAAGTGTCTGCCTTCAGTCCAGGTCATGATCCTAGTGTCCTGGGATCAACCCACATTAGGCTCTCTGCTCAGTGGGGAGTCTGCTTCTTCCTCTCCAGCTCCCCTGTGTTTGTGTTCCATCTTTCACTATTTCTCTTTGTCAGATAAATAAATAAAATTTAAAAAAAATACTGAGCCAGTATGTACTAACGGAAAACCACATTTGGTGGTGAGGCATTATCTTTATATATTGCTTTGCTTGTAACATTTATTTTAAAAATAATAATTGAAATAGGTGTTATGATTTGTTACTACTTAAATCTTGGAACACATTTCAAAATCGTGACTCACTTGTTTATTAATTCAATCAGCAAATAGCTGGCAGTTGGAACCTTGTTTTAAGGCATTGTTTTAAGTGCTGGCAGTTGGAACCTTGACCAAAATCTAGGTCTGCTCTTAAAATAAATTCCTCACTAGAATGTAACAAAATATCAGATCATGGCTATCAGGAACAATAAGCATTATAAGGGAATGGAGTGTCATGAGTTGAGTGGCTAAAGCTATTTTACATATATTAGTCAAGCTGAGATTCTGATGAGGGGATTGTAGAGCAGAATATGAATGAATTGAGGGAGCCAGCCGTATTATCTGTGGAGAATTGTTCCAAGCTGAGAGAATTGCAAGTACAAAGACCCTGAGGCAGGGACTATCTGGTGTGTTTCAAGAATAGCACAGAGGCCCGTGTTGCTGGAGTGTAGTAATCTGTGAAGAGAGATGTCGAGTATGAAGTAATCAGGGACCTGATAACGTAGAACTTTGTAGGCCGTGGAAAGGGCGACTTTGGATTTTATTCTGAGCATAATGGTAAACACTTACTTATTCACCAGATATTTACTGAGCATCTGCCATATGTCAGATACTTTTTCACGTTGATGGTCCTTGGAGTTATTGTGTGTTCAGTTCTAGACCAGCAAAACAAAGCAAATATTGCAATAAAGTAAGTTAAATGAATTTTTTGCTTCCCAGTGCATGTAAAAGTTATGTTTATACTACACTGTGGTCTATTAAGTATGCAATAGCATTGTGTCTGAAAAAACAAGATACACTTGACTTTTGAGCAACATAGGTTTGAACCCTCTGGGTCCACTTATACGCCAATTTTTTCCCCCAATAAATATCATGCTGTTAATGTACTTTATCATATGATTTTTGTAACATTTTCTTTCCTTTAGCTTTAATGTAATAATACACTATATTATAAAGTATGTGTTATTTGACTGTTCATATAGTTGGTAAGGCTTCTAGTAAAGTTTTGGAGGAGTTAGAGTTATACATGGATTTTCAACTGTGTTGGTGGTTGGCATCTCTAACCCCTGCATTGTTGAAGGGTCAGCTGTACATAACCTTAATTAAAAAACAGTTTGTTGCTAAAAACTTTAACTGTCATTTGAGCTTTTGGTGAGTCATAATCACTAATCAAGACCACTATTACAAATATAATAATCATGAAAAAGTTTGAAATATTGTGAGAATTACAAAAATGTGACACAGAGACATGAAGTGAACATATGCTGTTGGAAAAACAGCACTGATAGATAGACTTGCTTGATGCAGGGTTGCCAGAAACATTTAATTTGTAAAAAAACAAAAACAAACAAAAAAAACCCACTATCTGCAAAGTGCAATAGAGTGAAGTCTAATAAAAAGAGGGATGCATATAGTAGTTAACAAAACAGTCAAAAATCCAAGCCTTTATAGATCTTTGGAAATGTTAATGTTAAGTGTAGTGTATGTAATATGGAGGAAGTCAGAAATGGTAGAGTTTAGAGTAATCAGTTAGGATACTTTGTTATATGTAATGATCACATATTTCAATAATTTTAAAAATTAGGATAATGCGGTATGTTTAATGATAAAACTAAACATTAAATGGGATTTATTCCAGGGATACAAGGATGATTCAATATTTGAAAATCAATCACCATGTTATATCCCATAAAATAAAGACTATATGAACATAATTTAATCTCTTATTTATAGGAGACATCAGAATTCATGAGTTTCTTTTGGTTGTAATGTAGAAAGACTTTCAGGCTGAAGTTTTCATAAGGATACACTTGGGAATATAATATAGAGGAACTTCTTGGTATCCTAGTACTGGAACTAGAATGGATGGGCTTTCCCGAGACTAGAACTCAAAAGTCTTCATATCCAAGTGTATTAGTTATCTATTGCAATGTAACAAATGGGCCCCCAATTTAATGTCTTTATTTCACAGCTTCTGTGGGTCAGGAATCTAAGCATGGCTTAGCTGGGTGCTTCTGGCTCAGGACTTCACACAAGGCTACAGTCAGTGTGTTGGCTGGGCTTCTGTCATCTGAAGGCTTGATTGGGGAAGGATCTGCTTCTCACATTACTCACTTAACTTTTGTCAGGCTTTAGGTAGTTGCTGACTGTTGGCCAGAGACAGGAGTTCTTTGCTATGTGGGTCTTCCAGCTCACAGTATGGCAGCTGGCATCCCAGAGTGAGAGAGGGTGACAAGATGGAAGCCACAGCCTCTTTGTAACCTAATCTCAGAAGTGATATCCCATTACCTTTCCTGCATTCTGTTTGCTAGAAACAAGTTAGCAAATCCAGTCCATACTCAGGAGGAAAGGATTACACAAGGGCATGGGTACCAGGATATGGGGATTATTAAGATCATTTTAGAAACTGCCTATCATACCAAGTAAGCCTAGAGATCTCACCAGAGTTTTTTGTGTGTATTTTATTCTAGTTCTCTACCATAAATGCCCCTAAACCAGTGTAAATGTACATATTTTTTGGCTACTAATTATAGTTCTTGATTAATATTTATTTATTTATGCCTCTTATTTTTAGCTTTCCCTTAAATTTAGTTTATCCAGGGCTAAGATGAACTCTGCTGCCTCATGATATTTTACCTTCTGCCCCTGCTGTTATCCACTTTGAATATGTCCCTAGAGACTTGTTCAGATTTTTGGGAGAGAGAAGGTAGGTAGGGAGAGGATAGAGTCTAGTGTCTTTTAAATATGTGTACTTCATCTGTGATTAACACAGGTTTCCTTAGGAAGCAGATAAATATCTAAATACTATTGTAGATGTTTATTGAGTAGAAGATAATAGAATATTTCTCATAAAGTCAGAAAATTTTGAGATATACAGATTTTGGGGAGAGAATTATACAGAAATCTCTACTTCATTTTTTTGAGTATAAAAAAGGCAAACATCTCTCTGTATTTTTAAGTCAGTTCTATGCCCATCATGGGGCTTGAGCTCATGACCTTGAGATCAAGAGTTGCATGCTTTACTGATTGAGCTAGCCAGGTACCCCCAAACATTTATATTTTTATCACACAGAATTAATAACCATTAACATTTGTTCATTTTGCATTTAAGTCTTTTTCACCCAGGTAATAAAGTTTATAGTTGAAACTCAGCTTCTCTTAAACCACCACTCTTTGTTCTGTTTTATGGATATTACCTGATGTGCAACTACTGTTACAGATTTGGTGGGTATTTTTCTGGTTCTTTTATTTTTTTATTATTATTATTTGACAGAGAGAGAGATCACAAGTAGGCAGAGAGGCAGACAGAGAGAGGGGGGGAAGCAGGCCCCCAGCTGAGCAAAGAGCCTGATGTGGGGCTTGATCCCAGGACCCTGAGATCGAGACCTGAGCCGAGGGCAGAGGCTTAACCCACTGAGCCACCCAGGTACCCCAGGTTCATTTTTTATTCTTGTAAACACATAAACACACATGCACATGTATGTGGTGTGGTCTTGTGTTTGTATTTTTTTTTCTGAATCAGTAGAGGTTTTATTGAATCTTTGAAATAACCACAAATAAGTCTGAAAAATCATCCAGTATACTGCTGTTTCTGTAGCTGGACAACTAGATCTTATTCATCAGCTTGCTAAATTGTTCCTTTTTGAGAAGCATGGAAAACATCCAACAATTTTCTGATATCTTTGTTTTTAACTGTGTGGCTTGCTGAATCAAAACAGCTGAGTTTGATACAAGTTCGGTGTTACTTCAAGAATTAAGTCATCTTTCTGGACTTGAGATACTGAACAAGCAACACTTGGCCTCATCCAAACTCTGAGGATATATTTTTCACCCAAGAAATTTTCAGTTTCGACAGGAGAACCATTCTTTTGAATAGCAATGTTGATGGGGAAATGGGCATCCACAGACCCTCATCTTGTGGTAGAATTTCATTGTAATGCTCTTGCTCATGTTCTGTACATAACTGTAGATAGTGTGAACAACTGCCAGTTCTTTTCTGTTTCCCCACTATTTGTCATCTTGGAACCTCTTCTTTATCTTTCCAAGGAGATTGAGGGTTTTTTTTTTTTTTTAAATTTTTTAAAATTAGAGAGAACGAGCAGTGGGGAGGGACAGAGAGAGAGGGAAAGAGGGAAGCAGACTCCCCGCTGAGCAGGGAGCCCTATGTGGGGCTCCATCCCAGGACCTGGAGATCATGACTTGAGCCAAAGGCAGGCACTTAACCAGTTGGGCCACCCAGGTGCCCTGAAATTGAGTTCTGTATTGATGCTCTGGGACCCTTCACAATAAACAGTGTGTCCCTTCAGGGCAATGTTGACATTTTCTGGAATGTTGACAGTCTGATTGGCTGAGAATGATCTTTATTCTCACAGTAGATGGAGCAAAGAGAGCATGTATTTGTATTTTATTTATTTGGTAGTATACTGTGCCATTAAAAAAAACCTTATATTCTTTTTGAGGTTTGTCCATATTTGTATGTATATATAGAGATAGGTCATTCTTTTTAGCTGCTGGATAGTATTCAGTCATGTTTTATTATCCATTCTCTTACTGTTAGATATGTAGATTGCTTTGAAAGAATAGTTTGCTGTTAATGAATAGTGCTATCTTATGCACCTATGACAAATACATTTTCTTTTTTTTAAAAGATTTTATTTATTTATTTATGTATTTGACAGAGAGAGTGAACACAAGCAGAGAGGATGGGAGAGGGAGAAGTGGACTTTCTGCTGAGCAGGGAGCTCGATGCGGGGCTCGATCCCAGGACTTGACATTATGACCTGAGCCAAAGGCAGATGCTTAACCACTGAACCACCCACGCACCCTGACAAATACATTTTCTTCATTATTGTCAAATGCTGAATCAACTTATAGTCCAAATAGATTTGAGAAATCTTACTGCATTGTCATAAGTGGTATTTCAGACTTAGAACACAATTTTCTTTTTAAGTTTTATTTGAGAGGAGAGAGAGTGACAAAGCATGATTGGGGTGGAGGGGCAGAGGGAGAGGGAGAAGCAGACTCCCCATTGAGCAGGGAGCCCAATGCAGGGCTCTGTCCCAGGACCCCCAGCTCTGTGACCTGGGTTGAAGGGAAATGCTTAATCAACTGAGCCCCTAAAACATTGTTTTCAATTTAGTGATTGGAAAACTAGTCTCTTACTTTATTAATCTATAATTCCTTCATTACTAATAAGATTGAGTATATGTTAATGATCCTTTGGATGTCATCTGTGAAGTGCCTGACCAGTTTGCTCATTTGTAGGAGTTCTTTATATATTCTGGTATGAATTCTTTTTTATTATATATATTGCCAAAGTCTTCTTTCTATAACTTGCTTTTAACACTGTGTATTTTTGGGGCATCTGCGTGGCTCAGTGGGTTAAGCCTCTGCCTTTGGCTTAGGTCATGATCCCAGGGTCCATTTTGGGCTCTTTGCTCAGCAGGGAGCCTGCTTCCCCCCACCCCTCCGGCTGCCTCTCTGCCTACTTGTGATCTCTGTCAAATAAATAAATAAAATCTTAAAGAAAAAAAAAAAACAAACCACACTGTGTATTTTTCTTTTCTAACTGCATTGAAGCCTTTGTAACTTTTTTCTCTTTTATCATTCTGGCTAGTCTTTGTAAGCAGTCCCCTTTGGTTTTGTGTTTTCACATAAAAATGAAGGTAATAGAGTTACAATTAACACCTGGGGACATACAGAATGGGAGTATGGGCATTGAAATGAATATTAATTGTCATGTGTTGAAACAAAAATTATGGAGTATCATTCTAGAGTATCTTACAAAACTCATAATTATTAATGGTATAATTTTTTTTCACTATTTAGCCTTCAAAATTTTCAGTGGTAGAAGGTTAGTTTTTTCAGTGAATCAGACTGTATGGCCTTATGCTTTTTCTTTTGATAAAATATAATGGAGTTTGTTTAATTATGGGATAAATTTTTAGCAGTCATTTGTTATAGTCCCCACTATCTTCCAGGCAGGAGTAACAGCTTTTATAAGGATAACTTACACTTATCTGTTTGTGAAAAGGGAAAAAAATTATTGCAGATATTTTTCACAAAAAACTTTTTTGCATTGCAGATTTAATAAGTTTTTGCGATATTATTTTTAACAGTTGTGAAATTATACTTTTTTGCTTGTAGTTTAGTTACATCTTTTCACATTATTTAACTTATTTTAGTTAATATTTATACTGTTCTGATTGTGAAATTTGAGAAATGGAGGTTTTGAGCAGCTTTTATAAAGGTAAATAGTTCTTACTTTGGCTGAAGGTATGGGATTGGGTCACATTTTCAAATATTTTAATTTCCAGATTTCAGGTTGGAATTTTTTTCTTTTGCTTTTCACTAAACATTATCCAGGAAAAAAAAAAAGAAAAGGAGAAAAGGGAATCTTGAAATATAATCGCAGTACATCCACAAGTATTTGTCTAATACTTACTGTTCTAGGTAGTTTGTGTGCACTCTTAATTGGAGTTTTTGGTATTGGGCCCACAGTCAGAGTCAAGAATAGGTTAGTCTTTTTTGAATTCCTTATGAATTAGGAAAGAACATAGATATTGTTAGGAGTTGGGAAATATAGGAGGAGTTTGGTTCCATTCACATTTTAATCAGAAACATTGAAAATGTTGCCCTTGGTAAAAGTGTAAGCATAAACCTTTTTTCTAGATATTTGATCATTTATTTTTACATTATTTTAGGATTCCAGTAATTACCTGCAGGATTCGCCATGACCCCAGCTCTGAGGGAGGCAGCAACAAAGGGTATCTGCTTTTCATCTATATCAAGTACCATGGAGTCCGACAAGATGCTATGCATGGAAAGTGCAAGAACTGTAGATGAAAAGCTCAAGGGAGACACTTTGTCTCAGATGCTGGGATTTCCAACTCCTGAACCTACTCTTAACACTAACTTTGTGAATTTAAAACATTTTGGCTCCTCTCAATCTTCAAAACATTATCAGACTGTTCTTTTAATGAGTTCTAATTCTGCATTAAATAAATACAGTGAGAGTTACAAACAAAGGAAATTAGGGGAACCCAACTGCAATAAGCTGAAAAACATACTGTGTAATGGCAACAACATTCAGCTTAGTAAAATCTGTCATTCTCATTCTGAAGAGTTCATCAAAAAGGAACTGCTGTCAGATACCACAAGCCAGTGCATGACAGATGTACAAATTATTTTGGATTCAAATATAACCAAAGACACTAATGTAGATAAAGTACAACTGCAAAACTGCAAATGGTACCCAAAGAGTGCACTTTTGGATAAAGTTACTGATGCTGAAATTAAAAAGGGTTTATTGCACTGTGCTCAAAAGAAAATTGGGCCTGGCCACTCCAATGTGCCTATTAGTCTCTCAGTTGCTGAAAAAGAGGAGGAAGTGAACACTCGTTTACTTCATTGTGTAAGTAAACAGAAAATTTTACTTAGCCAGGCTAGAAGAACTCAGAAACATTTGCAGATGCTTCTGGCAAAGCATGTTGTTAAGCACTATGGTCAACAAATGGAATTTTCTCTGAAACATCAACTCCCCCAAATGAAGATCTTTCATGAACCTACCACAGTTTTGGATAGCAGTTTACCTAATTGCACTGAAATTAATCCAGAAGTCAACATGTTGACTGCAGAGAATAAGTTGTGGAGGGATACGAAAAATGGCTTTGCACGGTGTACAGCTGCAGAAATCCAAAGATTTGCACTGTCTGCTACAGGGCTGTTGTCTCATGTTGAAGAAGGTCTGGATTCTGATGCAACTGATAGCAGCTCTGATGACGATTTGGATGAGTACACCATTAGAAAAAATGTGGCCGTGTAAGTGCAAGATTATTATTAGACCTTTTACTGTTCTGTGTATAGCAGCAGTTTTGTCTTGATTCATGATACATGAAAAGGAAATAGGTTTTCTAAAATTTTAATGCCATAATCTTTAAGGTATAAAATTTGGTGAATTTAAAAAATATTTTGTTAAGATACTGTGTGTGAATATATACATAATATTTAAAAATAAGTTATCCAACTGTTCTATCTAGGGAAAAAACCGTATAGGGATAGTGAAAAACCATATAGGGGTAATAATACTTCTTTAGCTAAAGGTAAGCATTTTCCCATTCTTGAATAGGATAGGCTATAGACAAGGCTTAAGATTTTTAGCCATTATGTTTAACCAAAATGCAAAAAAATTTAGTCTACATATTGGGGAGCCCATATTGGCTTTAGGCTTTAGAAGTTATCAGTTGAGAGTATATATAAAAGTTGATCTTTTTTTTTTTTTTTTTTTTTTTAAACAAAGTATTTATATACTTGTATTTATATACCTGCTGAGTTCTTTCAGCTCAGGTCTTTACCATTAATTTTTGATGAATTAGTATAACCAAAGCAGGAAAATGTTAGCTATTAGATACCTATTGAATGCTTATTATGTGTTGGACCTTGGGGATTCGGTTGTGGGGAAAATATCCACAGTCTCTGTTGAGAATCTACTTCAAAACTAAAACAAAAACAAAAACAGAGATAAAGTAAGTTTATGTAACATGCTGTGTTAATACTCCAGAATAGCCCTATCTGATAAAAGTTTTCTGAGATGATAAAAATGTTCTGTAACTGTATTACTACATAGCCTCATATGGCTATTGAGCACTTGAAATGTGGCCAGTGTAACTGAAAAGAACTGAATTTTTAAACTTTAATTTGAATTACATTTTTTAAAATAGAACAGTTTTTAATCTAGCTTTAGGGAATCTGTTAGTGTCCCTAACTTGAGGCAAAATACTGTGTATGTATTTTGGGAGGAAAAAGTCCATCATTTTTATCAAATTGTGAAAGATGAGTAGAATTAGAAGCTGAAGCTGAAGCTTCAGAATTAGAAGCTGAACACATTAATTTTTACTAATAAGTAAAAGTATATCAATTTCTACGGTAAAGAATAAGATGTAAAACAAAGTGGGCATTCTAGTCTTTTGGTTTTCTGTTATCACTGTGTTTGAAATGTGTTTGAATGTGGGAGCTAATATTGAGCACATATTTTTTTCTGACTGGCATTGTGATAATCACATGATATATTATTTAATCCTTTCAACAACCATGGGAGGTGATTGTTGTTATCCTTATTTAAGAAGAAATAGTCTTTTTTTTTTTTTTAAAGATTTTATTTATTTATTTGACAGAGATCACAAGTAGGCAGAGAGGCAGGCAGAAAGAGAGAGAGAAGGGAAGCAGGCTCCCTGCTGAGCAGAGAGCCTGATGTGGGACTTGATCCCAAGACCCTGGAATCATGACCGAGCCAAAGGCAGAGGCTTAACCCACTGAGCCACCCAGGCGCCCCAAGAAGAAGCTTAGCCATGCAAAGTAACTTGCCCATGGTCAAAAAGCTAAATAATTGATGGAGCTAGTTTTGTTGTCCATGTGTGGATGCCTTCAAACCAATGTCCTTGCTATTGGGCCATGCAGCTTTATCAACATATCATTCATTGATGCTTAAAGCCACAAGAATTATTAAGCACATGTGCTCTGAAAGAAGTCCAGAAATTTATCAATTTTTATGTTAATAATGCTTTTTGAAGAAATTCAATTTAATAAAATTTAGTAGGTAAATTTAATAAATTACTTATTTTGTTGTTGAGTACAGCCAATGGGCAGGTTTGTCTCTTTTAAGCTAGAAATAAAAATCAGAAAATCATGTCTTCCTAGACTCTTTTGACCTTCATTAGGATTTTCTTTCATTGATCTCCTATAGTACTTAATCTGCCATACAGTTTATCATTAAAATATATTTTGTCCCATATGATTTGCTAATGTATGTATTAGTCTTAATAACCTAACACCTAGTAAGGATGGACACCACATTTTATTTTTATTTTTTAAAGATTTTATTTATTTATTTGACAGAGAGAGATCACAAGTAGGCAGAGAGGCAGGCAGAGAGAGAGGAAGGGAAGCAGGCTCCTTGCTGAGCAGAGAGCCTGATGTGGGACTTGATCCTAGGACCCTGAGATCATGACCTGAGCTGAAGGCAGCGGCTTAACCCACTCACTGAGCCACCCAGGCGTCCGGACACCACATTTTAAACCTTAAAACAAATCTTATATACCAAGCATATAATTACTGATTGGCCAAGACGTTTTAAGATTTGCATTGACTCCTTGAATTTAGTCAGAGAACACTAATTTTGGACATTTAGGTAAAACATACACAAATAGGAAGATTCAAAGTATTAATTTTTTTATACAAAGGATCAAGCAGTATACATCTCATTTATTTTCTTGTCAGTTTTGCCAGTTTATTGTTGAAAACTGAAGTAAAGTAGCCTGGAAAAAAATTAGGTTTAGGCTTTGAAAGTTTATTTCTCATTCTATCTTTCTTTTTTGTTTAATCAGTTGGAATGCTCTGGAACACCAGACATGCATTTTAGAAAATAATGAATCTAAGAAGTTTAATATTAAGATATATATTTTTAGCCTCTTGCATTATTGACCATTTAATATTAGGATGCCTTAGTTGTTAAGGCTCATATCTGTATTTTTAGATTCTTAGGTTATACTCATCTGATCAATTCAAATCAGTAATACAAAATTCATATAACTTCAAATTCTTTAGTTTACTGATTATTTAGGTTTTTGTGCTTGTTTTTTTGCTATTTGAACTCTGTTTGCATTTCTTGATTTTATATACCTCCTGCAAAATTGGATATTAACTTTGTTTTGAATATTTTTACTAACGTGACTAGATTTCTTGTGGGAAAAATTGTTTCTCAACATTTTATTAATTTTGATGCTTACTGAATTTTGAGAATAACACAACTTTTAAGTATTTGTATCTTTTGATATGAATGTAAAAATGGTTTCTGTTTTTTTAAACTGGAATTCTGTTTCAGGCTAAGTTCACTCAATAATTGAGTACATTTATTCTGATTTTTTTTAAGTTTATTTTTTATTTTTTTAAGATTATTATTCTTTAATTCTTAGAAATTGGCTTTTCAAATGTAGATGAATATTTTTATGAATGAAGTTCAGAATTAAACCTTAAATATAAAACAGGTAAAAATATACATTTTGAGGACCTAAATTTTTAAGTGAGTGCTAACATAATTAAATTTTCATTATCTCTACTGAATATGAATAGACTTCTCAATTTAATTTTAAGGTCCACAATGGCAAATACAGTTGACTTCAACTTAATTTTAATTAACTGAAGAACCAATACTGCTTTTTCTGTCATTGCATACCCACTACCTCATGTTGTCTACTTTTTAGTGTGTGTGTGTGTGTGTGTGTGTGTGTGTTTTAATTTATTGACTAATTGAATTTTTCTGTATTTGAATATGCAGTTTTGAAGATACAAAAATTTCTCTCCAAGAAAGATATGTTTATCTTTTGATCTTCCATTCTGTAGTTTATTTTTATTTTGTTGCCCCACTTTCTTCCTTTGTCTCTAGTACCAAATTGGCCACCACATGTATCTTACACATCTTAGAACCAGTGTGAGTGTGTATTCAGTGAATGAATGAATGAATGAAATATAACATGACAAAATATAGACCTTTAAAAGTGACTTTTTTAATATTTAACATTTGTAACTTTTAAAAATTGGTAAGTAAAATTTATTATATTTATCTTAAAAATCCTAGATTATATTATTATAAATGCTTTCTATTACCTTTTTTTTTTTTAAACCCTGATAGGAAAACAAATTCCTTCATTTTGGTTAGGAAATTTAGCTGTGAAGGAATATAATGGTTTTAGGAAATTGGAAAGCACTTACCATTATCATTATTTTACTTTTTTTTTTTAAATTTTAAAAAGATTTTATTAATTGGGCAGAGAGAGAGATAACACGCACAAACAGGGAGAGCAGCAGGCAGAGGGAGAGGGAGAAAGACGCAGGGTCCCTGCAGAGCAGAGAGCCCAATGTGGGACTTGATTCCAGAACCCTACGATCATGACCTGAGTCGAAGGCAGACACTTAACTGACTGAGCCACATAGGCACCCCACCATTGTCATTATAAACAAACAAATAAATATTTTTATATGTATATATATATTTTTAAAATATATATTTGACTTGCCCCTTTATCCTTCAAAAATGTAAGCAGTGGATTAATTCATAATGCCATTACTAATTTTCTTAAAAATAACTTTGGGTTGAGAGACTAGTGTGCATTAGAAAAAATTTTTAAAACCATTTTCCTTTGGAAAGGAAAATAGGATTTTAGGGTTTTTGTAGGTTTGAGATATAATCCTTATACTATAATAAGAACAGAATCACCCCCTGTGTCTGTTCTTTTGGTGAAGCAGCACAAGTTTTGGACCTCCTTATGTTATAGTCATGGCTTGCTCTGACCCTGAGCAAAGATTAATACTATTCTTTTTTTTTTTTTTTTTTTTTTAAGTTTTTTTAAAAGTCATCTCTGTACCCAGTCTGGGGCTTGAACTCACTACTCTGAGATCAAGAGTCCCATGCTCTTCTGGCTGAGTAAGCCTGGCGCCCTGAGATTAATGTTATTCTTAAACCTTTGAATCCGATTCCTCTTTGATCTGCTACTTATTAAAGATTTCTGGAGATAAGTAGATGAAGCATTAAATATAAAATGTCTATACGTAATGTACTGATTTGAAAGCTAATAAAGAGTGTCTTATCAAGCAATTTACTCTTGTGAGAGACTGGAGCTTAATTATTCCATGAGAAACTTGGGGAGCCAGCATAAAATACAAGGCTGAGAGGTGAGAAAAGTGGTGCATTTGTAACAGCAGGTCATCAGTTACTAGATGAAGATTGTATCTGGTTGTGTCCAGTTCCTTCACCCTTTTGTTCTGCCACTTGGGTGACAAAGCAGGCTCAAGTAACAACAAAAAAGCCCTGGGTCAAAGAAATGCAGGGGCTGGCATTTGGAAGTCAGGTCTTTGTATGCTGAACTGGTAAGTGTCAGGGGATATAGGTCGGTCACTGATAGACTCTGCTACAATTATGTTCCCTCTCATCTATACAACCTTAGAGTTCTAACATTTCTCATCTGGGAAACGATCAGTTACTTTCGTCTAGGATGCGTATGGGAAAACTCACAGATGTTGACACAGACATATTCTGATCTTCCAAGGTGGTAAAAAAGGAAGAAACATGGTTAAGTCTTATTTTATTTGAGGAAGACTGACAGTATCTTCCAAATTTTCCAGGTTTTTTGGGTGTAGAGAGAAAAGTCTCTGTTACCCCAAATTAGTCCCCATAAATTCAAATTACCTTGAGTTTTTACTTTGGTGTTAATTGGCAGTCTGTTTTTTAAAGGTTGTATTTATTTGAGAGAAAGAGAGAGCATGAATGGGGTGGAGGGGCAGAAGCAGACTCCCTGCTGAGCAGGGACCCTGCTAGATCCCAGGATCCTGAGATCATGACCTGAGCTGAAAGCAGTTGCTTAACTGAGCCGCTTAGGTGCCCCATTCACCAAGAAAGGAGAGAACTGTTGATATTTAGTTGGAAGCTCTCAGATTAATCTTTCTAGATTGAAAGAAAATGAGTAGTTTCTTGCAGACCTACAGAAATGAGTACTCATAGTTTTCTTTGTGCTTTCCTGTTTTGCCAGTGGAAAGGAAAAGAAGTTAAAAAAAAAAAATCAGATGATGAATTTCCCTTTGAGGAACTGGATAAATAGGAGTATAAACTAATTGTGACATTGAGAGTAAAAAGACTAATAACATGCCATTAATTGCAAATAAGAGTACCTTTATATTTGTATAATGTGAAGTTGACAAATTATTTTTATATTTATTTTTAAATTCTCTACACTTAAGAAATAGATGAGAAAAGTCTGTTTTTGTTATACTTTACTTGAATGGGACACAGAGAACGTGGAATGAAAAACAGTCCTAGAGAACTTACAGTGATGGTCGAGTTAGTTTTTTACAGAAGAGCAGAAATTCAAGTGCAATTGCAAAAGTGCAATTGCAAAATGGAGCAAAATGGAGCAAAATGGAGCAATTGCTACAAAATGGTAAAGAAATACTTTATATTGTGGTGTCTGGACATTGTTGAGGAAAGTAGTACTTCAATGAAGAATAAGCTCATTATTACATATATATATATATATTTTTTTTAATAAATTTTAGAGCAGTTTTAGGTTCACAGCAAAACTGAGGAGAAAGTATAGAGAATTCCCTTGTCTCTTAACATGCATAAGCTTCCCCATTATTGACGTCCCCTGCCACAGTGGTACTGAACATGCATAAGCTTCCCCATTATTGACGTCCCCTACCACAGTGGTACTGTACAGACACGTTATTATCACCCAAAGTCCGTAGTTTACAGTAGGGTTCACTTTTGGTATTACACATTCTGTGGGTTGGATAAGTGTATATGGCATATACCTACCATTGTAGTATCATACAGAATAGTTTCACTGCCCTACAGATCCTCAGTGTTCTGCCTTCTTAACTCTTCCCTCCTTCCAATCCCTGACAACCATTAATCTTTTTACTATGTCCATAGTTTTGCCCATTCTAGAGTTACAGGGTTGGAATTTATACAGTATGTAGCCTTTTCAGATTGCCTTCTTTCTCTTAGTAATATGCATTTAAGTTTTCTTGATGTCTTTTCTTGACTTGATACTGTATTTCTAGTGCTGAATAATATTCTGCTGTCTGGATGTACCCCAGTTTACTTAGTCACCTATTGAAGGATGTCTTGATAACTTCCAGGTTTTGGAAATTATGAATAAAACTGCTGTAAATATTTATGTTTTCAGTTTATTTGGATAAATACCAAGAAGTGCAATTCCTGAATTAATTAATTAATCAATTAAAAAATAAAATAAATCAAATAAAACACAAACATTTTTTTCAAAAAGATTTTATTTATTCATGAGAGATAGACAGAGGCAGAGGGAGAAGCAGGCTCCCCGCTGAGCATGGGGTCTGATATGGGACTTGATCTGCGGATCCTGGGATCATGACCCGAGGTGAAGGCAGATGCTTTACCATCTGAGCCACCCAGGCGCCCTACACAAACATTTTTTAATGTCAAGACCAGAGGCTGCACACATTAATTTGGCTCACATCTGATTGTTAAGGACCTAGTGACATACACCTAACTGCTGGTGAGACTGGGAAATACGAGCTACCATGAGCTCAGCTGTAACTGAAAGGGTTCTGGTATAAAAAAAGAAGACTTGGGGTGCCTGGGTGGCTCAGTGGGTTAAAGCTTCTGCTTTCTGCTCAGGTCATGATCCCAGGGTTCTAGGATCAAGCCCCACATCGTGCTCTCTGCTCAGCAGGGAGCCTGCTTCCTCCTCTCTCTCTGCCTGTCTCTCAGCCTACTTGTGATCTCTGTCAAATAAATAAAATCTTTAAAAAAAAAAAAAAAGAGGAGACTAGAGAATGACAGAAAATAAGATGTCTATTCAGTTTTCCTCTTTGTCACCCAAATATCCAGACACTCCCTTCTCATAGAGAACACACATCCATTCCTCAAGGATGACAATTCAAAGTTATATTCAGTCAGTGGAGTAATGGCCTTTTAGTCACGTCCATATATTGTTAATTATGATGTGGTGACCTATAAATGAATAGACAAGTTTTCCAACCCTCTTATTCCTCTTGTTTCTTGTGTGTATATAGGAGTAGAGACAGGAAAGCTGCAATAAAACATTCCCACTAGGAAAAGAAAATGAAATACACATGATAGGTTCTTACAATAATTAAGAAGACATCTTCTGTAAGTGCAGCAAGGTCTTGGTAGAATCCTAAATTGGTTTGTCTTTTGTCCTCCATAGCCTCTTGCCTTTGCTGTTTGGGAATTATTCCTTATCCATTTTCCTTTGTGTTTATATCTGCAATGAATGTTGGAGAGTGTACCCTTAAGTGGAGGCTGTACTGCATTCTCCCTTTGTCTCCTGTTGCGTATTTGGGCTTCCCAGGTAGAGGATGTTAAGTTTGTGGTATTTTTTTCCTATAGGAGTTCCCTCAAAAATGTGGATTTCTATTCTGTTTGCCTCTAATCACATGTGAAAGTATCATGGCTAAAGATCTCATTTTTTTATAGTTGTTGAGCCTGTAGACTAGTTAATTCATTATTTTTCTCAGACCGTCCTACTCTCCTGCATTCAGTGACTGCCACCTTGAAACCACCCGAAACAGTACATTTGGCTGGGAATTAATCTAACCTTTGCTCCTAAGTTCGTTCTCAGTTGTGCGGCTTAGAACTTTTAATGGAATACATTTTTTTGCTGCCAGTTATGGAGAAGCAGTTGGTTTGTTTTCACATTCCTTGAAGGCCCTGTATTATGGATTAGTTAAAGTGTCATTTATTTCCTTTATTTATATGTCCCTAGCTGTCAATGCTTGATGTTATACAAGGAATTTTATTTTTAAAAAAAATTTTTAAAGTTTTATTTATTTATTTTAAAAAGAGAGAGAGAGAGAGAGAGTATGAGCAGAAGGAGGGGCAGAGAAAAAGAAGCAGACTCTGCACTTAGTGGTGGACTAAGTGGACTCTGCACTTCATGGGCTCCATCCCACAACCCTGAGATCATGACCTGAGCCAATATCAGAATTCCCATGCTTAACTGACTGAGCCACCTAAGTGCCCCTGTTATGCAAGGGTTTTAAAAACATAGTTAAATAAGTGTAGTATTCATATAGTCTTTTACCTATTCAAGGATAAGATTTTGGTTTGGGGTTCTTTCTTTCTTTCTTTCTTTTTTTCCTACTTAAGGATAGTAGACTCTTTCAACAAATGGTTCAGGAACTAAATATCCCCCTCCAAAAGAATCTGGATTCTTATTCACACATACACAGAAATTAACTTGAATTGGATTATAGGCCTAAAAGCCAAAACTCTAAAACTCCTTGAACTTTTAGAAACATGAATGAATCTATGACTTTGTGTTAGGTAAAGGTCTCTTAAGACATGAAGATATCCATAAAAGGAAAATTTGATAAATTGGGCTTCATCGAGATTAAAATCTTTTTTGCTCAAAAGATACTATTAGGAAAATGAAAGGCAGGCTGTAGACTGGGAACGACAAATATTTCAAATACACATAGTCTGATATGGGCCTTATGTCAATAAAAAGATAACCCAAATAAATAGGAGCCAAAGATTTGAACAGTTACTTCATTAAAGGAAGTCATAATCCCTTGGGAAGCACTGGAATCTTGTAAAAATACCCTCTACATCTGGAATTAGCAAACTGAGGTCCATATACCAAGGCTGGCCCATTGTGTATTACACTTTCTTTTAAAAAAAATTATTTTATTTTTTAATTGAAGCATAGTTGATGAACAATGTTACATTACTTTCACATGTACTACAGAGTGGTTCCACAGTTTTATACATTATGCAATGCTTACCACTGGTTAAGTGTTGGTACCATAGGTCACCATACAAAGTTATTACAGTATTATTGACTATATTCCCTGTGCTGTACCCTTTTTTATGTCTATGACTCATTTGTTTTAGAACTTGAAATTTGTGCTCTTAATCCCCTTAACTTGTTCTTCCCATCCCCCAACCTCCTCTCCTCTGGCAGCAACCAGTTTGTTCTCTGTATTTATTAGTCTGTTTCAGTTTTTGTTTGTTAAGTTCTTTTTTAGATTCTACATGTAAGTGAAATCCTATGTTATCTGCCTTTCTGTACCTGACTTACTTCACTTAGTATAATACCCTGTAGCTCTATCTGTGTTTTCAAAATGGCAAGATTTTGTTCTTTTTTATGGCTGAGTAATATTTCTGTGAGTGTGTGTGTGTCTGTGTGAGAGAGAGAGAGAGAGAGAGAGCGCGCGTGCGCAAGCGAGAGAGAGGGAGAGACAGATTTATCCATTTACCTATCAGTGGGCACTTAGGTTACTTCCCTATCTTGGCTATTGTAAATAATGCTATAGTAAATATAGGGGTACATATATATCTTTTTGAATTGGTGTTTTTATTTTCTTTGGTAAATGTCTGGCAGTGGAACTACAGGATCTTTCTATTTTTAATTTTTTGAAGAACCTCCATACTATTTTCCATTGTGGCTGCAGCAATTTACATTCCTACCAACATCATGAGAGTTTCCTTTTCCCCATATTCTGACCAACGTTTATTCTTGTCTTTTTTTTTTTTTTAAGATTTTATTTATTTATTTGACAGAGATCTCAAGTAGGCAGAGAGGCAGACAGAGAGAGAGAGGAGGAAGCAGGCTCCCCGCTGAGCAGAGAGCCCAATGCGGGACTTGAACCCAGGACCCTGAGATCATGACCTGAGCCGAAAGCAGAGGCTTAACCCACTGAGCCACCCAGGCGCCCTATTCTTGTCTTTTTGATACCAGCCATTTTGACTGGTGTGAGGCAATATCTCATTGTGGTTTTGATTTGTATTTCTCTTATGATTAGTGATATTGAACATCTTTTCATATATCTGTTGACTATGTGTATGGCTTCTTTGAAAAAATGTCTATTGAGGTCGTTTGCCCATTTTAAAATCTGATTATTAGTTTCTTTGGTGTTGAGGTCATTTGCCCATTTTAAAATGTGATTATTAGTTTCTTTGGTTGTACGAATTCTTTATATATTTTGAACATTAACCACTTTTCAGATGTATCATTTGCAAATATCCTCTCCCATTTGGTAGGTTGCCTTTTTGTTTTGTTGATGGTTTCCTTTGTTATACAAAAGTTTTTAGTTTGAAGTAGTCCCAATACAATATTTGCTTTTTGTTAAGTCCAGTGACCAAGAGATAATTGCCTGTGTTTTCTTTTAGGAGTTTTATGGATGCAGGTCTTACATTTAAGTTTTTAATCCATTTTGAGCTTATTTTTGTGTATAGTGTAAGAAAATGGTCTAGTTTCATTCTATTGCCTGTGGCTGTCTAGTTTCCCCATTACCATTTATTAAAGAAACTGTTTTCCCAATTGTAAATTCTTGCCTATGTTTTCATAGATTAATTGATCATTTGATCATGGGTCTATTTCTGGACTCTGTTCTGTCCTTTTGACTTATGTGTCTGTTTTTGTGCCAGAACCATGCTGTGTTTCGGTTACTGTAGCTTCATAGTATAGGTTGAAATCTGGGATTGGGATCCTTTCAGCTTTAAAGTGAACCTTGAATCCATCCTCTTACCTTCTTCTCTTCTTGATCTACCCTCCCTTCTTCGTTAATGGCATTTTCATTTTTTATTCAGTGTTTTAGTCAGATTGGGCTCTAGAGTAACAAATTAACCTTGTAATCTCAGTGTTTTGTTTTGGTTTGGGTTGTTTTTGTGGGTTTTTTTTTTTTAGATTTTATTTGTTTATTTGTCAGACAGAGAGCCCAAGCAGCGGGAAGCAGCAGGCAAAGGGAAAAGCAGGCTCCCTGCTGAGCAAGGAGTCTGATGCCAGGTTGGATCCTGACCCCAGCTAAAGACAAATGCTTAAACAGCTGAGCCACTGAGGCGCCCCTAATCTCAGAGGTTTAACACAGCCAGTGTTTGCTGTGGCTTACGTAAAAGCCAGTGTGGTTTAGGCTGATCCTCCCACATCTTGTAGTGATGCTGTCTGCACTAGTGGCTTTGAAGGTTGATAGACTGGAAATGACTAGGTCCCTAGCTCATAATGCATTGGTCAGAATTAGTCACATGGCTCCAACCTAAGTGCAAAGGCGGCTGGGAAATGTAGGATAGCACATGAACTATTTGGAGATCACACTTATCTGTACCACACACAGATTACTATAGTTGCATCCTAACCAATTTCCTTATTTCTTCTCATATCGCACTATAATGCTTTCTCTACCTAGTAACCAGAGTGCTTGGGAAAAAAAAAAAAAAGTTTTTTTTATTGCCTTGCTAATAACTTTCTTTTGGGGGGCACCTTGGGTGGTTTTGTTGGTTGGGCTGCTGCCTTTGGTTTGAGTTGTGATCCTGGAGTGCTGGGATTGAGTCCCCTTTCAGGGGCCCTGCTCACTGGGGAGCCTGCCTCTCCCTCTTGTGCTGCCTGCTGCTCCTCCTGCTTATGCTCTCTCTCTCTCACTATCTCTGAGTGTCAAATAAATGAATGGAATCTTAAACAAACAAACAGAAAACAAACAAACAAAAAAAACCCTTCCTTTTTGCATAAAATCCAACACTTTACCATTAACCTGTACAGTTGCTATGTGCCATGGCCCTTGCCTTTCTCACTAATTTCATGATTGGTAGTTGGTGTTATTAAGTATTATCTATGAATAATAGATAATAGTATCTATTTTAAAATTTTTTCATTTTAACGGTTTTTATTTATTTAAAGATTTTATATGAGAGAGAGCGTGCACACGCACGGGGTGGGGTGGGAGCAGGAGAAGCAGACACTTACCTCCCTCTGCCGAGTACAAAATCCACCCAGGGCTTGATCCTACGACCCTGGGATCATGACCTGAGCAGAAGGCGGAGGCTGAACCAAATGTGCCACCCAGCCACTTAACAGTTTTTATTTAAAGTTGTATATAAGATTACTTTATTCCCGTATCTTCTCAATTGTTTCTTCCCTATATTTGCCCTTTTCCTTTCCTGCTTGGTGAGATTTGGCTTGATCTTTTTGCAGTCTTTGTCCAGTTTTAGTCTAGTGATAACCATCTTGTTAGGCTGAGTGCCCACATGGACAGTTGTGCCTTTTGCCTTCTTGTATATTCGTTCAGTGTAGATGACGTATTTCTTCCTGTAAACTTGGACTGCTTTGCCCATTTGCTCACCTTTGTAGTATCCTCGCACAGCCTGTATTTCATCCTTTTGGATGGGCATGGATCGAACATTGTACTTCTGTCTCAGCTTTTTAGAAAGAGGGGAAGATATAATCTTCCTGCAAATGTGGGGAGATGCATTGAAGTGCTCTTTACAGTTCTTGCTCTCATCAGAAGTCACAAAGGGGTTAAACTTCATTGTGGCTGCTGGCACTTCAACAATGGCCACAAAAAGGAAAAGCTAGTATTATTTTTTTAAAGCTTGTTTATTTGTTTGTTTAAGTAATCTTTATACCCAGCGTGGGGCTTGAACTCAAAATTTTAAATCAAGAGTTGCATGCCCCTCTGACTGAGCCGGCCAAGTGCCTCTCCATTTTAATATTATTTTGAATAAGCATTCTCTTTTGTTATTTTCATAACTATAAAAATATGATTTAAAGATGTGTCAAATTTAAAAGCACAATAATGACTATAAGCCAAATACATAATGCATGTAATATATAAAACATAATACATATAGACAGAATATATAATACCAAGAGAATTCTTAACCTATATGAAGGTCTCCTCAATCATATTGTGTGCAATTAGAATCTTAAGAACATTTCTTGGGGCACCTGGGTGGCTCAATTGCTTAAGCGTCTGCCTTCAGTTCGGGTTATGATCCTAGGATCCTGGGATCAAGTCCTGCATGGGGCTCCCTGCTCAGCAGGGAGTCTGCTTCTCCCTCTCCTTTTGCTGTCCTCCACCCTGCTTACACACTCTCTCTCTCAAGTGGATTAAAAAAAAAACTCTTAGGGACTTTGATTTAATGTAAAATACTCTTATAATAAATATATTCTATACAGTGAAGCTATAATAATTTATTCTGTTTCTCTGACAAATTGTATTTTATTTCTGTAAGTTTTTATTTAAATTCTGGTTAATGTACAGTGTATTATTCATTTCAGGTGTGCATTTCAGTGATTCAGGTGAGCAGTTTCAGTGCTCATCACAACAAATGATCTTTTATTATTTTATTTTAAAAAATATTTTTAAGTCGGGGCGCCTGGGTGGCTCAGTGGGTTAAAGCCTCTGCCTTCAGCTCAGGTCATGGTCCCAGGGTCCTGGGATCGAGCCCCGCATCGGACTCTCTGCTCCACAGGGAGCCTGCTTCTCTCTCTCTGCCTGTCTCTCTGCCTACTTGTGATCTCTGTCTGTCAAATAAATAAATAAATAATCTTAAAAAAAAATTTTTTTTTTAAGTCCTCTCCCCACCCGACATGGGGCTCAGACTCACAACCCCAAGATCAACAGTCACATGCTTTACTAACCGAGCCACCAGGCACCCCAGTAAATTATTTTTTAGGATAAGTTTTCTCTGCCTTAAGTTTGTATGGGAGACATTCAATTATGGTTCAAGTGTAAAACTAATGGACAGTTTTAGATTCCTATCAAAATTAAGCAGAAAATGCAAGAGTTCCTATATATTCCCTGTCCCTACACTGATAGAACCTCCCCATCATTATACTGCATACAAAAGTAGTGCATTTGTAAAAATCTATGAACTTAAACTGATAAATAGTTACCACTTAAAGTCCATACTTTACATGAGGATTCACTCTTGGTGTTGTACATTCTATGGGTTTTGACAGTAAATGTAATTTTTGGGCAAGTTTTTCATAAAGTTTGTGTTCTGCCATGAAGCATTTGTTGGTTTTCATTTTTATCTTCAATTTCTGTCATGTTTTCTTTTGTAATCTGAAGCTCTTAATTAATTATTCCAAATAACTTTTCTATTTGGAGTGGTAAGAATATTTTCATAAAGTAATTAATTTGTTATCTTAAACTATGGATTAGAATAGTACCCTTGCCAAAAGATAGAGGAGCTAGGGTTCAACCCTTATTTTCAAAAATGCATGACAGAAAAGTCTATATAAATTCTTATCTTTGGGCTGTGAATCCTGGGAATCAGGTTTATTTTTTAAATGTATTTTATTATTATTAGTTTTTAACTTATTTGTCAGAGAGAGCAAACAAACAGGGAAGCAGCAGGGAGAGGGAGAAGCAGGCTCCTTGCTGGGCAAGGATCCTTATATGGGACTCGATCCCAACAGCCTGGGATCATAGCCTGGGCCAAAGGCAGACACTTAATGGACTGAACCATCCAGGCATCCCTCACCCGACCCCCGACCCACCCTTTTTTTTTTTTTAAAGATTTTATTTATTTATTCAAGAGAGAGAGCACAAGCAGGGCAGAGGGAGAGGGACAAGCCGGCTCCATGATGATCAGGGAGCCTGATGTGTGGCTCGACCCTAAGATCCTGGGGTTACTACTGGAGTTGAAGGCAGATGCATAACAAACTGAGCCACCCAGGTGCCCCTAGGAATCAGGTTTTTATAAACTATTTATCTTAATAAATATTTCAAGGCCTATATATTTGGTATACTTACTTGAAAGGTAGAGCAGCCATATTTTTGATACTTTTTGATAATATATTTAAATTGAGTTTAGGTGTTTAATTAGCTAACAGTGACTACTGTTTTAACAAATAAAGATTGCATATAATAAATTTGAGTACTCTGGTTTATTACATAGATTTAGATCTAGCACAGTTCAAGTGAGTTATCTAATACTTCTGCTTACATATAGAAGCTTCATGTAACAGTTTTTACATGGTGTTAGTAGTATCATTACTGTTTCCTTTCATTTGCTAGCCCACTCCTATTTCAGCCCTTAATAAAATGTTAAGTAGCAGAGGAGATTATCTTATTACTGGATATGTAATAATAAAAACAAGTGTTTATGGGATAGATAGGGAAGTTAAATATTTTTCTTTGATAAGAGTTGATATGAGGTTCCTTCATGTAATTAGATGTTGTATAAAGGAATTTGGATTATATGACAGGAGCCAAAGAATTTATTAAAGTGGTCTGTGAAAACTTGATTGCCTTTGTTCTTTGACTAACAATGTTTGTCTCATTCACAGTAACTGTAGTACTGAATGGAAGTGGCTTGTGGACAGAGCGAGAGTTGGCAGCCGATGGACATGGCTTCAAGCCCAGATTTCAGAACTAGAGTACAAAATCCAGCAACTAACAGATGTTCACAGGCAGATTCGTGCATCCAAGGTATTGTTTGTATTCTTGTATTTTTTAAAAAAATTACTGTTTTAGTTTCTCATCTCTGCACACAGTGTAATTGTTACAAGTCTTTATAAAAGTATAGCTGATATTACCATTTTTAATATATCAATTGCTTTAAGTTGAAGCTTTCATTGTAATATCTTTGTATTTTTTATGATCATTTTATCATACTTGAGCAGTTCAGAGCTTCTTCATTGGATTCCAATTAAAAGAAATTAGGTATACTTTTATAAACTTCTACTTTGGTGGCATTTATTTTAACATATGTGAGAAGTCTCAGTGTATTTTATCGAATCAGAGTTTTTGTTTTGCTTTAAAAAAAATTATAAACACATAAAAAGCTCTAGAAAGCAATATAATGAAAACCTTTGTATCCACCTCCAAATTTATCAAGTGTTAAATTTTTACTGTTTGGGTTTAGTTTTTAGAGTAATAAAGCATTACCTGTACAGTTGAGGTACTCGTATACTCCTTCCTGATCCCATTCTCTTTCCTCATGCCACTGTAGCCACTCTCTTGATTCCAGCATATTTTGGTATTTATGTTTTTAAACTACTGGCACATAGATGTCTCTGTCTATAACTAGTATTTATTTTTCCATTATTTCACAGTCTGTATTAATGACCTATATATTACAAACTCTTTTGTGACTTGCTTGCTTTTGTTCAGCATAAATTTATAGGTCCTGTATGTTACTTAACTGTATGAATGGGATGGAATTCTATGAATACAATGGAATGTTTATCTCTTCTCCTATTTTCCATTGAAAGACATATACATTGTTTAGTTTTATGCTAGTAAAAACAATACTGTAATGACTATCTTTTTTGTGTTTCTTTGTCAACCATGGAGAGTTCTTGGTATATGCCTAAGAGTGATGGCTCTTAGGCCTGGCTGTCTTCATCTTCCCTATACTTACTGATGTGATTGGATAGTTAATATTCCCATTGGCAGTGCATGAGAACTCTTTTTTTTTTTTAACACATCCTTGCCAACATCTAGTAATTTTTACCTTTTAATTTTTCCAGTGTAATGAGTAAGAAATATTATTTTTATTATTGTTTTAATTTAATCATTCCTTAGTACTGAGAATTGGGTCTTGATATAATTGACCACCAAATGTTTTTTGCTTAAGAATTAACTACCTTTTGTATTCACTCTTTTTGGTGGGACAGGGAGAGGGCTGTGGTTGGTGGAAATGTGTGTCTGTGAATTCTTTTTAAATTTTGGAGACTATTCTTGGTCAGTTATAAATATTACAAATCTCTCATTTGTAGCTTGTCTTTTCATTATTTTAGTATATGTAACAGAAAAGAATGCATGTTCTGTATGTGTTCAGTATAGAATTCTTTGTTAAATTTGTTGACTTTATTGGATATATCTGCTGTATATTTATACCTCTAGATCTTTCCTTTTGTGATACACATTTGTTAAAATTTTCCCCCATCATTGTGAATTTTTCAGTTTTTTCTGGTAATTTGGTTAGTTTTTGCTTCTTGCTTTTTGTTAAATAAAAATTTTTATTATTCTAGGTATTATTTTTATAAACTATGAATAGTTAGTTTCAAAAATCAACTCTGATTAGTTTTGATTTTTTATTTGTCCTTATTCTCCTCTTTTTTATTTATGTCTTGTTATTTTACTTCTTTTTTTCAATTGGTAGAATTTGCTTCATTCTTTTACCTCTGCTGATTTAGAAACTGTTCATTATAGCTTTATTCTTTGTCATTACTCCTAATTTTTAATATACTTCTTAATTAAAATTAATCCTAACAATGATTAAAAAGTATTCAGTATTTTTATATTATTTATTACTTAAAACATGGGGATTCTAACTCTTTCTTTCTTTTTACTTTCCGCACCAACGGTCAGAATTTATTTAGGCTTATTGTCTAGTCGGGTAAATGGTGATTTTTAAAGAACAAATTGAAAAAAACGGAATTACATACACACGATAGAAAATTTAAAAAGTACTGAAAAATATACTGTGAAACAAGTCTCCCTTCTACCTCTAGTCCTCCACTTCTCTTCCTGAAAGCATTAATAATAGCAGTTTATTATTATCCAGAGATACTCTAAATATATTTGCAGAAAATATAATTATATATCATAAATGGTAGAAAATTAAATAAAATTATTGAATAGTTCTTAACTTTTCCCAATCTGTGATTTTTTTTTTTTTTTTTTTTTAGTGCTTCTTTTTATTTCTGGACTATCACTTACAGAGCTAGCTCAAAAAAAATAATTCTAAAAAAATATTTACCTCACATATATGTTTCTCTTTGGATTTGAAAAACCCACTAAAATGTCAGGTATATGGTAGACTTCGGGATGCAAAGATGAAGAGGGCGTTCCTTCAGAGGGAATTCAGTCTAGTTACAGACAGTCTTATTTTCAAATAGAGTTAACAGGATTCTAATACTTTCTGACTTTTCATTGCATAGATCTACTACAATCTAGTTCCTTCTTTTTTATAGTCAGTAATTATATTTCTAACTATTATATTATTATATTTCTAACTAATTTTATTTAAAAAATATGCTTCCTGGGACACCTGGGTGGCTCAGTTGCTTATACATCTTCCTTTGGCTCAGGTCATGATCCTGGAGTCCTGGAATCAGACCCTGCATCTGGGTTCCCTGCTCAGTGGGGAGTCTGCTTCTCAATCTCTCTCTCTCTTTCTCTCTCCCACTCTTTCCCTCCCCAGTGCTTGTTCTCTCTCTCTCTCAAATAAATAAATAAAATCTTTAAAAAAATATCTACTTACTATTCTTGTGTTTTACCTAGAGGACTTTTGTTGTCCTCTAGGATAATGTTGACTGCACTGTTAAACAGGGTTGTAGTCATTCCCTCATTCTGGCCCTTGGGAAGTGAGAAAAGTGAAAAATAGTTTGTTTTTAGGTGGGAGGTGATTTGGAAATTGTAGTACTTTATGTCACAGTCACTGGCCCAAGTTTAGGCACATATTTCAGGAGGGAGAGGTAAATAACACAGCCTTATAATGAGAAGTTGTGTGCATAGCTAGAATTCCAGTAGGAGTAGGGTTTTGTTGTAAAAAAGAAGAGGAAAGTGGATATTGGGAAGTTTGCAGTCTCTTCTACACTGCCTTTTCTCTCTTGGTTTATCTTTTACCGAAATACATTCTTAATCATACAGTTATCCATGTGGTTAGTGGAATAGTACCTAGGGTCTGCACATAAATAAAGTTTTTAGGTGCAATCATGAGTTTATATTCTGGTAGGGGAGAGAGACCATGTAAATAATTAATTGTAATATACTGAAATTGGTATAATGATACATGTTTTTTAATAAGATATACAAGTAGCATAGAGACAATACATAAGTCTTATTTTAGGGATTAGCAGTTATGAGAAAACA
Source organism: Mustela lutreola (assembly GCF_030435805.1). Taxonomy (NCBI): domain Eukaryota; kingdom Metazoa; phylum Chordata; class Mammalia; order Carnivora; family Mustelidae; genus Mustela; species Mustela lutreola. The sequence goes on from NC_081292.1 coordinate 190,406,908, forward strand.
GAAAAAGAGGTGATACCTCGGTATAATTTTGGAAGATAAATAATGGTTTGCTTGATGAACCAGTGGAGCTGGGAAAAGGGCATTCCTTGAAGGTTTGAAGACATGAAATAACATAATATGTTGTGGGAGTGACAAAGTAGAATGGTATTCAAAGGAGTGGAAAGTATGAGTTGTGTAAAGATGGAAGAGGAAACTGGGAAGGAATGAACTGTAGAATTTGGTGGTGATGTGTGTAGATAGAAGGATAGACATAAAACTTTAGGCTTAACCTGTTTTGTCTGTTGGATTTGGGGGAACTCTGCTCAAGAATAATTTTCTGATAGAAGTAGTTACTGTTTCTCTTTTTTTTTTTTTTTCCCACTGAGCCACCCAGACACCCCGTTTCCCATTTTTAACTATCTTCATTGAAGGCTTCAGTTGTAGTGATTTCCCAATTCTTTCAGGATCACCAGATAATTTCTCCTCTCTGATCATTTACTTTAGAGGATATAATATCATGAGCATTTTTATAGTAAATAGAGTTCTCAAAAAAAGTCAAATCTAAAACAGTTTGGAAATTTCCAAGAAAGATTCCTAGTTAAATTGATGACTAAGTTTTATACTTGAATCTACACAGTCTGGTTCATATTTTATGACTCGTGTGTTCTAAACAGTGCTATGTACTTTTAAAAACATTTTTAAAAGTTCATATGTTTATATAATATCTAGGGGAATTATTTTTAGGAAAGAAATCTAAACTTCTCAGTAATAATTTATATGGCCTTACATTTTTCTTGGTTCAGGCTAGATGTGTATCTGGCCCTCTGTTTTCTTAAGAATCACATTATGTTTACTTTATGGAAAATGTCTTTACAGTATTTATTTTAGTAGCTTCTCCTTACATTTCTTGGGAATTAATCAAGATGTTTAATTGCTTATTTATGTGCAGTTTAGTTGAACTATAATACTGAATAGAGAAAATAGCATTTTCATTGCTCTTCTGGCTTCTTGAGTTATTGTAATTAAAAAGTTGAGAAGTGTAGTTAACATTCTCTTGAATGACCTATTTAACTTATCTTGAAAATTAAAAAAAAAAATCCTTTCTTCTCAGTTAAATTTGAAATACAGAGAAAGGAAAGAGGTTGAGAGACATTCTTTTGTAAATATCCTGTTTAAATAAATGCTTAGTTGGTAACCCTGGTCAGGAAACACTGAGTCAGTCTATGAGTAGATCTATACATGTTGGGTTTTTAAGCTGTCATTTACCCCTTTTTTTTGACATATTGGGATGGTCTAACTTTTGCTAAAAGTTTTAGAGAAAAGAAAGTCCATATTAGCAACATTCCTTCCTTGTTCTTCCAGCATTTTGGCAACAATTAAAACTTCTATGTTTCTTCTTTTCTTTGTTTCAACTTTCACTAAGACAATAGCCTCTTGTCACTTTCAGAAAATATTAAAATAGGTGGGTTTTTTTTGGTTGAGAAGCTGGCTGTCCTTCTCAATATCCTATATTAAGTGGTTTCTCTTAGATTTCTTTTGTTATCTTGTGATAGGGTCTTCTACATTTTAAATTGTAATTTTGTGCATTTGAAATTTTTCATTTAATTTTTTTTTAAAGTTTAATACTTTAGTTATTTATCAATGAGCACAAGCGCGGGGTTGGGGGCGTAGGGGGAGGGAGCAGCAGGCAGAAGGAGAAGCAGGCTCCCCGCTGAACAAGCAGCCCAAGGTAGTACTTGATCCCAGGACCCTGGGATCATGACCTGAGCCAAAGGCAGACTCTTAAGTGACTGAGCCACCCATAGGTGTCTCATTTAAATTTTTTAAAAAAATTAGCTTTGGTGACTGAAGGTTTATAAATACTGAAGGTTTGCTGAGGTCATTATTTTTTAATTACCATGTCTTCTCTATGAAGACCTGGGAGTGGGATAAGGGTCTCTTTAGTGTTACAGTCAGGAACAATTTTCTTCTCTGGAGCAGTTGACTTGCTTTCATCTTACGCTAGAGCTTTCATTTGTCTCAGTTATTGCAATTCATCTTACTAAAAAATTTTCATGTCTTTGTTATTATTTACCTTGTTTATCTATGGTTAGACTATTCTTTTTCTGAGCATTTTTTTAAATTCAGCTTTATTCAGGTATGACTGACAAAATTGTAAGATGTTCAAGTGTACATCATGGTGACCCAACACACATGTATTTTTTTTTTTGGTTTTTAAGAACTGAAACTGTCTCTGTAGTGTCTTTAAAGGATTTAATCTATTCCCCTTTTCACTCTGTTCTTGGCCATTTGTGAGACTTTTATCAAGGGTAACAATTTAAGGAGAAAAAAATAAATTATGAACTTGATTATGAATGTCTTCCTAATTCAGTTTTTTCAAATATTACTTTGCATTGAACTAACTGTAGCAGACCTCTCCTTCTAAAAAATACAGTATTCTAAAGGTTTGAAAATTGACCTTTTGAAATTCAGAATCAGTTTTTTTGGTATGTACAAGATTATTAGTAAGGGTTGTAAAACCAAGCTAATTCATAGCAGCCTGTCCCATAAAATAAACTATAATCAAACCAATGGGAATCACAGCTAAATTGATATGATGAAAACTTGTATTTATTTTGCAAGCAGATACTATTTAAAAATCTAGTGAGACACTTGTACATGTTTTGAATGGACATTTCAGATACTTTCAAAAGCTTTTGAGATTGATGATACTATATCTAACAAGTCCAACTTTTAAAAAAATATTTATTTATTTGAGAGAGAGAGCACGAGTAGGAGAGGCCATGGGAGAGGGAGAAAGAGTCTTAAGCAGAGCCAGACATGGAACTTGATCTCATGACCCTTAGATCACAACCTAAGCCAAAACCAAGAGTGAGACGCTTAACAGACTATGCCACTCAGGTGCCCCAAGTCTACTTTAACTTTTAAAATATCAAATAAAACAAAAATTAAAAAATATATTTCTTCAGATTTCTTGGTAGCATTTTTACGCATTCTAGGAGATAGTTATTGAGATGGGATCAACAGTTGGATCTCCTTTCTGTAAAAGTTACTAGCACTGTTATAAATGTAGGTGAAAATAATAATAACAATAATACTTTATTCATTACTTTTACTATATTACTTTTGTAGTAATATATTACTACAAAATAATGTTTGACACTATATCTGAATATGTTCATGCTAAAGTGATATATTCTCCAAATTATAGTGTAAATTAAAACTACTCATCTATAACATAATTTATAGGCAGTTCCAGTCCTATAAACAGCACTTATATATGATATAAGCTGGCCGATGCCAGTTTTTAAATTTGACTCGTCTTAAAGTACTGTACACTTAAATTAATGTTTTAGTCACCTTTTTATTACAGGAATATAATATTTTAGCCACATTTCCAACTAGCCTATTAGGAGTTTATTGGCATTTTGCTAAATAACTGTGTGTGTGTGTGTGTGTGTGTGTGTGTGTGTGTGTATACAAGTGGTATAAAGGATAGAGAGGGAAAAAAGTTTTACTATAAGAACTGATAATGAAACTGTTAAGATCATATCTGTGCATACTTTTTCTTCCTTTCTATTCTGTCTTCATTGCCATTGAGAGACGTAAGGGTAAGAACAGCTGGAGTGAAGAATCTGGGGAATATGGGAGAGTATTTAGCAAGCCCGTGGTGTGTGTGTGTGAATGGTAGGCAGGGAGGGCAAAGGCAGCTAGATCCCAACTCTTTCCTCTAGTTACTTATATTTAAGAAAATACCCCATCACAGTTGAAAACTTGTGTCTTTTGTTATTAACTCATCTACCTTATAAGCAACAATTTAACTGGACTAGAGAATACTTTTTCTCAATAGTGCAGTCCTGCCCATGGTTGCTGGCTGGCAGCAACAGAGTTGGACTACTAAGAGTACTCTGAAAGCAGTTTGTAAAAGTCAGAATGTTGTTTGGATGTCTGTAAGTTTGGTATGTTAACTTATGAAACTGGGAGTACTCAAATGGAAATGCTAGTAACCAAAATGTCTGAAGATTATATGAGGAAGTGTTCTAAATTTCAGTGTGAAGTGTTCATATTCTGCATATAAGACTTGATTTTAAATGTATCATGCTTGCGGTGCCTGGATGGCTCAGTCGTTTGGGTGGCTACCTTTGGCTCGGGTCTTGGTCCCCGGGGTCCTGGGATCAAGCCCCACATCGGGCTCCTTGCTCAGTGGGGAGCCTGCTTCTCCCTCTCCCTCTGCTTGCTGTTCTGCCTACTTGTGCTCTCTTTATCTCTGTCAAATAAAGAAATAAAATCTTTAAAAAAATGTATCATGCTTTTGCTGCTAATAACTAAAGCCAATAAGAAGAAAAATAACTTCATATATACAATGTATGGCAATATTTTACAAGCCTAACCCATCAGACATACATGTTGCTTTAGCTACACATGTTTTAAATCAGCCAATTTCTTACAGTTAGACTCTACTTTCAGGTGATAAGAAACGTGGTTTCAAGTGCATTGTAACGTTAAAGTTGATTTAGCAGTCAATTTATTTTAATTTCATCTCTTAATTGCTGTTTGTCTAGGGGATAGTGATCCTAGAAGAATGTCAACTTCCAAAAGACATTTTGAAGAAACAAATACAATTTGCTGACCAGGCGGCTTCATTAAATACTACAGGGAATCCCCAGATTCCTCAAGAGAGTTCAGATTCTTTACCAGAACAAGATTTTGAAATGTCACCAAGTAGCCCAACACTTCTTCTTCGCAATATAGAAAAGCAGGTAATATGATGGAAGAGTTAAGATAAGAGTGGCATGAAATGAGTTGTATTCAGTTTTATAAATTTATTTATTTTATAAATAAACCTGTGTGTCTGCTTGGGATATTCGTTGTTAAGGTTTCCCATTTTACATTAAATGCAATTAAAATTTGTAGTATATGATGAGTCTCTCTTATAACATTGATACAATTACAGTTATTTAAATATATAAAACATTGGTACACAGCCAGAGGATGAGAACTCGTTTGTACTAGGATTAGAATATCTTTTTTCAAGCAAAATTGTTCATCATTGGACTTTCTTTCATGAAGAAAGAACAGTGATACCATTTAATAGATCTGAATCTACTTATAGATTAATAGATGTGATCAATTTATTGATAGAGATTTTTAGTGAAAGAGATCAGAATATGAATTCTTTCGTTAAAAACGTTCATGTAAATAAATGGTGACTAAGCCCCTAACAAATTATTTTGAGTCTAAAGCTTTTCCTAATACTGAAATTCAATTATGGATGACTCAAGAAGTTTAATTACTCTATCTGTCCTTTGAAATCACACCATTTATTTTTATTTAGACTTTGGTGGCTCTTGAACAAAGCTGGCTTTGTAAGAGTTTGTTACCTTACAACCAATCTAAGTCTGCTGAAATATACCTAATTGGGATCACAGCTACATAGTTCCCTTGTTTCAGTGAGTAAGTTGGATTCATGCCTGCTCACATCTAATTTTTCTAGGTTTTTCTGTCATATATTGTGAAATAATTTAGTACCAGGTTACTACTGTTTTATTCCTGGTAAGTCAAAGTATGGTGCAATACCTCTCACCCCATATTTGTTCAATTTACAGTTGTCTAGAGTTTTTTTTCTTAGTTGTATAATTGCACAAATTCATAATCAACATACTTTTATGAATACTTTATAATCCAGAAAGTTCTTTTTAAATTATCTAGTGTTAAATTCGAATGCACTTTACCATATAAATGGTGTTTTAAATAGTGTTGGTTATGTTCCCACTTCCCTCTCTTTTCACCACCCTTTGAGTTTGGCCCCAACTGTTTCACCCCAAGCAAATGTATTTGCTTGGTCAGTCAGATCTTCTGTTTTCTTTACCTGTAGGTCACTGCTTATCCTTTGGAGAGAGATTTTTTATATTCTTTCTTTCTCCTTGGTAGCAACAATTTGTTTTATTAGACCTGAGTTAACATCGGAACTGGCTAATTTCCAGGGTCCAGTGCAAAATGAAATTACATAGCTCTTTGTTAAAAACAGTTTTGAGGAGATTTAAGTCTGTGACAGCAGGGCATTAACCAATCATGGGATCCTTCTGAGGGCAGCCCTGTGCAACTGCTCAGGTTGCTTCCCCATGAAATTGGCCCTGGGTATTATGTTTATTTTTGGTCCCATTGCTGACAGGAGTGCTAGAGGCTTTGAAAGAGAAGGGAACCAGGACTTGTGAGAACAATGGCAATGGCTTTGGATATAGGAAGTGTAGAGCAAAAGGATAAGAAAAGGACAGCAGTAATCTCTTGTAGAGGTCATTACTAAATTGCCTGTGAACAGATCATTTGCTCTTGTAGCATATGCTAGTAATGTTTTTATAGGCCAATTAAAAACATTGTTTTCAAATACTTGCTGAAGAGGGTTGAGAATTAAGTGTCAAGGTTAGCAGGCTTGATATTACACATATTTTTCTTAAGATAACCTGTTGGTATGTAACTGTTCACTGATCTTAGTGGACCTTGAGTACAGATCAAATATTGGATGATTTAAGTTAATTTTGTTAGGGGAATGTTTTGTTTACCAAACAAAGCTTATTTATATATCTCAAAAGCAATTAAAGAGTTGATAATTAAAATATAAAGGCACTGTTAAGTTATAGAGTGGTATCAGTTTTAAAAAATAACATTGATTTATAGTATTAATATAGACATATTATTAGATAATGTATTTTGTTCAGAAATTAAAAGGTGACTTTCTTTTAGAACTTTAGGTAATTTTTAAAAAGTTTCACATGGGTGTGTTTACATTTAAAACCTTATTATCCAGTAGCTAGTAAGTGTTTTAACTTTCAAGTTTGATTAGTTTTTGCTTTCAAAGTTTAAATTACTCCTGTCCTCATTTTTTCTCATTTTTACTCTGATTTTCTTATGCCAAACATGGAATCAGATATTTGAGGTTTTATTGGGCTGGATTGGTTGGTGGCTAGGCTGTTCTTCTGGACCAATTATTCACACATACCTAACCAGTTACCTCAGGGGGGTTAGAAGATTTTTAATGATACTTTTGGCAGTGGAACAATGAGAAGACTGTATCAGTGTTTCAGACTGAAAAATATGAGATACTTTATAAATTTCTTTGTATGACTAAACTAATGAGTGCTTACTAAGTATATCAAGAATCTATTTGTATTGATTTGAAAATGATCTTTAATCTAAAAATGAAAATGAAGTCATTAGGTATGTATTATTTTTCAAGAAAGTAAATGGTGAAAACATTTCAGGGTCTTTTTCAAGACTTTGAGGAATTCAATTATTAGATATACTAATTATTATCTCGTTATTTCTAATAGCGAATTATTTTCATATAAATGAAAATTTTAAAAATTATTATTTCATATACCCCTCTATTTTCTAATGGAAAGATATTTCAATTAATAAAAATGGTGAAATAGGACCACGTATTTTAAAAAATAAAATCATACATTATTAAGTGAGAAAACCAGGTCATAGAAAATTTATATGACATGATTTAATTAAAACAGTGCGCTTGTGCTTGTGTATGTGTATGTGTGTAGATGCATTTTGTATGCACTTATGCTCACATAGACTCAAAAAAACTTAGTCTAGAGGGATGGTTATATACTAAGATATTAGCAATAGTATTTCTCTGTGTAATAGGATTACACGTGATTTTCTTTTCCTTTTTTAAGCCTTTTAATTTTGCCCTTTTTTGTAAAATAAACATAGACTATGTGTGTAATGAAAATAATTGTCATTCTTTTGTAGAAACATACTGTTTCCAGTGATGAAGCCTATGTTTATTATAATTATTGTAGGTTATTGTTTTGAGAATAATTTTATAAATCTATTATTTATTATGTATTAAACTTAAATATACATAATATAGTTATGTACAAATATATTATGTATATTTAAGTTTGGAATAAGGATCAATGGAAATTTGAGTACCTAAACAAACCTGATATTTTTGAGTTAGGAAAAATATTGAGAAACAGTGTGACATTGGATTCAAGCCTAAATTTGAATCCTAGCTCCATTTCTTACCAACTTTATAATCCTCATTCAAGCTGCTTAATCTTTTTAGCTTTCAATTTCCTCTGCTGTAATTGATTTTAATAATAGTAATACCAGTAGTTCTAATATTAACTACTTTGCAGGTTGGTTATAAAGATTAGAAATTATCTATGTTTAGTGCTTTGCATAGTGCCTGGCATATAGTAGTCACTTAATAAATTATATCTATGATTTTATTGTTATTAACTTAGCTGCCTTAAAGAAAATATTATGTAGATGTTGTTAGCTAAATTCAAATGTTTTAAGAAGATAGGATGAGTAGATAAAGGAACTGTAATAAAAACGGATACAGAAAAGGAAGAGTACTTTAAAATGTAGATTTATTTATAATAAGTGGAAAAATCAGTAGTGGTATAAATCATCTTCGTAGATTAAAATATTTACTAAGAAATAAACATTTGCTAACGGTGTGGGAACTAACTCAAATTTCTTGCTTAGCAGTAGTAATAAGTTGGTGTTTTTCTTGCAGAGTGCACAGTTGACTGAGATCATCAACAGTTTGATTGCCCCTCTCAACTTGTCCCCAACTTCATCGCCCCTATCCTCCAAATCCTGTAGCCATAATTGTCTGGCTAATGGCATTTCCAGGAGGTAGGTATCAGTGGGATATTTTGGCTTCTAAATTTGGCTTTGTTTTGTTTTATTTGTTTATTTATTTATTTATTTGATCTTTTAAGTAGTTGCTTTTTTCTTCTTCCTTAAGCACTGTTAGAGTACAATCAGTAGGTCGTGAACATATATAATTAATGTAACTATAAACTTGAGAATGGGAAAGAGTGTTTTCCAGGATATAAAATGTTTCTGAAAAAAGAAAAATAGTGATACCATTTGCTACAGAAGTATTGATTTTTTAACATACCTTCCATTTTGTACGTTTCATGTTCTTTAGCTCCATATTGCTCTTTTAATACATTTTAAGAAAAAAAGACCCTAGATATAGCTTGGGCACAGAAGACTGGTAGATATCATCCATAAAATTCAGCTTTAGTTTCACTTAATCATTTTGTATCTCAGCTTTTATAAGATAAATTTTTTCTCTGAATATAATTAGTAATTACCATAACCTTTAGCAGTTTATCATATCAGTGAATACACACACGCATATACATGGTATCCTAATTCCTGTTTTGTGAATAGCCTTGTGTTCTTTTATTTTGTTTTATTTTTCTATTTTAAAGATTCAGTTAGAATTAAAGATACTAACAGAATATATTTTTTAATTTTTTTCAATTAAAATTGTAATGTGGGCCTCTTTAACTACCATGGAAGACTAATGTAATTTGGCAATGGGGAATATTTATATTAATAATTATATGATTTATTGTTAAATTTTGTTTAATATAGCATGAAATGAAAATTTATACCATGGCAAAAGTTATGTTAAGTAGCTATCACATTCTTCATGAGATTAGTGGATATAAACTGAGTCCTAAAATAAATATACTGTTATTTGAGTTTTAGTTCTAATTTGTTATTTTGAAAATCTAAGTTTTAAAACTTCCAATGTTTCATTTGTGCTGGGTCATTTATTCACAGTCTGTCACAGAAGAAGTACTGTTGGTTTTGTTTTACTGTTATTGATTTTATATATTCATTCCTTGTATCACTGATGATTCACTTTGAAAGCAAAGAGCCTCACATATTGTATAGGGCAACTCTGATACCTTCATTTAGGAGAACATATGCTAATTAAGAAAATAATAATTTTTAAAAAGGAATTCATAAATTACAAGTTGAGCCCTTAAACACCATTAAATTGGTGTGGAAACATCGTGATTTGAATCAAGCCGATTTTAGGCAGCGTTTTGTTTACCTAACCAGGCGTTACACTGTTAAATACATATGTATTTGTGTATCTGTGTAGGTATATCATTTTAGTCTACTTGCCTATATTTTTGGTTATTCACACAGTATTTATTGCATAATTATTTTCTGTATGTCATATAGTCAAAACACTAGGTTATAAAGATGAAGACAAGTCTCCACTTTTAATTAGCCTGCAGTCTCATAGGTGAAATATAATTATTTAGAATGTATAATAATAAAGGAATTGTGTACAGTTATTTGAATATCTGATTTTATTAACTTTCATAGTTGCAAAGATACCCATAAAGATCCGTGCTTCCAAATGAAAGAGATGTTAACATTTGCCTTATTTACCTAACATGAACCTTTTTCAATTCTGTTTACTAGTAGTTCCCAGGTTCTTCTTGAAATCTGCTAGTAATTGCCATCTTTCCTGATGTCAGGTATTTGTTCGTACAAATTAACTGGAAGGTTTATTTTTGAAAGTTTTAACAGGGGATTAGGAGGGAAATGAGAAAAAAAATGTTTATAGCAGGTTTAAAACCTACTTAAATTCTTTGATAGATGAGATAAAAATTTGTTCTCCAAATTTTTGAAGTATTCTGATACGTGTTTTAATTAATTTTACTAATTTATTTATTTTTGGCAGTAATCAACATGTTTTCAGAATGCTTTTTATATAAATGAGTTCCTTTTGAAAAGCATTTATTTTCAAAAAGCATTTTCACATTTGTTTTCAAAATATATTTCTCTTGAAGAAAAGATTTCATTTTCTAGCACTGGGTAGAAGAGAAGGTGAGCAGGGTGCCCGGGTGGTGTAGTCAGTTCAGCATCTGATTCTTGCTTTCAGCTCCAGTCATGATCCTCAGGGTCTTGAGGTAATGAGCTCAAGCCCTGCCTCAGGCCCATTGCTGGGCATGGAGCATGCTTAAGATTTTCTTTCTCTCCTGTTCAACCCCCCCCCCAACCACCACCAAAAAAGGTGAGCAAATTTAGAATATTAGGGTTTTTGTTTAAAATATTTGATTTATCTTTAAGTTTAATAATTATTTTTTAAGTGCTTTGTTACCACAAACTGTGGGATACTTCTAGTTTCATTAAAATTTTTGTAAAAATTCTCTTTATGATATATATACTATAATATACAAATCTATTTAACCAGGAACAGAGAAACTGGAATATTTTGAAGATAAGAGAGTAATAACTTTGAAGGAAACGTAGAAAATTTTGAGGATTTGTGGTGGTTGTGTCAGGTGCTAAAAGGAGGTCTGAAAAATGTCTCTTGGTTTTGCCAGTTATAAATTGAGACCGTAGTGCAAGCAGTGTAGTGGTATGATGGAGAGGGATAGAGTGGGCTGATGAGAGAACTGGAGATGAAGTAGAGAGAAGGAGTCAAGATTACACTTTAAAAGTTGCTGACTGTAGGGTGCCTGGGTGGCTCAGTGGGTTAAGCCGCTGCCTTCGGCTCAGGTCATGATCTCAGGGTCCTGGGATCGAGTCCCGCATCGGGCTCTCTGCTCAGCAGGGAGCCTGCTTCCTCCTCTCTCTCTCTCTGCCTGCCTCTCTGCCTACTTGTGATCTCCGTCTGTCAAATAAATAAATAAAATCTTTAAAAAAAAAAAAAAAAAAAAAAAAAAAAAAGTTGCTGACTGTAAAGGCTAGAATGAAATGGATGTACAAGATCAAGAAAGAGATTTTTCTTTTTAAAATAGAAGAAATGTAAATATTAAAATGAAGGGAAAGAGCTAGAGATGGTAAATGAAATATATATCATAAAGTTATGGGGGGATTTTATATAAGGTGGAAATACACTTGTTCCTTTAGAGTGGCATGACAGAGGTTAAGATGGGTGTAGATAAAGTTGTTTATAAGTGGTTGTTGGCAAATTAGGAGTGGGAAAGGAAGCTGTAGGAGTTAGATGAAGGTTTAGATAGACACTGACCAGTCAAACATTCCCTCTTCCCTTCGTTTCCCTTCCTTTTCCTCCTCCTTTTTTTTGTAACATGAAATAGCCTACCCCTGGAGAATGATGTTTTGTGGTTTCTAAGTTGTTTTCTTTTTTTATTTTTAACCTCTTAACTATATTGCAAAAAGTGCTTAGTTGATATTTGTAAAACTAAGAATTTTAAAGTATTCTCTAATTGAACTTTTTATAAAATAAACAAGTACCTAATAGTGAAATTCTGTAAATTTAATAGACTATTTTATAATACTCACATTTGAGAATATTACCATAGATTTTGAAAATTACATGGAAACGCGATTTTATAGTAATAACAAAAAAGTTTTGGTTTAAAAATATCTCTACTGAAGGGAGGTGAAATTTATCTATTTATGAGCCTTTTGCTCCTGGGAGTAAAATGTTAGATAAGGCCTAATTTTATTTCTTATATCTTTGTGTTTTTCCAACATCGTTTTTATTTTTTTCTTCACATGTAATTATATATGAAGAAAACATCTTTAAGAATCAGAGGTTTTCAAGACTAAGGGCTTAGTTAATGTTATTCAAACTTGACCCTTAACCAGAAAACACTTTCTGAAGATGTCCCATTAAGCACATAAATACTGTTCATTTTATGCATTTAAGTAAAAGTGAAGGTAGGGAAATTAGTCATTTGAATAAGAACTTTTAAAATCCTGATAAAATGTACGTAATACAGAATTTACTGTTTTAACCATTTTTACATTCAGTGCAGTACATTCACGTTGTTGTGCAACAGTCACCATCATCCATCTCCAGAACTATTTCCATCTTCCTAAACTGAAACTCCATACCCATTAAACAATAAGGACCCATTTTTCTTCACATTCCTTGGCAACCACCAATCCACTTTGTGTCTCTATGGATTTGACTACTCTAGGCATCTCCTGTAACCAAAATCATACAGTATTTGTCCTTTTGTGAATGGGTTATTTCACTTAGCATAATGTCATCAAGGTTCATCCATATTATAGCATGTATCAACATTCCCTTCTGAAGATGGAATAATATTCCATTCTATGTATAGACCACATTTTGTTTAGTCATTGATCCCTGGGTGAACATAGGAATAGCTACCTTTTGGCTATTGGGAATAATGCTGCTGTGAACATGAGTATACAAATATCTATTTGAATCCTTTATTTTTCTTTTTGTTTGAGTCCTTGCTTTTAATTTTTTCGACATATGCCCAGAAGTGGAATTGCTGGATTGAATAAGAATATTTTATTGTTTATTTTGAAAATAAGAAATTAGTAAATATTAATGATATTTCTAAGCCTAAAGCTAAGCAAAAGCAAGAAACCAGAAAAGTAAGCAAAACGTAGCATCTGTGTTTGTCTGAGGCCAACTGACAAAATCGAGTAGGGTTTTAATAGCTTTGTGAGAAAAGAGAAATCAAGCCAAATCAAAAATCAAATGAAGTTTTAATAGGTTGTGAGGTTAGAAGAAGATAAAGCTGAAATAAATCAAAATATTGTCTATGGTAGGGAGATGAAATGAAATCCTCCTTCCTGGGTGACAGCCTTAGAATAAATGTAAATCAGAAGGAAAACTGTTTCCCTTCCCCATGTAGGGCACCATGGGGAAAGTTGCCTTGGTGCTGAGCAGAGCAGAAACAAAAGAAAACAAACCCTATCTATCTTTGAGATAGCCTGACCATGGTGGGGACTTTCACATGGATTTTCAGTTCAAATTTGCATTAATGAGTCATCCAAGGAATCCCTAGGGTAAAATGGTTTTGGAATAGGTGATACTGTAAGGTAGATGGCAGAGGCAAGTGTAGCCTCTCTCTGGAGGAAGGCATCATCTTTCTTAGCTCTAGGAAATTCTCAGAAATAGTTTCTCAAGGCAGTGATCAGCACACAGTTAAATGTAATCAGATGTATGAGAGAGTGATAAGAGTAAGAATAAAAAGATAATAGCAAAAAGAGATCACGAAGTTTTCAGATATTAGAATTATCAAACACTGATTATTTTTTTAAATGGTGCTTAATTTGATTTTAGAAATAAAAGGTAGTCTGGAAAATATCTTCAGGGAAGAAACTGTAAAAGTTACATAGCACATTTGAAAAAGGTCCAAATAAAATTTCTGAAAAATACTGACATTTAAAAACTTAAGTGAGTTTGGCAACATTGACACAGTTGAAGAGAGAACATATAACACAGAAGCTAGATTAGAAGAAAAGTTCCAGATTGTAGGTAAAGAAATAAAACTATGGAAAATAAAGAAGAGTCATTTAAAATTTTGAGAACATACTGGGCAGGTCTAATATAAGACTTAACTGGAGACCTGAATGAAGCTAGGGAATGGATCAGAACCAATATTTGAAGAGAAATTGACTGAAATGATAAGGATTGTAAGGCCTATGTAGGGCCAGCTATTACTGAACATTCATTACATAGGTTCAGGGAATCAGAGGTACCACCTCTTTCTTCATCATATCTCTTGGGGAGATATAAAGTTGCTGTCCTGACTTTGGTCTGCCTAATTTGGTAAGGGACCCTGTAATTAAACCAATTACTTGAAAATTCAGGGTAAACACAGTATTGGGTTTTATCCTCAAATTACATAAAGTATCTCTTCACAAGACTATCTTGGGACATTTAATCCCCCCCATTGTAACTTGTATTCATTTTCAATCAATTATAGTGTTTTTTATGATTTAGTGGTTTTGAGATAACTTGTGGTTATGCATATAGCATTTACATTTTATATATTCTTTTTGTTTTAGACATTTTGTGACCTTGGGCAAGTCATTTAATCTCTTCACATCTTATTTCTTTATCTTTAAATTTACTGGGACACAAATATTTATAAAGTAGCTTCTAGTACTAATATTCTTCAATTAATGTTTATTTTGAGGAATTCCTTTTTTTTAAACAAGTGAACAATAAAAACAGATTTCAAAACAGCCTAAAATGTATCTTTTTGTCACATGACTCTTGTGTTTTCCTTTGGATGTAATCATTTTATGTTAGTACAAATCAAGAGATTTAGTGAATAGAGAAAAATTACTTTATTCAACATGCCTTAGTTAACATTATAGCATAATCTAGAGGCTAGTATGAAGGAGGTATTTAAGACAGTATGAGGAATGGGGATTCTACTCAAGTGCTAGAAACTTTCATATAAACCAAGAATTGTTTAAGAAAATTTATTATATTCTGCCTTTCTTGGATGATACTGAAGTTAATTAAATTTTTCTTTGATTACTCAGGCTCATGACTGGCCACATCCTCAGGGAGTATGGAGATAATAGCTGTATATCTGTAAAATAATTTACTTGATAGTAAATATCTACTGAGTAGCCTCAGTGTGCTAGATATTGGATTGGGCAGGAAGGATACATGTTGAACAAAAACACATTGGTCTCTGTACTCAAGGTACAAAGTGTGAGTGGGGAAAAAAATGACATCAACCAAATAATCATAGAAATAGATGCATAACTTTAAACCCTGATCAAGTGCTATGAAAAAACTCATTGTTAAGAATATTCCTTTGGTGGGTGCCTGGGTGGTGCAGTTAGTTAAGTGTCTGACTTTTGGTTTCAGCTCAGGTCATGATCTCAAGTCCTGATCTCAGGGTTGTGGGATCAAGTCCCACGTTGGGCTCTGCCGCTCAGAGAGTTTCAAGCCAACTCGGCTTGAAACTCTCTCCCTTTCCCTCTGCCCCTGCCCCCCATTTTCTCTCTCAGATAAACCTTAGAAAAAAAAAGGGGGGGGTGCCGGGGTGGCTCAGCTCGTTGAACGTCTAACTTTTTGATTTCAGCTTAGGTAATGGCCTTAGTGTCATGGCATCAAGCCTTGTGAGATTCTCTCCCTCTCCTCCTCCCATGCTCACGCATATGCTCACACAATCTCCCTGTCTCTCTCAAATAAAATAAACATTAAAAAATAATAATAATAACATCCCTTTGGGCGGCGCCTTGGTGGCTCAGTCTGTTAAGCATCCAGCTCTTGATTTTGGATCAGGTGGTGATTTCAGGGTCATGAGATTGAGCGCCATGTCAGGCTCCGCACCGGACATGGGGCCCTTCTTAAAATTCTCTCTTCCTCTTCTCTCCTGCCCATCCCTGTTTGCGAGCACTCTCTCTCTCCAAAAAAAAAAAAAAAAAAAAAAAAAAAAAAAAAAAAAAAAAATTACAAAATCAAAAATACCCCTTTGGAATCAGACGAATCTGAGCTCAGTCCCAACTCTGAGCCAACTTTGGTAGCATTGCATTCTTGGGCAACTTTCTAAATCCCAGTTCAAATGAAACCAAACAGTCTGCTTCCTGGATTGTTGTAAGGATCAAATAAAATAACAAGTGTGAGAGTATTTTGTTTTGTTTTGTTTCGTTTCATTTTGCTTTAACTTGTTCATTTTCTGTCTTCCTGGATGAAAATATAAGCTCCATGAGAGCAGGAACTTTTTTAGTCTGACTTATTAACTGCTCATTTCCTAGCATCTAGATCAGTGAGTGTCAGTCACATTATGGGCATGAGTAGATATTGGTTGAATGAATGAAATGTCTTAAGATTTCTTGCAGGTAATCAGCATTCCATAAAAAAATATTTTGTACTCATTTCTCTTTTCTCCCCATAGTCAGATTGATATTTTCAGCATTGCTCTCATGGCTATCTCCTGCAGTTCTGCTTTGTCTCATCTAATTTATTGATGGACTAGAAAATCAGGTAACAAAAGCGGTAGAAATATTTGTATTATAATAAGAGACATTCTCTAGTAAGAAAGAAGTCCTCTCCTAACAGTAACAGGAGTGAACTTTTGTGTATGAACAGTGAGGTTTTTGGGTTATTTAAAAGGATTTTGTGATTTCATCCATATTCTGTATACTTGGGATTGCCAGATAAGTAATCTCATAGGTGAAGTATTACAGTTCTTCTAACAAAGGGTACTTATTCTAGCTTGATATCATATTATATCATAATTTTTGTGTATAATGAGGTTAGAAGAATTTTAAGATTTTAATATTTAAAGGTTGGCCACCTATTCTGTATATTAATTTTTAGGGGATCACATAAAGTTTATTGTTGGATATAATTTAATAAAATTTTAAGGTGATTTTTATAATATTCTAATGAACTGTTCTCTCATGTGTCTAAAGTAAATTCACCTGGTAAATTATTTTCCAGGCTACCTATTTGCCCACTTGTTATTCATTAATTCCCAACCCCCACCTCTTGTTCAATGGCAGTATCTCCCAGAAGTTAGAATTGTTTTTCTTAGCTTTATTAATCTTGGCAGCAGGGTCTAAGATGAATCACCAGGAACTGAGCAACTGACAAGATTGAGTCTTCAAACAAATGAGGCATTATATTTTATCATCATAGAGATATTAGTTTTTAGATCTTGTACTCTAAAATAAGATAAAATGTTGTAAATGGATCCTTGCTTACCCCATGGGGTATTATCTCAGAGAAAGTGAATTTCTATTTGAAGTAATATCTAGATTTTTATTATTGTTGTTTTTTTTTGCCTTAATGAGACCCAGAACATGATACAAAATTAAATTCCAATGAATCATTGCCATGCTATTTATTTTCACTAATGATAATTATCTCTTGAAGTGCAACCATTCTTTCTAATTGGATATCATAATTGAAAAACTGCAGTTAAGCTGGCAAACGAATTACATAGAAAGTAATTTTTCATCCTTATAATATCTTCAATAGTTACTTCTCAGAAGAAAACACTGTTAGCTGCATATTCTAGGCTGAAATTTTCAGTATAATTTTGGGTTCATTCGAATGACATTCATTATCTGCTGTTTTTATCTCTGGCTCTTAAATTCTTAAGCTCTTAAGTTTTTTATTTTTATGTAATCTTTACACCCAACATGGGGCTCAAATTTACAGTCCTGAGATCAAGAGTTGCATGCTCTTCAAGTGATACTTTTTAAAGTATTAGGCAAAGAGACTAGGATATCAATAATGGCAGTTGTATTTTTCTGAGAATTGAGACATGAAAGTTTGTTAAACATTTCTAGCTAATGTATAGTTCGGGAGATACAATTCAGATTCTTCAATATAATCTCTGAGCTGTTTTTCTCACATATAATTTGTTTGAAAGTTTGAAATGGAGACTTTGTTTTACTAATTACTATTTTTCATTTTAAAGTAAAATTTGGAGAGAGATAAAAATAGCAGTTAGCACTGTAATAATCTTCTTTTTCTCTCTACCTTTTATTATATAAAACTTCGACATATAGAAAGCATAGTAAAATGAATTCACATATTCCCAGCTTTAAGAATCCCCAAGATTTTGGGTGTACCTAGTTGGTTTAGTCTGTAGAGCATACGACTCCCAATCTTGGGGATGTGGGTTCCAGCCCCACATTGGGGGTAGAGTTTACTTAGAGAAAAAAAAAAAAAAAAAGAAGAAGATAAGAATTCCCAAGATTTTCCTAATTCATTTCAACTATTTCCCTTCCTGACACATTGTTTTCTATGGACTTTTAAAAAGCAAATTGTACTGATTGTTACTTTAACTTGTAAATTCTTCTGTATATTTCTTTGAATCAGCTTTTTTTTTTTTAAACATACCCACCTTGGTATTATCATCTGCTTATTAACTTTTATATTATTAGCCATAATTTGTTGCTATTACAAAATTCTCTATTCATATTCAGGTTTCTCCAGTTGTCTCAAAATTATCTTTTTATGGGTAATAAAATATGGCTTTTTAGTCATGATCCAAATAAAATTCATATTATTACATTTGGTAATTATGTCTCATAAGTATCTTACTCTGATACTACTCATTACTAGTATATGACTACTCTGACACTAGTTATTATTTATTCTGATATTAGTCATTTAAAAATCTGTTGGAAGTCCCTAATACAGGGGCATCTAATTATCACAATTGGTAGGGCATGTGACTTTTAATCTCAGGGTTATAAGTTCAAGCCCCACATTGGATATAGAGATTACTTAAAAATCTTAAAAACATAAGTCCCTAATACAAAATTTTTTTTAAAAGACTGATTTTCAGATGACATTTTTTGTTTAGAAAAACAGTACAAGCTCATTGTAGGAAAATTGGAAAACTCACAAAATACTAAATAGAAAGTAGAAATCATATTGCTCAGAGTATGCTTATTTTCTATCACATTTATATATTATTTTCATAGTTGAGATATATTAGAAGCAGTTTTAGATCTTATTTTGATATATCAAAGATATAAAGATTTATAGATATATCTTTAATTCTTACAATAAAGAGACTTGTAATTTGAGTAAGGGGTATAGTTTTTCTCCTTAATACCTAAAGTAGGGGAAATGGCCTGGTAAATGTACGGTTTTCTCTGTACCAGATAATGCCTGTTATCGTGATCCATTGGTCCTTTGAGAGAGTTGTTTTACTTTTGACATTTGGAGGACAAGTAATGCCCATAGGAAGACCATTTTAGTAAGTTTATATTAGCCCTATTTTAGGTAAATTCTTTAAAATTTCTTTCAAATGGCAAAGGTGAATGCCATCCTAAATGTCATTGAGTTATCTGAGTATGGGATGCATTCATTTTTCCAAAAACTATCAAGAGAAAACAAGATAGTAAATTCAGTATTAGCAGGATGTTTGACATCAGGGAAATTTGGAGAAAGTTCTTGCTATAGATTGAATTCATCAAAGAACAACTGATGAAAAGGAGAGAATTGAAATAGAGATTACTAATCATGCAAAAACAGTGATTTTTAGATGTGTAGTTTTATAGATATTTTAGTTTCCTAGGGTGGTTGTAACAAATTACCACTGAGTGGCTTAAAATAACAGATACTTACTCTTTCACAGTTCTGTAGGCTAGAATTTAAAAATCAAGGGGTTAGGGCTGTGTTCTCAATGAAGGTTCTAGGGAAGAATCGTTTCTTGCCTGGCTTCTCCTGGTTGCTGGCAGTCTTTGGCATTCCTTGGCTCGGAGCCCATCTCTCCAGTCTCTACCTCACCTCTTTGTCCATGGGGCATTATTCCTTGGGTGCTTCTCTTCATTGTCTGTCTCTTTTATAAGGACATCAGTGGGTGGATTTAGTGTCTACTCTAATCCTCTATGACCTCATTTTACCTAATTACATTTGCAAAGACTGTATTTCCAAATAAGGTCACACTGTGACGTTCTTGGTGGGTGTAACTTTTGTGAGGGCACTCTTCAACCCAGGACAGTGGGTATGGGTATTTTGTATGTGAATATATGGGAACTGGAGGTTAGGAGTGGAGATATGAGAACCTTTTTGAGAATTCACATTCTCATTCTTCCTTATTGATTTGTACTTTTTGTAAATTTTATTTTATTTATTTTTTTAAGTAGGCTCCATGCCCAGCTTGGAGCCCGATGGAGGCTTGAACTCACTACCCTGAGATCCAGACCTGAATTTATCAGGAGTGGAACACTTAACTGACTGAGCCACCCAGGCACCCCTCTACTCTTTAAAAAGTTTATATAAGAATGGGTAAATATGGGAGAAATATTGAAAACTACTATCCTTAAACAGTATTTTAAAGTTAAAATTAAAAATTTATGTTCTGCTCTTCTTGAGAACAAAAGATTAAAATAATCTCATAAAGTCTTTTTTATGCTTTTATGGTTCTAGCATTCTGAATTTACAACCAAGCTCCAAAGTTTCTTATTTACTAAAAATATTTGAGCACAGCATTATAAGGTCATTATTCCAATTATTCCTGTCCTTCTAAGAGGATAATTTGGTTTAGGCAAAAGGTTATTAAATATTTGAATAATTTACTGTGAAGAACTCTAGATTGTCTTTCACTGGGTTTGTGAAAGAAAGAAAATATCAAAATTAAACTGTTTTTCCACATCCTCTACCATTAATACTGTCACTGAGATAACACCAAAAAATTAGTTAATCCATGCCCCCATATATTCATATTGTTAGATTGTTTTATTTATTAATATAAGTGTATAATGTTTGCAGGAATTGATTTTGGTAGTGATTTACAGTAGAATATCTGGTAAAAAATGAAAACTTTTGGGACTTTGGTTCCTATAGTAATCGAGAGTATAGGACTGTACTGTAGAAAAAATTCACTTGAAGTTTTCCACTCAAACTCTGTAGCAGCAAATTGAATACTTGTTATCATCCATAAATATCTTAACTGCTAGGATTTTCTAGGATTGTAATAGAAAACCAGTTATTTCAGAAAGTCATTAAATAACTATTAGAGAAAGTAAATAGTGTTAATATAAAGTATGAACTCAGAACTTTTAATTTTTTTAGATAAAGCTCTCAGTTGTTTGCACGTTTTAGATTAGAAGAAATTTTTAGACTTGATTGATGCCCTTTTATAAATGAGAACATCTTATGGTTCTTACCTCCTTATTCTAAATTTATGATGGACATACTTGACTATACAATAAGATAAGATACATCATATCTTACTACCAAAAACTACCTTTTGTAAACCAGATTTAGAGATAGAGAATGAAATGCAAAGCCCTATCTCTCTTTCTATATATATCTATATATAGATATATAGATATATAAAATTTTTCTAAAAGCTTTTTTGTAGTCTTTCGTTTAGAACCTCTTCTGCTTTTTAGGTTATTTAAAAGGTTCAATGTTTACTCATTCACTAAACTAATTATATAGGTATAATGTGTTTTATATAGGCACTATATAAAGCACAGAGCTGGGATGTTAAACCAGCCAATATACATATGTGTGTATTTCTCTATTCACTCAACAAATATTTACTGAGCATCTCCTGTATGTCAGGTGTAGTATCAGGAATTTCTTGATACAAGGGTGAATAAAACAGATACAGTCCCTGCACTACCTACAGTCTAGAAAGACATTAATTAACCAGATAATCATACAGATGAATACAAAATATCACTATGAAAAATGCTTTGAAAGACAGATGAACAAGTGCTGTCAGAGCTCAAAAGGGGATTTAACCTAGTCTTTGGAAAGACGAAACAAGGGCTGAAAGACTCTAAGAAACTGACTTTTGAACTGAGAGCCACATGATTATTGGAAATTAAGTAGTTGAAGGAGGATGTGAGAAGTAAAGCAGAGATAACATATAACAGGTCTTGTACTGTAGAGAGTGTGAATTACTTGAAATGAAAGGAGGTGGTGTGGCTAGAACACAGGGAGCAGGGAGGACTGCGATGCAAGATAGTCAGGAGACTGATGGCAGCTGCCAGGCCAGTCAGGGCCTTTTAAACTTGAAGTCTTTTTCTCCAGAGTAATGGGAAGGCTTTGACAGATGGCAAACAGTATAGGGATGGGAGGAAAGGGAATGAAAAGGTAATATTTGTTTTCCCAAAAGATTGATAATAGAAGGAAATGAAGGGGGGAAAGTGCGGATGAGAGAGACCAGTTAGAGGCTCTTGGAGTATTCCTGGACAAAAAGAGCTTGAATTAGGGGAGTGATTGTGGAAATGGAGAAAGATATCAACCAATTTTCACTGTTCTCCTCTCCTCAATTTTTTAATTCATTTTAAAGCCAAATCATGGGGTGCCTGGGTGGCTCAGGCATTAAGCGTCTGCCTTCGGCTCAGGTCATGATCCCAGGGTCCTGGGATTGAGCCCCACATCGAGCTCCCCACTCAGCTGGAAGCCTGCTTCTCCCTCTCCCACTCCACCTGCTTATGTTCCTTCTCTCGTTGTGTCTCTCTCTGTCAAATAAATAAAATCTTAAAAAAAAAAAAAAAAAGAAACTTGAAAATACAACATTCAGTGAATAAATGGCACATTTTCTTTTTACCTTTAACCCAACCTATAAGCCTCTAGCCGATTCAAAAGCTGTGTCCGGTCAGTCAATAAAGAGAAGGTGGCTCGTTTTCTTTAGGCTAACTCTTCTGTGGGGAGGGAAATAAGGTCTCATCAACAGCTAAAGAATTACAGAGGGCAGAGTTAAACTGTGCTTCAGAGTTAACTCCTGGAATGAAAAAAGCTCTTCATTTTCTCTAGACGCTATGGAAGCAATGTCTCTTGCCTAAATATGTTTCTAACTTGCCAGAAGAACCTCTTTTTGTACTGGATCTACTCCTATCTTCTTGGATTCTAGCATCCTGACTTGACTTCTTATATCAACCACCTTCTGAAAACTTTCTTCTGCCTGACCTGACTTCTCTGCCAACCACCTACCCTACCCAGTGCCTCTTTTGATACTATCATCTGTAACTTCTGCTCATGCTTGACATGATAGCCCAACTCCCTGGCTGTTTCTCAAGAGCAGACTGTTACTTAGCACTGATACACTTATTATAGAAAATAATGTCTAGGACTTGAGATTGGACCTGTTAATTTGAGAACAGTGTTGTATTAAACCTTTCTTAGATCTTTAAAATGCTTACTAACTGGGACTTAAGACTCTTTTGAGTAGGTTTCTCTGAAGACTAAAGTTAAGATTTTAGGGCGGGTGGTTCAGTCAGTTAAGAATCTGCCTTCGACTCGGGTCATGATCCCAGGGTCCTGGGATCCAGCCAAGTCTGACTCCCTGCGCAGTGGGGAGCTTGCTTCTCCTTCTCCCTCTGCTTGAGCCCCCCAGCTTGTGCTCTCTCTCTCTGAAATAATAAAGTCTTAAAAAATATAAAGTTCAGATTTTAAAATGAAATAGTTATTATCACCTCTTTCCCCCTATACTGGTATGGCCAGTAGTACATACTCAAGTACTTGTTGGGTGTATTATAGTCACCAAATTCCATATTTAATTCTCTTTGGTGTTACCAAGAAAAGTCATTCAGGTGCCTTTATTTCTGATTTCTTATTACTATAAAGCACTCTTAAATTACTTTCTTTATCCATAAGCTAGGAGAATATTTTATAGCAGCCATAAATATGATTTGAAACTAATGATGCTGCTATAGAAAAACCAGATCTTAAATTTACGGTTAAACACCAATTCTACTTAAGTCAAATAACTTACTTAGAATGTATGTTTATTAGCAATACAACATATGGCAGATTCACTTCTTGATATTAAAATAGTAAATTGACTAGTTTCTGTTTATATAAATAAGGTTGAAATCGGTACATTGTATGTAGTGCCTGAAAAACTTAATTATTTTATATATAGTATACAGGTATAAATGAAATGAAATTTATGTGGCACTGAACATTAACTTCTTTCTGATATTCTGATTTTTAAAAAATATTTAAATATGTTTTAAAATTAATATGAAGAATGTTGATGACATTAATGTGCTTATTTTTGTATATAGTGTGTGTAATCTATTTCACTATTTTATAGTTGTGGCTTCTATATCATCAGAACTTTTAAAAAATTTCTAAAATATAGTAAGATTGTATCTTTGTTTCAGAATTTACTGAAATGGTATGTAGTATTTATTTCAGAGCAACTAATGATACAGTATGGGATTTTAGCCTTTTGTAAACCTATAATCTTATGTAGTTTCACCCATATGCAAAAAGAATATGATGTAAATAGTTGCAGCACCGAACAACAGGCATGAATTATTTATTTACAGTGAACATGTACATCGTACCGGTGAACTCATATGAGCATTTCTGACCGATGGGATATTTGTTTTACAGGAGGAAATAGAAGTAGAAATTATTTTTACAACTTGAATATATAAATCCCCATTAATACCCATTCTTCTGCCAATTGTTACCACAAAATTGGCTAAAATTAATACTCTTCTGTCATAATAGATCAAGGCAATTTACATTTAGTTTTCTTTGTCTTTTTTGTTTGTTTGTTTGTTTTGTTTTATTCTCTCTACTCCCCAATTATTTCATGGCATTTCAGTGCTTCAGAGAATTTAGATGAGCTCTCTTCCTCCAGTAGCTGGTTACTTAACCAGAAGCACAATAAGAAAAGGAGAAAAGACAGGACAAGATTGAAATCTCCGTCCTTGACTATCATGAGTACAGCTGCTCGAACAAGGCCACTTCAGAGTTTCCACAAACGAAAACTCTACCGATTGAGCCCTACTTTTTATTGGACTCCGCAGGTAAGGCTGCCTATGGGAAAATGTGAACAAAGATTCTGTCATCAATGTGTTTCACATACAAGAGGATACGGATTATACATGATTGTTTAGAATAATTACATCTAGAAACCTTTAAATATATAGTTTATAAGACATAGCTATTGACAATAATAAGTGGAATTTAATAAAATTTTTAACATGGCAGTGTATTAAAATTCTCACATCTCCATTTTTAAAAAATACCTTTTATGCTTAAACTAATTTGGAGGAAAATTACATATCATAGTGGTTTAAAATTTTGCTAGTAAGGGTAATAAGGAAAACACAAGTGTACTACATATTTGTCTTTTGCTTAGTAAAAAAAAAAAAGTAAAAATCTTCATAGCTGCCAGTTATTTTGTAGGAGATGGCATCACTCTCCTTTTTAGGTTTAGTATTTGTTAATCCTGGAGAGAATGTCTTTTCCTTTGTCTGGAATAAAAGCAATGCAATTTTATATATCCATGCTAATACTTTTTACAATTAAAATATACTTCATTAAAAACGTGCATTTTAACAATGAATTCTGTTACACTGGAAAGAAAACAAAAACATGCATTTAAAAAAGCATATTTTTCATTTGTTAGCAGAATGTTAAATGTACATCTTTCAATACATACCTAAAACTGTGATAAAAGTCAAGATGAGTTACCTTTAGTTTTTGTTATATGATGTGCTTTTTAGGAAAGTTTCTTAATGGGAAGATATTTTTATTTAAAGTTTTTACATACAAAGTCATATTTTGTTTAATGATTTTTATTTAAATATGCTATACGAACTAGATAAATATTTTTTGAAATCGAGTTTGTAATTTCATAATTATACATAGAATTGCTTATTGAAAATGTTGAACGTATGAGTATGCCATAATAGTCTGACTGGAAGGAATTTGCTTGAGTAATTTAGGGGATTTGTTAGATGTTACTAGGATATATTCTCTGAGATTGTAAAGATTGGCCTTTATTCATCAAACAAAGGAAGAAATGAGTGTGAGATAGATGATTGTTACTAGGAGACTATATACTTTATCATATTCCACTCATTGAGCTAAGCATTTTCAGTAACATTATTTTGTTATTATCTCAAAATGTAACTGTGAGATGTTGTTAATTCTCCTTTAGATGCAGAAATTGAGGAGCAGAGAGATTAAGTAACTTGCCCAAGGTCACACAGCTAGTAAGCAAAATGTCTGATTCCAAACACCATGCTCTTACCTGTTGTATTGATAATGACAAAAATAAACCAAATCTTTTTTGTTTTTGAAATCCGTTAAGACAGTATATTTGGGGGTATGGGAAGGGGCCTATCTGGTTAGAGGTATTAAGAAGTGCATCCTAAAATAAGGGTTTTGAAAGATAAACAGACTTTTGAAAGGTTATGGGAGAATTAGAGAAAGACTTTTAAGTAAATAGGAATAGAGATGAAAAAAATGGTGGGAGAACAGGTGCCCCACTCCAACTTACCCTCCAAATTGCGAGGATATTCAGTTGCCAGTTATTTACCTTTCTAAACTTAATAAATGTCCTTTCTCTCAGGAAGCCTTCCTTGACATCCTCATTATAGGATATTAATATAGTTGTTATATTGTTATAAAAATAAGCCATTATTTTAGTGTAATCATTTATTTCTCTGTTTTCTCATTACATTGTAAATTCTTAGAGAATAGGGACTGTGTATTTCTGAACCTACAGAGCTTTGAACAGTAACTGTCCCAATAGTGTATGCTCAATAAGTAATTTTTTGATGTATGAAAGAATGTAGTGGACACAGGAAGATATTTAAAAGGTAATGGAGAGTGAGAACTTAAAAGTTCACTTTATGAAATTCACTTTGTGAAAAGGTCTATAACAGTAAGTAATGTCTAATAGAATTTTCTCGTAATGTTGGAAATGTTCCATAAATAACTGTGCTGTCCTATTGGGTATTTACCCTAAAGATACAAATGTAGTGATCCAAAGGGGCACATGCACCCGAATGTTTATAGCAGCAATGTCCACAATAGCCAAACTATGGAAAGAACCTAGATGTCCATCAACAGATGAATGGATCAAGAAGATGTGGTATATATACACAATGGAATACTATGCAGCCATCAAAAGAAATGAAATCTTGCCATTTGCAACAACATGGATGGAACTAGAGCGTATCATGCTTAGCGAAATAAGTCAAGGGGAGAAAGACAACTATCATATGATCTCCCTGATATGAGGAAGTGGTGATACAACATGGAGGCTTAAGTGGGTAGAAGAAGAATAAATGAAACAAGATGGGATTGGGAGGGAGACAAACCATAAGTGACTCTTAATCTCACAAAACAAACTGAGGGTTGCCGGGGGGAGGGGGTTTGGGAGAAGGGGGTGGGATTATGGACATTGGGGAGGGTATGTGATTTGGTGAGTGCTGTGAAGTGTGTAAACCTGGTGATTCACAGACCTGTACCCCTGGGGATAAAAATATATGTTTATAAAAAATAAAAAATTAAAGTCTAAAAAAAAAAAAATAACTGTGCTGTCTAATATGGCAGTAACAAAATACATGTAGCTATTAGCACATGAAATGTGGCTAGTGCAACTAAGGGACTAAAATTCTGTTTTATTAATTTTGATTTAAATAGCTACATACGGATAATGGCTACCATACTTGATATGACCAGTCTAGATTCATACTACCCTCACAGCAGTGAGTACATAATGGCACTCATTCTTGATTTCTAATACCATTCCCAGCTGAAAGGAAACAGAGGTCTTTGGAGAAATGAGTGATCTCCAGATGTGGGGAAGAGAGGGTATAAGATGAGCTTGGAATATCTCAATGTTAACAGAAAGCAAGAAAGTGTTACTGAAAAAAAAAAAAAAAAAAGAAAGAAAGAAAGAAAGAAAAAAGAAAAGATGGGGGCATGTCAAAAGAACTGAGAAGCTAGTTTGAAGATGCTACCATTGGCCAAATTTAGGGCTATTTTGAACATCCAAATAACTAAGGACAGTAATGAGCCATTGAAAAAATAGGAAACCATGCATCCATACTGCTGACAGTCAAATTGGTTGATAGAAAGCAGAAAGGGAGAACTTTCCCATATGGTAGAATGCTGATTAATAAGTATGGATTGAGCACAACTGCAGAATTATTGCAGTGTTCATTGTAAAGACTGACGGGGAAAGAATCATCAGTAGATGATGAAGACTAACTTAGGTCATGAGAAGAAGGATACAGCTTCAGTATGCAGTATTTTGGCCAGGGATACATGGCCTGAATTTAATTATAAGGAAATATCAGACAAAGCCAAAGCCAGCAACATGTTATTAAGAAACCGTGAAAAGTGGCCTGTATTGTTTAAAAAGAAAAAGTCAGTATCATGAAAGTCAAGAATGACTGAGAAAGATTGAAAGAGACTTTTAAAAGATACATGGCAATTAAATGAATATTTGATCCAGATCAGAATTCTTTTGCGGGGAGAGGGGATTTGGGGAAAATTGAGAAAACTATGCCTTTGGTGGTAGATTATATAAAAGTATTGTTCAGTTTCTCAAATGTGATAACGGTTTTGCCATTTTATAAGAAAATATCCTTATTTTAGGAAGTACACATTGAAACATTATGAGGTAAAGTGGCTAAGACATCTATTTTATTTATTTTTTAAAGATTCATTATTTTAGAGAGAGGAAGGAGAGTGCAGGGATGGGGAGGGGTAGAGGGAGAGAAAGAAAGAGTCTTAAGCAGACTGTGGGCTGAGTGCAGAGCCTGGCACAGGGCTTGATCTCATGACTCTGAGATCACAACCTGACCTGAAACCAAGAGTCAGATGCTTAACTGACTGTGCTACCCAAGTGCCTCTAAGGCATCCATTTTATGTAATAAATTAATTCCTATGCATGTACCATGGTACTAGTTATGTAGCATCCTTGGTAGAATTGAGAAAAGAATTTGTTTTCTCTAACACTTAATTCTGTAGCAGAATACTGGCTGAGAAAAGCTTCTATAAAGGCAATGGAGAAATTGGAGTTATGCTGCAATGTAGCATCTAGTAATCAGCTGATCACCACTCTCATGGCAATAAGTATATGTGTGAATTGCAGGGGAAAAATCATCATACTGGTAAAGAATTTAGCAAGACTTCTGGTTTCAACTCCCAACACATAAAGAGCCTGGAAGTCATCATTTCTACCATTACAATAAGAAAAAGTGAACAAACTGAAAATCAGTGCTTTTCATGGACCCATCAAAGAAATGAAGCTATAGTACAAACTGCTACCCTGAATTATGGAGAGGAAAGTAACTCCAGAGAGCCACAGCTAAGATGTGCTTACCTGGAGCAGAAGCCACAGCAACCATACATTAGTTGGTAGGAACATCTAACTGGTACTTTTGATGAATTACTGGAGGCTGAGTATGGATTAGACTAGCTTGAGAGTGAAAAACTCCTAGGGACTGTAGTTTTAGAAGTCCCTCCACACATTCATGGACTTTGCGTCTAGGTAAAACCATTAGGTTCTCACAGTGAGATCCTCAGCGGCTGTGACGTGGAAGGGGAAGGGATGACTCAGGAAATGAGGCCAGAAATTGAATACAGCGTTTTCTTCTAGGGAAAGGACTTCAGTAAAGTTGTAGCTTACCTGGGAGAAAAGCATTTTTTCCACAGCTGTCCTCTGTAGGCTTTCATTCTGTCTCACCTAACAGGCAGTGCGGTGGAAAGTAAGAAACATTTGTTAAAGTCACAGACCCACTAACTGACGAAACTTTGATCATAAGATTATAGTAGATGCTACTGTAGGAGGTGTGCTTCCTTCCCTCCCTCCCTTTCTTTCTTCCTTTTCCTTCCTTCCTTCCTCCCCTTCCACTTTTCCCTTCTCTTCCTCTTCCCTTCCCCTTCCTCTGGATTTTCTCTTTCATAGGCTCCGTGCCCAATGTGGAGCATGAGCTCACGACCCTGAGATCAAGAGTCAGAGTCACTGCTGACTGTACCAGCCAGGCATCGCTGGTGTGGGTCCTTTCCCCCCACTTCGCCTCCACACCGACAAGGTTCTGGTACTGTAACGGTAGGTTACAGCTGCAAAGCATAGACTGTCTCTGAGGAGGAGTGATTAAGGAAGTTAAAAGCCAACAGGGGAGACAAAAACAAAGACACGAGAGGAATTTTGAGTCCTCTGGCATTTACAGCTATAGCGGATATTACACATAGCCCGCTCTTAGCCAGATTAACATAGTGCCTCACGATAAAATTCTGTTTACCTCAGGGTGCTGGCTGGCTTAGTCGGTGGAACTTGTGACTCTTGGTTTCCAGTTGTGAGTTCAAGTTTCATATTTGGTGTAGAGATTAATTTTTTAAAAAAGATTTTATTTATTTATTTGACAGAGAAATCACAAATAGGCAGAGAAATAGGCAGAGAGAGAGGAGGAAGCAGGCTCCCCGGCGCTAAGCAGAGAGCCGGATGCGGGGCTCGATCCCAGGACCCCAGGATCACGACCCGAGCCGAAGGCAGAGGCTTTAACCCACTGAGCCACCCAGGCGCCCCGAGATTAAATTTTTTTAAAGTTCTGTTTACCTCAGATCCTGTTACCAGATATATCACATAAAGCTTTAACAAAAAATTACAAAGTATGCTAGGAACTGTGAAGAGACAAGGAAACTATCGGAACCAGGCTTACATAGGACAAAGATGTTGAAGTTCTCTTAAAGAACTGTGATTAATACATTGAAGTCTTTAATGGATTCAGTAGAAAACATGTATAGGTACTACAAGCAAAAGAGATGTAAACTTTTTAAAAATTCAGTTAACAGATAATGTTTATCACTTTCAGATGTAGAGGTCAGTGATCAGTCTTCTATAATACCCAGTGCTCATCACATCAGGTGCCCTCCATAAAATCCGTCCCCCGGTTATCCCATCCCCCCACCTCTCTCCTGTCCAGCGACTCTCAGTCCGTTTCCTATAATTAAGAGACTTTTATGGTTTGTCTCCATCTCTGATTTCATCTTGTTTTATTTTTCCCTCTGTTCCCATGATCCTCTATTTTGCTTCTTAAATTTCACATATGAGTGAGAGCATATGATAATTATCTTTCTCTGATTGACTTATTTCACTTAGCATAATAACCTCTATTTCCATCCACATCATTGCAAATGGCAAGATGTCATTTTTTTGATGGCTGAGTTGTAGTCCAGTGTGTCTGTGTGTGTGTGTATGCCATATCTTCTTTATCCGTTCATCTCTTAGTGGCCATCTGGACTCTTTCCATAGTTTGGCTATTGTGAACACTGCTGCTATAAACATTGGGGTACAGATGCCCCTTTGGATCATTACATTTGTCTGCATGTGACTGTCCAATTATCCCAACACCATTCATTGACGAGACTGCCTTTTTCCATTTGCTATTCGTTCCTGCTTTGTTGAAGATTAGTTCACCAAAGAGTTGAGGGTCCATTTCTGGGTTCTCTGTTCTGTTCTATTGATTTCTTTGTCTCTCTTTTTTGTGCCAGTACCATACTGTCTTGATGATTACAGCTTTGTAATATACTTTGAAGTCTGGCATTGTGTTGCCACCAGGTTTGGTTTTCATTTTCAACATTCCTTTGGCTATTCGGGGTCTTTTCTGGTTCCACACAAATTTAAGGATTATCTGTTCCAGCTCTGTGAAAAACGTTGATGGTATTTTGATAGGGATTGCATTGAATGTATAGATTGCTCTAGGTAGCAGAGACATTTTAACACAATATTTGTTCTTCCAGTCCATGAGTGTGAAACGTTTTTCCATTTCTTTTTGTCTTCCTCTATTATTTTCATGGGTGTTCTATAGTTTTCTGAGCAAAGATTCTTTGCCTTTTTGGCTAGGTTTATTCCTAGGTATCTTCTGGTTTGGAGTGCAGTTATAAATGGTATTGACTTCTTGATTTCTCTTTCTCATAATATGTTCTTATCATTGTATCTCTTTGATGTTGGTGGTGATTTCTCTCTTTCAAATATGTGATTTTATTTATTTGGGTCCTTCTTTCTTTTTGGTGAGTCTGGTCAGGGATTTATCATCTTATTCTTTCAGAGAGTGAGTTCACAGTTTGATTGATCTGTTCTACTATTCTTTTGGTTTCTATTTCATTGATTTCTGCTCTAATTTTTATTAATTCTCTTCTCCTGCTGGGTTTAGGCTTTCTTTGCTGTTTTTTCTCCAGCTTATTTATGTATAAGGTTAGGTTGTGTATTTAAGACCTTTCTTGTTTCTTGAGAAACACTTGTATTGTATACATTTCTCTCTTAGGACCACATTTATTGCATCCTAAAGATTTTGAACAGTTGTGTGTTTATTTTCATTTATTTCCATGATTTTTAAAAAATTCTCTAATTTCCTGGATGACCCACTCATTCTTTAGTAGGATGCTCTTTAACCTCCATGTATTTTAATTCTTTCCAACTTTCTTCTTGTGATTGAGTTCCAGTTTCAAAGCATTGATGCAGGGAATGATCCCAATATTTTGAGACCTGATTTGTGACCCAGTATGTGATCTACTCTGGAGAGAGTTCCATGTGCACTCAAAAAAATGTGTATTCTGTTGTTTTGGGGTGGAGTGCTCTGACTGTATCTGTGAAGTACATCTGGTCCAGTGTGTCATTCATAGCCCTTGTTTCCTTTTTGATCTTCTTCTTAGATGATCTGTTCATTGCAGTAAGAGGGGTGTTAAAGTCCCCTACTATAATTCTATTATTAACAACACGTTTCTTTAATTTTGTTATTATATGGCTTATATATTTGGCTGCTCCCATGTTAGGTACATAAATATATACAATTATTAGATATTGCTGGATAGACCTTTTAATTATGATATAGTATCCTTCTGTATCTCTTATTATAGTCTTTGATTTAAAAATCTAATTTGTTTGACATAAGGATTGCCACCCCAGCTTTCTCTTTTTTTTTTTTTTTTTTCCCCAGCTTTCTCTTAAAAGAATACCATACCATTAGTATGATAAACTGTTTTCCACCCCCTCGCTTTCAATTTGGAGATGTCTTTAGGTCTAAAATGAGTCTCTCATAGACAGTATATTGATGTTTCTTGCTTGTTTTTATCCATTCTGATACCCTATATCTTTTGACTGGAGCATTTAGCCCATTTACGTTCAGGATAACTTTGAAAGGTTTCAGTTTAGTGCCACTGTATTACCTGTAAAGTCACTGTTTCTGTATATTGTCTCTGTTCCTTTCTGGTGTGTGACTTTTGGGCTCTCTCTTTGCTTAATGGATCCTCTTTAATATTTCCCACATGACTGGTTTAGTGATCACATATTCTTTTAATTTCTGTTTGTCCTGAAAGGTTTTACCTCTCCTCCTATTTTGAATAACATCCTTGCTGGATAAAATATTCTTGGCTGCATATTTTACTTACTTAGCACCCTGAATATATTATGCAGTCTTTTCTGGCATGCCAGATCTCTGTAGATAGGCTGTCTGCCAGTGTAATGTTTCTACCCTTGTAGGTTATGGGCCTCTTTTTCTGAGCTGCTTTCAGGATTTTCTTTGTCTCTGAGATTTGCAATTTTCACTGAAGTGTTGAGTTGTTGACCTCTTTTTATTGATTTGAGGGGGATTCTTTGAAAATCCTCCTAGACTTGACTGTCTGTTTCCTTCCCCAGTTTAGGGAAGGTCTCTGCTCTAATTTGTTCCAATATACCTTCTGCCTCTCTCTTTCCTCTTCTTCTAGGATCCCAATGATTCTAATATTATTTTGCTTTATAGAGTCAGTTTATTCTCACTTCATGATCCAGTAGTTGTTTATCTCTCTTTTTCTGAGCTTCCTTATTATCCATCATTTTGTCTTCTCTATCACTAATTCTCTCTTCTGCCTTATTTGTCCTAGCTCTTAGAGCCTCCATTTTTTTATTGCATCTCATTAATAGCCTTTTTTATTTTGACTTGATTAGATTTTAGTTCTTTTATTTCTCCAGAAGGGGCTTCTATAGTGTTCTCTATGCTTTTTTTTTTTTTTTTTTTTTTAAAGCCCAGCTAGTATCTTTATAATTGTTATTCTGAATTCTAGTTCCTACATCTTACTTATGTCCATACTGATTAGGTCCCTGGCAGTCAGTACCGCTTATTTTTCTCTTTTTTGAAGTGAGGTTTTCTGTCTTGTCATTCTGTCCAGAGAAGAATCGATGAATGAGAGGAGAAAAGATTAAAATGGCAACTATGACTGCAGGGAAATAGACAGTAAACAAATTAGAAGAGACTTGAAGCCAGAAAAAAAAAAAAGAAAGAAAGAATGTAATCAGGTGAATAGAACAGAGCAATACACGAGATTTTGGGTTTATTTTGGTCTGTTTATTAGAAGAAACTGCATTCCAAAATTGTAAAGACAGAAAATGTTATGTATATACAAAAGTAAAATTAAATACAATGATAGAATAGAATGTAAGTGTAAAAGTGAAAATTAAAAAGATTTTAAAAAGTTGATTAAACTTCTTGAAGAAGGAAAGAGAAGGAAAGAGAAAAAAATTAAAGTTGAAAGACTAAGGACTCATGGGGGGAAAAACATGAATTTTATATACTATTTTCTTTTAGTGCTGGAGTTTTGCAGTTCTGTGTGATCAGTAAATTCCGTCTTAGCTGAATGTTCTTGCTGATCACTTTGGGGGAGAAGCCTGTTGCGTTGATTCTCAGGCATCTTTTTCTGAGGTTGAATTGTTCCGTGTATGCCAGGGGTCCAGATTAAGTAATCTGCACCAGATTGCTCTTTGTGGCTTTTGTTCCCTGAAGGCCTTCTGTACTGCTTTAGAGGATGAGAATGAAAATGGCGGCCTCCCAGTCTTCAACCCAGGCACTGAAAGCTCGGGGCCCCACTTCTCAGTATACCCTCGGAAAATCATTGAGTCATTCTTGTCTCCCTGCTCTTTGTCCACCCTCCATGGTCACCGAGCCTATGACCATGCGTTTCTCACTCAGGCCTACAATCCCATTTTGAATTCTCCAAACCCTGAAGACTCCTGTGGCTTTCATTGGCATTACTTCTCCCGGACATGGTGGGGTTGTCTCACTGGGGCTCTGCTGCTTACTTGGCGCCTGCTCAGAGAGCAGTTGGTGGACCATGCTGTGTTTCACAGTTTATGGCATCCCCAAGATGAGAGCCCACTCTTGGGCTCATTGATTGAAACCAGCTTCCCTGTTTCAGTGACTGAGAGCTCTGCCACTCTTCAACCCCAGTCTTTCTGTTACCCTGAGAATCCTGTGATACACTGTCCTACAGAGGATTCTACCCTGCTTTGCCACCTGAGCACCTTCTTGTGTGATTTATCTTCTGATATATTGCCTCGGATTTATTTCTCTGCACCTCCTAGCTTACAGAAGTTGTCTCTATTTGTAGTTGCCGCTGTTCTTTTCTTAGATTTGTGGTTGAGTTTGCAGGTGTTCAGAATGTTTTAACAGCTATCAAGCTGAATTCCTGGGACCAGAAAAAACCCAAGTTCTCCTACTCCTCTGCCAACTTGGACCTCTTGAGAGATGTAAACTTTTAAGAATCAAAAGTAAATGCTAGAAATCAAAAACACTGTTACCTAAATGAAGCGTACCTTTCATAACCTCATCTGTAGACTAGATATGACTGAGGAATGAATCAACAAGCTTGGGTAAGGCAAATAGAAACTTCACAAACTGAAATCCAAAGAGAAAAATGAATGAAAAAACAGCAATGAATCTAAGATTTAGAGGGTATTTCAGAACGTCTCTCATGTGTAATTGGAATACCAGGAAGAGTAGAAGAATGGAGCAGAAAAAATATTTGACGTAATAATTCATTAGAATTGTCTAAAGCACTAAACCACACATCCAGAACATTCAAGCAGAAGAACATTAAGCAGGATAAATACAAAAAAAAAAAAAAGAAAAAGAAAAAGAAAGAAAGTGAAATACCTAGGCATAACAAATTCAAACTGCAAAAAACCAAAGACAGAAAATCTTGAAGAAAGGCAGAGGAAAAAAAAAATCTTATCTATAGAAGAATAAGTATATGAATCACAGTTGAGTTCTCATCAGAAATCATACCATGTAAGTGAAAAGAGAATAGAATGAAATCTTCAGTGGGGGAAAAAAATGTAATGGGCATAATTCTGTCTCTCCCACAAAAGATATTTCCATGCTCTAACTCTTGCTATTATGAATGTGACTGTTACAGATTGAATCGTGTCCATCAGAATTCATATGTTGAAATAACAAAACCCCTAGAATGTGCCAACCTCTAGTATTTCAGAATGTGAGCTTATTTGTAAATAGGGTTGTTGCAGATGTTATTAGTTAAGATGAGGAGATTAAGATGGGCCCTAATCCAGTATGACTGATGTCCTCATAAAAAGGAAAAGTCAGGTGTAGATGCATGTACACAGTGTGAACATCATGTGGAGGTGAAGATTGAGATCAGAATTACTCTTGAGTTAACCAAAGAATGTCAAAGATTGGCAGCAAAAAAAACAGCAGCAAGGGGAGAGGTGTGGGACAGATTCTTCCTTTTAGTCCTCAGAAGAAACCAATTTTACTGACACCTTGATCTGAATTCTAGCCTCCAGGAATATGAAAAGTAAGTCTGTTGTTTAAACCACATGGTTGTGGTACTTTGTGATGGCACACTTAGCAAACTAATACATTGACCTTATTTGGAAATAAGGTCATTGTAGATGGAATTGAGTTAAAGATCTTAAGATAATTTTGGATTTAAGATTAGCCTGTGAGCCTGTGAAGGAAATAGAGAAATTAGAGGCATAGAGACACAGAGAAGAAGGCTATGTGGGGATGGAGGCAGAGACTGGAATTATGTTAAAACAGCCATGGAACACCAGGAGCCACCAGAAGCTGAAAGGGTCAAGGAACAATTCTGCCACAGAGCCTTTACAGGAAGTTCAGCCCTGCCAACATCCCAGTTTTGGACATCTGGCCTCCAAAACAATGAGAAATAAACTTTTGTGGTTTGAGCCACCCAGTTTGTGGCAATTTTTTTATGACATCCCTAGGAAACTAATAACAGAATTTGTTACCAGAAGTTGGGGTCCTGCTGTAATAAATGATAAAACTGTGAACATGATTTTGGAATTACGTAATGGATAGAGGCTGAAAGAATTTTGAGGTGAGCCTAGATTCTGTTGAGAGTTCCAAAAGAAATGAAGAGGATGGAAGGCAAAGGTGCTTTCATGTTAGAGAATACATACATTGTCATGAACAGAATGTTACTAGAAATGTGAGCATTAAAGGTACCTTTGATAAGATTTTAGAAGGAAATATTAGAAACTGGAAGAAAGATGATCCTTGTTATAAGGTTCTAGAAAACTTGTCTGAAAATACTCTACTTTTGAATGGAAAATAAAACTTGTAAACATTGAACTCATAGATATTTAGCTGAGGAAATTATCAAGCAAAGTTTGGAATTTATAGTGTAGTTTCTCTTTGCTTTTTATAATAAAATATTAGAGGAAATAGATAAATTGGGGAAGTACTTGTTAACTAAAAAGGAAACAGAACTTGATAATTTGGAAAATTTTCATCCTGTTGCCAAAGCCAAACAAAAATCATATAGCATCCTCTGGAGAGAATCCCAGGGTTTGTCTAGACAAGTTTTTGCCAGAGAGGTTAGGCATGTGATGCAGAGATCCAATCAACCATCTTAGTAGAAGTCAAAAAATAATGGGGTTATCCATTATTATTATTATTTCTTGGGGGGAACCCTCTTGTCTAATGACAGGGATCCTCTTGATATATAGGAGAGACCCACAAGGCTTTTGAGAATTTTATATTGACAGAAATAGACTAAAAGGAGCAGAGACTGGATGAAATGAAAGTTGTTAGATACCCAAAAGGTTACAGGCAGGAAATGGACTGAGAGAGCTAACTACTCAGCTGCAAACACATACTGACATTCACATAAATAGAAGGTGTATCATAGAACTGAATATGAAAGGGAAACAATAAACCTAGAAGAAAACATAGGAGAATACCTTCATATTTTAGGGATAGTCATATATCTTTTTTTTAAGATTTTATTTATTTTAGAGCATGGTGGAGGGGCACAGGGAGAGGGATAATCTCAAGCAGACTCCCCACTGAGTACTGAGCCTGTTGCAGGCAGGGCTCAATCCCATGACTCTGAGATCATGACCTCCGCCAAGATCTAGAGTTAATTGCTTAACCAACTGAGCCACCCACGTGCCCTGCGATAGTCATTCTTTAAAACAAAACAAAACACTTAAATAATTGTTAACTTGGGCTTAGTTAAAATTATTAACTTATTTACATTAAAAGCAGCATTAATAAAGTCAAAATATGCACTGGAGAAAGATAGTTGCAGTGGATACATCCAAGAAAGATTTTGTTTCTTGGATATATACATATACACTTTAAATGGCTAAAAAACAAGAAAAAGACAAATCGCCCAATTAAAAATAGTTGCATACTTTAAAATAATTCAAATAATAAATTCTATGTATATATTACCACAAGAACTTCTTCTAAATAAAAAATAATAGGCATAAAATTTTAACAAATCTTTCATAAAAGAAGATAGTATGGCCAATAACCCTATGAAAATGTGCTTAAAATCATTACTCGTCAAGGAAATGCAATTAAAATTACAATAAGATATCACGATATGCATCTACTCTTCTAATTTAGAAATTCCACTTTTAGGAACTTTCCTAAACTTTCCAGAGAAATGAATACATATGTACACAAAAAGACTTGTACAAGAGTGATAAAACAGGTTCTTTATTCACTGTAGCCCCAAATAGAAAGCAATCTAACTGTCCATCACCTGGGGCACCTGGGTGGCTCAGTCAGTGAGAGCATCTGCCTGGCTTGGGTCGTGATCCCAGGGTCCTAGGATCAAGTCTGCTTCACCCTCTCTCTTTGCCCCTCCCCATTTATGCGCTCTCTCTCTCACTCAAAATCTCAAAAAATGTCCATCAGCAGGAAAATTATGGTATATATACATATAGCAGTAAAAAGGATGGACTGATACAAAAATATAGATATATTTCCTAGACATTATGTTGAGTGAAAGGAAAGAGTACATAGTCTATGATAAATACAGACAAAACTTACTGGTATTTATACAAATAAGGATTTGTGGTAACTTTAGTTGGGGGGTGCTGTTGATCAGTAAAGGATGTAACCAAGGTTTCTAGGTTGTTGGAACTGCTTCCTATCTCAATCAAGGTGGTGATAGTGGTGGTTGCCAGGTATATACATATGTAAAAGTTCATCATGTTATATATTTTCTTCACCATAGAAGTAGGCATGTGGCTGGTGCTACACATTCAGAGTTACCTCATTCTTTTTCCTTTCATCATCTACTGTAGTATAATAAATCATCGCGGGGTGCCTGGGTGGCTCAGTGGGTTAAAGCCTCTGCCTTCGGCTCAGGTCATGATCCCAGAGTCCTGGGATCGAGCCCCACATCGGGCTGTCTGCTCAGCGGGGAGCCTGCTTCCCCCTCTCTCTCTGCCTGTCTCTCTGCCTACTTGTGATCTGTCTGTCAAATAAATAAATAAGATCTTTAAAAAAGTAAAAATTAAAAAAAACATTGCAAATTTGAGTTGTTTAAAACAATTATCTTTCATGTCAATTGCCTGAGTTGTTGTTCTTTCAGTTTTACCTAAGATCTCATATAGTTGCAATAAGATGGTATCTGGGGTTGGAGTCATTTGGAGGCTTGAATGGGCTAGTGACCTTGACTTCTTTTTCTCTTTATGTAGTCTCAGGCCTTTTCATGTGGTCTTTTCACATGGTTTCTTTAGCAGGGTGGTTTTATATTGTGACCCAGGCATTCAAAAATGTAAATATGAAAGCTGCCAGTTCTTCTTAAGACTTAGGCCTTAAACTAATATGAAATTTTCTGTTCAGTTTATTGGGTAAAGCAAATCAGTATGGGATTTAATATGGAAACAACTATTCAAGGGCAAGAATATTGGGAGGGAGCTGTGGTTCATTGGAAGCCATCACTGGAGGTTTACTACCACAATCCATTCTCTGGTTCCCATTTATTGACCTCTCATACGTAAAAAATACTTACTCGCTTCCCTGAAGTCCCTTGTGTCTCATCCCATTACTTCATTAAGCTCAGGCTTAACGTCTTGAATTTATCATATTAAATCATGCACAGGTATCTGAAAAAAATACTTTTTAAAAAAAATTTATTTAAAAATATTAAAAAAGTAAATTCTACCCTAATGTTGGGTTTGAACTCATGATCCCAAGATCAAGAGTCACATTCCTTACTGACTGAGCCTGCCAGGCACCGCTGAAATGAGACTTTTTAGGTATAGGTCCCTCACATTTGCTTCTTTAGGTATAGATCCTCAAATATAGTTCCTCTGGATTGAAACGCTGATTTGTAAACTAATGTAATTAAATTACTTCCTTTACACGTACCCAACATAACAGTGAGATAGGGATAATCAGAATAGACACTGCTCAGATGGGAAAATGGGAGGAATATAGCAGTTCTGAAATACAGAGGCCCATGTTACAGATTTGTTGATGTGGGTCTGTTTCTCTGGAAGTGGTTTTTGTAGCTGTTATGTCTGCTTTCTGAGCTCTTGGTTACATTCTGTCATCTTTTCCATTTAAAAGATTCCCCTTTTTGCATGTTTTAGTTTTCTCAGCATACTTCCTGACTGAAAAAGGCTGAAGGCCCAGTCCTTTTAATTTTGAACTTTTTCTTAGTCCAAGTTCAAGTTGTTAAAACTTTGTAGATTTCTTATGTATCACATGAAAATAAACTCCACTGAACAGAAATCCTATCTGCAAATATCTTCAAGACAGATCCTTCTGAATTTTGGACTTTGTGTGGAGGGTGCAGTGAGACAGTATGCTTAAGATACTTAGAAGCACTTTCATCTAGCAGAGAAGATCATTGAAAGTCTCCTTTAAGATTCTTAGAAACCACAGAGCACCTGGCTGGCTCAGTTGGTAGAGATTGTGACTCTTGATCTCGGAGTTCTAAGTTTGAGCCCCATGTTGGGTATAGAGATTACTTAAAAATAAAACCTTAAAAATCCTTTGATAGAATTCTGGACTGAAGCCAGGATTTATCAACCTGCCTCAAACCTTTCTAAGGTTTTAACAAAGGGTCTTGCAGTCCTACCTGAGAGATCTTGATTCTGAAGCCAGTTTTGCTGGCCAATTCCCTCGTTTTGGTCTGTGCGTTGATATCATTTCTTACTGTGTGAACCTTTTACTCTCTGGAGTGGCCAGAAATGGGAAACAGTCTTGATTTTTGAACCAGCTGGTCTTGGTTCTGTTTTTCCCCTAAGTTCTTTTTGAAAACTTAATAGCTCCATTTTGATCACATTCTATTCCATCTGTAATTTATCATAGATAATTAAATGAAGCTAGTTGGTACTTTGAGCATACTCTGCCTAAAAACTTCCTTAGCCAGTTCTATGAATTCATTATGAAACCTTTTTATCCTCCATATTTCCACAGGCAACTCTTAAAGTACTTGTTCTGCCAGAGAATAAAGATGAGAGAAAGAAAGATACAAGGATTAGAATGATTATTTAAAATTCTTGTTTGTAGAGGCTATGATTCCTTTGCTGGGCAAAATTAATAAACATAAATGAGTATGCATTTTTCTTGATTTTGCCCTTTTCACAATATCTATGAGAATGTCAAATTATCATAGCTAAAATTTATTTAAAAAATTATGTGCGAAGCATTGTTTTAACTTATAAATGCTTTATTTGAAAAATAGCTTTATTTCTTATTTAATATACCCCGTCTTATATGCAGAAACTGATGTGTCACGAGGAATGAAAAGATAAACATATTTAGCACTATTTGAATAAATGGAAGTACAACATTGTAGTTTTCTTTTAAATGTTAATGCTGAATCTTAACACTACTTCTTCCATGAGTTTCAGCAAAGCTCCTCTTTCCTATGAAATCCTGGTGCACAGCAACAATTGTTAAAATCCATGTAATTTCTAAAGCTATTTAATTTTTTTGACTTTTTTTTTAAAGATTTTATTTATTTATTTGACAGACAGAGATCACAAGTAGGCAGAGAGGCCCGCAGAGAGTGAGAGGAGGAAGCAGGCTCCCCACTGAGCAAAGAGCCGTATGCGGGGCTTGATCCCAGGACCCTGGGAGCATGACCTGAGCCGAAAGCAGAGGCTTTAACCCACTGAGCCACCCAGGCACCCCTTTTTTTTGACTTTCTTATTCTTTTAGCTGGATCACATATTTTGCTGTCTAATCTTCTTTGTTACTATAACACTTTAGTTTATTCTTGGAGAATGTATGCCTTTTTATGCTTGATATAAGATTTCTTGATCTGCCAAAAGTGTAGAAATATCTTCAGATTCAGGAAAATGAATTGGCATGCATTAATAAGATATGAATATGTTTTCCAGAATGATACCCTAGTATAAGTCTTAAATGTAAATGTGGCCACAAGTTTACTTTCAATTACAATTTCATT
Organism: Mustela lutreola; assembly: GCF_030435805.1. Classification (NCBI taxonomy): domain Eukaryota; kingdom Metazoa; phylum Chordata; class Mammalia; order Carnivora; family Mustelidae; genus Mustela; species Mustela lutreola. The sequence continues at coordinate 190,449,146 of NC_081292.1, forward strand.
TTCAATTAAGAATTTTAAAAATGACGGGGCGCCTGGGCGGCTCAGTGGGTTAAGCCGCTGCCTTCGGCTCGGGTCATTGATCTCGGGGTCCTGGGATCGAGTCCCGTATCGCCTGCTTCTCTCTCTCTCTCTCTGCCTGCCTCTCCATTTACTTGTGATTTCTCTCTGTCAAATAAATAAATAAAATCTTTTTAAAAAAAAAAAAAAAGAATTTAAAAAATGTCTATTTGTCCATAAATGTTTCTTCAACTCTTATTATTATTGTTATTATTATTAACATATTATGTCTTTTTTTACCCCAGGGGTACAGGTCTGTGAATCATCAAGCTTACACATTTCACAGTACTTATCATAGCACATACCCTCCCCAGTGTCCCTAACTCAGCCACCTATCCCTACCGCCCCACCCCCCAGCAATCCTCAGTTTGTTTTGTGAGATTAAGAGGATCTTATGGTTTGTCTCCCTCCTGATCCAATCTTGTTTCATTTTTTCTTTCTCTATCCCCCACAACCTCCCATCCTGCCCCTCAAATTCCTCATATCAGAGAGATCATATGATAATTATCTTTCTCTGATTGACTTATTTCGCTCAGCATAATGCCCTCTCCACCCATGTTGTTGCAAATGACAAGATTTCATTTCCTTTGGTGTCTGCATAGTATTCAATTGTATATATATACACCACATCTTCTTTATCCAATTCACGTGTTGATGGATATCTAGGTTCTTTCCATAGTTTGGCTCTTGTGGACATTGCTGCTATAAACATTTGGGTTCATGTGCCCCTTTGGAACACTACATTCCTATCTTTAGGGACCCAGTAGTGCGATTGCTGGGTCATTGGGTAGCTCTATTTTCAACTTTCTGAGGAACCTCCGTACTGTTTTCCAAAGTGGCTTCACCAGCCTGCATTCCCACCAACAGTGTGGGAGGGTTCTCCTTTTCTGCACCCTCGCCAACATCTGTCATTTCCTGACTTGTTAATTTTAGCCATACTGACTGGTGTGAGGTGGTATCTCATTGTGGTTTTGATTTTTATATCCCTGATGCCAAGTGATGTGGAGCACTTTTTCATGTGTCTGTTGGCCATCTGGATGTCTTCTTTACAGAAATGCCTGGTCATGTCTTCTGCCCATTTCTTGATTAGATTATTTGGTCTTTGGGTGTTGGGTTTGGTAAGTTCTTTACAGATTTTGGATACTAGCCGTTTATCTGATATGTCATTTGCGAATATCTTCTCCCATTCTGTCATTTGTCTTTTGGTTTTGTTGACTGTTTCCTTTGCTGTGCAAAAGCTTTTGCTCTTGATCAAGTCCCAATAGTTCATTTTTGCCCTTGTTCCCCTTGCCTTTGGCAGTGTTTCTAGGAAGAAGTTGCTACAGCTGAGGTTGAAGAGGTGCTGCCTTGTTCTCAAGGATTTTGAGGGATTCTTGTCTCACACTGAGGTCTTTCATCCATTTTGACTCTATTTTTGTGTGTGATGTAAGGAAATCGGTTTCATTCTTCTGCATGTGGCTGTCCAATTTTCCCAACACCATTTGTTGAAGAAACTGTCTTTTTTCCAGTGGACAGTCTATCCTGTTTTGTTGAAGATTAGTTGACCATAGAGTTGAGGGTCCATTTATGGGCTCTCTATTCTGTTTCACTGATCTAGGTGTTTGTTTTTCTGCCAGTACCATACTGTCTTGATGATGACAGCTGTGTAATAGAGCTTGAAGTCTGGAATTGTGATACCACCAACTTTGGCTTTCTTCTTCAACATTCCTCTGGCTATTTGTGGTCTTCTCTGGTTCCATATAAATTTTAGGATTATTTGTTCCATTTCTTTGAAAAAAATGGATGGTATTTTGACTGGGATTATATTAAATGTGTAGATGGCTTTAGGTAGCATAGACATTTTCACAATATTTGTTCTTTCAATCCATGAGCATGGAACGTTTTTCCATTTCTTGGTATCTTCCTTAATTTCTTTCATGGGGGCTTTATAGTTTTCTGAGTACAGATTCTTTGCCTCTTTGGTTAGATTTATTCCTAGGTATCTTACAGTTTTGGGTGCAATTATAAATGGGATTGACTCCTTAATTTCTCTTTCTTCTGTCTTGCTGTTGGTATATAGAAATGCAACTGATTTCTGAGCATTGATTTTATATTCTGACACTTTACTGAATTGTTTTATGAGTTCTGGCAGTTTTGGAGTAGAGTCTTGGGTTTTCCACATAGAGTATCATATCATCTGCAAAGATAGAGAGTTGGGCTTCTTCTTTGCCGATTCGGATGCCTTTTATTTCTTTTTGTTGTCTAATTGCCAAGGCTAGGACTTCTAGTACTATGTTGAATACCAGTGGTGATAGTGGACATCCCTGCTGTGTTCCTGACCTTCAGGAAAAGCTTTCAGATTTTCCCCATTGAGAATGGTACTCGCTGTGGGTTTTTCATAAATGGCTTTGATGATACTGAAGTATGTACCCTCTGTCCCTAAACTTGGAAGAGTTTTGATCAAGAAAGGACGCTGTACTTTGTCAAATGCTTTTTCAGCATCTATTGAGAGGGTCATATGATTGTTATTCTTTCTTTTATTAATGTATTGTTTCACATTGATTTGAGGATGTTGAACCAACCTTGTAGCCCAGGAATAAATCCCACTTGGTCATGGTGAATAATCCTTTTAATGTACTGTTGTATCCTGTTGGCTAGTATTTTGGTGAGAATTTTTGCATATATGTTCATCAAGGATGTTGGTTTATAATTCTTCCTTTTGATGGGGTCTTTATCTGGTTTTGGGATCAAGGTAATGTTGGACTCATAGAATGAGTTTGGAAGTTTTCCTTCTGTTTCTATTTTTTGGAAATAGTTTCAGGAGAATAGGTATTAATTCTTATTTAAATGTTTGGTAGAACTCCCCTGGGAAGCCATCTGGCCTGGGCTCTTGTTTGTTGGGAGATTTTTGATGACTGCTTCAATCTCCCTACTGGTTATGGATCTGTTCAGGTTTTCTGTTTCTTCTTGGTTCAGTTTTGATAGTTTATATGTCTCTAGGAATACATCCATTTCTTCCAGATTATCAAATTTGCTGGTGTATACTTGCTCATAATATGTTTTTATAATTGTTTGTATTTCTTTGGTGTTGTTTTTGATCTCTCCTCTTTCATTCATGATTTTATTAAATTGGGTCCTTTCTCTTTTCTTTTTGATAAGCCTGGTGAGGTGTTTATCAATCTTATTAACTCTTTCAAAGAACCAGCTCCTAGTTTCATTGATTTGTTCTACCGTTCTTTTGGTTTCTATTTCATTGATTTCTGCTCTGATCTTTTCTTCTCCTGCTGGCTTTAGGCTTTCTTTGCTGTTCTTTCTCCAGCTCCTTTAGGTGGAGGGTTAGGTTGTGTACTTGAGACTTTTCTTGTTTCTTGAGAAAGGCTTGTATTGGGTGCCTGGGTGGCTCCGTGGGTTAAGCCGCTGCCTTCGGCTCAGGTCATGATCTCAGGGTCCTGGGATCAAGTCCTGCATCCGGCTCTCTGCTCAACAGGGAGTCTGCTTCCTCCTCTCTCTCTCTCTCTCTGTCTGCCTCCCTGCCTACTTGTGATCTCTCTCTGTCAAATAAATAATAAAATCTTAAAAAAAAAAAAAAAGAAAGGCTTGTATTGCTATATACTTTTCTCTCAGGGCCACCTTTGCTGTGTCCCAAAGATTTTGAACAGTTGTGTCATTTTCATTTGTGTCCATGAATTTTTTACATTCTTCTTTAATTTCCCTGTTGACTCATTCATTCTTTAGTATGATGCTCCTTAGCCACCATGTATTTAACTTCTTTCCAACTTTTGATTGAGTTCTAGTTTCAAAGCATTATGATCTGAAAATATGCAAGGAATGAGCCCAATCTTTTGGTAGCAGTGGAGACCTGATTTGTGACCCAGCATGTGATCTTCTGAATGGTGTTCCATATGTACTAGAGAAGATTGTGTATTCGCTGGCTTTGGGATGGAATGTTCTGAATATATCTGCCATGTCCATCAGGTCCAGTGTGTCATTTAAAGCCTTATTCTTTCTTTTTTTTTTTTAAGATTATATTTATTTATTGGACAGACAGAGATCACAAGTAGGCAGAGAAGCAGGCAGAGAGAGAGGAGGAAGTGGGCTCCCCGCTGAGCAGAGAACCCAATGCAGGGCTTGATCCTAGAACCCTGGGATCATGACCTGAGCTGAAGGCAGAGGCTTTAACCATTGAGCCACCCAGGCACCCCCTCTTTTTTCTTTTTTTAAGATTTTATTTACTTGACAGACAGAGATCACAAGTAGGCAGAGAGGCAGGCAGAAAGGGAGGAAGAAACTGGCTCCCTGCTGCACAGAGAGCTTGATGTAGGGCTCGATCCCAGGACCTTGGGATCATGACCTGAGCCGAAGGCCGAGGCTTTAACCTACTGAGCCACCCAGTCGCCCCACCTTACTGATCTTTTGCGCCCCACCTTACTGATTTTTTGCGTGATAGGGTGTTAAAGTCCGCTACTATTATTGTATTATTGTCAATGTGTTTCTTTGATGCTGTTATTAATTGGTTTATATAGTTGGCTGCTCCCATGTTAGGGGCATAGATATTTCAATTGTTAGATCTTGTTGGCAGACATGATATGGCAGACAGGTTGGCAGACAGGTATGATATATGGTCCTTCCTCAATTCTTATTATAGTCTTCAGCTTAAAGTCTAATTTACCTGATATAAGGATTGCCACCTCAGCATTCTTTTGGTGTCCACTAGCATGGTAAATTGTTTTCCACCTCATCATTTTAAATCTGGAGGTGTCTTTGGTTCTAAAATGAGTTTCTTGTAGACAGCATATGGATGGGTGTTGTTTTTTTATCCATTCTGATACCCTGTGTCTTTTGATTGAGGCATTTAGCCCATATACAGTTAAGGTAACTATTGAAAGATTTGAATTTATTGCCATTGCATTGCCTGTAAGGTGACTGTTACTGTATATTTTGTCTGTTCCTTTCTGGTCTATTACTTTAAGCTCTCTCTTTGCTTAGAAGACCCCTTTCCATATTTCCTGTGAGGTTGGTTTGGTGTTTGCAAATTCTTTTAATTTTTGTTTGTCCTGGAAGCTATTTACTTCTCCTTCTATTTTCAATGAGCTGGATATAGTAGTCTCGGCTGCACATTTTTCTTCTGCATATATCATGCCAGTCCTTTCTGGCCTTCCAGGTCTCTGTGGATAAGTCTGCTGTCAGTCTAATATTTCTACCATTGTATGTTACAGACCTTTTGTCCCGAGCTGCTTTCAGAATTTTCTCTTTGTCATTAAGACCTGTATGTTTTACTGTTAGGTGATACAGTGTTGACCAATTTTTATTGATTTTGAGGGGGGTTCATCGCTAAGGAAATGTTGAAAAACAAAAATAAAATGGGGGGCATCACATTACCTGATTTCAAGCTTTACTACAAAGCTGTGATCACCAAGACAGCATGATACTGGCATAAAAACAGACACATAGACCAGTGGAACAGAGTTGAGAGCCCAGCTATGGACCCTCAACTCTATGGTCAAATAATCTTCAACAAAACAGGAAAAAATATACAGTGGAAAACAGACAGTCTCTTCAATAAATGGTGCTGGGAAAACTGGGCAGCTATATGTAGAAGCTATATATAGAAGCTGTATATAGAAGAATGAAACTTGATTATTCTCTTACACCGTACACAAAGATAAACTCAAAATGGATAAAAGACCTCAATGTGAGACAGGAATCCATCAGAATCCTAGAGGAGAACATAGGCAGTAATCTCTTCGATATCAGCCACAGCAACTTCTTTCAAGATATGTCTCCAAAGGCAAAGGAAACAAAAGCGAAGATGAACTTTTGGGACTTCATCAAAATCAAAAGCTTCTGCACAGCCAACGAAATAGTCAAGAAAACAAAGAAGCAACCCACGGAATGGGAGAAGATATTTGCAAATGACAGTACAGACAAAAGGTTGATATCCAGGATCTATAAAGAACTCCTCAAACTCAACACACATAAAACAGGCAATCATATAAAAAAATGGGCAGAAGATATGGACAGACACTTCTCCAATAAAGACATACAAATGGCTATCAGACAAATGAAAAAATGTTCATCATCACTAGCCATCAGGGAGATTCAAATTAAAACTACATTGAGATATCACCTTACACCAGTTAGAATGGCCAAAATTAGCAAGACAGGAAACAACATGTGTTGGAGAGGACGTGGAGAAAGGGCAACCCTCTTCCACTGTTGGTGGGAATGCAAGCTGGTGCAGCCTCTTTGGAGAACAGTGTGGAGATTCCTCAAGAAATTAAAAATAGAACTTCCCTATGACCCTGCCATTGCACTCCTGGGTATTTACCCCAAAGATACAGATGTGAAAAGAAGGGCCATCTGTACCCCAATGTTTATAGCAGCAATGGCCACGGTCGCCAAACTGTGGAAAGAACCAAGATGCCCTTCATTGGACAAATGGATAAGGAAGATATGGTCCATATACACTATGGAGTATTATGCCTCCATCAGAAAGCATGAATACCCAACTTTTGTAGCAACATGGATGGGACTGGAAGAGATTATGCTGAATGAAATAAGTCAAGCTGCAGAGAATTATATGGTTTCACCTATTTGTGGAACATAACAAATAGCATGGAGGACATGGGGAGTTAGAGAGGAGAAGGGAGTTGGGGGAAATTGGAAGGGGAGGTGAACCATGAGAGACTATGGACTCTGAAAAACAATCTTGAGGGTTGTGAAGGGCAGGGAGTGGGAGGTCGGGGTACCAGGTGGTGGATATTATAGAGGGCACGGATTGCATGGAGCACTGGGTGTGGTGCAAAAATAATGAATACTATTATGCTGAAAATAAAAAATAAATTAAAAAAATAAAAAAGAATAGATGAATGAGAGAACAAAATACTAAAAGGGTACAAAGACCCCACCCCTCCAAAAATATAGTTAGCAAATCAGAAGAGACCTGAAGGGGGGGATTATAAGTAAGTATATATATGTGAGTATATATATATATATATATATATGTATATATATGTATACGTATACTTCATGTATACATATATATGTATATATACATATACCCACACGCACACATATATATATATCTCTCTATATAGATAGATCTATATCTAAAACATACATACATATATACATATATATTTTAGATTGGTGGATAGAATAGAGCCTCCCACTTGATTTTGGATTTATTCTGGTCTCTTAGAGGAAACTACCACTCACAATTTTAAAGAGAGAAAAACATATATATACAAAAATAAGGGTAGATGCAGTGAAGGGATGGAATATGACTGTAATGATGAAAATTTAAAAAGATTCCAGAAAAGGAATTGTTAAGATATGTTGGTTGGAAAAAAATAAAAAGAAGAAAGAATGTGATCAGGCTTGAGACTAGAAGAAAGCCATGTGCTAGATTTAGGGTATATTTCGATCTATTTGAAGAAATTGTATCCCAGAATTTAAAAAAAAACCTTATGTATACAAAAATGAGGTTAAATACAATGAAGCAATAAAATATGACTATAACAATGGAAATTTAAAAGATTTTTTTTAAAGGTACTGATAAGGTACAATAGTTAAGAAATCTTAAAAGAAGAAAGAGGAAAAATTTAAAAAACTAGAATAAGAAAAAGAATTTAAAAAGTTTAACTTTGAAAGACTGAAGGATCATGGGAAAAAAGCCATGAATTCTATGTGTTGCTTTCCACTAACTCTGGCCTTCCGCAGTTCTCATTGTTCGATAAACTTGGTGTTGGCTGCATGTTCTTGCTGGTCTTCTGGGAGAGGGGCCTATTGCAGTGATTCTCAAATGTCTTTTGCCAAGGCAGAATTGCACGCCCTTGCCAGGAGCTAGGCTAAGTAATCTGCTTGGGTTTGATCTTGGTAGCTTTTGTTCTCTGAATGCTCTCCATATAGCTTTGGAGGACAGGAATGAAAATGGCAGCCTCCGGCCCAGCGGGAGCCAAGAGCTCGGGGCTCCACTCCTCAGTGCACCCTCAGAGAAAAGTAATCAATCCCTCTTGTCTCCCTGGTCTCCATCCACACACTCTGCTCACCTGGCCTGTGACCGAGCGTTTCTGTTTCTGGCACATGGCCCCATTTGGAGTCTCCAAACGCAGCAGATTCCTGCCATTCACTTCTGCACCACTCCTCCCAGAGGAGGATGGAGGGGGTCTCTTTGGATCTGTCAATTGAGGGGTCCCTGCTCGAAGAGTAGTGGGCTGACTGTGCCTCAGATCACAGTTTAAGGTAACCCCGAACTGAGAGCGCACTCCTCGGCTTTGTCTCTGTAGCTGGCTTCTCTGCTCCGATACCTGGCAGCTCTGCCACACTCTGACACCCCCAGTCTTTCTATGACCCTGCAGGTCCTGAGACCACACTGTCCCTGTGAGGGCTTCTCCCCTGCTTAGCCTCTGGAGCGAAGTCCCTCAGTGGAGCATACTTCTAAAGGTTCTGATTATGTCCTCTGCTGCTCCACTGCTTCCCAGAAGCTGGCCCCTCCCCCCGTAGTCTATCTTTCTGTCACTTTGAATTCACTTCTCCTCAACATCCTACCTTTCAGAAAGTGGTCGATTTTCTTTTCCCAGAATTGCTCCTCTTCTTCTCTTCTATCTTCTGTTGAGTTTGTAGTTGTTCAGAATGGTTTGGTAACTATCTAGCTGAACTACTGGGACCAAATGCTATTTCAGTCTCCTACTCCTCCACCATCTTGCTTTCTCTCCCATCTTCAGGTCCTTCATGTTAATAGTATGCAACCTCGGCCCCTACCCTGTCAATGTCTCAGCCTTACATTAACAGGAGCCACCCTGATTAACTCCCGGCAGAGGAGTTCTTTATCCCAATAGGATAGAAGGACAGAGACTTCTGGCACCCAAGGTTAGAATTCTAGATACAGTTTTTTATAGAAACAGTTGTGGGAAATTTGACATAAAGAGTTTATATACAATGACAATCATAAATATAATTCTATTCTAATCTACTTTTAAAAGATTTATTTATTTGAGAGATTTATTTATTTGAGGGGGGGGAGGTGCTTTATGAGAGAATCTCAAGCATACTACCCCTGCCCTGTGACCTCAGAGCCTGTTGTAGGAATCTTATGGCCCTGAGATGGTGACCTGAGCTAAAATCAAGAGTTGGATGCTTAACCAACTGAGCCATCCAGGCTCAATAATTCTATTTTAATTAGAGTAGTGATTTTATTTTATTAATAGGTTTTAGCTAATAAAATTAAGTCAGCAAGTATAAACTGAGAAATTTATTTAGTTTGTTAGATTAGAGGCTGCTTTATATGAAAATGACAAAAGTGTGAATGTTTTGCCTGGGAATAGGGAAAGCCCAACGTTTGATTTGGTTATGCTCCTAACCACCTTCCTCTATATTGGAGGCTCACAGTGATTGTGATTATTTCTTCCCCATTAATATTTTCAGCTTCTGGGTACAAATTATAAATCTCTGCATTGTAAATACCAATATGTCATATGGGCAAAATTTTTAAATACATGAAACTTTATTTATAGAACCCCTACTTGTCTTTTATCACCCATCTTCCCCTATGGTATCTACCACTCCCTTGGTGTCTAGTGCTTTTATGTAAGTGTACTGCTTACCCATAGTATTCTTTGTTTCCTAACTTACTTTTTTTTTCTCCTTGCCTTTTTGCAAATATAACTAACCTGTGTTGTTTCTAGGTGACCCTGCTATCTCTGGTAGAGATTAGGTAATCTCGAAAGAATACTGTTTGCATTTTGAGAAGTGCTACAAACGTAATGAATTAAATATAAATTAGTCACATTTGGAGTATGATATTTTTTTCATTTTTCATAAATTTTAGCATGTAAACCAAGAGCCATTTCATATAAATTTATGGTAACATTTGTATTGGGCCTAACATGCTTATAAATTGAGGTAGAATTTATAATTAATAATAAATATAATAATCCTTATGAAGAAGGAAGAAGTATTCCTATATTTTATCTATCTATCTATCTATCTATCTATCTATCTATCCCTTTACCTATTTTGTTCATTCTCCCTACTCCCTGCCCATCTGGCAGGCATTAATTTGTTCTCTGTATCTATGAGTCATTTTTGTTTTTTGCTTGTTCTTTTTTGTTTTTTAAATTCTACATATAAGTGAAATCATATGGTATGGGTCTCTGACTGACTTATTTCTCTTAGCATGATACCTTCTAGATCCATCCATGTTGTTGCAAATGGCAAGATTTCATTATATTTTTCTGGCTGAGTAATATTCCATATTCATATACATACCTTATCTTTACCATTCACCTATGAGTAGACACTTAGGTAGCTTCCACATTTTGGGTATTGTACATATTGCTTCAGTAAACATAGGGATGCATGTCTTTTTGAATTAGCGTCTTTGTTTTCTTCAGGTGAATGCTAGGGAAGGGGAACTACTTGGTTGTATTTTATTTTTATTTTTAATTTTTTGAGAAACCTCTTTATTGTTGCAGCAATTTACATTCCCACCAACAGTGCATGAGGGTTCCCTTCTCTCTACATTCTGACCAGCACTCGTTATGTATTTTTTTTAATAGTAGCTATTCTAATTGATAGGAGGTGATAATTCATTTTGGTTTTGATTTGCATTTCCTTGATGACTATTGATCTTGAATATCTTTTCATGTATCTGTTAGCCGTTTGTGTGTTTGTCTTTGGGAAAATATCTATTCAGGTCCTATGTTCAATCTTTTCTTTTTTTTTTTTTTTTTTAAAGATTTTTTATGTATTTATTTGACAGAGAAATCACAAGTAGGTGGAGAGGCAGGCAGAGAGGGAGGGAAGCAGGCTTCCTGCTGAGCAGAGAGCCCCATGCGGCCCCCGAGATCGTGACCTGAGCCAAAGGCAGCGGCTTAACCCACTGAGCCAACCAGGCGCCCCTCCTATGTTCATTCTTTCTAAAGTTTTTAATTCCACTGTAGTTAACATCCACTGTTACATTAGTTTCAAGTGTATAATACAGTGATTCAGCAGCCCCATATATTACTCAGTGCGCATCATAAATGTATTCTTAATCCCCTTCACCTCCCCTCTGGTGACCATCTGTTTGTTCTCTAAAGTTAAGAGTCTGTTTTATACTTTGTCTCTTAATTTTTTGTTTGCTTTTCTTAAATTCCACATGAGCTAAATCATATGGTATTTGTCTGTGCCATATGGTATTTCTGTGCCTTATTTTGCTTAGCATTATACTATCTAGGTCTGTCCATGTTGTCCCTCTATTCATTTTTAAAATCATATTTTTTGTTATTTTGGTGTTCAGTTGTATGGGTTTTTTATATATTTTGGATATTAACCCTTAAGAACTATTCCTATTATAAATTCTATTCTCCTTTATGTATTCTTTCAAGCCACTGAAGAAAGGCAAATATTCCCCTTTTCTCTCCTGCCTACTGCAGTTGATTGGTAGAGGCTGTTGGCTGTCCATAGTGCTATTTGAGAGAGTCTGATGTCTGGGCTTGGGAATGGAATACTATGGTGAATTTTGAATTTTTGCCACATATGAGGGAAAGAATGGTAGCAGAGATGCTATATATTATTTGCCATTTCTGTATTAAAATGTGATTATATCACCATTAATATATTCCAATGGCTAATTATTTTCTAGATCACTTAGAAGGTAATACATACTCAAAAAAATGGTAATATATAAATATATGCAGTGTTTTTTGTTTATAGATCACTTGCATATGGAATTCAGGAATTGCTTAGCAAATGGAAATAATATAACTTTAGTTTCTTAAAAATATTAGAGAACCTGAGCCAGTGCTAGTTTGCACACTACTTAATAAATCTAAAAACATCTGTTAAAATGTTAAATCTTAGAATAGCTTTGTTCACTTTCATAAATTTTTTGGCAAAAGAACCTCAAATTTTAAGTTTGCTAATTTTTTTAAAAACAGTTCTTCCTAAGGAATATAACATTTTCATTATTTCATTTAAAGTTTGGGGTTTTTTTTTGTTTGTCTTTTGTGGTTTTTTGGCCCACAACAAACATTCTTACTATTCCTAGGCTGCTTTATTACTTTGTTCTTGCCTTTCCTCTAGAAGGGCTATGTAAATGAATAATATGGATGTATAACCAGTCCTCCTGTAGATTTCTTTGAAATTAAAAGTACAGTGTCCTTTTCATGACCATGATTGAGTCTTTACAAAGATTAAAGTATTTAAATTATCTTATTTATTAGATAATTTACATACAGTTTCAGTAATATAGAGTTCTTACTTTTTAACAGAGTATCTTCAGAAGAAAAAGATATGCAATTTTCTACTGTTTTTAAGAAAGACTTTAATTTGAGTTTTAGATATTCTGCTATGATTCTACTACTAATGCTGCTGTGCTTTAGCAGTTATATCAGTACTGTTGCTGATAGACCTTAGGGCTGGTAATTTTCCAGTTTTATTAGTCAAGATGGTTCTTACTGAGTTCTGTGTATACCTTCTAGCTTCTTGCTTATGCAATGTCAAGCATACCTTTCTTCCTTAAAAATAGAATTCTGAATTATACACAGTGTGGCAGTGTGTCCTGCTAAAAGTACACATCTTTATAAAAATGATAGAGAAAAACAGGGTAACTTTATGTCCTTAAATTTGAAAAATAATCTAAAAATATAAAATATAATATAAAATAATAAAAATATTAGAATATAAAATGTCCTTAAAAATATGTAGCATATCAAAGGTGAATACAGAAATAGAAAGTCTGAGTAGTTTATAACCATTAAAGAAGTTGAGTCCGTAATTAAAATTGTTCTCACAAGAAAACTTGAGATTAAGGTGATTTCACTAAACATCAAATGCTACTGAATAATTAAGGAAAATATAGTTCCAAACCTATACAAACTCAGAGAAAAGAAATAGAGTCTAGTATACTCATTATATAAATAACTAATAAGGATAGTAAGAAAAGGAAAATTTTAGGCTGATCTCTGTTCTGAACAGAGATGCAGAAACCCTAAACCAAATCCTAACAACTCACTTAGATAAAAGTAGACTTAGTTAAAAGAAATCATTCGATTAAGTAGTACAGAAAACAAGACTTGATAATATTACTTGTATTCTCATGATTAAAAACTCTGGAATAGAATATTACTTTTAAAAAATATTTATTTTTAAAAATTTATGTTCCTTTTTTAAAATTAAAAAAAAAATTAAATAATCTCTACACCCAATGTGAGTCTCAAACTTATAACCCCGATGTAAAGAGTCACATGTTCTACCAGCTGAGCCAGCCAGATATCCCCAAAATACACTTTATTAAGAGAGGGAGGGAGTGAGGATGGAGCCGGGGGTGGCGGGGGACAGGACAGAGGGAGAGAGAGAATACAGGCAGACTCCTCACTGTGTGTGGACCCTAATTTAGGGCTTGATCTCATAGCTGTACAATCCTGAGATCATGAGCTGAGCTAAAATCAAGAGTTGGACACTTAACCAACTGAGACCCAGGCACCCCCCAAAATTACCCCCCCAGTTACTTTCTTAATCTGATTTTTAAGAAGTCATCTATGAAAGTATATATTAAACATCACACTTTAATGGTAAATACTGAAGGATTTGCCTTTGAGACCGAGAAAGACGCAGGGTGCTTGCTATTGGCACTTGTATTCTGCCTTTTACATACAAAGAATATCCAGTACAGTTGAACAACAATGAAACATATACAATTTCGAATTGAAAAATTAAAATGCTCATTTGTAGATGGTTTATAGAAAATCCAAAAGAAGAATTATTTGAATTAATGATCAGTTTATAAAATTATTTTCCAGCAAAAAATAAAATTAATTTTTAAAGATAACCATTTATAGCAGTATAAAAAATTATCAAGTACTTTGTAATATATCTAGCCAGAGATGTAAAAATCCATTACAGAAAAATTTATAGAACTTCACTGAGAGATATTCAAGAACATCTAAATAAATGATAAAATATATTCATAAATAGGAATACTGTTTTATTGCAGAGTTCATTCTTTCCACATGAGTCATAGCTTTAATGCAGTGCCTATCAAAATCTCAAAGGGTGGTTTAAGTGTTTGGTTTTGCTTTTTTGTTGTTTTTGCTTGCTTTGAAACTTAACAGATTCATTTTAAAATACATATGGCAACATAGAGGTCAAGAATAAATAATGACAGACACTCTCAAAGAACACAGCAAGAGGACTTGTTCTACCAGATACAAAACAGTATTTGAAAGCTATGGAAATTAAGACTGTGGTATATTGGTACAGGAGTACAGGGCTAGACAAATAAATACTAGAGAGCTCAGATACGGACTCACTGAATATGGGCACTGGATTTAAGATAGGTGGTACTGGACAGCAGTGAGAAAAGAGTAATCTCTTAAGTTAATGTTGCTGGAAAAATTGATTATTCGTATGGGGAAAATGTAGTGGGGTTTCTATCCCTTACTATATGCAATAATCATCTAGAGGTGGATTATAAAATTAAATAGAAGAGGAAACTTTTTTTTAAAAAAAAACATTTTATTTGACAGACAGAATACAAGTAGGCAGAGAGGCAGGCAGAGAGAGAGAAAGGAAGGGAAGCAGGCTCCCTACTGAGCAGAGAGCCTGATGTGGGGCTCGATCCCAGGACTCTGGGATCATGACCTGAAGCCGAAGGCAGAGGCTTTAACCCACTGAGCCACCCAGGCACCCCAAGAGGAAACATTCTTAAGGCACCTGAGTGGCTCGGTCAGTTAAGTGTCCAACTCCTGATTTCGGCTCAGGTGATGATTTGAAGGTTGTAAGATCGAGCCCTGTGTGTGTTAGGCTCCACAGTTGGCATGGAGCCTGCTTAAGATTCTTCCTCTTTTCCTCTCCCTTTCCCCCACCCCACTCAAGCACTCTTCCTCTCTCTCAAAAAAAAAAAAAAAAGTCCAAAAGGAAACATTAAAAGACATTTTAGAAGCTACTATGGGGAGTGTATGATGGTGTCAAAGTAGGAAAATGTCCTAATAGGCTATTAAGTTGCACAATTAACTACATTAAAATGGAGAATTTCTATTGAAAAGTCAGAGTCAAATATAAGCAACCTTATGGGAGAAGATATATGCCACACATACAACCATACAACCAATATAGAACTTGTAGTAAGATTATGAAGAATTACTAAAAGAAAAAAATTATCAACCAGTTAAGAATGTGTGAAAGAATTGAACATGCCACTTCACAAAGAGATTCTGCCCCTTTAACAAATATGAAAAAGTAGCTACTTCACTGATAATTTAAAAAAAAATGAAGATTAACACAATGGAGATTACTTTATGCCCACTAGATTGGGAACATTTTTAAATAAAATAATATCAAGTATTGGTGTGGATATAGAACAATGGAAGCTCTTTGTCCTAATGGGAGAATAAGTGGTACAAGCACTTTGATAAAAATTTGGTATTTTCTAGCTAAATTGAAGATAAACATACTTGTAATTTAAGATTACACTTCTAGAAAGATGTCCTATAACAGTGTATGATTTTGTGCATCACCAGGACATGTATAATAGTGTTCAGAGTGGTAGTATTTGTGATAGCTACAAACTGTAAATAGTCCAGTGGTCCCTTAATAGTAGACTTGATGAATAACTTTGAAATATTCATATAATGAAATTGTTTACCACAGTGTATTCAGAAAAATGCAACAACATGGATGAATTCCATTTACATTAAGAACAGTTAAAAATTAAATCAATACTGTTTAAGATCACATAAAAAAGTAAAAGTATAAAGAAACAGAAGTTAGTAGTTATAAATTAAGATAGTGGCTACCTCTGGTGAAAAAAGGGGGTTTACAATTAAGAGTTACTTAGGGACATTTGGAGTGCAGGCAGCATTCTGTTGCTTGGTCTGTTTAAGAATTACATGTGATGGGGCGCCTGGGTGGCTCAGTGCGTTAAAACCTCTGCCTTTGGCTCAGGTCATGATTCCAGGATCCTGGGATGGAGCCCCACATCAGGCTCTCTGCTCAGCAGGGAGCCTGCTTCCTCCTCTCTCTCTCTCTGCCTGTTGCTCTGCCTACTTGTGATCTTTGTCTGTCAAATAAATAAATAAATAAAATCTTCAACAACAAAAAAAGAATTACATGTGATGACTTTATAATTATTTAGTACATTTACACTTAAGTTTTAGATAACTTTCTTCTTGCATTTAAACATTTTAAAAGCTTTAAACTTTGAAACAAGTAAATGTTTAATACATATGATTCAAGATGAAAATTTTGAAAAGGTATAATTGACGTCTCTCTTTCTCCCTATTCTGCTTATTCCTGTCTACTTTCCAACAAGATAACCAACAAGATAACTATCTTCTACTGCATCTTTCCATTTATTTGTATACACATCTAGGTGAATATATATGTGTATAATTTGCTCCCACATTTGAACAGAAAGAGTAGCATATTAACTGTTAAGTACCTTCCCTCTAGTAAACAGTAAATCTTAAAGAGATCTTTTCACATCAGTTTGTATTGAGCTTTCTTATTCTTTTTTATGATATTCCAGTGTGTGTATTTACTATAATGTATCTAGCCAGTCTGCCGTTGCTGAATGTTTGGGTTATTTACAGTGCTTCCTTTTGTAAGCAATGATGCAATTCATTATTTCATATCACCTATGAGTTTGCATTAAAAAATAATTTATCGAGGTGAAATTCACATTACAATTATTTCACAGTGAACCATTTAGTGACATTTAGTACATACACAGTGTTGTGCTACCACCACCTCTGTCTAGTTCCAAAAAACTTTCATTGCTCCAAACTAAAGCCTGTTATTCTTTAACCAGTTTCTCCCCATTATTCCAAATCCCTAGCTCTGGCAACCACCAATCTCTCTTAATGGATTTATCTATTCTGAATATTTCCATAAGTGTAGTAATACAACATGTGATCTTTTGTGTTTTTTTCTCTTAGCATAATGTTTTTGAGTCTCATCTAGTTGGTAAAATTGGTACATCATTCTTTTATGGTTGAATACTATTTCATTGTATGTATACACCACAATTTGTAAGTCATTTCATCCACTGATGGACACTGGGTTGTTTCCACCTGTTGGCCAATGTGAATGGTGCTGTGATGAGCATATATGTACATGTACTTGTTTCAATAACTGTTTTCAGTTTTGGAGGGCTGTCCCTAATAGTGGAATTGCAGGGTAATATGGTGTCTGTGTTTAAGTTTTTGTGGAACCACCAAACTCTTTTCTGCAGCAGCTGCATTACTGCCGACAATGTATGAGGTTCCTAAATCTTCTACACTTGTTATTTCTCAACAACACTTGTTCTTTTCTCTTCCCTCCCCTCACCCTTCTTCACATCCTAGTGAGTGTGATGTGGTACCTCACTATGGTTTTGATTTGCATTTCCTTAATGATCAGTGATGCTGAGCATATTTTCATGTGCTTGTTGGCCAGTTGTATATCTTCTTTAGTGAAAACTCTGCTTTTCACCCATGTTTTAGTTGTGTTATTTGTCTTTTTGTTGTTGAGATTTAAGAGTCCTTTATGTATAGTCTAGATACTAGACTTTTGCCAGATAAAGAATTTGATATATTCTCCCTTATTTTCTCCCATTTGTAGGCTCTCTTTTTATTTTCTTGACAGTGTCTTTTGATGCACAGATTTTAATTTTAATGAAATCCCGTTTATCTATTGTTTATTTTGTTTTTCATGTCTTTTTTTTTTTTTTAATCTGAGACTCCATTGCCTGACCCAAGGTCATAAAGATTTACCCCTGTATGTTATTCTAAGATATTTATGGTTTTAAGCACTTACATTTAGGTCATTGATCCATTTTGAGTTAAATTTTGTATATAGTGTTAGATAGGAGCCCAGCATCATTCTTTTGCTTCCTAATTGTGGATCCCAGTTGTCCCAGTACCATTTGTTAATGAGACTATTTTTCTTCCATTGAATGGTCCTGACATCCCTGTTGAAAATCAATTGGCCATCAAAGTATGGATTTAGTTAGAGATTCTCAGTTCTATTCCATTAGTCTGTATATCTATATTATCAGCACCATAATGTTTTGATTTATGTAAATTTATACTAAGTTTTGAAATTAAGAAATGTGAGTCCTACAACTCCCATTTTTTTTTTTCAAGATTTTTTTGGCTATACAGGACCCCTTACATTTCCATATGAATTTGAAGATTGGCTTTTTCAGTTCTGCCAAAAAGGCAATTGGAATTTTTTCCCATTAATTAATTTTTACTGTGGTATAGTTGAAATGCAGTATTGGTGAGTTTCAGGTGTACAATAATGATTTGACATTTATATACATTTATATATAAAATGATCATAATAAGTCTAATTTTCATCTGTCACCATGCAAAGTTATTACAATATTATTGACTATATTTCCCATGCTGTACATTGTATCCTCATGACTTATTTATTTCATGACTAAGTTTCTACCTCTTAATACTTTTCAACTGTTTCACTCATTCTCTAGTCCCACTCCCCTCAGGCAGCCACCAGTTTGTTCTCTGTATTTGTGGATTTGTTTCTGTTTTAATGTTCATTTATTTTGTTTTTTTTTTTTAGATTCCATATGTAAGTTAAATCATATGGTTTTTTTTTCCCCCCCGACTTAATTTCACTTAGCATAATATTGTTTGGGTCCATCGATGTTGTTGCCAGTGGCAAGATTTTTTTTTTTTATGGCTGATTAAAATACTCTGTGTGTGTGCGCACTTGTGCATGTGCACATGCGCGTGTGTGCACACAACATCTTTATCCATTTATCTACTGATGTATGCTTAGGTTACTTCCATATCTTGGCTATTGTAAGTAGTGATCTAATGAACCTAGCAAGTGCTCATCTTTTCAAATTAGTGTTTTTGTTTGCTTTGGGTAAATACTCAGAAGTAGGATTGCTGGATTATGTAGTATTTCTATTTTTAATTTTTTAAGAACCTTAGTACTGTTTTTCACAGTTCTCGCACAAATTTACATACCCCCAACAGTGCATGAAGGTTCCCTTTTCTCTACATCCTGGCCAATACTAATTATATATTGGCTTTTTAAATACTAGCCACTCTAATTGGTGTGAGGTGATATATCTTATTTTGATTTTGATTTGCATTTCCCTGATGATTATTTTTTTTAAAGATTTTATTTATTTATTTGACAGAGAGAGAGAGAGAGAGAGATCCCAAGTAGGCAGAGAGTCAGGCAGAGAGAGAGGGGGAAGCAGGCTCTCCGCTCAGCAGGGATGCTGAGGCAGATGCGGGGCTCGATCCCAGGACCCTGAGATCAGCGGCTTAATCCACTGAGCCACCCAGGCGCCCCTCCCTGATGATTATTGATGAACATCTTTTCATGTATCTGTTGGCCATCTGTTCTTTGGGAAAATGTCTGTCTGGGTCCTCTGACCATTTTTTAAACAGATTATTGGTGCTTTTTTGTTTGTCTTTTTTGGTTTTTTTGGTATTGAGTTGTATGAGTTCTTTATATATTTTGGATATTAACCCCTTATCAGGTCTATCATTTGCAAATATTTTCTCCCATTCAGTAGATGTTGCTTTCATTTTTTGATATTTTTTCTTTTGCTATTTCAAAGCCTTTTAGTTTGATATATTCCCACTTGTTTATTTGTGCTTTTGTTGCCCTTGCCTGAGAAACAGATCCAAAAATAACATTGCTAAGACCAGTGTCCAAGAGTTTATTGTCTATGTTTTCTTTAAGGTGTTTTACGGTTTCAGATTTTACATGTAGGCCTTTAACCTGTTATGAGTTTACTTTTGTATATCGTATAAGAAAGTATGTCATTCTTTTGCAGGTACCTGTTCAGTTTTTCTAGTACCATTTATTGAAGAGACTATTTTTTCTACCTTGTATGTTTTTTGCTTTCTTTGTCATAGATTAATTGGTTATGTAAGTGTGGTTTTGACCCTCTATTCTATTCCATTGATTTATAAGTCTGTTTTTGTGTCATTACTCTACTATTTTGATTACTACAGCTTCGTAGTATCATTTGATACCTGCATGCATGATACCTCTAAGCTTTGTTCTTCTTTCTCATGATTGCCTTGGCCATTTGGGGTTTTGTCTTTCCATAAAAATTTTAGGATTATTTGTTCTAGTTCTTTGGGAAAAAGCTTTTGGTATTTTGAGAAGATTGCATTGAATTTGTAGATTACTTTGAGTAATATGGACATTTTAAAATAGTAATTCTACCAATCTATGAATATGGTCTTGATCTCAGGATCATGAGTTCAAACCCTACATTGGGTTCCATGCCCAGCATGGAGAAAAATGGAATGTAAAGTAGAATAATATTACATTGTATGATATCATAGTTGTGATCATATCACAGTTTTTTATACATTAATCAGCTCTTGGACATTTGGGTTGTTTCTGGGTTTGGGCTATTATGGTATCATAAGTGATGCTTACTTCGGGTTTAATTTACCTCCATCTCTTTTTATAACTTCTTTTAAGGTAGAAGCTTAAAAACATTGATTTTCATTCTACTTTTCTAATATAACACAGAAAGCTATAACATCCTATAATTTTTGATATGTTTTAATTTGAAATATTTTCTAATTTCTCATATGATTTCCCCTTTGATCCAGATTGTTTTGAATTTTGTTTAATTTTCAAATATTTGAGGATTTTCCAAATATCTTTCTGTTACTGATTTTTTATTTAATTACATTGTGATTACAGAAACATATTCTGTATTATTTTGGTCCTTTTCAATTTATTGAGATTTGTTTTATGGCTTGTCATATAGTCTATCTTAGTGAACAGTGCATGCATACTTGAAAAGAATATATATTGTTTTATTTATGGGTTTTTTTTTAAACATTTTTTTTAAAAGATTTATTTATTTATTTATTTGACAGAGAGAGAGAGAGAGATCACAAGTAGGCAGAGAGGGAGGCAGAGAGAGAGAGGAAAGGAAGTAGGCTTCCCGCCGAGCAGAGAGCCCGATGCGAGACTCAATCCCAGGACGCTGAGATCATGGCCTGAGCCGAAGGCAGCGGCTTAACCCACTGAGCTACCCAGGCGCCCTTCTTTAAACATTTATTAGGTTTATTTAGTTGATAATGCCAGTCAAGTCTTTTATATCCTTATTGATTTTCTTCCTATCTGGTTCAAATCTCCAGTTATAAGTTTGGGTTTGTCTATTTCTCTTTTTAGTTATTTCCATTTTGCTTCATATATTTTGTTAGTACCTGCATAGATGTATAGTTTTATTTTTATGTCTTTTTGATTTGACCCTTTTTTTTTTTTTTAAGATTTTATTTATTTATTTGACAGAGAGAAATCACAAGTAGATGGAGAGGCAGGCAGAGAGAGAGAGAGAGGGAAGTAGGCTCCCTGCTGAATAGAGAGCCCGATGCGGGACTCGATCCCAGGACCCTGAGATCATGACCTGAGCCGAAGGCAGCGGCTTAACCCACTGAGCCACCCAGGCGCCCTGATTTGACCCTTTTATGCTTATGTGTTTGTCCATATTCTGGAAATCTGCTTTCACGAATACTAACTTAATGATCAGTGCTTGGGTGGTATATCTGCTTCCACACTTTTACTTTAATTTATATATGACTTTAAAGTGGTTTTCGTGTAGACAGTGTATGTTAGGTCTTTTTTTTTCCAATCTGAAAGTTTTTGCCTTTTAAGCAGATTATTTAGAGCATTTATATTTAATGTAATTATAATATAGTTGGGTTTAAGTCCACCATTTTGGTGTTTATTTCTCCCATGTGTTGTTGGTTCTTTTTTCCTGCTTGTTCTCCTGCCCCCAAGTTAATTGTTCTTAGACTGGCCTTTTTGCTTCATTCTATGGATGTGTAGATTACTGTTTGACAAATGTTTATAAAGCACCCCATGTAGATTTCTGGAGCCCTTTCTCTGAATAGCTTCCTCACTTAGGGCACTTTCTTCTATAAATTGTAGCTACCATTCTCTCCCCAGACTTCAATGTCTCTCTTCAAATCAGGTAGACTGTCATACTTTATTTGGACCCCCCCCCCACCGCCTTGTGCCAAAATCTTAGGAACATACCTCTATCTAAAAAGCTATTAGATTTATAAGATCATGTCATTTGTTTTCTTCTCTCAGGGATAACATTTATATGCTGCCTGGTGTTCCAATTCTGAAAAACAGTTGTTTTTCAAAACTGCTGAAGTAAGCAGCATAGCTGTACCTCTTCTTAGACAGAAATGGAGATGACTTTTTTCCTTTCAAAACTAATTTTTTAAATAGTGTATCTCATTTAGCTATTGTTTAATCTCTTTCCTCCACAATAAGTTTGAAAAGTGTATTTATCTCTTTCAAATGTTGGGTTCCTTGAGAAGCACTGCAATGTCTCTGACTTCTTATTTCATTCTTCACTCTACTATAGTATGGTGACCAACAAAAGCCTTTTTTTGAAAAAAATTTTTAAAGGTCAGAGTCATCTCTTAGTTGCCATATCTAATGCAGAACTTCTGCTTCCAGCAATGTGGTGGAATAAGTTCTTAGGAAAGCCTCCAGATACAAAGTATTAGAATGTAAAATATAAACAAATATTTTATGCAATGCATGGTTAATCTAACTAGAAAAATGGAAATCCTCAGAATTGAAAAGGGAGGGAAAGAGAGAGAAATTTTTGTTTAATAGAGATGGACTGGAGCTGAAGCCTAGAACATGGGAGATAGGAGGAGGCATATTAGAAATTCTGCATAAAGCCAAGGGCCTTCAAATGTTACTCACTTTGTTAATGGGTGAACTAGAACTCAAACCTACAACACAGAGATGCAAAGAGCTTGCCTTCGTCTGCCTTAGACTCTGATTAGATATGGAAAAAATAGTGTCTCCATAGAATTTATAATAACAGATTAGGCCTCTTATATCCTTAAAGTCTGAAATCATGCTTCAGATATGACTTAAGTAGACAAAAATCGGATTTTGAAATAGATAAGTTCATGTTCCAGGCTGGCAAACTTCCAGTGTTACAATTATTCATATACAGAATGTAAAATCAAGTTATTTTTAAATGATTTTATTTATTTGAGAGACAGAGTGAGAGAGAGAAAGCACGAATTGGGGAGGGTCAGAGGGAGAAGCAGACTCCCTGCTGATCAGAGACAATGTGGAACTTGATTGTGGGATCCGGGATCATGACCTGAGCCAAAGGCAGATGCCTAACCTGACTGGGCCACCCAGCTGCCCACATAAGTTCAATATATTTAAGAAAAACAAGTTAGGGGGTGCCTGGCTGGCTCATCAGAAGAGTATGTGACTCTTGATCTTGGAATCATGAGTTTAAGCCTCATAATGGGTATGAGTATATAGACACAACTGAAGAGAGAATGGTGTATTGGGGAATAGATGTGAATGAAATAGATGTAGAGAAATAAGAATTGGAAAATGTAAAAAGAGATGAATAAATGTGGAGGTTAAGGAGAAGATACAACATATATATGTCTTCAGAGAAGGAAACACCCAGGAGAGCTGGCTTTTGCAACCACTTTTACCCTAGAGCTTTGGCAAGATTTTTGAAAGTTGGTAGACATGCTAGTAGATGATACCAATGGGGGATGCTCTTGGTGGCATTTGGGGAGACCTGAATCACATGGCTAGTTTTCACTTCAGAACATTTTGACCAGTGTTCTTCTCAACATTTGCTGAATACTGGGGCTGCACAGAGCAGTAGGACACTTAAAAACATAAATGAAAAAAGCCACTTAAAAGCAGGGTGATGTTCAGTTTACCCTAAGACTTTTTATCTTCAGGTATGAATAGTCAGGAGAAATTTTATAAAATACATCAAATACTTAGTTGAAAACCTTGAAGGGCCAAGAGCAAATCAGATGCATTAACCATACTAGGGCTGCAACCCAGACTTAATTGAGGAACACTCGCATTGGATTAAAAAGGAGAAATCTGCACTGTATCTACTTAGCAGTAGGAGGGCAAACTCTCTCTAAAGAAAGATTACATCATATGGATACTTTTGATTTAAAAAACTACCATTTGGCATTCAGTTAAGGATTACTAGGCATTGCTGGAAGCCTGGACGGCACAGTTGGTTGGGCTTCCAACTCTGAGTTTTGGTCAGGTCATGATCACAGGGTTGTGAGATGGAGGGAGCCCTGTGTCTGGCTCGGCACCCCACATGGAGTCTGCTTGAGACTCTCCCTCTCCCTCTGCCCTTCCTGCTCTTTCTCTCTCCCTCTCTCTTAAATAAATAAATATTTTAAAAAAATTACTAGGTATTGAAAAGATGAGACCACATGGCTAGACTTTAGGAGGAAAAACACAATAGCATCAGACTGTTGAGTGATTTTGATACTTGAATTAGCTGCTAAGAACTTTAAAATTAGCTGCTAAGAAATTTAAAAGAAAATAGAGAACAATTAGAAAAAATAGAGAACAATTAGAAAAAATAAACAGACTCTTTCACCAGACAGCTAGAGTCTGCTTTTTAAAAAGAGACTCCTAGACACATTTCAAACTGAAAAATAACAACATGTGAAGTAATATCTCACTAGATGAATTTAACTACAAATTAGATAACAAGAAAGTCAGGATTAATAAACTAAAAGACTTCTTAATATAAAATACCAAGTGGAAGCATAGGGATAAGAAAGAATTTTAAAAATACAAAAACCACAGCAGAGAGGAGTGTGCAACAGTGAAAAAAATCTAACCATTTATGTCTTTGAAGTCTAGGAGAAAAAAGAGAAGAGAATAGGGTGGAAATAACATTTGAACAAACAGTAATAGAATATTTCCCAAACTAAAAAGAGACATTAACCTGTAGATTCCAGAAGTTCTGTGAACCTCAAAAAGAACAAACATATAGAAACTATATAAAGGCATATTATGGCAAGCCTGCTAAAATGAAAAACAGAGAAAATTTTTAAAAATAATCAGGGTAAAAAAGACATACTCTTAAATCAGGGCAACAATATGACTTAACTACTAACCAGAAACAGTGAAAGCCAGATGAGATGAAGGTATCTTTAAAATGCTGAAAGAAAAAAATGGGAAAAAAAAAAAAAAAAAACCAACCTAGAATTTGTGTAGTCACAAAAAAAAATCCCTTAAAAACAATAATATACAAAACTTTCAAATAAAGAAAAGCGGAGAGAATTTGACACCAAATCTACATATAATAATAGCAAAGGAAGAAGAAACATGGTCTTAGCTGGAAACAAAGAATTGTAGGAAGGAGCGAACAGCAATAGAAAGGATAAGTATAAGGGTAATATAAATTTTGACTGTAATTAATAGTAATATATTGTAGTGTTTTGAATATATGTAGAACTAAAATGGCAACAACAATAATACAGAAAGAGGAGAGTAAACGGAGTATTCTAATGTCTTACTGTTTACAGGAAATGATAAAAGAAATAATTTGTATTATTTTCTAAAAGCAAACATGTTAAAAATGTACATTTATAATCTCTAGGGAAACCACTAAAAAGTAGAAGTGTATAAATCTGATTGATCCCAAAGAAATCAAGATAGGAATCAATGAAATATAAAACAAACATACATACACAATAAATCTCATATACAATATAGAAAGTAAACAAATCTAATTGCTGGTTCTTTGAAAAAAAAAATTGATAAACCCCAGCAAGATTCTTCAAGAAGAATCCAAATTTGGTTTGACATTCTTAACTTTATTAATTAATTTACCACATTATTAAATTTAAAAAGGAAAACCAGGGGTAATCATTTTAATGGGTTCACAAAAAGTATATGGTTAAATTCAACATTAATATATTAAAAAAATATTTTGGCAGCCTATGAACATATTCTGATAAAGAGTATGATCCCCCCTAAAAAATCTACAATTATTCTTAATCTATATAATTCTTGATTCTTAGAAATTAAAAGCATTTCCTTTATAATGTGGTACAAAAGAGTGTCTTCTTCGGTCATTTCTAATCATCCCTAAAATGGTGAACCCATCTAGAACCCCCTAAATATGATAAAATAAAATTTTAGAATATAGTGAAAAAAACTGTCACTATTTGTAGATAGTATATTTGGATAATAGAAAACTAAAAGAAACTACAAATGTATTTTACTAGAAAAAAGTTTTTTAAAAAAGAAAGTTTAGCAAAGCTGTGGGTTATGTTCAAAATATAAAAGTCGATTTTATTTTTATATTCTTTTACAGTTGAAAAAAAATACTAAAGTGCCTAGAAAATTACAGCTAACAAAAGCTGTGAAGACTTTTAGAGAAGAAAATGATAAAGTTTTATTGAAAGAAATTACAGAGGACCTAAATAAATGATATATGTTATATTCATTGGTTGATAACCTTTAGTTATGATACAAAAATCAAACATCTCCTAAATGATTTACAGATTAAATGTAGAAAAGCTCTGCAGGTTTTTGGTGGAAATTAAGCTGTTTCTAAAATTTTGCAGAAGAGTGAAAGCCAGTAATAGCCAAGACACCCCTGACAAACAAGGTGGAGAAACTTGGAATATCCTATATCAAATTGTAAACACTGTAGTAATTAAGACATTGATTATTAGGATAGACACAAATGGTATAATATTAGAGATTCCTGAAATAGCCTGACACATACATGGAATGTGGTGTATATATATATAAAACAGGTAGCATTGTAGATCAGTTAGAAGAGGATGTTCAATAAAAAGTGCTCAGTGAGTTGATGATTCATATAAGAAAAAATCAGTTTCAGGTAAAGACCTAAATACAAAAGGCAAAACTTTAAAACATAGGGGGAAAAAAAGTGGAAATGTATCTTTTGACTTCAGGGTAGGGAAAGACTTCCTCATACAGACACAAAGTGCGAACTATATGTAAAGGAAACATTTGTTAACATCTTTTGATCAAAAGACATTGCAAAGAAAGTAAAAAGAGAACAGACAGGGAGCACTGTATAGAATCTACAAAGGATTTGTAATTTTCTAGAGTGTGTAAAGAAAACATTAAAAATCAGTAAGAAAAAGACATTCCAAGAGAAAAATCAGCAAAATATGTATTTCCCAAAAGAAGGAAAACTGAATGACCAGTTTTAGGTATGAAAAGGTGGTCAACTTGTAAGCAGAACAATGCAAGTTTCAACCATGAGATATTATTTGTATGCTCTGAGATTTGCAAAAGTAAAATCTGACAGTATGCCTGTTGGCATGAATCTAAAGCAGTTAGAGCCAAGGTCTGCTTTGTTGGAGTGTAAATTTAGGTAAGACTACTTTGTAATACAATATATCATCTAGTGAAGTTGAATCTGTGCACTCATGGGTTTCTTTCACCTAGTATTTCCATTTCTAGCAGTATACTCCAGAGAAATTCTTATGGCCATGTACCAGGAGACAAATAAGTTACTCATACTAACATTGTTCATAATAATAAAAAGTAAGAAATACTCTAGATATTTATAAACAGGAGAATGATGCATTGCATGTACGTAATACAGCAAGCAGATACATTTAACAGTATTCTGTCTATATACATTTTAAAGCATACAGATTTTAAAAAGTTATATAGAATTATGTATGTTTATGTGGAAAAACTATAAAGGAAGTTAAGGAAAGGGTAAAATTAAAGTTCAAGATAGCAGCGACTTCTGGAGGTCTGAGAGAAAATATGTGATCAAGAAGGCACACTGTGTTAGCTGCATTTGACAGAAACCCACATAGTGACATAAACAAGACACAAGTCTGTCTTGTAACAGGTTGAAAACATCCTAGACATGACAGGTTCTGCATGGTTATCTAGGAGCCAGGCTCCTCTTCTTTGGAGCTCTTTATCCACGTGGTTATGGTGGCTCACCACCAGTTACATTTCATGTGTAATGTGGAAGAATGGAGGAGTAAGTGACCTTGAAAAGGAAGTCGCACTTATGACTTCTCTTCATAAGACAAGAGACTAGACTGTATCTATTGTATAGTAATTTTTCGATCCATGGAGACTTGAAAAATGTGCCTAGCTGAAAATCAGGAGTTCTAGAAGAGAGAGAATGAGAGCACAGGTATGGGGAAGAAAGTGGCAATTTCTGCCACAGGTTCATGCGGCTAGGACAGGAGGGGGAAAGCACAATGATATTGGTACTGTTCTGTTTCTTGGAATAGGATGGTGAGTATAGTTGTTTTTTAAAATTTTATGCCTTCCCTATAAATTATATACTTTTGTATATATGAAATGTTTCATTATTAAAGCTAAAAAGTTTACTGGATACTTTTTAGCTTTATTTTGCTTGAACTTATGCAGCATATGGTACTGTTGATCACAGTACCTCTAGACATAAGAATTTTTATTGTCAAGAATCTCCTGGTCTTTCTCTTATTTTTCCATCCATTCCTTTTCAGCCTCCTGGGCTTCACTTTCTCTGCAGGGAACAAAAAGGCCTTTTCCTAGATGCCCCTCACTTGTCTCCATAATTATTTAGGATAGTTTCAAATTGGCTATTGGGTTTCCTGGATTTGGAAAAATTTCAAGAGAAAACTAATTATATGGTAAATATTCAGATTTTATCACCTTTTATTCATAATGCTCTAGCCATATATGGAAAAGAGAGGTTAGCGCATTTTTTTCTTTGTAATTTTAAATATTTTTTATACCTTTCTGAAGTACATCATAAAAGGGTAAATAATTCTAGTGTGAGTCCAGAATACCAGCGTATCTTGTAAAGGTAAGAAACAGCAACTGTTCTCATAAGTATATACATAAAACGTCATTAGAATAAATCTTGGAAATGACTCACATTATTATAATCATGTATAAATGTGATATCTTTTTATAAAAACTCAGCAGTTTATTTGACCTCCCAGAACGACTGCGCTTCCTAACCCTCCTTGCCGCTAGGTATGACTGTCTGACTTAGGGCTTGGCTAGTGGAATGTAAACAGAAGTCACTACATGATAAATTTTGGCATATATTAACAGGAACTGGTTTTTTCCCCAGTGAAGTCATCTCAGGCAAACATGCATTTGAGAATTTGTATTCACTTAAATTTTTATTAAGGCAAGTAAGATTAAATTCAGTTAGTATTCACGTTTCAACCATGTGTCAGGGACTGTGTCAGGTTTCTGGGAATACCGGATTGAACAAATACTAATCCCAACCTTCAAGGAGCTAATAATAGTAGTCCAGAGGAAGTCTAGTTGAATGCTATGATAGATATGCCTAAGGTGCTATGGAAACAGAAATTGCCGAGGTTAGCTAGGAATCTCAAACTCAAGAAAGTTGACAAACCTAATGTAAGTTTATAAAATAAAAGCATTTAAAAATAGGATCTAAAGATCTTTGTTGTTATAAGCATTTTAAATATCAGTTACATTAAAAAACAAAATGAGTCCAAATATTACTATAGGAGGTAGAGGCTAAGGAGGAGGGAAGGAGAATAAATGAGCTCTGTTAATTTTTAAAATATTTTATCTGTTGTTTAGATCTTTTTTGTATACTAATTTTCTAACCCTAAAGGATAATTTAAAATCCAGGGTTTTTAAAAAAAGATTTATTTTTTTAACAGAGAGATACAGTGAGAGAGGGAACAGAAGCAGGGGAAGTGGGAGAGGGAGAAGCAGGCCTCCTGCTGTGCAGGGATTCCCCCCCCCTCCCCCGCCCAGTGTGGGCCTGGAGCCCAATGGGGGGCTGGAGCCCAATGTGAGGCTCGATATCAGGATGCTGGTATCATGACCTGAGCCGAAAGCAGACGCTTAGCAACTGAGCCACCCAGGTGCCCCTAAAATCCAGTTTTTAAACAGAATATGTATTTGTTAATATAGCAACATAGCTTTTTTTGATTTAGCAGTGTGGTTTTCTTAAAATTCCTGGACTCAAATCTTAACCTTATTTTCAGAAACACAAACTCATGTAGCATATACTGTGTGTTTTATCTATCTTTTTTAATGTATTAAGTTAAATTTTAATTAGTATAAACATGTACAGTGCTCGTAGTACTGCACAATAATTCCAGTGTAGACATTGTCTGGCATTGGAATTTAAGGCAGGGATTCAAGTTTCATTCACTGACTGTAACAGATTACAAGGAAGAAAACAGTTTGCACAATTCTTAATCTTAACATAGCACCTGCTCTTAGCAGTTCTCACCATTGCGGCATATAGCTATTTTCTTTTAACCCAACATTTCTCAAATTCCTTTCTCTTTCTTTTGATTTCATAAACTGGGGGGGAAGACCCGTTTTCACAGACATTGCTCTTCCTCTTGAAAATCTGAAAAGAAATTAGTGAAATCTCATCATATTTATGGTCTTTAATAAATAAACCTCTCATAAACCCTTTTCATTTTCAAGCTTTTTCTCTAAGGTGACGTAGTAAGCCAGGACTTGCTAGTGTCATTCAGATACTGTGCTCTGTAATTATTAAACCCTCTCTGACTCAGTTTTTAAGCAAAAATGAAGTTTTTTTTTTCTTTGCAGACTTTGCCTTCAAAGGAAACGATGTTTTTAAATACCACACAAATGCCTTGCTTGCAATCAGCTTCGACTTGGAGTAGCTGTGAACACAATTCCAAATCTCAGATACTAAGAGAACATGTATCAGAATTGGACTCCTCTTTCCATTCTGTACTGTCGTTGCCATCAGGTAAGCCTACTTATAAAAAAAAAAATTCTAAGTAAACTCTGAATATTTTCTGTGGTGAAGTCTAATCCTATAGATACAAGGAATCTAGAATAAGATTTTATCAATTATTTTACCAATTGATATTAGAACTAATATTTACAAACTAACAGTTTTCATAGAGGAATTAATCCTGTGAGTTAATGTTCTGTTTTTTTTTATTAATTTTTAATTTTTTATAATGTTCTGTTTTTGCAAGTTGATTTTTAAATTCATTGGAAACCATTTTGAGTTATATTGGGAAATAATTAACTTTTGATCTTTTCATTGTTAAATTTTTAAGAATTTTATTGATAAAATGACTATGCTGTTGAAATGTTTCTCAGTAAATCAGTTTTATTTTTCCCCCTAATGTGTTGGTTTGCATGGATTTTTCTCTGCTATATAATATTCTTCTGCTTATACTCAGCATTGAGTTTCCTCAGATAAGAAATTGCCCATCTTTAGGTATATCATCTTTTGAACCTCAAGAAAATCTATAATCTATAACTGGGTGAATGAGGCACATACAGCCCCATACCCTTTTAAGTTTCTAGTTCTTGGTCTTTGTTGGAACTGTTCCAGTTGTTTTTCTTTTTCTTTTCTTTTTTTTTTTTTAAGTTTTTTTTGTTTGGTTTGGTTGGGTTTTTGTTTAGTAATCTCTATGTGCAGTGACCCCCACACTCAAACTCAAAACCCCAAGATCAAGAGTTGGATGCTCTTCTGAGCCAGCCAGTCACCCTTCCAGTTGTTTCTATATTGAAATGAAATAAATACAAGGGTCAAAGAAACAGTCTTTACACTGGTTATATCAGGTTCTTCTCTTCAAGGGAAGACATCTAAGATGGGCTTTTGTTTCCTTTTCAGCTTTTTTTCCCCATCATCCAGGGACTGCTCCTTTTTGTAAAGCACTATTTTCTGTACCTGTTCCTGTCCTGAATCCTGAATCTTAGTTGTTTTTTTTTTTTTTTTTTAATCATTATTCGAGTGGTTTCTTAGCTACAACATATTTAGAATTAAGTTCCTGACAGGAACTATGGTATTCTGTCTTTAAGGAAAGCTTAATAATAGAAACAAACAGTGATAAGTATAACAATGGTAATGCAGCTAACATTTGGGCTTAGCATACCTGTAAGCACATTATATCTTCTTGTATAATTCTTCCAACATATTTATCTTCATATTTTCCTCTTTATCTTATATACAAAAAAACTGAGGCTTAGAGATGTTAAATTATTATTCCAAGAGTATACAGCTAGTAAATAAAGGAGGCAGGATTTGATGTGAGGTAGACCTACTCCAGAGCCACACTCTAACCTTACTCTTCACCGTCTGTTTTCTCCTGCTGCATTTATTTCTCTGAAGATATAATCCTGAGAGCTGGCATAATTATCCTTCACTTAATCCTCTTATGTCCCTTCCAATAAGTTAAGATTAACTTCCCCACCTATTAATTGGGTTATTCATTTCTTCTTGTATTCATTTAACAAAAATTACCTACTATTTATGGAGTACTAAGAGTATAAATACCAATAAATCCCTCAAAGTACTTGCATTCTCATTTGAGATAACTGAAATGTAAATTATTAAGTGTATTAAAGTGTTATGAAATATTCTTATAAAACCCCAAAGGTCAGAATGTGGGGACTAAGGAAGGTATATGGGTGGAACAAGTTTCTTCACTAGTTACATCATATTTTCTCACAACTCATGAAGAACATTAGTAGAATAGGTGATATTTTCTTTATAATAGTAAGTGATATTTCTTTGGAGAAATAAACTTATGTTTTGGTAATGGGAAAATATTGGATTCCTGAAATGTTTAAATAATATATTTGATTTGTAATCTTAGTTTCATTTTTGTACAGTCATATTATAGTAGTGCTAGGATTGAAATCTTTCCTACCTCTGTTCTGGCCCTTTGGAGGACACTCCATTTTGAAACTCATGAACCTTTTTTTTTTTCTGTATATTTTTCCACACTTGAGTTGGATCTATTATTAAAATACTTAAAGGATAAAGACTTTTTGTTTAAAATCCAGACCTGTTTTGGGTATGTTCTGATTTGTGTGTTCATAACTAGTGTTTTTTCCAGTAGCAAAACTTTCAATATAGTAACTGCTTTATAAGATATTTCTTGTTGTTTCTTAGGGAGAAGTTTAGGTGTCTCTATTAAATACTTTTGAAGATGTTTTTGTTTTTGTATTCTTGAGGAAAAAAACTTTAGTAAATGTGAAGCACATATACTTTATTATTTAGCTCCTCTTATGGTTGTGAGAATAGAGAATATAGGGAATTGACATCTAAGTCTCTATTTAAAGGAAGAGAGCTAGTCTGTAAATGTGTTTTAATCTTTGTAAAAACATATTTTGTGATTCATAATACTAGTAAACTAAGAGAATGTGCCACTTAGTATTTTTATCAAAGGTAGCTTCTGAATTATAGTGGTTTTTCTCTCAAGTACTTGAAACATATCTTTCAGAACCCTCATTATTTCAAATGTAAAGTTTGTATGGGCAGGGTGGAATGGACTTAGAGTGAGCCAAGTCTGGCTGTATGTTTTACTCAGGACCTTTGGATACATTTGTTTTATCTGGGAATAGTACTTAATACTTATAATTTTGATCATCTTATCTTTTATTTTGGTTTATGAACTTAGTCATCATTAGAGTTTTTATTTAGTGTATATAATCAATGATTTCCAAAATACTGCTGTCTGTATGCTTGGAGGAAGTATTTTGCCACTTCTGATAGCACATTTCGAGTTTTTGCTTATTTTTCTAAGTGTATGTGCTACTTAGAGAAAGAAAGCAATCTTAATATTAGAATCCATATAAAATGGTATTCACTAAAAGTACCTTTTTTTTTTTTACTTTGTTTTTCCAGATGTGCCTCTTCATTTTCACTTTGAAACATTGTTTAAAAAGACTGAAATAAAAGGAGATCTTGCTGAAAATAAATTTGTAGGAGACTGTGTCATATCTCCATCACCTGGTATGTCATTTACAAATCTTGTACTTTATATGTTTTTACATCTTTCAGATACTTACTGTTTTTGCTTTCTAAGGAAATAAAATTTAACAAAGGAACAAAATGTAAATCCTTAATTTTTAATATTCACTTTTTACAAATCACACACATACTCACACAAATAGAAAATACATAGGAGTGATCTTAATAAGAAATATGATACTTACTGAATGAAAATTATGAAATATTATTAATAAATATAAAAGGAAATCTACACATGGAGAATACAGCATTCCTAGATGATGGGAATTAATAAGGATATCAGTTCTTCCTGTTGGTATATATGATTAATGCAATGTAACTTGAAGTTTTAATAGAATTTGGTTAACTTAACAAACTACGTGTAAAGCCCACTGGGAAAGATAAATAGGAAAATACAAAAGTAACTGCTGGAAAAAGTATTAAGAGAATCTATCCTAACCACATATGGAAACATAACAAAAATCTGTAATAGCATAGATTTTGTATGCATTTAAGGAAGTAAATCCATGAAGCAGACTATATAGCTTATGCTTTATTATATAAGGGAAGAATTATAAATCAATGAGAACATGGAGAATTATTCAATAAATAGTAAGTCTTTGGGGGGAAATTTTGTTACATAATTGTTTCCTACCATATATCAGAATGAATTCTAGTTCATTTCATATTCTAGTTCATTTCATATCTAGAAATAAAACACTAACATTACAAAATAAAACTAGAAGAATTATAATGAAACAGTTATGAGTATTATGAATGGGGGCAGGGACATTGTGCTTGGAAACAATCAGAAGGAAGAAAAACATCAACATGTTTTGACTATCTACAAAGCGAAAATCTTAACATCAAAAAAGCCATATAAACTAAGAAAAATTACTTCCAGATGAATAATCATCTACCTCAAAATAATTACCTCAAAAACTTAAGAGTCAATTCAGTGCCTGTTAGAATTGGAGTTGTGAAAGTAGATTTGAAAATAAATTTACAAAAATCAGCTTTTATAAATACCAGTAATAACCAGTTAGAACATGTAAAGGAATTTTACTAGACACATTAATTGAAAATATAAAGTATCTAGGATTAATTAAACTTAATAAGGACCTACACGAAGAAAACTTAAAAAGTTTACTGAGGAACACAAGAATATGTACCTATAGAGAGAAATAACCCTGTTCTTATCAGAAGACAGTATTGTGTGAGGCACCTGGGTGGCTTAGTTAAGTATCCAGCTCTTGATCTCAGGGTCAGGAGTTCAGGCCCCACGTTAGGCTCCGAACCTAGCATAGAACACACTTCTTAAAAAAAAAAAAAAAGGACAGTATTGGAGCTTAAGATGTTATTTTTTTCCCCCAGTTTATAACATTCATTAGAATCATAGAGGTATTCTTTTTTTTTTAAGATTTTATTTATTTGTCAGCAAGAGAGCACAAGCAGGGGGAATAACAGGCAGAGGGAGAAGCAGGCTTCTTGCTGAGCAAGGAATCCAGTGTGCGACTGGATCCCAGGATCCCAGGACTCAGGGATCATGTCCTGAGACGAAGGCATATGCTTAACTGACTGAGCCATCCAGACATCCCAGTATTCTTCTTTTCTATTGGAACAAAGTTATTCTAAAGTTTATCTGGGAGAAAAAAATGTTGACTAGCTAATAAAATTTTTTAAAGAAAAGGAAGTGCCAGGTAACAATAAGGAAGTAAAAAGGAAGTGCCAGGTAACAAAATTATAAAGCTATAAGCAGTATTTTATTGTGGTGTTGATGGAAGCCAGATCAAGAAAACTAAATAGCCTAGAGACAGACCCATCTGGCCACTATATGATAAAAAGGAGGTTTTTCCTATCACTGTGGGAAGGATGGCCTCATCAATAAATAATAACAATAATTCTTATGAAGCATTCCTTAAACGCCACTACTGGTTGAAGGGCTTTATATCTGTTGGTTGCTTTAATTTGTACAATCCTGTAAAGTGAGTATTATTATTATTTTCCTTGACTAATTTTTGTATTATCATTATTTTCCTTGACTAATTCTCCCAAAGTCACTATGCAAAGGTTTGAATAGTGATATGGTCAGAATTCAAGTCCAAGCACTCTGGTTCAGAGTCCATGTTTTAAACAACTAATAAGTTTGTTCTAAAATCAGTGGATTAAACAATGACTTTTTGGGGGAAAAAAAAAAAGCTACCTCATAATGCACATTAATGTTCGTCCATCTTCAATTTATTTTAAATACATTCCAGATGGATTAAAGAGTTAAATTTTAAAGTCCTGACTTAAAAGAATTAGAAGAAAAAAAAGATGTACTTGATGGTGATAATGAAAATCATAATCATAAGTAACATTTACTGAGTGCTTATGTGTAGATACTCTGCTAAATATTTACTATTTTTTCCGATTATATTAAGACATTTAAACATTATAATAATTCTGACAAGATGTATGTAGTGAAATCAGGACCCTCAAATATTAGGTAGCATTAATAATACAAACCTTTTGGGAAGTACCATGAAGTTAATTACAATGCCTTTAAATTATGTATTTTTAAAATAAGCTCACTGAGGAAAAAATAACAGTTTACTTGTGCAAATGTTTACTAAACTGTTAGCCCTGAATTTTGACCGAGTAAATTCATTTTCTGGTAACCTAGCCTAATGGCAAATACAAAACCACCTTTATGTACAAATCTATTCATTTTACTATTATTTGTGTTAATGAACAATTGGAAATAAGGTAAAGAGTGTAACTAAGATATGGTTAACCAACACAGTGCAATGTGTACCTTTTAAAAATACCTTTAAAGTTCATGTAAAGGTAGAAACATCAACGAATGTCAAGTAACAGAAGAGGACAGAAGTGTTTTACTTTTATGTATGGTACAATTATAACCACGTAGAAATGTTCATTCTTCAGTAAACCAAATGGCATGTGTGGGTCTTTTGGAGATCCTGATTTGAACAACTCAGCTGTACACATTCACACAATTTTTGAGATCATGAAATTTGAACACGCATGGCTGTTGGATATTAATGAAGTTTGTTAGATGTAATAATACATGTGGTTACATAACACACACACACTCTTTATGTTTGTTAGAAATTTAAACTCACATATCTGTTGTTGGGATTTGCTTTAAAATAGGCTAGCAAAAAAAAAAGTTGGGGATGGTCACCAGTGTGTAATCACTGATGATGAATGATAGGTACAGGGGAGTTCGTTCATCTCTTCATTTGTGTTCATTGAAATTTCTTCACAGTAAAAAGTTTTTAAAAAATTGAAAGCACTAAGGTCAAGGAACAATTGTCTATGCTTAGGGAAAAAAAGACCAAAGAAATACAGGAAAATATAGGTTTATGTTCAGATACTTTTTCATGATACAATTCTACTACTTGAAATTTATACTGAGGTTAATTTTAGAAAAAGAAAAAAATGTGTGCATGAAGGTGATTAGTTTAAGAATGACCATAATAGAAATACCATGATGATAACAACTAGCTCTAACAGCTAGAGGATAAATGATATTATCTCTAACCAGAAGAATGTTAGGTAACCATCTGAAAAAATAACAATGGGTGAATTAATAAAATTTGAGAAGTATAATTGTACACGTATTTAAATGAAATTACATTTGAAATGTGAATATGAATTATATGCATTTGTATGACTGAATGAAATATACAAAAATGAAATTATATGCTGTTAGATAAGTGAGATTAGATGGTTTTATTATTTCAAATGTTATTTTCTAAAATTAAAAAAAAAGGGCAGTGTAAATGTGTTAGGCACAGAAATAATAGTAACATATCAATGATGTAATGACATGGTAGTAATGGGGAATTAAGAGCTAGGAATAGAAGACATTTGAGATGAATGGTGCAATATTATTAGGTGAATCAGTGAAGTATATTGTATTTATCCCAATCTCTCCTCCCTTATTTTCTTTCCCGACCACTCCCAACTCAAATTAAGCATTAGATTTCATCCTATGTAAGGCATGTCTGAAATACTGGTCATCATTATTTGTTGTTAGTGATTTCTGTAGAATTAAATAAAACTCTAGAGCTCAACATTTATCAACCATTTACTCTGTGCCAGGCAGACTGACGAATCAAAAGATGAATCACAGAGACTCAAAGAAATTATAATGTATTAAGAGGAAGCAGACACACAAGTAACTATTAAAATGATGTGGGCACAGATATGATAAAAAAATTTCTAAAAAGAAGAGGGAGAGTGTAACTCACTGCCTAGGGGAAGACAAGGGGAAGGAAGCGGGTAAGGGTGATGGGGAGGGGGCAAGAGGAACTCAGAAAGATGGTGATGCCAACTGCAGCTTTAAGTACTTGGAATTTAGAAGAAGAGTAAAGTGTTCCAGATCATTCATTCTCAAACTTTTATGTGCAAACAAATTACTTGAGGGATGTTGTTAGAATGCAGTTTTTGCTTCAGTAAGTCTGGAAAGGGGTCTGATTCTGCATTTCTAACAAGTCCTAAGTTGTTCAAATGCTGTTGGCCCATATTGGTTTTAAAATGGAAACAAATGTGATTTGTCATGGAGACAAAAAACGGTGTGGTGTTCAAGTGTATACAAAATGCCTGGTACTATATGGTAAATTGTATGAAGGGAAGTAGATGGATGTCTGTGTGCCTTCCACATAGCTTTTATTTATCCTCTGTTATCCAGAAGAATTTCAAGAATGTACAGCTGACTTCAGATAACAAGTAGGGAAAATAAAAATTGTAGTGGGTTGAAGAGTAAACTGTTAGTTGCCAATCCTGAGGAAATACCAGGCAAAGCCAGTTAAGGGCCTGTACTCATCAAAATATGCAGCCATGAAAGACAAGACAGTGGAACTGTTGCAGATATAAGAAAACTTTGGACACATGACAACTAAATGCAGAATGAACAGAATTTTCTATAAAGAACATTATAGGAATAATTGGTGAAATTTAAATGAGTCCATGGTTAATGGTATTAATTTGATTGACAGTTGTGTGGCCATGTAAGAAAATGCCCTTGTTTTTGAAAAATACACATCAACAAATTTAGAAGGAAATTGTATATCAGCAACGTAATCTCATTGGAGTTCAGAAAGATAAAGTAAATATAAATTTAACATTTGTGGAATTTGAATAAAGGGTATATGGACTACTTTTTACTATTGCAAGCTTTCTGTTAGTCTGAAATTATGTCAAAATGGAGTTTATATTTTAGAGTGGACAGAGAACAGTGGCACCACAACCCACACAAGCCAGACCTAGGGCTCAAGCTTCTCTACCTACACTTCCTGATACCTAAACCCACTGTCAATATAATCTTACTCATTTGTCTCAAACACGGCCTGCTGCATTTCTACCACTTTCACAGTCCAGTCTAATGATCCCTCATCTATACTGCTGAAACAGCCTGATCAGTTTTTTCCCTCCAGTCCCTGTAGCTAGTGATCTTTGGAAAATGTAAATCTACTTATAACACTGTTTCCTCACCTCCACTCCTTAAAATGTCTGACAGAGGGAATATTATAGGAGACCCCTAAAACCCTACTTAGGACAACCCCTACCTGTTCATGGTTCTTTCTCATTATACTTCCTTACTCTATACTACTTGCTGTTCCATTGCCCAATTTATTTGTTGTTTTGGGCCTTTGTACGTACCATTCTCTCTTCCTTTCCTTTGCCATCAGTGATTTCTGTTCATATTTGAAATCTTGTCACTTTGCCTGGGTACTTCTCCTAGAGCTCGCTTACTGTTTCATACTCCCATTAACTTCTTTAAATAGTACTTCTCTTTTCTGTTATGCATTAGTTATAGTTTTTGAGATGCTTATAAACTTCATTAGTAACAAGGATCATCACTGTTTTTGCTCACCAGTGTCCCAAGGGTATAATACAGTGCCTGGCATGTAATCAGCTCTCTATAAAGTTACTGAATGAATAAATCAAAGGGAAGAAAGGGAAGGCAGGAAATTGAGATACTAGGTCAAGGTGTGTTTTAGGATAGAATCCAGATTTTGGAGAGCAAGAACTGAAAGGCTAAGAGGGTTGTAAGTAGGTGAAGAGCATGTGCAGTCTGATTTTGAATTGTCCTGTATTTCCTACTGTTTCAAGAGTCCACCGCAACCTTATGATACTAAGGAAAAAGTCGTATAAAGAAGACTCAAGTAAAATTAAGTAAAAAGTGCCACCTTAGGAAAGGCTGAAGTTTCTTCAAAAAGGTGAATTTGGTTCTAGAAAATACGGAAGATGGTAAATTGCTTTTAGAAGGGTGAATTGACTGGTATTTGTTTTAAAATACTCCAGAAATGTTCCCATTAAAACAGAGAGCATTACTGGGACACCTGCATGTATTAGGCATATTAATTATTTTAAAACCTCTCACAATTCTAGTTACACCTTTCTAGAAATGAGTTTGAAATTATGCCTGCCAATTCATTTGGTTTTATATTTAACATCTTTCTCTGCATTCTTTTCAGTGGTAAGAAATCTTGGGGGCCATCTAGAGTCCTGCCATTTTCCCTGAGCTCTTTAATTTTTTTTTTTTTTTTTTTTTCTTTTAAGATTTGAGAGAGGCAAAGAGAAAGGGATGTCCCAAGCAGACTCTGCACTGATCTCACAATCAGGAATGGAGCCAAAACTGAGTTGGGCACTCAACCAACTGAAGCCACCCAGGCACCCCTCCCTCCCTGAGCTCCTTAAAGTCACTGTTGTTTTCCATCGCTTAGTTTTGCTTTGTCAATTTGATCCTCATGACTTTGCAGTAATCTTTTTAATCCCTTTTCTGTTAACTTTTAGGGTATCCTTGTTGTGAAGTGATGCATGATTAGGATTTTTTTCTTCCCCACTTGACACTCAAATGAGTTCTTAAAATCTTAATGGAAAAATTTTTGTCTATCGTTTCTTCAACTTTGCCTCATTGTTATGTTGCCCCATTTCATCCTTTTCTCCCCCCATATTTTCTACCACTCTTTTCCTTCACTTGTACAGTTCCTCTGCCAACCCACTGACTGTCATGTTCAGCCATGTCCATTCTATTACTCAGACCAGGTAGTTATGGTTGTTTTTAAATTTGAGCAATTATATTTTCCATCTCTGAGGTCTCTCTTAAGGAACCTTTTGCCTATTTCTTTTGGCAATGTTGTTTTTAAAAGACTTGTTTGTATTCTGTGAATCCATTCACGGTTTCTGGGTGGTTATTTGTTTGTACTTCATTTTTTATGGTGCTGTGCAGACTTCTGGAGTTTTGTTTTCTCACCTTTAAAGTTGATATTCACTATTAATACTTTCTGCCACTGTTATTTATGAGATCCTTTTCATAGATGGCACAGAAATTTGCACTCGGTAGTATTTTCAGAAGCAGTTAGGGATGGGCAGGACATATTTCAAAGTGAGGCACTGGGCATTGCTTTCTCTCTCTCCCCATCCATTTCTCTGCCCAAGACAGAAACCAAGATTTTGTTACCTATTAAGGCAAATAATCTCAAGGAGTGTGGCTGAGGAGTTGGCATGTGTAGTTACCCTATCAGATAACTATCCATCTAGGTAATTGTCCTGCACCACTTCCCTTTCCTCCAGGTCTAGAGCACCTCTGATGATCCTATTTTTGTGGCAGCACTTTCCCACATGCTTTTTTGCACTGCTCTTCAAATTCCGTATGATGTCTTTCAGAGATTCCACACAAATTCTGCTTTACTTACAAGTTCCCTTTTGTGGCTTGCTAATGGGGATGTATATATGCAGATCTAGACATGTCTATGTATAAATTTCTATTATTTATAGACTGCTTTGTCATCTTGAAATCAGAATCCCAGTTATTGTTAGTAGGCCATCCGTCCCCACCCCCCACCCCAGTGTTGGTGAGATTTGGCACTTCAGCCTGCATTTCTTTTTCATCTCTAAACCCTTCAAAAATGAAGCCAATTTGGTTATTAAGCCAGCACTGGAAATACGGGGTTCAGATAGGCAATAATAATAAAACTACATTTATTGAATACTTAACATGTCAGATATCCTTCTAATGACTATTACAGGGATTAACTCATTTAACCCTCATTAAGCCCATGACAGCTGTTCTAACTCCTATTTTACAGATAAGGCAACTGAGGCACAGAGCTATTATATTAAGTGACATAAAAGTTTGAGAATACCAGTGCTTTTAAAAAGTGAAAGAATGGTGCTGGGTACTGTCAGTTTGATGAAATCTGGTTCTTGCTCAAGAGGCCCCTATTTATTGTGATTTTGTAGAATCTTTATCCTGAATTACTTCCAGATTTAAGGGGGAGGGGGAGCTAATTAGGGGTTCAGATATATATTCAGATTATATTCAGCCAAGATTTACAGACTGGAACCAACCAAAGATTCTGTAATTGAGAAGACTTTGGAAAAGGTCACCTTTCCTTTTCATCCACTTCAAGTAATGGAGCAACTATAGGAAATTGGATACTTCTTGAAGATGTTTTTAAGGAACCTTATTATTGGTATTTTCAGTTTAGGAACATTCCATTTTGATATATAAGTCTCTCTCTCTCGTTATATTTATTTTGAACTGGTGAATTAATGTTCTGCAATGTTTTAAGTAAAAACATTAACATGTTCATTATGTGTTAAGGAAAAGTTCACATTTCCTTTCTATTTGTTTTAGTACATAATACTTCTCTGAATCAATGGAGAAATGGATATTCTCCTACTTGCAAGCCTCAAATAAGGTCAGAATCTTCTGCACAGTTGTTCCAGGGAAGAAAGAAGAGACACTTGAGTGAAACAGCATTAGGTAGGTTAAAATGAAGACATATGCACTAGTATTAAAAACTGAAAATAAATTATCTTCAAAGAACCTCTGCTTCATGGAAATTTATAATCCAGAATAGTCCCTATTATACAAAATATCCATGGTCCTATGAATGCTAAACAACATATTCATGTAGTCAATTCAGAATTATTTGTGGACTGGGCATCCATCTACTTAATGACAGGGATTTCCTTCCTATATTCCCTAACTTGGGTTATCTTCTCCTGACTGTCCTGCTAGACAGAACTTAAGCCAGCATCATGTTCTGGAGTCAAAATATGTCAGTAGAGTTGCCTTACAACCATATCTAGTACTTACATGGATGTCATGTTCACTGTCTGTTCACTGAAGCTCCCTTAGGAACCTATAGTTCCAAGATGACCAACAGGTATCTTTGAAACTAGAACTCTTCTAGTAATACAAAGTGGGGTTTGTTGGAGGGATTTAGGACTATCAGTTTCCAGAGTTATTGCAAATAATGATTAAAAAATAAAACTTACCAGAAAATATACATTTTAAATGGCAACATATTTACACGTTGTTCCTGTTCATTGTTCCAATAGACAGAACACTATATACATTAGTCAAGTGTTCCCCAGATGTAGTATGTCAGTATACCGAATATTTAGAAACTACATTCAAGATGTACTGGACTGTAATTATACTTAATGGATTTAACATATTTATCACTAATATCTCTAGAACTGCCACCGTATCAGCCCATGTCACCACCTGATAATCACTAACAGATA
Organism: Mustela lutreola; assembly: GCF_030435805.1. Classification (NCBI taxonomy): domain Eukaryota; kingdom Metazoa; phylum Chordata; class Mammalia; order Carnivora; family Mustelidae; genus Mustela; species Mustela lutreola. The sequence goes on from NC_081292.1 coordinate 190,492,278, forward strand.
AGCTAGTATGGTGCAAAATTAAACTCCTAGACGCAAGCAGAGATTGCATTGTGCTTTTTAGTGCCATAATCTTAGAGACAACCAAGACACCTTAGCTTTTGAAGAACTTACATACATGTACAGATCTTCCTCTCTTGACTTAGGACATGGTGACATTCCAATAAGCCCATGATAACTTGAAAATACCTTGAGTCAAAAAAGTATTTAATAACACTAACCTACCACAAGGCTTATTTTAAAATAAAGCACAGGGGGCTCCTGGGTGGCTCAGTGGGTTAAAGCCTCTGCCTTCAGCACAGGTCATGGAATTGATCCCAGGGTCCTGGAATTGAGCCCCACATCGGGCTCTCTGCTCAGCGCGGAGCCTGCTTCCTTCCTCCTCTCTTCTCTCTCTGCCTGCCTCTCTGCCTACTTGTGATCTCTGCCTATCAAATAAATAAATAGAATCTTTAAAAAAAAAAAAAAATATATATATATATATATATATAAAATAAATAAAATAAAGCACTGAAGGGCACCTGGGTGTTTCAGTTGGCTAAGCAGCTGCCTTTAGCTCAGGTCCTCATTGGGATTGAGCCCCGCATTGGGGCTCCCTGCTTGGTGGAGAGTCGCTTCTCCCTCACCCTCTCCCTGTCACTCTGCCTACTTGTGCTATTTCTGTCATATAAATAAAATAAAAAATAACAGTAATGTGTTGAATATCCCATGTTAATTTATTGACTACTGTACTGAAACAGTATGACTTGTTGTATGGGTAGAGAATGGTTGCAAGTGTACTGATTATTTATCTTCATGATCACATGGCTGACTGGAAGTTGTGGCTTGTTGCTGCTGCCCAGCAGAAGTATCCTGTTGCATAATGCTAGCCCAGAAAAAGGTCAAAATTCAAGGTATGATTTCGACTAGACGCCCTGTCACTTTTGGACCATCATAAAATTGAAAAATCCTAAGCTGAACCATTGTAAACTGAGGGCTGTATATGTATCAACACACAGAAGATACTTGTCTCTCTTAATAAAACCCACTATGAATTCACATTACCTAAGATATAAAATGTTTCACTTGAATTGATCTAACTTCAAGTTTGATGGAAATACAGGAAGAGAAATAGTAAGATGCTATACTACAAGAGCTAACTAGATAACTCCCTAATATGCAGAACACCTTAACAAATGTCGTGAAAAACAAACTCTTCCAGACTGCAAGAAACCTAAAAGACAATAACCAATTTCAGTATATGGATCCTGATTTGAAGAATCTACTAACCATAAAGGACAGTTTTTAGCAACTAGAGAAATGTAAATATGGACTGGGTATTAGATTTTACACTACATAGGAAAATGCTTTTTAAGTTCAGAAGTAAAATAAGGGTGGTAAAGTGAATAAATAAATACATATTCACAAATAGGGGATCAAAATAAATGGAAAAAGGAAACATGGAAGAAACAGAAAATACCAAGAATAGCCACAAAGTTCTAATCAATATCCTGAGCGAAAAAGAGAAATTCCATCTATAAAATAAGGACAGTATAAATGAGTGACAGACCAAGAACTTTCAGTAGAAAAAGTCTCAAGTAGAATGGTCTGAAGATCAAGTTAAGGATATCTCCCAGAAATCAGAACAAAAAGTCAAAGATAAAAGAAAATGAGAAAGTAGAGAAAAGTAAGGGCTAAGTCTTTGGAGGTTAACTTCTAAATAATAAGCATTTCAGAAAACATGAACAGAATAAAGAGAAGGGATGAGATTTTTAAAAATGAGATGTACTGGATAAAAACTTGCCAGGGCCCCTGAAAGTGGAAATAATTGTGACAGAACTGTGGGTAAGATTTCTTTTTCATTTCCTTAAATTTCTGATACATAAATTTTAAAAAAGAAAATCAAACATAAGGAATTATGTTACCTAAGCAGGAAAGTAATTTTAATACCTATTTAATGTTAATGTATAACATTATCCATGGTTCTTTCCATGTCAGGAGAAAGAACCAGATTTGAAGAATTCGCTTTTCAACGCACAGAACCAGGATCCCATAGCAATTTTACTGCTGTTACTAATGTCAATGTTATATCAAGAACCCAGAATTCATCATCACAAGTAGGTTTTTTTGCATATTGAACTCTAAAACTGCTTTATAGACTTAAAACCGGCTGATAAACTAGAATATTTTGTTAATCTGTAAACAACAGCCTTACTTTGCTAGCACATATTGGCTTATTTAGGAATATCTTATTAGGTAACGATAAATTTGATTAAACTTTTTTTTTAAACTAGTGAGCTAATTACTCAGTAATCCTTGATTATGGCATTTTATTTTCTTGTGTGAAAAACTATTATTAACTGTTCCTACTCCTTACCATGAAGCTTAGTAAAAATCCAGCACTCATATTGTTCTTATGCTTTTATCATCTGGTCAGAGAACACAGGTTAAAAGGCAAAAGGATTTACAAAAAACTGTAAAGCTCAAGGACCAGGAACACATACATGAAAATTATAAAAATGATCTTTGCTAAGTTAACACACCAAGTATTCTCACAGTCTTTCCTAATAAGGAAGTGTGTTTGTTAAACGGTCATTTTCTTGATATTTAGGGGACTTTATGGTAACCTTCTTTGATAAGAACTTTGAAACTTAAGGTATTCGTATTTTTATGATCTTATAAATAAGTTTATATGTATGCAGACACAAATGTACACTGCATACCTGACAGAAGGAACTGTGTTGTTTTATACAAGATAGGCAGTGTTCTTGTTTTTGTTAACATTTTATACTCAGGCCTATCATAACATATTTATCGAACACTTATAGTATGCCTCATGAGAAGAGGGCGTCTTATAAAACTACTGTGACCCTACTTTACAGAATACTGCACGACGGAGACTGAGAAGTGAGAGCTCTTACGACATAGATAATATTGTGATTCCCATGTCATTAGTTGCCCCAGCTAAGTTAGAGAAACTCCAATACAAGGAAATACTTACTCCAAGGTATGTATACTTACATCTTTCTATTTTCTTTCTTCCTTTTCTTGAATAAACTTAAATTTTCAGACTGAAGTTAAAATTTTAATTAATTAAAGGAAGATGCTCCTCTCTCCCTTCTTCCACTTGTAAAACCATGGAGGGAAAATGGTGAAAAAAACCTTTATATTACTCATGCTGAAAAAAAAGTGCCATATATTATCACTTTGTCAATTTTTATGAAGAACTAGGAATTCCTAAGACTGACTCTGCACTCTTAAGTCTTTTATATAGTAATATTTAGTTATTATATATATATATATATATATATAAAAAATATGACACAAAAAGGTACTTTAGGGATGTAAATAAGTATAACAAGAAGTAATCCTTGATCTTTAAAATGGAGTTTTGCACAAGATTGCAAAAGCGTTCAAAGAAAGTAACTACCTTTGCAAGGAATATTCACATTATAAGACGGTAAGACTTGTCAAAACAACAAAAATTATGATTTTGAGGTATTGTTGCCAAGTCAGCAACAGATTAGTAGGAAGATCTGGGAAGACGTCATGAAGAATAGTTTATTCACACAGGGAAACCGCAAAAAGGTACACAGACAAGTGTGCAAGGCTAAACGGGAGATAGATTTTGTGTAGCGTGATGAAGTTATGGCTAGAAAAGAAATCAGTACCAGATTATAGAGGTCCCAGAATGCCACACACAGATCTGCTTCCTACTGGCACTGAAGTTAGTCAGTTTTTTTTTTTTTTTTTTAAAGATTTTATTTATTTATTTGACAGAGAGAAATCACAAGTAGCTGGAGAGGCAGGCAGAGAGAGAGAGGAGGAAGCAGGCTCCCTGCTGAGCAGCGAGCCCGATGCGGGACTAGATCCCAGGACCCTGAGATCATGACCTGAGCCGAAGGCAGCGGCTTAACCCACTGAGCCACCCAGGCGCCCATCAGTTGTTTTTTTTAAGCAACAATAAAAGTAGTTTTTTAAGAACGTGAATTTGGCAGCAGGAAGTAGAAGAGGTTGAAAACAGAGATAAAAGCTCACTGACAACTACAGTAATTCCTACCATCTCTATTCTAGCTGATTTTCAAATTTCCTTATCCCTAATTACTTTGAGGTACTAAGAGCTCTTAAGAGGTGCCTGGGTGGCTCAGTTGGTAAAGGGACTGCTTTCAGCTCAGGTTATGATCCTGCAGTCCCGGGATCAAGTCCTGCATTGGACTCCCTGCTGGGCAGGCAATCTGCTTCTCCCTCTGCCCCTGCCCCTTCTCATGCTCTCTTTCTCTCTCTCAAATAAAGAAAATCTTTTTAAAAATTTTTAAAAAGCTCTTAATACTGTACAAGGTATATGAGAAATCCTACAGAGAATCTGTTGAGACCTTCTACATAAAAGAAGTAACATTTGTGGTTATGATGTTCTGCAGCAATGATGTTTTTCAATGTACTTTGGAAGGCTGGAGCTGGCTGGTTGGGTTGGTTGGTTAAATACAAAGGAATTCTGTGGTTCAGTAGTTAAACCTGAGAGACCATGACGGGTGTCTTCACACAAATTGGCAAATGCTCAAATCAGAGCTCTCTTCCCCCCAACCTCCCCAACCCACATACTCCATACTCCAACCCCCCCCCCCCAACTGTCCTCCCGCCTCCCTGCCAAGCCACTGTAGCACCAGCTACTGACTGAATTCAAAATTGGTACATTCTTAGGTATAGAATGCAGCTATGCAGAAGAGACCGTTTACTCTAAGGCCAAAAGTCTCACCTTCTCATCTTTTTTTTCATAACACAAATTGTTCTCTTTAAAAAGAAAAAGTATGAAAATACAACCATTTGAATTAATGGAAGCCCCGAGAAAAGAAAACATTACTTCATTGGCTGTGCTTAGAGAATATAATTGCTACTCTTAGCTAACAAAAGCTGAAATTGGTTTGTATCTTCAACAGCTGGAGGATGGCTGTTCTTCAGCCTTTGGAAGAATACCATGTAGGTGAAGAGGTAAGTTTCCTTTCACTTATGGATAATTGCACTTTATATATTATGAAGCCTGCTTAAATTTGGTATTTGAGGAACTAAAGTGAAATATATAAGCTCCTTAACATATACTGATTTTAACATATACTGATATTTTTTCACTTATGAAAACAAAATTCTTCATTAAGGATATTAGTTTCATAAGGAAAACGTTTTTGAGCAAATTTGCAAAGACAATTTATGAAGAAATGTAGTAAAAACACAAATCATTTGCTTACATAAATTGCTGAAATACTGAATTTACATAAATATCTATATTCATTCCCAGTATTAGTCATATTTTCCTGCATGAAGAGATATAGTCTTAATATTTAAGCCTACAATACCACATTCAAAACGTTGGGAGCAAACGGCTTTTGATTTTGGAAACCTTTGGACTTGAGAAAGTAATGTGAACATGATAGATACATCACATAAGACATAGAGGGAGTTTAGAATAGATTGTTTCTCAGAAAATAGTTCTAGAATTTGGCCAGATCAGGCTATGTCACCGAATGAATTAGGAACACTTACTGTTTCAGAGTTCAAGAACTGCAGGAAAGGGACGGAGAGCCTGTATGGGTAAAACTTCCATTAAGACAAGAACAATTTCATGGAAAAATACCAAATAACTAGACTAATTTGAAGGTGATATTCTGCAGTAGCAATATAATATAAGGCATTTTCTGTCATAATCTTTCTAGGCCCACGGACTCTGTTTTACAACCTCCAATAATAACTTTTTAATGCCCTCCCTCCTTTAACGTGCTCTTCCCTAGTTTAAAAGGAGCCTAGCCAGGAAACCCAGATTCTTAAACTACTGTCACTGAAGTCTTAGAATTCCAGATAAATCATTAGTTAAATGAATTTTCTTTCCTCAGTTTTACTTTTCTTTGCTATTAACATTCCTAGAACAGTATATTCCATAAAGAGCAATCAATATAAACCTTTGAATGAATTAAGCATTAAGAATTTTTTAACGCAAAGCACTGTGAACCTATCTGTAATCTAGATAAGTCTACAAAATGACAGATTAGGGAAAAAGTTCTCAAAGAAAAAACAAAAAGTTAACTCCCTCTATTTTGGAATTTGACACTCATAACACTTGTTCTCTGAATTTAGATTTACTTTATAATTTTCTTCCTACTTTGTTCTCTTGATGAGGAATTGACACCTGTTCTCATATTTCAAAATGTTTCTGATAAAAGAAAAACTTTATTTCTAATTCCAGGTAGAAGATCTTTCTGATGAAGTCTTCTCCCTAAGACACAAAAAATATGAAGAGAGAGAGCAAGCCAGATGGTCACTATGGGAACAAAGCAAGTGGCATAGGAGAAACAGCAGGCAGGTGTTATCAATTTACAACCCCAAACCATGAAATCCATGTAGAATCAACAAAAATTCTGCATGACTAATAAGAGATACCTCTAAAAATGAAGAATAACATCCGTTATTTTTTACTAGAAGCAAAACACGGCATTTACTGAGTACATTTAAAATATATTTGGCTAATTACAGTGATGAGATGCATTTCTATATTTTCCTCCACTATTTCCTCATGTTTATTGTTAACCTGAGGAATAGATTTAACTCCTCAAATAATGTGGAAATCCTCCCTAGATAAAGTAGGTCATTTCAGTATACTCTAACAGCAGACCTAACACTAGGGATTAGAATCTGGGTGATCTAGTTTAACATAATAACCACTTAAAAAACACGTTCTTAAAAAAGTTTTCTCAAGAAACATATCTAGTCTAAAAAGCAGATGGTCTAAAATACTTTGAAAATATGACTTTGGGGGGAAAGAAAACCCTAAAAACATAATTAGTAATTATATATTTGAGAAAGTCCATGGTATTTTATATTTACATTTGATTGTGTTTTAATATAGCCAAAACACACAGAGCAAGATCATGTTCAAGTCTGGTAGTCCACTAAATTTAGTGTGGGACTCATTTACTTAGTGCAGGTGACCCCTGAACACAGGTTTGAACTTTATGAACTATATGGGTCCACTTATACATGGACTTTTTATAGTACAGTCCTATAAATGTGTAACATTTCCTTTTTTCTAGCTTACTTTACTGTAAGAATATAGTATATAATAAATATAACATACAAAATATGTGAATTGCTTGTTTACATTATCGGTAAGGCTTCCTGGAGAAGAGTAGTAGGCTATTAGTAGTTACATTTGGGGAGAATCAAAAGTTACATGCAATTTTTGACTGCATAGCAGGTTTGGTGCTAACCCCTGTGTTATTCAAGGGTCAGCTGTATTTTTCTTTGCCTTTTTTTTTTTTTTTTCTTTTTAAAGACTTTATTTTTAAGTAATCTCCCCAAACCCAACTAGGGGCTACAACTCACAACCCGGAGATCAAGAGTCACAAGCTAGACCGATTGAGCTAGGCACCCCTCAGCTGTTGTTTTTAAAACACATTTCTCTGTTTAGGTCTCAAAATACTAGATTTGTATTAGATCCTTATTCTAAGAGCTGTTTTCACACACACACACACACACACACACACACACACACACACACATGAGACTCAGTTCTCAACTTTCTCCACATTCCAAAGATACAACTTTCTGGAAGTAAAGAGGAAAATGTGAATCAAGTCCTACAGGGATGACATTGTAACAGAGAATTCTCTGGGAACTCAGCAAGACTGTAGAAGTCAAGTAATTCTCCATTCTCATTTAAAAACAAAATAATAACAACAAACCCCAAACTCAAACCCACTACTACAATTTGGCAAATTCATAGAGTATTATTTCTAAGATGCTGTTTAAGTCTTTGAGGTAACATCAGCACGATCAGGAGGTGAATTTTTAAAAATCTTCTGAGCAGGACTGTTTAAAGAAAAGCTACGAAATTCAATTGATTTAGTAACACCTTGGGGTTGTTCATAAAATGTTAAGACCTGAAGAAGTAACAAATATTTTCTTGATTTTCTTGCTAGAGCCTACAGTAAAAATGTGGAAGGACAGGACTTGCTTTTGAAAGAATACCCTAGTGACTTCAGTGGCGGCCAGCACTGTGCTGCTGGAAGTCCTGCTGAGCTCTCTTCAGAGAGCCAGGATCTTGGTGCACAGGGCTCACCTTCGTTAAATGAAAGTCAAGAAATCAAGGTAAGTGGAATATATACAACTAGTTAAACCTCCTTTTAAATGCCTTTTAATTTTTTAAAAGGCTGTGTGTGTAGAAAGTGCTTGTTGCAAATTATTATGTAAGAAATCAGAGGGTATGTATTCAAGTGTTCTAGTTCCGTCACTAATACATACTTTATCTTTTCCTTAAAGTGTAAGTATCTAATTTCACATACTCACTTCTCTGAAGCGAGAATTCTATCCAAGCTTCACTACAAAACCAACCTATTAGAGAGAGCAGCACCTTGTCTGTGACACAGTAAATGCTAGCTGCTATTTCTCTTCTTTTTCTAAGAGATTTTTACCTGTCTCCCCATAGATCCAGTTCTTACCTCACAGGGAGTGTTTTTCTAACACAGCATCTATATGTTTTTGCACCGTTCTTCATAAGGAGGTATTGGAAAAGAACAAGATCTAGAATGGAGATCAGAAACTATAGAAACTAATCGGCAAGCCGTAGAAAGTTTGGGGAAGGTAGAGTCAATAAGGTGTCTGTAATAATTATGGGCCAAAAATGAAGACATGAAAGTAGGAAATCAAAACACACTTGAAAGGGGCTTTCTGAACATACTCCGATGCTGAAAATGAAAACTGATGCCCAACAACAGTGTCTCCTCTTTGTGGAAGGGCACAGTGAAAACCTAATTCCCAAAGGTCTTTAAGCAATTCCCAGTAACGACCCATTTGAGTTGCTAGATATTCAGGTCGAAATGAGTTTGCATTTATGCGCTAAAGAACAAAACAGGAATTACAAAATTGACATTTAAGGATTATTTGATACGTGAATTTAAACAAATCAGTTGAAACTTAACTGAAAATGTTCTCTCTCTCAGTCTTTGTGGTGGGAACGACGGACTTTTCCGCTGAAGGGCGAAGACACAGAAGCCTTACTATGCCAGGATGAAAAGAAGGATCACAGTGAAAGTTTGAGCCCAGCCTCCCATGGTGAAATCTTCTGTCCCAGTGCCCCAGAGAACAGTCACCATCCAAAAAGGCAGGCAGACGAAATGGAAGAGTACAAACCTTTCGGTCTAGGACTTACTCATATTAAAAAAAATAGGTGACAGGGAACAGGTTTAAAAAAGTATGTACGTGAATGGAAAACAGGGGGAAAAAAAAAAGCCCTGCTTTCCATCCCCCACCCCTTCAGTCACAGTTCCAGAGTAAGAGCATGTACTGCATGTATTAATCTTTGATGCTGTTATAAAACAGGCAAGGTAGGTCTTTTTCCTTCTTGAACCACAGGAATAACTAGCTTTTCACCTACAAGACAAGTGCTAGTCTTTTGTGTTTATGATGCAAATCACAAGCACCAAAAAATTAACTGCTGCAATCTGTTGTTAAATCACATTACTGGGTAAATGACTTTTCAAAGACTTTTATGTGTGTGTGTGTGTACACACACACATACATATACACCTGTGCATCAAACGACAACTCTTTCCTGTACATTTCTATGTAATTTCTAGGGTGATTCATTAAAATTACTTCAGAAATATATTATACACATATGTGTGTATAGCGTATACATACCTATATACACAATCATTTTTAAAAACACTCGCAGTGACCACTCCACTTGAAAATGCATGTATGAACTACCCCATGAAATGTAAGCTGTACCCTAAACAAAGCACAGGCTCCAGTGATAATAGGTATCTAAAAGTCTTGGCTATGGGGAGATAATTTTTTAAAAAACACGTTTAACCAATAGAAGTTATTTATGGAAATTTCTATACAAGATAACACAATATGCCTTTATCTAAAATCACTGTTATCTGTTAGACTAAGGGTTACTTTCCATTCGCTCCTAACAGATGAAGGAAGACAAAGTAGAGTTAAATATTGGTCTCTTTGAAAACCTGAATTTTATCTATTTTATGTATCTCATGGAGAGAAGACACCAACTTAAAATAAGCAACAGGAAAGTCCTATCAGTATATAACAGTATAAAAAACTGTTGTATTTCTAGTTAATTTGGTTATTCCTTACTCTAGCTCACTCAATTCAAATAAGCATCTATTCTTACTTGTATCTTAGAGTGAGAAAATTTTTCAAAGGATACGCTTCAATACTGAATACAGGAGGGTACATTAAGGAAAGTTCCTTTTGAAGCTAACACATAACTTTCTCTATGTAAAAGCTGAGGCAATTTCTCTCATATTAAAAAAAAGGTTATTCAAGTTATACTACCCATAGAACTGACAATCCTGGCCATCTGGCCTAGTCGGGGGGGGGGGGGGGGGATTTGACACTAAGTTTTTTTGTTAGGGATTGGAAATTATACTAGTCCCTTTAAGGAAGGAAAAAAATGCAAATTCAATACTGACAAATTTTTGCTGTAGTTTTACTGTACATTTATTTTTAAAAAAGGAAACAAAAGCCAGACAAACCCAAGTTGTCTAGGCAAATAAGCTCAAATCTTTGTCATGTCCGACATTATAATCTTCTATGTAAGTTTTTTAATTAAAGTTATTTCTATATGCCTCGTGTGGTCTGATTTGATTAAACGCCACCTATTCACGGCACAAACCTTTCCTAAGTCAAAATAAAAGGACAAATTTTTATCTTGTAGGATAGAAAACACCAAGGAAGCTCTCATGTGGAAGCGTTCATGTTCTCATTTTTCAAACCTTATTTCTTAAAACTCAGTAGCCTAAAGAAATTTAATGACACTAGTTTACTGTTTACTTCCTGCCATACGTATTATATAGCAAGAGTATTGGCAAGAATGAAGTAACAGATAACACATTTGTGGTCAAAGTATAATCTGGGACACAGTTTTAAGTATTTAGTGTACGGATTAACTCTGTACCTTGTCATCTTTCGGCCTACCTCGTCTTTGCTGGATTAATATAATATATATCCTTGGGGTCAAATCCATAGTATCCAGAATATCCTCAGCCATCTGGTTCTGCTTTAGCGTAAAATTAGACTGCAAATAAGACAATGTTACATAAAAGAGGCTTCCTTTGCCTATCTACATCCCAAGGGCTCCATCTGTTAAAAAAAAAAAAAAAAGTACAAACCCAGAACTGCTGTGCCCCACTGGGTTCTTTCAATGGGACCAAGCTGTTGCTGAGCTCTAGTATCTTCATTTTTTAAATAGGGACAAAAGTGCCTGTTCTGCTACTCTTAAGACTGATTTATGCATTTAATGAGCTTATATTGAAGGACTTTATAGGCTACAAAATATAAATGACAGCTACTTTGTATTGAGCATCAATTCTACTATAGTTCTGGAAATAGTAGCAGAAGCTTTACAGATAGCCTATGATCTCTCTTAATGCTCAATATAACCTTACATGGTTATTATAATTATATTCAATGTATAAATCAGTTAACAGATACTCAAAGAGACTGGTTGATTTGATTTGCTGAAGTCAAATAAGTCAAATAGTTGGAAAGGAGAGGAGTCCAGATTCAACTCCATAGTACTTCCAAATAGAAGCTTTCCTTTCCTTTCTGCTCAAAGCTAGCACAAGATTATTGTTAAGAAAAGGAACGGGTGGGATCACTGTATAACTTGCCCCTCCAGCAGAGCTGACAAAGAAAACAACTTGATAAAATCTCTATTTGTAATTTTAGAATAGTCCACCTGAAATACACTGTTTTTACAGTTTTTATGCATCAAATATAAGGTGCAAAGTAAAAGACCGATGTTAAAGAAGCAAGAATACAGTGCGCTATCCTAAGCAGATTCAAACTTAGATTTTTCACAAGTTCCATTCTACTCATGTTATCATGCGCACAGACAAATCAAAATAACACGAAACAGGAATAAGGACTTCCTTTGCTTTGGAAAACCAAGAAAAGAGATGATTTAAAATGCAGAAAAAAAACATCTTTTTTCATAGTAGCTAGTACACCTTCATTAGGCTTTAAGACACACTTCTGTTCATAACCTTAATACAGCCATATTTTTACTTTATAAAAATCAAGTCTCCCAGTAAAAACGGTATTTTACCACACTAATCTTTAAATTCTATCACTAAAAAGGTAGTTATACACACCAATTTCTAACCTCTTGGAACGTTCTGCAGAATAGATTTTAGTCACTGGAATGAATAGCTGCTCAGTAAAACAGCACTGCTTCAACTGTGATAGGATTCGATAGTCAATATTCTTGTCTTCCAGTAAAAAAGAATTCACATGAGCATAAACACTGGACTCCTTGTGGTTTCATCGATCAAGAGAACGTTTCTGAGCAGCTTCTGAGCAAACATTTCTTAACAGGTTGATCACAGATCTGGGGTCATCGCTCCTCATAATGGCACTGCCAGACACAATCATGTTAGCTCCTGCCTGGAAGAAGTAAACATTCAGGTTATGCTTCAAAGGAAGATGCACAGAGGCTTAAAACAGAATTTCTGGATTAGAGTATCTACCCTTGCACTGTCAGTGCTTGAACATACGAAAGCTACCTTGAGATGACAGACTTAAGCAATCTAGTTCAATGAAGATAAAGTTGAAATACTTACCAAGTGAAGATACCAAGTTATTTTTAAATGGGTTTATGAAATCACAGACTTGTGACCACCTTTAAAATAAGCAACACTGTTGCACCTTTGCTAATAATTTAGAAAAAGCTGTAAAAACCTTTAATCCTCAATTCTATTAAGGTTACTCCAAAATATGCCAATGCTGACCCAGCTATTAAGAAAACAAAGTATCGGGGCGCCTGGGTGGCTCAGTGGGTTGGGCCGCTGCCTTCGGCTCAGGTCATGATCTCAGGGTCTTGGGATCGAGTCCCACCTCGGGCTCTCTGCTCAGCGGGGAGCCTGCTTCCCTCCCTCTCTGCCTGCCTCTCCATCTACTTGTGGTTTCTCTCTGTCAAATAAATAAAATCTTTAAAAAAAAAAAAAGAAAGAAAACAAAGTATCTTTTAATCTTTATGTAGTTGACCCTTGAATAATGCAGGGGTCAGGAGTACTGACCCACCGTGCAGTCAGAAATCCACGTGTAACTTTTGACTCCCCCAAATCTAACTACTAATCACCTCCTATTAACTGGAAGCCTTACCAATAACATAAATAGCTGATTCATAAATACTTTGTAAGTTACATGTATTATGTACTATATTCTCATAATAAAGTAAGCTAAAGAAAAGAAAAATTGTTAAAAATTATATGGGAAATACAATACTGTAAAAAAGGACCCATGCAGTTCAGACCCATGTTCTTCAAGAGTCAACAGTCTATGAATTGGTAGACAATTACTGCTAAAATGTGAAACTATAAAATATGGCAACATTAAATTTTCTCATTTTGATGTCAGAAAGAATGAAACACGTTTTAATGCATGCTTCACTGCATCCCACAAAGACTTTGAAGGGTTTAAGAAAGACTTTTGAGATACTTCTTAATGTGGAAGCCAAGAAATCACAGAGAAAAGCATATAAGGTAAGTCCAAATTTAGTTCTGAGCTCCCCGGATTTGACTCGAGGAGGGAAAGCCAATCTGTCCTGTGATCTGCTTCCAGAACAAAGTATCAGGAAGCTACTGGGAGAGGCCCTGGAAGGGAGGAAAATTCTCCCAAGAGATACTGTCATACAGCACACTGCATCTCCAAAGACAATTCTCATAAAAATGAAAACAAGCATTAGTTTTATAGGATTACAGCGTAACATGTAAGCAGGAAAAGCCCAGCAGCAAAAACACAGTTCAGTAAAAAGTGGTCAAAGGATATATGCTCACTAATTGTTTGGTCCACTCCTCTTTCGTAAATATCTTACAGCCAAGCTTTTGAGAAGTACCAGGCAGAAAAGTATGGCATTTATACAAAACACTGAAAGTGCAGATTAGAGCATGTCACTTAACAAAAATAGACCATATAAACTTTAATGGCCTGCAGTATTACCGAAGGGGCTGGCACCCCCCACCCCATTTTTTAAAGGATTTATTTTTCAAAGAGAGAGCATGAGCAGGAGGGGCAGAGGGAGAGAGAGAATCTTAAGACGACTCCACACTGAGCATGGAGCCCAACACAGGGCTTGATCTCACAACCCTGAGATCATTTGGCTGGCACCCTCTTATGAAACTGAGGGCCTAACCGGCTTGGCCAGTTACTTGGGAAAACTCATCCCACCTCTACATAGAGAATCCTAACCCTAACGCTAACTCTAACCCTAACCTAGATTTCCACCAGAAACAGCTCAGTTCTTGCAAGGGACAAACTAGTAACTAATACACCTCAGTTACACAAAATAACCATCTTTTCCCCTTATAAGCAGGTATGTTTTCTTTCGGTGTTTTGGAAAAATGTCTTGCTCCAAGGCCTAGAACTTAGTAATTTTGGCAAGGCTGGCATTAAGCATATTCTTTAAAAAAACAAAACAAAACAAAAAAACAAAACCCAGAAACAAAAACCGAAAAACTTCCTTCGGCATCACTCAGATAGCTGGTACTTACTTCTTAATGAACGTGTAACTGAGAATATATCACTTACTGCTCTTCATTTTCATAGTTTTACATTTGAATAAGAAAAGTGTTCTTCCCAGAAAGAAAGGCAATTTAGGAAATGAAGGGGAAATCTCTTTGGCACACAAGACAACATCCTACTAGACACATTTGAAAGGAAACGGGTCTGGGTCACAGCTGTGGAGCAGTCTCACCTCTGCACATTTATGGATAGTGTCAGGGCCTACTCCACCATCGACTTCTATGTCCAAGGATGGGAACTGGGTCCTCAACCAATGAACCTAGATATACACGAAAAAACAAGTGACTCCTATGGTGGATACATGGGGGGGGAAACAAAACCAAATAAACAAAAAATCAGAGAGCCATCATCAGCCGCTGCAACACAACTCCAAATATCTCACACAGTATTTATTTATTTGTTTACTTACTTATTTAGTTATTTTACGTGATCTCTATACCCAACGGGGGGCTCGAACTCAGAACCCGGAGATCAAGAGCTGCATGCTTAGCCAGGCACCCCATCACACAGATAACTTTGTATGAATACAAACGACAATTGGGGATACTTTCCTTTTTCATATACTGAAACAAATTCAGTTTCATAAAAGCAAGGCTTGTTCTGTTTGGGAAACAGCATTCAGTCTGTCATGCCTTTGCAGCGAATATACCTCATGCCAATAAGACAAACACAAAACCCTACTACGCAATGAAAAGAGATCTCCCAAGAGGTCTGAAGGCTACAAAGATAACAGCTTTGAAAGAAAATGTCAAGATGAAGATGTTAAATTTTTTTCCTCATTTCCAAACCTCCATCTTTTAGGGCACCTCCTGTCACACCATATTACAGTGACCTGTAGGCCTCCCTCCCACATCACCTTCAGAGCGAGACAGGTCTAAAATACACAAGCGGTTCAATGTACGCTTACTGAATGAGCACAAACAACAAAAGCCTCACCCCCAAATGAAAGAGTTTTTTACCTTTGGCATCATATCTTCCATGAATTTCTGTCCTCCAAACCCAGGTTCCACTGTCATAACCAAGGCCATATCTATCTGATTAGCCCATGGTGCCAAATACTCAACTGTGGTTCCCGGTTTGATGGCAAGGCCAACCTATAATAACAGAGACAAATTTGCTACATCACATTAGCAATTCTTTACATATTTTATAACTGTGTACATCAGACCCAGTAGAAGTATCTACTCTTAGAGAACAGAACAGACACAGACAGGGAATGCATAAATTATTCAGATTATAAGTACTTTTTTAAAGTCAACAAGGCTACCCCAATGTAAATGTTTCTAAAAGGCAGTCATTTTCAGGAAACATGAGTGGAATCTAGAAATCCTGTCCCCCAAACAAGTTATACTTAAATGCTGGTTTCTCAGCTGAAGAACAGCTGCCGCAGTCCGGTCTGGTCCGCCAATCACTTCTTGTCTTCCACCCAAACGTCCACAGTGACAGCGAACAGTAGAGAATGTTACAGTCCCTGCTGCCTTCTCACCTTCATCCCATTCTCCCGAATGTCTTTAATCAATGCCCCTGGGTTCTCAGTAGCCTCAAGATGAAAGGTGTATTGATTGGCTCCCGCCACGGCCATTGGTTTGACCCACTGTTCCGGCCTGGACACCATCATGTGCATGTCTAGAAAGGAAAGACACAACTCCTACTAAATATTACTGAAAGGAAACTACCTGGCTCAGATAACTGAAGCCAGCCCACCGTTTTTGCTGCTTTGGATAATGAACTATTTGGCACTAAAGTAATTCTTAAATAATTACCCTTCTGTAGCTAGACAGGGCTTTGGTTAAACTCACTTACCAAAAAAACCCTACATTTTTCCACCCAAAGCATATGGTGCTGTATATGATAAGAACTAGAACTCAGGAAACCTAGGTCCAGGAAATGCCACTCTAAAAAACTTTTAAAAAGTTCTATTATCTATGTAGACTTAGTTCCTCATCTATAAAATAAAAGAGCTAAATTAAATGATTCTACCAATATCTTAATGGGGCACTTACTGCACCATTAACTGCTCGAGGCCCCAGGGACAGTGCAAAACCAGATGGACAGAAGCCTCTGCTGACATGGGGCTTACATTCTTAGTAGGGGAGACACACCATAAAGAAAAGAAGTAAACACAGTACGCACTGGCATGGAGGTAATACAGCCAGTGTGGCCGGCTGCGGGGCCGGGGGGGGGGGGGGAGCCCTGCAAGGGGAGGGGAGAACAGGTAAGGTCAAAGGGGCACAGGGTGGGTAGACTCAGGACAGAGCTCTGAAGCCACTGGGCTTGACTCTGAATGAGACGGGGGGACATGGTGGGATCTTGAGCGAAATGCCAAAATCTCACGGAGAAGGCCACGGCGGTCACCCAGGGAAGCAAGGACAACAGCAGCCACCGAGGCTGGTGAGAAGCGGAGGGCTTCTGGCTCTGCAGCACCGGCCGGCCAGCCGGAGGGGCCGTGGGCTACCACGGCGGCCGGTGAGGGGGCAGGGGCCAGGAAAGCGTGGGAGAAACTGCAGGTCTGACCGCATCCTAACCAGAGAGCTCATCACAGAGACAGGCTAGGGGAGACAGGGTGGCCTTCCGTAGGATCCGGACTTCAAACACAGGAGCAATTAATGAGAAGAAGGTGGCTTAAAAGAGGCTGAATCAAGAAATGCTGCTGTCAGGAAGAAAACAGTAAATATTCCTCTGCCAGATGGATGTGCTAAGAAGAGTTGTCAGACTGTTTGTTTTTTGCCAGAGGACGCATACTTGATACAGCTGAGCTCGAGTGAAAAAAAAAATTTCTAGTATTCCAGAACTCGACTAAGACCATAAAATGCAATACTTTGAAAACTATCAGGAAAAAGAGAATACTGCTTGACAAATGAAGCCAAGGTTAAAGTTTGTATTTCCAAACTAACAAAAGTAACAAAAATAAAACCTAGATTAATAGGTAAAACGTTGTTTTTAAAAGACAGACTCTATTTGGTGTTTATTTCTTTGTGTTCTAAACAATAAACAGCAAGGGAAAAAAAAATCAGTCTGCTTTAAAATATCTAGTTTACTCGTTTCTTAAGTTACCAGACTGCTATGTTGTGCACTCTCCAGTATGCAGGCCCCATGGGCAGCCCTCACTGGACAATCTCCAGTGTTCAGAGAGCCACGGGTCAGTGGAACTGCCTATAGTTAATATACTGAGGTCAGCAGTTCTCAAACATTCCGTCATCAGTCTTCCATTAAGAATTACTGACAATTCCTGAAGTGCTGCTGATGTGGGCTATATTTATAAATATTTAAAATGCATTAGAAATTCAAACTCAGGGCACCTGGGTGGCTCAGTAGGTTAAAGCCTTCAGCTCAGGTCATGATCTCAGGGTCCTGGGATCGAGCCCCACATTGGGCACTCTGCTCAGGGGGGAGCCTGTCTCCCCCTCTCTCCCTCTGCCTGTTTCTCTGCCTACTTGTGATCTCTGTCTGTAAATAAATAAATAAAATCTTAAAAAAATATTCAAACTCAGAAATTTTTAAGTGTCTACTTATTAATTCACTTAAAAATAATAAGCAATAATAAATCTATCACGTTGATATAAGAGTGACGCTATTTTACACTTTTGTTAAGTTCCTACTGTCTGGTCTGACAGAAGACCTCTCTATTTTCACATCTGCTCTGCGTTCAGTCGGTTGCATTATGTTGTTTTATGTGAAGGGAAAAAAGTACACGGAAAAGGGAGGGGCACAGTTATTTCAGACTAGTGCAGATATTCTTCTATTTCTACCTCAAGACTTGACAAGTAGGACTTTTATAAAGGTTAGCTGCAATGTGGCATCTGTAAACTCTCCCAGTCTGCACTTTGTTACACTGAAAGCTGTGGGCCTATCCTAATACACTTTAAATGGATCTTTTAAGTACCAGTTCACTGACTGACACAGATCTTCCAAAGAGTGACACATTTCACTATATTCTATCAGAAAATCCCACTTGTTAATATCACTACAGATTTTATTGGAACAGCTATAAATAGCAGAAAGCTACTGACCTCACAGAGGCAGACACAAGTTTTTCAAAATTCCAATTTTCACTTGCAAGCTCTAACTTTATCAGTGGAAACAAAAATGAGGTATCTCCCTTGAAGTGACAGGCTAACTCAGTTATTTCAAAGAAAATGGCAGTAAGATACCGTAGTCTGATAACCACAGTTCATCTGCCGGCTGTTCATTCAAGTGAAAATAGTGTTGGTGAGAAAGGCGGCCAGTCAGTTCACAGCTCAGGGTGGTGCAAGTGGTTTTTTTTACAAGAAAACCATCATCACCCCGTACGCAGGAGAAATGCTTCATATGTACTTCCCATTCTGCCACACAGAGTAGTAAAAGAAACTCACCTAAGTATCAAGATTTACTGTAGTTAGTAATCAGTACTGATTCTTCAAGGATATTTACTATGAAATATCAAGGATATTACTATAATATTTACTATGAACAAGGATATTTACTATGAAGGCTGACGAAGAGTAACACAGAAACTCCTTGGATCGTTCAATACCATTGCTCTGATTTGGGCCACACAAACTCACCACCGCTTTTGTACTATCAGTATAAAAAATGGCAAATAACACTATCTTATGAAAACAGTGTTCACCTCCTGTTCCATCTGCAAGGGATTCCTGTGGGTGCTCAGACCATACCCGAAGACCACGGATTTAGAGAACCGCAAAACAAAAACAAGAACAAAACACAAAACAACAGATTTTCCCAATCACTTGATTGCTTAATGGTTATTTCTACTCAATACTGAGATTGAACAGTTCAGAACTTTAGCAGTTATACATGCAACTTGTGAATTATTTCTTAGAATATACACATGAATCAGTTACCCGACAACGACCGAGATCCAAGAATTAAACAAAAAACACACTTCTTAGTATAAGAAACAAAGGTCACAAACCCAAACATTAAAGCATTTAAAATCCATTCATCTTTACTGCAGACCCATTTCTAGAAAGACTGATGAGCAAGTTTATTGGCAAATAAACTAAAAGCAGAAAGAAAAAGCAGACTGCGCGTGGTCGTGTCAATAGGGTTGGTAAGACAGGCACAAACACAGGAGACACAGACAGCAATGAGAAGTGATGCCAGGAGTCCAATGAAAGAGAAAAGGGAAAAAATAATTCATTTAAATCCATACAAAGCCAGATGCACAGGACTCTGCAGTCATGGCACAGCGGGCACAAACAAGGTTACTTATTGTATTCACCTCTGATATTCCTAAGGACAAATTTTTCTTGGTAAATTCATTTTTTAAAATGTAATTAAAAAGTTTAGATCATCAGAGGATTATATTCCATTATCTGAAAATTTCAAAATGGTGAATGTGCTAATCAAATACGGTTTCCCTTCTGCTACATAAACTGATAAGGTACATTTTCTTTCGTGCAAAGTCCATGGATACCATAAGGCTCTGCCCGAGAGACACTTCCACCAGGACGGCCACGGTCCACAAATGGCACCATTCAATGCAGCAGTCACCAGACTCACGTGGCTATCTAGAGCCTTGCGATATGGTTAATGCCACCGAGAAGCTTCATCTTTCATTTCTTTTAATCTGAAGGATTAAAAGCCACATGTGGCTAGTGACGACCATATAGGGCTGCACAGCTAGAATCCTTCATAAAATTGGTCCATAATCTACCAAAAAAAAAAAAAAAAAATCTAAGTTTAAGCCACGGCTAACTTCATTTAAAAGAGCAATAACAACGTGAGGACTAAATCCATGTTTATGAGAAATAACCTCCAGGTTACTGGGTCTTCTTAAAAGTCTTAATTCACCTTATCCTACAACATCACAGTGGAGCATATACACTGGCCCCACTTGCAGAAACTTCAATTTGCATGAAATAATTGGTTTCACTTCTAAATTCGGATGTAACAATTACACTAAACTCCAACTTTCTGTCTACGATTACGTCTAGGAAAGCCATAGTAAACAAAGGGGATTAAATTCCTGCTCTAAAGGAGTTTACAGTTAGATAAAAGTAATCTGACTGAAGGAAGTTCTAGATAGAAAATTCAGAAGGTGACACGGTAACTGGACAAAGGTTAATCTAGGATGGGGTGCTCAGAAAGGTCTCTCTGAGGAAATGCCAATAATTCAGGCCCAAAAGATAAGGCAGAGCCGGCCAAGTGAGCAGTGTTCCAGGCAAAGAGATCAGCGAAAACTGCCAAGGCCCTGAAGCAAGAAAGAGTCTGGCTTATGACAAGCAGCCAATGGAGCCTCGGCACAGAGAGCAGGCGAAAGGGTTCAAGAGGAGATTGGAAGCTGAGAAATAAACCGTCTCCTTTTCCTTTACTCGAGCAACACATCCGGCTTCCGACAGCACAACACCCACTTACCAAAGAAAGGATCCTGGCCTAGCTGCTTTCGGAGGCTTTCTACCACAGGGTGCCCAAAGGTGATGTTGGGAACAAAATGCCTATAAGACAAACAAAATCTTACTCTGAAAATGTTTTTGACTCAGTTTCTGTATTTATCTCAAATGTATTCTCCTGGGGGTTAGGAGGATCATCTGTGATTGCAGTATTTTTCAATGCAGTATTTAACATCAACAGTATTAAACAATACCAAAAACATCTCGATAATTTCAGCTTTACAAAGGAGTTATTGCCTTGATATGTCAACAAATCCTAACAACGGCACAAGACTTAACTCTGTAATTCATCATCCAACAGGTAAAAATGGAAGGAAGACAATCAAAACCCAAAAGTTATGACTTGCCCAAGTCACACACTAGTTAGGAAGTTCTGGACTTTAACACGGGTCTCAAACCCTCATCTGTCACAGGATGCCTGTGGCTACTTCTAACCCACCTCAATCACAGGGCACTAAATGACAATTTAACATTTCTTAAAGATTATCAGCAAAGAAGCTTGATGTGTATATTAATAACCACCATTTCCGGAGGGTTTACAACATGCCAGGTGCTGTACCTTCTTTCATTACATCTTCAAGACAGCTGTTCGATCTCCACCTGAAGAGCACAGGATAAATAACTTCCTTAAGTCACCCAGTTCATAATCTGTGGCAGCACAATTCAAACGAGGTCTTCCTCACAACTGACCCAAAGTCCTTCACACCATAACCTACTTCAGGTAGTCCTTCTATAACTAGCTCACTACAGTGTTTAACAAAACTCCCTCTCTACAAGGACAAGCCCGGGTTTTATACAGAAATACGGGAATTCCTGCCTACCTAGAGAAGCTTACCATATCAGTGGCAAGGGATGGCTCAGGCCTCAACAGAAGCCATGACCCTGCGGTCCCAGCTGTTGGTGAGAGCCAACTCCTTTCATATATCCAGGTGGCCCGTGCAACTGGAGCTCACCAAAGGACTGTGAATTTAAGTGATGGTGGCACTACAGAACCCAGGAGGTTAAGAAGTATTCCTTTTTTGCTCTCACTATACCTTCTTATCAGTGGAGAAACCCTGAGGGAATGGCAGAGTCATAAGACAGAAGGAGACAACGTCCCCGAATTTCTTCAGGGAGGGACGTTCACACTCAACCGGGGCAGGACCCAGAACAAGCTTTTAATACTAATCCACTGAACTCTGGGCTTTGTTGGTTAAAAGTAGTAAATATTACCCTACACGGGGATTGCAAGGAAAGCGAGACAAAAACTGGGCAATATGAAAGTAATATGGCACTTGAAAAGAGGGGAGGATCACAAGATTTACAGAATAAAGAGAATTTGTAAAGGTGGGAAAAGAAATGAAGCAAAGGCAGAGATAAGCAAGTCATCGTCAAAGAAGGAGAGGTGGTGGTCAGCTTGGCGAGCATGAGAAGAACAGGAGGCCGACTACGTCACATTAAGGGTATCGGACGCCAGGCTCTGTGGTTGTGGACTCCATTCTATGGTAAATGTGAGGTGAGGTTTTAAAGCCAGAAGCAGGCGGGCTCAGTCCATGAAGCTTGTGACTTTTGCCCTTCTCAGAGTTGTGAGTTCGAGCACCACAGTGGGTGTAGAGATGACTTAAAATGATAATGATAATATTAAAGCAAGAAGCAAATAAAAAATGAAGTGCAAATAATGAAACAGAATGGTGGACCGGGCAGTCCACTGGAAGAAAGGAGGGGGTGTTGGAAAATGGCAAGAACACTAAGAATGGAAATGAAGACAGATACACATGACAGGACTGTCAACTGATCAGATTTGTAGAGCTGAACAGAGAGTACACCATGATCAACACCTTAAGCTTAGAGGACAGAATAAGTGCTCATAAAAAAATTAAGACTGACATGGGCCAGCCACCATTCTAAGCACGCTCCAAATGTGAATTCATTAAACCACACGAGGGGGTAGGTACTCCTAATACCTGTACTTTATAGACAAGGAAAAGAGGCTCAAGGTCACACAGCCAGTAAGTGCCAGAGGTAGGCATTAAACACAGGCCATCTGGCTCCAAAGTTCAGGTTCTTAACTATTATGCTCACCTGCCCATCTACTGACGACTAACCAAAAAAAAAAAAAGAAAGTAAGTTCAGGGAAGGAGGAGAGGTCAGGAATCAGGACACTCTAAGAGGGACTGGGTAAGTAGGGACACCTGCAAACACTGTGGTCCTTGGAGGCTGGCTGTCCAGTACTTAGGAAATCATTCTACTGTTTACTTAAGAGCAGTGACTGCCTGTGCTACAGATAAGACGCTTATTGTGTTTACTCAGAACTTGGAGGTGAGGACCAGGGAAGCAGACAGTGAGGCTTATTGGATATTATACAACTCTGGGACAGAAGATTTGGATTTTGTTCCCTGTTCTTGTAATTTGCTGCATGGTCTTGGAAGGGCTTTTGTTGCCTCAACTTTAGGCTGCCTTTATAACCAAAATAGACTGTCTACTTTCACATGTATCTACACACACACATCTTGAGAAAAACAGGAGAAAAAAACAAATATACCTTTTATTTATTGGGAAACAAGAATAAAATATTACCTAAAACGACTGATCCTCAAATGGTTGGACTAACTGCACTGATGACCACAGCTATACACTGGGTTCACCTCGGCCACTCGAAGGACAGAAACCTACCGACATCCTCAGAAGAAACAAAAGACTTATGCTTAAGCCGAAACAAAAAAGGCAACAAACCCAAGCATGGAAGTTAGGGGGTCTTAATCTGCCTGACAACAGTAACCCTGGGCGCACCCCTCACGAAAGTATCTACCCGCCCTCCTCCAACCCTACGACAACAAAGAGGACCTGAGAATCTAAATTCTCAACAGATTCCCCTGGGAGTTCTTAGACTAGCTTGGAAAATACCAAATTACTTCACTATCATGAAGAGAAATCTCATCAAGGAAGCCTGTTTCACCATTATACTGTCTTTTTTTCCCTTAAAGGTACGTACTGAAGTCTGCAAAGAAGAAAACACAATAAAAAAGTATCTCCCCCCCCCCCCCCACAAGAGACTTACTGAGATTAAGCTATAATTGGTTTCCAACACAGGAATACAATTATTTTCTCTTTCATCATGTATCATCATGAACCTTAAACTTTGTAACTGTCATACAATCGATTTCAGACAGATAAAACCTTTACCAGATCTCCCAGCAAGGCTAAGATGCTAAGACTACGACTAAGGCTGATCTAAAATGTAGCAAGACTGTAACCAGAAAACATTTCCTCAGAATCAGGAAACACAACTTCATGTGCCTACAGGGGCTGGCAGAAAACATGGCGGAGCACAACAGGGCAGATGGGCAGAGGAGACAAATGAAGAACATCCACGAGCCTAGCTAACGGTGGCTACCATTCAGCTCCGGCCCACTGTGGCCTCATGAGACTGGGGACCCACTACAGGCAAATCTCTGGATGTCTGTCAAAGGTCAGCAACCCAGTAATAATGTGAAAGCTCCCCAATTTTAAATCCTGGTGACCCATTTAGAAACTGCGTATTTCCTCTGTTCCTACACTCAGGACCAGCACATTTCTGGTCACTGCCGGTCGTGACAGGTGTATAAGTATCCTAATTTTCTTTTCTAGAGAACTCACCTGTCCTTCTTTTCAAGTATCAACCAGACTAGTGCACTGCCCCCACCCCCACTCCCTCAATATTCCCAAAACTCATTCCTGACTTTCAAGATGAAGACATTCAGTTTTAATTAGTAGAGAAACTGGGGGCTGCAGAGAGAAACAGGTGCATCCAAACTGTAATACCGGAGATTTTTTTTAAAGGGACCAGGAAAACGAAAAGCATGAAGGCAATCTCTGGAGGGAAGGTAAGTTGTGGCTGGCCACTTTGGATAAGGGAATCCACACCCCCACTTTCATACACCTGGTCTAAGAAAACAGCCAGCTTTGCCTCTTCTGGTAGGACATCAGAAAGAGGCTGACCATCCCTAAATTAGTTTCCACTTCTGCAAAGGGGGATAAAAATGCCTCTTAGCTCAAAAAGTTGTGAATGTTAAAAGGGAAAGGGCTTTAAAATGGTGTTTGTTGGATTTAATTTTGTCCAACCAAGAGGTTACTTGGTAAAGAGGGAAAGGCATCAATAAAAAACAAATACTTTTATCTTAATAAGCTCCAGGTTTGCCATAGGGCTGGGAGGGGTCAAAAGTGATTCACTTAGAAAAACCTCTATTATGACAGAACCAATCATTCATTCAGCCAATTATAACTAAGCCTGTCATGCTGCTTTACCTGAGGAGAACTGAGGTGAGCCAAAGAGACCCTGCTTTCAGGGAGTTTACAGCGTTAGCAGCAGAGACGTGAAATAAATAACAAAAATAAGTCTATAGTTACTCTTTGAGGAAAAAGAATGTGTGACTCGTTCTCTACAAGCTCAGTTCCCACAGAAGACAACAGTTTCTGAGACAACACAAGCTGTTGCCTGTTCTAATCCTGGCTCCTCCATTTCCTAACTAGGAGACCTCAGACAGGTGACTTGACCTCTTTATGTCCAATTCCCCACTGTCCCAGGCTGATGCCAATAACAGTACCATAAGGTTGTGTGAGTTAAACCACAAAGAGCATCAGAACAGAAATAGTTAAGTGTTCAAAAATATTAGCTACTACTGTTATCATTAATATTCCTAACCTGTTAACAGAAACAAATTTTTTCCAGTTATTTAAACATGGTACAAAACTTACTTAAAAACCAAACCGCTTTGCCTATTAAAAAGACAACACACGTACACTTGTAGCCCGCTCTATCCTCAGGTAGGTATCTCCGACACAAAATTGTGTCCTGGACATGAAGTACACACTCCATTCAGTTACATGTAAAAGTTCAGAACTTTCCAGAAAAGCAGAATTATGTCTATGATAGCGCAACAAAAATCAAGTTTCTGTGAGAGATAATACTTAATCTCACACACTCAGCCTAGAATTCTTGGTGTTCTAAGACCAAGATTTCGCCATTACCAGTTGGGATACTGATAACTGAATGAGATGCAAAAGGGAAACAAACGATTTAACCAGACAGAACAAAGGAAGACAAAACTCTTGTAACAGGAGTGACATTAAAAAGAAAAGGAAGTCACTGATCGTCTTTTGTAAATAACACAAATTTCCAAATTTGCATGTGATCACACAGGAGGAGTTTCACCTATTTAAAATAAATTTATTTTTCTGCCCCAAGCCAAGGTAATGGCTGTTATCCAGGCTAGTTATCAGCCGGGCTCAAAAAAACTACTTGGGGAGCCCAAGAAAACACAATTTGCAACTCTGTCACAATGTTGTGTAATCCTGAGAGAGTCCTACTGTTTTCTCTAGGTTCACTTCCACATTTTACAGCCAACTTCAACAAACTAGCATCACCCTGATTCTGAACAGTATTAGGTGCTGTAACTACAGTGCTTAAAAATTACTTACAAAAAACTGACCTCCCTGAAGAGAAGGGTGCCTGAAGAGAAAATAAACAGGAACATCAAAATTCGAACAATGATACAACAACTAATAATTACAGAGGATTTACTGTATGCCAGGCACTGTGTGCTTTACGTGTTAGCTCATTTCATCTTCCAAAGCTGCCTAAGCGGTAGGTTCTATCATCACCCCCATTTCTCACAGAATGAAACTGAAGCTCAATGAGGTTAAGTGGCTTGTCCCAGGGGATCCATCCCATGGCAGACTCGGGCAATCGGGCCACCTCACTACAGGCGCCGAGCTCTTGGTCGTTACCCAAACCTGTCTCCCCAGCTTTGCCACTAACTAGCTATATGAGCTTGGGCAAGTCATGCCTATCCCCTTGGGCCTCAGTTTCTCTAACTGAAAATGAGAGACGTGTCCTGGAGGTTTACGACTGCGACCAGGGGCTGGGAGACCACACGTTACGTGAGGGGGAGGGGAAAAGGTGGAGGTTTGGGACGCTGTCGCAGCCCAGGACTCCGCCTCGGGTCCGCTCCAGGAAGGGCCTTCAGGACTCTCACCCCAGTCCCTTTTTCAGTACCGCGTTTCGAGGGACGCGCTCCGCGGTACAGGGAAGCCGTGCACCCAACAGGCACTCAATAAAGGTGCGCCGAGCCCGCCCCGCGCGGCAACCCTGACCCGAGCCCCGCGGAGTTACCCGTCCATTACATCCAGGTGCAAATAATCGGCCCCAGAGTCCAGCATCCGGAGACACTCGGCCCCCAAATTGGCCAAATCGCTGTTAAGGATGGACGGGCCAATCTTGCAGCCAGACGCCATGGTGCTGATTCCCCAGAGCAAGTTACCCACGAGTCTCCCGGTAAGGCGAAAGTGTTGCCCCGATTGGCTGCGCAGTTTTAGCCCCTTCCCGGTAGAGTCTTCCGGACTCCACCGGAAGCAGCTGCCCGCCGGGAGGAAGTCCCGCCTCCCCGGGGGTCGGGGCTGTCCGCCCAGGGGGTTGGGGGCGGGGCCTCGCCTGCAGGCTTGTTCTTTTCTTTGACCTTCCTTCTGGCAATATAAGCGTTTTAGATTTCCCAATCCTCATAGAATTTGAGGAGTTTTTACGATTTTTTTTGATTTACATCCTCTGCAGTTCCCTTTCCCCGCTCTTGTTCTCACTTCACTTTTTGCTTCCCTATAGTTTGCATCTGCACTGCTTTCCTCTCCTCTCCAGCTCTTGTGCTTGCCTGGGTGGCTCAGTGGGTTAAGCTTTGCCTTCAGCTCAGGTCTTGATCTCAGGGGCCTGGGATCCAGTCCCGCATCGGGCTCTCTGCTGGGCAGGGAGCCTGCTTCCTCCTCCCTCTCTCTCTTTCTCTCCCTCTCTGCCTACTTGTGATCTCTGTCAAATGGATAAAATCTTAAAAAAAAAAAAAAAACCCACAACAAAGGGGCGCCTGGGTGGCTCAGTAGGTTAAGCATCTGCCTTGCTAAGGTCCTGATCCCAGGTTCCAGCCCAGAGTTTGAGCTCCCTGCTCAGCTGGAGGTCTGCTTCTCCCTCGGCCTCCCCATCCCCCACAGGGTTGTGCTCTCTCCCTCATGGCTCATGGTCTCTTATAAATAAAATCCTTTCTTCTCATCTCCGTTCCCTTGAACTCCTCTGAAGAGGGGAAGGAGTCAGATTTAGGGCAGAGTCCTCTCCCTTCCAAGTGCTAACTAGGTAACCTGGCAGTCACTCCCCCCTGTCTCCTAATTCTCATCTGTTAGGATCCTCCCAGTCTTTAGGGTTGTTACAAGGGTTAGATAAGTGAATCCAGGTAAGGCAGCCAGCTTATGATATCGGGCTCAGTACAAAATGTGGTGGTTATTATTACTCTTCTTCTGGGCTTCCAGCCCTCATCCTTACCTAGTTTTTCCCTCTCAGTAATTCGGTGACAAATTGTAATATTTATTTACTATCCAGACACAATCTGGAAGAGGATAAGAGTGTCTGTTTCTCTGATAAATGTGTCAAGGTCATTGTGTCAGGACCAGACGAAATTAAACCACTTGGAGGGGTAGGGGGAGATTTAGCAAGAGCATAGCTTAGATTATAGGGAATGGGCACTTCTACTCTATACAAAAGACAGCTGATGGTAACTTGGCTTCCATGGTGGTTCTGGCCACATTCAGAGGGCAACCAGTTTGTTCATGTTCCTCCCAGGAAATCTACCAGTTATTCCAGTATGTCACAATCTGAGCAGAGAAATCAAGCTGGGTACCCATTTTCCCAAGTGGCCCATCCTGCTTTATTTGGAAGGATATTGGTGGAAAGCTTGAGTAAAATGGAACTCCACCGGAGCTGGAGGGAAGAAGTGGAGAGTGTCTAAGTGAAAGGTGACTTGGAGCCAGACTGTGGGGGTTAAAAAGAGACAACAAGGCACACCCACGCCAACTGAACACTTTTCTGAATGAGCTAACCTATTCCCTATGTCAAGAAATGAGAAATGAAACTTAATTAGGCATCTTGAATGTTTTTAGCTTTATTTTATTATATGTGCATATTCAAACACAGAGGTCTTAATATCTTTCATAAATATCTTTCATAAACGTTTCAGTATTTATTCATATGCATTTTTTTCCATGCTCTTTGGTCATTCAGTATTCATAACAGACTTCAAAGTCATCTGAGGGAAGTTGGCTGTGTAATCACTCTTTCGTTTTTACCTATAAAATGGCTAATAAAGGATTTGCATCCTGCAGTCACAGTGGCTATTGAAAAATATGGAGGTACATTGATCTGTAATGCTAAACGATCCTGAAATAATAGAAGCAAATTTGTCGTAAGCTTTTCCAAATACATTCTGCCCTTGTTTTTATTGTCCTGAGTGTCAAACCAAACTTTGTTTCTGAAATGCTGCAGTTTAGACCCACTAAAGTAATGAGGAAGTGGGACTTTCTGCTCACTGCCAAGACAAGGCCATGGAATTGGAAGTGTGAGGTCATAGGGCAACAGCATAACTCGGTGTGATAGCAGCAAATTCCAGAGACTTCATAAAGTATCCTGTATAACTTGAGGAAGGGTATTTAGTTTGCCTTTTGGACTATAATTCCATTTATCACCCTTTTTCCCTGTTGGTCCCTTTAAATACCCTTGTCTCATCTTAGATGGGCTTAGAGCTAGGCAGCAGAGTGAAGAATGTTCTTCACTGGCTAAAGGGACAGATACTAAAGAAAGGAGGAGATGTCACCCTGCCTAATGTTCTCTTGCAGGCCTGAAAGAGCAAGCCAGTTAGTACCAGCCTGTACAACAGGCCCTAAACAGACAGCCAAACACCATATATATATATATTTTTTTTTTACCTTCACTATTGTCATGCCCAATTATGCCTTTTGATACTGTGGTTCTCAGTGACTTGTCCCAATGCACTCAATAACTCAGTTTCCTTTTTGGAAAAAATCAAATAACTTATCTAATAGAATTATAAAAAGCAGCAAATACTGAAAAATGAAAGTAAAATGTTTTGTTATAGAAAATGCTGTATCCAGGATTTGAACTGCTTTAATTGAATCCAAGTAGTATAAATCTATACCCACTATAATGGGTGATACATATTTATTCTGAGGTCTCTCAAAAGATAATTTCAGAAGAAGCAACCTCTTGGTTCAGTCCAATTTTTTATACATGGGTGGTAGGTACCTGTGTTGATTTTCCTTTAAACAAGATAAATATCATTAAGCATCAAAACTTAAGAAATAATCGAGTATGACCAATCTGTATTTATCATATACAATAATTTTTAGTCATATACTCAATAATATTTTCATTACAAAAAATTGTTATCTTGAATTTTTTTCTGATCTTCCCCAACTGTTTTTTTTTTTTTTTTAATAGTTATTCTTTCAAAGTCCAGGTAACAGTACTCCTGAGAATACATCTTGAGACAATCTTATGCACATACATATAAATACTTTATCAATTACACATAAACATTCAACACATTACATTCAACACATTTAAGGGCACCTTAAAGGGAACAGATGCACACATCTGCAAAACCTCAGTAGTCCCAGTATGAAAACATTCCCACTCTATAAGGCCCTGTTTCTCAGAGTGGAGGCTTTTTTTTGCAAGGTGCAACAACTTAGCTTATTAAAAATGTTTCCAACAGACTTCCATAACACTAGAGTGGAGGAGTCAGGCTGAAAGGCAGACAGGCCAGTATCATCATGTTCAAAACAGCCCAGTACTTTCTAAGTACACATAAAGTTATTTAGAATTCTCAGATATTCAAAAATCTTCCTTGACCCCTTTACTTTTTAAATATTTGATACAATTATACGTGGAGAATTTGGATCAAGAATCAAAAAACTGGAACAAAGTGCACACATATATAGAGACTCATATAGCCCAGACACTCGTAATTACCAAACATAAGGCCTCTAACACTAATTGAGCAGCATAATTTTTAACAGGCAAAATACATCAGCTTAGAAAGAATCATAAAACCACTTTATATGTATATTTCTGCACTTGAAAATTAATTCAGCATTAAGTAAATATTCTGAAAATTGTGTAAAACATTAAAGGAGGCCATACACGACCTCTATTTTCTCAAGCTTTAGATTTGAAATTTTTCATTTTGTCCGTTATCTTTAACGCACAGATATCTTTCATTCTCTCAGTAAATGGGACCAAACCCCCAAATTCTATTTGAAAGTATAAATCACAACCTAAGCAATACCTATTTAATAAGCAATTCTGACAGAAAAAATAACTTTCCTTTGTGATTTGGGTGACTTCAGCAGGTCTTCTCTCTTTATAAACATACTTTTCATAGTCAACATAGTTGAAGTTGAAGCATACAGAATGTGTTTTCAATTCATTGCAATGTAATCAAAAGCTGTAACTTTAATTGGAGTACTAGAAAAATGCACGTGGGCATACACACACGCGCACGCGCGCGCACACACACACACACACACACACACGTGCATACATACCCCACACCAATTTAGGTACATATATGAATTTTTATAAGTTTAGTACTTATGTAACAGTTTTCTAATGTAAACTGTTAAAATTTTGAAATTCGGTTTTGAACTCTATGATGCCAAGCCCTACTACAGGATTAGTAACACTCTAGATAAGGCCTCATGAGCCTTCTAAGTTTTATGCTTTTCTTGACATAAAATACACAAGCTGACTGTCTATGAAGAGATTGCTCACTTTATAATTTTTCCTCATAAACGTAGATGTCTAAAGGATCATAGGAAAATTGTTAACATTGAGAAGAAGTTATTTTATTGAACCAACTCTAACAATAATCTTAATATCTGAAAATATGCCCTCAAGGGCAGGCACAGGATACTGAATCATATTTTCCAATATCTCCTAATCTTGGCATTAATGTGGTCATGGCTAGAAGTAGGAATATCATCTCTTTCTAGCTATTATATTTACATTTAGTTTTCATCATAGTATTGGCTGTTTAGGTTCTTAATTCAAAATTATGTCTGATTCTTTTTCAGAATATTTTCTGTCTAATGTGGTTGTGAAATGGAATGATCTTAGGGCATTAGCATTTTGATTTACAACATGCAATGTAAATGGTGGTTGAAAAATAAATATTGAAAAATCCACAGCTTTAAAAATAGTATTTTTTTTTCCTTCTTGTAAATGGCTGTATTGTTGATCAAAGCAAAAATGGCTGCAGGCTTATTTATTAGTCTTCTCAAACTAATATTTTCCTTATTGATCATTTTTATGTAAATTGCTATTCATACAGCCACCTGATTTAACACTTTTGAAACTATAAAAATAAACATTTGCATGAGATGTATAATGTGAGTAATCTCAAAAATTGCATTCTCTTTAGAACATATTATTTGTTAAGATTCCTAAGTAAGCAGCTCCATAATAGTATATATTTTTAACTGCTCAAGGCTTCTTGAATCATAAACATTGTGCAGTGACATGGCTCTTTCCTCTTAGTCTTCCCTGGTTTTTATGGTCTTCACACAACCAAATTATCTTAGCCATTGATTTTTTTAAAGATGCTTATGAAACGTGCGCATTAGCAGCAAAATCTACTGAGATTTGTGTCACCCGTTGGATGTAAAGTGCTGTGTTTTCATCTTTTCCAAGCGAAAGTGTTCACCTCTTAGCAAAGCGATCCCTCCTACATCTTGTCTACACCTGCCTCTCTTAGCAAGATCTGCAATTAAACATGAGACTCATCTAGGTCTCCGTCAGTCTCCCCCAGCTCGGTGGGCGTAAGCGTGAACTGGCTGGACAGCAGGGGGTTCTCCATGCCGTGTTCCTCGCTGATGTGGAGGACGGTGTCTCCGTGCTGTAGGAGGATGGATGTCTCAAGGCCTGTGAATTCATCAGGGTCTGAGAGTTGCTCCGAGAGGGGGCCGTGGGCTGGAGCACCTTGTACTTCTGCGTCCTCTTTCTTTTCTCCTTCTTCGGTGGGGAGGGGCTCACTCTGTCATCAAAAGGATCATAGAAAGGCAGGATAAGTGGGAGAGAAGAGGATCAAAAATGTCATTGTCTACCTGAAGCTGGGCAAGGATGCACACGGCCAGTCCCAGGCTCTAGCTTCGGCATATGCAAGCTTATACGAATCCTTTAGCCATATGGACCCCTTCCACCTTGCAAGCCTGTTTCCTAAGCTTTAGCATGACTGTATCTTTTTGCCCTGCTTACCTTGGAGACTGTGAGGATAAGAGGAGATGATGATGTTACAAGGCTTGCTAACCATTAAACACTCTACAAACGTGTATAGTAATATTGCCCCTTAGCTTTCTTTAAGTGCCACTGGGAAGAACATGGGGCCTATGGGAATTTGTTTATAAAAATTGGAAGAAGAAAAAAAAATCAAAACAACAAGAATAATATCAAAAAGATGAGGAAAAAGATTGGAATAGAGGATTCCTCTCATTTCATAGGATAGAGACAGCTATTTACAAGGTTCCAAAGGGGAAATTTATTTTCCTTTTATATTGAGCTATCTTTCAACAGGTGTCATAGCATGGTTTTCAATGGTTATTTTAGTTGCAAAATATTTTCTTTTGGGTTTTTCATAACAAAGAATCCCGAGATTTCTCTTATTACTTCTTAAGTAGATATATTCCTGACCATATGCATGCTCTTGTTCATGACAACAGGACTGTTGTCCGTCTGGGTAACAAAAGGTTATAGACCCAGACTTCCACGACATGGGATAAATTTGCATATCCACGTTGTTCCTAGGCACACTGTATGAAGGGGGCAAGCCTTGCCTGTGTCTTTAGAGCCCTCACCTGCCTGGGAGACAGGCTGTGAAGATCAG
Source organism: Mustela lutreola (assembly GCF_030435805.1). Classification (NCBI taxonomy): domain Eukaryota; kingdom Metazoa; phylum Chordata; class Mammalia; order Carnivora; family Mustelidae; genus Mustela; species Mustela lutreola. The sequence continues at coordinate 190,525,966 of NC_081292.1, forward strand.
CGACTACAATGGCAGGGGAAGACGTGAGGACTGGTTTGCCCATTCCTTCCGGCTTCTTAGATGGGGCTGGACTGCAGCCTTGTGGCTGGCCTGTGGCGGGACGTGTTTCTGGAAGGGTGGCAGCTGGCTCCGGCTGAGCCTCAATGAAGGTCACAGAACGTTTCTGGTCCGCTGTAGGTCAGAAGTAAAGCAGTAAATAGGGAAAAAATATATATATTGTCCAGGGCTTAATAATTAGCTTTAACCTGGCTTTTCTTTGTAAAGACTCTGCTGGCTTATTAATAAAGAAGAGCATATTTGACTACTATGTATATGTTTTGATTTCACCTTCTTACAAAGAGTAGAATTTGGGTAGAAAAAAATCAGTTTTACATAAATGGCTTAAACAAGATTTCCATCAAGCAATAGGTGAACTTGGTCGTCACTCATAACAGCCACCAACAAGACTTAAAAGTTCCTATCATTCGTTTCTTTGTCTTCAGTAAGACATATAGCAAACTCAGTTCCTGACTTGGGTAAAGAAAACACAACCTGGTAGAATCAAATGTCATAGCATTCGTGGTTTACACTGGACTCTTCCATTTCCCTAGACTTACGGGGCTGCGATAGAAAGGTGAAAAGCAGGAAAGGCACTAAAGTGGCCTGGGAAACTTCTTCCCTAATGCCGAGCATGAGCTCCGGGTCTGCAGACCTTCCTGACTGAGTTCCATGACACAGAGTCAATGATATAGTCAGAAGGGACACAGGAGGCCTCACCAGATGGCTTCGTTTTAGGTTGAATACTCCTGCGAGTGGTTGACAGCCGAGCCCCGTGGCGGTTTTTGGGTTCAGTCTGTGTCTTCTGACGTGACAGTAGAGGACGTCTTAGCTAAAGAGAATAGGCAAAATAAAGCTGGCAAGAGGGCACTAACTGCCTGAGAGGAAGCTGTGTTCAGAGAATTCTGACTCTGGTGTATTCTTTCCTTTAAGGGTTTCCGTAGATACCTGTATTCGTAGCTGATAAAATAAACTTCTTTCTGTATATGGAACACTGAGTATTTGAATCTGGCATTCCCTTTAACCAATTCTATCTCCCAATTATTAGTCCTTTAGGTATCCATTAATTAACATAATTTAAAATAGTCAATGTGATAATTTCAGGATACAAAATTAATAAGTATTGCTTATCGATCAGCTTTTGCTCATCTAAAAGTTGTAGCTAACCGCATGATAACTCTCAAGGGGAGGTTGTTGAAAAAACTTCAGATGCTGAGAAAGTGTCTGGTATGCAAATGTTGGGGAGCTCCCATCGAAGCGACTGTACAAAGTCTCATTGAAATTTGTATGTAGAAATAGAGGGACCCCGTCTGAGGAAACCTGCAAAGATGATCTTTACTTTGATTTTGATTTTAACCTGAATCATTAATCTTGAAATGAAGAAGAACGGTCTATTGGGTCTATGCCTCTATAGAGAAACAGGCCTTACATCAACTTCCTAACAAATCTTTCTTGCTCAGAATGTTTGGTTGGGAAAGAAAGTTTCTGGACCTGGGACAAAGAGCATTATAGGCCTGCTTATGCAACTAAGGAATCAGCTTTAGTAGTAAGAAGACTCAAAACTAAAATAGAAGCCAATCTCTCCGCTTGCCCAAGTACTTACGTTTTAAAGTTGCTCTGTACTGCTTATTTCAGGCAGGGAGAAGGCAAAATACGGTCTTCATGTACGTGGGCATTACAAATTAACTAGAGCTTCCGTTTCATAGGATGACTCTCCTGCCCTTTCTGGGTCTGCTTACCTGCCTCAGGCCCCTCTTCCTCCCCAACGGCTGCTGAACGAGGAGGTTCTGTTGGCCAGGTTCACTCTGGACACTTGCCACCCTGTCAAGCATCAACAGTGTTAGTGGACCGCAGAGAGGGTACAGACGACCATCCTCGGGTGGGTGTTAGCCAAAACCACTTCTATGAAACAGTCACTTCAAAGATACCATTATCTTTGAAGGAAGTTTGGGAAAGTATCCCTGGGATGAAAGATTTCAAGGGTTTGGGAGGGAGGACGAGGCCTCGTAGCCCCAAGCTGCCAAAATTGAGATTTTGTTTTTAGTCACTGATGCCATGTCTATCATCCAACAAAACATTGGTTCGATCACACCCCTGGTTTGGAAGCCACCAAAAGGTTAAAGATGTCACATTCTAATCTCAATTTTTTTTTTCCAAGGGGGAAGGGAAAAGGTGGTGACAAACAAACACAAACAACTCTATCACATGAATGGGAACACCTTGGTTAAAATTTCAATTTAAATGAAAATAAGATGGACAGATATCAAACACATCAGACACAGAATCCATTTGGGTGAAGGGGCACATTCGACACATGTTTGCAGCCTGAAGTCTCTGTGACTACTGAGTAAGTGAATAGTCACATGGGTAGACAATTAAATGTTTTTAGGAAAAGATTTTAGATTTAGAAGGCTGGCAAAATAATCAAGCTATCAGAAGAATTCAGAAACTTATCAATCGAGTAGCTGCACTCAAACACATTGTGCAATTTATAAAAAACAAAAAGCTGCTCCCCCCAAATTTACTGTGTATGCATGTATTTTATATGCAAAAATGATTCCTGACCGTGGTGGCTACTTCAGTGTTGGGTGAGGCTGAAAATACTCTCGTGGGCGCATGATCCGTTTTCATTCTGCATGCATGCATAATAGGCATTTATAACGGGAACGGCGGTGGAGAGAAGAAATGTTTTGTGCCCCAGAGAACACTGTAACCCAATGGATGATGCCATTGTGCTTATTTGGTTAATGGGCAATTAATTTCTGTTTTGCCTTTGCAAAAGGAGAGTCATCTACAAATTGTCTTTAGAGTAAAATATTCCACAGAGGAATGCAGAGTCAGCAACGGTCCAGGAAAAAAAAAGACTCTATTCATTCATTTCCATTAAAAAAAAAAAAAAAGAGCTATCTAAAATATCTAATTGTAGTTGTAGAGAAAGAAATTGGTGGCAGGATAGACAATCAGATGTTTTCCCTGTTATGTTAACAACTGGTTAACCGTCACGTGGGTGACAGTCATATTTGTCATTTGTTTTAAAAGTCTTACTCATATATCTACTAGATGAAAATCAAAGATTCCCAAATGGAGTATATCAAAGTTTTTATGAAATAAGGATGTCATTATATCATAATTATACCATTTGGGATACACAGTACAGAATTCCATAAAGAGTCCCCAAAACAGATGCTTTTTAAACTTTCTTGTTCTAGTTAATATCAAGTTCAAAAGATCAATATACATTATTTTTATACATATGTGACCTTCCTATGAAGATGGAAAATTATTCAAAGGAACAATGCAATAAATTCTGATAAGCAATCCAGACTAAGTTGCTGGCATGTTTGAAGTGACATCTCCTTAGTAATTATATATTTTAACATGTGCTTTAAGTTCAAAAGAGTATTCAATCACCATATGCACAAGAGTAGAAACAAGTTTCTCCCAAACACCAAGCAAAGCTTTCTTTGGGATGGTTTCTTCGTTGACATCTACATGTTACCTCAGTTCCCTTGGCCGTAAAGGGAGGTTAATACTTACCACCTACCTCCCATTAAGGTCGAGAAAAGAAGTTAGTTGATGTAAAATGGTTGGAGCATGAAAAGGGATGTATATAGCATGCTTCTTTGTTTGACGTTAGCTATTTGTAATGAGTTTATTGCTTCTAGAACGCTAAAAGGAAGTGGGTTATAAAATGTTTTGAAAATAATTGGGCTGAGAAAATGAAATTGAGGCAGTCCACTTGTCTTGTTTTTAATTCAGTAATCCGGAGTTGTGAGGAAAAAATGGTGCAAGAAAACAAATACACGTTACTGGGGGAGTGTTACATGTCAAAGCATAATGGGAGTTTCATGATGGTTATTTTGAGAGAGGATCATAAGCATCAAAATTTTCTCTATGGATAGAGAGGCTTATATCTAAGAAATGAATCAAGTTTACAGCTTCAGTAATTAGCTGTTCTATATATAAATGATAGAGCATTTCATCAGTGGAATGCACGTATCAAAGATGAAATTACAGAACATGTCCCTGGAAATAGCATATCCCTGCTAATACATTATATTCTCCCCAAAAGAGATGTACTGGGGACATCAAAGTCCGGCTGAACTATGTGCAATTAGGGCACATTAATAAAACAGCCAGAAAAGTTCAAAATGGAAGTAATTCTTGCAGAACACATTACTTTCTCTCAGGTCTATATCAAATTGCATATAAAAAGTAGTTTCAATTTAGTTTCAAATTCTCTCCAAGTCATGTACTATTTTAGTCATCTGTAGGATTTATGATTTGTGACCATAAGAATGTACAGTACTAAAACCAACCAGGAGAAGACTAAGGTGTTTGCCCTAAGTGCCTCTCTAAAGTAAACTGCTTTCTTGAAAATGTTGATCTTGAGAATGAGAAATGGTCGATTTTCCACAGTTAATAATTGCTTAAAACGATAAAGAGAAAAGGAAATAAAACATTCTCAATTGAAGCTAAAATTATCCTTTGTATTTTGGAGTCACTGAAAAACATCACTATGGCAAACCATACAATGATCCAGATTTTAGGGAAGGACATGCATTTAGGGCTTGTCAGAACTGGACTCAACTGTCTACGAAAAACAAAAACACCTTACCCAAAATGCAAGGAAGTAATAAGCTAGCGAAGTTCAGACCATGTTAGGAGAACAATTTTCGGCACAAATTACCTCTTTTTCTCTGTTTCAGCCTGAGGGCCTGGAGTGTAGTGTAGAAATATGTATGCATCTCCTAAATAGATATATACCTAATGGTACTTTTAAAATACTGGATAGGTGGATAAGCATTCAGTAATGTAATAAAAATGTAATAATAATTCATATTATTCATCTAAAGTTACAAAAAGTGTGTAGATTGAGACATAGATATATTTCATAAATAAAAAATTTAAGTGGATGCACTAGGTAAGACTAGCACATGGAAAATGAATTCATATTTTCATTACCTCTACCTGTGCCTTTAGGTTCAATTTCAATATGGTTAGAGAAATATAGAGGTGGAATACAAGACACAAAGCATAGCCATTTATCCTGAGTGACTGTCTTATGATGGGAATGCATAAAGCCAGCACCAAAGGAGCCATAAACTTACATTTGTAGAGAACAGGGAAATAAACAGGAGACAAAATTCGACTTTTCCCTTTCCCCATAAAAGATCATCGTTTAAAATTTACTTGGCCTCCACAATGTCGCAGAGTAACGATTCCTGTCCCCTCAGAAGTCCTTCTAGCTGGACCAAGAATCAAATTAACATGAGACAGAATAACAGGAGAAAATCAAATTTCATAGGTTTAAGTACGGAGAATCCACATAGACATGGACATTCCAAAGACAGTCAGGCAAAATGACATCTCCATGTCATTCCGAACTAAGGAGAAGGGCTTGGGGTAGGGATTTCAGAAGCAAGGAAGGCACTTTGCAGGGTGACAAGAAGAGCTGGTGTTTGGTAATTTGATGTTTGCCCTACCTACCATACGGATGGGTCCACTCAGATAAAGTTGATCTCGTTTAATAACCCTTATTCTGGGAAAGTCCCTTAACATAGAGTCTGCTGTGTGGATAAGAGAAGGACAGAAATTTCTCTCGATGCCACAGGGTCTCAAGTGCTTTCACCTCAAAATAATCCATATGCCCAAACGGCAGACTTTGGGGGAGTCTGTTCTGACCCCTCCCTCAACAACATTGAGAAAATGCATTTTAAATGCCACAGAATTTAGAGATTAATGGCTAGAATCAGAATAAAAAGGGAGGATCATCTGGATCTCAGATAGCCAGTAAGAGCTGAGGCAGCATTGGCAAGGACATATCTGTGTATCACAACACATATTTTCTTAGCCGGTCATTCTCAGTTACACGAGAAAGGTTTAAATATTTTTCTAAGTCCTTGGAATGGACTTGCCAAGTTTTCATACTTTGGAAACGTGGATGATCATGATATGGGTTCTACTAAATAGGTTATTTTTATTTTGTCTCACCCAGGCTACATAGTCTTGTTCAAACTGGAGCCACATTCTTATTTTTCACTGGGATTAAAACTACCCTTACAAAATCAAATAACATTATGATCTCTTTTTAAAAAAAAAAAATGAGTTGATTGTCAATTCCTGTCTTTCAAAGTATTCTAACGTGTTCGAACAAAATCTGATTTTCAAGTACAAACATCCAGGCCAAGTGCTTGAGTAACTTCTATATGTCTAATTCTTCTGGAGAAAACACGATGGACAGTGTGTGTAGCTGGGGGCAGGAACAGGGACGGAACATCTGCAGTGAGTTTATATGCCTCTAAGAGTAATAGTCTCAACAGAAGAGGATGGGATACTCTTTTTTAATGTGTTAATTTCCAAAAGAAAGAATCTTTGCTCCATAGAATGGTGCTTCTAGGAGGCTGATACCTCTTATGATAAATATTTAAAAGAAACCAGATAGTACAGGTTAAAAAAAAATCCTGAAAGAAATTTTCAAAAGGTCTACATAATTTTTATTGGTTTCTACCTATTCATCGGGTCACCCTAGTTATTCTGGTCTCTTCCTCATTTGTCCCTCAGGCCAACTTTTCCCTTTCACCTAAAATAAATGCTCTTTCAAAAGCACATCTCCAGAACATTTGCCAAAATGTGGGAGTTAGGAGAGAAGCAGGGTGTATTACTTTCCTTTGGGCATGATTCCTGGTATTCTTTTTTTTTTTTTTTTTCTGTAAGTAGGCTCCACAACCAGCATGGATCCCAACGCTGGGCTCGAACTCACAACCCTGAGCTGAAGACCTGAGCTGAGATCAAGAGTCGGACATTTAACCAACTGAGCCACTCAGGACCCTGCTTCCTGGTTATCTTTAAGGTTTGGAGCCAGATTTTCCTTAGGACTACTTTGGGTGTATTTTAGGTCCTGAGTGTTCAGATACGTGCTCAATATAACTGCCATGGTTGATCCCCACTGTTTCTGTAGGATCTGAAGAGTCTGCAACATAAAGAAGTTTCATGCCAAATATAAGAATGTCTGGAAACCAAATATAAATAAGTGCATATCCTATTTTATAAACCGACCTCTTAGTAAATACCAAAAGTTCCTCTCCTCCAAAGAGAACTTGGTGACATGATGGAGTTCAAGAAATACAATTTGCAAGGTCTGGCAAAGGTGGATGTGCTACTGGCTGATGGGATGCTTCTGCATTAACAGAATTATTTAGAATCCAAGTGAACACCTCGTCCTCTCTTTCCTTAATGACCACCACCGAGTGTGGGCAGGTAACACCCAGAACTAAAACTTGCCAGTTATAGGAACAACAGATCAACAACAGTTGGTCTAAAACAGTCTCCGAAGTCCTGACATGACTGACTAACTCAGTTGTAGATAAAAGCTATAGTTTTGGCACTGAAGCAGTCTTATGTAGCAAGAACGTTGGGTTTATTCCCACTGGTGCAGGATCCAGGGCAGACTGGCTCTGATACTGTCAAGTTCAGCAATTTGAACCCTGAACCTGCCAGAGAGGTCCAAATCCTTTAGAAAGTTTATAAAAGTCAACTCAAATTCCTGCCTTCTGTCACCAAACCCGGACTAGTATTTTTACTTAGTAAGAGTAGAATTTGGCCTAATTAGAAAAGCCCTGGGACAAAGTTGGCCAAATGGAAGTCAACAAAGGGCTTAATCTTTTCCACACTCGGAGGGACACTATAGTTCTCTTCTAAGCGAGGTTCATCTATCTCACATGTAATTTTAAGCATCAAACAAATGCATTCTTTGAAAGTAGTGGTCCTGGTGCTAGACTCAGTTCCAATCTCTTCAACCACTGTGAGCAATGAAGGAAAACCACCTTGAGGACTGTGTTGTACATCCACACCCCCACAGCTCTTGATAATGGACTTGAGTCTGCACTCTGCAGCACGTCCACATTTACCAACAGTAAGAGACTGATCTGTCAAGGCAAGGGCTCGCAAACACAAATGAATGCTGTGAATTATGAGTCTAGTAAAAAAAAAAAATGATACACCTGATGATGGACTAAATTTCCCATTTTCATTTGCCAAAGAAAATGTGAAATCTGAACAAGATGCAAAGAAAACAAAAAGAAAACGAAGAATATCCTGTCACAGGAACAGCCTCTCAACATTTCCTCATCTTTGTGATAAAGCAATAAACGTATTGTACTCACTATGTAACGCAGACCTGGAAGGGAATGTTTTCTCTTGAGATGGAACTAAGGCATTGTTAGAATGAACAAGAAGCATCACCCCTAATGAGGATTAGTTGAGAGGTGTGAATCAACAGCACAAGATTAGGAATGTTTGACGTGGTTTATCTGAGTGTTAAAGGTGCAGTCCCCCTTTCTGACTCCTTAAACCAATAGTCAAGATATCTTATTGTCTGCATCATAAGACTTCTCTTACTTACCAAGAAATGTCCGTGTCTGACATTTCATGGCAAGTTTTGGAGTCATCTTTGTGCTGGGACAGACGTTCTTTTTATCAGTGTTGTTTGAACAAGCTACTATAATAGCTTGCCACATGGCATGCATCAAAGAGAGGGAATTATAGAAATTATATCGACATCACATCTCTTATTATAGCAGCATTGTTTGTTTTCTTACCATCCATGCTATGAACTAAAAGACCTGTCTGGATTTAATAATGGGCTTCTTGATGATGGGGAGTTGTATTAAAAGACTTCTGAAAAACAATTCTTAAGGGATATCAATGTGGGAGGGAATGATTCGATGGGATGAAATTAACATTTAGCATATCAAACTTTTTAGACATCCACGGGACAAGCCCTTAAAAGAACTCCACGGATTTTTTTTTTTTTAAATAAGCTTTTTAGCCATTTGTGATTGAGCTCTGAAACTGAAAATGAAGGAGGCTACACCTTTGACTTCCAGGCTCTTGTGTTCATGAGCAACAAAGGGCAAGAAATGGAAATAGGTATCAAGACGGGGGCAGGGGTGGGAAGGGGCGAGAGGAGACAGAGAGACAGAGAGACGGAGGAGACAGGGAACAGCTAGTTTCCCAGCACAGACACCAATAGACAGGTAGCGTTGACACTGTACCTAGAGAGGCTGCCCTCGGCGGCCAGGCCCTGGGAGTCATCGAGGACATTAGGTTCACTGCAGGAGGGGTAGGGAGATGAAGCATTTAGGGAAAGAAAATGCAAACAAATAAAAGAAAAAGAAAAAAAGGCATGCAATTTTCTGCTTCCAAGAGCCAAAAATAAATAAATAAATTTAACAGAACAAGAAGGAAAAGGAGACAGGTAACCATTTCACCTTGTGCTGGGTTTGTCAAGACATAGGACTCGAGGCAATGGGGGAGGAGGGACTTTGGGTGGGTGCGACTCTCAGAGGAGTGATCTGTTCATTGGTCAAGAGTTAGGACTTAAAAATGAGCTCCAAAGGGACACATGAGCTCTGAAATGCATTGTGGAATGAGTCCATAGAAGATGAGACTATCGTTCCTTTGGTGACCATTTGGCTGAGTGGTTATTACTTTCCATTTGTCTTATTATGTACGTGATTCTTCATCGACCAGGACGCTGCTTCTTTCTCATGTGTTGTGACATTATCACACAGAAGCCACTTACCATGAATTGCCACAACCAAACTCTTGGAACTGATGCCATTAAGAAAAGCAAAGAAAGAGCTCAACTTCCCTTGCTAATTTTGCGATGAAAGTGCAAGTCAACAGCCAATGGGAGGAAGATAACCCTAGAAGAGTCACCTGGAACTCTCATTTACCTCCTTACTCCACCGTCTAGGGACTGAATTGAATGCCAAAAGAAGAAACCTGTCAGGTTGGTGAGAGAATAATTAAATAGTTTACTGAGTTCTTTGGATGCAGCTGATTTGGGGATTTGTGAACAGAAATTGTGTCATAATTTCTCTCTCTACTTCACTACCTAGCATCAGGCTAAGCAAGCACCCACAAGGCACTCAATAAATACTTATTAAATTGAAAGGAATGAAACTATTTAGAAAGATGGAGTGCCTACCCCACCAATTGTTTACCTAATTGTACACTATAGAAATGGTTTCTGTGTCCAGACAGAGGGTCCCTTTCCCTAATGCACATAGACATTACTACCTTCACTAGCCTTCCAAAATATAATCAAACCAAAAGGCTTAACTATATGATTTTTCTGTATTTCCAGCATATCCACAAGAGAATAAACTTTCTCCCTTGAAACAATTTAACCTCTTAATGAGTATGTACAAAGGGAATGGATGGGCTGGTTAGTTTAAGGTAAATCGCCAAAAACCCTCTATGCTAAATTCCTACAATTCCTTATTTTAAATAAAACTTTTACATGAATTGCTAGACACTTTTATTTTATCCTTGATAGAAGCTTGCACATGCTAGCAATTAAAAATGAATTGATAGTTACCAAAACTAACTGCTTGTATGACTTTATATCCTTTTTTTGGGACATTTTATAGTTTAGCTCTAGTTTTGTTCATGCATTTTATTTAAAAGAACTCCTTTTTAAAGGTAAATTACCAAAAGGTAGGTAAAACAATCTCTAACAATGATAGTAACCCTTATCCATTGTTAATTTTTGTATTAACCAAATAGTACATAAAATATTGCTTTCTTACAAGTATGAAATTTACTTATTAGTCATTTTTAAAATCATTTTCCCCTAGTTTTTAATATTCTCCGAAGTTAGACTTTATTTCACAAATTTTATTTCATTGGTAAAGTTCATGAACTATTTGCTAAAGGATTTGGGCATAGGGTAATTATTTCTGCACAAAACTTATTTTATCTGCACAAAACTTATTTTATCTGCACAAAAGCTGGGCTATGATTTTTATTATTTTCCATGTATGAAGTATACCACATTGAATCTGTAGATATTAAAAATAAAATAAGCTAGCCAAAAACACATAATTCTTTGAAAGAATTCCGTTTCTGAAGTGAAAATATCATTGGCTCTGAAAAACACAATGCTTTGACTCTTACATCAGATCATTTTCTATATTTGAGACATATCTATATCTATATATCTTGGAACTTTTATGTATGTTCTTATAGGTCAGAGAACACATAAAGAAAATGTCTTACAGTGTTTAGTCACGGAATCATGGAACTAGAGAGAATGTACTGTAAAGATCACTTTAGCCGACCTCCTTCTTTCACAGAGAAGAGCACTGTTGGCCCCTGTTAAATGACCTGCCCAAGGTCACACATAGTGGCATAGGTCCTTTTTGGGTTGGTTAAGCATCACTACCTCCAACTAAATACTTGTGACCTACCAAAACTCTAAACTTCACCACATATATCAAGCTAGTCCTACACACTCGCCAGGTACTCATTATTAGCTTAGCTAATGATATAGGTGAAATATGAAAATGTCACTTGACAACCAGAAGAAAAGACTTCTAGAGAGTTTTTAAGTTGAAACAGTGCTTGGATCAGAAACGGGGACCTGGCTTAGAAAACTCTCTGCAAACTGTTGCCTGCATTGAAAAGTCCTTTGTTGAATGGTCTACAGAAAAACACGAGCATCAGCTTCTCTTTTGGCCTTTTTAGGCCAAAAAAAAAAAAAAAAAGTGAATTTTCGGAATTCTACCTTTGCCCCCAAATGCAGAGAATAAGATATCCATGGCTCTTTACCTTTGGCTGGGTAACATGCCCACCTCAGCCTGAGGTGCAGACATGCTAGAGACGTGGCTGGAGAACCGCCTCCTTCCAATGGCACTCAGGAGGTAAGCTTCTTGTTCACTTACCACACTGGGCATGCTTACAGAGTCATCTGATAGGGGACAAAGGAATGCAGCGTTATAAAACTACAACCTCAATCAGAAGACCTAAACAGAGTTTGTACTTGGGTTCCATCCTTGGCCCAAGCCTAAAAGCCTACCTTAGGGTACTCTCTAAAGCTAAGTTATCATAATGTAAGACTCCCACAGGTCTGAGTTTTTAATCTGTACAAAGGGACAAACAACTTTTCATGTCCACATATCTCCCACCCTCCAACAGCCTTCATGAAATACATGTAAACATCTTGTCCATTTTTACAAGAAAATTATTTGTGAATGACAAGAGGCATCCGATTTCAGAAAAGCTGGGCTAAAAATTTTTAAACGTTCTGAGAATAGAGCAAAAAGGAATATTGTTACTAAGTGAGTCAAGTATATTTTTTTGACACTGAAAAACTATATTCAGTACATTTAATGATTTTTAGACTGCTGAGGGCATGACTATTTCAGATTGTTTTAGGGTAAATATTTAAAAGCCTATAAAATTAAAAAAACACAAATGCTTATTTCCACTTAAAGTCTTAAACTTGACACAGACAGTCTTATTTTCTTCATGAAGTGAAAACCAGTATCTTCAAATCCATATGAAAGTTAGCTTTAACACAGTATTTGTGACAAGGTGGCCTCATTTTAAGTGAGTTAATGTTGTTTGATGCTGAACAGTAAACATATTTTTATTTATTTTTTAAAGGTTTTATTGATCTATTTACTTGAGAGAGAGAGAGAGAGCACACACACAAGCAGTGGGAGGGACAGAGGGAGAGGGAGAAGGAGAGGGAAAGAATCTCAAGCAGAGGCTATTCTAAGTGTGACACAAGCCTTGATCCCAGGACCCTGAGATCATGACCTGAGCCAAAACCAAGTGTCAGACGCATAACCAACTGAGCCACCCAGGCACCCCTGAACAGTAAACATATTTTTATTAATGTAGCATTGTGGTTAACCTATGCTACCATACAAGGTCATCTGACATCTTTTATTTAAAATACCCCGGGTGGTCATATTTCTAATGAAACTTCTTTCAAACCAAAAAGGTGTATATGAAAAGTGCCAGAAATTTTAATTTGTTACTAATGACTGACTTGAAGTTGATTCATGTTATAGAATGGCTTTCTTTTTTTAGGTGTGTTCACAGAGAAGGAAATAAACAAAGATGCCTTGAAAACATGAAAAACATGGTAATGTAAATAGAGCCATTTCTACAAAGTCCTTTCCCATATCTCACTGATTTTTCCTCCTATTTAAACTCATAAATCACTTCACAGTCTCTCAATATTTGTTTGATGATTAATTACATGCTGCTTTCCATTCACCCTTTTATTAAATGTTCTTTATTGAAAATGTCTGTCATCTCCTCTACAGGACTCGATCTAAGATCTCAGAGAACATATTTTTTCTCATACTTCCTTATACCTCATCTTGTACCTGTTAAGTCTTAATATGGGTTTGATGACAGAATGGGAAAATAGTTTAATCGAAAGCAGTCAGCCATTTGGCTTTTATACCCAGCCCATATGAATTACTACACACCCACATTAAAACCACACATTTGTTAGCAATTCTGTTTCCACTGGGTTGGTTGTGATGTCTAAGAGCAGAGATTATAGCCAAAAATTGCATGCTCGTCAGTGGGTGTAAGTGAGGGCTCCCAATCAGAGATATCTCTTTTTATTTCCTCTCTACCTTTCTTCCATATCTCCTTCCTTCTGGCTAGGAGGTTACCTACAAAAGATATTCAGCTCTCCTAAAGATAGGTGGTATCATTTCCCATAATTTAAAAAAAAAAAAAAAGAAAGAAAAAGAAAGCCTGCTGGGAGACATTACTTCAAGCATAGAGAAGAATAGATATTACTAAAGTTTTGAACTATTACTAGGACTTACTGAATATAAAAACTGCTGATCCTTATTGCTCTCATTTTGTTTTCTTCGTCAAGATTTTTCAAGTTTTCCCATTACAATTTTAAGGGTATTTCCTTGCACAATGAGCAGGGCAATTTAGAAACAAGTGTATCTGTAGGTCAGGTGAAGGACAACATGATCTTCACTTCATTATCTGATTAACCCTGAAACCAAATCTGGAAATGTGGCTGCATTTTTTTTTTCTTTTCCTCTCCTCCACATCCAACTTTAACAGGGAATTAGAATACTTTCATTCATTTTAGTTAATTAAAATTCCAAACTCAACTCCCATTTTTCCTAATTTAGTTTAGAATGGGGCTTTTTGTTGTTTGATATGGAGAGCCTCTGGGTGAAGACCCAGATTTTGTCTTCATTCTTAAGGCACTGACAACACTCTTTGTTAAATAAATGTTATACCAGAGTGTCTTTTTTTTTTTTTAAGATTTTATTTATTTTTCTGACAGAGAGAGAGAGAGCACACAGGGAGGGGGAGCGGCAGGCAGAGGGTAAGGGAGAAGCAGTCTCCCCACTTAGCAAGAGCCAGATGTGGGGCTCTATCCCAGGACCCTGGGATCATCCCCTGAGCCGAAGGCAGGTGCTTAACTGACTGAGCCGCCCAGGCACCCCTCAGAGTATCTTTAAGTCACAACTAGAAAATAATCAAGGCAATAAAAATAATTAAATGACCGTGGTATTTAATTGGAACTTTCACTCTTCACTTTAAAAACCTACTCCTATTAAGCATACATATAAAACATGTTCTTGACTGGTCTCATTTCAGGACTTCATATCTTACGTGTAAATGTTAGAAGCTCCTGGACCACCTCCATCATTGGGAACACTCTTGATTCAAATTTGGGGTGTATTTTCCTTTTGGGTTGTAGTCCCTCAAGACAGCCTATTGGTTTACGTTCTAGAAAGTATAGCCAACTGGTCTTTTCTGAGTCCTGAGTAGATGCATTGCTTAGTTTTCCTTGCGTGATGGGGACATGTGAGTGCTAGTTAATCCTCTCAGCAAAATGGCCAGGAGAAAGGGGAATAAACACTTCTCTTAGTTCCTTAAGTACAATTTAAATGAGAGTAGTAGAAAAGGTTGAATTTATAAGCTCCAGGTGTAGGGGTCTCTTAAGATTTACTTTTGTCTGAATTCCTTCCAAATGACCAAGGCAATTGAGGAATTTATAGAAGAGTGGGCAGTAGGAATCATGGAATCAGTCACAATTCCATTTTATTTTATTTTATTTTATTTATAGATTTATTTGTTTTAGAGAGTGAGAGAGCACCAGTAAGAGGAGGGCAGAGTGAGAGGGAGAGAGACTCTCTTGCGGAACCCCACTGAGCACAGAGCCCAATACGGGGCTTGATGCCATGACTCTGAGATCATGACCTGAGCCGAAACCAAGAGTCCGACACTTAACCGACTCCACCATCCAGGCGCCCCACAATTCCACTTTAAATCCTTTTTGTAAAAATGACCAGGGACCAGTACTAAAAAAAGTCAGAATGGCAGCACTCCTTCCCAAGACCTCATTTGCATGGCCAACCAGGGTCCCACACGCCACCCCCACATTTACCCCATCCTGTGGAGTGACCTACTTTCCTCATCTTCCTCATCAGTCCTACTCAGGGTGTCTTGCGAAGCCTGCTGGGAGGGCTCACTGTCCTGCTCCCAGACAGTGCCAGTGCCCGTGTTGGAGCGGGACATGGTGGCCAGGCTCAGGCGGTAAGCGGAGGTGGATGTGCCCACAGTACTGATGGACGTCTTCCCTTGGTAGGCTGGGGGTGAAGAGACCAAAGGAGAAGCATGGTGAGTGTCTCAAAAGAAAACAAATGCTTGCTTCAAACTCCTCCCTAGTATCAAGGATACCTGTGTTTTTTAGGAAACGCCAGTTAAATAGTGTGTCCCAGGTAAGCAGTCTTTTTAAGATAAAGTAGCAAGTGGAAGTGAGATTTAAAAAAGAAAAAGAAGAATTGGCTATTGATTTACTCATAACTGAACAGTTTCCTTAGGGGAATATAATAATGTAAAATGCTTTGACATTGCTTCCTCTCTCATTGCTTTCAATTTGAAATGTGAAGGCTAGAAGAATGCAAAATAATTTTGACATGAATTGAAGCTTCCATCCTGGCAGATTTTACTGAGGAATATACCTTTCTGACACAAGCATGTAGGAGGAATAAATGCATTGTCTGATAGGAACTTCTCAACCAAAATCAGAATACATAAAACTGTGTTCGCATTCTCCTTTCCTGGAAATTATAACTTACAAATTATCCCCTTGAATGTGTCACGTTATTTTATTATAAAGCAGAATATTTGAAAGGCACTCTGCAGATTTCACTAGGATTGTACTTGTCAAAATATATCAGAAGCAATAGTACATTTTAGGAAGAAAAAAAAAAGCCACACGGATGATAGTCTACTTATGGATAATGACTGCCCTCTAATGGCAGATAATGATTTGTTTTCCCTCCTAGTAATTTCCTGTTAATAACTGTTAAGAAGTAAACAATGCACCCTCAAAAGAAAATCTTTTAAATAATGTAAAGGAAGGACCTCCTAACCTGCCAGCTCTAATTAAACCATTCCTCCCCCAATCTGTAAAAGATCAAGGGTTTGTAAGCAATCATTCTAGTTCCGTGTGCAGATACTTTATTCTCTACCGAGTTTCAGTGTCCTCACTCCTTAAGCGGACTCTCAGTTATGCACCTTGTGGGCATCTGTGTGGATTAAGTGAAATAACATCTATGAAACCATCTAAAAATAACAGAGCTTAAAAGAATGCAAATTCCTCTCCTTTCCAAATAGGAAGCGAAGGCAAGCATTTCAATTCTTTTTTTCTAGTTAAATAGTCAAAAAAGAACTTCACTACTGAAATGAAGATTGGGAAAAAGAAGTTTAGAAAAGAGCAAAATTAAAATCCCATGATACCCCTTGCTTTGTTGGCACTGATTGCATGGTCCAATCTGCCAGCGAACTTACATGACTACCTCATCTGTGGTTCCAGAAAGAGTGGTGACCTGGATGGGCATTCTTTGTAGGTGCGAGTTCCATGAGGCAAACCGGTGCAAGATACCTCCCGGTTACTCACCTGAGCCACTATGAACTGCCTCTTTTAGGATTTTGAGTTCACTGTTGAACTCGGCGATGAGGGAGCTCTTGCACAGCGGGCGTGGGATGAAGCGTCGCTCCAGCTGGTCGGCGATGTGCTGCCGGGCGGAGAGCTCTTCATGATTTTCTGCTGGTTGGGCCAGAAGCTGAAAGGAAGGTATGGATTCTCAGGTCCTCAATTTGCCCATCTGTAAAATGGGCTACTTATTGTACCTATTTCATAGTTGGTTGTGAGGCTGAAATAAGGTAATGCAAATGAAGTTTTCAGGACAGTGCATTCTATAGGAAGCTCTTAATACATCATTTTGCATCAGTGCTCCAGGAAATTCGGGCATGAGAAGAATAACACAGTAGCTGAATACTGAGGGAGGATGGGGGGTATGTTTTAACTGTTCCACCTTTTCTAGGTTTATTTAATTTGGGTCTCTGTCATGTCACTGAAGAATGGAGGACATCCCCCAGATACTCCCCTTGGGCCAATTTTTTTTTCCTTTCTTTTTCCCTAGGGGGCAGTGGTGAGTCCAGAGACGGCAGAGGTTTACAGACTATTAAGACACTCTCAGTGCGAAGGTACTGGTAGACATTGGAGCCTCTGGGATCCATTTTTGAGCTGTTCTCTTACAAATGCAGTATTAGAAGTTCCTCCTAACTAGCTCTCCTGCGTCCTGCGAACACCGTGCGCATCCCTGGGGCTCGGCACCTCTTGGAGAAGCACACACACCTTGCACTGGATGAACGGCCGCAAGAGCACGAAGATGGGGATTCGGGTCCGCACGATGAAGTCGAGAAAGTCCCACAGGGCCAGGCCCCCCACCTTGCGCAGAGCCATCTCCTTCACCTGGAGGCTCAGCCAGTACCACTGGCTTCCCAGCTGCCTCTCGAAGCAGACGAGAATCACCTTCAGCGCTTCACACCGGGAAAAGAGAAAAGTAAGCCGGCACACTGGTGCTGCCGAGGAACCCAGCCCACATCCACAGCCCTTTATGCGTCAGAACATTTTCTGAATTTCTCAATCGTCTCCGTGTTCCCAAGAACCTCGATGCCCTCCTGAGAGAGTGTTCGGACATCAAAAGTCAGGATGTTTTGATCTGTTTGGATTCTAATCAGGAGAATATAGCTCCCTTTCTTAAGTACATTTAACTACTATTTTGCAAAACACAGAGCAAAGTGGTTCACGGAATGGAAAGGGAGATGCATCCTAAACATAATGTGGGGTTAATATTTTGCTTTCTGAAAGTTCTGTCACAGTGGCTTAATGGTAATACCAGCATACCACTCATATCTTAAACTAAAACATGGGTGATTTAAATGATTTTTTTTTCTTTTAAGCATGGAGGGAATATATTCTTGCTATTTAAAGTAAAATCAAACTATGCAGAAATGCACACATTTAGAAATAGAAAAAGTTTTTCCCCTTCCCAGCTCGCTTTCTTACCCCACCACTCCCCAGAGGTAACCAGGAAAAGTGTTTGAGTAGATCCTTCCAGATTAAAAAAAACCTCTCTCCCTTGGGGCGTCTGGGTGGCTCAGTGGGTTGGGCCGCTGCCTTCGGCTTGGGTCATGATCTCAGGGTCCTGAGATCGGGCCCCGCATCGGGCTCTCTGCTCAGCGGGGAGCCTGCTTCCTCCTCTCTCTCTCTCTGCCTGCCTCTCTGCCTACTTGTGGTTTCTCTCTGTCAAATAAATAAATAAAATCTTTAAAAACAAAAAACAAAACCTCTTTCCCTCCTTTCCCCCTCACATTGCACATCACGCTGATGACTAAACCCTGCTGGATTTCTTTTGCAAGATCCCTTCCTTCCTCAGAGTCTGGAAGCCTGTCACAATCTACATTTATTTATTTTTTTATTTTGTACGAAGAAGATTCCCAAACATTGTGTCAGGACAAACCAGAATATTGTTAGGGTGTCCAACGTTCTTGCAGGAGCATCCTCTGACCCCTCAGCTGTCCACATGATGTCTGCTATGGGCCAGTCAAGGGAAACCGGGCCTTCCTCATCCTGTCTTAAGACCCATCTCAGCAGCAAGAAGACACAGAAACCCAACTCCTTACAACCCTCAAAGTCACACACACCTTTATATACCAAAATAGGTGTATTTAGGACATTTCCGGGGGGAAAACGTGCCATAGAGCACACAGAGAGATGTTGTAAGTCTCCCTTCCCCTTGTCCGCCTCCTCAAAATCTCACTTTTCACAGCCATGGTTCATCCCAGTTCCTTTCCCCTGACTAAACAAACAAATGAAAGTGGGGGGGGAGCAACCCCCCCCCCAAAAAAAAAAAACAAAAGAAAACAAACAAAACAAAAAAACACCTCCTCCTCTTTCCTACCCTGATCCCGGGGACAGTTCTCCTGCTGGGTGCCTGTTAGCCCTCTTTGGGTCTCTGCCTTTCTGCTTTTCACCTTCACCTTCATCAGCCCAACTCAGAAGCAGGATAACAAAGCATTCAAGAGCAGGGACTCTGGTGCCAGATGGATTTGGAATTTGGCTCTGGCGTTTATTAACTGTGTGATTTTAGGTAGGTTATTCAAACTTTCTGGGCCTTTGCCTCTTCGGTCCTAAAAGTAGAAGAACATTTACTTCTTAGAGTTGTTGTAAGGATTCAAAGTATAGAAAACACTGCTTGGTACACAGTTAAGTGTTCAAAATAAATGTAAAAGTCAACTTGAAACAGAGGTCCAGGAGCCTGGCCAAGGAACCAAAGGATCCACCTTCATTAAAAAGGCAGAAAGTATAATGACCTGAAAACAATCACTCGTCAAGTGTTTTCTCCCAGCCTTGCCTTATGTGTTAAGCCTTTTGTTTCCATCATCTTACGTGCAGTGCCAAACCTTACGCAGGCCTTGGTCCCACAATCTAGATTTTATTGGAACCTTACATTCTCATGGCTTTGGCAACTCAGCCCCACACTTGTCAGGTGCTTTCTTATTTCTTGTTTTCATTTTCATTGTCAATCACATAATTTTCTAATACTCTTCTTTCTTTCTTTCTTTCTTTTTTTAAGTTATCTCTATGCCCAATATGAACTCACAACCCTGAGATCAATGCCATACTGACTGAGCCAGCCAGGCGTCCCAAATATTTCCCTTTATGATACAGTCCAAACAATTCACACACGCCAGACTCCAAGGACCTGTTTTTACGAGTGTGTGTGGATCATCTTACACTCCCCATACCAAGATCTGCTTTGATAAATTGAAAAATGTCGGGCACGGTCTTTTCAACTTGATGCTTTTGAGATTTTCTACTGCCAGGGCTCCTTACTCTCCATGCTATGGCAGGAATAGTCTTCTCCCCTGTGTTAGTTCAATTAGGGCCAAGGAACAGCCCTCCAGTGTTCCGTGGGTCAGGATCAAGTTAAAGGTAGGGACTGGGTGATGGAAATGTAGGAGTGAAGCAAGAAAGAAAGCGGTAAACCTCTGAGGGGAGAACATGTTGACTGGCCTCTCCAGAGTGAAAATCAGGATGGATATTTAGAGATTCTATCATAAGAGAATAAAAATAGCTAGGAAAGGGATGTAGCACAAGGCCGCCATGTCTTGCTGCCCAGGTTGTAGACTGCCCTACTCTAGGGGCTCCATTCACATACATGACAGACCAGTGTCTTGCTGCCCAGGTTGTAGACTGCCCTACTCCAGCGGCTCCATTCACATACATGACAGACCAGTGAGTCCCATGCGCTATGTCCCTATATACTAGTGGAGCCTACATCTGTTAACCACTATCAATGACAGTCTCAGTAGTGATCTCATACTTAATCAGGAAGGAGGGATTCTTACTGCAGATGCCTTCCTTACATGCCCAGATGCTGTGAGAAGCACAACCAAGAAATTCAGGCACCACAGATAGGAAAGCACTTTGTTCTTTGCCATATGTTTACTGGCATGCCTGTATCGACTCCTTTGCAAGGGTGATGCTTCTTACTTGTTCAAGTGGCTTCTTTAAATACTTTCCGGATTGAAGTCTTTTAAAATCGTTTTGAGTCGAAGTGTAACACGCTCAGTGAAGTCCTTACGTCATACACATACATGCACAAACACACGTATATGGGGGTGGGTGGAGAGTGTGGGGAGCATACCCACCCAAATACGCGGCTTGGCTGGTGGACTCGGCCAGCCCCCCCTCCCTGCGCAAGTCTTTGCCCGCATCCCCAGGGGTGGAGCAGTGGGCGGGGGAGCTCTCCAGCATGAAGTTCTTGCTCCTGGAGGTGCTGATGATCCGTGGCGGCAGGAGCACGTTAATGACCGTCTGCAGGAGCAGCTGCACCTCGGGCTGCTCCAGCCATGGGCTGTCTACGGGGGCAGCATTCGGAAGACGGAAGCGGAAAGAAAAGCAAGTCATGAGCTAGGCTTTGCACATCAGACCCAGAAAAGTTTAGCTCTCTTTCCAGTTCCAAACTAGAACACTCTAGAAATTTGGGTGTTTCCCCACCAAGTACAGCTTCTCCTCTGGACAGACACCGCATTCCTGATACTGGGTGTTCTCTCCATAATCAGCAGCCAAGGCCATATATATTCCTAGCCAAATCTCTGCTTACCATTTCAATCTCCTTTCTCTTTTCTGCTCAAATACTCACAACGTATCGTTTCTACATTTGAGATAAGCTTTTCCTAAAAAGAAAAATCCTCCAAGAAGGAAAGGTAATGAAGATAGATTGAAATGTAACAGCAGTGGCAGGGTTTAGACTGACCCGAATGGCAGGAAATGATAAAATCCATTTACTTGTCAATTCACACCACACTGTATTTCAGTGAATACCATTTTCTTAACGGAAACAGTGGTCTCCCGATTTTTGCTGTACGGAAGGACAGGTCTTCTAGGAACTGGAGCAGGGAAACACTTGACCCAGGGTGGCTAAATGGAAGTGAAAGAAAAATTCTCTTTCCTAAGATAACCCTGTTTCAATCATTTGGATCGACTTCAGTGACGGCCTTCTTGGGGAAAAAGAATAAGAAACAACAGCCTGACACTTAAGAAGACACCACAGTGATAAATTTCCTTTAGTTAAATTAATCAGACCTTTGCTTCCAGATCCTACTGTGAGCACAAATGGGACGAGTAGATTTAAAAGCATCCCCTCCCTTCGCTCTTGATTGGTGAATGGGGAGATCACATGGCTTAAGGGAAAATCTTCTTTTAAAGCCTGTGCAGCAATAATAGAAAAAAAAAGATTAATTGACCCCCACACCCATTCGGTATGTTTGCTTTTTTCACAGCACGATGGAGACGGTGACTCCCTGTTGGCTGCTCCTGGAAACTCTTGAGTTCAATAGCACAGCATATGAGATTCGCTCAAAACTGATACTTTACCATGTGCTTGCCATAACTGACAGTTATAGACCTAAAGAAACAGTAACATCTTGAATATTAAATGTAAGATCGTAATACTTTTGGCTTGGTACAAAAACAACCGCATATCCCCTTTCATTGGTCCATGTGTCCACCAAAAATATTTTAGCAGTAAAAGAGAAAGAAGAAAAATGAGAACTTGCCATCTGTTCCATTTGGGAGTTATTTAAAAGCCCTCTGACCTTTGCACAAGGCCTTTTTCAAACCAGAAAGGAATAGGTAATGTAGAAAGAGAGAAAGGAGCTCTGTACACAGGTTGTAAACATGGATCACTTTAGGGATCATCATTTCCCTTCTGCACGGGAGCCAAAACTCTTGCTTAATTTTTTTTCTACCATCACCCATCCTCTGGATGATGGGCCATCAAGCTGAGTCGTCAGATAATGGATGCGTCGTTAATTACACCAGTTGTGTATTTCCCATCAGTCATAGAACTTTCTGATGATCTACCACTCTCTAAAGTTCGGTGACACACAGAAAGAGGCAGGGGAATTGGCAGTTCGCACTTCTCGCCTTGGGAACGATTGTTTTCATTTTTAGAAATAGAATAGCTGGGAGATGAGGAAAAAAAACAACAACAACCACAATATTCAGCCCACAATCATTCAAGTAAATTAAGATATTCAAAGCCTAGTAGTAACATTTGAAAGAATTTCATATTGCAATTCTTTCTGCAAATCATTTAAAACCAGACTCTGAATATTACCATTGTGAGCTGATTATCTGTGGGCCATTATTTTCCGAAGGTTTTGCCCACATCTGAAATGACTTCAGTGGCAGGACTACACGACTCTGCTATTTTTGAGATCTCGAGAAGAATTACAGAAGCACAACTTAGGGCCAAGCTCAGGACTGAAGCTCCAAACCTGTAAAAGTTTGGAGCCATTTACACTTTCGTGTCACAGATTTTGCCCAGCCTTTGCAGAAAAAGCAAAGAGAACACCATGATCTGGTGCCTCAACCAGCAACTCAACGAGCGTGACAAACAGGTAAGGCAGTCACACCTGTATCTGCAATGCTACAAGCCGGACAACAGCTGTGCTGAAGGGCAGAGGTGGTGAGAGATAAGGGCTGAGATGAAGAAGGGGTAATCCGTCAGCAACACTGGAAGGTCCTACCACTCCCATCACCTGAAATACAAACAGAGCACATGACCAGCCTTGACTACTGCAATTTCATTTCAAGTGACCGTAGTAAGGGAGTCTCATTCAATAATCATAATGACGATAATAAAATAATAATGATAATCATAATAATTTGAAGGTTGGACATGTTACTTTCAGTCTGTTCTGGTCGCCTTCTTTGGAAGGCATGTAATGTCTGGAGTCCGATCGAACGTGACACTGGATTCAGCCAAGGTTTTGTAGAATGTTGTTTGTAGCTAACTGTGCGTATAATGAGAGATGAACCAAAAACTATGCTAATCAGGAGACTGGACATACTTACTGGTGGATTCAAAGGAAGGCAGTCCACAGTTCGTTAATGGAGCAAGAACTGACAACAATGATGATGGCATAGCGCTATGTGCACTGGGCATTCCAGCTATCGAGTTAGTGCTCAACTAGCTAAGCAGCAGATCCTACTCAATGAAATGCTCTCATATGACTTCTACATCGTACAAAACCTTGTGGGGACCAGACTCTAGATATTACATCAATGATTAAAATAAATATTATTTTTTTCTTCCCATAAATCCTAGACTGGCCGACTCAGAATGTCATTTTGCACTAAAACAGGAAAAAAAAAGTTCTCTTTGCATTTTAAAGTCTCCCACCCCAGACTACCTCAACTTCTAGCCAATTGTGCAGTTTCCACCACCCCACTCTCCAACTGGCAGCCCTCAACTCTCAGCGCAACGGGAAGAGGCAAATTGTCAAAGTAGCGCGTGGGAAGCAGCACACCAAAATCCCATCTGTGTAGGGATGGGCCCTTCAGCTCCCCACGCACCACCTTGAAATGTACCTCACTATTTTCAATGTCGCCTGAGCCGTCTGTTTTCGTGGGTAGGTAGGGGCACAAAGTGGTTGACCTGTAAATCTTCAAGTCAGAGAAATCAATAGCAGAGTGACATTTTGCAAAGTTTCATAAGATTGCCACTTGGCTACTCACCAGATTGACACAGACATTGATCAGTGACCTAAGGTGAGGCAGGAAGGATATGATTGGCTGCCTCTGAAGTGTCAAACAAACCCCTTCAATCAAATTGCTGGCAGGCTCCCACTCAACCTGTCGCCTGGAATACAATATAGGAGCCATTAGCGGCGTGGCTCCCTTCTGGAGTCAGTCTGAAACAAGTGAACGAGACAGTGATTCTGACGCCATCTAAGACAGGACGGGTGTCTGAGACGACAAAGTGCTTCACACGGGATGAAGTTTACCCATGTTGTTCCAAAAGCACAGAGCACACTGGGAAGGGAGAAGATACTGAAAACGTAGCAGAGGCACTCCTGCCCCACTCGACTAATGAGACAAAATCTATTGAAGAAAAAACAGAGATGATGAATGGGTTGCATTTTAGGTTCCCTGGGTTTAGCTTTGAGAGAGGGTAGAGGACTGAATTTTAGGAAACCCATCTGAGGGGCCATGACTCCCAAGAGAACTAATCTGACCACAGGCTGCATTTCTGAAATCTACTGATCGCACTGCAATTGATCTCATCAGATTTTATACCAGTATACAACTGATCAGATTTCTATGGTTTAACTCCTGCCCAAACCATGACATTACAAGAAAATAGTTCATTTAAAAAGTGTTCCTTCTTGGCCTCCTAAGAAATGATATTGGGGGGGAGGGGCTACTTTCTATGGTCATATAAATGGTATAAATCTAAACCCAATGAGATGAACATGAGATTTTCTGTAATAAAAGCCAGTCTAGTCTGTAATTGTCTCAGTACCAAAAAAAGCCATCCCCATGGCGCCCAAATAAACAGGTTGGGTTTTACTGATATCACAACACTGTTTCTAATATCCTGGAAGCAATTTCTAAGCTCACATTTCCTACCAAAACAGACTATAATGACAAAATAGAAAAGTTCATAAATGAGGAAATACCGGTATCCTGATTATCAAGTAACCCACAAGGTAGGTTTCAGTCAACATTTCCCTTGTTGAACTGAGATCACCAGAAGAAATTAAATTGAAGGCAACCTCAAATTCTTAGGATGCCCCCCCAAAATTACTTACAACTGACCCCTCTACTGTTAGGAAGCATGATGTTCTTTACAATTGGGCTTAATGTATGACAAGTGACTCAACCTATAGAGATGTTTGACATCTTTATGTAATTAGTTATTTAAGAAAAAGAATTTATTTTGACACACCCTTGTAAGAATTATAAGACTGGCTATTTGCCAATAGGCACAAATGTTCCATCGGAACCATTTTAAAAAAGTAGGCATGCTCTAAGGACAGACATTTCCATGCCACTGAAAAAAATAACCAATGTAGGCATTTGTCATCCCATTATAAAAGAATATAGGAACAAAATATCAATTACTGGAATGAAATCTTTCAATTTCTTTTTTACGCTTCCAACAACTCCTGACTGCTGCAAAAATGAACAAGAACACAGGCTAAAACCTGGAAAAGTTCCAGCAAATTGAATGCTAAGCACTACAAATTCTTGGGCAAGAGTTGCATGGGTTTTGGGTTAAGTTTAAAGGGACAGAAAATGTTCTCATTAACCCAAACTTGAAATTCCTCAATTAGTGGGTTTATTAACATTTAGCCAAATGAACTGTCTGTTCCTGGGTCTCTAGATTGGACTTAGATCTCCAGGTAGTCTGATTCCAAGGCATTCTGGCATAGACAGGGAGGCTATCAGTAGATATTTCAGGTTACTGAACAGAGATCAAAGGGTAATCACGTTAATTTTGTACCATCTTGAATTAGAAGGAATGGTGAAATTTAGGTCTTTGTTATTAATCCTGGGATTTTCTTTTTTTCAGCTGCTATGTGGCTGCTTATTGTTAAGATGCGTCATTTCTCTAAACTGGTACCTAAAATACTATGTTAAAGCCAGTATTTTTTGAACCCTGAATTAATTTTTCTTTTCTCCTCAGTTGTTTTATTTGTAAGGCACACCCTGCCTTATTTCAAAAGAAATTGAAGGATACTCGCTGAATTTCTTATGTGTGTCAGATGAGGAACATGATAGCTAAGATATGAACAGATTTTTCAAGATGAACAACATATAATTCGAAAGAATAGATTATTTCTTCAGAATGTAGACCCTGCTACTTATACATTCAGATACCTGGTTAGCTACGCACATACACCAACAGAAAACTTTCAAGTCATCTGTTCAACTCCAGATTGCGCCAGCATCTTAAAAGATGATAAGCCCTCACTCTGAAGCTTGTAATAGTAACAGCCGACTGAGAGGCCTCCTTACCTCAAAGTAGGCATCTTATGAATTTTGTTGAACATTCTATCCAATCTCTTTAAAATGAGGATTAGGGCTGGCCTCACTGCCTCGGCTGTCCAGTCCGTAATGGGCAGCATCTCCATGATGTAGCGCCGAAGCCCGCGGCTCTCCATCGTCTGGGTGTCGTACGGCGCCAGCTTCAGAAGGGAGTGTGCGATTTCTGCCAACCTACATGTTTTTGTTGTTGTTTAAAGAATAAGCTTAGAATGTCACAATGAGAATTTTCCCACACAGCAGCATGCTAGTCACCTTCCTTCCAGCACACCAGCTCCCTGAACTAAAGACATTCTTCCCTCTGCCTTCTACCCCTCAGCTCTTCCTGCTTGTACCGATATACGCTGGACACCTGCACATACATATTAACAGAGAACCGCAGACTATTCTGGAGGGGAAGTGTGAATAGTAGTATCTGAAGAAGAATTTAAAACCCAGAGAGTTTAAGTCCAGGTCAAATACATCTAGAGAATACGTATACATGCATATGTATATGAGGATATATGCACAGAAATACATACCCACATACTATACATAAAAGGTACGTATATGGGGGTGCCTGGGTGGCTCAGTGGGTTAAAGTTTCTGCCTTTGGCTCAGGTCATAGTCCCAGGACCCTGGGATGGAGCCCCGCATGGGGCTCTCTGCTCAGCAGGGAGCCCGCTTCCTCCTCTCTCTCTGCCTTCCTTTCTGCCTACTTGTGATCTCTGTCTGTCAAATAAATAAATAAAATATAAAAAAAGGTACATATATACACATATATGTATGCTAAAGAGAACCCAAACTATAATGTGTAACAAAATCACTAATATCAAGTGTCCACGTAAGCTTCATGCCTTCCTAGCTCCCTCATTGCCCGTAGTCAGTCAGAGGCATTTTATAAAACATAGTATTGGTTTTTATTGGAGCTGAAGGAGTTCTTCAAACTCATTTCCTTTCCTTTCCTTTTCTTTGAAGTCTCTTCTCTTTTTTTCTTATACATCGATCCTACTCTGCTGTTTTTGTTTGTTTGTTTTTAAATAATTGACTTAATTGGACTGTCTGAATGGCTTTGGTTTGGGTTGTCTCTCTCAAATTTTCTTTCTTTCTTTCTTTTTTTTAAAAAAGATTTTTATGTATTTATTTGACAGACAGAGATCACAAGTAGGCAGAGAGGCAGCCAGAGAGAGAGAGAGAGAGAGAGAGGAGGAAGCAGGCTCCCTGTTGAGTAGAGAGCCCGATGCAGGGCTCTATCCCAGGACCCTGAGATCATGATCTGAGCCGAAGGCAGAGGCTTTAACCCACTGAGCCACTCAGGTGCCCCTCTCTCAAATATTCTAACTCAGTTCCACAAAGGGACTGCAAAATGGAAAGCACGTCCTCCAAGTGTAGCCCAGGGTCTGTCACCCGACATAGGTCCACGCTCTGTGTCCTAAGTACAGGACTCCCTGAGAGTGAACTGACGTAACAGGACTGGTTCCAGGTAAATAAATATAATGTCAAAGCTAGACATTTGTAAATAATACAAATATAATAGCATATATGGTCTTACAAAGTCAACTGGATTTAATTTTATGTGAAGGAGAAAGCATTTTATTTATTTTTCAACCAAATTTTTCGTTTTACTTAACTTCAATTTTTGTTCCATAGAGTGCACATACAGTGTTACGCTAGCTTCAGGGGTACAACAGAGTGATTCGGCAATTCTACCATGATAAGTGCTCTTGGTCCCCTTTACCTATTTCACCCATCCCCCACCCTCCCCTCTGGTAACCATCTGTTCTCTATAGCTAAGAGTCTGTTATTTGGTTTGTCTCTTTTTTTCTTTGTTCCTTTGTTCCTTTTCCTTTCCTTTCTTTTCTTCTTCTTCTTCTTCTTCTCTTTCACAGAGAAAGAGAGAGAAAGAGCAAGTGAGCAGGGGTGGGGAGATGCAAGGGCAGAGCGAGAGAAAGAATCTTAAGTAGGCTTCATGCTCAGTACTGAGCCAACTCAGGGTTTGATCTCAAAACCCTGAGATCATGACCTGAGCTGGAATCAAGAGTGGATGCTTAACTGACTGAGCCATCCAGGCACTTTCTTTCTTTCTTTCTTTCTTTTTTTTTTTTTCAATTCTCACCATAACACATACCCTCCAAAGTGCCCACTTTGTTTCTTACATTATACATATGAGTGAAAGCTTATGGAATTTTTCTTTCTCTGACTTATTTGGCTCAGCATTATACCCTTTAGATCCATCCATGTTGTGGCAAATGGCAAGATTTCATTCTTTTTTATGGCTGAGTAATATTCCATTATATATACCACATCATCTTTATCCATTCATCAATGGATGGATACTTGGGTTTCTTCCATATCTTGGCTATTGTAAATAATGCTGCAATAAAAAGAGGCATGCATTTATCTTTTCAAATTAGTGTTATCATTTTCTTTGGGTAAATACCCAGTGTGGAATTACTGGCTCCCGGTAATTGAGGAAACTTCACACTGTTTTCTACAATGGCTGCACTATTTTGTGTTCCCACAAAAAGTGGTGGGGGTTCCTTTAAGAAAAAAGCATTTTAGGGGTGCATGCCTGGCTTGGTCAAAGGAGCATGTGACTCTTGATCTCAGAATTGGGGGTTTGAGCCCCAAGGTTGGTGTAGAGAGTATTTAAAATCTTAAACAAACGCATTTAAAAATTTTATGATTCTTCCCTACCAAATACATTGAGTTGTTGCAGAATGTATAGAAGATGATATTAAGAGGCAATGTATACCCATTCATGGTAATATCTTGCCGTATGATTTGTATGCTGTATGATTTGAGCTTAATCTTCTTTAAAAAAAAAACTCATATCCTAAAAAAATATACCCAAGACTCTTATCACAGTGGCTGAAATGTCGATATTCTTTAAGGTACTGGAAATTCCTTTGAAAACAAATTAAGAAGGGTAAGTAAGCCACTCTTACCAATTATCTGAATCTTTGGCTCAAATCAGGATATGCCTAGCCAGGCATTCAAAGTATCCTTTGAAGTGGAGGGAGATTCTGATGGGAAAAGGGAATAGAGAGGCCTAATGTTGCCTAGAAGAGCACTTGTATGTGGTGCCATCAGGAGGCATCCATATGTTGACGGTTTTCAGAACTGTTACTAAAAGAGGATATTCCAGATAACAGGACATCAGAAATCAGCTTTTCTATTTTTTCTTACCTTTTTTTTTAAGACTATTTTTCAGTAATCTCTATACCCAACATGAGGCTCGAACTCACAACCCTGAGATCAAGAGTTACATGCTCCACTGACCAGCCAGCCAGGTGCCCCAAGATTTTCAGTTTTTTGTTTGTTTGTTTTGTTTTGTTTTTTAAAGCAAATTTGCTTGGAAATGCCCAGAAGGTATAATCCTCAATCTTAAAGTTGAAAGAGCTCTTAATAGTCCTGAGGCAGTGGGGTTCCATATATGGAAACCCTGACTGGATCTTCTTACTTTAAAAAATTCAGCTTAAAGTAGAAATAAAGAGTATCATTTCTCAGGCCTCACCCAAGATTTAATAAATATGGCCCAAGGATTGGGTCCAGAAATCTGCATATTTTTTACCTTAATTTTGAAAAACTTGAACATGTATATACAAAGGTAGAGAGGCAAGTATATAATGCACCCCTCATGTACCCATCACCCAGATTTAACAATGTTCAGCTCATAGCCCCTCCAGTTTCATTTATACCCACAATCTCCCCCTCCCCATTACCCTGAACTCCTCTGAAGTAAATCCCAAGCATCACATCGTTTTATCAGTACATATACTTCAGTATGTGTCTCTAAGGTTAAGAACTTAAAAAAATTATCCATAATGCAATTATGACAGCTAACAAGTTAAAAATAATTTCTATAAAAAGAAAGATATCCAGTCAGTTTTCAAAATTCCCGCCTTATTTCATAATTCTTAAGTACACTTTTCTTTAAACAGATCACAATAAAATAAGCCCCATAACATTTCAATTGATTGATATTTCTCTTAAGTCTCTTCGACTATGTAGGTTCCCTTCTTCTGTTTTTTCTCCCCCCCATGTTTTTATAATTTATTTCTTGAGGAAATGGGCTGTTTGTTAAGTAACATTTTCCACACTCCAGATTTTGCTGATTGAATCTCCTTGTTATCATTTAATCTATCCTATTGCTTCCGGGTTTAATCCAATTGGTAGTTACACTAGGGGTGAGATTAGATTAGGTTTGGATTTCCTAGCAAGTGTATTTCATAGGTGATGTGTCCTTTCACCAGGAGGCACATGATTCCTACTTGTCACTCTTCATGGTGTTAGTTGCCACAAGTGACCATGGCACACATCCATTAATTCATCAGAAGTAGCACACCAGCAATATTGTGTCATTCCTTTTCTCACGTATTATCTACAGCGTTTTTGTAAGGTGAAATTTCTCTTTGATTACTTCAAAAGAGATAGGACAAATGCTTTAAAGGACTTCAGGTTTAAGAGCCCTAGGCCATTCCGACAGGCGCTCTGGTTTAGGAATCACAGTCAAACCACTGTCTCTCGAACACATGGACTACTCTACCATAACTTCATCTGACTAGTGCCATGGATGGAGAATTCACCACTGCGTAAGGCTGTTCTCACCATCCATAGAGGTCTACACTCCAAGAAGCTCTTCTCATATTAGATTGCCAATTTCCTCAGTTTCTTCCACCCAAGCTTAATCTGGAAGCATGAATTCAACCCATCTTCTCCATGGCAACCCTTCATTATCAGGAACTAGTTATTGTCTTGTCTCCAGACTGAACATTCACATTGTCTCCTGGAAACTGTGTGAATGCGCATGTCTTAAATCATTTTAAAAGCCTGTGTGTTCTTCTGTTTATCTCTTCCTCACAAATGTGTCATGCAGAAAATTCTTTAATTTTTCGGTTGTTTGAATGACAGATAAGAGCATATCTCCATGCACACATTTCTTTTTCCCTTATTATTTTACAGATAACATTGAGAAATGCCTGAGAAAGGATCAATCTGTCTATTTTAAGCATGAAAAACAGTATTTAGAACTGAATTTGAGTCATTTTATGCATTACTACCTGAATTTCTCTAATCCCTCTGGTGGTAAAAATGAATTTGCATTGAGCATAACACAGACATTTCCTTTAATATAGTCTTTGCTATACCAGCACATGGATAATCCCTTGGTAAAAAAATATTCCTATGGTCATTTCCCAGTGAGAACACAAGAGATTTTCCCATTGAGAGGGAGAGTTGAAGAGAAGGAGGCAGGGAGGTGAGGGAAGGTGGGAAGGGGAGAGACAGGGAGGGATGGAGAGAGAGAAACAAAGGGAGAGTGGGAGGGAGAAGAGAGAGAGAGAGCGAGAGAGCGAGCTGGACTTAGAGATCTCATTATCCTGACATATATATGTACACACACACACACACACACACACACACACACAGCTCTGGTTTGGGCAAATGAAGCATTAAATTCCCTTAGCACAGAGACTCTATCTTATCAGAGATCCCTGAAGTCAGCCATATATTTTGCTAATGCAGGAGTACAGATTGCCTCTTGCACTGCCTCTTGGTTCTCTGGCTTGAATCAGAGACTTCATGTAAACATCTCCTCTATCTCTTCCATTATGCCATTCCTGTTTTTATCAATCTTCTTTCCTTGAGTGATACTATCCATTCTTACAACTTTAAACAGGACCTATGTGCCCATGGTTCTGACTTTTACATATATCCAAATGTATATTTAATTTATAGGAAAAAAAAATCTATATAATGCCTTTTGGTTGGTGCAAGGTCAAAGTATATGGGTGTATCCCTACTTAGCAACATAGAATATCTCTGTATGGCCAGAGATCATGGCAGTTCCTTTTTTTTTTTTTTTTTTTTTTTAATCATAGTCTTGTTGTGAGAAGCAGCATTAATAGAGGTCAGTTAGTCTGTTTCCTGGAAATAAAAGTTCTGCCTCTCCTTCAATAGGCAATGAAAAAATTGTGCTTTTGAAAGATAATATCTTGGCTTCAGATAGGTTGGTCTTGATTAATTGCATTGTGATGTTATGCCAACCTTCAGTACTGACAGGCTTCCAACCATGCGAAACTAACACTTTATCTCCACCAGGGTGTTGTTCATTCCACCACTCTTTCCTTTTAACAAACACCAACCAGGAGACATTTCTTATCTTTGTATTTTAGAAAAGTAATTTTTTATTGAACAGCTAGGTGTTTTTTATCTTATCGACACTGATTTTGTAATAGGTCATTTCCTCCTCATTGCTTTGAAAACTTGGAAGCTCAAAATCAAATTTAAGTTCATGAATGGCATCTAATCTGATCAAATCATATAGATTTCCTGTGTTAATATCATCATAAACATAATTATTTCCTTGCTAATTTTCCACTTTATTCTGACTCTCTAACTTGTATATTCTATCCCTTTGTTTAATTTTCAAAGTTGCCTCAACTGTTTTATAAAATGATAAATACATAGATATATACACGTGATCTAGAGTACTTGCAACAATGTATTGTAGTTACTTTCTTATGTGTGCTGCTTGTGCTAGACTGTGGTCATGGGGAGACCCAGGACTTTATTTTACATTCCCAGTGTCTAGCATAGAATTTGGGCCATATTCATTAGCCTTAGTATCTGTTGAACTCTATTAACTCAGTGCCAGGGCACGGAGGTCAGTCATTTGAACTATAGCTCATTTAACCTTTAACAAGGTCTGGCCTCTAGAGGGCGCTCCAGACCTCTCTAACGAACACACTCCCCTTCCTCCAATGCCTTAAGAAGTATAGTTACAAATGGTCAAATTATAGGGCAGTTTCTAACCCAGGATCCTGATCTCCTCTTATTTATTTTTTATTTTTTTTATTTTTTTTTCTTCCCTTAATTCAATTTTTTATTAAGAATTATGCCTCTTATTCTCATTCATTTTTTAGGAATCTTGTCCCTTCACTCCCTCAAAATGGCAATGGGCAGTTCTCACCCTCTGATCATAGGAAAGTGATGTTGCTGTGTTCACAGGATTATTTGGTTCCCCTAGCCGTCATCAGTGGGAAAGGAGGAGAGATAGACTGACTGGAAGGAACACTAGGTTGCTATGGCAATAGCCTCGTCCTACTCCAAACCTTCCTACCCTTTGCCAGTGTAGGTGCTGAAATTCTCCATGTGAAATAAGCTCTTTCCCATTTCTGTGTGTTGGGAACACGAACACACACGAAGCTCTGGAGTCCTGGGTGTGTGCCAACAATTCAGAATGTGAAATTAGCTGGGAAGAAAAAGAGTCCATCTACTCTCTACATTTATGGACTCTCATTTTCGCTTACTTAGTACTTTCTAAAATTTTCAAGGGATAATTTTAAGAAAAAAGTTGGTGGCAATCAGGGAATCATCACCTTTTGCCAAATAGCAGTGTTAATCCTGAATGGCTAGAACCTCACTCTCCCTTCAGCTTTATAAGTTTACTAAACTTTTTGAGTGAATATTTTGCTACCTACAGAACTTTCCTTTCAAGGAGTTTCTATGACCTTTTACAAATTGTTACAAATTTGCATAGAACATCTAGAATGTTTCTTTTAAGAATCTGAGAATATACACACAGACTTCATGATTTATCACAACAAGTGAGATAAGACAACACAATAGGAAGAAGGAAATACGAGTGCACAGACTAGCAAGTCTAGAGCCTCTCCCTGGTACACCCACAGTAAAACTTTTTAAACAATGACTGGCCTCGTCCAGATTTCCAGCAGGACATTTTTTGTTTGAAACACTGGAAGGTTATTACGAACAACGTGTGTAAAAGGGATCAGAGAAAAGTGTGGCTCAGAGTTAAAACTAGCTCCCTTCCCTACAGGGCTCATTACTGAGTCCCCAGGTAGTACAGGAACAGAACAAGCCTTTGGGCAGAAAACAGTAGTGAATTTTTTTTCTTGTAAGCTGACAGAGAGGAAACACAGTTCTTGTGAAAATTCAGAATCTGGGCAGTAAATAGGACTCGGATGAAGGCTACTTTTCTAAGAATTTAGGTGACAAAATTTCCCTTTTACTCTCTTTTATTGAGGTAAATACATGAACTATGCTTTTCTGTCTTTGAGAGGACTCTCCCCCTGTCTATCCTGAGATCCTTTTTGACAAACTTAATATACATTTTCCTGGATGGCCCTATATGATATGCATCCAAGCCCACCCCCCCACACACAAAAATCACTCTGAATACCCAAGTTCTTATCCTGAGAGACCTCTCTCCCCCTGACACCCACACCCCAAAACGTATATCCCAACACTGTCCACATTCGGAAGCAGGAAAAGCAGGGACAATACCTCATGTGTGACTTCACATCCAGCAACTCCAGGGCCGTAACCCGTGGCTCCCCAGCCAGATTTTGCAAGATCTTCAGCCTGGGCCCGCAGTGCTTGTAAAATTCGGTACAGATATTCAGCAGGGACTCCCGAGGCCTTCGGAACTCCTCCCGAGCAATGCGTTCATCAAGTTCCTCTCTGGGAAGGCCTTGCCCTTCCTCCAGTAAGTGAAGATTTTCCCTGGGGGATTACAAAAATTTAACCGGGGGTCTGAAAAAGTGCGTGTGTGGTCACTGTGGGAGGAGAACCTCACACTGACGGAAAAGGTACGATTCCTTATATTACGTATCATGTGCATTCATGAGGAGAACCTTGTCTACAGGGTAAAGAAAATGTGCCACCCTAGAAGAGACTGCCATCCCAAATGGCAATGGCTTTACGCAAGCTGCTTCCTGAGGATTTACCCAGAAACAATATGACATGCATTAATGAAATGAAATCTTATGGAACCATAACCCAGCTCAAAAGACAATCATTACAAGACGTCAGAATGCGTACGAAATCAGAGCTTGTCTCTCTGTACCTGATAAAGTGCAGTTTGGCGCCTTGTTCCTGGTACCTGGGAATCAGAAGAACAGTCTGCATAACGATGAGGCAAGCACAGGGGCCCTGTGGTGGGGCTTCCTGGGGACTGTTTCTTGTGAGAAGCCCTTGAAGCTACACATACTGCTAAGCTCACCAACGCACATGGACTAATCCTAAAATATAAAATCTTCGTCTTTCATTTGGCCACCACACATGCTGCCAATATAGCTGCTGCTATACCGTCCCACTGGTAGAGCATGCATAGAAATACATTATAAAAACACATACAAAGTCATGGAATGCAGCCAAATGAGGGGACTTTTGAAAAGCTTTGAAAGCAGCATGAATCCAAGTTACAGTTTTAATACCATGTGCTCTGTTTCTGGGGATCAGAGGAAGAAATATGGCAGACTTCCTTTCAGTTCTGGAAACTTACCGCTTGAGGACGGATTAATAACAGGACTTTAGAAACTCTCTTTTCCTGTGTACCTTTTATCGGATACTTGAATCTAGCCCCTGAATATCACTTACAATGTTTTTGTTTTTTCTTGATATCTGAGAAATTGAGGCATGAGCTAACCATCACATCAGCTAACTTACAGTTGGGTCTGATATTTGCTTTATTTGTAATATAAATGATGAGTAGGGAATTAACTTTACATAAAGGATGATACATTCTTAAAACTGTGCTTCAGAGAGAATGGAAAATTGCAAAGTTTCTCCTTAAGATTTCCCTACTAACTAATAATTCCATCCTGGGAAAAAAGAACTTTTTCTCTACCTGATTTGGGGTTTGCCCTCTCTTAAGCCTTCCTTGGAGGAAGAAGTTAATTAAATATTTGTGTGTGTGTGTGTGTGTGTGTGTGTGTGTGTGTTAGGGTATTTGGTGGTTAACACGGACAGGATGAAGCTGTGTAAGTATTACTAGTATAGCCAGTAGTCTGAGTTATAGCAAAACAGGGGGTGGTGTGGGGGAGGGGGGGTGATTAAGTCAAGGACCACGAGAGCATCATTTGAGGACCCAAGTTAAAATTCGGATGAAATGCCTGTGGAAAATCTGCCCAGATGAAAGAAAGTTGACCCCGTATAACTGCCATGGGAATGAGAAACCACCCCCTGATTATTATTGCTTCATTGCCTTTTTCTTGGAGGCAAATGAAACAACACTGGAATAGATCAAAGACCACCCAGGCAGCAGAAAACATCTTGCGTGTCCATGCAAACAAACCGACACTGTGCCGATTTACAAAGGTGGCTTGGATTTCTCTCTGACGGTGTTAAAAGAAGCCTTGTAACTTTAAACTCTCGCCTTCCTTTCTTTTCCTTGGAGGATTTCGCACTCAATATTGACTATTTCAGGATTCCTTGCATTCCCAATGGCTGAGATTCGGGTTGTATGACATAGAGAGACCACAGGAGAATAAGGCCAGTGACTTACCTAGTGTTCACCCCAGACGACATGGTGTGATTGGCTGTGGTGGTTCCCTTATGACCTTGGTCACACCTGCTCATCTGTGGGGCTGTCATGGGCCTGTGATAGGGACAGGAACCACCACAACAAAAGAAAAATTGAAGTGGAGACATTTACAAAGTCCTCAAGTGACAGAAGCTCACATAAATTTTAAATTACTCACAGAGTCTTAAAAAGAGACTATTGTAAGAAAAAGAGAGAGAGAGAGAGACTGTTGTGTTGGGCTTTTCTGTCACACTCTTGCTGTTTCTGTTCTGAGAGGTACTTTAAAGGGATCATGGATTCCCAGGGGTCTGTTAGCATACCATGATTTAAGTTCTTCTGCTTCTTAGTTCTGAGGTATAAACTATGACACTTCAAACCAGACATTTATGAACTCAGGCTTCTAAGTCTTTATGATTCAGTGAGAGTCAAGAGCTCCTTTTTCAACTTGATAGATTACTAGGAAGTTAACTGTTCTGGACTGTAAGTGAAAGGTAACGATGTACATAACATTTTGGCCACTTACATTGTAATCAGCCACCTTATTTTTCTGAAAAAACTATCAAAGAATGAAAGAACCCTTCTAGGCAAAATTATACTTAAGACTACCCAGAAAAATGAGTAAATTCGTATCTATAAGTCAGTAATTTAGATGCTCAGAAATAGATCTGAATCATCTCACAGCTTTTATATTTGTAGGGTTTACTTTAAATCCTAGGTAATCTTTGTCTCTCTGTTGACCTCTGAGAGCAATGGAAGGGACGCAGCTTTCCAAAGCAAGTCTTGTATGAACTCTTTCAGGCTTGCTTTTATGATGCTCATTTTCTGTATGCTGGGTGTGGCTGGAAAGTAAGCTTTTAATAATCACACTAGACCTTCTCCTTCTGTGCCATTGTTGTGGAAGAACTTAAAGATGGCCCCGGGCCCCTACACTCCCCTGGTATCACCCCTGTGATTATGAACTTTTACACTGCCGAAGGGAAATTATCTGGGTAGGTCTAATCCTACTGCATCAGGCCTTAAAAAAAGCAGTTTTCTCTTGCTAGGAACAAAGAGATTTGAAGCATGAGAAGGACTCAGGGCGCCATTGTTGGCTGGAAGACAGAAGGGGCCATGTGGGAAGAAAGGCTGGTACCCTCTAAAGTAGAGAGTGGCTGTGGCTGACAGGAAGGAGGTGGAAACTCAGACCTAAAGCTGCATAATGCTGGGTTCACCAAAAACCTAAATGGGGTTGGAAGTGGATTGTTTTCCCCAGGGCCTTCAGATAAGAGCCCAGCTTGACCGCCATCTTAATTTCAGCCTCATGAGACTCTGAGCAGAGAAACCAGCTGAGCTTGCCCAGTTCTGGCCTATGAAATACAAGATAATGTTTGGTTTTATGCCTCTGAATTTGTGCTAATGCATTACATAACAACAGAAAACTAACATTAACACAGTAGTAATATGCTTCTTTGTGTGTAACAATCAATGTTTGTTCATGAGTAAAGGAATTAGGAGAACAGAAGTGAAATGGGGCTCTTCTTACTTGTAAAAATGGCAAAGCCAACCTTATTCTTGGCTGACCAATGAGGTTAGTTCTCCCTTCTGTCAAGAGAATGTTAAATACACTGGAATATTTAGAGTCACAGAATTTTAAATGTCAGTACTCCATCCATTCCACTCTTGGTGGAATTTTGGGTAAGTCAATGTTGGATAAGTTAGTTGACCTATTCTGATAAAAAGAACAGATAGGAGGAAAGCACTGAGATTGTATGATGTGAGGAGAAATAACAAAGGCAGCCCGTGGGAAGACTTGGTTAGTCTTCTCTATTCTAACTGCATGAAGATGCTAGTGATAGAACCAGAGAGGCCCAGAAGGAAGAGTAAAAGTAGCATTTCTCCTTAGGATATTCTTCCTTCTAGGACTTTCAGGAAACCAACATCAAAGCATTAGGAGTGGGTCCCATTGGAAGAGGCAATTTGCCATGGCTCCCTGTTCTACTACTATTTCCCATCCCCTCAGCTAGGTGCATATGGGCCCTTCAACAGTGGTAGTCTGCCAAGGGCCTTTGGGCTACACTCTTGCTTGCCTAGGTTGGCAATATAGCCCATCATTAGAAACTAAATATATACTGACTTAATGAATCATAATCTCCTTCCCTCTCTCACTTGCTGGTACATGCTAGAGAAGTCCTTCCTGGATGGAAGGATTTCAGCTACTTCTCATTAACAGGGCAAGATGGGGCAGGAGACGGTGGTGCCTTTTGGTGGGAGTAAATCAGAGACAGAATTTAGGGTAAAAGGATGTGGCCAAATGGGATGGAGGAGTAGAGACACCACCTGAGGGAGAAGTCATCCCCACCTCTGCTCTGGGGAACACTATCTCCTAGCTCATTTTGGATGGGAACAGAGAAAGCAAGCCAGATATCTGCACAGCTTCCTGCCTCCTCCTCTTCTCAGTCCTCTCACTCTGTCTGCCCATCCTCCCTCCCATCTCCGTCTGGCCTCTCAGCGCATTCTGCTTCTGCACCCAAGACCCATGCGACAGGGCTAACTTCTTGGTACTTTGTCTAGGGCTGAACTCTGGTGTCAACGTACCTTTCTATTCCCAAATTCCTCAGGCCCTATCCCAGCACCACAGAGCTTTGCCCCACAGAGGATCTGTTGAGTTCTAGCATTAGAATAAAATTCTGTTGTTTACTTTTGTTATGTAGTTTCTGAAACTACAGTCAAAAAAACAAACACAACTCTTTACAAGCAGTAAAATAATAAAAGGCAGCTTAGTTGGAATTACAGATATTTCATGTCTCATAAAATAATATAAAAGCTAATAAAAATATGGATCACATTTTCACATTCACCCCATTAGCCCTTTTACAAAACGATTCGTTCACCACTGGGTTAAAACCGCCCCGGACCGTTTTAGGTGCATGCAGATGTCTTCTTGGTATCATCACTATTATTATTATTCATCATTCAGAGTACTTAGCATTATTTATCCAAACAACTTGGAGAATGTTTGCAGTTTTAAGCCACAAAGGGCTGGGTTTGGGCAGGTGTGTGTCAATAAAGACAGGGTTTTAGGGATTTTTAGCTGCCATGTTTTTCTTCCTCTTTCTGGCAGCTACGTACCATGTGAGGCTCTGACTATTTCTGTGATGGGATTACCTGGTGAGGACCTCTACACTGTACAAAAGGGCCTGCAGGGATGTCGCCAGAGCAGCTGTGGCTGCGATCTCCTCTCGGGCAGCAGGCACCGTCTCCACTTGTGATGTCTGTCTCTTTAGCTTCTGTAGGTAACAGGGAACTAGAGCTTCCAAGACCATCAGCATCTGAAGACTTTAATCAGAAAGTCAGTCACTTGGGTTGGCTGGGTTATACTTGGGAGCAATTAACAGCCTGGTTCTGAGGCCCCTTCCCACCCCACCCAAGCCAAGAGTTAGTAAAGCTGCTGGGAAGATTGACCGACGCCAATTAATCAATTGATTCACTAATTAATCGAGCACCCAGTAAAAGCTGAGGCAGTTCTGCTTGCCTTTTGGGAGAATATGTGGGGAGGGGAAAAGTAGCGAAAGGACAGCTGGTGGAGAGACCATGCAATGGTTGGCGGAGCTGTGGCTCCGTCTAGAGAAGTCAGCGTCATGACGATCAATATGGCTGCCACTCGGGGATTTGCTAAGAGTGATTTTCAGCTGAAACAAAATGTAGACAAGATAAAACCCTTCTCTGGGAGGCTGGCTTCTTAAAGGTTAAGCAGTTTTCAAGAAAAGAGTCTGTGGAAACAGCGTCTGTGATGCAGGTTGGAAAATGGCTGCTTATTGGAGTGAATAATGAAAAATCTCAACGACATCTTAGTAAGAGATACATGTTAAATGTGAGTACCTAGAAACACTGACGGTAAAAGTAAGAACAAACACCAGCCAGACTTATTATAAAGTTATAATAATTAAGACAGAATAGTATTGGTGCAAGTGATGAGGGATAGAAGCAGAAAGACGTTCACCTTTAGCCCAGAAGGCTGACCTAGAGCCTGCATAGGTCCCATAGGTATCAAACACAGGCTGGTTGCTACATTCTTAAAGGGTCTCGTGACTGCCTATGTGTCTCAGCCATAGTTAATACCGAACTGAATGAGAAGTACCAGAGAAATCTTGCAAAAGTAGTTTTATGAGAAGTTCAAAGAAGGCATTTATGATCTAACATTCCCTGCGTGTCATCCTCCCCTTGAGCACGAAGCATATAACCACCAGCGTCGTAAAGCAAAAAGTACAGATATTTCTGCCCATAGGTCCTGTCCCCTTGCTACTTAAATAAACTCACTAAGCTGCACCTTACAACATCTCAAGAATTCTTTCTTGGCGGGGGAGGGGGGGAGAATTCTTTCCAGGCTGTTGTACTCTCTGACCCCACAACACAAGGAGAGACAGACAGACAGACATGGGGAACAAAATAAGGAGTCTGAAACAAATCCACAGATACTTGATTTATAACAAGAATGACACTGCAACGCAATGGGAAATGCTAACCTTTCC
Source organism: Mustela lutreola (assembly GCF_030435805.1). Taxonomy (NCBI): domain Eukaryota; kingdom Metazoa; phylum Chordata; class Mammalia; order Carnivora; family Mustelidae; genus Mustela; species Mustela lutreola. Next base: position 190,567,367 of record NC_081292.1, read on the forward strand.
ATAAATGGTACTTTGTCTATCGCCTATTAGTATCTATATGGGAAAACGAAATCTTGACTTTTACTTTACATCATACCAAAAATTGAGGGTAAAAAACAACAAATCATTTGGCAGATACTAGAAGGGGATATATTCATAAGCTTGGGTTAGCCAAGATTTCTTAAGGGGACACAGAAAGCACTAAACAGTAAGGTAAATAGTTATACATTAGACCACGTTAAAATGAAGACTTCTATCCATTAAAAGATAATGTTAGGTGAGTAAAATTATAAGTCACAGAGTAAGAGATGTTATTTGAATGCATATAACCCGCGGTGTGCAGGAGTGGACATTTAACAGGTCAAGGCAATCTATATATGCAACTGTTTCCAACCCCATGTTCAACGATGTCAGGCTGGTATCCCATACTCAGCCATTTCTAGATATTAGCAAATTAGCAATGCTATGTATCAGGGACTCTATTCCCCCAGAGAGCTGGTTATTAAATGTTTACCAGCACCTCAGTCCATATAAGCTCAAAGGAATTACATCAGATTCTTTAGACAAATTCAACATATCAAATAAAATAAATACTGATAAACTCATTTAAAAATGGGTGGAAGACTTCAATAGGCACTTTGCGAAAGTAGCTATCCAAATTCCATTAAACATCGGGAGAGCTTCCAAACCTTTCAGTTTGGAAGAGGGAAATGCAAACTGAAACACACAATGAGATATCAATATCACCCCCCCCCAAAAAAAAAAGCTAAAATAAAGACTGAGTATCAAATGCTGATGAGGCAGCAGAGTATTGGGACATGCACACGCCACTGGTGGAAACGGAGATTGACACAACCACTTTGTAAAACAAGTAATATCTACTAAAGCAAAACATACAGATATTCCATGACCTAGCACAGCATTTTCACCTACAGAAATACAGACACACGAGCTCCCAAAGACGCATACAAAAACATTTCACTGCAGCAGTATTTGTAATGGCCTCAAATTGGATATAACACAGAAATCTGTCCACGAGAAATCAATTGTGGCATAGACATTAAATACTGGAGAACAAACTGGTGATGCACAATGATGTGGGGGAAACTCATAAAGTAATATTGAATAACAATAGTGGGACATTAAAAAGTACCTACTATATTATTTCACTTGAATAGAGTTCAGAAATAGACAAAGATGATTTGTGATGTAGGATAGTGGCTCCTCTGATTTTTCCATTTGAGTGGTCGTTGTGTAGATGGGTTAACTTTATCAACATTGGTACAACTATAAAGTTATTATTTTTAAAAATGTTTTTGTATAAATGTTGTATTTAAATAGAATACATTTACTCTAAAAATTTAAGTACAATAGGGACTCGGTGTTACCAGTGCTGAAGTGTTATAAGAATTGTACTTGTTCCTTGAGAGAGATCCCAGGGGACAGCTGCTTAAGACAACTTGAGTCTACGCAGAAATTCAGGAACCCCTCTGACAGAACAGAATAGTGAACCAGGGAGGATAATTCTTTTTTTAATTTTAATTTAACGTAACAAGATTGGACTTTGGCCTTTAGCTCACAATGACAAGAGAATTTGATTGTGAACTTGAATTCCTATTGATTTCAGTGTGTTTGGATTTTAACTTGAGAGAGGATTTCATGTCTCACCAGAAATTTGATAATGGAAAAAATTTTTAGTTAAATCTGGGGGTTTTCTAGGTCATTGGCATTTTGACATTGGAGAAGATTTCTGCATTTTACTACTGCAGTGTCTGGATATCACTTCCTCTCACTGCAGATCCTCTGAGACACCCTACTAACAATGTACTTGGACCCACTTGGAATAGGAAGTAGGATAGGGAGTGTTTCTGTACCCACAAATAGAGTGGGCTTGGAGTTAACTTGACACAGGGTTTCAATCCCTGTCACGCCATTTACGGGGCTGTGATATTATAGGAGGAGCCCAAGGGACGGAGGAGAAGGACAATCACTATAGACTGCAGGTTTGCTCCCTTGAGGGCCATAGCCACATTTCTGGTTGACCACAGGCATGATATTGAATCCCCACTGATTAACACCAAAAAAAAGCCAGGAATCTTGGGGTTGGGGGTGGGTGGGTATTTCTTACTCATTTTTCATGCAGAGAGAATTCAATTAATCTGAGTCCTGGTCCCTCTTTAACCCTTTCCTCATTTTGTTCTAGGGGAGGGAAAAAGACTAATCTGAGAGAAAAACTGACAAAGATACACTGGCAAAACCAGCTCCGCTGTTTTCTTTCTTTTTGCAAGAGCTGGCAACAGGGTAGGACTTCTTCCCTCCACACTGAATTTTCAAGGCGGTCCCGTTTCCAGCTTGATCCTTATACGAAAAATATGATAGCATGTAACCTGTGATTTTGTTTATGAGCGAAACATTACAGGAAAAGATCAAAGTAGATTGAGAAGTAGAGAGGGAGAGATTGCCCAATATTGATATAATTGAGGATTATATCATTAAGAGAGTTGATTAAGCCAACCTCAGGGTGCATTTAAAGGAATGTAGCTCTATTATTTTTAGGGACCTATAAGTACATAACAGGGGGCTATCCCTGATTCATCTGAATTACTGTCTCTGTCTTTAAAAGGTCTCTTTTAATAGCAAGATGAGACTGATTTCCATGTTGCGTATCAGTACATAAATCAGACCAAAGCCAACGTCCTGAAGTAGGGATGACACCTCCCACGTGACTCCTTTGTGTTCCTTACACTTGGCGAAATGACAGGCAAGATTGATATTCTTGCTCTTTGTGGGAAAGGAGTTCTTATTGCTCCATGAAAAGCATTTTCTTCAGTAATTTAGTGGTTTGCCCTGGAATTTTGTTTGCTATTAATTTATATCACATGTCAGGACAGTATTTCCTGAACAAGACTAAATATCTTAGCTGCTGCACAAATTCCAAATTTTAGGTATTTTATATTAATGAAGATTTACTATATTTTCCAGAACCTGTACTATGGTAAGTTTCCTAGATGTCGTTATTGAAAACATCCTTGCCAGAATATTACAAGATGATATTAGCAAATGTAACCCTTGTGTTCGCTCACTTCTATTTTCTTAGCCATATTTACTTATCACAAGGCACAGAATAAAGGGCTGAATTACCTTCTGAATGACTCCGGAGCATATGCCACCACAGTCACACAGAGTTTAATGGCCTCACTTATAGAGAATGTCAGGTCTTCGTTTCCATAGCAGAAATCTGAAGGGACAGAAGGCCAAGGTGCAAAATCAGAGTGGAGTCCACCAGGGATAAAGAAATTATCACTCTTAACATTCCGGTTAAATTTTATAGCCATTTCTCTGTCAGATTTTATTCCTACACTGTGAACACGATTAATTTCTTCCTCTAAAGGGACTGAAAATTCTGTTTCCCAATTTTGAATAATCAGATAAAAAATAAAAGTGCTTTTTGGGGGGTAGTTTAGAAAAAAATCTGACCTACTAGATGATATCCAAGGACATGCAGATGTCTAAGACATGAGACTTTATCGTTGAATTCTCTCTTATTCTACACATTCCATGATCATAAAAGACCATTTTAGAGAGTTACTCACCTAGAATTGTCTGGAAAAACCCAATTTTCTGAACACTGTGTTACTAGAGCAGTGTAGTATCAGACACCGTTTTAATACAATTTCCATGGTAGAGAATTCCATACTCTTTAGGATTTTCAAGAAATTTAAAAAATTTTTTTGAAGATCTTGTCTTTTTTTGGGGGGGGGAGAGCGAGTGAGCGCTTGCAGGCAGGAGTAGAGGGGAAGGGAGAGGGCCAAGCAGACTGTGCAGAGTACCCAGCCCACAGCACTGTGCAGAGTACCCAGCCCACAGCACTGCTTGATCCCTGCATCTCAGAGCTTGATCTCTGAGATCTTGACTCCAGCGGAAACCAAGAGTTAGATGTTTCACCTAACAGACTAAGCCAGCCAGATACCTTTAAGATTTTCAAGAAATGTAAGAAAAAACAGGAGATAAGAAAGGTCCTCATTCAATTTATACCACTCTTCCATTTTTCTTTCTGTTTTGATTTAATATAGAATTTAAAATAGAATCATTAAAAAAATTACAATCTACAAAGGGAAGGTCAGGGCAACTTTTGTTTTTACCTAATGATTTAAGAGGCTTCTCAGCTTTGACCAGCTCTAAGATGTCTAATATGTCAGTGGCCTCTCCTTCTAGGGACTGCAGCAGGTCAAACAGGCACTGGGCTGACACGCCTTTGTTGGGTCTGTTATTGGCAGCATCCTGTATGAAGAAAGGCTATTTTAGTTTATTGATTTCTGCCTTGGCATTAATGTGGTTTGATCAGGAGTTCAAATCTCACATGCACCACCACTGATAACAATTACATCGATTTGGCATGCAGCTCCCAGGATCCAGCAGTGCTGCTACATGATTTTTGGAATGAACACTGGGCTCTCAAGGGATGTATTAAATGTTGATCTGGTACAAAGAGATATTTGTACAAACTCCGAAAAATACAGCAATATGTAGACCTCCAGAACAATTCATGTAAATGTCTCCTCTGGTCTGCAATGGAAGGGCTCAGCATTCCCAAAGGGACTTTTGCAATGTAGGAGTTGAACACATCAAATATGTCTGGGGAAACAGACGCTTATTTTAACAACTCTGTGCATTTTTCAGGTCTTGTTTGATAATATAACTCTCAAATGGAGATGCTTGCCATTTAAAATCTTGCTATTTAAAATGGCTTTGATTCATTAAAACAACAAATCCCTCTAAAATTCCTACTATGTGCCATGTACAATTCTGTATACTGAGGTCATAACAAAACAAAACCAAAAAAGGCATACAAACAAAACAACTAAAAACAAATCAAAAGCAAACAGAAAGACAGATGAAGGTCTTGCTTTAATGGAGCTTAAATTCTATTTTGGGGTATGGTAGAGATATATATCAGTGCAACACACGCATGACATGTGATGTGGTATAAGCATTCTGAAGAAAAAGAAAAGCAGCGTGAGTGCTAGACAGTGATAGAAAGGAATGAGAATCAGGAATCTCTTCCTTTTTATTAACAGAGTATAAAAAATTGGGGAGTTGGCCTATCTATATCCTACAGGCAGAGATGAGTATTGAAGAAAAATGAAGAGAAATAATTTATGATTCGTATCCCACCAGTTGAAGAAAGAGAGCTGAGACACTGATTATACAAACAGACAATATAAATGAACAGGTCATATATAAAAATAGAACTCTGATCTATAACCTGTATAACCTGCCCAGGAAACCAAATTATTGTCCCCAGTAATCCGCCCAGGAAGCCAGCTTGCTACAAGTCAGGTTAGTAGGAAGTCAGACTACTAGCTCTACTGGAAACCAAACAATAACCCGTTTAACCATTGGCCCCCAAATGGAGGACTTGACGACAACTGACAGATTCCCTGATCCTTCCTTGTTCCTGCTTTCAACTAGACCAATCAGAAAAAGACAAATATGTACCCTTAGCCAATTAAATAGGATGGCCCACATCTAGTTAGCCTGCTTACAGCTCCCCCCCCCAACAGCCTCCAATCAGGGCATACCTGATTTTCTTCTCCACCATAGAATTTTCTTACTCCTCTGTCTGCCTTTGAGTCTTTGCCAAGACTCAAGTGGTGAACTCCCTTGCTGTAGCACACTCTAACTAAAAGAGCCTTTGCTTTTCTCATGGGGTTGGTCTACATTTATTTCCACAGAGCTCACTTACAGGAAACTCCAGGAGAGGGGCCACACTAGCAAACAGCTGCAGCACAAATGGTTTTCGGTGTAGAATGTAGAACTGGTGGCAGGCAAATTCGATGGCTTGACGCAACTGGGGGTTACTTTCATAATCGGAGTACACCTGTGGAAAAACACCACGTATTCAGAAAATGCCTCAACAGCATATCAGAGTTGTGTTTGCTTTTAAAATTCATAGTTATGGAGGGGCACGTGGGTGGCTTAGTCGGTTAAGTATCTGACTCCTGATTTTTGGCTCAGGTCATACTCTCAGGGTCCTAAGTTCAAGCCCCGTGCCAGGCTCTGCGCCGAACATGGAGACTGCTTAAGATTCTCTCCCTCTCCCCTTCCCTGCCCTCCCCCCGCCTGCCCCTCACAGTCTTTCTCTCTCTACAAAAACAAAACAAAACAAAAACAAAAGACCTCATAGCTATGGGAAGCATGGAGAGAAACGGCTAATTTAATACGGTGGTAGATGGGAGTATAACAGAGTATAACCTCTTTTGTGAGAAATTTGGTAATAAACATGAATATGCTTTTTCCTAGGGAGTTTGTTGCTAGGAATTTATCTCAAGAAAAGAATTGGACAAAGGTACAAAGATTGATAGACAGGAATTCCTATGTAATTTTGTTTACAATAGTGGAAAATTTCAAACAAATGAAACTATTCATAAATTGGGATAGGTTAAGTGACTTATGGTATATGCAAACAACAGAATATTATGTAGCTATTAGAAGGATGCTCTAGCACTGAATGTAGCTACATGAGAAAATGCCTGTGATACTCCTAGTGTGGTGTGAGAAAAGCAGGTACCAAACTCCAACATGTGGTATGATCCAACTTTTGTTCAAAAAAAAAAAAAAAAAAAAAAGGCAGGATAGAGTGTAAGGATTTTCAAGAAGTATGAATAAATGGTTATCTAGGAAGGAGGGTTATGCATGATCTTTGTTTTCTCCTTTAAAATTTATCTTCTGGATTTTATAACAAGCATTCATTATTTTTAGAAATCTGTAAAAAAGTCATAAAAATAGAGAAAATTTCAGCTATTTAAAAATAGGAGAGGCCTGATACTCAAGAAAATGTCTTGCCCCTGTAGATTGAACAAACCTTACTTTGCACAAGCATGAATTACTTTTATAATTAAAAAAAAAAAAATTCTTTAGTTATTTGACAGAGAGCTAGAGAGCACAAGTAGGCAGAACGGCCAGCAGAGGGCGAGGGAGAAGCAGGCTCCCTGCTGAGCAGGGATCTGGGACTCTATCCCAGAACCCTGGGATCATGACCTGAGCCCAAGGCGGATGTTTAACCAACTGAGCCACTCAGGTGCCCCAGTTTAATAATTTTTTTAAAACTTCCATAGGAGTAGAGGACTACGATGAGCCCCTAAGCTCTGTCTGAACTTCAACCACTACTCCTAAACATAGCCAGATACACATTAGACCTGAGTACATGGAAATTGTTCCTGCTGACTTAACCTCCTGCAGTCTCAGCATAGCAAGTTTAATAGCAGCAGAAATCTCGATTCAGAGATCAGAAAATCTCTCAGGAGAAACATCATCGGGACACTTGCCATACATTTGAGTAAAGAGAGCAATGATTCCCAAACTTCTAGGGCATCAGACCCCCCGGAGGTCTTATAAGAGTCCAGATGAATGGGCCCTGACTCCACAGGTTCTGCTTAAGGAGGTCTGGGGTGGGGCCCAAGGATGTGTATTTCTAACAAATTCCCAGGCAATGCTGATGCTTCGGGTTCAGTGACAGCACTTTGGGAACCCCTCAAAGAGTGGATAGAGGAAATAGGAAAGCCTCTTCCAGGTCTGGGATATCTCAGGATAGATAGAACAGGGTATTGTGACCTTCCGGAAAATTCTGGGGAGATTTCACTTGGTGCTGTCGACTGCCACAAAAACAGATAACTCCATCCTTTAAAAGTCTTAGTACAGGTCTTGTTGACCTGCCGTAGGGGCAGGTGATTTTCTGGAGAGGAGGCTGAGCCACACCTGCAGCATGGTGGGCAGGATCCACTGGTAGCCGCTGAGAGAGAACAGGTGGTTGAAGTGCACGGCGCTGTTGATGACGGTGGCGGCGTATTGCCGGAGCAGGGCGCTGTCTTCTGGGTGGAGGATCAGAGCCCCGTTGAACACATTGAGGAAGAGCATGATTTCATCTCCCCAGGGAAACTCGCTCGGCATGCCCAGGAACATCTCTTCCAGGAGCTGGATCCACAAGCTTTTCTGAAGAGTGTCGAGGCCGAACAGCTCCTTGCCAGCTGTGAGAACATGAAACAGCAGAGACAGAATTAGCCCCACGCCAATCCTGTCGGCGTGGGAGGACGAGCCCCGCGGAGGGCACTGCTGCTTCCCATTTGTTCCAATCTGGGATGTGACGATGTGCTGAGGAAATGCTACCAGCACACGCTGCTGCCGCTGGTCTCACACCCCCTGGTTCTCAAAGGACTTCCATCATCACCTCTTTGATTCGACTCTGGAGGCAAGACACGGCTGGTATTTGCAGCGTGTTGCTACTGCTTCAACTGTGGCTTTGAGAAAAAAGTTAGTTGTTGCAGAAAGGAAATGGCAGGGCTGGGTCTGGTTCTAGATCTCTAAACTCCTGGACAGAGTAGAGCTCTTTCTACCTTTTGCTCTGGAGCTTCTGGCTGGAGAAGACATTGAACACTGGGAGGCTAATTGTGAATATCTTAAGTTAATAAGTGAGTCACCCTGCAAGGCTTCAAAGAGAGTCTCTTTCTGTCTCTCTGTCTCTAACTAACTCTCCATTCAGGTGTAACTCAGAGTAAAACAAACATGCACAGATCTCTAATGGAGAGTTCCATGACTTTTGACAAAAATACACACTCATGTAACCAACGCACTAGTCAATATATAGACCATTTCATCATCTCAGAAAGTTCCTAGGAGCTCCATTGCACCCCCCCAACTCAGAGGAAACCACTGTCCTGATTTCTGTAAATGAATTTTGCCTCCTGAAGTTCATATGAACACCTGATCTTCACTTAATCAAGTAATAATACCTATTACTACCTACCCTAACAATACCATACTGCTTCAACTGCTTATGGAAAGAAGATGTGGTATATATATATATACATATATATATATATATATATGTATATATATATGAAAACTACTCAGCCATCAAAAAATAAAATCTTGCAATTTGCGATGACATGGTGGATGGAACTAGAGGGTACTATGCTAAGCTAAATAAGTCAGAGAAAGACAATTATCATATGATCTCACTGATATGTGGAATTTAAGAAACAAGACAGAGGATCATGGGGGTGGGGGGAATAAAACAAGACAAAACCAGAGAGGAAGAAAAACCATAAGAGACTTTTAATCATAGGAAACAACCTGAGGGTTGCTGGAGGGGACAGGGGTTGGGAGATGGAGTAACTGAGTGATAGACATTAAGGAGGGTACGTGATGTAATGAGTACAGTATTATATAAGATTGATGAGTCACTGACCTCTGCCTCTGAAACCAATAATACTTTATGTATTAATTAATTGAATTTAAATTAAAAAAAACCAAAAACCAAAAATCCCTGCTTATGGTTAGTTAAGAACAGTGGTCTCCGTTTGATCCCTGGAATAGCATCATCAACATCACCTAGGAACTTGCTGAAATTTGAGTTCCTGGGCTCCATTTCAGAGCTACTGAATGAGGAGCTGGGGCGGGTGGACCCAGCAATCTGTTTATCAGATTCTCCAGGTGATTCTGATGCCTCAGGCTGAGAAGCACAGGCTTAGAGAAACTGGTAATGATGCTTTCCAGCTGAGGACCAAACAAAGGCATAGGAAGCCCAAGAAAAAAATGCATTTTTTTTTTTTTTTTTGATACCTTGTGGATCACTGAAGAGTGAAAATTCAGCGTCAATAGCACTTCGGGGGAATGAGGGTAGTCGGAGGAGGTCTTCCTGGAGCATGGAGACATGGGACTGTTTGTGGGCTGTGGGGATCTTCTGTGTCAGGGAGATGAGAAACAAAACCCGCCCGACTTCCTCCAGCTTCCGAGTGAACACCTAGCAGCAAACAAAAGCAGGAGCAGTGGAAAAGGAGAATTAGCAACCCTGAAATTAAAAGGAGTGAAGATCTTGAAGTCAAATCTTTCATTGCAAATGCAGCTGATATATAAAAAAAAAAAAAAATCAAGGTGGGGGGCAGTGTTGAATTGAGGGAGAAATTTTTTTTTCTTTACCCCACCGAAAGAGCAAACAATGCTTGATTGACTCTTACTTCCTGTACCCGCCTGTTCCACAGAAGGAAGTGTTTCTCAGGGGTTTGCAGGCTGCCGGAGCACAATGCAAGCATTGTCAGGAATCCTTCCATATTAAATAGAGCCCATTTGTCTGGATGTCACACTGTGGAAGATTTTTTCCAGCAGGAGCCAGTCAGTAAATTCCAAGTGCCTCTACCATTTCCACTGATGCCTTAAGCTGTTCTGGGTTTTTCTCTTAAAAAAGGACTGAAATGGGATCCAGGCAGAACCTATCTTGGGACAAAAGCTGATGGGACCTAGATAGCATGGACAGGATTCTCTTGGTCCCTTCTCTTTGTTCCTTTTCTATTGATGATGGGTGCGTAGGGGCTATCATGGGCAGTCCAAAGCTGCTGAGAAAGCTCCAGGGCCAGAACCACAGGCTTGAATACTACAGTTTCCCTGCAAAACTCAGAAAGAAATCTTAAAATTCCAACTTGGAGTCTATGTAGAACAACAGCTCCATTTTATGCAATTTAAAAACATATTCTTAAACATAAAAAGAAAACACTAATGAAGTGCTATGTTGATTATGGTTTTAATTCTTTTGCTGCCAAAATCAGGGGCTGAGATAACTTGGGGGTAATTAGTTTAGAAATTATACAGTTACGTATACTTAAGACCCAATACCTCACAGTTTGTAATACTTGCTTCTTTCCACTGCAGTTCAGGTTGTTTATGCTAACTATATTTTTAATTATTTAAGTGGTCTAATTCTATGCCATTTTCATTCATTTCATGAAGTTATTTTGAATTGTTTGATGTCAAAATAACCTTGATATGTGCAGAGAAACAGAAAAGATAAATTATCCCGAAATTCTTGTTTAGACATTTTATTAAAAATAAATTAATGTGGGGGGGGGGTGTGCCTGGATGGCTCAGTCAATTAAGGTCTTGGATTTTGGCTCAGGTCATGATCTCAGGTTCCTGGGATGAAGCCCCCTGTTGAGTGCACTTGGTGTGGAGTCTGCTTGATAGTTCCTTCCTCCCCCCCTTAGCCTATCCTTCCTATTTGGGCATGTGCAAGACTGCGCGTGCTCTCTCTCTCTGTAATAAATAAAATCTTTAAAAATGAAAAAAATGAATTTAACACATAAACTATAATAAAATTGTATCATTATTCAAATTGTGGACTACTGTTATATTTCTCATACAAATAGTGAATTTCTTTATTTTGTTCTTCAATCATATATTTAAGTACAACTGCTTGATTATGTCTCCTCCTGTTTTAAGGGAAATTAGTAAATGCCTGAGGCCAGGTGACCAGTCAATGGCAGAGCTAAGACTGTGTCCAAGTCACTGCAGCTTAGCTCAGTGCTTTTCCCAGGCATTATACATTGATCCCTTTTATTTTATTTTTCCCAACTAGTGTAAACCTCTGTGGCAACTTTCTTAGAGTGACATTTGTATACTTCCAATCCTGGTTTACAAAAATGTGAAAAGAAAACTTGGAAACCAGTAGATAAATAAATTCAAAGATTTCTAGCGTTTATACCCAGTGTTTGTCATAGCATTAATCCAAGTGAGTGTTCCTTGATCCTTTTACATTATGATCCAAATTATGAAAACTAACACATGATTTTTGGGAACTATTGATTGAGGATCTACCCATCCATTCTCTCTGGAGAGGACTGAATCAGAATCTCAGGATTGGCAACACATTCACTGATCATCCCAATGACTTGATAAAACCATATAATAAAATATATATGGGGCAGGCACCTGCTTCTGAATGAGCTCCTGTCCTTTCTCCGGATGCATATGTACAAGGTTCAGCTGTGGGGATACCGATCTCCGGAAAGGATAAATATCCCGAACATATGTCTGTGGCAGGATTACACAAAGAGACAAAAAAGAGTTCAGATGATTAAACGTTTGACTCTCATTTCCTCTTTACCCAAATGTCAAGCAAAGTTATGTATTTTCTAAAGGTTTTATCATTTATGCTTTCCAATTCTATAAAATCCTAGGGAAGAGAAATCCCCACCTCAGAAAAGCATCAAACCACCTAGGCTTAGCATCCTTTCCAAACACTAGGGTGCTCCATCAGGAGCAGAGGAGCCAAGGGCAATTTAATAAAGGACATTCTGGAGGAAGAAAGTCATTTTAAAATGATGGCCTTGAGGTGCCCTTTGATCATTAGGTCAGGTCACCAGGGTCACACTCAACATAATAAAAAAAGGAACAAGGACATAAAAATTCCAAGCAGACACACATACTTAACATATGGGCAACTTAATTTTTCATCAGGAGGTAGTAATAATGAATGCTTAACTTGCCTTATCACCTTTAATTATTGCAACGTAGGGCAGATACTATTATCATCCTCTTCATTTTACAGACAAGGAAAATGAAGGGCACAAAGGTGCCGTGGCTCGTCCAAAGCTACACTGACATAAGCTGGTGTCACCGAAGGGGCCTTACTCCCAACCTCTGAACAGCAATGGCTCCCCGAGTGAGAACAACATTCCGGAAAGGCATGACAAGTTTCCGACACAACTCAGCAGGAGAGCATCACTGCCCAGTCTCACCTTATTGTAGTGGATAAGGTTCCATCGTTTGTCCATGAGAAAATAATGGGTTGACTGAGATTCTGGGATATTAAAAAACTCCAGACATTCCTAGAACAAGTATAAACAAATGTTTATGGAGAACATACCATGTGCCAGGTAGTATGCAGGAAGATACAACTATCATGAAAACAAAGTAACTTTAAGGATTCTAAGGATTATAGATATTGCATACTTTTTATATGTATATAGGTATGGATACACATTGGATTTGGATACACAGTTGCGCAAAGAATGACATAATAGAGACTCCAAGTGCTAAAAGATGTACAATTATAAATTCAGACTGAAGAGTGAACTGTGGAGGCACAGTGGCATCTACTGGTCTCAACGCCAGGAAGAAAGCATGTTTGGTAACGCCATTAAAAATAACACAAGCTACAACACATTGAGCCATTATTGTATACTGTTTTCTGAGCTCGATGCCCTCCATGTCAGTAACTTGGATACCCTGCACTAGTACCCCAGTACTGGTGAAAAAGAATCTGAGCCTGGAGAGGTCCTGTTCGATTTAGGGCACAATGGTTATGGTAGAATCAGGGTTGGGACTTAACTCTGTTTGCCTTCCTGCTACTCTAGTATTCAGTGTGAGTAGGAGAATGGAGTGGTTGTTGAAGTTTGCTGCACTGGGCCTCAGAAATTCTCTGGCAATGTCTGGGTAAGGCCCGAAGGAGGCATTTTGTACTGAAATAAGATATACACGTTTAGTTTAACTGAATTTTTCAGAGACACTTCCTGCTTCTGTCTGGGCTTGGAGCTGTGTTCTAGGAAATCAGCTTACTAAAAGTTTGGAATCCAGATCGATGGGGAATCGCTGTAGTACTTTACTTACTACGTTACCTTAAAAGCCTTACCGGTGTGTGTAACAATGGATTGTCTTTCTGCTGAAGGGCACAACTGCCATAACCATTAAAGATACTTTCTTGACTCACCTGATTTATTCTCAGGTATATTGTTCTGCTTCTTCGCTCATTTTTTGTATGTGGAAGTCAGACAGTATACTGTGCAACTAAGTGCCAGAGAAAGGGTCCCTGGCAGGATCAGCAGCTCCCAGATCCTGTCCTAGCTCCTTCCGTGTGCAACCTGAGGGCCCCTGCAGAACCACCCCCAAGTGATGCCAGGGAGCTCTGAAGCAGGAATCGACAGCATTCCCAGGGGAGATAGTACACATGAGAGTGTCAAGTTCTGCTTCAGTTGCAGGAGGAGCTGGATGTATTTGTCTACCTGAACGCAGAGCTACAATGTTGGCAGGTGTGGGGAAGGTCACGGAAGTAAACCGGGGAAGTACACGGTAGTGGAGCAGATTCTACAAGGGGTAAGTCAATGCACATATTCATTTGAAGATAGGAAAATATCATTCTAAATGGACGACCAGTGAAGTGGCCACAGACACTGTGCGTTAAAAAATCATTTCTGTCAAAAGCTATTCCTACCTTGAGCAGGGCTTCGAACTGAGTGTCTTCATGGACTGGTAACTGAGTTGGGATATCACACTCATTCTGTCCGTGAACGACCAAGGTTTTGGTACCTACAGAAGGCAAACACAATCATAAGCTGAACTCCACTCTAGTCAAATTTATCTGTAAGGCACAAAATATTAAAATATTCTCAGTGGGCTGATATTTTTTGTTATTGTTACTCTTAGTGACTGCTTAAGGTAAATAAATTATGTATTGGAATAATATCACTCTTTTCTAGTTAAAATAGATGTTTTATTTTTTATTTTTATTTTTTTAAAGAATTTATTTATTTATTTGACAGAGAGAGATCACAAGTAGGCAGAGAGGCAGGCAGAGAGAGAGAGAGGAGGAAGCAGGCTCCCTGCTGAGCAGAGAGCCCGATGCGGGACTCGATCCCAGGACCCTGGGATCATGACCTGAGCCGAAGGCAGTGGCTCAACCCACTGAGCCACCCAGGCACCCCTAAAATAGATGTTTTAAAAGTATTTACCAATTAAGTAACAAAAGCCACCATTTATGGAGTTCCCAATACTTTTATATGTATTTTATGTGCATAATACTTAAATCTCACAACAACTCTATGATGTGGGTTTTATTGTGCTTATTCTACAAATGAGAAAACAAAGGAAATGGACTTGTAAGTTCTTACAGGTAAGAGCTTATAAGTAATTTAGTCAAAACCATATTTATTTATTTTTAAATTAATTTAGTTATTTTCAGAAAAACAGTAGTCATTATTTTTTCACCACACCCAGTGCTCCATGCAATCTGTGCCCTCTATAATACCCACTATCTGGTACCCCAACCTCCCACCCCCCCGCCACTTCAAACCCCTCAGATTGTTATTCAGAGTCCATAGTCTCTCATGATTCACCTCCCCTTCCAATCTACCCCAACTCCCTTCTCCTCTCTAACACCCCTTGTCCTCCATGATATTTGTTATGCTCCACAAATAAGTGAAACCATAAGATAATTGACTCTCTCTGCTTGACTTATTTCACTCAGCATAATCTCTTCCAGTCCTGTCCATGTTGCTACAAAAGTTGGGTATTCATCCTTTCTGATGGAGGCATAATACTCCATAGTGAATATGGACCACATCTTCCTTATCCATTCGTCCGTTGAAGGGCATCTTGGTTCTTTCCATAGTTTGGCGACCGTGGCCATTGCTGCTATAAACATTGGGGTACAGATGGCCCTTCTTTTCACGACATCTGTATCTTTGTTTTTTTGAATAGAAGTTTATTTGGCCACTGCAGGTCACTGTTAGAAACCATACATGAAACACCTCCCACAACATTGGCTTCTCCCTCCCCCTCCCCGGAGCCTGAAGAACACAGCATCTGCAGGTGGGCAGACTGGGACCTGAAACTGTTCCCCCACACAAGCCTCGGGTTTTCAAGCAAAACATTTGAGTAACTTCCATCACTGTTTGTTTAGGTATGGAGCAAAAACAATGATGCCTACTTTGTAGTGTCCTTTGAGGATTAAACAAGACGATGAATAGATCTTAAATATCTGGCCCATGGTGTGATGAAAGGTGTTATGTGAAGACTGGTGACTGGGGATCAACTCCATTCTTCCCCCAGGGCTCTTCCCCCAGGGCCCACTTTTGTCACACTAACCTCTGACTGAAATTTAACATTTTCTTCCACTGTGAATGCAGGCAACAAATAACATCACTTTTGAGATTGGTCCAGAGGCTAAGCCTATGGCTGTTAGGACATATTGCTTAGATTTATTGGATGTTTCTCCTTTCTCTCTCTTTCTTTCTTTCTCTCTTTCTCTTTCTTTCTCTCTCTCTCTCTCTCTCTCTCACTCTTTCTTTTCTTCTTCTTCTTCTTCTTCTTTTTTTAGCTATAAATATGGTAGATTTTATTTTTTTGATTTAATTTGACTTTTTTCAGTGTTCCAAAATTCATTGTTTATGCACCACACCCAGTGCTCCATGCAATATGTGTCCTCCATAATACCCACCACCAAGCTCACCCATCCCCCCCTGCCCCTCTCCCTTCCAAAACCCTCGGATTGTTTCTCAGAGTCCACAGTCTCTCATGGTTCATATCTCCCTCTGATTTCCCCCAATTCAATTTTCCTTTCCTTCTTCTAATGTCCTCCATGTTATTCCTTATGCTCCACAAGTAAGTGAAACCATATGTTAATTGATTCTCTCTGCTTGACTTATTTCACTCAGCATAAGCTCCTCCAGTCCCGTCCATGTTGATACAAAAGTTGGGTATTCATCCTTTCTGATGGAGATGTAATATTCCAATGTATATATGAATTATATCTTCTTTATCCATTCGTCCTTGTGACCATTGCTGCTATGAACATTGGGGAACAGATGGCCCTTCTTTTCACTGCATCTGTATCTTAAGGGTAAACACCCAGTAGTGCAATTGCTGGGTCATAGGGTAGCTCTATTTTTAATTTTTAAAGGAATCTCACACTGTTTTCCAAAGTGACTGCACCAACTTGTCTTCCCACCAACAGTGTAAGAGGGTTCCCCTTTCTCCACATCCTTTCCAACACACATTGTTTACTGTCTTGTTGATTTTGGCCATTCTAACTGGTGTAAGGTGGTATCTCAATGTGGTTTTGATTTGAATTTCCCCAATGGCTAATGACGATGAACATTTTTTCATGTGTCTGTTAGCCATTTTTATGTCTTCTTTGGAGAAGTGTCTGTTCATGTGTTCTACCCATTTTTGGATGTGATTATCTTTTTTTGGGTGTTGAGTTTGAGGAGTTCTTTATAGGTTGGATATCAGCCCTTTGAAAGACACGTTTGTTTAGCACAAGAGTCAGAATTCAAACCCTAAACATGGCAATAAGTACTATATCCCTGTATTTTAAATGAGATGATCATGCAGTAATGGTTGAGAAAATATAAACAGAGATATTAGCAAAACAATGACAAGCACCTGGAATACAGTTTAAATTTACATTTTCTGTATTTTACTTGGCTAGGGAGTTAGTACTTATTCTACTTCATTCATTCATTATAAGTCTTTGTGAATGTCATGATATACCTTGACTTTTAATGAGCTGTTTTTAAGTCTGTGAATGACAACATGAGCTTCTTTGCTGTAATAAAAAATGATCACCTTGTTGGAAAACCTATTGAGCATATAAATACACAACTTCCATTTATGGAATGCTTGCTATGAGTCAGGTATGATAGCAAGTATTTTATCTACCTAAACGCATTGATTACTCATGATTGTGCCATATGACTCACATCCTTGTTTTATCCATGAGTAAAGAAATCTTGAAAAATGGTGTACTTTTTTTTAAGCTAATACTAACTATATTAATAAATGACAGTCATGTGATTTTAATGCAGACCTCTACACTGCCATAACTTGTATTCTCATCTTTATAAAATTGTGTCTTTCTCTTTATTTTAATACACGAATCATCTCATATTTTCTTAGTCACTGCACCAGGATAAAGCCTTGGAAGAGTTTCTATCTTAAGGAAAAGCAAACTATCAGGAGTGAAAAAGACCCTTAGCTCAAGTTTACATCACACTTCATGTTCTTTTGTTGCTCTCCTTTCTTTCTTCCTGCTTGTCCCTTTTCCAATTCTTCATAAAGCCGTCTCTTTGGAGTTTACAAAGATCTGGGGTCCATGCCATGCAAACAGTATTGTTCCCCTTGCGGTGCCAAACATTCATTCAGAAAGACTCCCTGTTCAGCTGGCCCTGTGTGATAGACTCAAATACATCTTCAACCCTGGCTGCTTTTCAAGGACGGATACACATGGCTCAGTTCTGATGTCTCCCCTTTCATCTGGCAACTGCTGACTTTTAAAGGGTCTATTGTACTTCTTCAGATTGTATTAAACAAAAATTCTTTGAAGCCCTCAACACCAGGGTCAGGACTCTTGACAGTCTTCTCAGAATGAAAGAGGCAGCTGGTCTTTAAAAGGTTTATTTATATGCTTAAACAAAGAGAAAAATTATGTCACCCAATAGCAGTAATGGGTTACCTGGCATGGAAGCGGTCACCAGCAGCTTTACCTCGCACTGTTCCTTCTTCATGGTCTGCTTGAGATCCTTGAAGAAGAGGCCCTCTACATAACCCACCACCTCCCACAGGAAAGTCAGGGTGGCTGAAATGGCATCCATCCCCCACTCACAGGGGGTTCGCACGAAGTACATGATTAATCCCACCTAGAAGAACAGGAAGAGGTCACAAAACCATGATAACCCTGAGCAAAAATATTCTCATTGGCTCTTTTTTTATTAATCAAATATTCTTTTGTTCCTTCATATTCTCTGTTCAATGGTTCCTCTAATACTTTCAGTGGCCGTGAGCAAGAGAGAACAGAACTGGAAAGCCAACCAGAACAGGTTGACATATGTTTTTGTGTATCATGGGAATGCTGATTTAAGACAAAAGCAGAAGATTGTTTTTCCAGGCTTCAAGTCACTTGGTAGTTCAGGTACTGAGGCTACTCCAAATTGAGCTCTATGTGACATTTGCTGAAACAGTATTTGCAGATTGGATTATGTCTAACCAGTGAACCAGTGAACACTGTGCTTGGCTGAATTGGTGAACTTAACAGATTTTTCTTTGTGTTTCCTAAAATCTTGAAAATCTCTGTGTCCTTTTGTACATATTAAAATGTCTCATCATAAGGTAATTTTTTTTGTTAATAGACTATATTAAACATTCTCCACATTGAAGTAAAAGGTGGACTGACTAATCGAAATATGTATTTTAACAAATTTTGATGAAATTAGTTTTAAGTACTTTATTCAACAGTGCACAACAAAATCATAAAGAAATAACATCAAAGTTTCCCCCCTCATGGCTTTATCGATTATATCTTGAAAAATTTAATCCTAGAAATCTTTCCAGTTATGTGGAAAGGATCAGCCTATGGTGTTACTAACCTAACCTGCTTTGGTGGTTCTGAAGGCTAACCACCCTAATGAGGGCCAAACCTCACCTCTAGAAGAAATCTATCAAAGATTGGAAAAGGTGGTAAGTCCTATAGGGTTTGTGTGTGTGTGTGTGTGTGTGTGTGTGTGTGTGTTCTGTGTGTTTTTTTTGTGTTTATTTTTTTGGCGTGGGTGCAAAAAGGTGATATTATTAAAGGGCGGGGATAGGATCCGTGTTCAGAAGGAGCTACTGACCATCCTGTGGGTTTAAAGTGCCTTGATCTAGGTGCCTAGGTGGCTCAGTGGGTTAAGCCTTGGCCTTCAGCCCAGGTCATGATCTCAGGATCCTGGGATCGAGCCCTGTTTTGGGCTCTCTGCTTGGTGGGGAACATGCTTCCCCCTCTCTCTCTCTGCCTGCCTCTCTGCCTACTTGCCTTGATCCATCATAAATGAGGCTTCCTTAAAACTCATGCAATACATCAGATTCCTTCTCTGTATTTCACATCTTCAATGCATCTCGTGATATCTGGGCTGGTCAGGGTGGGCCTTTCTTGTGAACAGTAGAAGAATGAAGTTTGAGATGGCAGGCATGCTCACAAATTGTTAGTGTATATTTTTAAGTTGAGGATTTGGAGATTTATTTCCTTAAAACTATCTAAGCACCAAATCCCTTTAAAAGTTTTCATATACCCTGAGGTGGGCTCAAACCCCTGGGTAAAGGTCACTGGGTCACAGTTAAATAAATAGTCCCCAACAAAATTAGAAGAGATGGGTCACTGGTCCCAACATGCCCACTATACATATCCTTAAGTCATTAGAAAAGAGAGATACATGATAAGGGTAATGGTTGAAAAAGGAATTTGTCCTTCACTGTTTTACCATTCTGACTATAAGGCCCCTCCTCTAGTCCATTCAAAGCATCCATATACTTGGGATTTGGGGAAAGATTAGGGTTTAGAGAGAAATGAAAAATAGGAATTTATATTCATGTAAAACAAGGTTATACAACAAAGCCAAAGCATTGCCAGATCTTTTCTCTATTAGCTTGTCAATTACCTAGATGGGAGGATCTATGTCTGCCATTAAGGCTTATTTAGAGTTGACAGGGAAGAGTATGGAAGACAGGAAATGAAATGTCCATCTTCTTTTCCCAAGGCTGAAGGACAATGTAGAGCAGTGGTCCAGATGAGCATCTCCCCTACCCAGGGACCCGAGGGAATGGGCAGATACACTGAAGGGACTTTTGCCTCCAGTCTCTGTTAGGGTCACTGACAGAAGTTTACCTCAGAGCCTTTTGATACCAACTGGAATGCTACACAAACATGGTAGGGCACATATTTAACCTGAGGAAGGCCCTGACATATGGCTTTGATAACCTACCTTTGGTTTTTGTGTTGTGTACATAGGACCAAGAAATACCAGAAAGTTTGACCAGAGAACTTTCTGGATAGAATCACCACAGACTGGTGTCACTGAGCCTAATGCTCTAGCCAGGGATCTCCCTAAGCTGGAGCCATAGGGAACATGCAACCAGAATCTAGAGGGGTGTTTAGCACCAGCAGGAGCTAAGGTGAGGTGGTCTCTCAGCAAGTGCCACTGGCGGCCCATAGACTGAGGTCATCGCAGCTGTGGGCTCTGGCTTCCACCAGCCAGGCATCAGATAGAGAACATTATCTCACAAAGGGAGGAGCCAGAGCAAACATTGAACAGGAGACAGAATGCTAAACAAATGTAGGAGTGCTGACAATACTGACTCTAATGTTGGCCCTCCATCTCATTCATGTCCCTGCAGTGACTTCCCTTGTTGCTAGGTGTCCCAAGTCCCTTGGAGGTGAAGGTAGGCCCTGACCAGAATGCGGGAAGGCTACCCTTATTCATCATCGCCATGCCCTTGCTCTATAAAAGCTGTGGATTAAGGCCTGGACTTTGCAGAAAATAGCTGTCTAGCCCTTGGATTGGTGTCTTCCCCCCTTCCCTGTCTGAATACAGTTCTGTATGAATGGTATAGAGTGGCTGGCTTTGTTTTTCCATCTCAAAGTTCTCTGTCTGGAGGATGTTTTGCTGCCCTCCCTCCACCTCCCAACAACAAAGATCTTTTCTCTCTCCAACCCCACAGAATGTTTAGAGATGAAAGAAGCTGGAAGGGAGGGGAATTCCTAGAGACTAAATATTTTTAGCCAAGAGAGACTGAACACTATCCAAAGTTACTATTTATATGTTTTTATCAATCTGAACTTAGGACTGGATTGGACACTTATTTATATTCTTTCCCTTGTCAACCAGCTGGTGGACACTCAGGAAGAAAGCCAAATCAGCCATAGATGAGAGAAAGGCATTGCACATTTGCTCTGCATGTAAGAGGTGTAGGGTTAAGTCTTTCATTCTGTTACAGATGCATGTGGATACCTCTTCTCTTTCCCTACCTGCCAGGAGACTGACAATCGTAAGGGAGACAGAATTCCTCCCAATACAAACATTTATGTAGCCATCTGTCTGGATTAAGGTGCAGTTTCAAAGAAGAGGCATCAAGCTAATAGCCCCCAACTTGAATATTCATTTAGGGTGTAAGGCAGAGATCCTATAGAAACTGGAATATTCTGGAGGGTTCAGGAAGGAGCTTTCAGGATGGTTTCAAGCAAAGATAGCTGCTATGGAAAAATACACTCACAAATACTTTCCATCTAGGGCAACATTTGCCTCTGTGTGTGTATATTTTAAAAGTGATATAGGAAAAAGGAAAAATGACTAGAATGACATACAAGGTTTCTCAACAGAAAACCAAAATTAAGAACCAGCATAAGCAAGTTGTATAATGCCAAAGGAAGATAAAGATGACACTGATATTTGCTGAGTGCCCACCACATGCCAAGTAGTGTGTCAGGAGGGACTTCCCCATACGAACAATGGTGAATTTAGCTGACCATGATCTACCTTCAATCACATCATTAATGGGAATTTATTGGCAAAAATTCCCTATGGCCTTTTCCCTCATGTTGCTGCTTCCTAATTGGGAATGAACACTTACTGGAGGTGAAAACTCACCAAGTAGTTGAAGAGGATGTGAGACGTCTGAGCAGGAAAATCTCCAATATTTAAGAGAAGTTTGCGCAGCATGTACATTAACTCATCCTGAAAGAAGAAGAGAATTTCATCTCACTCAGTGCCCATACTAGAGGAAATAAAATTAATTTCTTAAAAAATGGGGGAGGCTCTAACTTTTCCCTTTTGTTGGTTTCCATTATGTTCAGCATTTTAATGTAGTATATGCAATACTTATTAAACAGCATTTAAACCAACTATAATACCTTTTCTTAGGGGCTAATCTATGGAATCACTGAACAGTAGTTAGGTTTTTTTAGATAAAAATTTAGACTCTGTCTATTGGTCATAGACAAATCACAGGAGAGCAATACATTTACTCAACTCTATTTGCTCTAATTTCCAGGTGTGATGGAAATGTAAGACAGACCTATCTTGAGAAGCCATTAAACAAATGTGGTTTAATGAACTTCACAGGTCTGCTTCCTAGGTTTTGAGTCAAAGAGGTAAAGAGCTAGGTTGAGAGAAGATAAATAGAGATGTGAATAATTAACCTTACCTTTCAGAAACTAAACTTAATCTTCCAACAAAATAGAACCATAACACAAAAATGAACAAATACTATTTAATCATCAGTGTTTTTTTTGCTATTGCTCAGAAATCTACTTTTATTTGGCATAATCTTCTTATAAGTGGTCTACTAAATTAGATCTTTGTGATTAGTGGACAGTTTCAACTATTCTAATAATCCTACCTACATCACAGACTACCAAGCAATCAAATTCAGGAAATGTACCCATTACTAAGAAACACTATGCTGAACTGAATCTTTGACTAAAAGACTGAAAGTCTTTCTGTATCTTGGGGCCATCACTGCTCTTGTACCAAACACATATGGAGACATCAGTCAATGGACCAATTTGAAGGGAAGCAGCGGTATAGGACTGTTTATCATTATCATTACCTAAAGCATGTATTTGTTCTGGGTCAGAATTGATGTTCTATGCATAGTGCTGTGAAGCCCACTGTTTGCTTTTAACGGTGTTCACACACATAGCTACATGGCTATACTCTAAAGAAAGAGGAAATTACTTGTCTATTGCTGATGGTCAGTTTTTCCAGAAAATGTCGAAGAACTGTTGATGGATCTTCAATTAGACAATTCCATAAGACTTGCTGAGCCACAGCACTCACTTCAGAAGAGAGAAGACATTGAACATTTGTCTTAAATAGAGATAAAGTGTTAATACACTATTCAAACAATTTACTAAGTTTTAATTAGTCTCTCTTTTTTTGCCTTAACAAGATTCTGTGAACTCTTTTTTGTTGAAAGGTAGATATTTGTTTTCTTTTTTGCTTATTTCTGAACATTTTCACCTATAAAGAAAAGGTAACGAAAAGTATAGGATGGTCTTGAGATTTTAGAATGGCTTTTGTAAAGAACACACTTGTGAGGTACAATGGTGTATTATTCACCCTTAAAAGAAGGAAATCTTGTCATTTGTGATAATGAAGATGGATTCTGAGAACATTACGTAAAAGGAAATAAATCAGACAGAAAAATACAAATACTGTATGATCTCACTTACATGTGGAATCTAAAATAACCCAAACCCATGGATACGGAGACCAGACTGGTGGTTGCCAGAAGTGGGGTGTGGTAAATGAATGAGAGTGGTCCAAAGCTAAAAACTTCCAATTATAAGATAAATAAATAAATCCTAAGGCTATAACATACAGCCTAGGGACTATGGTTAACAACATTGCCTTACATATTTGAAGGTTGCTAAGAGGGGAGATTTTAAAAGTTCTACAGAAAAAATTGTTGCTATAGGTGGTCATGGGTAAACTAGACTTATTATGGTAACACTTCATAACATACACATATATCAAATGATTATAGTGTATGCCTAAAACTAATACAATGCAATATGTCAATATTTCAATTTTTAAAAAGAATGCATTAGTGAATCTTTGTTTTGGAAATTACCCTAATACTAGAAATGGTGAGTATTTATCAAATTGGTCATATTTCAATGTTGGTTATATAGAGAAATTTCTAAAGTAATTATTTGGTTTTTAGGAAATATGTTTTGGTTAAGAATGCATATGAATTAGAAATGATCTTTAATTGTTTACCTGGAGGCTTTAAATAGTATCTGCCTCAGTGAGATAAAGTAGTTAAGCCAGTCCTAATTAGGCTCCCACTTCTAATGAGGATGTCTTAGGATTAAATAATTTTTCCTAATGTGAAGAAAGTATCTTCTTCTTTGGGGAGAATGATCAGGTCAAGACTGCCTGGAAATGCCCAAGCTAGGGAAACAGGTATGTAGAAGTGAGTGGAAGAGAAGCTGGAGAATCTTCAGTCTAAATGATTTAATTAGTGTTTTAAACTAGAAATGTAGGATTTTGCATAAATTTGTCATTCAGCCTATATTTTAAATAAAGGATACCAATATTTTGCTTCCCAAACCAACCATCCAATTAAAAATATGAACTATATAAATGAATAATATTAATAAGAGATATGTAAATATAAGTTTTAACTTCCATGTGTCTATAAATAATTAAAATAGGTGTGGGTTTTTCTTAGGTTGAAATCGATTACAAAACTATCTTTGCACACTATTCTTGTTCTAATTGCTGAAGTAGGGCAATTTAATAGTGAAAACATGAAAAATACAGAAAGACGGAAAAGTAGGACTGGTAAGTCTACCAATGACAGAAACAACTATAAACATTTTGCAGTATGCCCCTTCATATATGCAAAATATATAGGTACACATTTTAAAAAATAATATGCAGAAAATACTCTTTGGTACTCAGTTTTTTACTTAGCAATATTAAAAATGTTAATATTAATATTCTTCTAGAATGTGATTTTAATATACACAGAATGCTGTCATATGGAGGTAGCATGATTAATTGCTCATTGGAAATTTAAGCTCTTCTCTAAAATTTGTTTCTTTTTACATAATGTACAATGTGAGGCATCCTATTTAGACCCTTATATGGTTCTAATCATTGCCCTAGGAAATGGCTAGAAGTCAAAATCTATATCAAAGGGCTTTCACACTTTTAAGGTTTTTGACACATACTGTGACACTGTTCCAGAATGCTTGTACTGAGTTCCGCACTCCCATCAGCAAGGTGTGAGAATTCTTGTTTCCCTCAGTCTTTACCAACTACAGATATTTTCATCTAGGATAACCTTTAAATGTTAGCTACACTTGTAGTGAGCAGGGCATAACATACAGAGAAGCCGATTCACTCTGTCGTACATGTGAAGCTAATGTAACACTGTATGTAGACTCTATTCAAATAAAAAAAAAAAAAAGAAAAAATATTTTCACTTTTTTAGATGAAATGTAAAATTTCATTGTTGTCTTAAACAACAATGTTATTTATAGATGTACTGACCATTGGTCTGTGTATTTATATTCACCCATTTTTCTATTGGGGTTTAAAAAACATCATTATTGAGCTCTAAGGCTTTTAAAATAACAACATTAAAAATACTGGCCTGTTGTCTATCCCTAAGATCACTCAACTTTACCCCTCATTTATCTTTTCATTTTGCAACTATTCTCTTAAGGTAGTATGTCTGGAAAGGTAATCAAGCAGGACAGATGGTATTGGTGGTAGTGAGCTAATAACTAAGATTTTCTAAGGTGGCTAGAATTACTACTTGATTTTCATGTGGCCAAATAAATGTTATTTGGTTCTCTGGTCCTCAACAAGACTTCTGGATTCCAAGTATTTATTTTAAATACAATTTTTTGGTCATAAATGTAGTGGGACATGGAGATGAAGACATTGATAATGTTAGTAGAGTGTGCTACACATCTGTAAATGTAATATGTACACAAAACAATTCAACATGTGACCAGTAGTTACTGTCTTCAAGAGCACCCCACTATCCTCCAACTGATAACAGCTTAAATATTTTATTAGAGTTATTGACGGTATCACTAATCAAAACGGATACCTGCTACTCCATCTTCCCGCACTTCACCATCCTCCATTAGATGAACGATGGGGAGCACTGCTGCACAGATGCATGCTGGGAACACCGCTTGAGGAGGCTGAGGCACATGGTGGTTTGGTGTGTGTTCAGTGGTGTGTTCCTCATCTGAAGAGAGAGAGATCATTGGGATGCGTTTCTCAGTATTGTAATTCTAATGCAACATTTCTCAGTTCGAACTTTCCTATTTAACCTTCTTTTCGTTATAGGTATCTAGGTGTCTCAGCACCATTTGTTGAAAAGACAACTCTTTCCTTACTTGATTTTCATGGTACCCTTTTCAAACATGAAACCAAAATGAATGTGATGGTTTAGTTCTTGTTGTTCAATTCTATACCATTGATTTACTGTCCAACCTTATGTTGAGACCACACAATATTAACTGCTGCCACTCTGCAGTAAGTTTTGAAATTAGGAAATGTGGCTCTTCTCGCTTTGTTCTTCATTTTCAAGATTATTTTGACTATTCAAGTGTGTTGAACCATCATACTTTTTGGTAGGAATGTAAAGTGACACAGTTACTTTTGAAAATAGCTTGGCAGTTTACCCCACAAAACTTGTACATAACTGTTATAGTAGTGTAATTTAAAATAGCCAAAAAGTGGTAACAACCCAAATGCCCATTAACTGGTGACTTAATAAACAATGTGGTATAACCATATAATGGGAACATTATCTGGTAATGGAGAACGGATATATGTGACCACACGGAGGAACCTTGAAAATATTCTGACTGGAAATATCCAATCACATAAAGCCACATATTGTATGACTCTATTTATATGAAATGTTCAGAGCAACAAATCCATAGAAATAGAAGATAATTTCTTGCCACCAGTTGGAGAAAGGGTGGATTAGGAATGACTGTTAATGTGTATAAGGTCTCCTTTTGGGATGATGAAAATATTCTAAACTATTTATGGTTAGAAGTGTAACCATTGCATAATCGTTGCATAATATTGTCTAATAATCAATGCATTGAATATTTTCAAAAGGTAAGTTTTATGGTACATGAATCATGCCTCAATAAAATTATATCTGTTATGAAAAATATAATTGAGCCTTTGGCCCAATCCCTGTAAGTTGTGATTAATTAGCACTGGTCATTTGAAGTTCCTAAGGGTTATACAGTCAAGGGTTTCTGTAGAACTTTTTAATAACTTTATAAGTCAGTGATGAAGTTGTGTAATCATAAGCAATAAGTCCCAGACAGTTATTCACGATTAGAGAAAACATATTTTTTAAATTTGTGGAACTGAAGTGTATCATATCCTCCCCCCTCCAGAATCAGCTTTCATTATAGGAGTAGCATGAACTCTGGTCTTCCTTTGATCGTTAAATTATTCCAGAACAACATCCTAAAGCATCCTACTCCATCCCAAGTAGATTGTAAAAATACTGATGTGTGTGTCCCATTCTTCGGAATCTTGATTTAGTCTTGGTTGTGGCCTGAGTATATTTTTAAAGCTCCTCACTTGATTGTAATGCATAGCCAGGGTTGAAAACCCACAGCAGTATGATTGTTGGCAATGTAACTAAAATAGAACCAATTATAAAGGACAATTGCTAGATAAAAAATATTTTTTAGACTACCACTCAATCTAATACTTATTTTTTGAACTTCAAGTCCTGAGACAAGTTATTTAATGAAGACAGTGAAGTGTAGTAAGAATACTAACTGGCAAATGTTTCAAAACACACACGAGTCATGAGGAATAAATAACATATTTCTAAGAGGACACACCTTCAGCACTAACAGCTGAACGCACAGACCAGACTGACCCTCGGCGGAAGGAGTAATTCCTGTGGGAAGTGCTGGAGGTACAGGATGGACTCACAGACAGTCGACGGGATGCCAGATTGGTGACTTCTTCTACTGGCAAAGAAAATGGGGAATGTGACCTTTGGTTTTGTAACAAAGTTGTCATCACACAGCTATAGTTGTATCACATCACAAGTGTATACTGCTCTCTGAGCATAAGACTCAAGTAATTTAGAGTGTACTAAACAAATAGAAAAAAATCTTTCAGAAACACAGATAGAAAATTCCACAAAAACAGAGCAGAGAATCACTGAATTAGAATGGTTCATAAATTATTTCTGATGCCAACCAACAAATTGGTTGCATTTGTGAAGGTTGATAGTTAATGGACTAACCCCATTTTTAATGACAAAAGATTGACTGCAATTACTTTAATACACACTCTGAATTTAGTTGTTCTCTGAATCATAATCACTATTGGTCCATTATCATATTGGATCATTCAATGTGACTACATCGCTCCTCTAGACAGGCCAACTCCAGAAATGAAGAACATAACAGCTTTCCTCTTTCTTTTGCTAGTGTCAGGAGTTGAGAGACACACACACAGAGGGATGCATATCACCTCACATCACATTAAATCATTAATGTTCATTTCAAAGCCAGTCCTTTCCATTTCCTGCGCCTTAGCCCCCCAGGATGTCCCGTGTGTAGGGGGCACCTTCTTCTTCTGGCTCTGAGTTGGGCGTGCAGGTGGGCTCGTAACAAGCCTCCTGAGTGATAGGGATGGCGGTGATGAGGCTGGCTTCTCTACCAAGACGTTTCTTCTCTTCCTCCTGTTGCAAGTTCTTTAAGATGTGTTCTGCTCTCTGATGGGAGCGGGACACAGCCCGGGCTGAAAAGGATTTCTATGGAGACATGAAGACCAATTTATTTTATAGAAACTGTTCTGCAAGGTCACAGCCATAAAGAGTGTTCCCATAGAATTACACAAATGTGGCACTTTGCAGAAAATGGAAGGGCACCCATGATCTAGTTTCATGGCCATTTGTTTTTTTGTTTGTTTGTTTTTCTGTCAGGTTTCCAGGTTGTGTGTAACTAAGTTATTCATTTTCATTCAATCAGACTAATTCTTCAAGAATATCTTTAAGTTTTGGGATTTCACCTTTAGAATTTGGGGTGATATCAATGATCCTCTCTAAACATTCAAATCAAATAAAAAAATTTAATACTCTAGTCCTTTCCACAACTTGTTGAAATGGTTTTAAATGAAGGACATTTATTTCACAAGGTTAATAAAAGGGAAAGAACCACAGAGAGAAGGAGGAATGGGATATCTCTCATAAACCAAATAGTTACATGATTTATTTCATATTTGTATCTCAGGTATCTACCACACCATAAATACTTAATTATAGTAGATAAATAGAGTGACACACTGCCAATACTCAACAATATTTATAGGAACAAAGTGAATAGAAATTATGAGAATTGATAGCAATACTAAGGTTGACAGGATCTTTACATAAGACTAAAAGTTTCCATTGATAAAAGATTCCAGAGCAATTAAGGGCATTAGGTGGGCCACATGGCAATTTATTTGCAGATCAGGGGCTAAGCTGATTTATTATATTAAGGTAAAGTAATAATTGTGGAATGAGAGAAAGAAAACTGGATATACAATCTGGGGTCTTGGTTTCAAATTCCTTGCAAACTTGGTATGCAGAGAAATTATATTCTCTATCCAATAACCAATATTCATTGGCTCAAATGACTCCATTGTCTGTACAGGAGACAAATCCAAGATCCTTACATCAGTGATTCAGATGCTGGATTTTCTGTATAAACATTTTTATGGATAATGAGCTCAAACAGTTCTTCAAAGAAAACTACAATACCTAGCAAATGTGCAATGTACAAAAATGTTCAACCTAACTTCATATATTCAAGTGACTTTTTAAAGAATTGTGAATAAAAAAATCAATGACTTTGTGTTTTGCCACGCAAAGTGGCATTAAAAAAAATACTAGCTAATTTGAATCAAGATGACACACTTTCCTTTTCTATTGTATATGGGTAAAATGGTAAAATCTTCCTGGGGCTATTTTGGGTGGTGTATCAAAAATCTTTAATATTTATATACTAATTATCTTAAATTCTATGGGAATTTGTAAAGGAAAATAGTCATGGATTTGTGCTGAAGAATATATCTATTTTCTTTTCCTTTTTTGATTTTCCATATTTTCTCCATTACTCTTGTAATTCATAAAATTCAGCAGGTGAAAAATGCACATTTTGCACTCCTTTCTTTCAAAAAGCACTTATTCTTGGTTCTTGTCTATGAATGGACAGTTCTCTTAACTTAACTGTTGGTGAATTCTATTACATGTAGCACTGATATATTAGAGTACAAAAGACCTGAAGTCTCAGAGGGATATTGTGATGATGATACTAATGATCAACAAAGTGAAGAACAGACCAATGGCCAAACAAGGAAATAAGAGCTGCCAACTCAGTTCTTTTTCTTATTCATCCAGGGTCCATCTCATTACCTTTTGGGTAGCTTAGATATTACAGGTTAGGTGAATATCTTTGCTTTATAATAACTAGAGACAAAAGTGCTACACTTGGACAAGAAATCAATGGCTAATGCTTTTAACAGTTGTGAAAGGTGGCTGCTACTGAGATCCTAAAACAAAACTGTGTTGACTTAGAGGTCTGCAAATGCTCACTACTCCATATTAGTTCCTTCTATTCTATTCACAAGAACAAAAATCTTTCATGGCTGATTCTCTGTGCTATGACATTCTGATGACAAGAAGGAACAAATTTTCTCATGCATTCATTGTCCTTCTCTCTTACATGGACACCGTGGAGCCTGAAGTGATGAGAAAGAAAGTGCCTGTTACTCACAGACTGGTCTTCATTAATGGGGTCCTGGACACTCCCGCTGCATTGAGGGACCCAAGGGGGGTCAAACATTGGGACAGATGGCATTCCAAGCACTGGTGAGGGCAGGGTGAAGTTTATACTGGGAGGCGGGATCTGTTAGTTGATATCAGAAGAATGAGGTAAGATGGAAAATAAGCTAGAATGAGTCGAAGTATAATTATGAAATCATCTTGTAGAGTACATGATGTTACAGAGCACAGGGTGAACGTCTTTTGGTCTCAGTTTCATCATTAAAAAAATGGATGGTTTCAAATATATGATCCCTATTTGCGTTAATTACCCCATCCTCCAAAAAATATCTGTATAAATATAAAAAAGTATCTCAAAGATTATACCCCAAACTTTTATAGGCATACCTCTGGGATGGTAGTGGGATCTTGAGGTTTGTAGAAACTTGATTTTCATACTCTACCACTCTTTTATATTTCAGTATTTTTTAAAACAAGAATTCATTCATATATGAGTTAGCTTTACTTATATAATCACAGAGAAAAAGAAAATGAAGCATCCCCTGGGCCATACACTGTAGATTTGAGGTTCAAGGATTTAAACAAGCCTTGGGTTGGGTTTGAAAATCTAATTCCTATGGCGGAAGTATCCCTCACCTTGAAAATCTGCTGTGCTCCTTCCTCCATCCGAGGCCAGACCTGGTAGCGAAACCTCCAGAGTGTGTGGAATTTGAGAACGGCGTTCAGCCTCTGTACTGTCTCTGGGTGGTGGAACTCGGACATCAACATGTCAGACACAGCCTCAGGGACTTTCACCGCACACAGCAGGAACATGGCAGCTAGAGACAGCCAACAATTCATCAGCTACACGTCTTTTAATTTTGATTGATCCTGGGGGATGGGGAGAAGGGGGGAGCTGTTCCTACCTCCTGGAAATTACTCCTGAGCTAAGGGAACCAGGCCACCAGCACTGGTAAAAGCAAATCTTATTGCAGCCACTGAAAACCAAACATGATCCTTTGTGCTACCCACCATCTTCCAATATCCGGCGAGGGCAGTGACAGCATATTTCCGTAGAATACCTCATTCCAAGCAGTCTTACTTTGGCTCACAGTGAAAAGTGAATGTGAGAGGAAGCAAATGAAAAAAGGAAATAATATACCAAAATATCCTTTTTAGAAAATGCCAAGAACCGGGGCGCCTGGGTGGCTCAGTGGGTTAAGCCACTGCCTTCAGCTCAGGTCATGATCTCAGGGTCCTGGGATCGAGTCCCGCATCGGGCTCTCTGCTCAGCAGGGAGCCTGCTTCCTCCTCTCTCTCTCTCTGCCTGCCTCTCTGCCTATTTGTGATCTCTCTCTGTCAAATAAATAAATAAAATCTTTAAAAAAAAAGAAAAAAGAAAAGAAAATGCCAAGAATCAGGGTCATAGTAATCCTGGGATAGTGCATAAAAATGACCATTAAAAACTGTCCCAGCTATCTTAAAAATAAAATTCACGTTGTACATATATTAGAAACTTCCACCCTTCTGAGAGAATAGAAGAGACCAAGAAGCCAAAAGGGATTTCATGAATCATAATACCATGCTGTTTTTTAAATTTTGGGAAAAGTCAAATATCAATAAGAGAAAGGCCAAGCACAACAGTAAGTTACAAAGTTAATGAATAATGGGGCAGAAAAATACACTCTGAAGCATAGATGCATGAGTCAGTGTCCATCATAAAAATACAATTTAAAATCTCTCTTGTAGTTTTCTTCCTGGATCATCAAAACATACTCAGACAATTGTGTCAGGACAGCTGGTGTTGAGTGCCACCTCTGAAACCCCTCTGCTATGTGCTCCTGGGAGAGCCTTTCCATGTCTCTCAGCCTCTGTTTCTTTAGGGCCAGAATGTCAGTGATGGTGATGATGAAGATGATGGTGATGATGATGGTGATGGTGATTATGGTGATATTTGCCTCCAAATTTGTTGTTAGAATAAGGACAATAATGCATGAGAAAGAGCTCTGTGATGTGAAGAGTACGAGAAGCTTCTAACACCTGTCTTATTTTCTGGAGGCAATGTGACATATGGGAGGGACATCTATGTGTGCAGTC
The DNA here is from genome assembly GCF_030435805.1 of Mustela lutreola. Lineage (NCBI taxonomy): Eukaryota > Metazoa > Chordata > Mammalia > Carnivora > Mustelidae > Mustela > Mustela lutreola. The sequence continues at coordinate 190,600,127 of NC_081292.1, forward strand.
AGAAGGCCTGGGTCTGGTGTCCTGGCCCTGCTGCTTCTGATCTGTGTACACTCAGATAAGTCCCTTCAACCCTCTGAGTTGCCATTTGCTCACATATAAAGTGGTTATTACGAAGGTCAAGTAAGACCACGTGTGTGCTATGGTTCTATTAGAAATGTTAGCTCTTGTGACAATTAGTGCTTGATAATCCTTTTCTTTATCCTATTAGTTTTTTAAATTTCTACTCTTTTTCCTTTCTTTACTTTTCTTTAAAACGTGCTCTACTCTGTCTCAATTTTTATTCACCATGGTCTCTCTTTACATCATTGCAAGCTGGAGTTCTATCGACTTCAATCCCTGTCCTGAAGCAGTTTTCTGGTGATGCTCACTAATCAGCAGATCCACTGGCACTTTTTATAGCATTTGTTTCCTTTCAGTCTTTAACATTTTCATGACCATTTCCCTGAAGAGCTATCCTTTGCTTGCACAGTTTGAGGTTGAGTTCTCCTACTTTTCTGGTCATTTTCCAGGGTTTGCTGCTGGGCACTGCTCTTCCTGTCCTCTGAAGATAGAGAAGGCCAGTGACTTAGTACCCAACTTTTGGCTCTTTATTCCACAGATTCTTCCCCCAGAAATCCCATCCATGCTCACAGCTTCAGCTGTCTCAAAGAGCAGATTTTCCCCCAAGGTTATCTCGACCTTTGCCCTTTTCTCATTAGCTTTAATGTCATGACACCAAAGATTCATCTTCTAATCATCTGAAACCAAACTGCTTTACTTGTTGCTGCCATATTCAATACATACTCTATATACAACACTACTCTTTTTTTCTAGAACCCATGAATGGTTTTCTACAGTTCAGTGGAAAGTCCATACTCCTATGAGTGTCATTCAAGGACTGTTACAATCTAGTCCCACTCACTTGTCTAATCTCATGGACTGGAGACCCCTCTACAAAAGCCATCCCAGTCTCAATTCCTCCTCAGGCTTTCCAAAGAAGCCCTATGCATTTCCACACCCCAAGAGGCTTTGCACATGCCATCCTCTTTCTTCTAGCTTTCTTTAAAGCCCAATCTACCTGTTCATATCTTCCATGGAAGTTTCCACGGCTATCTCTTATTTGAGAGAATGCCCTTCCCTGATGCTCTCTCAGAATATGTGGTAGAGAAGAAAAATCCAAACTTTAATGCAAACAAAAATATTTCACAAAGATATTTGTTGTAATGTAGTATAAAAAGCTGAAATATTCCTAAATTTCCATTAGTAGTCTAGGTTACTTGTTATGACCATTCAATGAAATATTTGGTGGGTATTAAAAAGAATGAGGTGAATCTTTTAGCTAATGCTAAAAAATTGTCTCCTCATTTGGGGCTGTCCAATTTTAATTGATTTTTGCTCAAATAAGCTCTACAGATGTTTAGTATACCCTAGTTTATCTTTTAACATTCTAGTGTTAGAAGAGGGAACTGAAGGAGATGCTCCCAACCAGGCATGCGTACCTTTGGAGCCCCTGACATTGCAAACTTTAACTTCTTTTTTTTCTGAGAGAGAGAGAGAGAGAGAGAGGAGTAGGAGTGTGGGAGGCGGGGTGGGGGGAAGCAGAGGAAGAGAGAGAGAGAGAATCTTAAGCTGGGTGTGGAGCCCAACATGGACCTTGATCTCAGAGTCCTGAGATCATGACCTGAGCTGAAATCAGGAATAAAACCAACTAAGCAACCCACACTCCCTGGCATTTCTTTTTCTATATGGGGTCTGAAAATTGGTCAGAATTAGACTGAGTCAAAGTGACTTCTGAGGACTGATTCAGATTTAGAAATTTAGCTGGTCTGGAGTCACATTAGGTCTAACCTAAACCAGACTGGTCCAGTATGAAGCCTCAGGTGAATAAATTTTGTTTTAAGGCTGAACAAGTAGGTTTACTTTACCAAAGATAATCTTGAATGACAGTGGCCACTGTGGATAACTTTTAACCATTTTAAGAGAAGCCTATCTATTTATGAAGTGCCCTAGAGAGAAAGCTGTCTCAGCCAGGCACTTACTATACTCGTTGTTGGGAGGGAAATAATCTTTTGCATCATCTTTGCCCCCTTGTGTGTCCATGGGATTGCTCAATACTGCCATAAATATTTGCTGTTTGTCCTAGATGAAACCTGACAACTTATTCAAAAAGTTTTTTTTTTTTTTTTTTTAAGTAGTTCTGTGGTAGAAGTTGGCCAAATTGGAAACTGATATTCAGAGCCTGATAGGAATTTTGGTTTTAATGCTTCTCTCCTAAATCAAAATGAAACTGTGTGCCCAGAGGGAAAGTAAAACATTCTGAAGCCATTGAGGAAGGATTTACTAAAACATTCCAAAGAAACAACTGTAAGTCTAGAATTTAGAAATCTTTTGATTTCCATCTTAGTTGAAGATCTTCTCCAGGATATAAAGAAGCAATTTGAGGATAATGGAGTTAGATGGCTAGGTAAGTATCTGGCCATTTAAATTACATCCCGGTTCTTTGAAGAATTACCAAGTGTACTTGTCTAACAAATCGAGTCTACAAAAACAGAAATGTAGACTTAGAAACAATTCAAAGCCCAACTATCCTTTTTACCAATCCCCAAATCCCTATTCATCTGAAAAGGCTTTCAGATATTGTAAAAAATGTGGATTTAGGAAACAAAAGCCCTTCTTGAAGAAATTTATATCCTCTCTGTGCCTTTGAGATGTAAATGTTGTATTTGGTTTCCCCCAGGAACCTAGGACCATCTCTTGAAATGCAAACTTCAGGGAGGTAATTTTTTTTAAATTATTAAATTTTTTATTAACATATAATGTATTATTAGCCCCAGGGATACAGGTCTGTGAATCACCAGGTTTACACACTTCACAGCACTCACCATAGCACATACCCTCCCCAATATCCATAACCCAACCACCCTCTCCTTACCCCCCTCCCCCCAGCAACCCTGTTTGTTTTGTGAGTCTCAGTGTTTGTCTCCCTCCCAATCCCATCTTGTTTCATTTTTTCCTTCCCTACCCATCAAACCTTCCACATTGCTTCTCAAATTCTTCATATCAGGGAGATCATATGATAATTGTCTTTCTCTGATTGACTTATTAGGGAGATAATTCTTTTTTTTTTTTTTAAGATTTTATTTATTTATTTGACAGAGAGAGATCACAGTAGGAGAGAGGAAGGGAAGAGATCACAGAGAGAGGAAGGGAAGCAGGCCCCCTGCTGAGCAGAGATCCCGATGTGGGACTCGATCCCAGGACCCTGAGATCATGACCTGAGCAGCTTAACCCACTGAGCCACCCAGGCGCCCCTAGGGAGATAATTCTTATCAGGAAAGTATATAATGGGCCACTCCTCATGACCCCAGCACAGCTGTTTTACCCTTGGCTCCCGTCCCTTGCTTTAATAAAACCATCTTTTTGCAACAAAGACGTCTCAAGGAATTCTTCCTTGGCCGTTGGCTTTGAACACAAACATCTTTCCTACACCAATGTGATCTAGAATAATCTTTGATAAAGAAAAACTAGTTTAGAGGCACCTCGTGGTTCAGTGGGTTAAAGCATCTGCCTTTGGCTCAGGTCTTGTGGGATTAAGCCCCAAATCTGGCTCTCTGCTCAGCAGGGAGCCTGCTTCCCCCTCTCTCTGCCTGCCTCTCTGCCTATTTGTGATCTCTGTCTGTCAAATAAATAAATAAAATCTTAAAAAAAAAAACAACAGAAAAAAGAAAAACTAGTTTAAGTTTGTTGATTTAATTAAAACAATATTATCTTTAAAGTTATCAGCATTAAATATAATACTCTTATTCTAATAGATTTACTAAGAGTCAAAGGAACTCATTCTTGCTGTTGTAGAATTTATCAGCAAGAAAGATAACTTAAAGTGATTAGCTGCTCAATGTCTTAAGAAATTTTCATGTGTAAACATAATTGTTAAGAATTAGGTAGATGTAAGATTTACTATGAAGAAGAATATACTTCTAGAAATTGTAAAATGTATTAATGAATTTGTCAATCCTACTATAATAGGCTACTATACTATCCACAATTGCTTTCTTCTTAGTTACCACTAGGAATAAAGGATTCTCAGGGTTAAGAACCCTAATCAATATGTGTAATTAAAACTACTTAGAAATAATAAGGATGAAAAATAGGTAAATAAAGTAAAATGACCATTTGTTCCAGATTGAGGAATTAAAAAAAAAAAAAAGTAGAACAAAATCTGAATGGGCATGGAAAAAAATTATAGAAAATTGGTAGAACAGGAATCTTGGAAAGTAAATTTTACATGTGGTTGTGCTGACTAAAGTTAGGACAGATGTATTTAAGTTTTTAAATAATGAGTTTTAATATTAAAAACACACTGGTAAAAAAGTTAGAATTTGGTTTTGTCTCAGCTGAAAAAACAAATTTTGACTATTGGTCTGCTTTTCATAAAAGATTGTAAAAAGTATTTTTCAACCTTTTGGGTAATCTACCTGGAAAGCAAATGTTTTGTGTCTTACCAAAATAATTTACTGTGCTTCACGTTGTCTTTATCAGGGTCTTTGATCACTTAAGAAAATCCATTTTTTTTTTAAAGATTTTGTTTCTTTATTTGACAGAGAGAGAGAGAGAGATCACAAGTAGGCAAAGAGGCAGGCAGAGAGAGAGGAGGAAGCAGGCTTCCTGCTGAGCAGAGAGCCCAATGCGATGCAGGGCTCGATTCCAGGACCCTGAGATCATGACCTAAGCCGAAGGCAGTGGCTTAACCCACTGAGCCACCCCATTTTTTTTTTTTAAGAGAGAATGGAACTTGGGTGAGGAGAGGGAGTGAGGGAATCTTAAATAGGCTCCCCACCCAGTGCAGGGCCCCACATGGGGCTGCATCTCAGGACACTGAGATCAAGACCTGAGCTAAAATCAAGTCAGACACTTAATCCACGGAGCCACCCAGGTGCCCCTATATTTGCCTTTAAAATCTATTATGGCTTTAGTTAAATAGGTAATTAAGTATTATTTCATAGTGATCTGAGATCTTATTTACTCAAATGTTCAAACCTTTTGACATTTTGGCAACATCCTAAAATTGAATTCTAAATGAAATCTCTTTGATTTCAAAGTAACTTGAGTTTTCCCAGAGGGTCCCTAGAAAACCTCAAAGAATTTGTCTCTCACCCTGTAAGAGAGATGTTAAACTAGGTTTATTTGATGTGTTAAATTATGTGGAAGCACTGTCAAGTGAGAATTGACAATAAACTTCTGAAGTTATAGGTATATGGAAATATATTATTAATACAGGTATTCGGAAATGGTTCCAAGTTTCTAGAAAGTTGTCAATACTCCCATCCAATTAATATCCTAAATTATTGTGTACCACAGACATAACTATGTTTCTTTATCAAATGAACTTTCATCAGATCTTTAATCATGGCTACTTTTTTAAAGGTCTTTCCATTTACAGACAGTTACTGTTTTACTCGGATGCTTTTATAAAGTGCTTCATCTTCAGAAAGATTCATGGTAATATCATAAAATTGAACTGGTTAAGAATTTCCAGAACTAATGGAAAAAATGACCCAAATAGAACAATAATTAATGATATGAGATTGAGTGGACTGATCAAGGTGATTATAATTATTTTAACCCTTTTTCTTTGAAACATTGCTGGTTCCTTAATGTTTAATTTTTCCAGATTTACGGGAATGTTTGTTCTCTTTTCTCTTAATCTATCTATGACTTACAGTAGTTTTAAAAAGTATATCGCTATAAAGAAAATGGAAACATTTACTTTTTCTCCTTAGCTGATTCCTCCAGAACTCAGAAATTCAGTGAGCATTCTTATTTTCCTGGCAATATAATTATCTGCATAAGTTCAATAAGAATCTGTTTTTGAATAATAGGGAAAAACTGGAAACTTTGGTTTTATTACCAAGGCTTTGACTAATGTTCTATTTGAGAAGATTTATAAAATCAGATATGACCAGACTGTTTGAAGGGACTAAGGTTGACTTTATGGAGCCAACAAAAATGCATTGGAAAAACTGGCCTGGTATCTTGCTTACAGGATTCCCAGCAGCCTTATCAGGTGACTAAGGAAGACCATTTCCTGGCAGGCCCAAGAAACTCAAGATATCCTGGGGACCTCAAGAACAGAGGAATTCAGACAAATCAATAGGTATTTTAGGTGAAATCTGATGGTGAGTCCTTCACTTGGTTTCTTTGCCTGGAGATGTTTTTAAAAGTTCAATCTAAGATTCCTTATAAAAAGCTTTAGCAAAACAGATTTGAAAAAAGCCTATAGAATCAATCACTATTCCTACTGTACTTATATAAATAATCAGGCCATGTTTAATGAGGCTAGACATATTTTAGCAAACAAATCAGCCTTCCTATGATTATCTTTGATCAAAATGAGGGTGAGTGTAGAGAAAAAAAAACGTGTTTCAGTAAAAAATTGTAATACTCATAGATATCAGATTCTAGTCCTGGTCATTATTTTTGACATTTTGTTATTTATCTGTACACCCAATTGGATCTTGAATTCTTCTAGTTCTTCAAATATCTGAGGAATTCACCAAACTAATATTTCTCACCTTCTGATTTGGAATCACTAAGAACAAAGACTGCCCTTGAACATTCTTGGAAGGGATAATACCAGCTCCTCCTTACTACCCAGATGGCAGCCAAACTTCAGGGACTTGAATGGTGGGTCTACATCCCTCATTAGAAAGAGGTCCTCTGGGGATGCGTGGGTGGCTCAGTTGGTTAAGCAGCTGCCTTGGGCTCAGGTCATGATCCCAGCGTCCTGGGATCGAGTCCCACAGCGGGCTCCTTGCTCAGCAGGGAGCCTGCTTCTCCCTCTGCCTCTGCCTGCCATTCTGTCTGCCTGTGCTCGCTCTCCCCCCCCCCTCTCTCTGATAAATAAATAAAATCTTAAAAAAAAAAAAAAGAGGTCCTCTGAACTCTTGGAAGTGTACACCATCTGGAGATCTAAAACTAAAATTGACTAGGGAGGTTCCTCCTCAGATGCAGATGGCATCGTGGGGACAGCCCTCCCAATGTTACAGAGCAAGAGCACCATCTCCAATATTAAATCTTCATTCTTGTTGCCTTTTCGCTACTTGCTTTTCTCTTTGTTAATGAGCAGGAGAGACAGTGCTCCTTAACTCTGGCAACTATGGCTGAATCTACTGCTAAGGCCCTAGCTGTACAACAAAATCTCTATATTTCGTTGCTAATTGGTTTTAGATAGTAGAATTGCTTTACTTCTCAACTGAGCACAGAATCTGCTATGCGATTCTGTGACACCTAGATCAAAGCCTCTAGTATTGTACCAAATATAAGAAATTAACAAATAAGCCTCTGGATAGAACCTGTATATTCTTTGCTATATTTGATGACAGCTGGTTTGGTTCATGGGACCCTGGGACCCTGGCTGAGAAGCATCCTTCAGTCTCTTGGCATTAATTCCTAATAGTTGTCATTGTAGTCTCCCTGGTGCATTGCGTTCTCTCAATCATCTTAAATGTATGTTCTCAACCATCAGCCATACATTACATGGTCACACAGTGAAGAAGTGTCCAAAAAGATGGACAATGAGATGAACAAAAAAAACCCAATTATTTTATGGATCTGACATCATAACCCATGAGTTTCACAATGAGACAAGAGCAACATAAATCATACCTGAGAGTGGCACTAATACCAAATTTTTGGATGATCTCTCATATATGAGAGGATGACCAAAACGGGGTAATTGTTAAATTAATTAAATAAGGAGACCATTGGCATCATGAGGCTCTAATCCTGTGGTGACCTATGTAAGGTAAAAAAATCTAAGCCTGGAAATGCCTTGAGGGTACAAAATCATAGTGCTAAGGACAACCAATCACAAACAGTCAACCAGGCTTTTAGCTATAGATGGTCAATAGATGCCTTACTCTGCTTCTGTCCTTTTTCTACAAAAGCCTCTCCCTGAGCTCCTGTTAGCAGAGTGCTTTAAAGCACTTCTAGTTTGGTGCTGCCTGGTTTGGATAGATTTTTCTTCACATAAGCTCTTAAAAAAAATCTTCTAGATATAAAGGAAAACTGCAAAGTTCAAAAGTCTTTATGGTATGTCCTATTTGTGTGAAAAAGGAAACAACACATACATTGGTACTTAGGCATATATATGAATGATATATTATATATATATGTGTGTATATACATATAGACATATATACATATGTGTGTATGTGTATGTATATGTATATATACACACACATATATATGTATATATATATGATCCTAGAAAGATTCCTGAAAAACTTAAAAATTGTCACTGAGAGTGACTGAGAGTCATGGGAAGAGAAAATACTTTAAGCTTCATACACTTCTATATTGTTTGAATTTCTACTACATACGTTTTTGCAATTAAAACAACTCCATATGACTAAAAGTGTGCATACAAGAAGTGGAAAATGTGAAGAACCCACATTTTGCATGTACCTTTTACTAGCTATGTGGCTTTGGATAAGTCACCTAAATTTCAACAGATTTGTTTTGACATTGTAATTTGGACATAAAACGTTACTTGTATACGATTTCATACAGTTAATGATGGTGGTTCACAGTAAATCTTGGAAATCATAACACACAAAAAGAATTTCTCTTTTGTGAAATGTAGTGAAAATGTCGGTTCTGGGAAAAATAATTTTTTTTTTTAATAATTCGGCAATGGCCTCCGAGAGACATGCTGTCTTGTGCAGAGTATGGGGTAAAAAGTAAAGGGTGTGCTTAGCACTTCAGCCTCCCTCCCTAGAGTGTAAGGCTCTAAGGTTCTAGCAATTGCTATGGATCTGACCTCACAGTGAAAGGGAATGGAAGCACTTCTTTTGTAAACACTGGGATGGGGGGCGACCAGGGTCATGGGTGATCTTTCTTACCTGCTGCCCCGGCCATGTGCTCATCCATGCTGAGCAGGAGCTCCCAGGCAGCTGGCTGGATGTCTCCATACATTTCTTCTGTCAGAATTGGTGCTGCCTTGATTAGCAGAGATAAAGGAGCAGGTGACAGACTCATCACCTGGGAAAAGATGGAAATCACATCTGAAAGCCTTGGAAGCCGCTGATTACTCTACTCCTCTTGACACCCAAGTACCACCTCCCTTCCCTGCTTTTCTTAAATGACCTTCAAATACGTCTAAAATGATGGCATGTTTATTGGCATGGTGTAGGACAAACTTCACATCTTATTTGTCAATGGGAAACTATAAAAGATACTATTTTTTTTTAAGAATTTATTTATTTGTTTGACAGAGAGAAATCACAAGTAGGCAGAGAGGCAGGCAGAGAGAGGAGGGAAGCAGGCTCCCCACTGAGCAGAGCCCCCAACGCGGGGCTCGATCCCAGGACCCTGAGATCATGACCTGAGTCGAAGGCAGAGGCTTTAACCCACTGAGCCACCCAAGTGCCCCTAAAAGATACTAATTTTATCATGCTTTCATGACAAAAATATCTTGCAGCTACCTGAGGAATAAACTGTAGAATAAGCTCTAAGAGAAAAGAAAGACTCCAGCCAGAATATCTTCGTGTTAGTAGACTTTTTTTTTTTTTTTTAAGATTTTATCTATTTATTTGACAGAGAGAGGTCACAGTAGGAGAGAGGAAGGGAAGAGATCACAGAGAGAGAGGAAGGGAAGCAGGCCCCCCACTGAGCAGAGAGCCCGATGTGGGACTCGATCCCAGGACCCTGCGATCATGACCTGAGCCAAAGGCAGCGGCTTAACCCACTGAGCCCCCGTGTTAGTAGACTTTTAAAGCTTCCTGTTTTCCTGACTGTTAGGAGCTGATGGCCCATGGCAGCCAATGAGGAGCTTCTAATTTAGAAGGAAGTTCCATTCCGAGAGTTAGTTTTCTAAGCCAGTAGTCCTGGATGACGTTGTCCCTTTGAAACATTGTATATTGTGGCTATTGCCCTACATTATGCCACAAAAATCCTATTTAACCTATTTATTTCTATTTATTTTAACCTATTTATAATAAATATAATATATTTATTTTTTAAAAAATTTATTTACTTATTTTAGACTGAGAGCTCAAGCATGAGCAGGGCAGAGGGAGAAGGAGAGAGAAAGAATTGTAAGCAGACTAGCCACTGAGCACAGAGATTGAGGCAGCACTTAATCCCATGACCCTGAGATCATAACCTGAGCGACAACCAAAAGTCAGATGCTCAACCACTGAGCTATGCACGTGCCCCCATTATTTCAGATAATTCAAGTGATCAGGGTAAGTTGTGGACAGTCTAGGTCTTTAACCATTTTGAAAACTTTCCAGAAGGGGCATCAGGGTGGCACAGTTGGTTAAGTAACAGATTCTTGGTTTTAGCTCAGGTCATGATCTCATAGTCATGAGATCGAGCCCCACATCAGGCTCCGTGCTCAGTGTGGAGTCTGCTTACAATTCTCTCCCCATGCCCCTCCTGCTCGTGCTGTCTCTTTCTCTCACTCTAAAACAGAGAAATAAATCTTTAAAGAGAAAAAAAACTTTCCAGAAAAACAAGTTATTTTTCACAGGCACCCCCTCTCCCACCTTGGGAAATGTGTGTAATGATTTAGACCTTAGGTTGTAATAACAATGTAACAATGTGTCTTGCTCTTGATAAGAAGATAAGTGTATTATCTCTCTCTTTTTTAAAAAAATTAACATATAATGTATTATTTGCTTCAGGGGTACAGGTCTGTGAATCATCAGTCTTACACAATTCACAGCACTCACCATAGCACATACCCTCCCCAGTGTCCATAACTCACTACATTGGAAAGGACTCAAATAATGGAGGCTAAAGAGCATCCTACTAAAGAATGAATGGGTGAACCAGGAAATTAAGGAAGATAAGTGTACTATCTCTTTTAATCCATGCAATAATCCTTTGAAATGGGCCTAGTGTTATAATCCCCACCTTATATATGTATGAGGCAGCTAAGACCAAGAGAAATTAAGCGACTTTTCCAAGGTCCCAGAGCCAGAGCAGGAGCTGTGGGATTTGAACTCAGAAAGTCACATTCTAAGAGTGGGGAGCATCACTACCACGTGCTGGTGGGGATTGACTCCATGGAATTGGGAGAGTGGGAGGAGGCACAGTTCCAGCCGTGTCTCTGTGGAAGCTGGCTGGCTAACAAGAAGGGAATTTTTTGGTTTGCACCCTTGGTGGCATTCTTCCCCACCAATTAAAGGGGTCTTCATGCTAACTGTGCAGAGCGGCACTGGATGTCTCGAGCACTGTAAATGGGCTATCTGGCACCCCCTCCTGATTACGGCTCCATGAACGTTTCTGATCCAGCTGTCAGTACCTGCAGTCTGATGTATTTTAGCATCCCCGAGTCCTTCTTCCCTTCTAGGTTGGCCTCTGAAACTCTCTTCTTCAGAGAAGGTGTCCGCAGGCATGACTTCTCTGAACACTGCAAAGAACATAAGATAGGTGATGAAGAGTGTTGCCTTCTCTTGAAGGCCAGCAACACTGTTTCCCCCCAAATTTTCCAAGTAACTGTCTTCATCTAATGGGAGGGACGATGTAGGCCTTGTAGGCCCACACCTTCCGAAATTGGTAAAAACAGTTAATCTTGGGATGAAAGGGAGCTCAGGGATCTTTAGCTACAAACTCCTCTTTTACCAAGATGGAAACTGGTGTCCAAAGAAATGGAATACCTTGACCAAATTACAAAGCCGGAAGTGAGCAGAAGTCAGAAAGGACAAGAACCTTTTGGTTTCCATTTCAGAGCAAGTTATATTCCATGAAGCTGTTAAAAACACACGTCTTTTAAAAAATTAAGTCCGTTAAAACCCGCTCTCATAGCCCCTTTACAGGATTGGATGATTCACATTGGGCATTTGGTCATAGGAGAAAGAATATATTTGCTAAAAGAATGTTAGGAAGTTAAAAATAAAAGACTCATCAAGAAAGTACAGGTTCGGAGCACTTACTATCTAGGCCAAAGTTGTAAGGTAAAATGGTTTCCTTAGAAAAGCCAAAATCATCAAAAAACAAAAAACAAAACAAAACCACACTGGTCTATAGGAGGCAGTAGCTCTTTTTTCAAATTATCTCCTGAACCAGGGTCCAGAATAAAACTGACTTCTGTATAAGCACGGAGGAGACAGCTTTCTTCCTCCAACTCCCTAAATGCCAAGGGATGGAGGGGACAGAGCAGCTGAGAGAATGATCGGTCCTAATGGTGACAGGCTGTTGTTTATTTATCCGGAGTCTTGATTCCCCTAGTTGTGCACTGTGGGCTGTGCAAAGAGGGAATCCATCCTTCCACACAGAATAAACGCTCATTTATGTTTCCAGTTCCGTGTCAATGAAACACTTTCTCCCTCAATGCTGAGGAAAAAACGGAACTCCTTAAGAATTTTGAACAGTGCTTCACAGTGTTATAGATGGAGATATTAGGAAAAAAAGACAAATCTAAAAGTACACGAATGTTCCAAGAAAGTCTTTCAAAACTCTGACAAAAAGACCCAAGACAATGCATCTGGTGTGTGACTGGTATGTAATGAACTTTTAGAATGAATCTACTTCGAAACAAATGAATCCGAGCTCTTACTGTGTTTTCTAAAGATAAAAATGTGGAGGCACATACTTGGGAACATGTATCATTTGAGGAGATAAACCCTCAAATGATGCATTGCATTTTTTTTTTCTGTGAATGTATAAACAATATACAGCAAGACCCACGCCTGTTTTATAACTTAGAATCTGTTCTAAAATCACATGGCAAAATAAAATAAAATAAAATGAAATGAAATAAAATAAAATAAAATGGCCATAATTTTTCATAATGTAGGTGTGTATTTGGCATCCTTTTTAAAAAGTCAAGGTATTTTAAAAGGGGCATCTCTCTTATTCTTTTTATAAAACTATATGTGCAAATTTCAGAATGCTGGAAAACACAGAAAAACTTGGAAGAAAAAAACAGAAACCCCTATAATCCTTAACCAGTGATAGCTGTTATTTTGTTCCTTTCAGACTTTTTTTCATTCTGTGTGTCTTAGCACAATGGTGAGGATGTCCTATATGTAGTGCCCAAATTTTAAGCAACTCATTTTATTAGGATCTTGTGATATTTCCCCAGGTAACTAGATAAGATTTTCAAAATAGGATTTAAAATATGATTTTCAAACTTTGTTAATATTTTACCTTTTCTTCTCTGGCTGGACATTTTATCTTTTTCAGGGTTACTTTTGAATAATATCTCTTGGTTAAATTATAGGTTTTTTTTTTTTAAGATTTTTTTTTATTTATTTGCCAGAGATAGAGAGAGAGAGTACACACAAACAGGCAGAGAGGCAGGCAGAGGCAGCGACGAGAGAAGCAGGCTCCCCACCCAGCAAGGAGCCCGATGTGGGACTCGATCCCAGGACCCCTGGAATCATGACCTGAGCCGAAGGAAGCGGCTTAACCAACTGAGCCACCCAGGCGTCCCAAATTATAGGTTTTTTATCAGGCAGATAATCAGCTTAGAAGAAAAAGGGTGAACATTCATGTTTGCCTCTGACACTCTGGGGAATGTAGGATTCTGTTTAATCTCGTTTACTAGGGACAGAAGGTATATGTCAAGCTTCTCAGTATGTATCAAATATTTGGTATTCATGCATACTTCCCTAGGATGCATTATGTGTTCTGGTGTCTCATCATCATTAGGATGCTTGTGTTAGAGGAAAGGGAAGGGAATTAGCAAGGCTTTCACTCTAGGGTGATGGGCTAGTGATTCTTCAAGTGACTTGCTGAGGCTTGAAAGATAGGTACCAAAGATGCATACTCGTGTGACTGGCACTTGGATACACTGTGAAAGTCCTCAAGTGTGACTGGTGTGACCTCTACTGATGTGACCCCTACTCAGACTGACAAGCCTAATATCAGTTGCTTTTTGGCTTTTATAACTCGATGTAAAACTTGGCCAGAAGAGAACTAATTCCTGGATGCAGGAAAAGGCTAGTTCTGAAGGCATATTTTGTTACTAGTGTTTCATGGAAGAGTAAGAAATTTCATTGGACTATGAGTTGCCTATGCTGATTGGAATTACACATCAAGCTGGTACATGTAAAGAAACCCAAGACTAGTAATCCAAGACCAAAGGACAGAATGTATCACCGATAGAGGATGGCATTCATTGTGGAGTCAATCTACCAAGGGGAGGCAGCTACACAGCCCCAGGAAGTGGCAGGGATCCTGGGGCATGCTTGTTGTGGTCTGGTGTAGATCTTGGACCACTGACATTTTCTTCTCTCTGTATGGCTTGGACATACATTCATCATATTTGGCTCTGTGGCTTCTCTCCTCATTCTGACCTCTGTTGATCAACTTTGTAATCCAAAACCAGTCCTTTGACTGACCAGGGCTTTATCCAATGATGTTTGGATCACAAAGAGAAAGAGTGGAGCCTACAAGATGAACAAAACAGGAGTTGTTGGTCAGGGGACAGAGATGAGGAAGAAGATGGAGATGCAGAAAGAAGTACAGGTGAGAAACTAGGCTGATTCTGATATAGACAGCAGATTTGGTTCCCATTCCTTTGGGGCTTGGCTCTTTAGGTTGGTCCTTGGTTTCATGACGTTCTGCTATGTCCTTTGAAGAAACTAATTATTTGAACAAGTTTCTGTGGGTTTCTTGCAAGGAAAATTATTGACCAGAGAGACATAATAATTATTTTAAATAAAAAATTGATTTATTCATTTAATAATTCAAGAGTGTTTCTTAGGAGTTAACCAAATGCCAGGAACTGGGCTAACCTTTGGGGATTTACTGCGGAGCAAAACTCCCTTGATGTCTGGCCCTCATGGACAACGTATCTTACAAGGAGAGACTGATAACAAACAAGCAAACAAAAAATCATGGTATGCATAAAAGTAGACAAATGCCACGAATGAGGAAGCATTGTGGAAATAATATGGTATTTAAAATTCAAGAAAACTGGGGGTGCCTGGGTGGCTCAGTGGGTTAAGTGTCTGCTTTCAGCTCAGGTTAGTATCTCTGGGTCCTGGGATTGAGCCCCTCACATTGGGCTCATTACTTAGTGGGGAGTCTGCTTATCCCTCTGTCCCTCCCCTGCTTATGTTCTTGTGTGCTCTCTCTCAAATAATAAAATCTTAAAAAATAAAAAAAGGGATAAAATTTAAGAAAACTGGAGTCAGTTTACCAAGCTCTCTGGGAAAGAGATCTTCCTGGAAACATATTTCATGCCAAGAGAAGTCTAAATATTTCCCCAAAGGTAACCTAGACCTTTGGGCCTCACACATCTTTGACATGTGAATTTGAATGGGGAGACATTCTAGCAGATGAAATCAAGACCTACAGCCTGGTTTTGGTCTCATAGTAGTGTTTTCCAAAGCTTTGGAAAAACATTAGTCCTGCAGGAAATCAGCTAGCCCCTTGCCACTTGCTTTGGCTTCACAGAATTTACTGTCACTGTTCCTTTTTTTTTCAGGCACGTATCACCTTGTACCCTTTTAAACTTTTTGGGTGAAAGGAAAAAAAAGTTGCTTTATCTACTCCTTTTCTTTCATCAGGAAGCACTTACTGAAAATATACTCTGTTTAGAACATGGCATTGGACAAGATACATATATAAAGGAAAAATGAAAGAATATTTTGGTGAAGGTAATATACAGTATATAAAAACCCCTCAAGCTTGGAAGTGCACTAAAATAGACTAACAGGATGTACAGTGTGTCTCTGAGCATTGAAATGTAGATTAGCAGATTGATCAGAGTTACATGGGTTACAAAATGTACTAGCTGCCACAAATATATTCTGCCATAAAAGCCAATTCAAGAGGAAACAGGAATGAAATATCAATTGCTCATAAGGCTCAATTTTAATCAGAATCACTGCTTTTATTCTTGATATATTGCCTACTCTATTTTCAGTTTGGCCCTAGAAATGTGGGCATTATTCATTTATGTGACAGATTCAGCCCAGGAAATGGAAACATCAAGAGAGATCAAAACAGAGCTTGCACAGGAGGCTGGCATTTTGAAAATAAAATGTTTATTGCAGCAGACTCAATGCATTTTTTCAGCTCTTCACCTGCATGACTAATTTAAATATGTTAAGATTAGAGGCCACTGAACTCTTGCTTTACTTTCTCTTTGCCTTCCTAAACTGTAAGCATGCCTGAGGTTGGCAAGCCTCTTCTGCCGCCTCCGGCCAGCATCCCTGGTGGGCTAGGGGCAGAGGGCACTCATAAACTAGACAGCCCACTCGGCCGGTCGTTCAAGCCTTACTGTCCCTCCACTCTAAGAGGAACTCTGGTTGATACCGCATAGGAAACAGTGTGCAAGACTTCCCCGGAAGTTCATAATTAAGTGGCAGAGGAGAAACAGGGAGACAAGGGGCCCCATTTTGCAGGCAGATTGATCTTAAAACTCTCAGAGCTCGCCACTTCTCACGGGATAAAGACTAAAGTATGGATTACAGGTGATGGTATAGTTGGAGCAGTAAGGAATCTCAGAGTATGTAGGGTGAACAACAAACATTAATTCCAACATACGTGGTTTTCTCCTAAAACTAAGAGAGTTTTCATGTGAAGGAGAACTTACTTAAATAAAAATATATCTACATATCTGTATACATATATACACACATGGATATAGGTACCTATATGGTTCTTTTTATGACATCATTAACAGCTCAGGAAGTTACCCACGTTGATCTATTCCCAAGATTTTCCTGCAGAATATGTGTAGTCTGAATACCATGAGATACAATAGAGTATCTCTAATACTCCAACAGAGCTTTAAAAAAAAAAAAAAGCTCTGGATTTGATATCCCATATTTCTGAATAAAAGTCTAGCTAAGTACGTTACAGTTGTGAACTGTGACCGTTTCACCCCTCTGAGCCTCCAATTCTTCATTTGTAAAATGAGGAGTACAGTATCTCTTGCACAAAGTTTATAAGAATCAAAAAGCACTTTGTCAGTGATACATACCTGTGTTACAGCATTACTTATATGCTTTGAAAAAAAAATACTGAAAGATCCTATCCTGGATCTTTCATAAGTGTGCAAACAGCACACTTATGCATGAAATACAGGTTTTTGTTTTTTTTTTTTTCTTTAGGATCTCTTGTACTACCCCGAATTTCTTCAATGAACTGTATTATAATTTAAAGAAAAATTCCTTTGTGAGTGCTAAAACATTACAAATTGCTGCATGATTCAACTGCATATTTTTTGTTATTGCTCATATTCTCCAGTTGCTTGATTTGAATTTTATGACCCTCCCTCCACCGCACCAAACCCGGCTTGCAAACTCCTTAGGGGAAGGATCCTCTGATTCTACTTATTTACTTTTTACTTCTCCCAGAATACCAACAGCAGGTGCACAATGAATGCTCACTGAAATGAATAGGTATTATATCAAAATCTCTTTGTAAAACCACTTGTGAGGAGCAGCTGCAGGGGCGGCCAGCAGCACGGGGTTAGGCGTCTTGGCCATCACGCCTATTCTGGGGCAGGTGGGTGACCCAAGTCTTTCCCGGCAGGACCACAGCAGCCCTGGTTACTGTCTTCATCTCCTGCCAGCTCAGCTGTTCAGTGTACTTGTCAAGAAAGAGCAGCTGAATGCTTGGAAAATGTAAGAATTTCTTTAAGGAGTTTCCTTTGGTCTGATTTGACCTAGATTACTCTACTATTTATCTGTGAACAATTGGGCCATTTATTACTTATTCCTTAATAAGAAACTGATAAACCATGTCAGTTTCCTATTACCGCTATAATAAACTACTGCAAAATTCATGGTGCAAAACAACACAAATGTATTATCTTACAGTTTTTGAGGTCAGATCTAAAGTGGATTGGCAGGGCTGTGTTCCTTCTGGAGGCTCAAAGGAATCATCCATTTCTTCATCTTTCTAGCTTCTAGGGGCTGCCCCATTCCACAGCTTATGGCTCTGGATCGCTCCAACCTCTGCCTCTGTGTCCCATCTCCCTAACTCTGACACTCATACCTCCTTTTTCACTTATAAGGACCTACATAATGACAATGATCCCACTTGGATAATTCAGAGTAATTTCCCCCTTCAAAGATTCCTACCTTATTCCCTCAGGCAAAATCCCTTTTGCCACATAAGGTAACCTATTCACAGGTTCTAGAAATTAGAATAAAGACCTCTTGGGGAGACATTATTCTGTCTACCACCATGACCTACTCATCACCCACACCCCTATGAATGCATATTCATTCCCAGAAATAAAACAAAACCTGGGAAAAGATACCACGAAGATAAAGCACCTGTCTTACTTTGTTCACCTTCTACCTTTGTTCAAAATCGCACAGATCTCTAACCTGGTTTATACACCTGCAATGGCCTGAAATTTGTATTTAGAGAAGATTGCTGGGACATCATCTTCCCTATCAAAGGCATATGACCAGGTGATGGTTCACTCACCTCTTTCTGTTTCTTGCCCCGGAGAGCCACACTGCTGCTGCTGTTACTCTCCCGGAGGGAGTCCACAGTATCTCCATAGAGTAGCTTGATGGCTCTGACCAGCCGAGCGCAGGAGCGGCTGTGGTGCAGGTAACAGTGAGGGTGGCAGTAGTCGACGTGGGTGCAGATGAAGCTCTGCTGATTGCACAGCAAGATCATGACCTGGAACACACATGTTCCTGAGACTCAACCAAGCCATCAGCGTTGAAACCACGGTGAGTCACTGAGTCCCTCAGGAAAGCAAAGGGTTACAACTCTTTATGTACTTGGCCTCTTGGCTCTCTCCATTCACACTTGACAGAAAGAGATTTTTGAAACAAGAAAGGTTAAGTGACCTCGAAAATTTAAACCAATTACAGTGGAGCGTTATGATTTCCCAACAGTTTCAAATGAAGATTCTAAACTTAAACCACCTTATTTTTGCAGCTTGTGTGTTGTGGAAGGAGTCAGGTAGAAGAGCAGTGACTGGTGAGAAATTCTCTGCCAAAGGATTTGGCTAGCCTTTGACAGTCCTGGGATATCTTTAACTCCAGCCAACCCATGTGGAATTGAAAACACTTCTGCATCTTCTACCTTGGCCTATAATGTTCAGCTGAGCCTGAACCTGACTACAGAGCTTCATTTCCCCTTTCTACAAATTAATTTTTCTCCAGATTTTCAGCCAGTCTAGCTCTTGGAGCTCGATATGGCTCAAATCCTCCCATCACCTAGATTTCCCGAGTGGGATTCAAGAACTCCGTTGTTTTAGAGTATATGGTTCTTTTAAGATAAGGAATGAAGACCTTTGAGTTTGTAACTTCTGAAGTTGCCCTCCGAAAAAGGCAATAGTATTCTAGTGTCCACAAGGCTAATTAAATATCCATAGAGTAATCTTCTGAATGCATCCATCCTTCATGAAACCAGTACCTACCCCAACAGCTAAACTGTGAGAGACTGTGTGCCATACTGGATGGAGAACATAAAGTAATTCTACATGGACAAGGCCAATCAAACCTATTACGCAGGGCTGCCACATATTTCCTCAAGAATAAGAGGACCTACTTACTCTGAGACAAAGAAAAATAACAATAATAATCAACTCTATACTCTGTCAAACTCAGATAACAATATCTCACACTCTTCAAAGTTAAAAAAAAAAAATAGGTGTGGTCTGAGCAGAACATCCAGATCTCTCTTGAGATTCAGTGAACATCCCTGCTCTTCCTGTATATACTGATGTAAGGGAGGGTACATATAAGAACTGTAAGGTTTCCCTTGTTTTTCTCACATCTGGCTGATAAAGAGAAATACTGAGAAAACTTAGCAACAATAACCAAAACCAAATAAACACACAAATGACCATATGATCAGACTTTAGTTTACAAAGATTCTGATTTGGTACAGTATCTGGGGTGGAGGTAACCTAGAAATCTGTAATTTTAAAAATTATGCACAGGGATGTCTTTTAGATAGATTTCTAAGATGCTCCCCAATGATCCCACCTTCTGGTATTAATGCCTTTGTGAAACCACGTCTTGTTGAGTATGGGCTGCCCTAGTGACTTACTTCTAACCAATAGAATGCAGCAAAGGTGAGGAGATGTTACTTCTGTGATTAGATTGCATAAGACGCTGACTTCTTTCTTGTTACCAGACTCTCTTTTATTGGGTTTGCCATGTTGGAAAGGTTCACAGAGCAAAGAAATAAGGATGGCCTCAGGCCAATAACCAGCTAGAAATTGAGGCCCTCAGTCTAACGGTTCTTGAGTAACTGAGATTCTACCAACAATCACACAAGCTTGAAAGCAAATTCTTTCCCAGTCAAGCTTTCAGATAAGACCCCAGTCCTGGCTAGTACTTTGGTGTCTTGTGAGAGATCCTGAAGCAGAGGGCCTAGCTAAACTGTTCCAGGATTCCTGAGCCATAGAAACTATGAGTTAACAAATGTGTTTTATTTAACATACACACAACTATATTAATATATGTATTTGAATATATTTATTTGAATGTATAATTGCATTTAACCCAGGCGATCAGGACCTGAAAGATAAGATGTGGAAAGGGGGTTGACTGATGTAAGCACAGTGTGGGTACATGCCACATTTCTCTTTCAGGCATAAGCAGTCAAGGGGGCAGGCAAAGCTTTAGGCGATTTCATGAGAACTGGAAGATCAAAGTTGGAGTTCAGAATTGCCAACGGGAAGAACTGAGTGGACAGTAGAGAAGGGAATTTTGGAGAAATGAGACTTGGCACTTGCCTTCTAGGCATTTGTTGATTGAGTAACTAAGCAGCCAAGCAGAAACCAGCTGACAAGCAGAATGGAGATTTTGGCAGTTTCACTGTGATGAGGAAGTAAAATTGGAGTTTCTGACCCATCAAGACTGGGGGCACACCCAAACTCTCACTGGGAACCTTGGAATGCTTCAACTGGGAGGTGTGTGTTGGGAGGGTGGGAGGTGGCTGTTGGGGGGTGGATAGCAATACATCTAGTCAAGTCAATTTCGTCCTTATAGGACTGCGGTGATCTTTACTGTCTGCCAAAGTATAGGGTGAATCCTCTCTGGAGGGAGATAGCATCATTGGGAACCTCTATAATCCCTAGTCAAGTCAACTTTGTCCTTATAGGACTGTGGTGATCTTTACTGTCTGCCAAAGAATAGGGTGAATCCTCTCTGGAGGGAGATAGCATCATTGGGAACCTCTATAATCCCATGTTTTGTTTTGTTAATTAATAGTCTTTGTTTTATTTTTTATTTATTTTTTTTTTAAAGATTTTATTTATTTATTTGACAGAGAGAGATGACAAGCAGGCAGAGAGGCAGGCAGAGAGAGAGGAGGAAGCAGGCTCCCCGCTGAGCAGAGAGCCCGATGCGGGGCTCGATCCCAGGACCCTGAGATCATGACCTGAGCCGAAGGCAGCGGCTTAACCCACTGAGCCACCCAGGCGCCCCAATAGTCTTTGTTTTAGAGCAGTTTTAGGTTTATAGCAAAATTGAGCAGACTGTACAGAGAGCTCCCAAACACCCCTTGTCTCCACACATGCACAGCAGCCTTCATTATCAACATCTTCCATCAGAGTGGTACGTTTATTATAATCCATGAATCTACATAGACATGTCACTATCATGCAAAGGGCTTAGTTTACATTAGAGTTAGCTCTTGGTGCTGTACATTCTATGAGTCTTGACAAATGTATAATGGCATGTATCCATCATTGTGCTTCTACAATTTTTCACCCACCATACCTGGTAGTCAATGAAAACACTAGGCATATTAAGGAACAAACTAAGAGAATATAATAGATTCATATATTGGAGTTAGCAGTTATGGATTTTTAAATATGTATGATCAAAATGAAAATTAAAGAATATTGTAACTGAATGGTAGTGAACATAGGATGTATCAAATGCATGATACAACTAAATTTCCTAAGGAACATCTATAGTTTTATATATAATATAAATCTTGATGTAGTATCTAAATCAAGAAATTAGGGAAAGAATATATGTTAAACTCAAAGAAAGTAGAAGGAATTAATAAAGGTAATAGGAGAAATTAACAAAACAGAAATCAAATATTCCCTGAATGACAAACCAAAGGCTGATTTTCTGGTTAATAAAACTGAGGTACTTCTGGCAAGACTGATTTAAAAAAAGAAAGAAAAGCTATAACTCATGAATACTGGGAATAATAAAGGTGTAGATCTTACAGAATTTAAAAGGATTTTAAGAGAACATTATAAACACCTTTTTGCTAAAAAATATAAATATTTGGATTAAATTAACAAATTCCTAGAGGAAAAAAATAGATTGCTCGAACTGCTCCCAGAAGAAATAGAAAATCTGAATGGTCTGAATCATATTACATACGTTGAATTTATAATAAAAATCATCCTACAAAGAAACATTTAGATCAAGATTTCTACTTAAAGAAACAACATTGGCTTACACAAATACTTCAAGGAAAACTAAAAAGCATTATTGAAGGAAATCTAAAAGGTGGGACATAAATTAATAGAGGGACAGACCACTTTATACATTAGAAGATTCAATATAATAAAGATCTCAATTCCTCAATATTAAATGATGCTTATATTCAATATAAGGCTGATTTAAAAGCTTTTTAATAGAAATTGGTAGGTGAGGGCATCTGGGTGACTCAGTTAAGCATTTAACTGGATGTTGGCTCAGATCATTATCTCAGGGTCATGAGATCGAGCCCTACACTTGGCTCCTTGCTAAGTATGGAGCCTGCTTAAGATTCTCTTTCTCTCTCTCCCTCTGCTCTCCACCTCCTGCTCACTTGTGTTCTCTCTCTCTAAAAAAAAAAAGAAAAGAAAAGAAAAAAAAAGAAAAGAAAGAAAGAAAGAAAGAAAATTACCAGGTGACTTTAAATGGAAGTGAATACGGCCAAGAATAGACCAAGCCACCTTGAGGAAGAACAAAGTTGGAGAATTTACCCTTATATGAACCAAAAAAATCACAACACAACACAGTTTATAACATAAGATATCAATTATATGCATTTCAAAAACAGACAAAACTAATCTATGATGTTAGAAGTTAGGATGGTGGTTACTGTTAGAAGAAGGTAGTGACTATTAGAGGGCATGTGTAGGGCTTCTAAGGTATGATAATGTTCTTGAACTGCTGGTGGTTACACAGACCATCACTTTGTGAGAAATTTTTGAGCTGTATACATAGGTTTTCTATGCTTTTCAAGATGTAGGTTGAACTTCACTAAAGAGTTTACTTTAAAAACAGCCTCAGAGACTCTCAAAATTAGGTTCTGGGGGTCAGCCAGTTGTGAAGACACAGCACTGTAAACTCTGAGGAGGGTCATCTACCAGCCAGCCCTTACCTGACCCTAACAGGAAGTCAGGTGAAAATGAGAGGAGATGGTAAAGAACATACCTAAGATGGGTAACAGTGCAGGCTGTACTCTGCTAGGTGTGAATCTGATGTTATGCTTCCTTAACTTTCTCATTCTTTCCTCATCCCCAGCCCAAACCTTCAACTCTAATCCATGCCCAAAGTTTCCCTGAAATCCCCTCCTGCCTATGACCTCTGAAGAACCCTTTGAGGTGTAGCCTTTGTTGTCTTAAGATCTCCACGTTCTGGTTTACAATCAGATCTATACAGACACAAGGCTGACGCCATGACCTTGCTCTTAGCATTTGTGGTAATCTGTAGAAAATTGATGGTGATGCTTCTTCTGTGGTACCTAGGCTGTCTTGGTCACCAATCTGACCTGATCCCTCAGGGTTTTCCCTGATTTACATTGACCTACAAGCCATCCATAACAAAGAGACTTTGGTTTTAGTTAAGCTTAAACTGGGGGGAGGAGTCAAGATGGCAGAGAAGTAGCGGCTGAGACTACTTCAGCTAGCAGGAGATCAGCTAGATAGCTTATCTAAAAATTGCAAACACCTGCAAATCCATCGGCAGAACGAAGAGAAGAAGAACAGCAATTCTGGAAACAGAAAAACAACCACTTTCTGAAAGGTAGGACTGGCAGAGAAGTGAATCCAAAGCGACGGGAAGATAGACCCTGGGGGGAGGGGCTGGCTCCTGGCAAGCGGCGGAGCGGAGCACAAAATCAGGACTTTTAAAAGTCTGTTCTGCTGAGGGACATTGCTCCAGAGGCTAAACCAGGGCGAAGCCCACGCGGGGTCAGCATGGCCTCAGGTCCCGCAGGGTCACAGAAGGATCGGGGGTGTCTGAGTGTCACAGAGCTTGTGGGTATTGGAACGGGAAAACCGGCTACAGAGACAGAGCTGACGGTAAGCTCACAGCTCGGTGTTACCTTGAACCAGCCACAGGCTCCGTGAGCTCGGAGCGCGGCTGGAGGTCAGGCAGACGGGAGTAACTGGGCGCTGTTCTCTGAGTGTGCACTGAGGAGTGGGGCCCCGGCTCTCGGCTCCTCCGGGCTGGAGACCGGGAGGCCGCCATTTGTATTCCCGTCCTCCAGAACTCTAGGGAAAGCGCTCAGGGAACAAAAGCTCCTGAAAGCAAACCGGAGTGGATTACTCACCCCGGCCCTGGTAAGGGCGGTGCAATTCCGCCTGGGGCAAAGACACTTGAGAATCACTACAACAGGCCCCTCCCCCAGAAGATCAACAAGAAATCCAGCCAAGACCAAGTTCACCTACCAAGGAGTGCGGCTTCAATACCAAGGAGAGCAGCAGAATTCCAGAGGAGGAGAAAGCAAAGCACAGACCTCATGGCTTTCTGCCTGTGATTTTTTTTAGTCTTGCAGTTAATTTAATTTTTTTCTTTTTCAATTTTTTTTTTTTCGCCTTCTGGTAAAATTTTTTTTTAACTTTTACCCTTTTCTTTTTTAACGTTTTTTAACTAGTTTATCTAATATATATATATATTTTCTTTTTATATTTTTCTTTATTCATTTTCTTTTTTTAAATTCTTTTCTTTTCCTTTTTTTTGTTTTCTTTTTTTTTTTTTCTTTCTTCCTTTTTGAACCTCTTTTTATCCCCTTTCTCCCCCCTCACGATTTGGGATCTCTTCTGATTTGGTTAAAGCATATTTTCCTGGGGTTGTTGCCACCCTTTTAGTATTTTACCTGCTCCTTCATATACTCTTATCTGGACAAAATGACAAGACGTAAAAATTCACCACAAAAAAAAGAACAAGAGGCAGTACCAAAGTCTAGGGACCTAATCAATACAGACATTGGTAATATGTCAGATCTAGAGTTCAGAATGACAATTCTCAAGGTTCTAGCCGGGCTCGAAAAAGGCATGGAAGATATTAGAGAAACCCTCTTGGGAGATATAAAAGCCCTTTCTGGAGAAATAAAAGAACTAAAATCTAATTCTCTAACCAAGTTGAAATCAAAAAAGCTATTAATGAGGTGCAATCAAAAATGGAGGCTCTCACTGCTAGGATAAATGAGGCAGAAGAAAGAATTAGTGATATAGAAGACCAAATGACAGAGAATAAAGAAGCTGAGCAAAAGAGGGACAAACAGCTACTGGACCACGAGGGGAGAATTTGAGAGATAAGTGACAGCATAAGACGAAACAACATTAGAATAATTGGGATTCCAGAAGAAGAAGAAAGAGAGAGGGAAGCAGAAGGTATACTGGAGAGAATTATTGGGGAGAATTTCCCCAATATGGCAAAGGGAACGAGCATCAAAATTCAGGAGGTTCAGAGAATGCCCCTCAAAATCAATAAGAATAGGCCCACACCCCGTCACCTAATAGTAAAATATACAAGTCTCAGTGACAAAGAGAAAATCCTGAAAGCAGCCCGGGAAAAGAAGTCTGTAACATACAATGGTAAAAATATTAGATTGGCAGCTGACTTATCCACAGAGACCTGGCAGGCCAGAAAGAGCTGGCATGATATTTTCAGAGCACTAAACGAGAAAAACATGCAGCCAAGAATACTATATCCGGCTAGGCTATCATTGAAAATAGAAGGAGAGATTAAAAGCTTCCAGGACAAACAACAACTGAAAGAATTTGCAAACACCAAACCAGCTCTACAGGAAATATTGAAAGGGGTCCTCTAAGCAAAGAGAGAGCCTACAAGTGGTAGATCAGAAAGGAACAGAGACCATATACAGTAACAGTCACCTTACAGGTAATACAATGGCACTAAATTCATATCTCTCAATAGTTACCCTGAATGTTAATGGGCTCAATGCCCCTGTCAAAAGACACAGGGTATCAGAATGGATAAAATAAAAACAAAACCCATCTATATGTTGCCTACAAGAAACTCATTTTAAGCCCGAAGACACCTCCAGATTTAAAGTGAGGGGGTGGAAAAGAATTTACCATGCTAATGGACATCAGAAGAAAGCAGAGTGGCAATCCTTATATCAGATCAATTATATTTTAAGCCAAAGACTATAATAAGAGATGAGGAAGGACACTATATCATACTCAAAGGGTCTGTCCAACAAGAAGATCTAACAATTTTAAATATCTATGCCCCCAATGTGGGGGCAGCCAACTATATAAACCAATTAATAACAAAATCAAAGAAACACATCAACAATAATACAATAATAGTAGGGGACTTTAACACTCCCCTCACTGAAATGGACAGATCATCCAAGCAAAAGATCAGCAAGGAAATAAAGGCCTTAAGCGACACACTGGACCAGATGGACATCACAGATTTATTCAGAACATTTCATCCCAAAGCAACAGAATACACATTCTTCTAGGAATTTATAAATTCCAGGAAGAAATAGAAAGCCTGAACAGACCCATAACCAGTAAGGAGATTGAAACAGTCATTAAAAATCTCCAAACAAACAAAAGCCCAGGGCCAGACGGCTTCCCGGGGGAATTCTACCAAACATTTAAAGAAGAACTAATTCCTATTCTCCTGAAACTGTTCCAAAAAATAGAAATGGAAGGAAAACTTCCAAACTCATTTTATGAGGCCAGCATCACCTTGATCCCAAAACCAGACAAGGATCCCATCAAAAAAGAGAGCTATAGACCAATATCCTTGATGAACACAGATGTGAAAATACTCAACAAAATACTAGCCAATAGGATTCAACAGTACATTAAAAGGATTATTCACCACGACCAAGTGGGATTTATTCCAGGGCTGCAAGGTTGGTTCAACATCCGCAAATCAGTCAATGTGATACAACACATCAATAAAAGAAAGAACAAGAACCATATGATACTCTCAATAGATGCTGAAAAAGCATTTGACAAAGTACAGCATCCCTTCCTGATCAAAACTCTTCAAAGTGTAGGGATAGAGGGCACATACCTCAATATCATCAAAGCCATCTAGTTAATCTTAAACTGAATATAATCCAACAGAATACCAATCCTGTGAGAATTCAGAGGTTCAGCTGAAGTAGAGGCCTATGGCTTGGCTTTTCTTTCTCTCTTTCTTTCTCTTTCTTTCTTTCTTTCTTTCATCTTTCTTTCTTTCTTTTTTAAGATTATTTATTTATTTATTTGACATAGAGAGAGAGAGAGAGAGAGATATCATAAGTAGGCAGAGAGGCAGGCAGAGAGGGAGGGGGAGGCAGGCTCCCACTGAGTAGAGAGCGCGATGTGGGATTTGATCCCAGGACCCTAATATCATGACCTGAGCCAAAGGCAGAGGCCCAGCCACTGAGCCACCCAGGCGCCCTGCCTACAGTTTTTCTTAGGGGCTAAATTGGATCGATGGTTTTTTATACTCTTTTGTCCTCACTTCAGTGATTTTCTCAGTGCCAAAAGAAATTGATCTCAGGTCTTTCTGAAATTCCTACTTACATGAAGCCATGACATGCTCCTGTGGTAATTTTCTTCTGTGCCAGCAGTACTCATTCCCTCTGGCTCGATGCTGGGCTCACTTGCACTCCAAGGACTCCCTTCTTCAAAAGAAAAATGCCAAGAAAGTTTATATTGTTTGGTCTCCCTGGAGCGTATGTTGGTATGGTAGAGTTGCCCATGCTTTTGAATCCTAGGGCAGACTACCATGGCCCAGTGTGTTAACAGGGCATAGCACTGACTTTAGTGGAGGAATGTTAATAGGAGCTGTTCCCTTCACCACCAGATGAACAGGCAATTGCAAAGACATTTATGATCTCTGTTATGGTGGCTTCCATTTTGAGACATGGGAGCCAAGAAGAAACAGAGTCAAGTCCTTGAATTGCTGAGATGAGCAAGTTATCGATTACGTGTGCCCAAATCCACTTCAGACTGCCCAGACCTTGCAGGTGTAGTTAAGTAGGGACACCAAGCAACTTGCAGTGGCCATAACCATACTGCTGTCTCTTCTGCTTTTGTGACTAAGCCTAGTGTCATGCTCTCAACAACCCCCTAAGTTCGCCATCAGAGGTAGATTTAAAAAAAAAAAAAAAAAAAAAAAAAGGATGCTTTCTCAGAAAAAGAAAAAAAACAACTAAGGGAATTTATAAGCAACTGTGGTCAATTGTGGACAATCCTTGACAATCCTTTTGTCTAAACTCTTCTCTGTGGAAAAGTCTGGAGACATCTTTCTCAGGAATTCACTACATTATCTATACCATACAAGAAAGTTTTGCCCTCAAATCTAAAAGCTTTCCTGGTCATGTCTGTAACAAAATCATGCCTCTGGGCTGCCTATTTCGATTCATCTGGTCAAGCTGAACTAACCAATTCAAATAATTAATTGAAATATTTTCCCCCCAAACTAACTGTTGACATTCTTACAACTTCAGACCTGCAACATAAGAAGTCACTTTTTTTTTTTCTATTCTCTCCCCAAATAACCTAAACCTTACCTAATGCATAAATTAGATATTTTCAAAGGTGAGGGTGGATAGGTGTAGAAATACTTCCCATTTTAGACTCTCTTTAATTAGATATACTTAGCTTCTATTTCAGTAGACTGAAATAATTTATTGATTGATAATTTATCTGCATTTACTGACTGACTTCTGAAACAATTTGCCAAGAAGGGAGACTTTTCTATTTTGCTCCTCACACAGGCACAGAAGGGCAAAGAAAATGTACTTTAACTTCTCCCTGGTAGCTAAAATCTAGGCAGCTGGTGAGTCCTGTCGGCATACTTTCATACTCTTTTTCTTGCTAGTAAGATGACCATCAGACTCATCAGGCTAACACTTAGAGATTCAAGAGTCTCTTTGGATCCTACAGGGATAGCCTTCACCTCCAATGCTTTGATAGTATACAGAGTTCATCCTCAGGTACTTAACATACTTTATCATCAACCCTTAAGTCATCTTTAGAGCATCTTTTCAGGGTAGTCGAGGAAGAAATAGAATTATTCCCACTGAATAGTTGGAGAAAACAAACCCTTGAGACATTAACTGACTTCCCGAAGGTCACTGTCAGGTCTCACCATCCATCTTTCCTCTCTGAGACTTCTGTTCATTTTACTGTGAAAGAGATTTTAGAACACAGAGGACCTTTAGCTAGCTGCCCTCACAGGAATTTCTACATTTTGCTCTCCAGGCCCTCATCACAAGAATGGATGCACAAACATCTGGATTTCAAAAAACTATCTTGCTGTTTCAGTGTTTTCTTTCTCTAATGTAAACTCTCTCTCCTCACTCCTCAAACTGTGGCCCTTGAAACAGCAGCTTTAGCTTCACCAGAAAATTTCTCAGAGGCTCCCACCCCAGACCTTGCCCAATTAGAATGTGCATCTTGACAAAATTGCAGATGACCTGTGCGTGAGTGTGTGTTAAGGTTTAAGCTCTAACATCTAGCATCCTTTAAACCCTGCTCTAAAGGATGGTATGGTTTGCAGACTGAATGTGTGGTCTAGCCTGTGTCTCTGCTCTTCAGCTCCTGATGTGTAAGAAAATGGGCTTTAGCCCTTTCGAGACTCGGGCCCTGTCTTCCTACCCCCCACGTCCCTGTGCACCCCACTCCTCTGTGTTACCTAGGTCAGTGACAGTGTCCCTGCTCTGGGACAGCTGCAGCTCCTCAGCCTCGGACTCTGAGTCCTGCCGTGGTAACTTGCTGCTCTTTAAGCTGCCGACCCGGCGAATGCTGGACAAGGAACCCCCCTTCTTCACCTGGAAACTGCGGGTTCCTTTAATCTGGAGCAGGCGGGAACCTCCTATCCTGATCTTCCTGCTGGGAACTGTATCGAAAGAATAAAATAGGGCTTTTTCCCCCTTAGGTTTCCCCAGCCAGTGTTAGATCCAAGCTCTCCCCAACTTGTCCCTGAACAGCCTCCTCTCTGCTGGCCGGGATGAGCAGCATGTCTGGACAAGGAGCCTCTCCCCAGCCCCTCACCGGGCAGCTTTGTTAGGCAGGCAGTATGCTGGGTCCACCAGGAAGGGCTGGTACAGCTTCTTTCTTGGACACATAGCTCATCAGTGCTGGGAACAACCTGCTCTCTTTCCGGCCCAGGGTTCACAAGCATGAGTGTGCCCTTGTAGCAGCATGATCTCGGACTGTTAGTACATTCATATGACATCATTCCTTGATTCAACAGAACCACAAACCATTTGTTTTTGTCTTTCTTTTGAAATGGGACTTGCAGAATTATGGGAATTATGCAAACCCCTTCCTGTAAACCCCTTCATTTTGGAATACCTCATTAAGGAAATAAAAACAAGAGGCGCTTCTCTCTCCAACAGTCAGCAGTGGGTTCCGCTCAGCTCCTCAGCAATGGCACTAAAGGATCTGTTTTCACTGGTGTGCTTTGGGTGAACATGAGTGTGAAACAGTTCCATTTTCAGTGCACCTAGTGATGTCAGAGCATCCTTCTGTCAGGCAAAAGGCTGGGTGGGATGTGAGTCCAAATGTTGCAACACCCTGAGCCAACCTTACAGTCTATATGTACCATGAAGAACATGCATTATTCATCTTTAGTGTTCTGGAAAAAACAGTCATCAGTGAGGAAAATAAAAGGGTAAAAGAAACATGTTTAAACTTGAAACCTACTTTTTTTTTTCTTTTTTTCCAAAAGCATCTTTATTTCCCATAGTCATTTACACTCCTACACCCTCTTCCTTTGGAGACTTGGTATCGTCACACATTGATTTGGTAGGCCAGGATATAAAAAATTTTCAGAGCTTAGTCATTAAAAAGAAGGGGCCATTATTTTTTTTATAAGATACTCTTCTTACCAGAACAAGACTTCTTGTGAATTATTTAAGGAGTGGATATTAATATTTTTAAAAGTTCCAATCAGGAAGATTGCATTTTAGTCTGGGTTTCTCACTCATAGGAGAGTATTTGAGAGAGGTGGTGCAGTGCTACAAGATGATAATTAAATGTATACTTTCAATGCCATATAAAGGAGCCCAGAAGGATTCCTGTTGAGTAATGTGCAATGCTTAATCTCAGATTTACTCTTGTGATTGGGAAAGCTTAAAATCATCACCACGGAGCTGGTGAAGGCCTTGGGGAGCTCCCTGAACACATCTGGACAGAATTTTACATCTGGATAGAAATTCTTGCAGCCCGGCCAGATAAATTCCACAAAGACTATAGACTATCATGCTCCATTTTACTTATAGCACAAAATTCAGCTGCTGCATTTTTCAATATTATTTTTAGGCTTAGATGAGGCTTTAATGACCTACCTGATATACATCTGAAATAGGAGATTATCATTTTTTTAAGGACTACTAATGCAATCTCATGTCTAGATAGATTGGGAAATAGAAAAAAAGTTTGAGAGATTTCTTTTTTTTTCTTTTTTCCTTTTTTTTTAAACAGATACTCTCTTGGTGAGTGCTATGAAGTGTGTAAACCTGGCGATTCACAGACCTATACACCTGGGGATAAAAATACATTATATGTTTATAAAAAATTTTAAAAAATTTAAAAGAAAAGAACAGATACTCTCTTTTACTCTTTGCCTGATTTCATGATACCTTTAACCATAAAAATTTGGGAAAGTAACCCCAAATTAATGTGACTTGAATGACATTTGATTTTGAGAACCTATTCTATTACCAAAGATAATTGGACATATCTTGCCGGGCTAAAATCAGTGTTCAGAATTATGACATTGATTATTTACAAAAGACACAGCAGTTAGAAATCAGATTTGATTTTGCACCTAAAAACCTGAAAACCAGCATTAAGTGTCAGCTTTTACCTCCATGACAACATGAAATACAAAAAGTGAATACAGTATGAACATGAAACGAATACATCTAAATTGGATAAAACATCTTTTTCCCTTTTCTCTCACCTCACATTGTCTCCATTAGCAAGTCCTGCTAGCTCGACGCTTCAAAATTTTCTAAGATTTTGAAAGCCCCATTACTTATTCCCTAGACTTGTGTAACTGCCTCAGAGCACTTGCTTACTCCTACTCCCACAGCTTGACTCACCTTTTCAATACATAAATCATAAATACGCGTATTACCTCACCTTTCTAGTCAAAACCCATCAACAACACTCAGACATACACAGAATTAAATTTCTAACCGTAGCTACAGATCCTATCTATTTGCTCTTTGCCTACCTATCTGACCCCATTTCCTGCTGGTCTTCCACATCATTCTGCTGCCAGTGTGTTGGCCTTTTTGCCCTTCTTGGAATGCTCCATGCTCATTCCTGCATCAGAGTCCAGTTCTCACTGTTGTGTCTGCTTGGAAGACTCCTCCCTCGGCACTCGGCATGCCTGGTCCCTTCACTTCATCTAGGTCTCTGCTCACTGCCACTTTTGGGGTCCTTCTCTGACTACATCCCTCCCATTCCAGGTCACTATCAACTCTCTGACATTCGTTTGTTCTGCTTCTTATCATTTGTCTTTATTTGAAAGCCCAGTCTTTAATGTTACTCACTATCATGAACTATTAGCTAATAAAAGCTAAAATATATGTGGGAAATGTTTCTTCCTGTTCATCGATGGACTTTGGGAACCTGACCTGGCATATAGCAGGTGCTTGACAGATGATCATTGAATAATCGACACATCTTGGTGTCTGTATTTTGGAATACCTGTCTTAGTTTGTTTTTGGAATGTGGGTAAAATGATGTGGCAGACCTTGCTTGGGGATTTTAGGCAGACATTTTTAGTTTAAGGATTATTTCACATTTGTTTTCCCTGGCAGAATCTGAATTGTCCTCAGGTTGTTTATTTCAAGAATAACATTTTTAGCTTTTATAAAAACAGATGGTATAAAATTTTAAATGAAATTTTAATAATCTCATTTAGGAGAGTCACCCTGGCTTTAACAGCTGGTATCAACTTATCAAAGGATTAAGGAATATTGAGGAATCTTCAAGAAGATTTTGGCCAACCAATAAAGGACATTTTATGAATATGTTCTCATTTTATTTATAGTTTCACCTTTCTGTTAATTTATTAACCAACTTTCATATATTAACATAGCTGTTCTATGAGGAGAAAATATACTAAGCATTTGTGTTTTTGAACATCAAAGGAAATTTACATAAGTAATAGTCATGAAATTAAAGTGTTCCTAAAAATTGATTTGATGTTTTATTTTTTTAAACGGTGTAGGATTTACTCTGCTTCAAGTTTAACCATCTCTGTATTAGGAATTTTAATTTCAGCTACTTTAAGCAATAATTAGCATAATAACTTTGAATTGGCAAAAAAATCCCCTTGGGATATGTTTAAAAATGTGATTTTTTCATATATAGTTAATGTTATCTGAAAAAGTAATAGTTGTAAAAATATTGACTTGACAATTCTTTATGCTCAGAAATTGTTAAGACTTGGCTAATAAGCTCTTGTTTCACTATGAATTCAATACAATAGAATGATTATTTGCATTTTAAAAATATTATGACAACAATCTGACCTTAAAATATTAAAAAATTTTTCCAGTGTACATCCATTCCTTAGAAGATCTTAAAGATTTTATATTTTCTCTATCTAGGGCTATTCCTTCCTGGAATCATTCATTCTTTCAGTTATCCAACATTAATTGAGTCCTTTTCTATAGGATACCAGAAAATACATAAATGCATTAAATTGTCTTTGACTATTAACAAGTGTACTTAAGTTCTTATAATCAAAATTTATTAGAAAAACATTGAAGGGCAGTGGGATTTAAGAACTAGTCATATCAGATAGAGAAGTTTACACTTTAAGGAGTCCTTGAAAGCAACTTAAAACTTGGTAATCTTTAACTTATATTTCGAATTTTCCACATGGGTTCTAGTCTACAGGCTCATGATATAAACAAATAGAGACAGAGCCGACAATTCTTTATTTTATACCAATTTTTAGGAGGTACTGTGTACCAGGTACTATGTTTATACTTGGCTTACATTATCTCAATGAAAGCTTCCAATATCACAATACTGTAGATGTCATTAACCTAATTTAAAAGAGGAGAAAACTGTGGCTTAGAAGGTAAGTAACTTGGACAAGGTCATACAACTGGTTGTTATAGCTTACCATTGTAAGATGTAGTTTTTTCACATTTATAACACATTGGAAATTGAGATTTGTCTTAAAATTGATGCCATCTTAGGGTTACTAGTGCCAGAGAGCAGTTGTGACACATTTGTTATTGTTTCTGTCCATGTGAACATCTAAAGCATCAGCAACAAAATGTATAGAATGATGCCAGTGTCTTAGCTCCAAGGAGCCAAGTGGAAATTGGGTGAGGGAGTGTACGAGGTGGTAAGTCAGATGTGTTTGGCAATGTTCTCAAAGCAGTGAGTGAGTATGAGGGTAGGCTAGCTTCATACAAGTATTTCCATCTTTATTTTACAGATTCATTTAAGAAATGACGTAGTACAGACAGTCTAACAGCACAAAGGGCGTTATTCTAGAGGAAAACATGGACACTGACAATGCTGAGTTGAAAAGTGATTAATAAATTCGAACCTGGAATTGAAGATCATTTAGAAAAACTTTCACCAGTTTATTCTATTTATATGTTCCCTTCTTTTGGCTGCACAAAAATGATATGTATGGGTAATTAAAATCTGCATCTAATTAAGTCTGAAAGTCCTCTTACAGTAAGAATGAAACACAGACTAAATGATTAAAAGGTATTGCATATGGGCTGAGTGGGAAGAATTTTTTCTTTCTTATTGGCATGTGAAATAATGGTTCATCTGACAAGTAACCAATGGCGTCAGTGGGATATGGAGAGTTGGTGAGCTGGAATTAGATCCAGAAACTTTTCAGACTGTCGTGTCCAGCTCATAACTAACAAGGTTTCCTACCTCATTAAGCGGAAACAGTACTGTATGTAGCCAACAGTTTTGGACTTCTTTAGGTATATAAATCTATAGTGTGGATCCCAAGCCAAATATCCTATCAGAGACACTGAAACATGAAAAGAATTCTTGCTTTTCCATACCTTTCTTCTCCTCGGCCCCTGCATCTGATTTGAGGGTGTGGCTACTACTGTGGAGGGAATCTTTGGAGTCTTCATTTTCATCCAGGACCCCAGCAAAGCTGATCTTCCTCTCATATCTGTGCCGGTCCAACTCAGGATCCAAACGAAGTCTACAGCTCTCCAAGTCCTGCAATGTTAGTGAGGAAGGTGTACATGAACGTGGGCATCTCTTTAACACTGCATAGGTCTTGTGGAAAACCTCCTTCCATTTTGAATTGCACCCAGCTGAATTTGCACAGAGCTGAACTCCTCTTTCTATAATGCCAATTTCACATTGTGGCCATGAAAGATGCTTCTTGAATTTAAAAAAAAAAAAAAATCTTCCCTAACTCATTGATTTTCCCTTTTCCTCATGTTTTATCTTTGAAAAGCATGCACCTTGTTTAAAATCTAGAATTAGCTTCCTCAGGGTGCCTGGGTGGCTCGGTGGGTTAAACCTCTGCCTTTGGCTCAGGTCATGTTCTTAGGGTCCTGGGATTGAGCCCCGAATTGGACTCTCTGCTCAGCGGGGAGCCTGCTTCTCCCTCCCTCTCTGCCTGCCTCTCTGCCTACTTGGGATCTCTCTCTCTGTCAAAAAAATAAATTAAATTAAATAAAAATAATGTTTAGAATTAGCTTCCTCACCTTTTAACACTTCGTTCACAGTTTAAACTGCATTTTTGGCATTTATCTGTTTATTAAATGATCATACACTGAGTCTTACTGAGAGACAGAACAGAAGCTTAAAAATCAGACTTGGAGGCAGAATAATGTCCCTCCAGCCCCCAAGAGGTCCATGCCCTCACCCTAGGAATGGGTAAATATGTTACTTTCACATTGCAATAGGGACTGTGTGCAAGTGGATTTAGCTTAAGGATCTTGAGATGGGAATTCTGCTGGATTAGTCAAGTTGGCCCAGCCTAATCATACGGATTCTTAAAGCAGAAAGCTTTTCCAAACTGTGATCAAAGGAAGATATAACTATGGAAGAAGAATGAGAGAGATATCAAATTACTGGCTTTGAAGATGGAAAAAGGGACCATGAGCCAAGGAATGTGGGTTGCCCAAGAAGATGGAAAAAAAGGCAAGGAAACTGACCCTTCTCTAGTGTCCCAGAAAGGAGTACAGCTTTCTTGATACCTTGACTCTAGCTCACTGAAACTCTTGTCAGACTTCTGATTTCTAGAACTGTAAGGTAGCATGTTTTTGCTGTTTTAAGCAGCTAAACTTCTGCATAAATAGAAAATGAGTAAAGAAGTGATATTGGAGTCTTGTGAGTATTTAAAGGTAGCTCAGCAAACAAGTAGAAATGGGCAGCTCAGACTTAAGAAGTTTCATATGCGTATGGTGACTAACATAGCACAATTAAAAAAAAACAAGTTTCATATGTGAAGTCCAGAGGCTCAAAATATGACCAGGCATTGGAGGAAGTGCTTCCTCCCTTCTAGAAGTACAAGAGGAGTCTCATGACTATCTGCTTATGAACAATGTGAACCCATACCCTAATGTAAGCCTTGGAGAAGGGACATGTTTGGTTGGAGTTTGGTCAATGAGGCCCCAAATTGAAAACTGACCTAATTCTGTGAATGCAGATTTATTCAATCAGAAGATCATATCTGTAAATCTGTAAAAAAAATTTTAGAGGGCCTGATAAAGGAAAAATATATAAAATGCTGATATTATTTCTATAGAGCATTTTTCCTAAATATGATCAAAGTCCTCAGATTCATATAGATATGGAAAACAAAACCATTTTTTAAAAGTTCATTTTGTACCAAGATAGAAATTTTATGTTTTTAATTGTTATTAATAAATGAAACTTTAAAAAAAAAGATTTATTTATTGGACAGAGAGAGAGAGAGAAAGAACACAAGCAGGAGGGTTAGATGGAGAGGGAGTAAGAATCCCAAGCAGACTCTGTGCTAAGTGCAGACCCTGATGTAGGGCTCAATCTCACAACCCTAAGATCATGACTTAAACCCAAACCAGGAATCCGACACTTAACCAATGGTACCACCCAGGTGCCCCTAACAAATGAAACTTTATAGACTTTACACAGTGTTTCTTCTTTTCCTTTTAATTAAGAAGAGACATTATACTTTGGTACCAGAAAATTAGATCACATCTTGAAAATAAAAGAACTACATGGAATGCATTTACCATTGTCAAAAAATATTCTAGGAATACAATTGTTCCCCTGAAATTAATTCCTTTTAGAAAAAAGTAGAAAACCTAAAATACTTTGTATTTTGTTAACCAAACTTAATTATATAAATTTCTTACTTGGGATAAAAAATAATGTAACAACTATGATTCTCAAAAGTCACTATCTCTTCTAATGTCTTCTTTTATCCATTAGCCAAAATCCCATCTCTCTTTCAAAGCTATATTCAAATGTGCCTTCTTATAGAAAGATTCTTCAGTTTTTTCCAGCAGCTTCTTTGGTCAACCATGGCCCTTCTGCCTCCTTCTCAGGGCCACTCTTATATTTCACACCAGGAGGTAATTTTTTAGGTGTTGGTTCTCCTGTTTCAATATATTTATCTCTGTATTACCCCCTCTTCTCTTAACTATGATACCACTTTTTTTTTTTTAAGGATCTTATTTATTTATTTGAGAGAGAGACAGTGAGAGAGAACATGAGCGAGGAGAAGGTCAGAGGGAGAAGCAAACTTCCCGTGGAGCTGGGAGCCCAATGTGGGACTTGATCCCGGGACTCCGGGATCATGACCTGAGCCGAAGGCAGTCGTCCAACCCACTGAGCCACCCGGCATCCCACCACCTTTTGTTCATAGTCTTCCTCCCAATAAATATGCATCAGTTAGTCTTGGTATATGTAAATCGTGTGCTTCTAATTTTTTAACTTTAGGAATATTTGGAATGCAGCAATATATTTTTTTATAAGCTGATTTGTTTAAGTCCATCAGCATATTTGGTATAGTCACAGCACAGTCTTTCACCCAAGGATCCAATATGTTGCTTTCTCTAATGAATGAATGTAGATGACAGACTTCCTCAAGGTTTATTATTGTAGACTCATCTATCCATTGGATCGGAATTATTTGTTTTAATTCAAGTTGTTTAGCCACTGGTTATTGATTTTACTAATTCAATTGGTAAACATTTGAATAGACCAGCAATTTTATGAACAAAATTATCTCTGTTATTTCTTTATTGTTCTCAAGTTTGGAAGTTAATATTTTAAAAAAGATTTGATTATTATGTTATTTTAGATTATAAATCCTGTAAAATGCTTTTTCCTTTAAAAAATATATTATTTATTAGTATGGTTTATGAAAACATTGAATAAATATATTACCAGAAGTTGTTAAAAAAAAAAAGCACATTATTTAAGTGACATCTAGGGGTCTGGGAAAAAAATTTTGTGTTGGTAAAATTATTTTTTTATCAACTTTTAAAATCTTTCAATATCATTTTGCCTTTTCTTTTACCTCTATCCCCCAACCAATCCAGTGAGTGGCCTCCAGAGATTTCCTGACCCTATCCAAGAAACAACTATGGTTAAACTAATTAACTTTTGTTTAAATTATTGTACTTTTGGTTCTTTTGCTTTCTTTTCTACATTTTGGTTGTAACTAGGACATTTTTCAAACAGAAATTTCACCGTTTTCGAAAGGGTGTTACGGCCATTTCTGCCAGAAAGACTTTTTCTCTTGATAGAAAGTTTACATCCCTGATTTTCTTCCATCCTCAAACCACACATTCTAGAATATCTATAGCTTCTACTGTGATTATTTTGTTACCTTATACTTTTATTATTTTGAACATTAGGATATTTATTATTTTTACTGTTATTAAAAATGTAACTGAACTAAAAAAATTGTTTTCAAGATCTGTAACTACCCTTGCAGGAAGCATTTTGTTAAAACTTTATAATAGTTCATTTTGATGGTATTTATGCTTAAATTGTTAGACTCACTGTTTAGTACAATTTCTTAAAGAACAACTGCTGAATTTACAGGTTCTGTGTTGGTAAAACAGTTTCATTAAACTCACTGTTTATAGTAGGTTTGAATATAACTCGAGGTGTGTGTGTATGGGTTGTTTTTTTTTTTTCTCCATCAACTAAAGTTAGATTAAACATGAGAAAAAGCTTCCTATTTACTTTATAAAGGTCACATCACAATATAATGTGTACCTACCCTGGACAATAAAAATCCCAATGTAATGAATGAAGGATCTCTAAGGCCTTGTTAAAGGTGATGCAGCCGTGAACACTTCCCTCGCCTTGACTGAATGACTGAAGGCTCTGTTTTAGCCTAATTTCTTGCCATTTTCCACTAGTCTGCTATTGGCTCTACAGTACTTTTTAAAAGTTTTGATAGATTTTTAAATGAAATTTACTGTAATAATAAGGGACATTAAACTCTAGCTTTATAGAATTGAAACAGAGAACAAAAATAACTGAATCAAACTTTAAGACTCTTATTTTTTTAAATCCCAATGGATCAGAATGGTGATCAAATAAAAATTTGAAATATGAAAAGGAGATAGGTGCTTTTATGAAGGTTTCAGTATAATTAGAATGTACAAAATAGCACTAATAGAGATATTATTATAGATCAGATATTTCATTCCACTTGATTTTAAACACGTGTTGGCCTTGCACTGATTTTATAGAGTAGTTTCAATATAATAGTAAAGGAAACATTCAGAAAATTAAAAGCCCAGGTTAATAGGAAAATGGAATAAGAACAATAGGAGAAACTTCCCTTTCTCACAGCAAATAATGTAGTTTCACAGTCCAAATTCCTGTATGTTTCTCCTGAAAACATACATTTTACCCACAAGCGTTTCCAACTTGAAAATACCCATTTTATGTTTTAGAGTATGAGGGAACAAGTCTTCCAAATATTGGAAAACCAGAGGTAGAGGCAGTGCTCGGGGATAATAGCACCGATTCTTTTGTTTCTCCCCAGGGATTGGGGAATGGCTTTGTTCATGCCTAGTGTGGTTAAAAAAGCAGGAGAGCTGGTGAACTATAACACTGGTGAAAATAGAAGTGCATAGATTGTGTAACACTTTTTCTGGTAGAGTAGTCTAAGTTTTGTGTAAGGGGAAAATAAAAAAGAATTTGTCTGGTTTCTCAGCTCTGGCTGGATGTTGTCTGTAGTGCAAGAACCACTGGAAAGTTGGTGCCTCTTAGAGAACTAAGGGCCAAGGAAAAGCAACTCTGAGGTGTGCCCATCCCACACACTCTGTGAAGATGCCTGGCCTCTACAGAGTGTTGGCGTACTCTGCTAAACAAATCAGGCCTTGATGGGTGCAGAAGTATGGGTGTGTACATGCGTGCGTGTGTGTACGTAGTCTTCTGCCTATTTGTACCTGTACGAAGTATGGCAGGAATAAAAATATATGTTCAGAGATGTTTACATGTTAAATACTTAAGTCTTTCTGCCCATAACTTAAATGAGAAAATTTACTGGAAGCACATTTCTATATGGATTTATGAGCTGTTAAATTTTTATGACAAAAAAATCCTGTCAGTAATTTCTAAAAAATGCTCGCCGTAAAACTCCGCATAGTTTGCAGAGTAAAGGAACCTAAAGGCATATGAGAGAAGATTCACAAGGAAGTAAGCATTGCTAAGAGAGTCACTCAAAATAGAGACCAAAGGATAT
This sequence comes from Mustela lutreola, assembly GCF_030435805.1. Lineage (NCBI taxonomy): Eukaryota > Metazoa > Chordata > Mammalia > Carnivora > Mustelidae > Mustela > Mustela lutreola. The sequence goes on from NC_081292.1 coordinate 190,640,950, forward strand.
TGAGGAAGTAGGGCCTAGGCACGTCTCCTGTCTCACATCACAGAACACCATGAAGCTCTTACTTTTGTAAATTGCCACTTATCGACTGCAACTCCACTGCCTTCTGGAACACATCCTTCTACTTTGGATTAAAATAGAGATCATGTAACACCTGTTAGCTAAATAGCCAATCCTGTATTAGTTAGTTTAAACTGTGCCAGCACCAATCATAATCCTTTTCAAACAAGTTATGTAATCTTATGGTTTTCACCTTTAGAATCCTACTCACAATTCCAATTTGGAGCACACTCTTCATTTCCATGGACTCTGTGTCTCCCAGATGGCTAGCTCTAAGATCTCTTCTTGGTGCAAATGGTCTTAGACATTCCTAGCATGACTGACAGTGATCAGTCTAATATTTTACTCAGTGGTGCTATCTTCAGTAATTTTAAGGTCAAATTCAGAGTTATTATTTTCTTTGGGAGGGTTGTTTTTGTTTGTTGGTTTTTGTAAGAGGAAAAAAAGAGATTTTTATATATGAAGATCCCTTGGTTGAATTTTTTAAGTTATATGATACATGTGGCCATTTGGCATTTGAGGGAACTGTGGATACTCAAACCCTAGCCACTTATCTGGCCTCTCTGAGTAGCCAGATTGTTAATACCCATACTTTACTTACCACAAGTGGCTCAGTGCGTGGTCTGGGCAGGCAAGAAAAGGTTTCGCGCAGGAAGGTAGTGATCTCCAGGAGAAGCTGGCACGCTGCCATCTTCAAGGCAAAGGGACAGCCACATTTAGAGGGGTTCACAGTACCTATGGAATGAAAGAGTTCCTTCATAAATAAACACACCAATAAAAAAAATACAGAGAGGCACAGTTTGATGGACAAAGCTACACATGTCCAAAATGAAATTGTATATGAGAATGTTGCCTATTCACGTTCAATTGACCTCTTTCATTTACTGCAATCTGTGCATTACCTATACCTCCCTCTTCCTCCATTTTGTAATTCAATTTAGTGAGTTCCCTGGTATTGAAATATCAATCAGTAAGAAAGAAATTATTTTCCTAAGGCTCCTAGAGGAACAAAACACAGCCCACCAAGCTAGAAAGCCTCTTAACAGAAACAGAAATGGAAAGCAGTCTTGCAAGATTTTCACATTGCTAATTTAATCAGATGTAGACTATGTACAGGGTGGTGAACTAGCTTTGGCACTACAAAAATCTCACCAGTTCATTTTATGAGAGATATTTTTGTTGAGGACAGTGATGCCCAGATGTGTTTCTGCAGCATAGATAAGGCATACTTGATCACCTCTATCATACACTTTATACAAGCTAGCCTATCATATTAAAGGATGCACACTACACTAGAAGTATGCAAATACTCTGCTTTGCTCTGAAGAATACCAGCCTTTGAGTGAGTAGAATATTGCCTCCATCATAGACGCAGATTTTGCTCTAAAGGCAGATAATGGCCAAGGTGAACCAGAGACTTTTAAAATTCTTAGGATTAGTTCTCAGATACAGGTCATCACTAAGCCTGCAGAAATAACACTGATTGCTTATCAGCAATCAGAAAAGAAGACCAAAGCAATATTGAGTTCTGCCTCTCTTAAGAGAAAGAATATACTTATCTATTTTGAATCAAGATATCAAGCAATCACAATATCATTACATATCAACATTCCAAAACATATTTCTAAAATATTTCCTGTGTATTAGGTTTTCTTAATTGAAGAGGATATCTATATCTATATCTATATCTATATCTATATCATCTATATCTATCTCATGGCTTATACTGAGAATGGGTGGAAATTGTGTTCTTTCTGAAGATACTTGATTATCATTTCCTCATGAAAACCATTATTTTTTTTCTCCAGGGATAAATCATGGATAGGGACTTCCTCTTACTAAGGACCAAAGAGACTAGCTCCTCTAGAATTTCTAGACTGATACTTACTTGAGCCATAATTATTTTTTTAAGTGCAAGATGAGCTATGAAATGACAGGAAAGTGGAACTAAGCCAGATATTCCAATCTTATATTCAATGGAGACTGCATAACTCTAGAAATTATCTGGATGTCCAATAGTTTTTAAACAACAATCTAACAATAAATATTCAGCATAAGCTTCTGGATTTGTCCCGAGGTTATCATCCACTCTTCTGGTCATTCCTATAAACAATGGACTTGGTCTTAGTCCAGACATTTTCATCACTATCATCTGAAATATTGTTAACATGAACAAGGATGAGTCCTACATGCTCTCATCAAATAGCTTAAGTACCAGGTATAATATGTTGGTAAAGGATACTTATGTAGTTTCATGGAAATTAAAGTTCATTTTGGCCCATGAGAATGTATCCATCTAACACTGCTTCAGCTGCTCTCCATTCTGAAAGACCCCTAGGACATCCAGGGCAGTTTGGGGATGGCTTCAGTAGGCCTTTATTCGGTTCTGCATTTGCTGGATAGTCCTCAAGTGGTCCTAAGGACCAGACTCAATTCCATTCTCCATTCTACAATTCAGAGGCATTCCAGGATACTCTAGACTTATGAACTTGATGGAGTCTTTGGGGGTGAACATTCACTTGTAGCTGGAAGACTGATGTCAGAATGTGGTGTTTTGTCAACAGCTAAGTCAAGAAAATTGGCTCTGATATGATAAAGGCTGAGAAAGGGCAAAAAGATGAAGAAAAAAAAAAACTCCAAAAAAAAAGAAATCCTTGGTATAAAAGTGGAAAAGAAGGCAAAAAGTTTTCTTTTATTATTATTTAATTATGCACACTGCTACACCCTAGGCATCCTTTTACATTTCTTGGCTGGAAAGATGAAGTAGGCTTGGCATCTCTTAACTAAGAACAGTTTTTAACATAATCAGGGAGTTTGAATTTCAAATCACTACAGAAAGACAAGAGAAAGAGGCCTCACTCTTTTCCTCAGATAATATTACTAATTCCAATACCATGGAGTAACTGAATGGTTCATAAAAGGCAGCGGTACACATACACAACAAGATTGTATGGTGTAGAACACATGTATGAACAAAATGGTGTTGAAGAGGAATGCACAGGAATCTCTTTGTCTCTACTCTTCTATGGTGGGACAAGCTTCTAATTTTAACAAATTAGTACAGCAGATACTGTCTAATCACCCGAATTATTTACTATTTTAAATTCATGTTAAATACAGTAATTATTCTAAGCAATCCACTATTTTAATCATCTGAGAAGCAGTTCACGTTCAAGTCTACTTGGTATAATTTTTTTTTTAATTTCCAAGAGTAATAAAAAAGTGTAAAACCTGATTAATCCTCTGCTGGGTCAGTAATTTACTGTTATATTTTCTCAGAGAGGCCTAAAACTAATTTTTATATTATAGTATGAGTCACAGACTATAAGGCAATGGAGCTCCGTATCACCTGCAACTCCTTGTCTCTGTGTATTGTCTTCTCATTCTGGTCCTCATCCTCTCTTTATGGGGCTTTATGCACATGCATTACATCCATGCACAGGGAATAGGGGAAAAGGTGTAGTGGGGAGACATGGGAAGGTGGTAAGAATGTGAAAGAGGAAAGAGGAATATTAAGTGCTCCTAAAGCAGAGATTCTTACAAGCAGGGGTTCTTGTAGTAAAGGGAGTCGCCTTACTGTCATCTAAAAAGTCTTCCTCCTCATCCTCCTTTCTCAGTCTCCTCTTGGTCTCCTCATCATAAATGAGACCCAGCAGGTTGGCGGGGCTCTCACTTTCCCCATGGCACAGCTCATTCAGCCGGACACCAATCGCCTGCCATGGGAAGAAAAAAAAAAATAGCACCAAGTATGTCAGACTGCAAACTAGGCTCATACATTACAGAGGTAATAAGCAACTGTAATGGGGAATGTATAAACTACTAGGACACATGAAACCAAGAAACTGATACTTAAACATACAGCAAAAGCCTCCTCTATGCGCCATGGTGGTATTGCCACCATGTTTCCCTATGTGGAAACGCAGAGGTGGATGGCATTGATGTCATCTTCATCTCCAAGGTCATTTAAAGACTTGTAGGAACCTGAACAATACCTTTGTGTTCTCATACAAATTTTTTGGGGAAACTATTTCCACTTACTTGAAGGTCATTTGTTTTATAGGTCTCCTATAAGGGAATATGCAGATGTTTTTAATAGAGGATTTTGTTATAGTTAAAAACAAAAACAAGAACTCACAGTTCCTCAGAGTGTTTCTGATTATGCTGTTTTATGAGAATCTCACTGCCATGCTAATGAGTCAGAAGTTGACATGAATTCTAGTACAGCAGTTTACATCTGCCATTAGATACACATTTAATGGTTTTTTTTTAAATAGACTTTGTTCCCTCACTCTATGATACTTTATGTAGTAGGAAGAAACACTAACTATTCCTTTGGTAAAGTATCCAACATCAACATAGAACCAATACTTGCTATCTGTTCTTCTGAATCATCGTGCACTACTGTCTGATTTACTGAAAGGAATTTTCCAGAAAGAGACAAAATATACCACCTCTTTATGATTCTTTTATTTTCCAATTATATACTGTGTGCAAGACAGGAAGAGACATGTGCTTAGAAAGGAGAGTCAAAAGCTAAAATGAAAACTGAACTTGGGGTTTGAGAGCTTGGTTACTCTGTGCATTAGTAAGAACAAAGTTCCAGCTAATTTCCTTCTTCATTCCTGTATTACTTCTTTCAAATATTTAGAGAAGTTTCTAGAACTGGGCATGCATGAAAATAGACTTTCTATTATAAACTGACAAAGATATGTCTTCAAATGAAAATACAATTTGTTTGAATGTCTTGGCTATCTGGAAGCAAAAAGTTCTCCTTAAACTCTGAAATTAAGTGGTAAGTAATAAAAACTCTATCAAAGAGAAAGAAAGCAGTGTAAAAAAGATATCATGACTTCCTAAAAATTCAACCACTAACCTGAGGAGTTTTAAACAAATGAAACAAAACATAAAAACAAAAACTACTACTTCAACAAAAAACCTTGTCCTAATGCTACTATTTTGGAGATCTTCTCTAAAGAAGGAGATACGCAATTAGGAATCTGGAGTGGAGCCAATAAACTTAATAGTGAGATTCAAAGGGGAAAAAATCTGCATGACTCATTCTAGGATATTGACACTGAGCAATTTAAGTTAAAGCTACAGTTCATAAAGCTTAAAGGGTTGCTCAGAAAATAAACTTGTCTTGGATAATACTAAATGTCTGAATAATAATTTAGAGCTCTATGTCTCTTCCAAGGCTAAAAAAAAAAAAGTCTTGACGATGTTTGTTCCTTTCTTCATTCATCAAATCTTTATTAAGTGAAGTCATGTGTTAGGTATTAAATAAAACAGAGTTGAATAAGTTGTTACAGTATCTTTGCTTCCTGTGCCCTAGTAGATTATAAACCTTCATTTAGAAGTTTCACTGTTTGGCAACTGGGAAGGTTAGAGAAAGTCTTGCTCAAGGTGGCTCAGCAAACTGTGATCTGAGATTCGAATGCAGCGTGTCTGCGTTTTGCTCTTCCCCTCAAGGAGCTTACAGTCTCTTGGGGGAGGCAACAACACATCAAATTAACACATTAAATATCAAGAGAGATGAAAAGCACTCTCAATAGTTCAGAAGATGGACAGGTTAGATTCGGTTCAGGAAATCACAGAGTGTCTCTTTGCAGTAGATTTTGAAGAATTGGCTAAAGGTTATTGGAGCTAATGGCTAACTTTGGCTAATGGTGAAGGGGAGAAGTGAACACTCCAGATGGAGAGTTCCAAAAGATCCATCAAGGAAGTGCACTGACATGTCCAGAGACTGACAAGTGAGCCACTTGGTGCAAGCACAATTTCGTGACAGGAAATCAAGTGCCCGAAGGCTGACAAGGTAGACTGGGACTAGATCTCACAGTTCTTGAAGCTAAACTTCATTTCGTATTCTAAAGCAGGATGAAAGGTAATGTGTGCATGAGGGAGAACACTTACTCATTCAAGAGACTCAGTGTTAACTGCCTAGAAATGCACGAACCATGTAACCTTTCAAAAATTAATGTAATAACTTATTATCATTGAATACTTCTTAGACACAAAGGATTGAGATTAATGGTCTTTTAGATATATTAGCTCATTTGACTTCATCATCCATAAGCTTGGTATGTTTTGAATACTAAGAGAGAGCAGTGATGCCAGACTAAGCAATTTGGGTTTTATCCCAAGGGAAAAGGAGAGCCACTGAAGCATTATAAGTGGGTAAGAAACACCATCTGATTTGCATTTTAGTCTAATCACTGTGAGCGCAGCTTGGAGAATGAATTAGAGGGGCAAATCTGGAAGCCAGGAGATAAGTATGAACGTTCTGCTTTTAGATGGGCTCTGCCATATGGAGATCATTTCACTGACAGTGTGTAGGATGGGTCAGATGAGGGGAGACTGTGGGAAGGAGACCAAATAGGAAAATATCTTAGTCATCCAGATGAGAAGGAATAAAAATATGACCTAATAGGACCTTGGTAACATAGAAGAGGTGGAATCAGTAAGGGAAGGAAGGTTGGAATATGTTCAAAGGCTATCGTCTTTGAGAATGCTGGTACCATTTGTAAGAATAGAAAGTTCAGGAAGGCTTGCAGATGGGGGTGTGTTTATATGGGAAGAAGAGTTTTGCTTTGGTCAGATTGTGTTTCAGGGTATTAAGTGACTACCTCCGGAGTGCAGTTGGCAGTGTTGCCCTGGGATCTGAATGGTGCTATGGATAGAGAAGTCTGTGCCACTGGAATACATGTTACAGTTGAAAACACAGGAATAAATGTAGTCCTGGAGGAGGTTATGCACAAAAAAATTATAACAAATTCTGGGAATGTCTACATTTATGGAGGGGGGCGGCGAGGAGACAGAGGACCAAGGAAAAAGAGGAGATAATGTCTAACTTCATAGATTTACTGGGAAGATAAAATGAATTAAAGTTTATTTTCCTTTAAGATGTTTTGTTCAGCGCCTGGTACATAACAGACACTTAATAAATTGTCTCCCAAACAACATAAACACAGAACTTTTTCACTTCACTCAAGTACCCCAACATTTAGATAAGAGAATCAAAAGCTCACGTCTCCCCATTGGTAGAAGAGCTTGGCAGCATTCCACTGCAGCTTCTGGTTCCGTTTGTTGCCCACGATGGGAGAGCGGCCCCTGGAAAGGCCTTTCTTGGTGATATTCACATGATGCCCTTTCATCCACTCTGGCCAGTTGCCACGGTTACAGCGGTGAACAAACCGGGCACATTCCAGGAACAGAGCTGCTCTGGCTACCACAGGAGCTTCCTGAGGATGGTTATTAAGGAAAGAATGATGTGGGATTAATGAAAAATAGGCTGACCTTCATGGAATTACTATGTACTCTTAGTTTCTCTTATTCTCCATATCTTGATTTAGGTTAGCAATATTTCCCAGGATAGTATTATCATGGTTAATGGTAGTGGGAATTCTGGAAAATGAATCCTTAAAGGCAAATTAGGATATGGAAGAATTAGATATTTTAAGTAGATTTCTGTGTTTAGTTTTCCCCTTTTGAAGAATCTCAAGTAATTTCATGACTCTATCTTTGCATAGTTAAGAGGCAGCTGGGATTTGAATGTGAGAGCAAGATAATTTTCAAAGAATTTTTCAATATGAAACTGTTCTTAAACCTAAAATTTTAACCTGAAGCAAACAAATATTCAATTTCTAGAATTAGTCTTATGCTAATCAAGGGAGTCAATAGTGTTTTTGTTCCAAGAATAAGCTGTTATTTATGACCATCCACATGTTCCAAAGAAGTACTCTTTCTGTTTCTGCTGTTTCTGCACATTTTGGCTAGTAAGAAAAGGAAGTACTTATTAGAGTTTGTTGAGTTAGTCCTTTTTCTCCTTTGTCGTGAATAACAGATCAATTTCTGCTTAAATAGGCATGGTTTCAATTGAAAATGTTTGACAAAGAGAAAATTATTTAATTGATAAATGCATTTATCAATTAAAAACATTTCTTCAGCAAAATAGAAATATGGTTCCATCTTGTCATGTCAAGATTTTTATTTGAAAAAAAAAAAAAAAAAAAAAAAGAAACAGCTTTTAGTTGATACCCAGAAACTGGTAAGTATCAGCTACCTACTGAAGTCTTTACAAGCTAAATAGATAAATAAATTAGGGAAGGAGCATGAAGTTTCTCTGGAAGGTCAACAGGTCATAAAAAAATATACACATCAACAAATAATGTGTATTTTAACTTGTGCCTGCTTTAAAAAAATACATCACAACATTAGGCATCACCTCAGAGTTACGCAATAATCATATGTTGATTAGTAACCACAGGTTTTCAAATTGAAACATTTTCTATAACTTCAAACAACAATATTTTTAATGCCTTGATCTACAATGTTAAACTAGGGGCTAATATATAGAGAATATCAATTACATGCCAGTTAGTTTTTATGAGTTGTAATTCTTAATTATAATAACAAATCTCTGGTCTAGAAATAATATCTTCATTTCAATGTTTTTAAAAAATGAGATATAATTTTTCTACCATCAAACAGCGGGGAAGAGGTGACTGGAGGATTCAATACCAGGTCTCTCTAATGCCCAAATCTATGCTAGTTCCTATTCAGTTTCTGTATTGTCTTAATATACATCTAAATCTTGGCAAAAGATGATTTCTAGAAGGCATGTAGAAAGTTGTTGTTTAAAAATGGGGCATTAATGTCATGTAATGTTACTATATGATCACATCATTTTCCTATTTAAAATTTATTATAGGGTCCATCTACATCAATAATAACATGAATAAAGATACTCAGCCTTTGTTATCTGATTCATCTCCCTTTCTATCCCTTTATCAAGTACTTATGATCTAACTACATCAATCTGGTTATAGTCACCCAAATATGACATCTTACACCTTTTCATATGTTCTTTCCATCATTTGTGGGAGATGTTAAACCCCTTTCCCATATGGCAAATTTCCACTTTTAGGAATAAGATACCTCCTCTAAGAAGCCTTTCTTAATCTCTTTTCTCTCAGGCAGAGTTGATTATTTCATACTTTGAGTACCACAGTATCTCAAGCACACTGAATGATTCAAGTAAGTTATCCCTTTAAGCATTTTCTCATTGTCCACAACTTAAAGGAAGCCATCAAGAATTCCAATGAGATATATTTATGTAGGAACTTAACTTCACAAAACATGTGATGTATTGCTACTATTTACAAAGTTAACCTATGTGAAAAGGCAGAATACAAGATGAATGCTAATGGTGAGAACCTATCTTTCATAAAAATGGACACTAATGATGAGAATCTATCAACCCCTGCATTGGTGCTAAGATTTGGAAGCAGGTCACGGGAATAGAAAGACTTGGACTGTGGAGGGTAAAATGACTTCTTCATCAAACCTATCAATATTGTGATACCATAACATACAGATTAAATGCCTACACTCTTCTCCTGAATTAAATATTTATTTTATTAAACATTTCAGATATGCTAATCTGTGTCTGGAAAATGTTTGAACATCTGTCTCTGAAAACATATGGCAGTCTGGAGGGCAAGGTGAGCGATGGGAATTTATTCTTAGCCCATCACGTTTTGACACATTCCCAATACAAAGCAATGGGATTCATTGCTTTAATGTCAGGACAACAGAATTACTGCTGAGGTAGCATTATGTCATATACTCTGGATCCCACAAGATTATCAAGGGCAAAACTTAACCCACACAAATGTATGAGGCAGAGGACCTTTTTATTGCCATTAACTTTAGATGACAATAGATGAATGAGAAATCCAAATTGTGCTTTGTGAGTTTTCCTATGTAGATTGGTTAGCCTTCTTCAGAAAAAAAAAAAAAAAATGGTTTTAGTTGCTTAGGAAGGTCAGGGCATTTTGAATGAAAAGCAATTTTGATTTTCTGTTCTTCAAGGCAAGTTATAATAAAACTCAGATATTACACCAGTTACTGACCCTAGGAAATCCGAAAGTTTGGAAATGAAATTGAGATCAATATGGAAATAATTCCCATTACCTGAGGCAGCACAATCTTAAAGGGAGGGGTGATTATTACCTGCCGAATTTGATCCATGTAAATTGTAAAACCAGGTAGCTTTTGGAAATGTCGCTTTCTGCATTAAGGGACATAGAGTAACTCAAATATTGCCTTATAATCATAATCCTCATGAACCTGGTAGATGAAAACAGGCTTGAAACCCTATAGTCAAGATGGCACTGAATACTAGTACTTTCTGGGGGGTATTACAGTATATTGTACTGTACAGACAGTGGAGGGAGTTGTTGAGGACTTTACAAAACCAAGAACTCTACTGTGCATCCTCGTAGAAGACACTTAGCAGTAAGTACAGACATCACACTGTGTATGAAGAGCATTCAAGGCATTCTAGTGTAAATGTGGCTATGGGGAACTATTTCCTTTATAAATTCCTTTCAAAGTATAGTTTAGAAAGTATTGATTCTTAGGGGCAGTTTTATTGAATACCTTGGACAACAGATTCTTCCTGGACACAAAGAAGAGTCAATTTTTCCTCTTTTGATGGAGCTTACCTCTTATAACTCAGCACAATCTGAAGAAGCAGCAAAAAATGGAGACATGACAGAATGGATAAGGATGGATTCACATCACAGAGAAAAACAGCACAAATGGAGAAAAATGAATCAGAAGAACGCTGCATGGATGAAAAGAACCACAGAGTATCAGAGCATAGTCAAAAGCGAACATCTAAACAAAATTTGATACCATTGGTATACCACAGAGAATTTTTACTAGTGGTCCTGAAGGAAAAGTAGGCATATTTAAATTTTTTTCTTATTAGCATGTCTGTAAGATCACCTTTTTATGTTCCATAATGCCCTGTGAGGCTTCAATTCAGTTATAACACAACTTCACAGTTTTAGACAAGCAAGAATCAATTTTAACTGGGATGATTTGATTGACCTAAAATATGAGGTTAGATCATATGGAATTTGTAAGCTTGAAAGTAAAAAATAGTTGAATACTAACAATTTCATATGGTTTGCTCTTACATAAGGTCTTCTCTATAATGCCTACAGAGCTGTTCAGTTAAAGTTACAAAATGTCCTAAGAATGTCATTCCGCAGCATGGTTTTCTCTAACATTCTACAGCGAGAAAACTTCAAGTGCTGGCTACTTTTCCTTGACTTTCTTTGTCACTTTTTCCTGCATTTTTATCAGATCATTATGTATATTGAATGCTTCCTTTATGAAAGTGAAGAAAGAATTGGAACACTAATTCAAACAGCTGTGCTTTATTTTGCCTGGGGACTTAGAAAATATTGTTACCAAGATACGATGGTTAATTGAAGGTTATAATTGTAATATATTCCTTTCCCTGAAGGACTATATCTTAACTTATTATGTGAGAAGAAGCCCTGATTCTGAAAACTCATATAAAAACTCTTAATCTCACAAAACAAACTGAGGGTTGCCGGGGGGAGGGGGTTGGGGAGAAGGGGGTGGGATTATGGACATTGGGGAGGGTATGTGATTTGGTGAGTGCTGTGAAGTGTGTAAACCTGGTGATTCACAGACCTGGGGATAAAAATATATGTATATAAAAAATATATGTTTATAAAAAATAAAAAATTAAAAAAAAAAAAAAAAAAAACACTGGACAGGAACTAACTATTTTAAAAGACTGAATATTTTATGTTGGCCCTTGGGGAATTACATAATATTTTTATTGCCTTACCATAAAATCTAAAGCTCTTGCTGGTGCAGGATACCTACTTGTTTAAAACTAGTGGGACTAGGCAGTTATTATGGATCCTAGTATACAATGGAAGCTCATTTGCTAGAGGGCATGTGCTTGTGAGTCAGTATTTATTACTTAGCCTGTATTGAATTCTCTGCCTGACTGAGATCATTAAGTAACTGACGGGCTGCCTCTGCCCTTGCTCATTCCCACAGTAGCTGCGGGCAACTGATATCATTCAGTTGTAAGGCTATAGGCAGGTATTATTTTTTAGGACATGGTCTAGATGACTTGCCATTTTAACAGTTACACAGATCACATTAATATTTTGGGTAAATATTATAAAAACCAAATGAAGTCCTCTGTTTCTGACAATATGATGGATTAGGTGTAAAGACAAACTTCTTCTGGTTTAGACATCTAAAAATTCTGGATAAAATATCCCCTCACTTCTTCATCTTGTTTTTGCTTTTGTTTCTAACTTGAGATAATAGACTACTGGAAAGAAGAAACTACAAGAAAGTGTAATTCTGGGCGGAGAAGAGAGACAGGTGTGAGCTAGCATAAGAATAATTACCGTGAGGGTTTCTATTGACTATGGAGAGGCCAGACTATGTTTTCGATGGGCCATGAGTTAAATTTCTGGTCCAAGCAGAGGGGGAGGTCAGTTCATTTACCCCTATGTAAAGTCCAGATCCCAGGTGGGAGCCACCTTCAATGGATGAATAGGAAAACGATCTACCCATAGAAGTAGGCTTGCCTGACTAGGTTTGGTTCTAGGTAAAACAGAAGTTAAAAAAAAAAAAATTCTTTCATAAGAACTCTTAGTCAAAATCTCACATTCTTGTATAAGTTTGGACTAGACTGGACACTATTTCCATGCTCCTTGATCACCAAAAAGAGTTTAAAAAATGGTCTTAGGTTTCCGGATACCTGAGAAGGGAAATGGAAATCCTCTCTGGAGGAATACTTTAAAGCAGTACTTCTCAAATCTCCAAACTTGAATGTGCATTAGAGTCACTTTTGAATATATAAAAAAATATATATTTTTTGTTCTCACTACAGAGATTCTGATTCAGTAGATCTGTTGAGGGTCTGAAAATGTGCATTTCAAACATGCTCACAGATGATGATGATATTGCTGGTCCTGTAAATAACACTGCGTTTAACACAGATCTTAAGGAATTCCTTAAGATCTGAGAAGTTAAGTTCACATAAAAAATACATTTAAAAAATTCACCATGAGTAAAAGAAGAAACAAAAAGTATAGAATCAAACCCACAAAAAGAGCAATTATTAGAATTCTAATGTATCGAATACATTTGAAGATTAATGTAAAAATAAAGATTAATGTGGATATTGTATGAATGATCTAAGTATGATGAATTAAGTTATCAAAATTGAGCAGGCACTTTTAAAACAAGAATAAAATAAAATCCTATAAGTAAGAAGTAGTATTTGAAATTTCAAACACAGTGTATAGATTAAAACACAGATTAATGGTGCATAAACAATGAATTTTGGAACACTGGAAAAAATAAAATTTAATTTAAAAAAACAGATTAAATCACTTTTTTTTCCTCAACTTCAGCACTACTGACCATTTGAGCCAAGATAATTCCCTTTTTATGAAGGGTGCACTATGTATTATGAGATGTTTATCAGGATTTTTGGTATCTACTCAGGAGATTCTAGTAGCAATCATCAGGCTGTGACAATGAAAAATTCCTCCAGACATTGTCAAATGTCCCTCAGTAAGCAAAATTACTCATAGTTAAAGACTGAGGGATTAGACAAAGTTAAATGGAAGAGATATCTCAGAAACTTACTCAGGGTATAGAGAAACAAAGAAAGAAACAAAAGAAAGAAAGAAAGAAAGAGAAACAAAGAAATAAAAAATATGAAAGAGAAGTTATCAAAAACAGAGGATAAACTGGTAATACCTATCATAGACCTTTTCAATTTATAGAAGTAAGGATTAGATAAAATGTGAAAGACATAATCTTGGAAGAGATAATAGTTAAAATATTTCCAGAATAGACATAATATGTCAATTACATGATTCAGGGACTTTATGAACCTCAGCTAGGAAAAATATGTTAGTAAAATCTCAGTGAAAATGCAAAATATCAAAAGAGAAGATATTAAAGGCAATAGGAGGGGGGTGGCAGATTATATTATGTATATTCCTATACATAATACAATGTCAATTAAGCCAGAAGAGAATGGGACAATACTTTTGAAGTACAGAAAGAAAATTTTAGCCTATAATTATAATTCCAGCAAAAGTATCTTTCAAGAATGAGACCAAAGTAAAGACATTTTCAAGTAAATTAGCTGAGAGAACTACTTCCTTCCAAATGATCATCACTAAAGAAACTTCTAAAAGGTCTCCTTCAAAAGGGTAGATCTTAGGAGGAATGTAAGAGATGGAAGGAGAAATGGTGAGCAGAGAATATGCTAAGCTTTTGGGTAAATTTAAACATAATTTTCCTCAAATTCAACAAAAATAATGTTTACTTTGTCAGTGTTAAAACAAAAACAACATAGAACTAAATCTCAAACAATAGTTGTGGTTAAAATCTTCTACAGTATTTTACTGTTTGAGATAAGAATAAATATATTAATTTTAGACTTCATTTAAATTTAAGTACATAAAAGTATTAAGAGAGAATGATTTGTAAGCTACTGAAGGAAAATAAGTAACACAAAGCTAAACCAAATCAATAGAAATAAAACTAAATCCAACACAATCTAAAAAAGGACATGGAATAGAAACAAGAACAGGCACGCAATCAAATAATGAAAAGAAGTGATAAATAAGCAAAAAAAAAAAAAAAAGGAAGTGAATCTATATCATCAATCACAATCTGTGCAAATGTACTAAATTTCCCAGAGGAAAAAGTTGTTAAAGTGGTATAAAAAATTCAAATATCTGTTTTTTATGAAAGATATACCTAAAACACAAAGATATAGAAAAATTAAAAATAAAAGATCAGCCAAAAAAGACATATCAAGCAAATGTTAAACATAATTAAAATGGTTTCAGCTGTATTAGTATCAGAGAAAAATCTATCTTAAAGTAAAAAGCATTACTAGAAATAATCTGGGTCACCAGATAATAATAAAATGTTCATAGCACCAGATATCTGTCACACTTCTAAACTGCTGCTAAATAAATAAAAATGGTCAGAACTACAAGTATAAATTTGATAAAATTTGCCATAAGAGTGAAAATTTAAACACAACTTAGTAATCAACAGATAAAGCAGTAAGAAGTAAATAAGAATGAGATTTTAAATACAAAATGCAGTACCCAATTATTGGAGACTACACATTCTTTTTAACCACAAGGGGGACATTTATGAAAATTGATAATGTTCTAGTTCATAAAACAAGTCTAAATTAATTCCAAAGAATCAGTAAAAATGGAGTAATGAATCAGTAACAAATAGGTGCCTAACAAAAACTTGGAATTTACAAATTGAAACACACACATATACAAGTAAATAGCCTATGGGTCAAAAAGAAATCATTAAGGAAATTAAAAATGATTTTTAAATAAATTAACAAAATAAAAAATACAGTTTATCAGAATTTAGAGTATGTACTTAAAGCAGTATTTAGAGGGAAATTAATAGCTAAATGCCAATTTTGAAAAGAAAATATAAAATTACATGATAAGCAATCAATCAATAAGCTAAAGAATAAACCAATGAATTCGAAGTAAGAGAAGAAAATAAAAATAAGAACAGAAATTAAAGAATTTGAGAATGAAGATAAAACAGACTCAACAAGGTCATGAAAAAAGACTAATAAAATTGACAAATTTCTGACAAGCCTAAAAAGAAAAAACTCTCACAATTCGAGGAATAAAAACAGATAAAATAGCTACAGATACTGCCAAAATTAAGAACTAAGAAGAAAATGTTATGATATTTTTTTTTGCCAACAAACATGAAAATGTAGGTGAAGTTGACAAATTATTAAAAAGATTAAAATTACTTAGGCTAATCAAAAACTAGAACTTTTGACTAATCAATTCAGAACTGAATTTCAATTATCTCTAAATTTATCAATAGACTCAATATAATTCCAAGAAAAAAAAATTTTCATGAAACCTGACAACCTAATTATAAAATTTGCCTGGAAGAGCAAAGAGCCATGAATAACTTGGGTGATGCTAGAAGTTCTAGCTATTAAACAGAGTAGTTTGACTCTGGGTAGAAGGGGAATGGAACAGGAAACAAACCAAACCAAACAAAAAAACCCCTCAGAATTGCACTCATGCATGTATGGAAACCTGACACATGATAAAGATAATACAATGAATGAAATGAATTATCTACACATGAGAGAATAAAGTATGAACTAGTAACATATTATGCTAAGATCACTATTTTCTATGTGGGGAAAAAAACGAAAGGAAACAATTTCTTACAGCAATCACACAGTAAGTTTTAGATAAAGACTTCAGTATGAAATGTAAATTAAAACTTTTAGAAGAAAATATAAGAATATATTTATTACCTAAGGATTTCTTTAAAAAGTTGTTTAAAAAAAAGAAAAAAGCTAGCCATAAAGAAAATCTTAATGGGTCAAACTAAAATTTTCTCTTCACTAAGATTTAGTATAAAGAATAAAATAAAAATAAGCCAGAAAGTGGGAAATAATACCACATAAAAACAGAAAATGGATTCTTACTGACATCTATACTCTCTTTTAAAATTATCAATACAAAGTTAGATAATCCTCCAATAAAAAGATAAACAAAAGGCATTAAGGGATCGTTTCCCAAAGTGAAACATGAAAGGTAACCAGACCCATGAAAAGACATTTCAGACTTTAGGTTGAAATATAAAGTGTTTTTACTTTAATTCACCAGATTGTTAAAAATTAAAATGTTGGATAATACAAACACTGACAAGAACAGAGCAATAGGAGTTTTTATTACAGCGTTGGTGCCAATAATTGTTGCAATTATCAGGAAACACACTGTGGCATCATAGAATAAAATTATGACTCACTAATTCCACCCCTAGGTGTATTTAGAAAACTGTGAATCAAGGCCCATAAGCAGTAATACTCATGAAGGCATTGTACAAAATAGCCAAAATTTGGAGAAAATAAAAACGTACACCTAACAGAATGGATATATAAACCGTGATATAATCAAAAACAAATATCATTCATTAGTGAAAATCAATACATTAATGCTAAAAGCATCAACAAAGATGAACTCAAACTTAATGTGGTGCAAAAAGAGGATAGCATGATTTAACGTAAATGAATTTCAAAACCAGGCAAACAAAGCAAAAAAACCCAATATATTTCGTAGGAATAAAAGCTCATGTGATAAAATAAAGCACAAGAAAGATTAAAACAAAGTTCAAGAGAGCAGTGTCTTGTAGGGGGTAGTGGACATGCCGTTAGGGAAGGGAATTCAGGGGACTTTAAAGAAAGTGGAAATGTCCTATTCTTTATGGTAGTGGTGGATATGTGATAATTTTTTCCCCTTAAACTCAATGAATTTATGAAATAGATTACTTTTGTGCTACATTTCATAATTAGGACCCTTTTTTTTTTTTTTTAAGATTTTATTTATTTATCACAGAGAGAGAGCACAAGCAGGGGGAGCAGCAGGCAGAAGGAGACTCAGGCTCCCTGCTGAGAAAAGAACCCAACACGGAACTTGAACCCAGGTCTTTGGAATCATGACCTGAGGTAAAGGCAGATGCCCAAATGACTGAGCTACCCAGGCATCCCCATAGTTAGGATCTTAAAAAAAAAAAAAAAAATCAATAATATAGAAATACCACTAGCATCAAGTGAATAATTTGATGATTTAGTTTTGGTTATTATTGAATTGTATCAACCTTTTTCATGATTCAAAAGAGAACACAATATGATTTTGCTTTGATAGTTCCTCTTATGCAGATATTCCCATTTTCTTAAAAGAGCTAATCTGCATTGATCACCAAGTGGATTTGTGATGGTAAGACCCTATAACGGATTAAATTTGATGCAGTGAACCTGAAAGTATAAATCTACCTATGGTAACCAATGTTTCATTTTCACGAGGAGACTTTCAGTTTATGTCTGTTTAACTGGTAGAATTATTGACAGCATCCCTTTTCACTCTCCAAAGTGTCCCAGTTTGCAGAAAAATTATATAATCTTTCCTAAAGCTATCAATTTATGAGGCTATGTAACTTACCACGAATTAGATTTTTTCCCACCCACAGACTAGAGAGAACTCTACAGTATCACTGACTTTCTTGATTTCATGGAATTGTTCTTAACACAAACTGACATTATTATTAGTGTTATTCATGTTAATAAGTTAGAAGTCATTATATCTACACATGTTGTGTATTAAATTGAATAAAAGGGGGTAGAATATTTCACCCAAGATACATAGAGAACAGACAGAAGTGCCTTTTGCCTGAATTGTTTAATTTTTCTATTTTTGTTTGTAGATTACATAAACCTAGAGACAAGATGAGTTTTTTACTAAAACATGTCTTTTCCAAAATGCCTTGCACTTGTGTCTATTAAATTGTACTAAAGAGAAAGAGTGAGAGGAAGAGCTGTGCCAGACTTAAAATTAAACCAATTATCCCTAAGGTGAGTAGTCACAGCAACAGAGACAAGGGACTTGTTTAAAACAAAACCTGCAGATCGGCAGGACTTTGAACGTTGACATTTCTAATATTTCTTCCATTTAACAATACTTTTTAATTCTGAAGAAAATCGCAAACTTGAAAAAGTCACATTTACATTCTGTGATTAAAGCAATAAAACAATGAAAGCTGATCTGGGATAAAATTATGTCATAATGTAGAAATTGCATTTAAGCTGCATTTAAAAATAAATGCAACACCCAACAAAAGAACACATTAAAGGAGAGACGGGAGAAAGAGGCGTAAGGGAATGCGATGGTAAAGGAGCACATTTATTTTTCCCTCCTCTCCCAAAGCCCAGCCGATGAAAAGGCAGAATCTATAAGGATGTCTACATCTGCATCTAGATCACATCTGTGTATCTATCCATCGATATCATTTGTATTTATACCTACCTTTCTCTACATTTCTGCATTCGTATTTTTATTTGATAGAAATAGAGATACCTCTACTTATATTTACACATACACATATATGCTAAAAACCACAAATGCATTGTAAAACATATAAAACATATTTTTAACAGTGAGACATTTCTGAAAGCCAGGAAGCAGATGAAATCAGATATTAAGTGAAGCCAAATACAGAGGAAACAAAAACCAAAAATATATTTAATGGAAGACATTTGTGACAGAGTGATCTGGAGACACTCTCAACCCAGGTGAGCAAGTTTGAAGAACTGTGGTTTTTGTACCTGTGCAAAGGACAGTAAACACAGAATGTACTGATTCAAGCACGTAGGACATGCAGCTCTTCTCAGTATCTTTGTCAGAATTCATCAGTGACTTCAGTTCCTTCTTTTCTCCATACTTGAGAAAATGGATTTAAGTGTGCCCTTAGTTGGGAGCTATTCCCTGGGCTGCTTCCTTTCCCCTCATATAAATAAGGTAATAAATGTGAAGGTGTTTTATCAACTATCAAGTACAATGAAAATGTTACTATTGTGATCATCTACCACCCCTGCCTGCACTGCCACAATTACCACTGTCATTACCTATCCCTCTTTTTATTCAACCAAGTTCTTTTTTTTTTTTTTTTAAGATTTTGTTTTCTTATATGGCACATACACACACACACAGAGAGAGAGAGAGAACAAGCTGGGGGGGCCTCAGGCAGGGAGAAGCAGGCTCCCTGCTAAGCAATGAACCCAATGCCAGACTCGATCCCATGATTCTGGGATCATGAGATGAGCAAAAGTCTGACACTTAACCAACTGAGCCACCCAGGCATTCCTTATTTATTCATTTTAGAAAGTGAGAGCGAGTAAGGGCAAGTGTGGATAGAATCAGAGAGAGAATCCTCAAGCAGACTCCCCACTGAGCATGGAGCTCAATGCAGGGCTGATCCCACAACGCATGAGGGGATCCTGACCTGATCATGATCCTAATGACCTGAGGTGAAACCAAGAGTCGGATGCTTAACTAACTGAGCCGCCCAGGCTCCTCTACCACACTCCTTTAAACCTTTACTAACTCTGAACTCTGGAATTCTAACCTTTCACACTCCTTGGCCTCGACCTAGAATCAAAGACTCAGGTATGGAAGGAAATCATATAAACCACCCACTTTTCAAGGCCCCTGTACAATGGCCCCCACTGAATGCAGTCAAGTGACAAAGAGCTCATTACTTCTCCATGGAGCTATCTCCTCACTGGATGTCTACAATCATAAGAAAATGCTTCTTTATTTTGAGACTCAAAAGACATAGCTTCTTGGCATCAAACGCCTTTATTTTATTTCTTACCATGAGACTTTTAACATTGAGAAGGTCCAGCAGTGCCATAGTAGGTTCCAAAAGAAAGGAAGAAAGGAGATTCTAGAGATTTGGTAACTATCAGGCCATACCCTCGTTTTGGGGAAATAAAATATTATTTTAAGTTTTCAGTGGGTTTCAATCCAACTTAGTGGTCAGAGTCCAGCTACAGTGAAGAACAGAATGCGCTTATATCTGGAAACCTGTGTAATCTCATCTCCTTAAAAACGATAAGCATTATAGCTGCTGGAAATCAAATAGGTATGAAAACCATTTGGTGAGGGGGAATGAAATCTCAACACCCGAGAGATTTGATTATCAAAGTATTCATCAATAATCCTCTTAAAATAATCTCCATTCAGAAAAAAGTACTAATTTGCTTTGTTGGGATTATTTTTCAAATCCTCATTTGCTTTCTCTGTTACAAGCCTCATATTCCTCCCATGGATACACATCTTCCATAAATCCGAAGTATTCCACATAGGAAACAATTACTACGTCTATTTTTATATCATTAGTAAAAGTTAATAAAAGTAATTATTCCAACTACTTGACTAAGAAGTCTCATTTTGCCAGGTAATCCTTTTGCCATGAATTCATCATGTATGCATGTGTTAAGGAAACTTTTTAATAGATCCAAATGTTTTTGGACATTAAAAATAATTTATAGTCTTTATTCTGCAGATCTTATTAATCTAAGTGCATTTTCAATGTATCAAGGGATACTCATTCTCACTTAAATAAAAAATATAAAATATAAATAAATAAATATATATATATATATTTCATATGTATGCATGTGCTTCTTTCTTACAGAGAAAGCATATGCTACTGCTATAAGAATCCTGAATGGAATCTGAAGATTCTGCTTTGAACCCAGTTATACTTAATTTTTTTTAAAGATTTATTTATTTATTATTTATTTATTTATTTGACAGACAGAAATCACAAGTAGGCACAGAGGCAGACAGAGAGAGAAGGGGGGGAAACAGGCTCCCTGCTGAGCAGAGAACCCAATGCGGGGTTCGATCCCCCGACCCTGAGATCATGACCTGAGCCAAAGGCAGAGGCTTAACCCCCTGAGCCACCCAGGTGCCCCTTGAACCCAGCTTTAGCACTGACTGGCATATATGACCTGGAGCAAAATCACCTTGGCTCTTGGGGCTTCTGTTCTGTCATGTGGAAATGTTTAAATACTGCTCAGTAAAGTTCATTGTATGATATATATATTTATGTGCAGATTTTAGATCAGTATCTCTGAAAAGAGTGTGGGGCCTACCTAGACTTTTCCAGTATGTCAAGGTCAACCCATTATTTCTGTCATCAGGTGCTTATTTGACTAATAGTTATCTCCAAAGGTTGTCATGCCATTATTCTCCAAGGTGTATGGCCAGCTGTGCCTATATCTTCCTATCAATTTTTCAACTAGTTGAAGTAATATGACTTGTCATTAACATTTTCTTTAATCTTGTTAGGCAACTGCTTGAGAAATTTGATACCGTGTTTTGTCTTAAAATCTTCCAAAAGAGCTATGAGTATTTGAGACAAAAGTGGACGTGGCAGCACCTCTGGAACATTATAGTTTAAACCACATATCAAGTGCTAATGCGTAATTTTACTGTGAATTTCATAATTGTTCAACTAACTTCTGTCATTTTTACTTTCTTACTTATATTTAAGTGATCATGAATAAAACACAGAATTTATTATTTTTTGCATGTTTTAGTGATTTCACATAGTTTTTAATAAGACAGTCAGTATGGTGGAGTACTAAATATAGGGTCTCTGAAGACAGACAGAGGTCTAATCTGGCTCTATCCTTGGCTGGCAGTGTAGCCCTGGCCTATTGGTTAGTCTTCTGAGCTTCAGGGTTTTTCCATTGGAAACAATAGGTACCCAATAAATGTTAATCATATGTTTATTCCCCTTAGAATACTGTACTAAGAAGTCTCTACAATAGATCACTCGGCAAATCTAATCTTCCTAAGGAAAGATTCAAACAAGTTGAGTTTGTTGCACCTATTAAAAGTTGGCAACATGCATGGCATATGGGAAATTCTCAATAGACGCGAGTTGAGTTAGTTAATTAATTAATTAGGATATGATGAGTGTCTTAAGCTACATTGACTCTGGGTTTTTAAAATTCCATCATCACCTAGCCATGTGGTTTAATTAATATGTAGAGAACTGCCCCTCCTCTGTGACTACATCCAGTCCCAAATTACTTATTCACACGGAGAGGCCAAGGAGCACTACTCACCATTACTGCTCGCCCACCATCACCCTATTATTATGACTTCCTTCTATTCACTGATCAAATCCTGATGCTCCCACTACTAATCACCACCATGTTCCATACATTGTCAACACTTCCTAATCATTACAAATTTGATAGTTATGATACAGGAGTCTATGGACATGTTAATGAGCATTTCTTAAGTGCCAATAAGATGGGGCATACTTTATTGGGTATGAATATTTTGGATGAACTGTTTGTTCATGTACTCACCCATTATTTAACTGTTCAATTGTTCGCTCTTTTCCTATGAATTTGTTACATTTATTTACTTATTTTAATCTGACCCTTTTTGGATAGGTCAACAGTGATTAAAAAAGAATCACTGTGTAACTCAAAGGAAGGACAGGCTAATTATAATACCTTCACTTAAAAAACCAAGGGACTGGCTCTTTGCTTTGTCAAACTCTCTTGCTTTAGACAGGCATCTTGTTCTTTAATTAAGTGCCACCAGCCTCAGCTCTCCTGGAAGCTCATGATTCCCCACATTTTACAGTCACCATAGCATACATCAATACACACTGAACATTTTGGAATTTACTAACATTCAAAATGGCCAATATCCGGGAATGGAAAACTGACTGAAAAATCTTTTTTATTATTATTAAAGATTTTATTTATTTATTTTAGAGAGCAGACACAGAGAGAGCACGAGTGGCCAATGTTGGGGGAAGGGGCAGAGGGAGAGGGAGTACCAGGCTCCTCAAGAGCAGGAAGCCTGAGGTGATTCACTCTCAGGACACTGGGATCATGACCTGAGCTGAAGGCAGAAGGCAGACCCTTAAGAGACAGAACCACGCAGGTGCCCCCGACTGAAAAATCTTAAACAACAAGTCATTATTTTGGGTGATTACAGTGGCATTTCTATTTCATGTTTAAGTGAAGTCACATAAC
Source organism: Mustela lutreola (assembly GCF_030435805.1). Taxonomy (NCBI): domain Eukaryota; kingdom Metazoa; phylum Chordata; class Mammalia; order Carnivora; family Mustelidae; genus Mustela; species Mustela lutreola. The sequence continues at coordinate 190,664,306 of NC_081292.1, forward strand.
TTGCTGGTCACTATCCTGAGAGCAATACCTGTAAATATCACAAAAGAATGTTATAAATTACATTATCAGGTTTGGTTGATTTTCCAAGGTAAAATATGTGTGGTCAAGGCTCACTTATTTGTGTGTTATAAAATCTGGAAAAGGGATCATTTGTACATAGGCTTAAAGTTTTTTGTTGTAAAAAAAAAAGTTTACTTTAGTTTTTATTTTTTAAAATAGAAAATAAAAGACTTTTATTCTTGATGTTTTACCTGGTATTTTGTACTCTATTTATACAGTGTAAGAAGAGTTTATTAAACCAGAGATAAATAAAGGAAATGAAGACACTGAGTTCAAAATGCCTATCTGAGCCTAGTTTACCTGACAGAAACCCTTTTTAAAATAGATCCACTTTGGGATGCCTGGGTGGCTCTGTTAGTTAAGTGTTTGCTTTTGGCTCAGGTCATGATCTCAGGGTCCTGGCAGGGAGCGCTGCATCAAGCTTTTTGCTCAGTGAGGAGCCTGTTTCTCCTTCTCCGTCTGCCTGCTGCTCCCCTGTTGTGTTCTCTCTCTCTCTCAAATAAATAAATAAAATCTTAAAAAAAAAAAAAAACTAGATCCATTTTATATTCTTTAATCCCTTACACATGTATAATAGTATATGATGTTCAAAGCACTTCTGCACAATTAAATTCAACTGATCTTTTATATCTTTCCTCCAGTTGTTAATTAAACCAAGACTCAGAGATGTTTAAGTACTAATACATAACAGACATAAACTTAATAATAACAGAACAATAATAATGGCCAACTTTATTAAGTGGATACCTCATTTCAGGCAATCTGATGAGGGCTTTCTATTTAATGTGTCATTTAGTCCTTATACTTAGCTGGAGAATTTATTATTATTATTCCTACTTCCATTTTATAGAGGTTCAACTAGTAAATGTCAGAGTGATTTTAACCCAGGTAGTCTGAGCCTGGGAGAGCCCTCACATCCTTTAAATCATGATGCTATACAGCCTACTTCCCAGTGAATATTTATTAATTTTTCTCTTTTCTTCTTTTACCTCACCAATTTTCTTCCTATTTTTACCATTAATGCTGAGGGAAAAAAACACAATGCTACAAAAATCTATAATCATCTCAATAAATGCAGAAAAGGCATTTGACAAAGTACAACATCCATTCATGATTAAAAATATTAAAAAAACCCAAAACTCTCAAAAGTAGATTTAGAAGGAACATTCCTCAACATAATAAAGGCCATATATGAAAAACTCACATCTAACATACTCAATTGTGAAAAACAGAGCATTTTCTCTAAAATTAGGAACAAGACAAAGATGTCCAGTTATCACTTTTATTCATCATAGTTTTGGAAGTCCTAGCCATAGCAATCAGACAAGAAAAAGAAATTGGTAAGAAATTAGTAAGAAATAAGTAAAACTTAAACTATTCTGCAGAGGGTCTGATACTATATATAGAAAACCCTGAAGATTCAACCAAAAATCTACTAGAACTAATAAATGAATTCAGTAAAGTCACAAGATACAAATTTAATATACAGAAATCTGTTGCAGATCGAAAATGCACTAATAATTAAGTACCAGAAAGAGAAACTAAAAAACAATCCCATTTATAATTGCACCACAAATAATAAAAATTGCACCACAAATAATAGCTAGGAATAAATTTAACCAAGGAAGTGAAAGACTTGTACTCTGAAAACTATAAAGCCTGGATTAAAAGAAAAACAAAACAAAACAAAACACCTAACTCCACAGATAGGTCAGGATTAGGGATTCATGCTTTTGTCTCTTAGCAGTATCAATTGTAATGGGAGACAGAGTAGATAAACTTTTCCAACAACTTACAAGATCCAAAGCAGCTGCCAGGATGGATGCATCAGGAATTGTCCCTGGCTCACAGCAGTTTAACAGAAACTGAAAGCGCTTCATGCCTTGTCGTATCGCTCCAAGATTCACCACGTTTTTGCTTTTTCCACCCTCTTGATTGGAAGACAGATGGTCATCAAAACTGTGGCAACCTGTAGGTTTTTTTCCATGGTGGAAGAATGAAAAAAACAGAGTATAACAGATCACAGATTGAAAAAGAGCTTCAAAGTTATAACATGTTTTCTGCAGTGTTGGCCTAAAAACGTTCTCCCTGACTCCACATCCTTCTTTTCCATCCTAATGCCTGATTGAGACACACCATGACTTTTGGGAATCTGGTGACAAATGGCATAAGCAAATGCAGAATTTTACATAATACTTAAATACAGGATCTGATCATTTTACTTATGGTCTCCTCTTTAAACTGACAAGAGCTCTTAGTATATTTAAAATGATTCTTCCTGTAATCAACAACTAAATGCTATTTTTATCAAAGATAAAATCTGTTACATAAATTGATATCAAGGCCAATAACTTGGTATCTCAGTTACGATACCAAGAATCACTGACTATTCGAGTTATAAAGAATCTCAGTGTTTGGTTATTTAATTCCAGGATTTCCAAACCTAGCTATATATCAGAACTACCTAGCAAGTTCCTGAATTTCATCCAGACTTTCAGAATCAGAATTTTCAGAAGTGGAGAATAGGATTTTGTGCTTTGTAAGCCTCCCAGAAGATAATGATGCAGCCAGTCTGACCCAACACTGGGGTCAGAGATTGGGGAACCACTGATCCCTCCCCACACTTACTTTTCCATAGTTTAGCTGCCCATGAATAAGAATCACTTTGGAGCTTATTAAACACAGAATATCAAGTCTCATCCCTAGAGACTTTGATTCCATGTCTGTTTTCACAAACACTCCTTGTGATTTATTGATGTAGAACGTCTAAGAAACATACATTAAGAAGAAATGATACAGAATATGATTTTCATCATTTTTATCCCTAGGTATATTTCATTTTCTTTCTTTTTTATTAACATACAATGTAATTGTGTTACAGGAGTATACGTCTGCGATTCATCAGTATTACACAATTCACAGTGCTCACCATAGCACATACCCTCCCCAATGTCCATCATCCAGCCACCTTATCTCTCCCACTCCCTCCCCTCCAGCAACTCTCAGTCTGTTTCCTGAGATTAAGTGTCTCTTATAGTTTATCTCCTTCTCTGGTTTCATCTTGTTTCATTTTTCCCTCTCTTTCCCTATGATCCTCTGTCTTGTTTCTGAAATTCCTCATATCAGTGATATCATATAATAATTGTCTTTCTCTGATTGACTTATTTCATTTAGCATAATACCATCTAGTTCCATCCATGTCATTGCAAATGGCAAGATTTGGGGGTTTTGATGGTTGTATAGTATTCCATTGTTTATATATATTACATCTTCTTTATCCATTCATCTGTTGATGGACATCTAGGCTCTTTCCATAGTTTGGCTATTGTGAACATTGCTGCTATAAACATTCAGGTGCACGTGCCCCTTTGGATCACTACATTTGTATCTTTAGAGTAAATACCCAGTAGTGTGATTGCTGGGTTGTAGGGTAGCTCTATTTTCAGCTTTTTGAGGAACCTCCATACTGTTTTCCAGAGTGACCGCACCAGCTTGTATTCCCACCGACAATGTAGGAGGGTTCCCTAGGTAAATTTTTAAAAACTTAAACAACTCCTGAATTTTCTATAGCTTCTAATATATATTTAAAACGTTTTTTCTTATTTGAGGGTATTATGCTGAATATAGTTTTTATTTTTTTTAAAGATTTCATTTATTTGACAGAGATCACAAGCAGGCAGAGAGGCAGGCAGAGAGAGGAAGGGAAGCAGGCTCCCTGCTGAGCAGAGAGCCCTATGCGGGGCTTGATCCCAGGACCCTGAGATCATGACCTGAGCCGAAGACAGAGGCTTTAACCCACTGAGCTACCCAGGCACCCCTGAATATCGTTTTTAAAGCCATACCCAAACCCCTTCTCATGATTCTGAAATGTACTCTGACACCTAAGAATATACCCCTAGAATGAGAATCACTGACTTAGAGCTTGCTTTAATTTCTGCTCAAACTATTCATTTGTGGTTGCCAACTCTTGGTTCTTACTGAGGAGTCACAAATCTGATTTCCAGAAATGACTTTCCCATCTTTTCCATTATGAATACCTTGATCTCTTCCACCCCTTACCCTACTTTCCTACCTGCTGCCTCAGCACAAAGGCACATGTATATATGTCTGGGATTTGTTTTAAAAAAACATTTGAAAAGCATAAAAGGTAGATGAAACAATTATGGAAATTTTGATCATTATTGCAAATGGGTGATGGATATTTGGGATCCATTAGACCATTCTTTTTACTTTTTGTCTGTTTGAAAATTTTCCCAAGTACAAAAAGAATGCCTCATAATATAACTAAAATATCACTGGGGAACCTGGGTGGCTCTGTTGGTTAAGTGTCTGACTTCAGCTCAGGTTATGATCCTGGAGTCCGAGGATCAAGCTCCATGTTGGGTTCCACACTCAGAGGGAAGTCTGTTATTCCTTCTCCCTCGGACCCTCCCCCTGCACCTTCTCTCTCTCACTCACTCATTCTCTCTCAAATAAATAAATAAAATCTTAAAAGATTAAAAAAATTTTCCATATTTCATTTCTTATGGGTATATTTCCTTTTCAGATGCAAATATTCCATATTTAAAATTCCATATTCAACACCCTAAGTATTTTTTTTCAAATTAGTGTGGCACATTTTGTATTAACTGCAAAAGGAAGTAGCACATAATGAATCTGCTGCTGGAAATAATCTGAAAGTATCTGAAATGACACAAAGTGCATGTAGCTAAAAACTACAGATTAGAAACAAACACTTCCTAGACAGACTTGTTTCTAGACAGCTGCCTTTCAAAATGCTACTCTGTTATTCACTGGGCAATATAAAAAGTTCCAGAACCAGTAATTTCCCGTGATTTCTCCTACCTATATGTCACTTTATGAATCATTTACATATAGCACTTTACACACATCAGAGGAAATCTCTTCTGTTAAAAGAAATTATTAACCTTGGCAGTCCCTGAAACTTTGAATTTAAGATAGACCCCAAATATTTTTCTTTTTAATGAATCCAGTTGTTTCGTTATTTGTCATATTAATTAAGATTTACAATACATTAGGTGATAACAGCCTCAAATCTATGATAGAACTAATATGTATGACAAGGTGTATGATCAATAAACTTATTCTTTTTTGAAATATTTTATTTATTTATTTGACTGACTGAGAGAGACACAGTGAGAGAGGCAACGCAAGCAAGGGGAGTGGGAGAGGGAGAAGCAGGCTTCCTGCTGAGCTGGGAGCCCAATGCGGGACTTGATCCCACCACCCTGGGATCATGACCTGAGCCCAAGGCAGATGCTTAACAGTCTGAGCCACACAGGCACCCCTAAATTTATTCTTTTTTTTTAAAAGACTTTATTTATTTATTTCACAGACAGAGATCACAAGTAGACAGAGAGGCAGGCAGAGAGAGAGAGGGGAGCAGTCTCCCTGCAGAGCAGAGAGCCCGATGCAGGGTTTGATCCTAGGACCCTGGTATCATGATCTGAGCTGAAGGCAGAGGTTTTAACCCACTGAACCACCCAGGCACCCCTAAACTTATTCTTTTTTAAAAGGTTTTATTTATTTGCAAAAGAACAGAGAAAGCATGTTTGGAGGGGGAGGAGGCAGAGGGAGAAACAGGCTTCCCACTGAGCAGGGAACCTATGTGGGGCTTGATTCCAGGACCCTGAGATCATGACCTAAGCTGAAGGCAGAGGCTTAACTGATAGAGCCATCCAGGTGCCTCAACAAAGTTATTCTTAGTCAACCAATTTATTAAGGATAGCTGCCATCATTTTATTGAAGGAGACATTAAAATAAGCTTTTCATCTTTTTTCTTAGTTATTTATTTGACAAGATAATGAATTTTAAAAGAAGCCTATTTAATATTACCAGAAGTGCCATTTGATCAAAAGAACTTCAGAAACAAAATGGCTAAGGAATCTAAGTAAAATAATGAAAGGAGAAGTGATCAAAACAATCTTTGTCAGGAAGAACCTATATTTTTTGCTTCACAGAATAATGGATATTGATTACAGGTATGAAGATCAGTAGAATCCTATGACTGCAGGCATAAGAATCATGCTTGTAACTAAAAGCTATTTATAATGGAAAATTTCCCTTGTATCTATATAACATTAATGGATAACCATGTATTCGCTTCCACTTTTGAGCACTTAGTATGTGTTAAGTATTATATGAAATGTTTTTTCATGTGTCTATTAGCCATTTGTATGTGCTTTGGTGAGTGCTGTGAAGTGTGTAAACCTGGCGATTCACAGACCTGTACCCCTGGGGATAAAAATACATGTTTATAAAAAAATATAAAATTAAAAAAAAATTAAATTTATTGAGGCACATTTATAAATTTATATAGAATACAGTTTTTAGAATCTGTCAAATTTTAAAATGCATATTTCAAAATATAGTATTTCTTTAAGCACCATTTCCCATGGAATTTATGGCAGAATTGAGCACATAGAAAATATTCAGTAAATTTTAATGATCAATTAAAAAATTCAGTTTAATAAAATATCTTCCCTCAAGGATAACATGATTTCTAAAATGAAATATTCTTAGTAAATAGAAAAACATGGAAGAAAAAGATAGCTGATTACGAATGTAATTTCAGTTTTGTTAAATGTTCAGCAGAAGTATTTTTCATTTTTGAAAACTTTAGATTTTAAAGAAATTATTTTTTTTTAAAGATTTTATTTATTTATTTGACAGAGAGAGTGACACAGTGAGTGAGGGAACACAAGCAGGGGGAATGGGAGAGGGAGAAGCAGGCTTCCCACCAAATGGAGAGCCCAATGTGGGGCTTGATCCCAGGACCCTAGGATCATTACTGGAGCTGAAGGCAGCTGCTTAATGACTGAGCCACTCAGGTGCCCCAATATTTTAAAGAAATTCTATTGGCTATTGTATTCGATCTTAACTCAGTGAAGTTTGAATACTATATTTAAATTTAAGGTAAGAATGTTTGATGTTTGTTTTCTTTAACAACTTTAAAGAAACAGAGATAATATATGATTAAATTGAAATAAATGAGAAAGAAAGGACAATATATCTATAATGGATACACAGAAATCATTTACACATATGGATTGGAGAGAGACAGACAGACAGGGAGAGGGGGAAAGAGAAAGGGAGAGGGAAAGACGAAACAAAGGCAAAAGCAGGCCCAGGGATAGATTTGTTCATTTGGCCAAGGGCAATAGTTGTAAAATACAATATACTAAGATAATGGTTTTTTCCTTTATTTATTTATTTTTTTTAGAATAGCTGAGGATACCTAACTAGTGCAAGAGATTCCAAAGGAAATTTTTTAATAAGCCAGAGAACATGGGCAAAGAATGATGGTGATATGCAAGCTATCTTCTCTTGCCAGTCAAAAAGCACATGAAATAGGTATCAGTCTTAGATATTATAGTTTTGTCTTCTAGATACACAGAAAGAGACTGTATTATTTCAGGTTTTGCTGACATAATCTGATCCCAGAGTTGGACTCTATGAATGTTCCATATCAAATCTTTCCTATTTGTGAAAATAAAATATAAAGAGGATCTTAAAATAAAATACAAAGAGGATCAAAGCTGGTATCTGCAGGAATCGTGGTAAAAAAAAATCTGGAATAAAAATGTTTATGGGAATGCTAATGATAACATGTTTAGAACTAGATTAAAAATACTGGCCTACTCCTTGAAGAAAAGGATAAAGAAATCAAAAGGAAAGTAAACAAGTCACTTATGCTTTCATCCTTTCCATCAATGAGAAAAAACCACAAACATGCAAGTACAGAAAAGCTTCTTTAAGGAGGCACCAAATGTGAGAGCCCCTACCCTGAGTTAATTCTCAGTTCCATGAAATTACACTCCAGTGCACAGAAAGAACTTACAGAAGTAATCAGAGTACTAGCCAAATGACATTCAGCTAACACAGCACATACCTGCAGAACACTCTTTAGTTCCACACTTCATTCTCAAAAAACAAAACAAAACAAAACAAAATTTTAAAAAAACCCACAAAAATCTATTTATAATACTGATGGTTCTGAATGCTAGGTATATCTTCTCTGAAATATCATGAGGAATAAAAAGACTCCATAAAGACTGAAAATGACAAAGGTCTTCGTTGTTAGGAAAATTCTTGAAACCACCGACTAATAAGTTTGATGTATGGCCTAACCAAATTCTGTAAGAGATTAGACCAACGGGAACTTTTTTAAAAACTAGAGTAATCATAGGAATCACCGTGGTTTCACAAAGAATATACTATTGAACTAAGCTGCATATTTCCTTTAGAGTGATAAGGACATGAGTTTTTTTGGTAAAATCTGATTTTTTTTAAAAGATTTTATTTATTTAACAGAGAGAGAGATTTTATTTATTTAACAGATTGTGAATTTACTATTCACAAGTAGGCAGAGAGGTAGGCAGAGAGAGAGAGAACAGAAAAGCAGGCTCCCTGCTGAGCAGAGAGCCCAATGTGGGGCTCGATCCCAGGACCCTGAGATTATAACCTGAGCCAAAGGCAGAGGCTTAACCCACTGAGCCACCCAGGTGTCCCAAATCTGAGGTTTTTATGAAATGAGAAAGCGTTTGCTAATTGCTAGTAAATTAAGTATGTTTGGCTGAAAAATCATACCCACAAATTGTTAATTAATAAAAGTCAGCTAGAAGTGTCATAGGAATTGTATCTTTGTATTTGTCCTGGTCATTAATAATATCAACAGTTTAGATGAAAACCAGGGAAGTGAATCCTTATAGCACAATTGCAAAGAAGAAAAGATTCCAAATTCAATTTGTTTTGGGTTCTGACTCTTAATTTTTTTCTGGGCATGTGAATTAACTACCTCCCAAGTTAATGAAACAATAAATTTATTTTGAGATGAAGAATTAATAATGGCTATATGAAAATATAGCATTATATTCATTCATGTGGAGGTGAGTAGCAAAAGTTAATCCAAATTCAATACAAGCCAACTATAGGATGTAAAACTTGATAATGCAACCTTAAATTGTGATCATACACTTGCTATATCCCTGGAGCTTAATTGTTACACTGTTTATCACACTGATTAAAGTCACATATGATACATGCATTCCATCTGAATCTCCACATTTTGTAAAGTATATCATCTAATTAGAATGCACTGTAAAATGGAATCAGGATGGTGATAGTTCTGGAAACTCTTCCATGCAAGGAGAAAAAATAGGAGTCAATAATGTTCAACCAGCAGAAGTGAGATGAAAAGAGAGAATGTGAAAAAGATAAAAGGCTAAACTAGCTGTGTGTGTGTGTGTGTGTATGTGTGTGTGTGGCCACAGATATCATAACTGGGACTAGTGAATTAAATTTATAGATGAATATATTTTCAAGACATAAGGGGAGACCTAACAATTAAAACTCTCTAGTTCTGGAACAGGTTACTATAGACTCCTCTTTGGTGGAAGTATTCAGAGGGTGACTGGCCACCTCTCAGGAATATAATGTGCAGAATTCTTAAGTAGATAGATAGAGGGAAATCTTAAGGTTCTTTAAAGCTCCTAGATTTTAATAAAAAACAGAGAGCTGAAGAAGAAGCTCTTGTACTCTTCTTTGTAAACCTAATTTTCACTATGGAATGAAAAACACAATAGGACTTCCATAAATGTCTGTTGAACCAAATTGATAAAAATGAAGAAGCTATATATATAGTAGTACAACACACACACAAGAAAGAAATGAATAAGAAATCAATGGAAATAGAAAATGGACCATTTTATCTGATCAAATTTTTGTTCTGTATGATGAAAATTGGATGTAATTCTTAGTACAATATTTACCAAGACGTTTGAAGAAATTCTCCTCTTCATCTCTTCCATTTTCCATTCCACTCCCTGGGCCACCTTCAGAAAGCTTCACTGCACTGGTAAATTTGACCTGAGGGTAAAAAGGCAATTCTTTGTTTTTATACTAAACCTTGCTTTTGAAAAATAAGTTATTTAGAATATGAAGATTACTTTAGTTCTTCTGACTTCCACATCTGGTTAGTCAGTCAGTATGGTTTATTCCTATGTACCAAAGAAAACAAGACTTAAAACTAATTTGAAAGAGAGTCTAGTCATAGATTGAAAGTAAATAATCAGGCATCCTGAAAATAATTCAGCAGCTAAATGAGATGTTCTTGAGATGTTTAATTTCAATAAAATACAAACTCAAATTCATGAATAGCAAGCCATATTTATCCTTTACAAATAGCATCACAGTTGAGAATGAGACCAAACCGAAAGATAGGCAAATAGAAAGTTTCAAATCTTTATGGAAAAAAAAACAGTATAAATTAATTCATAAAGTACCCTATAATTAAAGTGAAATAATGTGCTTTGGGTTTTTCCCTAAGTATTTAAATGTGCCCTTGATCTTGCCCTTAGGCCAAGTGTACTTAAAAGTTTCAGCATGCAAGGAAGCTATGTGAGTAAGCCTCGCATACTCTTAATATTTGGCCAATATTTTAGCAAAAGGATGTGAAGGAGGAATTATATTTTCTAAATGTCTTATGAGGTTGATATATTCTCTATATAATTTCAAAATATTGCCATTAAAATAGATAGAAGAAAACTGGTTTTAGTGAGATTCAAAGCAGAAAGATTATAAACAAATGATTTAGATATAAAAAAAAAATGTAACTCTTGCCATAAGCTGGAAATCATAGTGACCAAGACCTGGATCATGTGCAGGGAATGCTCTTGTAGGAATTGGATTTCACTGAGAATCATTACCTTTTCCAAATAGTATGCTGTTACAATAGTTAATAGTATTATGAAGAAGCACTTAGTGGGAGAAATCCCGAATTTCTTTATCCTTTTCAATAGGGAGAACTGTTTAAGTACTCACAAAAAGTAATGGAAAGAGGATGAAGTGCATGCGTGTGTGTGTGTGTGTGTGTATGTGTGTGTTTTAATACATAAAGAGAATCATTAGAAAATTCTGCATCCTTGGGTAGGAGCTTGAAATGTCAGGAATTTCACATGTATGTTAAAAGTTAAAAATAGTTGGAAAATACCAATTTGGATGCCTTTCATTTCTTTTTCTTGTCTGATTGTTGTGGCTAGGATTTCCAGTAGTATGTTAAATAAAAGTGGTGAGAGTGGAAACCCATTTGTAGCAACATGGATGGATCTAGAAGGTACAAGACTACATGAAATGAGACAGTCAGAGAAAGACAAATATCAAATGATTTCACTCTTGTGGAATTTAAAAACAAAACAAAACAAATAACAAAAAAAGGAGAACAAATAACAGACTCTTAACTATAGATAACAAAATGGCGGTTAGTAGAGGTGGTTCCCAGCGGGAAGTGGGAAGGGTGAAACAGGTAATGGGGTTTAAGAGTACACTTTTCATGATGAGCACTGGGTACTGTACCAAATTGTTGAATGACTATATTGTATACCTGAAACCAATATAACACTGTTAATTGTTAATTATACTGGAATTAAAAATAATAATAAAAATAAAGCTAAAACATTAAAATAGCTGGGAATTAATACCTATGTACATATCTAGATCTGCATTATAATTTTATGTAAATTTTTTGTTACTCTTTTCTTCCTTTCCATAATAGCCTACTACTTAGATATCTTAGTTTTCATTGTTCATTTAAGTTTCTAAACTTTGCTCAATTTGAAGAAAGTTTCTTCAACTCTTTGTTATTTGGCCCTTCCATGTGTTCAACATTTCTTGGTCCTGACATTTTTCTACCAGCAAATCCAACATTATCTTATATAAGTGATATCCTGTTTACCTTGGAACTTTGCCTGATGAAAGAGAGGCGGTCCACAGAGCTGATGTCCAGAAGGTCCTCCACACCATCTGCTAGGCCTGAGAGGGAGGACCGCTTCAGCCAGTTTCCTATTTAATAATTTTGAAAATTTAGATCAGTATAGCATTTTTCTCCCAAATGAATTAAACAGAAATGTCAGCATGTGCTCAAAAAGCAATGAAAATTACATGGCTTGCTGTACACTGAAGTGAAAACAAATGGTTTTCAAAATGTATATGCTTTGAATATTGGATTATAAAATGATGAGACTGAGTAAGACCAGAACAAAATGAATTTGGGCCTCTTTGGTGAATAAAACCACAATCCATCCAGTTCTCCTTGACACTTTTCACATCTTCCGATAAGTCCTGTTGATTTTACCTCCTAAGCATTTATTGAATCTGTCCACTCTGCTGTACATGGTCAATCACCCAGTCCAAGTTTCCATTACTTATGCCTAGACTACTAAACAGCTTTCTAATTGGTCTCCCTCAACCAATATGCTCCCTCCAGTATGTTGCCCATGCAGTGATCTTTTAGAAAAAGCTAACCTGCTTGCATTATTCCCTTGCTCAATTTCCCAGCTGGGCTGCGTAGGGCTGTAAGACAAAGGCCAACCTTACCTGCAAGGTCCACAGGCTTTAGTCCCCATTGCTCTGTCATAATCCTGCAGATGCTCTTCTCCTTGTCTCGTTTCTACTTCCCTCACTTCCTACTCCCTCACTACTTCTACTCCCTCACTATTCCTAATACTTTTACAGATTTTATTGCTACCACTTAGTACACTTTCTTTCTTCATTTGCCTAAGTACCCTGAAATCTTAGTATCACTTCCTCCAGGAAGCCTTCTCTGATCTCTGCCTCCTCCTCCCCATTTAGGTCAGACCTTACTGCATACATTCACAGCACAATATATATTTCCTTCATAAAATTTATAGCTTCCAACCACACTTAGTTGTAGGATTATCTGTTTTACTGACCGTCATCCCCAATAGATTTTAAGTTCAGCAAAGTTGGGCACTGTGTCATTTTGCTTATCGTTTAATTCCTGATGCCTAACATCATAGTGTTTGGACACAATAAGTGCACATAGTTGGGGTTTGAGAAATACCTGCTGAAAAAAGATGAATGGATGAATGAGCCAGCTTAAGCCTTGTGACTTGAAGGCTTTCCTTTTCTCTACCCTACCATGCGTTGCTTTGATTATGAGTTGATTTGAGGACATGGCAGGGAATAAGAGAATCCATAAATAAATACAGACATACTTTTACCTATGGGGAGTTTAAGTTTCTTCCGGAGGGAAATTCTGCGGGACCGTGAGCGGGCGCGACGGTCCGAGGTGGTCCCTGAATGGGCAGTGGTGCATTCCGAAGTATCCTGTTCAGACTGGCTGCTGGTGTCACTCGCTGCACTCTGGGATTTGAACATCTTGCGCCAGAAATCCTTCCGCCCTAGGTTGCCCCCTTGCATTTGTTCATCGCTGAAAGCAAGCAAAGGGTAGAATTAAATGTCCGACAACACTTGGGAAATTCTCTTAAATTTCTTTCAACTTTCTGCCAGTGATATTTATGCAATTCATGCAGGATGATCTTTGATGGGCTGGGATTTAGGATGAGTCAGAGGGGAGTGGAAGGAGTGAGACCAAGGTTGACTCTGAGGTCTTCCTGGAAACAGTCATGTCTCAGCTGGCAAATAGAGGTAAATCATTTTTTTCCCAGCTTTAATAAAAAGACCAAATATTAGCACAGGTATTCATCTGTGGGTGTGAGTCATAATAGTAAGAAGCACTTATGATGTCTAAATATTTCACTTTTTTTTTTTAAGTTCCCAGAGGCTTGTGCAGTACTGTATGTCACTTTCCAGCCCCACCCCAGCATAGTATAATTCTCAGCACTAAATAAGCTCACAAAAGATATTTGAATAAATGACTAAGTGAAATGTAACCACACTCAGGAGCTGCATCATTCTACAATTGTTTACTAAATTATTTTCATTGTGCCTAATGATTTAGCTTTCTCAGGGCAAAGACACTTAAGTAAGGTTTAAAAGTAAAAAAATTAATCCAACTCAATATGCCAAATGAGGACACATCCGAAGGGATTTTTGACCAAGACATTTCACAAGAGGGAAAAGACAAGTGGCCAATAATATGCTGAGGTTAATCTCACTAGAAATTGGGGGACGGGGAAGGTCCACTGAAATGGGATCCCTATTTTCACTCATTAAATTGGTAAAGATTAAGGGAGGGGGAAGAGAAAGCAATTGGTGACTGTCATCCTACTAGTGATGAGATAGATTCAACCTCTCTGAAAGGTAATTTAGTAATATGGTATCCAAAACCATTATCTACAGCTATGATAGGGAAATCCAATTCCTAGGAAGTCAAGAAAATGATGGAAAAATATACTAACGTGTAGATAAATACAAGATGATCAAATGCCTGCTGAGGTATTATGGGTTAACACTGAAAACTGGAAGCAATCTAATTTTAAACTCCAGAGAAACAAATAAATTATAGAATTTCTATCTGATGGCATATTCCATAGTCATTAAAATCCTATTTTAGAAGACGACTGATATGGGAAATGTCAAAGGTAGATAGCAAAGTTAGAAAGCAGTTAATCAATGGGTGAAATAGGATAATTTCATGTTAAATAAAGTACACACATAAACATGTGTCTGTGAGTTTGCTTGTACACATGCTCAAAATTGTACCCAGCACACCAGAAATTTACGGTGGTTATCTCCAACTGATAGTATTTCGATTTAAAATAATTTTTCTTTGTTTTTCTGTTTTGCTACATTTGCCAACTTCAGCAACATATATTACTTCAGAAATTTGGGGGGAAAAGGTCACAGAAGATACTTAGTAATATGTGATGAAATTTGTTCATGAAATTTTAGGTAATGATTTGTCTATAGGCTTTGGGATTGAATCCAGACTCAAAATTCAACAGTACTGTGTAAAGCAATCATTTTCTGGAGACACTTATATGGAGTTTCAAATTTTACCTCTCAGAATCTCATTAGAATACTAAATACATTTTATTCTTATTTCAAGCCAGAACACTCTGGTTATCATATATGGTATGCATTTGTGAGTTTAAATCAGTGTTTCAGGATTTGACTTCTCAGTTGTTTTATTTTCTTATCAAACGATCACAGTGTACGAAACATTTCTTGCCTTTGGGGAATGTGGAACACAATGATGAGCGTATGACCACATGGTCTACGTGGTACAACATTTCAGTAAGATTTACATTAACTTTGTCCAGTGGGCGTGTATCGATAATGAGTTTCAGAGGATGAACATATAAAACTGATTTTCAATTGAGTTAGTGTGACTTTTATTTAAGGAGGAAGAAGGAGAAGAGAAGGGTCTGAAAGGGAGGGAAGGGCAGGAGGCAGGATAAAGGAGGAACCAGGATCATCCACCTACCCCTCCTCAGTCCTACACAGGGTATTGGCATGCTCCTCTCCTAGGCCCACTCTGATCAGGGAAAAGCTCTATATTTAACATTCCATGACATCTCTCCAAATGGAAATTTTTATGTAGAAGTATATTAAAACATGTATCTTCATTCAAGGGTCAAGAACAGACCCATGCTAAGGACCCACGTGAAGTGCTGTGATATCGGGCAGTGTTCACAGAACACTGAAGAAGGAGAATATTTTGCAATCTGGAAAATGAGATCACCTGTGTAGAGGGTTTTATTTTTAAAATCCAGTTTACTTATTAGATCATTCTCATTGAACACAGTAGCTTGATTGTTGCTAGTGCTATTTTGGGGTGGAGGAAGCCCTCTGTCATTTTTCTGCTCATACTCCATATGTAAAGATTTTTAATTAGTCTTGTGGCTACTCAGCTACAGAACTTTGCCTTTTAAAATAAGTCTTTTCATTTAGAGCCTCTGTTTGACTTTTTACTATGTCCTTAAAGATTTCTTGGAACATCACATTTAAGAAAGGAAGTTAAAGGAAACAAACAAACAAAAAAACCGTGATGGTAATTTCACAATTTTTTCCTTTCATTGATTGTCTGCCATTCATTCATTCATTCATTCATTCATTTATGAAATAGACATTAAGTGTTTACAGTGGGGGCCAAGTCATAAGCATTGGGGTTATAATGGTAAGCAAAAGCTCACATGGTCCTAGACTTACAGAGTTGATTTATCTTCTCTTTACTTTTTTCCAGGCACTTAGAGACAGTCTTTAAGATTTTGAAGGGCTACAAGATCTATGCAGGCTTTTGTTCTTTCAAGGTTTTCCTTACTTCGTGTGAATTACCAAGGTCCTATTTGATGATGGTGATTTCCTTGACTATAGAGAGGGTATACCTTAAACATAGAATACCCTGCAGAATTTCTGATAATCATTCTGCAATCATTTCATAGTAACCAAGGTTTAGGGAAATAAAAGTGTGTTTCTTAAATGATGTTCATATTTTAAATACTGATCACACCATTTGTGAGTAAATAGTTCTCAAAAAGAAGCATGAAGACAAATGAGCCTTGCATAGAACTAGGCTACATGTTCAGTGTCTACAGTAATTCTCTCATTTTCTCGAGGCACTAATTTTAAGATGCTTTTGACTTTGGCATTATAAAAAGTGAAGATAAACACCTTTTGGAACACTGGAATGGATCTCAGGAGAAGACCAAGGTGAAATGGAATGGAGTTTATGTTTTAGCTAAATCTGAGCACAAGAGTTTATCTTACTTTTTTAAGAAAACCTTCATCAAGCACATTGACAGCCATTAATACTTTTAAATAACAAAAGTTATAAGTGATTTTAAGCAAGAAAGTATATGACACCTCCTCCCCACCTGGTTACACATGCTATTTTTCATGATTTACCTGCAGGAGTATGCACAAGAAGCATATGGGGTAAAGACTGGAAATGGGAAATGCTGTTAGGGAAGCTTCCCATAAGCATGAGGTTGGTTACTTATGATTTGGGTCTTTAGAGTTTAGTGGCTTTGGGAATGAAAAGTAAAGGGCAGAAGCAAGGCAAAGTTCAAAGAAAATGACAAGCAAACAAACAGCAGTTAGGAAAACGGAATTTCTTACAGTAAGAAGTGCTCAGCCCACAGCATTGGAGGGAAAATCAGTGCTACTTACTGCTCTGGAGTCTGTGAGGGGCGACCAGACATGAAGCTACGACATTCCTCAGGTGCAGAGGACCCCTGGCCTTTATCCACAATGCTTCCCGCTTCTGACCTATGCAAATGGTGCAGTCCACCAATCAAACAGAGCAGGACACCACTCCTCAATACTTCATATACTTCATAAAGCAAAACACTCCGTTATCGACAACATATATTGCTTGCAAACCCTATGTCATCATGAGTCTATACAGTATGAAATTGATATCCTACCATTTGATTCATGATCTCACTGCTTTATTGTCTAAGAATACCACCATCAATGCAGAGTCATTAACTACAAGCAGAATTTTAAATTTAGGAGTTTCTTTTAATCTCAGTAAGTGACATGTTTTATGGAATGGGCATACAATAAATGTATATTTACTAGAATGAAAAACAACAGGGCACTGCTCAGCTATTTGTATTTTTCCATGTTTAAAATATTACTTACTAAATGGGAGGATATGGTATCAATAATTGCTTTTCCTCTTTGGACAAAAATGTAAATTATCTATGGAGAAGACTAACACACAGATAACATTTCACCATATTGTTGAGATCTATGAAGTAAAGGTCAATTATATGCAAGCCTGAGATCAACTGAGCTCTGATTTATAGAGAGGCAGGTTATGTTTGATAGTAAATACATCCTTTTTCTAAGCTCCAGCTGTACTGTCACCAGTGATACTATTTATACAAGATAGTTCCACCAGTCCTGCCCTAGAGTCCCACACCATCCTGGGAACCACATGGACAGTACAACCAATTACATTCTACAGACATAAGGCCAACACGAATATTTATAGCTTAAGTTTCTAACCTTTTACTGCCTGCAGTCTTAGATTCTGATTCTTTCTCCTCCATCTTCTTCCCTGGTGCCAACTTCTCAGCACTGTCAAGCAAAGCACTGAGGGCCACTCTTCTGAAGACATTTCCATGAGCCTCTTTGATAAACTGGACTAGCTGGCGAATGTCACAATACAACCCCTGTTTGGATGCAAGAAGGAAAGTATGGGGAAAGTTGTGTGATTAAACAGTTTTCACAGGAAGAGAGGGAGAAAGTAATTCCCTAGGCTTAGATCAGCATGAGAATCATAAAAGGAAGACATTTTACTACAGTGAACCAGATGGTACCTGGTCTCTCTCCATTGTTCCTATGGCAACACTAGTAAGAACCTTGCCTGTCATCTTTAGTATGAAAAAGGATGGTTACCATGTTCCATATTCAGAAAGTTGGCTGTATCATTAGAAAGATATCAATTTACACTTTAAACCACTGGATTCCCAAGCTTTAACTTTCTCTATTATGACTTCTGAAGAGATGCCTGCAAAAAAAAGGCAATCAGAAGTTTGTTTAAACTAGAGATTTCAGTCCCTCTTTAGCTTCTCCAAATTTTCTGTATCACTGTGATAAAATATGCTAAGTCCTCTAGACACTTCTAACAGAGCCTGATTATTCAAGGATAGTGTATTTTGCTGGACATATTTAACAAATGTGTATGTTGAAGCCCATTTGAACATGAACTTGACTATGAAGTAAAGATGATGCAGGGCCATTAAAACCAATATGTTGATGAGTCCACAGTTAAAAATATGTATAGGACCTTTTTTCTTGAGATATTAACCTTTTCACTCAGCATTTCCTCCTCTCTCTTCAAGAAGGTGGTTACTGCATTCTTTGCCTTTGGGAAGGTTCATGGCAAAGCAAGACACAGAAGCCTAAGAAACACTTACCTTGATAGCTTTGGTTTTCAAAACCTAAGACCACTGGAACAATCATGCCAATGAGCCTTAAAAAATCAGAAGGAACAGTAACTGAGGAAAACATGGAAAGAGAGTTTTTTTGGTCCTCTGGTCAGAATGATCTTGTGCTGTCATTGTATTCTTTGATAGCTTCCCCGTAGAAGGGACAAGACACCAAAAAACAAGGGTTCCAAATTCATCAGAGTGCCCAACCCTAAGCAGAGAGCAGTAGTGAAATAATAGGTATGGACTGATGGTTGAGATCCATGGAGTTCTTGGGTCCTAGGTCCTACCAAAGACTTGGGATCCTTGCACCACTCTGTGAAGTAAAGAAACCCCAAAATGTTGGGATTCGACTTTCAGCCGTTCTGGTGGAATGGGAGTTCCAAGTCAAAACCAAGATGATTTAAAGAAAATCAAGAAATACAATTATTTCTTCTACATATGATTTTGCAGACTAAAATGTATAAAAAGTGCTCACATGTATTATAATAAACTTTTCAAAGTACTTCTTGCCATGAAAAATTAACTGCATGGATGGTGTCCACGTTTTTCTCAGACTCTAAGAACTTTACCGAGGGGGCTTTGACAGCTAGCAAAATTCAATTCCCTTTGGTTTAGGGTTTAAGTTTATCTCAAGTTATGTGAATAGTCTCAATGGCTAAAAAGCTTAAAATAATTCCCTGATTTAGGTAGCTTAGCAGATAGTGTCAATATGTATAAATATGCAGATTTCTACATAAAAAGTCCCAACACGTAACATTTGTTAAGATAGTGAAATATAAGTCCTTTACTTCCCAGAGAGAACTGAATTCATCTATTTGTGTGGATTCATTAGTCTTTTTTCATATCTACTTTTTGTATCCCAAACCACAATTTCCTTGGCAGCAATTAAGCACTAACATGTTATAGCCCCGTCCTTCTCTCACAGTTCTTGTGGCTTTAGTGGTTTAATTAACACAGTCATTTATGAGGAAGTAACTAAAAAATTACAATGTTCTATAAGAGAAAACAAAACTAATTTCAGCAGCAGACTCACATTAATTTTTTAAAGTATGTTTCAAAAATGGTTGGTTTAATATTCTTTAATATTTCATAAGCTAATAGGCTGTGTTGAGCACAGCCTTTCTCTTTAAGAACTTGAAGTACCTTTCAACTAGCTCAGCAACCACCACAGAACTTATGAAGTGGAAGAGGAAGATATGTCAACTTTCAAGTGATTTAATGAGTAACAAGGAGAAATGTGTTACTGAGGCTCTACCATGAGCTACTGGTCACTTTGGGAAAACAGAGATTTTAACTTTAAGGTACAGACTTTAAGACTTCAACCTTTCTTTCTCAGGGCCACGACAGAATTTTCTTAGAGTGGAGACCAAGAACTCCTGTGGGAAGAAGAGGTGAACTTCTCACCAGATTCTCAGGGCTGTGCAATTCATGCGTGGTTGAAGCGCAGCGTGTGATAAGGGACTTAAACATGGCGCTGACGATGATGCCTTCCACGTTTTGAGCTGTGGATTTGTTGTCCACCGTGGTGAAGTTATTTCCAAACCCAGCCTTGTCTGGAATGCAAAGGCACCAATTCAAGGCAATGTTTCCATTAAGCTACACAGGTTAAGGAAGTAATGAAGTACATAGCACCCAGGAACTAATGAAGGGCTACATGAAATACAGAAATAAAAGATTAAAGATATCCTTAGGTTTAATCATCTTTATGCAGACTTGGAGATAAACAACTCATAGTCTCCCTCAGAGTCTTTACTAGGTTATAGTCCATCATGTTGTGGAATGTTTCTATTGGTAATCTAAGCAAAGTTATTAATCCGTCATTGGAGAGAGAATTTATTTGATTCAGCCTTTCTGGGGGTGAGGAATGCTGTCTTCTCAGTGGAAATCCTTCAGTCATTCAGAAGTAGGGGTGGGGTCAACCACGTGAACAGGGCAGGAGGAGGCAGAGGCAGTGAGGGGACCTTGATGGGGGGGGGGGATTCACATGGGCACTGGCAATAAAAAGGAGACTAAGTTCTGCCAAGAACTGCATAGAACTTCCATCAGCTTCTTGTTCCCAGACTGTGTAGGTATATGGAGAATGAAAACCTACAACCTCTTTTAGAGCCACTTCCTTATGACTCATTGAAATGTGAAATGCCAATGAAATGAGGCCATCACTCTCTGGTAGCATTTTTTTGCCAGTTTTCCATATATCCACAGGCATTTTGTAGGGGACACATGAGATATTCTAGAACCTTGCCAGAAGATTTCTAATGACTGTGAGCCACCAATGGACTGTCGGGTCAGGGTGTATGCATCTCTAGAACAAATCAGATAAGGACCTGTGTGTTTGGTTGGCTGATTCACCATGAGCCTCTTCTCAAGAGTCTCAGGGGGGATTTGTCACCTTGAAGTAATACACTTTATCACTAACCTTTCACTGTCTGTGTCAGCTGGCAGGGGATTATCCCTAGATTTTACATCATAGAAAGAAATCTTTTGGTCTATGCTTGCAGTTTCTATCTCAGCTAGCTTAAAAAAAGAGAAAATAGGAATTTCTCTTACAGTATCTCAACTCTAATTCCCACTTTATGATTTTTAAAAATTTATAATGTGCTCAGCTTAAAACTTCTTTGAGGATATACATTATTTTAGGGGCTCTATAAAGGAACAATATTTTTTTAATGAGGTCACCAAACAATAAAGCCTGGGATACAAATAGGGAAATTGGTTCCAAATTTATCAAATAGATCTTCATTATAGATTAATCAACTCTCATACATGTATCATATAAACCACAAAAGGCTATACTAAGACACTATTTCTTCCCAGGCTCTAATCAAAATGTATATGTTACTCAATTCAGGCTTCATACAGCATTTCATTTCATTACTCTATTTGCATTTGAGTGGTATTGAAGGTGTTTGGTTTATTATGAATGCAGTTGGAGTTCACTGGCCCCTTACACCACAGGTCTCTTTGGTGGGGTTTTCTTAAAGCCATGAAGTATAAAATGGTGTATGGGGCTATCTATATATCCATTTGCCTGTTTTTTAAAAAATTCAGTATATATGTAGGTATAGATGAGCATATCAAAATTATACTACTATTACGTTTATATATATCTTTTCTTTCCTATTTTATTTTGTGAAAGAAATTTCCAAGGACTGTGCCTGGCATATAGTAAGTACTCATATTTGTTGAACTAATGAATATACTCCCTTGTTCCGTGATTTCTGCCTCAATTATCATATAACAGAAAGTCGTGTGAAAGAGAGAGGAGTGCCATGAGTGATGGCTTGAAGGGCCAGCTGTGAGGATGCCACAACTTTACCAAATCCCTTTTGCTGAGGAAAGTTGTCATCACAAAGCTTCCAAAAACGTGTCATCAAAGACAATGTGCGAGCTTCTCTTATTGATACTTTATTATACACACACACACACAATCTTTCCCTCTAAATTCTATCCCCACATATTCAGGGTACTTCTGAAACTCTACCTGCGTCACCTCATAGCGATCTCTCCTGGAACATGGCACAGCTTTACTTACTGTCAGTGACAGGCTCCATACAGAATCCTAGCAAAGCATGCAAGAAGTCCACTACATTATTGAGAGAGTCCTTGTTCACATAGTCCCTCATGGTTTGTCGGAATTGCATCTTATCGAGCTTGTATAGCTTAGTGAGGCAGTTCTGGGCCTGCAATGAAGGAAGAAAAGTGGAAAAAGTCACAGGTACCAGCTTAAGCTAGGGATACCATTAATCTGAGACAGAAGCCTGCGGAAGGCAAAGGCTTCCATCCATCCCTGCTGGCTGCTGCAGGCCAACCCTGCTAGTCCCTCTTGTCTGAGCAAGAGAGGGGCAGAGATAAGCTGAGCAGTACGAAGGACTTTACTCTGAGAAAGGCTGCCCCAAGTAAAACCCAAGGCTAATGTCTAATGCTGGTGCCAAAAACAAAAAACGAAAAACAAAAAAACAAAACCCCTCAGTCTTTTCACCAAGATCAAGATTTTAAGGTCTCAATGAAGAAAAGCTCAACATGTCAAAAATTAGGCAGGTTACAGAATTGGTCAGTCAGGTTTGAAAAACCTCAAAGGCTTTGTGTAATGGGAAGAAGTGTGCCACTCCTATGTTCAGCTACTTTGAACTTAAGTAGATTTAATTGAGGGGGGGCAGTGAGAGGGATGTAGGAAGTGGGTATCCAGTGTCCTCTTATCTGGCTAGGAGGGGAAGATCCTTGAAGCAGAGGGGAGGCATAAAATACGGGCAGGTCTCATTTATTTCTTTATGTGTCTGTATTTGAATGCGAGAGTTTGATATTTAAATAGCAATTAGCCTTATAGATGTGAAAACCAAGCAACCATTGGCTAGACCCTAATACTCACACTTATATTGCCAGCAAATAATTCTGCCATCTGGCAAAGGGAAAGGGAATAATTCCACAAGAATCCCATAATAATCAGAACAAATGAAGGCATGGTCATTGGCTGCAGAAGGCCACAGGCAGAATATGCAGATACTCTCTGGTGTCAGCCTCCCAGCCTTCTCCTACTATGAAGAGAAAAATCACATGTGTTCAGTGCTTTGCTGTTAAAACATGTTTCTTGCTTGTAAGTACATAACCTTTGACTTTCACACCTCGTGATTTGATGAGCATCCAGTACTATAGTGGAGGAAGCTGGGGCTCACAGAAGGCAAGGATTTTGTCCACGTTGACACAGTTCACAGCAGAGTCAAAATTTGGACTCAGAGTCTTGCCCTTTACTGAGGTTATTTCTCTTATGATACAGTAGTCCTATGAAGAATCCAGATAATGATTGGGGCAAACATTATTTAGGTACCACCCACTTTCCAAAAGAACTTATGATGATGGATGAATGAATAGAGATTGGTTGCTCTCCTGAAGAAACATTCTGTGTAAGAGATATAAGGAAGTCCATGACAAAGGAACGAAATGGGGAAGTAACAGAAGACTCTAGGTTGAAGGAACAGGCTAAGGAAAGGGGGGTGGTTGGGTGAGGACCACCTTAACCGAGGATGGAAAACTTTGGACAACCAGGCACAATCTTGAAAGTCAGATTGGAGAAAGCAATCCCTAAGAATTCAAACATACAAGGTAGGCCCTTAATGGTTTCCCAGAAGAAAAGTTAAGTTATATCATTACTTTAACAAATCAAGGACCAGAGAAAGATTCTGGAAAAATCTGAAGAGAAATAGAAAGATTTTCAAAGGCCAAAACTTGGAATTCGCAATAAATTTCTTGGTATAACCTTGCTGTAATCCCCCCATCTGTATCCCAAAGTCAGGTGAATTGATAATTGTTTTCATTCTCCCTTTACTAGGTCCTAGAATAATGAGAAAATAAGTGTTTTTATTCCAGAGAGGTTATTGGTTGCTAGATCTTAGTCAAGCTCCTTTTTTCCATTACAAAATAAATGTTGCTTGCCATAAAATTATGTTTTCAAAGTATTTACTTAAAATATTTCCTGCATGAAGTAGTATTTAATTATTATCCTATAAAGAATTAGCAAAGATCTTCATTGTTACACTTACAAAACAATTTGAACTTCTGAGTTGGAAAGTACTGAAGCACAAATTATCTGATCTCTACAAAATATACCAAAGGCAGCATAATTTCAAATCCACTCGTTAGAGGCTATCAGAATGTCTGAATGAGTTCCATGGGAAGTTTAAGCAAGAATCAAATCAGACTATCAAACCTTAAGCATTTTGATTCTCAATGAATAATCTAAACTTCTCCAAGAGATATAGAGCTGTCAGAGTGAATTTCCTTTCAATAGTTTGGGACTACCTGCAAATGGTTAAGCTAAAAAAACACATGCTGGAATTATTAAGCAGTTTGACATATATCATTAATCTTCTATTTCTTCCTCTCTTCCTTTCTTCCTTCCTCCCTCCTTCCCTCCGTGTTTTTTTCTCTTTTTCTTTCTCCTTTAAAGAAATATAGAGGCCCTGATCTGGTAGAAGAAATACTCCTAACATCTTAAAAGTTAAGTCTTCTGAAAATGCAATGTTTTAGAAATTTGTAAAGAACCAGCTCCTTGAAATAGACTTTTCCAGGGATCATGTCTCAAGTTTGTATCTCTTGGACAATGTGTTTGGAGAGGCAAATATAGTCTCTATAATGAATATTAAGCTGGGCTACAAGAGAATGGAAGAGTTGCCCTCTAAGTCAGGAAAGCTGAGAAGGCAGGTGAAAAACTGTCTGGACAGCCTGATGGGAAATGTCCAGTAGTCTCATCAGGAAAGCATAGTGGACGACTAAGCAGCAAGTGATCTCTCAAGTGGCTTCTAATCACCTGTCCTATTTTCTCCAAGTCTAGAAAGACAGATTCTGGTGTCAGAGCCACTTCAGACCTCCAAGCAAAGCATGACACTTATTATATTTAATGTGCCATTTCATGGAATTGGTCTTCTGTATGAGGAGTGATAATAACCATGAAGGCATTTATTCATACTGTGATAGAATTAAAAATCAAACAATAAAAATCACATACACATGCTCAAAGATGGGGCTGATTTCAGCTTTCTATTGCCTTATTATTATTGTTATTTTGATTTTTACATTTTGAGCCTCAAAATCTAGATCTTGGTCAAAGTTGTCATGGTTCAGAATTTAGAAGTTAATTACTATGACTATAACCCCCCATATACAATCAATGAATATAATACAACATAAAGCATATAAAGGACAGAGACAAGAATGGATAGATGGGTAGATGATGGGTAGATGACAGAATGAGAAAGAAACCCAGCATGCTAGTACTGTGTGAACATTTCATGACAAAAACTAATACCAAGAAAAAATGGGTTGGCATTAGATGTTGACATGATCCTAAAACTCTGCCGTCATATGCCAAAGGGTTTCCTGGACTCAAATTTGCATAAAACCCTTATTTTCAGGAGGATATTTTCTTACAATTTCAATTCAAACGTATGTATGAGGCAACTGTCCCAGCGTGGACTTGCTATGGAGGTGGGTTATTGCTCAAGAGTGAAGGGAAAAGTAGCAATCGGCTGAGGCAAGCGAAAATGAGCAGGAGTAAGATCATATTCCATGACAGAATTGTGCTCTGCAAGCCCAAGCGCAGAGTTTCAAGTTTCACACAGTTCAAAGGGACATGATCTCAAATACGAAGGAGTCAAGGTTCATTCTCAAACAAAGCAGCCAGAATATGACGGGCTACTTTTACAGTCCTGTTTTGTCCCAATAAGGGCCATTTTCCATACCTATGTAAGAATCACAAACTGAGTCCTAAACTTTGACCCCATTCTTTAACATAAAATATGTTTCTATTGTACCCAGGCAAATGATCAAAAAGTCATTCGTCACAGCCCCTCAGAGGCTCCTTAAATACATTAATCTTTGCCAATGTCTTGCAAACTTTAATTCACACATTCCAATTATACACCCTTTCACCAACTGGGAGTTGGCCTGCTTAGGCAGAAGGCAGACGTGTTTTCCCAGTTAAGCTTTCCTAGGCCTGGGTTTTTGAGGTCTTGAGATAGGTTGTGGGAATCTTCCCACTCTGAATCATCATTAATCATGCCTATGCAATGCAATATTTTTCAGGGAACACTGACCCTCATTGTCAAAGGACTCATTTTTAAATTGGAGGCAGGGAAGGAGAGGAAATGGAATCTACTGTAATTCTCTTACATTCTCTCGGAATACCTGGTGTCTCAGACGATCTCCAGAGAGCCCTCGATGTCCTTCTCCGCAACCATAGGCACATCCCAAAGACTTCACTATTTTAATGAGCATGGTCAGAGCAAGCCTATGGTTGCTTACAGGTGTACTTTCATCCTAGAAAAGTCACAAAGCCCTTTTGGTACTGCCATTCCATTTTGTGATTAAACCGAGTTTTATATGTTTTATGGTGAGCATGTACAACTTGAAAAACAGAATTGTCAAGGGCTTGACAAGCACGTTAACCTTTCTAAAATCCAGATTGCCTTTTAAAAGAAAGAAAAATGTGCATTTTGATCATCCCCTAGGGCTAAAGGATATAAAGGTAGACCTCTTGATTAGAAAACATGCTTACTGTATCCTTTGCAGACTATTAGAACCACCTAGAGAGACAATGGGGACTATCAGTGATGAAGACAAATAGATTTTCCCAGAAGCTACCCCCATCATCAGGTTTCTGATAGTACCACCAGGAAAGGATTATTGCTAAATTCCTGGAACTGATAAAAGTCTGGAACTTTGAAATCACATGGCAACTTCTGACATTTTTAAGGGACTTTCTAATTTTATATTTTCACGGTATTGTAATACTCACGCACCAGCAAAGTGAGAATATAAAGAAATTTGTCAACACTCAGCTTGTTTCTTCCTTTGCGGGTAAATAGGAAGCTTTCCTGAGATGAATAATCAGAATGGTTATCATCCTCTCTTTTGCCCCATTTAATCCTTGCTGTTAGTGAGGGACACAGCTTCCAGAAAAATGAACTTCTGTGAATTATCTCCAAAGAGGCAGAAGGATCCTAATAATTTCCCTTTCTATATCAGTTTAATGTGCAGAACAAAGGAAATAATGGATAAGCACTTCCATTGTCATGTGGAACAGGTGGCTAAGCAAATGATATCACACACTGAAAGTACTCAAGTGTGGGTAGGGAGTGAAAGAGATGGTGTTACCAAGACGACATCCATGATATGGAAAGGTAGACTCCCCTTCCCCTAAAGTTACACAGTTGGTCCTCCTTTTCTAATCTACAGCCTCATGTAGTGGATGCAGTGCTGAGATGCCTTCTGCAAAACTGAGCATTCTCTGAGCCTGGAAGTGTTGCTGGCTGACAGCTCTCTACTGAGATCCTAACTAGCCATTGCTCTTAGCTAAAGGAGAGTTGCCTCACCTAAGGTTAATGGTCTTCCTGGTAGCAGTATGCTTCCAATGGCTGGTCAAAGGCATGATGCAGATTTAGGGGTATAAATGTGGGCTCCTTTTCTCCACCTGGAGATTACTTTTAAGGAGTCATCCTTGCTTTAGAGCCCTCCGTGTGATGAGCTGAAGTCTGTTACAACTACACTGTAGTTCAACTTCTCTCTCTACCTCATCCTGCTTCTTTTACAACCTCACAGTTGTTGATTCTGAGAGGCCGCCTCGGAAACTTCCTGCACACACATCTCCACATCTCAGTCCATTTCCTGGGCACTCTGTATATCTGACCGTTGCAAATGGAAGACTCAGAAATTATCAATAGAAACTTACTAACTTATTTACTATATATACAGCAATTCAGAAATGTTTGGATTCACATCTTAGCTCCATAACCTTGGGCTGGCCACTTAACCACTGTGTGCCCTACAAAATGAGAATCATAATAATATATACATATTTTATATTTCTTTTATATGTATTTATATGTATTATATACATAATTATTTATTTATTTATTTATAGGTGTGGGATGCTGCTCTCTTTTGAGACTACTTTGTGCAAATTAGAAAAGGCATTCCTGTGGGTAGATGAGTTAGAAAAAGATGAGCCCTTTCAGTAGATGCATCTCTTGGTTGAACAGTTCAGTGAGCAGAATATAGGCTGGATCTCAGTCCTTCTTGACTCAGCCTTAGCCACGAGTTAAAGGCAGTAAGTAGTGCCTCAGATAAGTTCACCCTGGGTAGGTCCTGATTTGGAAGATAGGTTTATACCCATTTTTAGATTACTGTATGTTCCTTTAAAAAAAAAAATCCCTAGCTCCAAAAGCTCTTAGTAAATATCTATTCAGGTTTGGCTTTCTTTACACCTTCAGAAGTCCTTAGGATTTAGGTTCCTCTTACAGGAGACATCAGAAAAATGTACCAAGCTACAGACAGAAATCAGGACAGATATTAAATAACATTTCAAGCTCTCAGTATTAGTTGGTGACATATATAGAAATAGAATTAGATCTTCCTTTCTGAATTAATAAATTCCCCATGCTTCTGGTATTACTACACTGTAAAATTAGATAAACTCTCAGATTCCACTGAAAATAACAGAGGGCAGAAGAGACCTGTGTGAATCAGAAATACATGTACTTAACCTATGGTTAGGTTTTATTTTATAAATTATTTGTTTTACAAAGAGTACTTTTTTCTAGAACTATGAAATATTGATTACTTGGTGGTTGTTTTAAAGACTACATATCTGACTTCAAAAAAATTCCATCTAACCAAGAGTGATAACTTCTGTTCAAATACTGTTTACATTATCAAGTATCTAGGATACTAACTGGATTTTAAATTGGCAAGCGACTTGCAAGTCTACAAAAAGAAATCATATGCAGATACCAGTTGGGTAAAATTTTAGAACTAAAAGTAAAAATGTAATACTAATAACAACTTCAGAAATTCTTAGGATACATAACAAAGCCCCCTTTAATTTAGTTCCAACTGTCTAAGCGTTAATAATAAAACCCTATCAAAATTTCACAACTCTTTATTTTTTTTCTTTCTATTTTCCCTTGAATATTATATTGGATAAAATACCATCGATTATCTCTTTGAGTAGCCAACTTATATTGAAAGATAAAACATGGACATTTAGTAAGAGTGAGATCTGAGGATTTTTGGATTATCCTCAGCAATGTATGAAGAGGTAAGAAGTTGGCAACCTTAAGCACTGGAAGATACTGTCAAAATTGGAAAATACACCTGGGATTCTTGGGTAGCTCAGTCAGTTAAGTGTTTTCATTTGGCTCAGATCATGATCCCAGAGTCCTGGGATCAAGTTCCCATCAGGCTCCTGCTTGACATTCAAGCAGTGGTAGAGCTAATTTCCTGGTCATGTTATTTCTTTAGGGTAGTATCTCAGTTATACTATATGACCATCACTCACAGTCTGTCAAGAATACCTTTTCTCAAGATTTTCAGGGTCTGACCAGTGAAGAGCCTGCTTCTCCCTTTGCCCACTGTTCCCCCTGCTTGTGCTCTCTCTCTGACAAATAAGTAAATAAAATCTTAAAAAAAAGAATTGGAAAATACACATTTATGATTAAGTCAGAGGAAGAAAATCCTAAAGAAAGTATTCAGGAACCCAAGAATATTGGGAAAGAATATTTGGATGAGAGACTTAAAATATTAGGAAGATAGTAGACAATGAGATGAAGAAACACAGATGATCAATGCACATTAAAAATGGATCAAGTAGGATTAGAAAGAGATAGAGAAGAAATTAAAAGAGGAAGGAGCACCACAACACTTATTCATAGTTTGGATAATTATGTAGATGGTAGAAATCTGCACACGTCATCTTACACCTGTAAACACTTGACCTTGATGTGTACATCCTGACATTAGATATTCAAATCTTCTGTTGATTTCCATTTGTTAACAGTATTTTCCAACAAAAACCCTGAACTTAAATCAGTGTAAGTTATGTGAATTCAAACTATGGTAATTCTTTTTTCTTTCTCTCTCTCTCTCTCTCTTTTTTTTTTTTTAAGTAGGCTCCATGCCCACCATGGCACTGAGGAGCCCAATGTGGGGCTTGAATTCACAGCCCTGAGATCAAGACCTGATGAAATCAAGAATAAGACACTCAGCTGACTGAGCCCCCTGAGAGCCCCAAGCTATGGTATTTATTTAGAACTCAAAGTAAAGAAAAAAACTAATTTTTGGCATTAAGTGCAGAGATCATAAGTGAGGTGTTGCCAAGGCAAAGGGAATTAAATTCAGGAATAATCAATAATAAGAAAGCTAAAAACACAAGTTGTGAAACACTGAGATATGAGAGCACCGAGACTAGTCTTTGAAAGCAACCAATTAGCTGAACAAAATTCTTCCCTTTCTTCAACAGTGATTGAGATTGGCTGCCAAAAAAACGTGCTCCTTAGATCAAGAGAAAAAAAAAACATCATCTTGTGGAAAAATTATACAGCTTGTTATGGACTGAATATATTTTCCCCAAATTCACATGTTGAAGCATTAACCTTCAATGTGATGGTGTTTGAAGATGTGGCTTTTGGGAGGTAATTAGGATTAGATGATTTCATGAGAGTGGGGCTCTAGTTTGATGAGATCAGTATCCTTATAAGAATGGACACCAGAGGACTCTCTCTTTCTCTCTCTCTCCTTCTCTCTCTCTCTCTCTGTGTGTGTGTGTACAGAAAAAAAGAGGCCATGTGAGTATACAGCAAGATGGCAGCTACCTATAACCCAAGAGAAGAAGCTTCAGAAGCCTCGCTGGCACCTTCATATTGATCTTCCCAGAATCCAGAAATGTGAGAAGAGAATTTCTGCTGTTTAATCCACCCAAACTATGGTATTTTGTTATGGCATTCTGAGAACAAAAGAGTTCTTGATTTGGTCAGACCCTGAAAAATTTGAGAAAGAGGCTATTCTTGACAGACTGTGAGTGATGGTCATATAGTATAACTGAGATACTACCCTAAAGAAATAACATGACCAGGAAATTAGCTCTAACACTGCTTGAGTGTCAACGGTTTTTGAATTGAGAATACCATTTCATCTAACCATTTCTACTAATGCCTGGTGAGAACCCACTGAAGAGATTTCTAGGCTCACGACTTTCTTTAGGGACTAGCTGTGATCAAATTCTTGGCAAGCAAGCACTGGAAAGAAATTAGGGGCAACATTTCTTGAGAACACAGAAGGTGGTTCACTCATACCTTCTCTTGGTTCTTATCATTCTTCTCATAAGGTC
The DNA here is from genome assembly GCF_030435805.1 of Mustela lutreola. Lineage (NCBI taxonomy): Eukaryota > Metazoa > Chordata > Mammalia > Carnivora > Mustelidae > Mustela > Mustela lutreola. The sequence continues at coordinate 190,695,689 of NC_081292.1, forward strand.
CACCTCCGCCTCCGCCTCCTCCTCCGTCACCTCCTCCACCACCTCCATCTCCACCTCCTTCTTCTCCTCCACCATCTCCAGCTCCACTAACGGAAGGGCCCCCGAATCCACAGGGTGAACTTCCAGATACACCTTTGAACTGGAAGGTTCCCTCACTGGCTCTTTTTTCTGTAGTTTCATGTTCCTTGTTTTCACTCTTTTTTCTGTTCTTTTCTACACAAGGCACCACACCAAGTTGAAGCAAGCATTCCACAATGTTTAGTGCTACATCACAGATGCGAGAACTGATGTCATGATTCAGGACAAGATAAACAGCCTTCAGAACCACCTGGAGGGAGAAAAAAAGATGAACAGAAGGTGATTAGTTTGCCTGAACTATCTCTTCCTACATAGATTTTGTTATTTTGTTTAATACATTTCTTTTAGGCTTTTCTATGTACTTAAGCATAAATAATTGAGGTAATTTTCAAATGTGCCTATTTAAATTGCACTGGGACCTTGTATATGTGCTTAAGTATAAGTCACCCAAAGACATAAAATGTATGTATGAAAAGAAAATATTGTGTATTATCTCACTGAAGTATTCCAAAACTTATCATAATACTGTTAATAGGGATACTGAAGAACAGTGAATTAATGGAACCATAATTTTTCACCTAAATGGAAACTGGTTCAACTGATTTTTTAAATCAAAGGGTTTTAATCCTCTGCCTTTCACCTTCTGTCATAAGAGATAAAAAAACAATGATTCCCTCATCCACATAAACGAGAAACATTTAGGCATTCACAATTGTATCATTATTGACACCTCAATTTTAAATGCAAAATATTTGCATGTTTAAATTATGTCTTTTCATTGATTTTAATATATTAAATTATTTTCTGAGCCCGTTTTCTAATATGAAATAAAAAATGTTGTGAAATATAATCGTAAACTATAACAACCCTTTCATTTGCTAATAACTATAATCAAGACAGGCATTCTTGAGAATGCAAGTTTAAATCTTTTAATGGGGTTCTATTCATTTTCCTTTGCTACCCAGGAGGTTTGTAGTCATGTTGCTTGTATAATAAAAGAAAATAAACTGAGAACTTTTTACTCTTAATTCTAGAGAAACGAGACTTAGCCCATACTCGTTTATGTGTATTTTACATAAGCATATTCAGGATTTGTTAATGTTTTTGGATTATAAAAATATTCTGAGGTCAGATCACATCGAATGTAATGCTTGAAAAAAAATAAAAAGGGAAAGTTGCCTTGGTGATGGTTGACACATTTGTGAAATTTTTTATATGGGTAGCCTTTTCATTTTAAGGTTCAACATTGCTAAGAATCTATTTTATAGCATTATAAAAACTGGATCAAAGAGTCATTATCTTTCAAGCTTTGGTATGAGAAATTCTTGCTTCTTACTGAAAGATCAAGCATGCCATTCTTGTGGACAAAGTTATTAGTCCCATCGATATGCTCCGTGTCCTCTAAGTAGCTGTAGTTTATGCAGGAGTCTGTGAGGCTTCGGGGCAGATTTGCACATGCCAAGGGTTCATGTGGCATCTCCGGGATAGGCACCTGGTTGCAGAGCTTCCTCATATGCTCACTGAAAAAGTCTGCGTAGCCTACGTTGAACGATGCCAAGGTGGTGTTGAAGGTTGCAACTGTGATTGTGGAGATCTGGGATCGCACTAATAAAAAGAAAGCAGTGTCTTAATTTTCCCCATATTAGCTCATGACATCATGTCAGGCAGTTACACTCTCATGGTCACAATCAGAGCTGTGGCTGTTGTAGATGTTTGACTTGGAGGCTCAAAGCTATTCTCAATTCCCACAAAATGGCCTTGGGTCAAGTCCATGTGACATTTGGCAAAAATGAAAGTTACAGAAAATGTGAATTCCAACTGGCTTCCTTAAGACCCAGGCTAGAATTTAACTTTTGTTTAACAGGTGGATTTTACCTGTTACCATTACTCTTAAACAGCAGATCCTACTGATACAGTAGTATCTATGCATATTCAGGATTTACTAATGCTTTTAGCAACTGGTTTAGTTGAAGTATTTCCCCACAAGTTTGTGGCTGGTAAAATATTTGGTTTTATCTAGCGTATTTAAGCAACAGCAAATAAGGAAGACTTTTTTCTCCTTTGTTCAAGAGTAATGGAACATAAATTTGTGGTGGAAGTAACTGGTATCATCAAATACTTGACACATACTCCAGGGAAAAGAGGGGTTCCATTTCTGCTTGTAGGTTAAGAGTACAGAATGAGAGACCAATTTGGCTTCCACCCAGACACACATGTTTTCTCCACATGAAGCATCTAAGGCACTTATTTGAAAGAGCAGCTGTCTGAAAAAGGAATCCATGGCCCAGGAAGGCAGTGACTTTCCTCTCATTGAAGGTAGATAAGACCTTTCGAGGGACATCATACAGGGGACCATGGTACTGAATATATAACTGTCTTCTAAGTCTCTTCTAGCCCCATGGGTCTATGACCTTTTGAAAACAAAGATGAATGGCTTCTTTCCCCTCTGAGAGGTATGGTGTTTGCAGTGTGCCATCAAATAGCTTTGGCTACAAAGGAAATCCCAAGAATGGCTCGCAAGTAAATTACCCAGCAATGTAATACATGAATGCAAGTTTTTAAAAAGTAGAAGGAGCCAGATTGCAATGAAAATGGAATATGGAGTAAAAACAGGAAACAGGAAAAGGAACCTGAAGTCCCACCTGCAGGTGCCGCCTCCGACCCACCTTCCTTGACAGTGTTTTCTCCGTGGCTGTTGGAGTGATCTGGCAGGTCACTCACCAGGGTGTGGTGGGAGTGGGAGTGCCTGGCACTCAGGCTCTCCATCTCCGTGGCTGCATCTGAACTGCCCCGCCGGGTAAATTTCCCTGAGATGGACAAGAGTACCATGAAAGAATTTAAAAACGAAAGATTCTCTGCTGAGATGTTGTCTTTCCAAAGGACAGCAGGGAGGATAAAGGGACATTAGGAAGTGCCTGAGGCACAGCCAAGTAGCAGACATTGGACTTGTTCTGGGAATAGTCAGGGTCAAGAGGATGGATGAAGCTGTCTGTCGTAAGATCAGCCCCAATCTAAGCCAAATGTTAGAAACCATATATGGAGTCCCAGAAAACTCTCAGTTTCGGAATTTAAGCTGGCTTTCTAAATACGCCATCCAGGAAGGGGGGAGAAGCTTCTTTTTCTTTTCGTTACATTTTCTTTTTCTAATATCCAAATTAAAGTCTGTTTTAGGATTCACGATAAATCCTAATGCACAAGACCCTTTAAGGCCATGTTTCCACATCTAAAGTCCCTAAGAAATAGGGCCATTACCTGCCTAATTATACACAGTTCTCCCATATTTAATTAAATTATCTGTATTCCTTTGGTACTAGAAGCTAGCATCTGGGTCCACATTTCCTGACTAAACTGTTCAAGAAAGATGCAGATTTGCCCCGGAGCCCTAGATCCAGATTTCTAAACAGGTCACTCAAGCTCTGCCCTACTTTGAAAACTCCTTGTGGTCACCTAAAATGGTGGTTTGCCAGCCTCCTTTTTCAATGCCTCGCCTGTCTTCACCAAGCCCAGAGAAACTTCCGAAGGAGAATGTGCTTCGGGTCGGGGACACATCCAGGTGGTCCTCGTGAAGCAGGAATGGCACCCCCATTCTTCGGGGCCTCCTCTTCCCTGTGTGGTGGAATGGGATTGAGCCTTTCCTCTCTCGGTCTTCTTTGCGACTCTTGAACTATGAGGATGAGAGGTAAAGGGTTAGGCACAGGGCAAAGAATAATAATCTTCAGTAAAATACAGGAACATTCCAGGAAGAAGAGACCAGAAAGTCCATGAGTATCATCCAACAGAGATGGGTGACATTTCCATAATGCGTTAAAAGAGTGAAAGACACAAAACAAAATGTAACATATTCCCTGGGTCTTTCTGCTAGCTTGTGTTGTCCCTTGACCAGTGGGATCAGTATCAACTGGGAAACTGTTAGAAATACAAATTGTCAGGTTCAACTCCAAATAAATTAGATTTAGAAACCTTGAAGGTAAGGTCTAGCAGTTGTGTTTTTTTTTTTAAGATTTTTATTTATTTGACAGAGAGAAACACAGAGATGAAACACAAGCAGAGGGAATGGGAGAAGGAGAAGCAGGCTTCCCACCTAGCAGGGAGCCTGATGTGGGGCTCGAACCCAGGACCCTGGGATCATGACCTGAGCAGAAGGCAGACGTTTAACGACTGAGCCACCCAGGTGCCTCATCAGCAGTTGTGTTTTAATAAGCCCTGTAGGTGATTCTGATAAATGCTAAAATTGGAGAACCATAGGTTAGAGTATAGGATTCTAGAGTCACCACTTAGACCAGCCAGTTATTATCGGTTTCATTTTTCCAGGATTGAAATCAATTTTTCCAGCCAGACAACTTCAAGTGTGTGCCACTGTCCATAAAGTTAGAAGATACAAAGCATGAATTGGTACAAACCCATTACTCCTGTCAAACAAGTTCAAAATCCAGTAGAAATAAGAGTTAAGAATTTCTTGAGATGCTTTTAAAATATACCAACGTCGATCTAAC